>NC_052677.1:14837828-16295328 GCF_016802725.1 Solenopsis invicta
CGTCAAACGGATTTGTGAACTGCACGAATGCGTAACCCTTGTGCATAGAGATACCTGTCGGGAAGATGTGAAAGATCAATTATTCCATGTAGGCTTTATAAAATAAATTAACACGAAGAATATCAATATCGTTTTACGTTAAATATATTATTCTTAACACGCACAAGCTTTAATTATTTTCCTTGTTTTCATTCGCCATAAACTGTGTATTGTTTATTCATTAAATATTTTATAATGAATTTTATAATAAACAGTTAATAATAAACTTTGTATTACTTATTCATTAAACATTTTAAAATTTAACACATGATTTGAAGCAATAAACGGTACGATTATTTGCAAATTATAAGCGAGCTCGGAAAAACGCAATATATTTCATTAATGAACTCATGTAAAAACTTATAACTTTATTTGAACATTCATTTTCTGATTATAAAGCAATTTTTAAAATATTTTCACAAAAAATACAATTTATGGGTTTTTATAATAGAGTAAATTCTACTTGAAAAACACTCGGCATAAAGCTTTCAGTAATGGAAACGATCGAGTGAGTCCTTTTAAATAAACCATATCCTGTATATGTTTTATACATGAGAGAACTGTAAAATAAATGATTGAAATTTATAAAAAAGAATTAGAAAAGAGAACCGTGTGATTTCTGGGAATATTCACAAATATTTGAAAAATATGTAATATATCGGCGCGGCGTATCGCGCGTAATTGTATAGCGCTACGAAAACTTTCTCGAGTAACTCTTTTTTTTTCCTTCTTTCTCCAGCAAAACTATCCGCGCAAATACATAGAGCAAAATTTTAATTGGATAAACTTCAACCGGGAACAAAAATCTCTAAATTAAATAACGACATTTCCGAACGATTAAATACAACTCCGGGGAATATTAAACATTTTTGCAAACCAAATTAATAAAAACAAGAGCGCGTTGTTGCTGGTCGATTTTGCCGGAGCGGCAAGTCGCACGGACGCGACCTGTAATCTGTGTACCCGTAATAACTTTTGCGTGGTTAGCAGCTGACCATGCATGGAATTCATTATGCCGAAACAAATATGTAAATCTAACCCACACGCACACTCGCACTCACACAGACGCGTGTACGCGTGAGTGTACGCGCTAGAATGCAAATACTGTCCGTGCGAATCTGCCCTGCCCCTCGCTCCCTACGCTGCTTCATCGCGAAGCTCGACGCAAGAGATGTTCATAGCTTTCATCGTCTCTATTGTTATCAGCTCATTCTTCAGTACACACCTGGTTGTTGAGCAGACGGAAAAAAATTGAACCTCGATCCACAACACGTACGTCATCCAATAGTAACAAATTGTGTTAGCCTCTTTATTTATAAAATGTTTCTTCCTTGATTTCTTTCTTTTCTGTATAGTGTTCTGATAATGGAGAAGAAAGTAGAACAAACTTAGAGAAGTTGCAAGTATTTATTAGCTATTTTAAGATTTGGAACAATCATCGATTATTGAAAAACCATCAGTGTCTCGAATTTCTCAGGAAAAGATAATATTATATTGACGAAAGAGCCTGCAGTAAAACTAACATAATACATTTACGATATATCATAAGATTTTTTTTACAACAAATAAGAAGAAAAATAAAAATAAAATTTTTTGAAGTGGATTTTAACGCTTAATTAATAATATTCCCATGTCAATTAATTAAATTTATTTTCAGTTTTATAAAGTGCGTGCCGAGATTGTTGGATTTAAAACACAATCGTAAATTAAATCCAGAAATAATAAATCAAATTAATTTGATTGTTTGCGGATTTAATAATGATACTACAAGAAATTTAAAATACTATAAAAACACTTATTGCGAAAATGTTATTTTTTTTATTCATTGTATTTTAATAAGCGTTATTTGATTACCACGTCAATTTATTTAAAACTCTGCTGTTGTCTTAAAATAATAAAATTATTTCTACCTAATCTAATTTCAAATAGTTCTAATTTAAACTATATAACTTTGAATATTCGATTTCCAGGATGTTTTTAATATAATCAGATTTCCTAATATTTTAAATTTGACAGAAGCATTTCAAGCGTTAAATTTAACATAGTTGAACAACTAATAAGATATGTTTACATATCAATATGCTGAATGAACATATTTGCATGTCTTTTTTTTAACGTATAGGAAACGTGACAAATGTAAAAACTAAAATAAAAAAAAACTCAAAGAACATATACATACATAACTTTTTGCATGTTCGCGATATCACGAGAAATCAATCAAATAACATACCTGTACAATTCAAATATATATAATATGAATTTATATTTTTGATTTTTATTTTTATAATTTAATAATTATATTTTTAAACCATTATTATTGAAAATTTTTGTGTTCGTAAAAATTTCAATTAAACATAGGTATGTAACACAAATTTTATTTAATATTTTATTACCGATTACAGAATGTCGATAATTTTATTTAAATTTTATAGAAAATTCGGTATAAATACACATTAAACAAAAAAAATTAATATTTGTAATAATTTAATATATGTTTTGCCATGCGGAAACAAATGTTCACACATTATTATCGCCACTACGGTCGCAGCCTGACTTAATTTTTTCTTCTCGAATTTTAATCTTCGGATCTGTCTGTTTCTCGTTTTTCAAGCGAGAGTAAATTTATCATGTATTACATAGCGATCCCGTCGATCTCCCGAAACATTTAGCGCTTCGGAGCTCGACTCTCCGATAAAGCACTATATCATCCTCATATCTCAAAGCTTAATCCCACCCCTCACATTTTCAGGGCGGCGTATCGGTCGAAAGGAGATCGTCGTGTCGATCGTATCGATCTTCGATCCCCGTAACGTAACTCGTCATCGCCATAACGTTTATTCCGGAATTTAAATCGCTGTCTGCGCGCATGTCATACGTAAGGGGACGGCGGAGGTGTTATGTGTGCATTTGTGCACGCGAGACGGGTGCGGGAGTTCGATATCGGCGCTCAAGAGATCGTTCCGCGACGAAATTTATTCTGGTCATAAAAACCGCGATAGCGAAATGCGCGATCGTAAGTGCAAGTATATGTGCGAGGTGCGGGCCGGTTGATACGATGCCCTTCGCTTGTCATTATTTTATTTTTCGGAGCTCTGGATATTATTTCTGAGCGTGGTGGAACTTTATGCAATTATTTCAGCGATTGATTACGATAGATACTTATACGTTTGTTTTTCCTTATCTTTTTTATGGAGTAAGTTAAATTAATTTTTTTTTGTTTTGTAAGAGTTTTTTTAATCTGGTTATACTAACATTATTTTTGTGTTATTTTTATATTACGAAATATATATTACCATGATGAGTTCTAGAAGGTTCTTGTCTAACAAAAATCAAAACTATTTCAATAAAGAATTGTTAAACAAAAATATTTATTTGATTTCGGTATCAAAATCGCATTTAGACAAGAGTGCATCAGAAAATCGTTGTGGAACTATTTGAGATCGATCGTTTTTTTATGTTTCTAGGCGTTAATGAGATTGTAATCAGTCGCATTATTTTTGCAGAGATATTTGCATGATCTCATTTAATTACAAACAATATTGATTCTAAATTCGTATTTGCAACTCGATTTTAATGTAATTGCAAGATCTGATATAAAACAAATAATAGAATTATAAAATTGATGTCAAGTTCCAAAAAAGAATTTCAGGTAGAACAGTTTCAAGTAGGTTATACTATATAACTATTTCATTTTAATTTTAATTCTTCCGCGGATGTAGACGTCAATAAAAATCAAATTAAAGTAGGTCAGAGAGAATTCTAATTTTTATCCCGTTTAATTGAATATGTATACTATTTTCAGAACTTTAAATAATTAAAAAATGTGAAAGAATTAAGAAAAAATGTAACAGTAACAATTTTAATTTCTCAAATTTAAATACACATATTCACAAAAGAAATAAAAAATTAGAATAACGTCTAATTAGAATAATGTTTTTCTAAAAGAGGTTAAACAGACGGCTGTAAAATTTTTGATTTTCTTTAAAATAAGATAAAACTCAATTTTTCACAAGACTACTGTTACTTTAAAAATTTAAACTTTCTAGTCAATTTTTAACTAATAACAAAATCGAATGTGATTTATTTACTCGCCTTTAGTTCCAAATAAAAGACTGAATAAACTCAATTGTGAAAAGGGTAAAATATTGAAATGGAAAAATGGAAATCAAAGTTTGATTCAATAGAAGTATCTCTACAAAAATAGACAAGTTCGCTCTTTGTAACAATTATTTGTATTTTTCGTAACTTTGTTTTTTTTTTTTTTAAGTCGTCACTCGCCAAAGTGACGACCAAGTGCCTCGATAACAACAGTACTGTGTTGAGGGCCTGTTGCAGTGAATTTTTCCAATGTTTTGGTATTTATATAGAACAAATATCGACTTTATATTGGAAAACTTGTCGACAGAGAGAGACTCTCTAGTTGTTATCTGGGCATTCGACAGTACAGATTTAAATCATTCGTGACGATTTCTTTCGATATAACTGCATATAGGATGTCCAAAAAATATTGTCATTCTTTTCAATTAAATTCTTTGGATAACAAAAAATTGAGAAATTTCCATAATAAGAAATTAATTGTGCTTTTTTATAATCTTTCTCTTTTCAGCATTAAATATATCTTCGTGATTTTATATCATACATCCAAAGTTTGTTAACATAAAATTCATCTAAAAGATTAAATATTTAACTTTAAAAATGCATTAAAAAATTAACTCTATTATTTAGATAAGACATTAAAATTTGATTTATAAAATTATCGGTACAGAAATGTTGAAAAAAATCATCGTTCTTTCAAATTGGTCCGTTAATTTACAATTTTATTATAGCAATTATTTTTTATTTACTGTATTATTAGAGTATTTCTTACGTAAAGCGCAAGAAAGAATTGTTGCTACGACTACAACATGCGCATTTAATAATCTCTCTTCGCTTTAGCTCGTAAGAAAAATGGTCTTGTAAGATTTTCCGTTTGCGCGGAAAAATTACTGAAATTAGAGCGATCTTCTGTCGAGGATTTCGTTTTTAAACCGGATTTCAAACAGAAGCGCGACTCTCCAGAAAGCCGGAGATTGTATACATTTTCGCGTTGAACGTTGTTTGCAAAAGAGATATTCGATTTGTAGAATTTGTAATTTATCTGCTATCGCGCGCATTGCACGCGGCGTCGCTTCCGTGCAAGACGCGACTTATCCTTCGTATCGGCGTCCCTCTAATCCGGCAAGCGCCTTAATTCCTGCAAGGACAAAGTTGTCCTTATTGTCTTCGTCCTTTATTGAGAAAGTAAGCTGTTTATCGGCAGCTAGCAGGGCTCCTTGTAATTTCGACATCCGACATTTGAAATTGCGATTTTGCCGGACAGAACGGGGCAGGATAACTTCCAAGTGATATCCGGCGACGCGCTAGACTTTGAAACGCCAATATCATCTGCGCCGACACGAAGCTAATTCCGCAGCATTCTTCGTCCTTATTATATAATCTTATCCCGTTGGCACTATTTGCTGCATTATTTATTGCACTGCGCATCCATCCCCATTGAATGTTATTTTATTCGCGTAGAGTATATAAAAGTACGTTATAGAGTGGACAAGAATTGTTAATATTCCTTTATAAAATAGCACATTTCTCAGATAAATAAAAACTTTTTGATAAATTTGTTTTTTTTTTTTTTTTAATTGAATCATCAAAGGTATATAATGTTAAATTTTGGAAAAATTGATTGGACTTTATAGAGAATATGTTATTAAAATCAAAATCACGAGACTTGTATACATATACGTTGAATTGTAATAAAAGACAATTTATATATAATAAAAGACAATAAAAAGAATGAGAGATGATATTATTTTGATCGTCGATCTATCATGTTCGATCTCGTGTAGTCATTCTCGACTTATCATTGTCCGTCTATCTATCACTCGAGATCGCAATCGTAATTTCATTCCCGAGGAGGAGGGACAAGACCCCCGCGGAAAAATGATTTTCCGGGATAACAAATCCTGCGATTGCGAAGTAAACGAGGTTACGGCTTACAAAGGAAGAGAAGGTAGCGGCAGTCATCGTGCCGCTCCTCTTGAAACTGGAGACCGACGGATATCCAATTCGAGCTATCGAAGGTCAAGTCGCCGTGGCACAAATTGCGTTACCGGGATCCTATTTTCCCGGAGCCCCGCTGCCCCTTCCGCTATTCTTCCCGATGCAATTTTTCCGCGCCGGATAATAAGTTATTCGATCGCGAATTATCGAATGTTATCAGGCCGCCGATTTCTCACGCGATTCGATTTATCGGGAATGTCTCGGGAAGAATTGAGAACAACATTCGGAAATAACCAAATGATCCTTGCTTTTCACGATAATCGATTTTTATCTTTCTTTACCTCCTCCCTATCTTACATTTATTAATATCGCTGTCTTCCTTTTTTAAATTCGCAGGGAATAAAGTTCATAGTTCGCGGGATTAACGTTCGCGCGCGCGCGTGCAAAAGGATTGCGACGAAATTATTCCGATGAAATCGCTAGGCTACTAAATATTTCCGTGAGGTATAATTGAAACGAATTAAGATGCAGAGAAGATAAATGAAATCGGGTAGCCTGCTGATCCAGATATGGATTTGCCATTTATATACGGAGACACATTTAATTCTAAACGCGAGAAATATGATTTTTTTTTTATACCTATAATGTGTGTGTGTGTCACTTTTGAAAGCATAATAAATACAAAAAGATTCCAAAGCAAATTTTGTTTAAAGCAAAACATAAATCACGTATGTGATTTCTACATTTAAATTATTTATTTTTAAACAAGATATTGTTAAGTTTTTTATTTTTATTATTTTATTAAGCATACTTTTCAAGAGATTAATAACAATTCACTTTTTATATAGTCTACTTTCTATCGTTCTGTTTTTCATAATATATCTGTCTAAAGGATACATTTCAAAGGTTTGTGTACTTTTAAAGCTTTTAGTAGTTCATTTTTTAACGATTTGATATCACTGACTTAATTTGAATTAATTATAATTTTTGATAAACTTACCGGCTAGGCGGCCATAGCGTTGGAACATTCGTTCCACATCGGTCTTGCTACATTGAAATGTGTTCAGGTTTCCGACGAAAACGCGTGAATTTACCGCTTGTGGGTCCTGCGAGTTCGTCTGGTTGCCCACTTTGCTCATCTTCATCGCCTGAAAGCAGAAAAAGAAAAAAATCTTCAAATATCAGTTCTCTCGCTATTCTAAATAGAATAATGCAATAAAGAACGTTTAGAAAGCATAAGAATTTTCATAAAATCCACACAAAATATCACTTCAAAGCCCATTCACATTTTTATAAATATAAAGTATATTTGAAAAAGTTTATCCAAGATAAAAAACACTTTCATAGAATCTTCCATGAAAGAAAAGTATTGAAGATAAAATCTCTCACGGATATCTAAAATAGAATCTGGGACAAATTAAGATACGATATGAATCTTTGTTATTTAGAAGCACTTAATATTTGTTTAATCGATTTAATACAGGCCTATTCAACTTTTACATTAGTGTCGTGTTATTTTTAAGAAAAGGGTTTAAAAAAATGAAAAAAAAGAGAGTGACGGATTAATTCAATTAATCGGTCGAGGCATCGATTAATTCCGCAAAAATGGCCGATTGCCACTAACGATCTCGTTAGTTTTACGCGTTATTTCGCGAAAGTAGAAAACGAACTGTTGTACAATGGGATTGCGAGGCGTTAATTAATCCACGGCGCGCCAATTAGCGATCGCGAATGATGTCCCTTTGATGCTATCTACACATCCGCTACTATATTGTAATCATCGTCATTACTATTTGTTATCGTTTGTTTTATTTTGCTTTATACTTTTCACTTAAATATATCAATCATTTGGGTATATATCAATTGTGAAAACAATTGAATTTAAAACAAATCTGCTTGTATCTGCTGAATTTGTCTTAAATTATTAAAATACACCGTATAATCTTTCGCAACATTGAATATACAGCTACGTATCCATATTGAATTTAATCTGTTTAATGCGTATAATGATATGTGTGCATGTACGCGTCATCTTATCGCAGCTCAAGGCAGATATAGCCACGTCAAATTCAATTTAATGGAAGTGAGTAAACAACTGAGGCAGCAAAACCATTGCGCATAATCCTGTATATCACTTAAGGGATTAAACAACATCAAATTGACATTATCAATAATAATGATAATAATAATCGACGGAATAATTATCGCGGATTGTGTAGCACGGATCCTTCAACGGTGTCTTCAATAATCCATGTTATTTTTACAACACATCACGCATATCTTCGCCTCCGCTGTCGTTCGTTGCACGAATCCAATTTGTAACTTTGATTGCTTGCGACGGAAAAGTTTATCGAGAGATCATCAAAAAGCTCGCATCACCGATAAACGAGAAACGATTATCGATTTTGCCGGTGTATCGGGACGGCGATTGACACCGGCACGACGTCAGTATATGTGTATTTATTAAAGAGTTGTTCTCCATAAATATCGACAGTTATACGGCGGGATAGTCGAGGTTGGGGCAGATATTGGCTTGCACGTCAAAATTAGTAATCGACGCGTCGGTGGATTTAATCGACGAAGAATCGTCGTTTCGCTTCCGATTTTACGACGCGGAAGTGAATCCGGTAACGCCGGCCTCGATGAAATTTATACCGGACGTTTCTAAAATGTCCGGTAAACTTTACCACCGTAAATTTAATCAGGTCATTATTTTGATGGCAAAATGTCGTGAATATAAGTCATCCAGGTCATTCTTATAATATTATATGTTGTTGGTTAAGAATAATTTCGAGATTTAATTATTATGAAATAAATTTAGATTTTGTGATTAGTAAAATACGAAAAATATTAAAAGACAATGTTACTGCCAACTGCTTAATTCATTATCGAAGAAATTAAGCTTATTTAAATTTGTAGCGCACGATAGTCCCAATCAGCTCGGCACTTGGCAATGATTCTCGCGACGGATTTCTAATTACGTTCTAGTTGGGTCGGACTAGAATTTAGCTACCGTGTCGCTCGTTATTTATGGCGCGAGCCAACCCAAAGGTATGCCCACTATTTGAAGCGTTAATTGTTCTTGCGCATTTCTTACGCAAATAATTATGAAAGTTCTCTCAAAATATCGTATTAACTGTGATTTGGAAACTTTGTAGAAATTTATTATTTTTCTCTCTCTCTCTCTCTTTTTAAAATATTTCTTTTATAGTAGAATTTCTTTTTACGCAGATATTCACCGTAGTGTACATTTTATTAAATTAAGTGTAGAAAAATTATTCGAGAATTTCTATTAATCAAAACTTATTTCTATTTTATTTTGGTTGTAACCGACAAAAATACTATATAACTTTTTCGCGCTCTCTGCGCTCTTCGCGCTCCCTCCTAATAAAACAGAATTGATAGATTGATTTATTTTATTCGTTTGTAGAATTTTTCAATCATTTTTTTCAAAAACGCAGATATATATGCCGTACAATAATGTTCGAAAGAAAACTTCTCAATTTCCCATAATTATTATTTTGTATAATTTATCAGGTAACTTTTTAATTACAACTTATTATTAAATTATTAATTAATGTGATACTTGTACATAAAAAACCCCAGAAAATTATATTACGTACGAAGCTCGTTATTATTAATCAAAATATCTTCTTTATAATTTCATTGCGAATATCTCTTTTATATACATCTTTATTGCATTGTGGAGTATCTAAAATTATTATTATCATAGACTGATTATAGCTATCATTAATATATTAAACTCTCGCCTTGTGCGACAACACAAGTTCTGGAAAAGAGAAACTTAGGGGATTATTCATAATTTATGTAAGAAACGAAACAAAACCTGCAAAAGCTGTCGTATAATTTTATCCTACGGACCGTCGAAGTTTGGACGTCCCGATAATTTCCTCTCTTGCGGATTTCCAAGTGGTTTCAACTTCCTCAGCTCTTTACATATCCATAGAAACTGTGCCGCAGACACCAGAGTGTACTATCGGCACTGACTGTCTTTAAAATTCGGCAATATCAACAAAAAATAATTTACGAATAACATATTGCAAAATTCTGAGCTATTGCACGTTTTGAATCATTTTATTGAGTTCCTTTAATAGCATTGGAATACACACAATAAATGATCAAAATATCATCGTTTGAATTTCAAGAATCCCTACTGAAATCTATTCAAATAATGAAAAACGCAATTGCGTTTTGGTTCAGTTCAATTAAATCGAATCATTGAGGTTTTCGATTACATAGGATTCTATATTTGTTTCTGTCTTGCGCTTTGTGGTTGCCAATGCCATTTCACATCAATAAATCGTTACTATATCAAGCTCGTACAATACCAAGCTTGCCGAAAATAACTGATAACAATAGCTGATAGTAATACGACTATATACAACTTGGTTGAGAATTTTAACTAATTCGAAAGAGAGAGAGAGAGAGAGAGAGAGAGAGAGAGAGAGAGAGAAGTAAATCTCAAAAAATAAGTTGAAAAAATTAATTTGACATTGTTTACAATATGATCTTACGATCGTAATCATACCATTTTTATCATCGATATGTTGTAGATCTCGCGGCAAGCTCATGCATGTAAAATTGATGCTCGCAACGTTCCGTACGCATGCGCTCGGATAATTAGCGTTAATTAGGAAAATTGACGAGCGGAAGACCTTAAATTCTTGGCGAGGGTGCAAGTAAACAATTACGCGCGTTTACTTTGAACTATTCACGGCAAGACGCGAGCGAATGTGAAGCGAGGTGAAAGTTGTACAAATGTTTACCCTGGAAGTGAACCGCACAAGTGAGAATGAAGAAGATAGAAGTTAAAGAGGAAATAAGAGATAGAGAGGGGAGGGAGAGAGGAGGAAGTTCGTGCAAAGGGACTTAAACCATATCGTTCCTAGAAGAGAATAAAAAATCTTAAATCCCCGTGTAATAACAGCAAGATTTAAAGAATCTGAAATATGACACAATATTATTCCAATGCGGAACACAAAATATACTTAATGAGAAACGTAATTTCTCTAGGGTTAGCTGAGTTAGCACATTATTTTCAGAATCTCGATATAGAGATTCGGCTTTTTAATTTAAGAATTAAGCATTTATTTGGCAGCGCTTGATTTAAATTGATTTATAAATAATTACTGCTTCTCTAATAATCTGTAATTTATAATTCGTAATTATTCATTTACATATTCATAATTTGTATAATTCATAATTACGGAATTACATTAATATATATGATTCTATAATTAATCTGTAATTCATAATTTATACAAATTAAATTTACATATTAATTATTACAATGCTTAATTTATCATAAATCATAAAAATATTTTCATGAACAAAAATATGCAAAATATTTCTCTTGCTAATATTTTCAACTCGATTAGATTAGCGTTATTATAAGTAAAATGACGTCTTTTCAACGTATTAATAGCCAATTTCACACATTTTATGATATGTTGAGAATGCAATTGTAGGGATGCGCTTATTATGATTTGAAATTATTAATATTGAACGTATCATGTAACACATTTTATTCACTCTATTTATTTGATATTTGAGGAGAGCTTTGTTCTAAAATCAAAAAGGTTAATTAACTCTAAAATGATACAGTGAATTTCACGTGTTACTTTTTGAGAAATGATTAAAAAAAAAATAATAATAAATGATATAATTCTATTGTTGCAAACGTTCATTGTACAATATGTAAAATTATAGATCAAATTCTATCGTGTGTATTATAGATATTCTAAAATAGGCTTAATACGCTAATTAACGTACTGATTATGCTACATCAAACGTACGCGTATATTGTGTTAAGAGAAGCAATATTGTGCAATCAATAATTGATTACATTGTTAGAATCAGCCACAATACAGCACAACTTATTCACATATACATAGGTTTGATTGACATAATACATATATAATGACGTTATAATAATAATAATGTTAACAATGATACACACACACACACACACACACACACACACACACACACACATGTACAAAGAAACCATAAATAAATAATTTCAGTGGGAAGTTTGCAGATTCAATTGCAGATTCAATTGAAACCAACTAGTCTTGCTATAATAATGCTAATACAATAATAAAGGGTGAGATAATGATGGTAATAATGGAACAAATATAGAATGTTAAAAAAATTATTTGTTTAGTAATAATAATTGTATATTTATTCTATACATATTAATTTATTCGATCCACCTCAAAACTACTATTATTAGTTGAAAGTTTTGTTGCAATAATGAACTAACTTACATTCCATAAAAAAATATAAAAAATGAACTCTAAAAACACATTTAGAAGCTAGACCGGATGATAGCATATTTCAATAGATTCTCTTGTTCACCAAGTTTCTTATTAGAACAGGATGCTCCAACATCCGGTTTATTTTCTGACTATGTCTTTGAGTTGTTCCGCGGTATTTTTTCCGTTTTTGTAAAATATGAATTAACCTATTGTTGCAACAAGCTTTTTAATTGTTTTTCGTGATATAAAATGAAGACAGAATGATATCGGAAATATCGGAATTATTTTGTATATCAGAGATGACTATCTTTAGAAGAGAAAAATAAAGAATAAGAGAAAAAATCGAAAACATTCTTGAGTATTGTCTGCGCATTTGCGCTACGCAAAATTACTTACGATCGCGGCGAAATCTAATTATCTGCGAACGACCTTGCGGAGGATTGCCTTGAGCCTCGTTTCGACTTTCGATGTAATCTCGAACTCGCGACGCAATGTTAATTGCGAGGGAGGCAACGTAAATTCAATTCTCCCTGCTGTCTTACCGCGTCGCGACGACCGGCACAGTAAACTTTACGACACGAATTAAGAAGCTTATAAAGAACCGCCGAAGCCGCTTGATAATTCTACGCGTAAAAACCGGAAATACACTCATATTAAGAATCGTGCCATTAATCCTGGTATTTTTAATACCATTATTACTATTACTTAACGTTAAAAATAAAAGTTTGTTGGTTACGGACGACAAAAAATGACGACAAACATTTTTTTCATAAACATTAGTTACAAGACTAACTGTAAATGACGTAATCATATTCCTTTGTATTCATTTTAATTTTATATAAAAAAAAATATTTACTATAAGTTGTCACTGTCAGTGAGACAATAGCTGTTAGTAAATAAAATAGTTAACTTATAATCTTGTTTCTATTGTAGCGTGATTGTTCCGTGAGATGTAATTGAAATCTACGGTAAAACTTAAAAAGCCATTCGGCGAGAAAACTTTCTTAAACGTAATATTTTTCTTCCGTGCAATTCGACGATGTGCAACTTTCGCGAAAATAACATTGGTAAAAAATTGAGAAACGCGGAAAAACTCTGTTTCGCGCTATCTTGCAGGTTTTCCAATTTCATCGCTCAATGAATGTAACGCTATTCCAATAGTCAAATGGAAGACGTTCCATTCTGACGCCGATCCTATCCATATCGTGCCTGCTTTTGCCTCATTTATTCGTTAATGCCATTTGCTAAGCGATTCTACATTCAATGCAAACTTAGCTCCTTGGCAGAGAACCGTTTTGCACGCACTGTCTCGGTGACAGTCGCATCAACGTTACCGGCTGACTCATTGTCAGCCTTGAAAGCAATCCCAGGCTCGTGTCTATGCATACCTTTCTTTGATCTTTTTGCCAAATCTCTTCTTGAAATATTACCAAAAAAAAATTCAATTAAACCGCGTTTTCGTTAAATCGAGAGATGTATTATAAGTACAAAGTTCTGCACAGAACTAAGAATAATTATCGTATATATGCTATATGCAAAGAGCGCACGCTAAGATTAATATCTTCTGTACCCGCCCTTATGACCTATCGCACGGGACAATCCGCTCGAGGATTCCGCTCACGCGTATGCCGCTTAAGATCCAATTTTTTTCAAGCGGATGCGCCATTCACCCTTTCCCTCCTCCTTACACTGCGCTTGCATTTGGCTGCGAGTGAATTATTAAAAGTTCACTCAGGGATTCCCGAGAGCGGCACCGGTCTGCGAAAGGAGGATGATTGCAATCACGTCGGCTCGTAAAGTGATCACCAACACGTTTCCAGCTGCATCCCGATGCGCCGAATTGCAGACCGAATTGCGGACTCTAGAATGCATTGTCTTGGAAAAACTGCGCTCACGCGACAAGTAAGGTAGTTCGCGGCAACATAAAATCACTCCCGCGCGCACGGAAAAGTAATTTTTCACCATTTTATTTCTCGTTAATTCTTTTTAATCAGATCATTTAATTTGATGAGTATTATAATGCAGTATGTTACTGTAAATTGTTAACGTAAAATTGTTTAATATAAAAATGAAAGAATATCGTGTCCCTAGAAGTTTGAATAATATAAATAAATATATTTTAAATCTCCATATCTCAAATTCGACTTGAAAAATCTTTTCTCGTCTAATGTGTTATTTAATACTTTTCATTTTGGTTATATTCCAAGTTCTACATTTATTTTGTGTTATATATAACCTGCGTATTTCACCATTCGTGACATTCGATTTAATTTTTACTTATAATCTCCTTTAAGGAATTACATTTTCAATTGAAACTACTAAAATATTATTCTTAAGTATTTGGCTTTGCGTCGCAAATGCGGCATTATTAATTCGCACGAGCGAACAAGCGTGCGGAATTCCATGACGGGCGAATGCATTAGGATGGTTTTACCGCGGTAATTCGATTTCTTCGCGTCGCAATATACAATCCATCCCTTTCGTCCCTTTCATCCCTCTCGACCCTTTCATCATCCACCTGATAGTGTCCGCGCCAACGTAATTGCGCCAATTATCGCCCTTCCCCAAACCCTTCTATTTCCAAGTTTCCACATTTCTAAGTTGTAAACTCTAAAGATAATAAATAACGGAACATTAACACAAAAGTAACACAATATCCGTAGTATTGCATTTTCCTGCAGTAATGTATCTCGCGCAAACAATGCAATTCATTTTAGGCATTAACACACATACAATTTGCATACGTAAAGTTAAAATATGTGTTGCACAATGATATATTAAAAAGCACTAGGAATTTCAGAAAAATTTTAAAACAACGCACGTAACGTTCTTGGATAAATAGTTTCAACTTTTCCTAAAAATTCACCGTGTTATAGCGGAAAGTAATTAAAATACTTGAAATAATAACACGCTAAACGATGAGATAAACTTTGTAGATGAGGATTTAGAAAAGCTCGCAGAACATTAATAAGGTGCACTCTATTCTCCACAATTTTTGCATTTATCTTTTAGTCTACTGTCCGCGTAGCAGAGTGCAAAAGATTTTAGTAGAAAACTTGAAAACAAGTGTAAGCTGAAACTTTCATAGCACCATGTCTCGCATAGTTTTGCACGTAGTGATGCCAAGAGAAACAGGGAGGGAGAGAGAGAGAGAGAGAGAGAGAGAATACTTCAATTTAGAAAAATAATAGTGAGAGAAGTGGAGTTACTTATTTATTATTTCTATCAGTCTCTGTAATGTATTATTCTTTGGAAAATCGACGCATCGAGAATCGTCGACTAAGCAAAACTTTTCGTCGCGCACGAATTTAAGCGACTTAACGGAAAAACAAAGACGAGGATCTCTCATCCTCTCCCCTCAAAAAAGGAAACTTCCTCGATTCGTTCCGCTTGCGAATCCTTTAATTTCCAAATTGAATTCTGCCAAGGAAACTTTCCTCTTCCGTTTCCGGCTCGCGTAACTCGATTAATCGACCCACTCGGATCTCCGTCGACCTCCAAAAGTCGATCTCTACAAGATTCCAGCGTGACGATATATACGTCGAATATATTCCCTATCGCTCTCTTAATTCTTCATTAATTTCTGCCTATCCGTAAAATTCAACATTAATTAAATCATCTACAAATTAAAAAATTTGCATATCAAAGATGTGCATGCATTTGGCGAAATCAAGAAATCGTAATAAATCGAGGAAATCTGCAACAAATCGATTCTCCGACAAGTCGCTTCCAAAGTTTTTTTTCGCACGATGCAATCTTCGCATCTGCAAAGGGTAAAAGGAAAACGACACGTTCGCACATCGAACATTAGGAGGGAGCGTTAATACCAATCGGAATCCTCGCGTAATTGATTCCACGTTTTAAGAGCGATCTTCCTCCCCTTCCGAACCTGTTTCCTCGCCATCCCTATGGCCAGTCGGCACTTTGTTTCCGGGGCGACGGAGGGCCGGGGAGGAAGAGGGGGAAGGGGATGTACGTGATTCGATTTGGCGCATTCCGATTTAAACTTTTTCTCGAATTCGCGAATGCGAGTATCCGGTGACAACTTCGCGCGGGTAATTTCCGTTTGATTAAGGAACCGGAGAAAAAACGTGTTCGACGTGTTTGAGGGTAAAAGGGAATGAGGAATCCAATATTCGCGGTGGACGCCGAGGTGTTGGGGGGAAATGGGGGAGAATTAGAAAATGGTCGGCTGGCCGACTGGCCGGTGAAAGGATGCATTATTTATCGGCGCGTTTTTCTTTTCCGACGCGGAATTTATGGTTTTCGTTTGGGCATGAAAGTATGGGCTAGAAATTGTTTTATATTAATAGCCAAGCGGATAATAGATAGCTATAACCAGCCTCTGAGCCGTTAAACCGCATTAAGGGATTATTTTTTAAATTCTTTCTTAAAAATCCAGATATATTAGTGCTGAAAAATCTTATTAGATCTAAATATCTGAAAAATATGAAGACCAGAGAAAATGTTCAAAGTGAAAGCAATTGCGTGTTACGGAATCATCTATTTTGCGCAGAGTGTAGCTTTAATTTATGATATATTAATATTCATGAATTCAGAAATTTCCTAGCAAATTCACTAATAAATTCATGAAGCAAAAGATATTTGACGATTAAGGAGGAATGGTAAGAAAATAATTGAGCAACTAGCGATACTTGTAAAGTTCCAATTTATGCAACACCTGTGAAGACATAAATAAAAGAGCATCAAATTTATGACTTGTTTTTTGCGATCCTAATCAAACTTTATTTCCTGCAACTTCCTTTCCCGCGTGCCCCAATAAAGCCGATATATGGTCTTGTATTTTTTTTAATATTTCCAAGTTTCGAAATCCTAAAAGACTTAATTCAATTGTACATATTATTGATAAATAATGTTAAATATAAAATACTTTTTTAAACATATTTAAAATTATTTCATGAAAAAGTAAACCACATCAAAAATAGTACAAATAAATAAATGTAACTCACATCTTTAATTAAACTTGGTTCTACATTTGCTGTTTGGACTTTCGTAAAAATATTTAATTGCAGTCAAATGTAATTGAATGTTTCATATAGAATTTGCTAAAAATATTAATAAACTTCCATGTGCACACCTTTATTTAGCAGATTTTAATTAAGCTATATTTGCAATATTGCTATACGTAAAAATAACACTTCTCATAATATATACTACCATTTTATAAATATATAATAAATATTCATAAAACTAAAATTAATTTTTTACAGTTATCTTGTCGGCAAGAAGAGAAATCTAATTCTACTACATCTATTAAAATAAACCCACCAATTTGTCGCAGACTTTTTACGCTCATCATCATAAATGTCCCGTATGCTCATATCAGATGTAAATATGATGGATCGAAAAATAGCTTCCTAGTAATGTAAGATACTCATGACAATCTAACGTGCTACGTTTCGTGCTGTGTAAAGATGGACGCGGCCGATTATTCCGGAATCCAATTTTTCCATCGCGATGCAAGTTAACGCTGTCTTCGTCGGCGGCGGCATATAACAGGCGCCATTTTTACGGCGCCAACGTCGGTGCCGCAGCGCAATCCGCTCGGCTCGCGTCCGAATCGAGTTATCGTTCGTCCATTCGAGAGTCGGCCATTCGTCAGCCGCCGGAATTGCTTCTCGAAATGGAGCGGCCTGGTTATAACGGAGTACAGCGCGGCCGCCATTTGAAAGTCAAATACTTGCGTGGCGGAGGACGAGAACGAGAAAAGGGGGTGGGCGGAAGGGGGGGGGGAGGGCGGAGATCTCTTGGGAGATCTCAAGACATTTCGTACCGTTCCTGATATCCTTCGTAGACCGCAGACTTCATCCGATTAACGCGAGCTCCTATAATGCGGTGCGGAGCATCTTGCCAAATTGGCTACGGCTGGCTCAATTAAATCGGAATCAGCTGATAGGAGGCGTAATGGACATCAAGAAGTGTCAGGGTAACCCTTCGTGGTTCTTATACGACCACGAAAATGGTTAGATTTTCAATTCACCGGAGAACATTGGAATTTCGCGTTAGTTTTTGCAGACGACGTCAAGAGATTCTCAGATAACGCTCGTGCGACATTCATTGATTTCCGCTTGCTCTTCCGTAGCTAAATATGATAACTGTTTCGAATGGTATTTTGCTTCTCACGGAAAGTTTTGTGTATTTTAATTAACATTTTTCATTTTTCTCAGAAACACGATATTTAAAAAGTTTAATTAACGTTTTCATTATTATACAAAAAACAACGTTTAAATATGTTTGACAGAGTACTATTTTGAATTATGATATTAAATTTATTCGTTTTTAAATATACTAAAACTTAATATTTAAACTAAACTTTATCAATAATATTTTCAATTAATTAATTTCATTACTTTTTAATCTTTAACATTAAATATCGTGATAAGAATATATTCGTTGTTTGATGATTAAATTTCTATGAAAGAAAAATTTATTTAGAAATTGTCTGAAAAATAAGGCTTTTATACTAAGACAATTTCGCAAATTTAATCGAACAAAATCTTTAACTTTCAATCGCCTTCAACCGAAAAGATATTAATATCGCAACTTTGAAACAATTGCTCTTCTTCTTAGTGCAAACTTTGTCATCCTCCTTCGATAGGAAAGCTGATAGTTCTGGAAAACTCCACGTACATATTACGTTTACACCACTACTGTTAATACTTCTATAAAATACGTAGTAAAATACAAACACATAAAACACATAATACACACACACTAAAATCGGGAAAATTTATTGAAATATCTAATAAAGATTAAGTATCTACTGTGTTGTATATTATGCATGACACAATGGTAATATAATAAGCAAAGGATTTCTCAGTTAGTTTATTAAATATAACGCGTAATGTATATTTAAATAATAATTTATCATTTTTTAAATAAAAACCGTCAACTTTCAAATTTTCTTGGAATCTGCTCTTTCAACACTGAAAAAAAGTATTGAAAAGTTTGGTCTTTGTGATTCATTGCATGATAAAATAATTTACGAAATTTTGGGATTCCGTCTCAATTTCGGGTCCCGACTTGATTTCAAGTACCCGAACTTTACAAACTTTTGGATCCCGACCCGATCCCGAAAAAAATTCCCGATCCGACCCGAACCTGAAATCTCGGGTACCCGCACACCCCTAATAATAACCTTATGTTTATAGTTTTGCCAACTATGAAAAAATTTTAATATTTTTTTTGTTATATAAATTATAACAATTTTTCAAATATTGATATAGTAAAATATCAAGACATTGATAAAAATAAAATTAACATTTCTATATAATAAATGCATTCATACTTGTACAATGTGAATACAATTATTTTTTTAACATTCGCTTATTATTTACGTACATTGAAAAAAAGTTGTTAACTTGATTAAATTTTTCAACGCAATTAAATTTTATTTTCAGTTCAACTATTTACGTTTGATTTAAATATATAAAATACTTGAATTTCAGTTTAAGTATTTATATATTTAACCTAACGACATACATGTTTAATTTAAATACGTAAATGTTTGAACTAAAGAAATTCAATTCAGTTGATTTAGTCAAATTAACAACTTGTCTTTCTCAGTGTAATATTAATTAAAAACTGTAACCTACACGTTTAAAATAATTATAAATATAGTTGACATCAAAAATGACTATAATCGTAGTTAAATTACAGTAAATACCATTTTTTTCTTTCATTGAATATCAGGACTACGTATAAGAACCAAAAAATATTGATTCATTGCTTTTAATAAAATACTGAGCCGTGCATCGTACGAACAATATCAATTTTGTATCATACGCGATATTTAATTTTCATAATTAATAAAAATAAAGATGGCTTCAAAAAAATTTTTCATATACCGCGCTCATCATTACTGGATATAATAAAGGTTTGTTTCACTACTACATTATAATGTAATATGACTATAATAGCTTCTCCAACAAGTGACGGGAAAAACGCCACTTGTTGATCGCTTTGACCAACCACTGGATATTATATTATTACTCATTCTTGTAATATCGCTTTCTTTTTGAAATATCAAGGTCGAAGGAGAAAAAGCTATCATAATAAAACAGATTATTAAATAATCTGTCCTAAAATACTTCTATAGCGAAAATAGAAAGGAATAATTATCAATAAACTCCGTTAGCAGAATCGAGTAATTATAATTTACAACTGACATTAAATAAAATCTTTATGCCTGATAAATAATTTTGATATAACTGGAAAAAGGATTATACACTTATGTCTAAAGTATCTTTTAATCTTTCCCAAACAAATCTTTTATGAGATGTCCTTTAAAGAGAGAAAGAAAATCGATATAACTGACACGTAAAAATTAGTTTATCAATTAAAAAATTGATGTTGATATTTTTTCCTATATCCAAACATCAACAAAAAAAGCACGTTCAGAAGCGAATTATATCTATAAAAGTTTTCTAACTTTTGTATATTGTGTAAACCGTTTTATTTTCACACTTTATTTGCAAGGAATACTTCATTTCGTACTCCAACGATTTCAACCCACTGGTAATTGAATAAACGACTGAAATAAAAAAATAATATAAAGTTCGGATCGATTCGCCAAGTTGCCGACTATGACGGTACAACACGGACGGACCGAAATCACGCTCTGATATATAGATTAAAGTTAGTTGTCGCGTATGCCACGCGTGACGGAACGAATCGCGTCGGGACGCCGCACGTCGAAATCCGCCGCCGCCGTGACGGAGTTCCACGTAGTTACAGTTTCGATTGCGGGCGTCGCGACACCCCGGCAACCCCCGGTCTCGTCCGCGACAACCGTTCCTACATTCGTGATCTTGCTGAACAAATGAATTTTACTCGTAACACGAATCGAATTTCAGACAAATTATTATTATTACGCATTGAACTTACTTCAAATTCTATTTCTCGACAAATATAGTAGCTCGCCTGAAAGCGTAAGAAATGTAAATTACATTTACGCAAAGAAAATGATTAGATATAAATTAAAGATTAATTCAACAGAGAGTAAAATTTTGTAATTAATTCAATATAAACCAAAATTTGTTCACAGACTGACACAAAATTTAATTTAGATCACCGCTTTTATTTCACATAAATTCAATTTACCTTATGAATAAATGTTATTACTTTGAATTATATTAAATCTGAATGAGAGATGTACATCCAAATTTATTTAATTTATATATACATATATATAAATTTTAATTAATTTATTATAGGAATTAAGGAGATAATATAATTTTATAAATAATAAAAAATTAGTTTCATTTGTCCACAAAAAGAATGAATGCTCTCTTAGAATATGCGAACACATTATAATACAATAAAGAATTAATCTGACATGATATTTTCTTGCATTATCATTATACATTGAAATAACAACATACCACGTATCACGCGATCAACGTCACCATTAATCAGCGTGTTGCTTCCATTCGTACAATAATTTCATGATAATCCGCGTGTGAAATCACCGTGCTCGCATCTGTCCCGTTTATTTAAACAAATACATCTAGCGTATTCGCACGATAGCCAATCAGCAGACGGCACTGATTAGAGCAACTTTGTTAATTAATTCCAATAAAGAAGATCCACCCTACATTGACATTGATTAAACATTGCACCACCATGTGCAAAAAAAATCCCGCCGCGTTATACTTCCATTCTGCTAATTGCGAAAAGATTCGGATTAATCAATTAAGACACTGACTCACGGGTCAAGTATCTATTTTGCTAATTATTCACCGATATTTAAATATTTTTACAACGGATTGGCTTTCCGACTAAGTTCCGCATTTTCAAATAATATTCATATTTATTAATAATTATTATAATTATTGTCATTATTAAGCAATTTTAAAAAAAGTTTATTAACAGCATAAAATTGTTAAATGTTTTTTATCATGAATTGAGTGTAGGAAATTCAATTTGAAATATTCTAATTTCGTAAACCCTTTTCGTATTTCCAAATGTGAAAATTGTTTCGGCATTATTTAAAAATAAATATGCAGAAATATTTTGAAACTTCTACATACGATACTGACTTGCTACAGATATTTACATATCTAGTTTGTAACTTATTTAAATAATCTTTTATATTTCTTAAAAGAAAATTTCCGTAATTCTTATTTACTCTGCAAAGATCGTCAGATTACTTTTGCAAGAAACTTTAATATCAAGATGGAGACCGATAATTGGACGCCATATTGACGCTTTTTGCTTCTTTAACGAGATGCAAATGCATTGCTTCACATTTTATTATAAATATAAATTTATAGCGAAGGGGGTTGCGCTGTTTCCATACGTCGTTAGTATGTATTATGAAGTGTTAATAGAAGATCTCAACTTGCATTAACTCGTCTAGTTGTGATAAATTCATAACGTGCAATCGTGACACTGTAGTTATTCGAGAATTCGTCATTAAATCTAAAGCTGTGAATTGTAATACGCACTGTGCATGCAACAGTGCAAATCATTTTATTCCAGATGTAACGTAATATGAAATAGTACCTGTAATACAGGCGCGCGCATCATTATTTTTGTAATAATTTACAAGATCGGCGGCACATGTCAAAAGACGTGTCATTAATACTGATCGATTTATTCTAAAAAATTTTATGTTACATCACGCTTTCATTTTCCGTCTCTTATACGCATGTTATTATTCACCGCTAAATGCGTACGCTTATGTCCGCATAAATAATTATTCTATATGCGGACACGTCGCGAAATCGTTTTAATCCAGACTGGATTGCATCCAACTCCGCGTTACAGTTGTTTCGTATATTTGAAATAGAATGATTCACAGACAAAGACCTTGTTCTAATTTGACCTGTGAAAATTCAAGAAGCTTGTTGAATCATTTGAGCAGGTGCGTTTAACGCGCGTCGTACTGCATCTTGCAACTTGTACTTATTTACTTGTTAGCGATGGAACCATTGCCTAACGTAACGAGATTTAATCGCAAACCTGTTAAATAAGAATTTATGTCCTTTTTTTTCACTTCTTAATCTACGTATTTAATTCTATAATACTAAAATCATGGCAGTATTGCATGTGCGTATGCAAATAACTAACATATTATACGTATGGACTAATTATAATTATATAAAACTACTACACTATTTTATATATATATATACATTAAATTTGACATGAAATTTTCTTTTATTCAGTGCATTAAATTTAAGTATTCTCGGGATATATATATCCCGAGAATACTTAAATTTAATGCACTGAATAAAAGAAAATTTAATGTCAAATTTAATCGATTCTTTGCCCGAAATAACTTATAACAATTTTTTATATGAAGAAGAAGAATAATGAAGAAGAATAATTTGTCGTTATTGAATATTGATGGAACGTCAAGTATCTACTATTAAACATTTATTTAATAAAATTGAAAAATCTAATAAAAGAAATAATTTACGTTGGTGAATTTATCCTTCTTTCCAGTTCATAAATCTTACAGATACATCTTCTAAGTTTATAGACTATTAATCCCATAGACCTTTAGCAAATGCTTGCTCCCTAGATAGATATGTCTATAGCGATGTATAAATTAAAACCACATTTTCGAGAATCAACATAATTTTTCAATAAAATTTATCAATTTTGCTCAATAAAAATAATCCTCATTGAAATGGCAAACCACTGTGATAAATTAAGATTTCCTCAAGAATAGAAATAGAAAATTTTATCAAAAAGTAAACTGAATTTATTGGATTTATTATATACTTTTGTCAATCAGATATCAATTTATCGAATTTAGTTGTATCGAAAAGTAGTCAGAATTTCATGCCAGTGGATGTAGGTTGACATACATCTAGTTATACCCTACCGAATAGCTCTGCTGACCCGCAAAACCGATTATAAGCAAAGACGTGGCTTTATACAGGATTATTGAATAGACCTTTAGGTTAGTAAAGTTGATTATTAACTGTACAAACTATATAACTATATAACTGATAGCTACATACTATGCAATTATATAATTATAGCATATATAATCGCATAGTTATAATATTACGTAACTATGCATAATTATTAATTAGCGACATAGCTTTCAAATTCATTTAAATAGAATAGCTCAAAATTAAATCAACTTTTGTAAGACCTCACATGTGAAGTATCTCAATATATATAATATGCCCATACATACACATGTATCATATCGAAAGCATTCCTATAATAACCACATGCGGTGGCGCATATTATAGTGAAAGGCGAATATTTGGGGCATTTGTTTAATTTATATTAATTATACCTAATTTGCGTCAACTGGGCACACGAAATCAATAGTCAAGTATTACGTTTGGCGAATACACGTATATATCGATTACCTCTTATACAGTTTAGATATAGAACATGAGTAAATATCATGTATGTAGATACGTGTATGGATAAGATTCTTTGTCTATCGAAAACATTTCCAAAATGACAGACAGCTTGCACCTATAATTTCTATTGCTCATTGATTTGAGACATAAAGATAACGATCTATTAGGTGTAGAATTTTTGTGTCTTTAAAAAATAAATTTATCGTTTATTTATAGAAAAATCTTCTTGAAAAAAAGTGGCGGTTTTAATGCAAGAAGTCACTGATGCTTTTTCGCACCTCTTCTAATATTTAAAAATACGTATCAGTGAAATGATATAGGAGCGCTCGGACAGGTGATAATTCACTGGAATTAGATCCGATAAATAAGCTGAGGCAGAATTCATTTCCAATGAATAAATGACATTTTTTGCGACATACAGTCGAACGTTGTCGTGCTGCAAAATGCGTGCCTCGTTCCGTGTCTATCAAATGATCTTTTTCTTTCAAGTTTGTCACTCAAATGGTTAGTTGCTGCTGATAACACTCTGAATTGATAGTCTGATCAGGTTCAGCTCAAGTTATTCATTTTTTTTGTAGTTTGTTGAGACGTTCTTGATCACAAATTATTATTATTTCTTGCATGCCTTATACGTTACCGCATCTTCGCCTAAAGCAAAACCAATTATTATCACCTCAGCATTTTTCTTTAATTAAAATGCGAAGAGACTACAAAGTCTAAAGGTACTTCAAAACCGCAAAATGTTTAAATTTAAAACAGATTTGTAATTGACTGATTCAACATACAGGTACCGAATTAATTTCTACACGTTAAATAGTCAAACGGAAGTCAAACACTTAATAAATCGATCAAAGAACAGATTAATTAGTTTGTGTATGCCACTATTTGAGTACGCCATTTCTCAATGAACTAATATTTATAACTGAAATTTTTTTTATTAAAGGTAATAATTATATCCAATAGGCAAATTTACCTTTTTACTTCGTATTTCCTCTTTAGAACTATATTACGTAATTACAATTTTTGAAGATGGAATGAATCGTTGCTATCAGTAAATGCAATTAATAACAACTGTTAATACGAATAATGCGGCAACAATAACATTAATATTCATTTCTTATTTCAGTATCTGTTTTTACAAGTATCTATCAGAACAATCAGGTTCTTCACAGCAATAATTATTTCAATATCTTCACTAATTGTTAATAATTTTAAAAAAGAGAGAAATGTGGTATGTCAAAATACATACACATACTATTAATTGTTAACTCGTCTGTTAACCATGGTTATTTTGATAAAGCAATAACAGCTGACGTAAATTATATATTTAAACATGTCTAAATAAGAAGCATGCATAGTTAATGCAGCTGACGATTAATATCAAAGAAAAAAGTAGGTATAAATCAAGATTATTCTTTTCCCTCCCTCAATTTAATTGATGCCATGTTTAAATAAATCCTTGTAAAAGAAACAAATAAAGAATACGATAAGACAACAAAATAAAATTTTGAACGTTCAGATTTTCAAGTGATTCAAAAAAGAAAATAAATATAATTACATTTTTTTAATAAATAAGCAAATATACGATTACTTTCGAAATACAAATAGTTAAACATCTGATACATTCGCAGATTAATTATAACAGAATAAGGTAATACTTCCTTTTTCTATAATTACATTAAAAAGGAATATCCGATATCCGAAGAAGGAAGTGCAGTAGACATACGTACGAATATTTAAAACGTACATTTAGCGATCAATAATCATCAATATTAAAACACTACTTTTTTTTTGCATAATGAACAATATAAACATTATTGTATAAATATTAATATATTTTTGCGTAAACTTACTTTTAATCTAATTTGTTTATTATGGATAAGATTGATTACAGATAAATTATATATTTTATCTTAATCTGATAAAAATCATTAAAATATCTAAAATAAATTTCTGAATCAGGTTTTATTTAGTATAATTCAATTAAATTAATCAATTAAATTAAAGGGTTTATTGTGACAATTGACTATTTTATTTTTAAATATATAATCTAGTATTGTTATAAAATTTGATCTAATTTAAAAATGAAAAAATTTAATTTTTTCAATCTCATTTTTTTTTAAATAAGATCTTTTTAAATAAGATTGATTTAATCGTCATAACAGAATTGTTCGATTTATCGTTGTCTGAGTGCTTTCTATGTTTCAGCTGCAAATAGTAATGGCGAAATATCATATTTAAGTTTCAACGTGTTGCTTGTTTATTCGAAAACAATGGGTTGTCACAACGATTATTATACGCGAGTACCGTGTCGACGAGTCCCTTACAAGAAGCACGCACAAAAGGCGAAGCAGTAAATTAATTTACATCCGGGCTTCATGTCGTTCGAAAATAAAATCGTTAAATGATATAGTTTATTAAAATAAAATGGATGCGCCATCGTTCGACTTCTATCCCGCGCAAAACAAAAGGGCGCCACGATCATCGTGTCAGCCCTTTTCAAGGAACTCGCGAGGTCGTTAGCGGTGCGAACTTGTTATTGCATATTGTCGAACACCACATTGTCTATCTGGCGATATTGCAGTTTGCATTAACTCACGAAATCGCGAGCAAGTCGTTCGCGCGGAATCGCTCACGATTCCCATAATTCCAGCGGTCGCTTTGTCGCAACTTCATCGCAATGTTGTCGCAACGGGACTTTGTTGCAGCCGTTAATTAGCAACTCCAAAATAGACGGCAAAAAGTCATGTACGTGTACCGGTAGAAATACAGATTCACGGCTCCAATAGAGCCCCAATTATTTCAACCGAGCTACATGCATTTTATCTGTAATTATTGAACGAATAAACATGCGGTTCGTATTTGCCACTCTCGTGTCCGTGCATTACGTACAGATAGTGATGGGGGATAAAGTCAATACGGTATACAGGATGTCTCGCAATTCACGACCCTAATTTCGATGGCAGGTGATAAATTCAGAACAGATTTTTCTTTATAACAAAATGTCAAAGGATTATATTTAAAACTTATCGATCTTTTAATACGTTATGAAACACGACTCATATGATCTAATACCATTTGGAAAGCTTTATCTGCCTTAATTTAATATTCCGAATTAAACAATGTCTCAATATCATAGCTTCATACGTCTGTTATATCTATACTAATGACAATACAGGAAATTGAAATTCAACTCGGAAATTCTAAATTTAATAAATCTTTGTGTGTTATAAAAAAATTGCAATAAAGTAAATAATTCTTTATTTTAGTCACAGTAAATTAAATTGTTTTAAAAATTTAGCGAATTTCTCCTTTTTTAATGGAAAATAATTTTATTCGATTTCATATTAATTTTTAAATGCTAATATATAGCAACTTACAGCTTAAACAGTTTATTCATTTTTATATAAATTTCTTATTAATAGTTTATTGCTTGGTTTTTGTGACATTTTATATAATTACTTATATTTTTACAATAATTACAAATCACATATTAAGAACCGCATGTTTAAGAGAAAAAGCGGAAGAAGCAAGATTGCTAATGATAGATTGTCACATTAGGCAGTTTGCCAAGCAGTCTAATAGTGACGCATTCTTATGCCTCGTTGGACGATAGATCGCGATTGAGAAACTGGAATTACTCAAATTATTATGTGATATTTCATTTGAACAGTAATTAGCAATTCAATTTCATTCCAAAATATATGCGAAAAATTAAATTATATTTTTATTGATTTTTAGAATAAAATTAGAATAAATTACTTTTTCGTATTACCAACAGTAAAACAACTTTTTTAGGACCATGTTTGTAAAATATAATTTTTTAATCAAATTAGATAAAAAAAGAACTTATCTTTTATAAAAATGTGTGCGCGCGTACACATATGTATGTAAAACAAAATTCTTTATAAAATAAAATTCACTATGCTTGAAAGAAAGATATATAATTCTCGAATAAAAGTAAATTACCATACACTAAAAATGTAGCTTTAATTAAATACATTTATTTTTCGTATATTATACTTATATTTAAAACTAAAAGTTTTACAATATCAAATATAAAAATTTTAGATTCAATATGTAGTAATAAAATCGTTTTTAAAAATAATTGAGATGTAATTCATATAAAAGATATTTATCATTCATATAAAAAATATCGATTTAAATACGATTGCATAAAAATTGGTTTCATCTGTATAAAATAAATTGATGATTTTTGTCTTGCAATTTATGTATATTCTCTTTTTACATAAATATTTTTTTATCATTTTTTTAATTATGTCAAAATTAAGTGTACATTCATATAATCTTTGTTTAAAATAATTTTCTGCGTCATACGCATAATTGATTACACTTGATCATATTGTAACAAAAAAATTCTTTATACATTTAAATCAAAACATTTTTAAGAAATATATCTTTAAAACAGTAATCATATTAGTAGAAAGATAGTACTAATCATTTTTTATTTTTTTTCTGTTTAACATTAATTTATACTTTGCTTTGTGATGGCAATGTTGCTTATTTGTATGTTAATATATTTTTTTAAATATTCACAAAAATAATCTATTTAAAAAATGATAACTTTACAAAACAAAGTGTTTATTAATGTTAAATATTTATAATAATTATTTCATATTTTTCTAAATTTCTGTTTTTAGTTATTTATAATCCTGGAACGTGTCTACTTTTTATTCATTTTATGTTACATGTTACATTTCATCATTTTTCTTTAAATGCTCTTTTTTTATTTCTTTTTTACGATTTTCTTGTATGTACTTTACAAGAATTACGTTATTTTTTTATTTATTACTTAAAAAACGTAATCCGTTTAATTAAATAAACATACAAATATTATATATAATTCATACAAATCACTTGAAATTACTATGTGCAAATATTTCTTTTGTCTAATTTATTCTAATTTTTCTGTCTAATTTATTTGAAGTTTAATGTCATATAATTTATTAAAGTGCACTTTTTCTATCATATTAAATAGGATTATTAATAATCACAGTTGTCTCATGAATAAATTCATACATGTCATCGTCACATATTCTGGAATTAGTTCGACTTATGTTTCTCGTTGAATATAATTTGTAACTAGTCGTTAATTAGTCTCATTCATCTCTTCGCTACAATTAAAACATAAAATTTTCAGAGAAGAGTATTATCCATGTGTACCAAATAACGTTCTAATTAGATAAAAATCTGCTCAACTTGGTTGAGTGTTTATCATTGAAATATAAAAACAAAATTAATTTTTTCTTTTAATTAGGACTCGAAAGAAACAATTATAATTTAAATAAAGTTATGCGAGCATCCTATGCAGAATGATAAAGTAAATAAAATATATGATTATCTCTTTTTTTTTCATTTTTATGAAGATCGTTTGCAGTCACCGGGGATATTTCATCGATCTTATCTTCTTTTTTTTCTAAAATGGCTGTAGGTGACATTCGACACTGCAAAGTCGAAAATCCGCGATGGTGTCCAATAAAGACGAAATTGCACGATCCAAACACACGAAATATACGCATTGATGTTTAATGCAAAATTCAAATTGCCTTCTGACGTCCCGCTGCGGAAACATATGACGCAATCTTGGCAGGTATTGTCAGGAAACCGTCGACATCTTTAATGTATGAGAGAGAAAACGGGTAGGGTAGCTGCTACGTAATTGTCGGTACGAAAAGGGATGAAAGAGAAAGGAAGGGATAAGAAGATCGCAAAGAAAATGAAACGTCGACACGTAAATTTCTATAAAAGAAAATCGTGCAAGCATACATCGATTCTCTTGGAAATAAATCTCTAAAAAATGCGATCCTCGAAATTCCAAGATCGATATGAAAGTATAACCAATAGTTGAATACGTTAAAAGTTAAATAATATAATAATTAAAAAATAACAATCATAAAAAATCATAAAAATTATTATTATTGAAATTAAAATTATAAAAAGTTATTATTATAATATTGATGTATTTTTAGTCCGTATAATGAATATACGTTTTATATATTGCAATTATTCTAAGTAGAATTCTGTATTTATACAGAGTGAGAGTTAAGTACTCTAAAAGATTTTAAGAAATAATTTTTCATTAATTCAAGACAAAAACTTCCATATGATCATATGTCCGAAACGATTTAATTTCAAAGATACAGGGTGGTAAAGCGGAAGAAAAACTTTGTTTTTTTACAAAAGTTTGGAAAACCACTCGGATTCGATAAAACTTTGTGTGTATTTGAAGGACGTGAAAATAACTCGAGTGTGGTTTTTGAAATTTTTAGAGAAAACGAAATTTTTCCTTCAACTTTGACATCCTGTATCTCTTAAACTAAGCCGTTTTTTTTCGAACATATGGTCGTATGAAGTTTTTGTCTTGAATTAGTATAAGGAATTACCCCTTAAAAAAATTTAACGCACTTAACGATTATTCTGTATATAGATTTAAATTAATTTACTTTTTACACTGAATGAGATATTTTCCGAAGAAATATAATTTCGATAATAATTAATGATATTTATTAACGGTTACATTTTAACAATTTTATTACTATTATTAGCAATACAGCTTTTCAGTGGAAAATGTTTTATCGTCATATATGATAATTATTGCAAATAACAGTTTCGATTACATTTTGCTTTTTTCCGTTATTAAATCTTGTTTTTAACATAGTCATTATAAATTAGGTATGTAGAATATTTACGATTGTTTTTTACAATAACGCAGATTGAAATTAAACCATAATATTTAACCTTCTCAGTGTAATATTACGCGCTCTCATACCTGCTAATAATTCATATTGCAAATATTTTATGTTAGTGCAGTAATTTTCGCTACGGTGCAAACGCATAAAAAAAATATATTTCGAGATACAATATCTTTTCTGTGTAAAGCGATGCACTTAACGGTTAAATGTATCTCATTCTGTTTATTTAACTCGCGGATAAGATCGGGGGTGGGCGGAATAACGAGGACCCGGAAGACGAGAAGACACTCGAAGTAATGCGAGTCGAGCCGGCCGGGTAACCGTTGGCGTTGATCCAAACCATCTTACTCTGTTCGAGGTGCATTAAGACGCCTCGTTAGTCACGCACGGCTAATGCATAAATCAGAAAAATGTTCGCGCGCGATCCAATTAATTTCTTTTCGTCACCGTCATAACGATAAATCTATACGCTCAATTTTGATTATAGATTAAAAATGCAAAATAATGTTGGAAATAGAGAAAAGGGGTACACTTTAACATAGTTGCATATTTTTCGCGCTCTTATAATATGCAAATAAAGCTTATTATATTACGCTCCTACTGCACCTTTCTCGTGTCTATGTTTATAACCATAATGTACCTTTCATCGCATAACGCTACTTCTCAATTTATTTAAAGTCATTTTTTCTATATCATTTTATAGAATATTATCAGTCATTAGGTAAATAATTCATATTATTTCCAATTAAGTTCGAAATTCGTTAAGAAGTCAAATTAATTATATTAATAATAAAGGCATAAAAATAATATAAATTTATTACTTCTTATTTAGGAAAGAAAATCTATCTGATCAAATAAAAATCTATATGTAGTTTTTACGAAATTTGATTTATAATTATTACTGATCCATATCGTTCGTCAGCTTGAGTGGCCCAATTTAATTTAGAAACTAAAACAGCAATATATTATTAAATTATTTCATTAAACCAAATACACTTAAATATGTAAGAATCGATACTGACACAAAATTATTACCGCTAATCAATTAATTATATCACGATTAATTTTTTATGAACTGATAGAATTTTTTTAATATGAAAAATTATTTCACGTGGGTTATAGCACCTGATTGCACTACTTACTACGATGACAAATCGATTCAATTCTAGAATTTCATTAATATTAATAGTGAAAAATTGAAATTACAACACAATACTCATATAATTTAAAGGCACAGAATGATTGCGCGTAAATTACACTTACTCCTTCTATTTTTTACTGACTTTTGCAATATCAGAGTTATCCTAAATGAAAATATTTAGTAAATTATATCCCCATTATATTAAATCATTAGTGTAATGTGACGTATTCGTCTGTTAATTTACTTTACAATAATTCCATTTATTTTTACCATAATAATATGAGTCTTTTTCCGTGTATAAATAACTGAATCACACAAGCTAGTTGTGACTAATACATTTCTTTTCATTTTGTGTTACTGTGAAAGATTCAAGTAATCACGGATTGTATATGTGCGTGCGCGTGCTCGTGAATAAATGAACACCACACTAAATTCACGGTAACAGCAAGTGAATAGGATTAGAGGATGAATTGGATTTTAAATTAGAAATTCGTTCGCTGACTCGTTTCATCTTACTTTACTAACTGTCGTGGTTGCTAGAAAGCAGTTACTCTTACATCCCATCTCTGTCCTTTTACTTTTTACCCGCTTCACCTTCCAATCCTATTTTCTTTCCTCTCTCTCTCCTTTGCCGCACCATACTTACTAAACTAGCGTAACGTAAACTTTTTCAAGCACAATATATTCGGCTCAAACTATATTTTCTTTATAAATGCAATAGTAGAAGTTACGGGGCGCATTTAACAAACTAGCAAACGTCATTCAAAAATAAATTTCATTCAAAAAACGTAATAGTTAATTATTCATTAAATACAAAAATGTTGCTCTACTTTCTTTTTGTTTGTCACTTTTTTTTTTAAATCTAATTTCGCTATATATACACGCTGAATATTCAACATGATGTAATGATTCACATGATGAATCGGTGCTGCAATTTTATAAAATATTATGTAAAGTGCGATGTCAAAAACGCAACATTCTGCTTTCCAATTCCTGCAATTTGTTTACGTCAAACGATCCTTTCAAGATCGCACATTAATTATGCATCCGATCTATTAACTTTTATCAAACTTTCAGCGGAACGAGCTCTGCGTTCATACACCATGAATATTTATAAATAATTTGGCATGCATAGCATAAACAGATGTTAATTAGCAATATGCGATCGGGCAGCATCGCTACCGTTTTCAAGCGTTCATTACATATGAAAAAGAAACGCGTCAGATGGGATTTTTGATTATCGACTGCAAACGAATATGAATTTTAATTTTATTCATGTTGGTGTATTTATCATTTTCCTCGCATTTTCGATCAAACGGCAAATAATTTTCATAAGTAAATTCCTATGTTGCGAATGTGACGGGTAGATTTGTTATTTGTAAATCAATATTTCCTTAATTTCGGGATTTTAATAAAATTGTTATATTTTATTTACTTTTATTACATTTAATTATATATTAATTGGGTGTAAAAATCGTTTAATAATTATAATATGAATATGATAAAACAAGTCAGAAATTTGATAACAATCTTCCAATCATCAACCACTAAATTATGTGTAAGTTAATAGTTTCACATAATTATTACAAAGTAGTGTATCTTGCAATGTTCATCATTTCTTGTTTAAGAAATATATATATATTTTTTTTAAATATTTTTTAATATTATGTGTGTGTACACACATACATAAACTATTTAAAAAATATATAGATATATTTTTTATACATATTGATATCGTTAATTCGATTTCATAACTCTAAAGTATTCTTCGAAAACTGCTGAGAGAACTTTTAAGCCTCGCTTATATGCTTTATTTCGATAAAACATATAAAGTTTATTTATCCGCATTTATTAAATTAGTTAATTTCCGTATTAAGAACTGAAAGTTAAAAAAATAAAGGTCGAGTGAACTCTTCGGCGGAACGTAGCCGCATTTTCCGAACGAACAATCGTCTCTACCACTAACGTCAACGACGCGCGTCACGTTACGCCGCCGCCAAAATTAGCGCGCGCTTCGGTGAGTCAATTCGCGTGGCACACACGTCGCATTCCGACTTTACATAGAGCCGCACCCCACAAATAAGCTGCACAACCACTTGATTCAATCGTCACCACGTTATTCCACTTTCTTCTTGGCATGACGGCTCAAATGCGTGGAATGAGGGTTCTCAAACCGAAAGAATCCGAGGGGACAGTAATGCCTTTCCTAAGCCTCGCTGTTCTAATTTCGCATTAATTTCTCTTATATATTGCTTACTTGACATTTAATCTCAAGAATTCACAAATAACAGAAATAACAAATATTTTATATACGCGAGTTTGATATGATTAATTATTCAAATACCTTGAATAAAATTTTAATGAGATTTGAAAAGAGATTTAAGTTATCGAAATTTTTGTTAAAGAGAAATTCAATCAAAGTGAAAAAATTTAATATTATAAAATAATGAAATTTATAATCGTGATTTGCGTAATTCCAATTTAATGTATATCTAATTGCTAATAGCATTGTAATATAAAATCGAGTTGGCATCAAACTTATCAACATAGATATTTAAATATGTACATATGTAACTAACGCTGCAAATAAAAGTAAAAGTATTTAACTTTCTGCTACGTTTTAAAAATGACGGCTCTGCAAAATAGAAAAATAAAAAAATTCTGATAGATGGAATATTCAGAAAATACGATGTAATAAAAAGTGAAATATTGGTGTCACATTCAGTTAGCACACATTTTCAACAAATTTTAGTATTGCTGTCGAAGTTTTACTTTTATTTTCAATTGAAAGAAATCCATGATGGGGCGCAAAGAACACTATGAAAAACGATCAAGCTGTTGCCACTCGGTCATTATTTTATCTCAAGCTACTTTACATGGATTGTATCGGAATGTATCGTAATTCCACAGCTTACTCACATATTGATATAACTTTTAACAAATATTAACACAAGATTCAAGAAATTTATCATTCAATTGCCGACTACGGGATATGCTTTTACATAAAGCAAGCTTGAAGCATCTGTATTTTATAGTATAAATATTCCGCAGGTATTTGTGACTACCGTCATATATACATCCTCTCAACATACGTTCCAAAAATTAAAAAAGACATAGCACGGTAGTACCAACTCGCAATCCACTATGCGGCTCTTGCAATCCGCGTAATAAATAAAGCTTATAGGTAACGGGCTTGCACGGGCTAACGGTCTCACTTGTCTTACTTATTACTACGCGGAACGGGTTAATTGATCGATTGGCTACGGTACGACTCTCTGCGACGTCGGGCTGCTTTCACTCTATGGCAGGTGAAAATCTATTAGGAATTTAACAGGGGTATCTCTCTCTTTCTCTCTCTTCCTCTCTCCCTTCTCGTAACAATAGAGATTGCCAATGAAGATTGACTTCATCTCAAATGGACGATTGCTGTACCTGCCGCGCACAATTCTTTATAACCCTAGAATATTTATTGTAATTTTTCATTGCTAATGCCAACAATGAAAAACTGCGATATATGCGTTTTAAAATAATACACATGTATGTGCGAAACTTATCGTTTTTTTTTTTATTAAAATTTTAGATAAAGTTATTCTATTGGAATTAAAAAGAAAAAGAAGAAAAATGTTTCTAGATGAAAAGGATATATACTATATATCCTTTTTATTTTATTTTATAATTAATGGAAATTATTTTAAAACCGTAATTTCCTTTCCAATTTAATCCGATATATATTTTGTACCAAACTAATAACATTTAAGTTGCAAAAGAATTTTTAATACATTTGTTTGCAACGTGATCTTTAAAAGAATAATTTGTAATAATAAAAATAATAATTTCAATTTAAATAATTCTGCAGAAATATATTTGAGAATTAATAATAATAGCAGCAATGTATTAGAAATATTTTACAATTCAACAAACATTTTAATTAAATGTGGAAAAAATTCAAAGTGACATTTTTAATTTAATACGGCTTAAAAATACGCTCGTATCGTGCGTATTTTATTCATTTCTACATTTCATGTTGTATCGAATATCTTTGCGAGTGCATTCTGTTGTCTCTTAATCTCTGGCCATTTATCTGACTACACTTTGTGATACTAACATTCTACTTAGCATTTGGAACTCATAATCCCGGAATTCAGTTGTCCCGGCTGTAACATTCTGCGAATAGCACAAGTTGAATTTCGAGAATTATGCATAAGCTTTTGGTTTGTCTGATAGAAGTAGATATAATTTTACGTTCTCCCATCTTTATAAATAGCTGACCTCGTCGTGTTAAAAAGGGGCCATGATACTTTGGAAACCTCCGATTTACAAGACAGTCTTCGACCTATGTGCTGAGTCACACATTATGAAATGGGATACCAGTTTTAAAAATATGCAATTTTCGTAAGAGCATTCGTAATAGAGACAGCTATTTCGCGTAGGACCAGTAGCGGACTTACAATTAGTTGACATAACTTTTGTCAGTAATAACCATCGAATTCCGGTAACGTCACATAAATGTTATATAAAAATTATGCACACATACGCACTCGTGCAACATTTCAAAGTATAGAAAAAAAATGCGTCAAGGTTAAAGGTTGTACATTTTCAATTAAGTCCTTTCCAGATGTTTCGAGATGTTTGAGAATTAAGTATAAGGTAGAAAACATCATTTTTCAGTCTTGCTAATTTACACAGCATTCGCACGGCATTACGACAATTTGCTTCTGTGACATCTCACCCCGGTCTCATCTACGCGAGTACACGTGCGCACATATAATTACCTATGCTTTATTAGCTTTATTAGCTGTACCATGCTTATTACACGTGTACGGAGATGTACGTGTACGCAATTACGTACGTATATTTGGGTAACTAAGGATAATTGAATATCTACCTGTTTCGCTCTTGCGTCGGTACTTTTGCTTTTAGCATAAATAAAAAACGCGGAAAAATTTTAAGCGAGACGATTTCTGTAAATGACGTTTCCAATAATTTCTTATCATGTTGAGTTCGTTCGAATTCAATTCTGAGTTAAAAAGAAATCCCGAAAAATACTCTCGGAATAGAATTATTTTTTTTTTATAATGCAGCTTACACGCGAAAAATGTGAATGTTTTTACTAATCAGCATTGAATGAAAGAGAAATAATAAAAAGAAATATAGCAACAAATCATTTATTCACGTGAATAACATCGGTAGTATTACCACATCTTCAGTAGGTGAGAATATTTTAATGAGTCTTGAAATTTTCATGCGGTCGCCAATAATTTACGGCGACCGCGACACGTAAATAAACGCGGGACTGCAAGTAATTTTAGTCACCTTGTAGTAAATCTGTTCAATATCTTGGCGAGTGAATAAGCGAAAGAGACAGAATGAGGGAAAAAATGAGAGCGACTAAATGATCGTCTTTTTCTTCGGGGCAAGGGAGGAGAGGAGGATAGTCCTTAGAGGGAAATGCCGGGTTTTTCGAGAATCGCAATGTATATTCAGAATTGAATTGAATTTGTGCATGCTCATGGGAAATCCTATTTTTCGAATATTACAAATAGCTCTTTCTTCCGCCCATCTACTATCGTCTCATTCTTAATTCGAAATACAGTAATGTGCGCTATTGTGATGCGCATAAAAGCCAACTATCCTCGGCCTCGACAAAAGCTCGCGATTTATTGTTAATTTTGTAGTACGAAATGCAAGCTGAGATTCAACTTTCTCCTTTCCCTCCTTTGCCATCTTTCTCTTTTATCTCCTAGTATTTCCAAAACCCGCTCCCCCCCCCCTACCTCCACCCCCCTCGTCGTTCTTTTATTCGTTGACTGCGATCAAATTTCTGTTACTATGCTACCTTGTATCAAGAATGTCATTAATTTACGCGCGTAACTTGTAATTTAAATTTCTATCTCGCGCTAGAATATTGCATGAAGAAGCGAAATATCAAACGGCATAGTGTGATCAAGTTTCGCGGCAGGCGTTTACGAAACGTTGAAAGGGTCATACGGAGATGTGAGGGCACGAACCGAAGTTTTCAGGTGGCATGGAGCATGTTTAGAAGTGCGGGGAGACATAAAAGACGAACGCTATGATGCTGGACGACGTTCCCGTCACAAGGGTAAACTATGAACCTGCAGAAGGAAGTTCCCGAATGCACGTGAAAAAGAGTGCAACGTATGCGTCCTGAAGTTTGCGAAAACTGGATTTCGCTCAGCGGCCATGCACTATGCCATTATGTAGTCCCAGTTACGGAGCTTTTAGAGTTAAAAGGTATTGCGCGGTAGTTTCTTAATCTTTGTATTCGTGGGATCTGTCATCTTGCAATTTCTACCTGTCCCTGGGAAAAGTCGAGGTAAAGGAGGTTGAGTTATAGCTAGCAAAAAGCTAGAATCCTCAGAAGACTTTTAAGAAACGATTTCATGTGTTACTATACAGAGTGAAAGAAAAATGGTACCCCAAACTCTCCGATCCCAGTTTGCGGGATATTAGTTGGAAACTGTATGAATGCATTGTAAATTATTATTTAGTGCGTAAAAGTTCAAACAAGTTTTCGATAATTGGTCTATTGCGTATAAAATACGTATGTACACCCAAGGACTTTGATTCTGTCCATGGGGAAATTTTCCAAACTGAGAAGTCGCTATCTTTCTACATACTTACAGTTCATGATTAACGTAACGACCAATAAGCTCTAGTCGTTTCATTAATTATGAACTGCGAGTATGTAGAAAATCGCGACTTCTCAGTTTGGAAAATTTCCCCATGGACAGAATCAAAGTCCTTGGGTGTACATCATATAATATTAATAATAATTAAATAAGACAAATTCGTATTTAAAAAGCAGCGTATATATATTATATTTTTAATTACGACTTTTGCATTGAGACCGTATCAGTTTTAAAATTCAGATCGTAAATAAAGGTTTGACATAAAGAGATAAGACTTTATCAAGCGTACATGAGGATTCTGGAGGGAATCTCCATAGGGAATCTGGTGAAAAAAAGTCACGGACATCCTCTTTCTGACGAAACTTACGTTCCTACGAGTTTCCTTTTGCAAACTTTTACCTTGACCGGTGGAAAAGAACGAACGAACGAACAAACGAACGAACGAACGAACAGACGAACGAACGAACGAAGCTGGTGAGAACGCGCGCAACTGGTTGGGCCGGCGAGTTTTGCGACGCTTTTAAACGTCGGCCGAACTTTTCCCGAAGCAAGCTTTCGGGCATCGCGACGTTAGGGGACGCCGCAATTCCGCACGACTCTTCACAGACATTGAGAAAGAGTGAGATAGAGCAGAGAGAAAGAGAAGAAGACAGAAAGCAAAAGGAGAAAGAGAGAAAGGGAATTAAGGGAAATCGATGAGAAGTCTGAAACGAGTCTTTCTGTCACAATCTACACACAAACCGTTGAAAAGATTTGAAATTGTTAAAAATCCATTATAATGTTCATAATTTCTATGTGGATTTTATATAAATACTTATAGTTCTTGTAAATATAATAATATAAAATTATTTGACTATTAGAGTATTTATTATTATTACATGATAATGTCATTTTAACATAAGAAAATTATTGTATCCCCAAGAATATATTAATTTCAATTATACTTTTTTACAAAAACGAAATATTAACGCAATGTAGGATTATACATAATATTTTTAATTATCTTTGTATAATATTATTATCTAAAAAATTGGGCATAATAAAAATATAATCCAGAAATAGTTCTAATTCTCTTATATGATTGAAAACAAAAATGTGATCTAGATTTTAAAATTACATTTACATGAATTGCATATGTGTTATTTAAGCGTCACTTATATGAATAAGTTCTCATATATAAATTATACATTCTATATATGTATGGAAAATGAACATCACTTCTATTTCAAAGTCATACTATCGCACGTAGAGAAAATGCATAATTAATTTACAAGAAATTTTAGAGAAAAGATAAAGATTAAAATTGTATATGTACGTATAAATTTTTTACTTAGAAATAATTAATAATAGCAGTGTCATACGTGCAAGAAAGTAATTTTAGATTGAAATTTTTAGAAAGAGAAATTTGACAAGAAATGCATATAGAGATAAAAAAAATAAAAAAGAATGTACAATTATTTTAACATACAATTAGAAGTTTTTTTACTTATACTTTAACATATTTTATATACGTATAGAATGATTAACAAACATATTTTTGATTTTGATAGACATATTTGTTGGACAATTTAAACTCAACTTTTTTTAAATAAAAATATTGAAACGTCAATAACTCTTCAATTACAATTCAATTAAAATAAAAAGGTCTCAATAATTAAATTTTATAAAAAAAAAAATATATATATATATATATATATATATATATATATATATATATATATAACGAAATCTCATTATTCGCTTAATCTCAAGTGGACTTTGCTTTAATAGAATTTTAATCTGAGATATTTAATAATGAAACTTACGGAGTTATGGAAAAAAGCGCTGTTCAATGAGATGTTCGCTAAAGAAAAGTTAATTCCGGATTGCTCAAAGAATAACCGAACAAAGCTTGGCGTCTCATTATATCTATAATTATAAGACAACGAACGTATGATACGTCAACTTATAACGTATTTAACGTATAGTTATATATAATCAACTAAATAATAATGGCAATGTATTAAATAGAAATTTATATTTAGCACAAATAAAGGAACAATCCCTACAAATAAAATTAGGATATCGTTATCGATCCTGTTTTTTATCTATTTGCGTATTTGTGGTAACGAGGTTGCCTCTAAATATATCCGCGGCTCCGTTAACTCCATTAGATATCTGCGAGATATTCACGGAATGTTCGATCTACGATTTTTTAAATTGGATTTTTTAAATTAAATTAACGATCTATGATCTACTCTAAGTTACATCTTTTCCTTCGTCACCTAACCGAGCGCAAGTTAAAAAAAAAATAAACAATTTAATAAACCATAAATCATATTTATTTCTGCTTTTTAGCTCTGTTTTTAATCACTGCAAAAAATTTATTCCGATAAATATCACTACACGCCTCGGTAGTCAAATTGATAAGATTCCCATAATGTTAGGAAGATTTAGGTTCGAATGTTAGTTGAATTATTTTCCGGAATAAATTCTTTGCGGTGCTTTAAGGTATTCACTGATCAACAGTATTATTAAAAAAGTTGATCGTCAATTTAATTTGTGATATTATATTTTTCGACCTCAGTTAAATAATGTGCTTTAAGAGCGAATATGCGACGCGCAGTTTATGTGACCTGAAGATTGTAAAAATTCGCACGAGAATTATTTTTAGGCACGAAGATCCATTCGAAACCGATATTGGCTCCTTTCTCTTTACATTTGACATTTTCATGGATTCTAATTTCTCTTATTATTATCGATAAAAATAATATACATTATGAAGAAAATTTTTTATTTTTAATTAAACATTTAATTGGCAAAAATTTCCAATCAAAGATTAGATGGAATTTGATTCTGTCCATGGGGAAATTTTCCAAACTAAGAAGTCGCTATCTTTTTACATATTTACAGTTTATGATTAACGTAACGACCAATAAACTCTAATCGTTACATTAATCATAAACTGCGAGTATGTAGAAAGTGGTGACTTCTCAGTTTAGAAAATTTCCCCATGGACAGAATCAAATTCCATGGGTGTACCTTGATATAAAATACAAGATACCTTACAAGTCGAATAAGACCCAGCACTAAAGACTCATTTTTCAATTTGCCACTTAAAAACGCGTTTTACGTCTATATATACTTGAAAGATTTTCACTTATTTTGTTTTCAATATTACTAGGGTCACTGCACCAGTCAATCAACAAAAAAAAAAAAAAGTTAAACCAGTTAATAAACATATAAATTAAATTTTAATATAATTACATTTTTTAATAAAAAATGTTACTTTAATAAAATCTTTGTGAAAATTAGATCATAAAAAAATTCAATCAATTCGCAATTTATTATTTTAAAGTCTTATTATTTTTATACTTTTCTAAAATAGTCATTCACTGGTGATTGTTCAGCGACTGGTGCAATGACTCTATAGTTTTTAAAAAAATAAAATTAATTAAATGGACTTTATTCGGCTTAAGTACTTACAGCTACTAAGTAGTGCTTAGTACTATCAAAACGTGGAATAGATAGAAAAACCAGAAAACTAAAACTTTTTGAACCGTAGTCGCTGTAGTTGGATTATAACTTCAGAAGCGAGAAACCACATGCTTCTTGCGGCATACGTTGAAATAAATGAGATTTTTCGCATATTACCACACTTGCGCTCTGGTGTAAATTTGTGAAACGTACTACAAATCTTTTTTTAAACTCACTTTTATTACTAAATGACCACATAACTGAAATGTGTTATATACAAAATGGAATTAGAAGGTTGAGCAAAACTTTTACTGCATGATCTTTATATGTCAAAGATGTGAAAATTATATAAACCTTCAAAATTTACTTTGTTTAAAAAAATTTTTTCAATCAGTTATTAGCATTACAGCATCAAACGTTTCATATAATTTCCTGTAATTTATTCATCCCTCTTTTTTTAATTAAATTGATGAAGTCTTTTGTATGTATGTTTAAAAGATTTCATTAATTTTATGGATATATATTAATATATAAAATATTTCATCAATTCTTAAGGAAAAAAGATATACATTTTCCTTAATATTTTTCTTAGTAGCCTTAATATTTCATTAGGGTATTAATACAAGAAAGAGAAATATACATTACAGAAGGTGAAAAATGTGTATATGTTTATATATTGCATCTGTTATAATCCAATATTGCTCCGACAACTATTCAAGAGTCTTAACCTTTCCCTCGTAAATCCGCGATCCGAGAAGCATCGGGTCGACAAATGCCGACGGTCTCGGCGATTTCGACTTGATCTATCGCAAGTCGCAACCGCCTGCTCAGCCGCGGTCAGTTTCGCCCGAAGGAACGAGTTGTCCCTTCGGACACGGAGAGAAAGGCCCACCACCCCGATTCTCCCTTCTTCCTGGCTTACAGGCGGGGAAAAGCCCGTGGGGGTTGCGGACGCCATTCAACCGTAACAAAAGGCAATCACCATAGAAGTGGCGGCACTGGAACTAGCAGCGGTCATAAGTTATCGAAATCACGTCGATATTTCGCGGAGAGTTCCGCGAAACGAACTGTACCGTATGCTGGTGCGCTGGGAGGTGAATAAAAGTGTACGTGAAGTGCGAAATAAATTGCACTGATTATAATATAACAGCGGCGTAACAGCGGCTATATTCAAAACATGTGGCTTAAACGATGGTCGATTAACGATGAAAACTTAGTTACATAATAATTAATGATGACGATTAAATTTTAGTAATGCAGTGTACTAACATGTAATCATCGGCCAATTGTAATATATTATAACAGTTAAATGATTTTAAATAATGATGACAGATTAATTGTGGTTTAATTAGTAATAACAACTGAAATCAATCAGATAAGTACGGTAATAATAATTAATTGGATTGTCAATCCAACTGGCATTAATAGATATACTAAAAGCTTGTTTTTCAACTATTTCTTTTATTTAGAATATTTGTATTTTTGCATTTTTGAATAAACCTCCGTTTATAATATTAATGTTTTTTGAAGAGGATACTTTTGCCCACAGAGATGTTTCGTTTATTTGATTTTACTCAACAAGAGTTGCCCCATTTTGCGAACATAGTGCTCGCTCAATTGTTTATCAAGTATCACGCCAACTACGATAGCGCGGCAATCAGTTGAGAATCTCTCGATATAATCCGGACTGTGTCAGAAAAAGCGATATAGGGTTGTTTGAATTTTTACGCAAATCCGTCAAATCCGCATCAATGTAAAATTTCGGACAAACGAAAGATTCGCTAACGTACTGGCTACATATACGTATAAATACCTGTTACAACGGAAACGTCCGTCGATAAAATTATAAAAAAAATGCATCATCTGAACCAACAATTTTACTGAAAGAGCGGAAGGGGATGTACAATCATCGTCGATCTCTGCACGTCCATTCGCATTCAATTGAATGCTCGAATATATCGAGTGTTCATCGAATGTCCGCTCAAAAATACACGAAATTATTTGAGAAGTTTTTCAACTAATTGTCTCTTGTTGCAATATATGTTTTCGAAAAGTTTTTCAATGTAAAATTACATTGTTCGTAATACTTTAAATATGGGGAAAATTATTTCAATATTATATTTGACTCGACATATACACAGCTACTATTTCATTTCTGATATTTTATAAATTCTAAAAGTTATATCAAATAATACACAGACATTTATGTAACTCTTTTTTAATCTTATTGTTTTTTTTAATAATATTATAATATAAAATTTGTAATTAAAAAATGTAATTTAATCACACTAAATTTAAATAATAAATTTTTGTCGTTTCTCTCTCTCATGTTTAATATCATCGTTATATTCTATTTATAGAACGTTTTATGAAAAGCAACTCAGCCAAACTAGTATTGAAAAATAAATATATTTATGGCGACTTTGTCATTTATAGTATTGCAATTAAACGATAAAAATTATAATATTTGTAAGTAGCAAATACATATATCACACTAGACGTATCTTTCATTCAATAAAAGTTAAAGAGATTCTTGCTGACTAATCTCAACCCTTGAAGCAACCTGTACAGTGATGTAATCCAAACGCTTGGTTAAAAATTTCACAAATCCGTGAATTTCCGCTCCTTTCCGCACGAAATCTCCGCACGAAGACGGCATGCCGTCATTATCCGAACGCGAAACATTGCAACACGCTGAGGGAAAACAGTAAGAGGGTGGCTAGCTACATCGATCGGGGTTAATATCAGGGGGGGAGGGGGGAGGGGAGAAAAGTGAGGTAGCTTACAAATTGCACTCTCAATTTTCGTGAGGAAGCGCCGGCTGGCTGGCGTTGCGAGCTGCAAAGCAGGTTTTATCGAGTTAAAGCGGAAACGAAGACGGGAGCCTGAAAGGCGGAGAAAGAGGAGACGGCCAGGAGGAGGGAGAGGCAGGTCGAAGAGTGGACCATTAAATCGCAGCACCTGCAATTACATCGATCTAACCGTGTCTGATGATGTTGATTTAAGTTCGAGGAAGGGCGGCGAGTGGATTTCAAGTCGTTTTCGAATTTCGCAAAGGGAAATTAAACACAGAGAATCGTACTTTCTCAGAAGAATTCCTCGCCTAGTAGTAAAAACTAGAATAGTAGAAACATTGACATTTTCACGATTTACTTCGCGTCTCCGTAGATCTTTCGTAGATCTTTCTTAAAGAAATAACTTAAAACAATATTATTCGTAACGAATTTGTTACAAAATAAATCACTTGAGCGCACATATTTGTTTTATGCACCGTTTCTTTACTCGATTACGAAAAACACTTTTCATAAATATGATTTAATAATTCAGGCGATAATTAAAATTCAAATTGATATTAGGATGTATATTCGCAACTTTGAGTGACGAAAGAGAAGAAAAAAAAACCACCATTGGACGAAAGCTGTAGAAATATAGTTATGCAAGTGCAGTTAAAACGAGCTGAACTAATTAGAATCAATATCTTACTGTATCGCACGTTGAATTAAGTAGTACTGCGTCGCTGAAGCATTAGGTAGATTCGCGTGGTTACAGTGTCTCGCTGCAGTTGCCTAACGATTTTTCATCGCACTCGCATAATTAAACTTTCAATACGACGCGGTGGCGATCGCGTTTTTGCGATGGACACTTCGCGCCGGCAAAAAGATCGTTAGCGGATTCCGGAAGTGCTATATCGATAGTTTATCGATTCTAATTTACCGGAAAGTCGTTATCCGACAAAACCCGATCGTCTCGGATTTATTTAATAATTAGGAAGAAACTTATCAATCTACGCTATTTATTCTAAATTAAGGAGGAATTAATACTTAAATACGTGAAAATAGTAGTTATAGAATTGCTCAAGTTAAATTAATATTAATTCGTGTACGTAATGTGTCGTATAAATACTTGAATGATAAATTAAATATTTACGATAGTAAAGTAATAATTATAATATTATATTTTTTAAACGGAGAGAAAGAAGCACATAAAATATGTAGAAATGTATATAGATATTATATATTCTTAGAAATAATGTGTGAATAAAATAGCGATTAAAATAAAAAAATATTAAAGCTATATTAACATATGAAGAATATCTGTTAAAGTAAAAAATCGAACGCTTTCTCATACATTAGAAAAATAGCTGTTGCTTTGACGAAGTGCAAAATAAGATTCACGAAGCAGTTTCTTAATGGCCTCATGCATTAAACTTCACACCATCGCAGAAACTGAAGGATTTTATCGTATAATTAGACAAGTTAATTACAATGAAGTACGTAATAAGCACAGACTTTAAATTAACTCATGACAACGGTATTTTGTAAGTCGGACCAAAGTCGCGTTCAAAATGCGTCTTTTTGTTTCATGTCGTATTTACGAATACTGAATGATTACTTTATCTTTACCATTAATTATTATACAATAATAAAAAGCAATTTAATATATAATAATCTGAAAAAAACAGTGTGTACTTTATTAACTAATTCTGGCATAAAGCGAAAGAAAAAAAAAGAGGGAAAGAAGAAAAAATAAAATTTTATTATTTAAGTTTCATATGTTTGCATAATAAAATTAAAAAATATAGAATGTGAAAGAACTGTGTGTATATCTATGTATAAATGTGGGCATATGGGCGTATGCTGTGTACATCCGTAATGAATATTCATAATAAGTATTTAATAAGAACAAATAGCATGGAATTGTAATACTGGCTATTAAATAAATAGTTACGTAAAATGGAAAAATAAAAGATCGTGAATTAATTAAAATTTTCCGTTAAATACAATAAAAAAACTGTAAAATATGAAATTACATAGTTTATATAATGAAAACGAAGCAGAAACGCAGGATAAAAATTACTACAAGAAAAGTAATTAAATGCGCGCGGCGGATCTGAGGGATAAATAAAATTCCGGACGTCCTGTTCCGTATCGTGCACACACTTTGACGCATTAAGAACTCGTAAAAGCGTCCATTACTCAGATATTAAACATACTCTTGGCACTTACGCATCTTCTTGCTTATGCACAAGCTAAATTTCGAGCTAATTTTACCTTGGAGTCGCTCGTTCTTGCGAATGGTTTCGCTTAATTGCGTCGCACGCTGCCAGCCATACTATACACTTACCGTGATCTGAAATACAAATCAATCATTTTAAGTAGCATTTTAACTATCATTGTAAATAAAACATGTAAAGTACAAAAAAGTATATAAACATAAACGTAGCTATTATGATATTAATTGTAATACATTTTCTAATTAAAAATAATTTTGAAACGCTACACAATTTCTAAAACATTAATTTAAAATTCTAGTTTCTAAATACTTATTTAATTCTATAAAATAATATAACAACATAACTAGTTTTTAGATATTTTTACAAAACGTTTAGAAAGCGTTAAAAGTGAAATAAAAATCGATAGTAATGTTATCAGAAACAGAACTGCACATGGCTAATTTGAGATGATAAATCTCACGGCGCCAAGGATTTATTTTTAAATTGAATCAAACCGTGAAACCACGTTCTTACTGTAAGATTTGATTTTTCTTTTTATAAATCACAATGTCGTTTATGTGAACAATTCAATTATTCCAGTAGCTTCTATTCCCTGCTCCCCGCGGTGCACTATACATTATTAAAAAAAATAAACGCGTAGGCACTTATATCACATGAGTGCACTTTCGATGCACTTGGCGTATCGATGCAGTTACGGCATGAGTTTTTGCGCGGCTTTACAGCGCATTTTTAGTGAGAGGTCGGAGGGTTGTCTTGCATTACATGTCCATAAGTCGGCGGTATATGGCGTTGGATAAAATAAAGTACGGTGCACTTTAGCCGATGAAGACGAAACGCGAAAAACTCATGGTGATGCAACATCGCAGTATACGTCGACGATCGGCTTTTCTCGATATGATTCTCGTTTTAATGATACTCAAATTATGTATATAATATCGTTATTACAAGATAATAACTATTAAATAACAGCGATATTGCATGCAGTTATTCTCAACGCTACTTCTGCTGTCTAAAATTCCATTTTCCATTACAATTTTTCTTCAAAATGTCATGTCGTTTTATAAATTAGATTTCAAGCAATAAAAGACAGACGTTCCTATTATTTTCCATGGAATCGTTTATTCTTTGTGGTATCTGCGTTTCTTTTGTGGCGCCTGTATTGTTGCTCCGTTGCAAAGTTTATTGAAAAGAATCAGAATGTAGATATTAATTAAGATTATAAAATATAATACGCGCTGAATACAATGCTCAAAACTATGTGAAATAATACTCAATCTATTACAAAACGTTCGAAATTATTAGAAAATAATTTTTACAAAATTAAAATTTACAACGGAGTAACGCTTAATCTCATTTCAAAGGATACAACGTTTAAAAAATAGCAATATTACAACAATTGTATGACTCAATTTTTTTTTTAATTACAAATACTTCTTGCGAAGGCACACGGTATCGCCCAGCTTTATTTTATACATGTTAGATATCGCAATTGTTCAAAACAGGTGCAGGTTTGTGTTGCGTTAGTCAATTTTCGCTTCGACAAACAGCCTTGTATTTGTAAACGCGTTGATATTTTCGATCGTCATAAAGCAAACGTAATACCATGCGGGATTGCAAAGTGAGAGGAAAAGAGAGAGAGAGAGAGAGAGAGAGAGAGAGAAATTCGCGATTTTGATAAAAAGGTTACGCGTCCATTTTAATCGAACCGCGAGATTGCAATCGCGGGTGCACCGAGCTATCGAGTTTCCCGCGAAATATTAAATGCAATGCGTATGCAATCGCATCGACGATTCGCGTTACAATTGCATTTATTTTTATGGCAGCGCAGAGACACCTCAGTTTGCAAACATTCTCGATTATACTCGTTAAATATAGAGGAATAAAGGTAAACAGAGAAGAAGAAGAAGAAAGAGACAGATAGGCAGAGAGACTTAAAAAACCATCAAATAGCATCGAGCACTTTAACAGAAATATTTTATTGTTTATTTTATTTTCCTTCTCCGACTTGCATCCAAAAGTTCCTATTTTCTTTTATATTTTATTTTACATGATAAGGCATTTGTTTCTCTTTTTTCAATTCTTTATCAGCTCATTTTTTACAAAAAAAAAATGTTCCTAAAAAATGTTGCATCTTGCTAACGCAATAAAAAAATAATAAAAGAGTTAAACAGTTAAAAGTTTAATAACATTTTTCGCTATTTTTTCTTTGTCGTTTTGTTTTTTTCTCGCTAGTGATAGAAAGGATTTCTTCAATTTCAGGTATTTGCAATTCAGACACGCGGGCGTCTTAGATCGCGTTTGGATAAGACGCATGCAAAAAGCAGTATCTATTTGCGTCAGTACGCTCTCGCCAGACCGGAGGGCAAGCCTCAAGCAATCCTTCCACCCACATTTGGGCGATGGGATGGTTCTTCTTCACGCGCGTTTACAAGGCGGATCGTATGCAAATCTCTAGCGGCTTAATTACGCGACACGCCTACTATATGAGGTCTCGGATCGCACGTAACGCGAACCGGAAGTCAATATATCTGGCCGACGATAAGAAGAAACTCATTCGCAGATCGCTGTTCATTCTTTTACGTATCAATAGATGCTGCCGATCGAGAGGTGAGTAATTGAGAAACCAAATAATTAAGAAATCGAATTAACAATGTCGCAGTAAATTGTGTAATGTATTTTTCATTCAATATATTCCATTTGCTTTGAATATTGATTTTCTGCTACTTTTAAGATTTTGCAGCTTCTAACACTTTTTTAGTTATCAGATCAATCTATAATGATATACACAATTATATCAACACGATGTGATAATTACCAATGTCGAAAAGCAAATTTTATGTTATTAATATTACTTTTTTCTACGAACCACCCGGTATAACTACCCGGACGCTGTCACGTAATGAACGCTTCCAAAGCATCACATGCGAATCTTACATTTATCTTCCTCCTTCCAACAGACTAATCCTTGGCGGATAGCTCGTTCGTTCAAAGAGAATAGCGTTTAGGTTCCTATGGCGCAACAATATTTGCATTTTCATGACGTAGCGCCAAAATATAGAGGAGAAGGCGACGATGAAACAGAATAACAAATCACGCCCGGATACTCGTTTTTAATCCTTTCGTGCGCGATAAACTGTCAGGAAAACGTGGCGAAAATACCGCGAAGTTTAAATGCAATTTACATATGTTTTCCCGATATGATACTTACAGTATATCATAAATAAATCATTGTGTAACTTGAATAATCTCGAGCGACCGCCATCCCAGGCGATGTTAATTTAAATTGTAAATATGAAATATAAATAAAGAAAAATTCTCTTTACACGTTTATATATTTTTACGTGTTAGTTTCATGTGTTTTTAAAATACGCGAGCTTTTAATAATTAATAAAACGTTTTCACTATGTATGTCAATACAATATGTAAAATACCTAAATTATATATATCCTATATTATTTTAAAAATCAGATATTTTAAATGTACAACTTTTTTTACTTTGGTTTAATACAAAAATTTAATAATATATTGTTTTACTTCAATACACACATACATTTGTTAAAACTGATAAAGTGGAAAATTTTTTTACGCTGACAGTGACAAATCTAATATACACACTGACTTCTAGATACTAACTTTACCGTATAATCGATTTTTTCTGAATTTATATCTTTGAAGATAATAATTCGTAAAGTTTTAAGTGCTTTATTTATATAATTTTATATGCATTCATTTACGTCAATCTAAATTTGACAATGATTTGAAGATATTAATACTAACTTTAATTCATTATTCTATGATATATTCTGCATGATAAAGTAACAAAACGCCCGTGGCACACAAAATACTTTTAGTGCGCGTTGAATTTCGTAAATAAAAGATATTACTCGAAATAAATTAGCTAACATGACATCTTGCAGACGTGGAATTTAACATTATAAATGTTGTTTATAATTTAAGTGTTAAGTTCAAGTGTTAAGCATTATTAAATATTTCAAATCGATTTTATTTTAACTATAGTATGTCTTACTAAATTGCTTATTAAAAAAGCTTTTTTTACATTTCTAAAATGAACAAACTTAATGCTCGTTTTTCCTACAAAATATTTCAGGATGTAAAATATTCTAAAAACAACAGACGTAAGTTTTGTGACAAATCTAAGATTGTAACAAAAATACCGAGAAAAAGTCGTCTCTTTGCGCTTTCATTTTTGGTCAATAATTTCATAATTGTAAAATTTAAACAATAAAAAACAATACAGCAATGAAATTTAAATAATAAAACTGAACAATGAAAAATATATTATTATTTATTTGTATTTCTGAAACTTAATTTGCGATTCTTTACTTTTGACAGTTCGCAAAAATCACGAATACTTTTTTTTTGTTAATAAGAATCGTAATTTTCAGTTATCATTCCTATGTATTTATTTCATATTAAAGACTTTGAAGTAAATCTATATAAAAATTATTTATTTTTAGAGCTTGAGAAGCACTGAGAAGCTACTGTGGAGATTAATTGTAAATCGATTAGTATGGAACGAAAACATCAATTAAAAATTCTTGAGAAATTAATGTAAAGTCACGCGAATGAAATTCATTCGTGCGTAAGCGATAAAGTTTTAATCCACGGCGAAAATAATGAAACTTTAAGGGAAAAGTGTACTTTTCCTTCTAATTTTCTCGTTTGGTGCCAAATCGTCGCGCGATAATTCCAACTTCCGCAGCATAAGCAGAAGCTGCGAGCTTATCGGATGCGATTATCTTTGTGGCTCACCCAGAGATCTCTTAAGCCTAAAGTGTCTTTCGAATAATTACAGACAATATATGGAAAATTGATTTCAGCGAAGAGTTGCATTTAAATAACGTAACTGTGTGTTTTAAGATTATTCATATCATTATATACGTAAATTATTGATTATTTTTATATTTGTATTACTACATGTTAATTATTAATCAGATCATGGATATGAATATGAAATCATTATACGTGTATCAGTTGTGCATGCAATAAAAAAGCAAATTGTTGCTAATAACATAATAACAGCTAATTATCATTATCAGTAAAATAGAAAAAGATAATAAAATGTAATACATGATTAACAAATATAATATATGATTAACAATTTACTACATATGCTATTTATAATTATTGTAATTATCATTATGGATATTAATGATATGTAATTATAATTATTATAAAAGATACATAAACATACGTTTTATTATAAATGGCAGTAGAAAATCAAGGTTTCATTGATGATATAATCTATTCAAGTTATCTAATTTTTTTATATAATATGATATATAATATAACAAAAGAAGACAAGTTACAATCGACAAGTGCTCTAATTTTATTTAATTTCCTAAAAAGAAAAGAGGGAAATATAAAATTAATTGGAAAAGCAACTGTATTTAAAATAAAACTAATTCAAATATTCTTCTTTCAAATATTCTCTTCATTTTCTAAATCCTCCAATAAATTGTTAAAGCCATCATACTCATTACGAAATTAGTTCGCATGAATCAAACTGATCAGAAGGTACACGAGGGTGTAAGGGAACTTCAAATTACATATTCTTTTCTTAACAATTTCTAATAGCAATGGAATTACGGGCCGTTGAGAAATGCAGAGCGCAAAGTTATATACCGGGTGCTCCGAAACTGTTCGCTTAATAATCCGGTGGCTTGATCCCTGCCATAATTTCTTGAGCGCGGAGGTCAGATCTTAATCTAATAAATGTACCACGAAGGCGCTACCATTATTTCTCGTAATTATCTGCCGCAACGCAATAATGTTCCTATTGTTGAAAAGAGACTTATCGCGGGAAATGTATGACCACGCGATATATGCGCTACCTATGACTTAAACTGCACATAAACGGAAACATCATAGTAACAGCAAAAGTATAAAAAGTAGTGATATAATAATAAAATGATAAAATAAAAAAATAATAAGAGCGAGATTCATCAAAGATCTCGATGGAAGCTTTATAAGTATGTAGTCATGTATGTCTTGATGCATGTATTATATTCAGTCTTGAAGAAATTGCGAAAGGATCGATATAAATTAGTCTTAATATCGAAAGAGTAATAGTATTAATAAAAATATTAACCTAATTTTAATACTATATATAATATGATATAGAAAAATCTCTTCATTAAAATAATAAACTATTAACAAAAATATAGTGAGAGAGCAACTGATATAAATAAATCTTAATTAATGCGATTTGATTAGCTTTAATTACGTGTTTCGATTATACATAATCGATGGACCGTTTATAATTGTCTTATGTGTAATCGTTTATCCAAATATTGCAAATTATGCTTACAAACAGTTGCATGTAGTTACTTAAAATTAGTTAAACATACTAAATAAAATTAATTAAAGTTAATTACAAGCAGCAGCTTTACTCATCTAGCAAATAACAAGGGAAAGTCTATTAAGCATTACCCCGTTGTTGTTAACAAATTAGCGGCGCATCATATTAACTCGAAAGTTCCGCTACTACAACGGGCGCGCTTTGTTGTTTGTTCAAACGTCGTTATCGTTGATCGCGCGAAAAGTTGCAAACAAATCAAGAGCTCACAAAAGCTTTGCGACGCAATTTCAGCACAAATTTAATCTAGACACTCTTTATACTGTCATCAGATAATTTACATTGACCCTTATCAAATCAACTCTTATCAAGTTAACAACACTTATCAAGACGCTAACTTTTTTATCAAAACGGACAATTTATATTATTCCCCTCGTAACAAATTTGTTTTGATAAATTTGCATTATTTTGATATTTTATTTTAGATATATAAAGAATTAATAAAAAAAAGTTAATAAAAATGTTTTTATTGTACGGCTTCGTGAAGCACGAAAAATGCAGATCGCGAGATAGTTGCTATTTTTTTTTTTCATTTAGTTATTTTCAGATTATTGAATTATTTAATGAGCTCCATTAATCTCGGAATATTATCCACCGCGATGCAACGCGCTTTATCACAAAATATAAAGTCAACAAACAATGCGAATTTCGTTTCCTTATTTCCTGCGGAAATCCCGGTGTAGCGAAGGAACACAAAGCAGCGGATTTTACGTGTCCGACAACATGGCCGTCGAGGGAGGAACATAAAGTTTACATGGCGGGCGCCGCAGCCGATACGGAATTATTTACTCACGAAGAAAGTATTCGCGAATTTTACGAATCATAAGTGTCTGAGATTTTTTGCCTCGGTACGCCATTGTTAAATATTTATGACGGGACGAGCGTGGAATATTCTAACAAACTTACAGTTCTTATAAATACATTGCGGCAGATAATATCATGTATAAAATAAAAATTACGGTTAAACATTTTGAGGTCTTTTTTTCAGTTTCCTTTTCAATAAAAATAAAACTGAAAGAAGTAAATAAATAAGAAAAAAAAGCTATAAATTATTGGTTATTTTCCATTAATGACAAATAATGTATTCTCCTTAATTTAATCCAAATTAAATTAAGTTAAAAATATACGTTTGTTAAATATGGCGCCGCGAAAGAAAACTTTAATACGTTTAACTTTTTTTACAACGAAAAAGTAGTTTTGTGTGTACCGTATCTGGGATGGAAGGTGATAAAGGGTCAATTCTCGTTTATTTGTACCGATTGGATTTTCGAATCAAGACTTCAATCGATCCCTCGGCTAGCTCAATCGCATCCCAAGGGGAATACCGTTCGACTAACGGGAATGGGTAAGACACAGAACGGAAGTAAGGTTTAAACAAGATTCACCTGAATTGCGCGCCAGATTTTTTTTCTTCCTCTTTTTCTTTGTCACATCACGTCTATCGCGTCAGAAATTTGCATTTTTTTATACTTGCTTGTTATCTTCCTGGTCCTATTCATTTTTTACGACAGTATCCTTCCGGATTTTGTTTACATAACGACACACGTACATACGAAGATATGATATAACAAATTTAATATTTTTATCGTTTAATTACTTGAATAGAGATAAAATAATTACAGAATAATTTTTTAGATAAAATTGAAAATACAATTAAAGTTAAATTAAGACAAACTTGAAACAGACGTTTACATTGTATAATTTCCTTCAAATATTTAATACTTTATAAATCATTGTATAAATATGCAATATGAATATTCTTGATTGTTTTAATATCAAAGTATTAAAAGTTTTCAAAGTGTAAATCCACTGAGTTTCAGCTTCGAGATAATGAAGCTTTATTCGCTGAGACTCCATAGATAACATGAAGAATATAAGCAAATAAAAAAAATCTTATTTTCTTCTGAAAAGAAATTTTTACTCACAATTTATTTGTCAAGATACAAAGTTACAAATTAAAAAGCTCTCAATTCAAATTAAAATATATAACGTAAAATATGTATTGTGCTTTTTAATAAAGAAAATACGTTTGTATATATTACGAAATAATGAAGAGAAGGCTGCGTGAATTATATAACGACCGTTGGCGTGGATTAATTACCACATATTCAGTTCTTCGTTGGGTGAAGTACTTATGAGATTAGCAAATCGTTTCTGAAGGGAATGAGTCACGACGTGACGCTGGAAGTTACAGGGCGCAACGCATACGCTTTTCATTAGGACGAGAATGAAGAAGGGCGGCGCGTTCCATCATTGCACGTTATATGAGCTGCGCCTCGCGGGGGATGAATATAAATAAGAACATTAATAAAACCATAACCCACAAGCAATATCAGCAGGTTAGATGCTCTCGAGATTTAAAGTCATTACAATTTTTTCCAATATCGCATATTAAACTCCGAAGTTACGAATTGGATACACTGAAAAAACACCGCGTAAACTAAGATAATTGAAAATACAAGAAAACTAATAAAACTAACATAGCGCTGGCACAGATGGTGCGAGCGATCTTCAAAAGTGAAGATAGAATAATGAAAATAGCATCGAAGGATATTAAGACACAGTCGATTAGGAAGGAAAGTAAATAAAGTGGAAGAAAATGTATCCAAAATTATGAACAGTATTAAATTAAAATCGCAAATTTAAATCTGTCGCGTGCAGTAATAAATGATGAGACACGAAATGCTGACGCGTTAAATATCCGCGCAAGCAATCATTGAAAGTATAATGAAATATCAGAAACCGACGAGGTGATCAATCAATTCTAAGAGGAAGTTAGATCGAAGACAAACCCGAGGAAACTTCTGTTAACATCTATCGGCTTTATGATCACGACTGACAATGAGGCCATAACTCTGATTTAGTAAGTTAATCCCTTTAGCGGAAACACGAACAGGGTCGGGCCCCTTCCCGCCTCCACCCCTTTTAATTAAGAGCGCAATCATTCTGTCGTAATCCAATACCGAACTCGCCCTGTCCATCGCAATTTCTCCCCGACTCACCGGTCCTAAAGTTAAATTTCCCGTGAAATAAAAACACCGCCGCATAGTGTCGTACACTTCTGCCCCCTGTCCGCCGCTCCCATCCCCTCGGTCTGCCTTTCATTGGAAATCGCTTTTTAATCGCGTTCTCGCAAAGCGCCAAACTTTCGCGCGCTTTTAAGTAGTAGAGCCGTTCGATTTATTCGCCGCTTCAAAAAAATACTTTTATTTAGTTTGCAATCCGAGCGTTATTTAGTGTAACGTGACTTCAAACGGCTGTATATTCGTTCTTGTCGCAGACAGGGAAAACTGTTGTTAGGGAGAAGTAGTTGGGCACTTTATACGCTGTGAAAATGCATCCGGCTGAAATACCAAAGAACTTGTAGCTACGGAGATTTGTAAGCATTCGTTGCATTCGCTTAATGTAAAATGAGAAGGAGATCAACTTTAAATTTCTGTATCGTTAGAATCATTAAAAAGAAAAATTACTTTCGAAAGATTATTGACGATTTATATTTCGAATAAGGAAACTGTTGAAGAATCCAGGAAGTTTTAAAAAATAAGAAGAGATTTTAAGTCAGCAATATTTAGAAAGAATAAAGCTTGAGGCCATAAAAATCGAAATGCAATTTTTAAGATAAAACGTCGAAAGCTTCGATATTTAAAATTAAAAATAAATCAATCTTTCTCACGTTTGGGAAAATTGGGACGTTTAATAATAAGATAACAAGTTCTTATTTTATTTTTTATATTTTTGATAGATTTATTTATTCATTAATTTACCTTTTTACTTGTGTAAAAGTATTCAAAAACTGATAAATGTTGCGTTTGGCATTGCAAATCTCAGAATCGAGCTAGAGGAGCTAGCTTGAATCACATGATCTTCGATCAAATCAAGTACTAAGATTATTTCTGAGATGTGAATTGCCGAACGATTTGCGAAGTGAAAGAGCAAACAGATGCCTCCTATTTGCAAAACTGAATGCAGCCAAAGATAAAGAAAAACTTAACTTAAATAAGAAACAAAGTTTCTCATTTAAGAATAAAAAAAGTTTTTTTTATCCTTACTGTACCTAATTTTATTTTGTTTAATTTATTCTACACATATAACAGTAATAAGAAATCTTCTTGCTTACAAACTTAAACAAACAAATTAGAAAAACGTAAACGTACATGCAACTTTCTATTTCGTGAATACTTAAGAATTACAAAGAGCCATTTTGTACCTTAAAAGGAGCTTTATGTTGGAGTTTCAAAAAATGGGCGAGCTTCTGGATTCTTCAAGAAGCTTTTCTCTGCGGTAGAGATCGAGCGATGCATTATACCTCTCGAAACGGGTAAAAATGCGAGGGATCAAGCGTCCGAATTGCGCGTCAGCTGATTGAAAGGCAGCCGGTGACGTTGCCGAAAGGCGCCGCGCCACGCGACACCTTCGCCGAAATATGAGGACATAAATTCCCGCTACGAGGCTGACCTCCAAATGGCTACCATTAAGCACCCCGAGATTCCCATTTCGACTTCAAAGTATCGAGATCATGATCGAACGATCCTTAATGGCCCCCATACAAAGGAGGTGCCATGATCGCCGATTCGAACGCATTCATTTTTCGTGCTTCAACGCGTACCCAATAACTCTTAAACTAAGATTTTAACTCTTAGAAACCGGGAAAAAAAAAATGTAACTTGAAAACCGAGAAATCGAGAACATGCGCGTTTAAAAGATTGAGGTTTAGAAAGTTGATTTTCAAATCAAAAAAGAGATAACTCGAAGAATCGTGGAACTTGAAAAAACCAACAAGTTGTAAGTATAGAAATTTGACAGCGTACATTGGATAATGTTTGATGTTTTGCGACCAAAGAATCTTAGGCACGTTTCCAAACGTGAGAAATCGTGTAAATGCGTTGGGAGAAGTTCAACATTTGCACAGATCTCTAGATTACAGGTCCAAGAAACTTGTGTCGCTCTAAAATTCAACAATTGCTAAACTTTCCGTTTAACGATCCGCGAATAATAAGCGTACTCGCCGGCTTAAAAAACGAACTTCCAAATACGAAAACTAGAAATACGAATATTAAATTTATTTCAGATATCTTTAATTCGTCACATGCGCACTTAGAACACCGAGATAAAAACCTATATTTAATTTTATATGTCGCGAAATACTGAAAATTTAATTTACCAGAGAGAAATTTCTAATTGATTTTGCATGTATAAAAGATTTTCTTCATTTATAATTAAGCCGAATTTAACGCGTAAAACAAACTTAATTTTATCCCTCGCGCCAGCATATCATATTGAATGTATAACGCAATTATCTATCCAAATGTCTTCGATTATTGCAAAATCAATCAGTACTCGCTAAAATGGAACAATCAAAGTTTTATGGAGAAGATTGAACGTTTCATCAGTTATTCCGCCGTATTGCCACCTAAGTAACAATTCGCGAATAGCGACGCAATTAAACTAAGTATCGGCCAGCGATGATCGCTGCAGCGCGGGCACGCACCTCGGCGACGTGACCGGCGTCTGGACCGATCCGAAAGAATCGCGAGTCCATCCACGTAACATAAAATATAGTAAATCGGGCAGAGAGTAATGCCCGGCTCGTAAATAACATGACATATGTTCGTTGGAGGCACGGCTGGCATGTACGCGTAAATCTCCTGGTCGCGCCGATCGATAAAACGCCGCTCGCTCACTCGCTCGTCGGAGCACGGCCGCCTCTGGTCGCTGCGCTCGCGATCGGTTGATCATTTACGCCTAATAAATCGGGCGAGTGTTAACGAGTGTATTAGCAAGCGAAATAGAGGCGAATTTTTTGTCTTTTCGTCGCGGAACGAAATTAGATGCGACGTTACGCGAATTTTTCTACCGTATTTTTACGTAAAGCATGCGACAAATTAGACGTGAGCGTGTAATTTAGAAAGTCACTTTTGAGACTTTTCTGACTCCGCATTATAAAAATGGTAAAATACGAGCATTAAGGGTATAAAGCATTTTTTTTAATTAAATGAAAATAAAAAAAATGAAATTGTCAATTTTTTTTATGATAGCTTTTTAGATAGATTTTTATGAAGCTAATATATAATTAAATGCAACTATAAATGTCATGCTTGAAAACATTGTCGAATCTAAAAACGTTCTTTAAAGGATTTCGGATATTTTCGAAAATTGAATTTCGCGGAATTGCAGTGAAATAACTGATGAAACGTCCAATTTTTCGTGTAATCTTCATCATTCCGCTTTAGGGAGTTTCGACCGATTTTGCAATTATCGAAGAAAAGGGAAGGGGGGGGGGACAATTGCATTTGGCTGCGACAAATCGCTATACACTGTGAGTGGACAGGAAAAGGCAAGAGAAAGGGGAATAGTCGGAAGCGCGCGCAATATCAAGTCTCACGTACAACAATTTAGAACGGTTGTACCGAAATCGTTTATTCGCCAAGAGATTGATGAGCGTTGAAATGTTGTCAAAAAGCTGAAAGTAGCTGATACAAAATGTCTCAGAATTTCGTTTGAAAAGAGATATATAAAGCTTCTTAGGAAATTTGAAATAAATTTTCCCTTGGTAGAAATGTCAAGGAAAACCATCATTTTTCACAACTTTTCAAATTTATAGCATTCAATAATTTATAAATTAAGCTTGAAATTGAAATTCTGTAAAATAAAAATCGCTTCAAATCAGATAACAGATAATATTTCATTATTTATTTTAGTCTTTTAAATTGTACTCGTATTAATTTATGAAAGAATAGATCTTTTCGCTGAAGCTTATATTCCAGAATTTATCAACACCTCTTTTAATATTTTTGTTAAATTATCTTCAATTTTTATAAAAATAATATATGTATACCGACTTTTTGCCAATTCGAATATTCTCCATATATACATATTTATTCATTTCACGTATAAGCGCTCTTTTAATATTCCTATCGGCACCGCCTCATATTATTCGTATATTTGATGAACTTTATAATTTGTGATAAACAAATATTGAAAACTCAATGATGATTAAACAAATTTATGCTTAATAAATTGCCGAGTAATATAATAATCGTATTGCAATCTCATCACAAAAGTATTTATAATTGCAATGTCAATTATATTTACGATTGTATTGTTCAATTACCAATTTTAATCCGTTATCATTTTTTTCTCGAGACTAATTAATTGCTTGACATGACGATCGATTCTGTAAATTCAGCTAAATCACAAATTCAAAAATTTACAAAGCGCTATATTTTTACAAAAGTTTTTCACAAGTAAACGTTCTGAGAATCTATCATCGTTAAAAGCATGTAATTAAAATTGACGAGCAGCAATCACGAGTTAACAAGGTACCGACGCAAAACTACGCCCCATTCTTACTTCGTCCGCCCACTTTTGCATTTTATACTAACAACGCTTGCTTCTCGATTGACGTTTCATTACCTACGCAAAAGAAAGATCGCGAGAGAAAGGGAAGAAAAGATATTTTTATGTCGTGATTGAATCAAACGATCGATTTTTTTACCAATGCGACGTGAAAACTGAAAGTTTAAACGCTGTTTAAACTAATGCTAACTTATCGAAAAGAATTCTGTTATCAACAATTATAAATTTACTTACTAGAACCTATATAGAGCTCCTCTATTATTGTATTTCAAACATAACGTAATATACGTCAATATTTTGCTGTAAGTCGAAGGATTATGAATGTTCAAGGATTATAATTGGTTGTACATATTGACGAGTTTAAATTTATACCGAACTTAGCATGTACAATCGCGCGAATTAGAGCGCGTTCTATTTCGTGCAATCAATTGCCGGTATATTACCGCGATACGTTGCACGTGCAATTTCTGTATTAGATTATGCGATCGTGCCGTGATTAATTGCTAGTTGCAGTTGTACGCGCAATTATTGTCCAGTGGAAAATAGATAGAAATATATATATATATATATATATATATATGTAGCAATTTGTGTTAAATTGACTTACTTGCGAATCGCCGACTTCGGACATGCACGATCCACACACTCCCTCCCGAGATCAATCCTTAGCTCGGTACTGTAAATGAAAAACAAAAATTAATGTAATGAAGTAATAAGATTATAATAATAGTAGATACAATAAATATGCCACAAAGATGTTTTTATGTACTGATAAAAGTAGAATACGAGACACATTTTAGACACGAAAAGAACCGTTTTGTTAAAGTATCTAAAAATGTAGATACAGACAGTAATTGTGTTAAACCATTGAAATAATTACGTAGGACGTTTAAACTGATTGTCAAAATTTTCAGCATTGTCTCTTTCATAATTATTTTGATGGTCTAACAAAGTTACTTTCAGATCTATATCTTGCTAAATTTTTCGATATATCGACAACCATGCTTTCCAAGTATCTGCAGGAAAATCGTAATTCCTATATTTTTCTTGGATATTAAAAAATTCCATATTCATCCTTATAATATTACTATAATATTAAATCTACTTCAACTAAGAGGAGATAAATGGCGATATAAATAATCGAAATATATTTGTGGAATTGCTGTCGAAGCGACATTTATACTTGTACATGCTGTTAAAAGTTTTTTTTAGACATTTTTAACACATGTCATTTCCAAGAGGGTATAGAATTAAAATCAATAATACTCATTTAAAAAAAGCTACCTCCCCTTCCTTTATTTATACGTTACGTCATTTAATCTCCACCAAATTCTTTGTGTTAACAACCGTAAAACGTTTCGCCTCGAAGTACTCACTTCAACATAAATCCTCTCCGTTAATTGCGCAGTACGATCGCGCGAGTAATTTAAACTCGCCCGCTCGCCCCGGCTGGCGGCCTGACGAAATAATATTCCGGCTAAATGGCGGCTCGTGAATCCCGTCCGAATGCGCGATAAAACCAATGCCGGTAGCGTGTTTACAGTTTTACGAGGTGTCAGCGAAATGCACAGCGAGCGAGCTACATTCGCGTAACGTCATGGGCCTTATATGATATCCTAAACCTTTCCCGCTGTACTGTCCAAGTGTCCAGATCATTAGCTATCCATCTTTTTAATCGCTTTTAAAAGATTCCACACTTTTACTTTATTTTTCATAACTTTCAGAAGAGTTCTTTTGAAGCTTTAAATGCGTAATAAAAATATTTCATAAGTATTTTATTTTCAATAATAAATACGAAAATGGTAGTATGTGTGTGTGTGAATATAACGGTGTAATAAAAAAAAATAAAAAAATAAAAAATAGCGTAGAGATATATATGACTGAGAAATTAAATAAAATTCTCATGTAATTAATCACGTTAAATAAAATTCCTGACTCTTTAATAAGCTTTATCTAATCTGGGAAAAGAACTGCAATTAATCAATGACATAGTCACTTAAAATCTAATCAATCTATGGCGAGAGTACACTTGTTTTAATAAATTTGAGATATAAATTTTTTTTGTATGCATCCTGTCATAATTTTTCAATTCTTCTACCGTTAAACCTTAATGTGCTAAAGTATAAAGCATGTGCTTATAAAACATATGATATTATCGAATTATAATTATTGTCATAATTGAATAATTAACCTTCTAATTAGCTTAGTTAAACAGGCGATTAGCAACAGCTGTTACGTGACATTGGCATGTCTTGGCCAGTATTTGATGTCGTGGGTTACGATTTCATCCCTCCCACCTCGTCAGCCCTCCTTGACATTGCGTGTCTCCCCGGAGGCTCCTTGAGCGTCTGATTAACTTGGTATGAAATTATGTCCCATCTTTATACCCTCCTTAATACACCTAGACTTATGTATCTAAGAACTCTATGATTAAGAGGACTCGAGTTATTCAAGCGTCTAAAATTTCAGAGATTTAATAATACAATTTATAATACATTATAATAATTTTAAAAGCAAAGCTGCATACCAAAACATATAATATAGTGTAAAAAATTTACTATCCGAGAATTTAAAAAACTTTAAGGATCTAATTGTTTTACAAAACATTAGAATTTAATTTTGCAAAATAAAATTTAATAATTTTAAGAATGAGCTAAATGTATATGTAAAAATATCAAAAAAATAATTAAATTTATATGATACATTTAATAATATTTACAAATTTGATCCAACTTGTCTTAAGAAAAATATGAGAAGATAAAATCTTATTTAATTTGTTTAATAATTTTAATGGTTATATTCAAATCTTTCAGAATCAAAAAGTTTAGAGATTTAATTTACTTAAAAATTTCAACAGTTTGCGAAAGTAAACTAAACAAACGTTCTAAAAGCAAAAGTTTAAAAGTATTCTTAGCTTTAGTATTCGAAATACAAGCAGTCGGGGGTACGTCAATTGGATCATTTATTATGTCAAGCCCTTCGTCATTTTCTGAAACCACCCTTGACTCAACGTCAAATTCCTCAAGCCCTTCATCTCTCCTTTAACAGTTCGCACCTCGACTCATCCCCTCATGTCGGTTGCAAGACGCTACAGCTGCAGCTGCAGTTCTCGCGTGCATCCGCAAGGGAAGGAGGGGGAGGATTATAGGGAGGATGGGTATGGTGGCGTGGGATGATTGTGGGGGCAAACGTAGGTGGGGGTGGATCGTACATACGCGGCCGGTGCATGCGGTAATGGCGGTGCATACGGTGTACCAGTCAAACGCATACCGTATTGATTTTAATATCTGTGTAGGAAGCAGAGAGAGGAAGAGTAGACGAAGAGAACAGAAGAAGAGAGGAGAGAGGGAGACAGAGAAAGACAGAGAGAACGGAAAGAAAGGAATGCAGTGGAAGAGGAAGCTTTTACACGTCATTTAGGCACCTGTAGCTGCGACTTCTGATGCGTCAGCATTTTGCTCGCGTGTTAAGGTGCATTGGCAAGTTTATTCAAGTCGATTTACCTTTATGCACACAGAATCATACACGTTATATGCTACATTTTAATATATTTTTTTTACGTTTATTAAAATATATCATTCTAAGCATAAACCATTCTTAAATTGGGTTTCATAAAATAAATACATTTTTTTAAAGATATATATATACATAAAGAATCTTTCTCTTTATTTAACATAAAATTATTACTCCTGGTGTAACATAGAGAAAATAACTATTATTAAAGATCGACTAAAATTAATCTGCTAGCTCGATTAAAAATACGTCCACTCATGAAACTAATTTCAAACGTGGGAATGGACGATAGGGGGAGAGAGGTTTGTAAATGACGAACGCACTAATGGTAAGTGACAGTGGCTAATTAATTAGTATCGAATGTTCGACACAGCAAGAGCGATTAAACGCAACACCTGAAAATCCTAATCACCTACAAATTAATCCGGACAAACATAATAACAGATACGGGCTTACTATTTTTAATCAAAAGGTATTGTAAATATATTGAAACTGTTCAGGAAATGATTAAAATTGTGAAATATTTTAGATATAATTAATAAAAAATATTTTAATAATTCTATAATTTTCTGATTGTTACAGTTATTAATAAAATAATAGAAATCTTTTATCTTGCGTTAATTGTATAAAAATAGTATTTTTTTTTAAATGAGTTAAAATTAATTACTTAAAAAGTATTAAAGACTATTGTTGTGTATTTAATTACTGAAAAATATTCATCACATTTGTCATCATATAAAGCACTTGATCGAGTTATCTCTATTAAATAAAAAAAAAAATATATACGTAACATGAATAGTACAATGATGCTAATAACAAAGCAATTAATATAATTTTCAATGTACAACAGAATTATTCTATGGTGGTGTTTAGCCTTAATTTGTCCGAATCGTATTAAATTTAGTATATAACTCAGTATATAATTCAGTAAATAGTTCAAAATCACAAGATAAGAGAGGAAACAACTTTCTTGATGTACTACCGTAACAATAACAAAACTAGTATAAAGATCGAAGTATAAAAGGATTAAAGTAGATTCACCCCGCACCGCTTTTGTTGGTGAATTAATCACAACTTAATTGAATCTAGAGCACACCATGCACTAACCAAGCACACCAAACTGCCTTGTTTACTAAAGGCACTCATCCGGAATAATAATCCATGTAGCTTTATTGCAATAAGATTATTTATTTAGGATCTATCGCGATAATTGAAATATAAAATTTTCTAGTGATAAAGCATAAACAATGATTACAACAGAAGTAATAACTGTTTGTTCAATATTTAAAAATTGTGAAAATTGCCATAACTGCAACCAATTGCCATATTTACTAAAAACACTCACCCGGAATAATAATTTACGTGGCTTTATACAATGAGATTATTTAGGATTAACAAGGGTAGCCGTTATGCTAAAACATTTTCCAATAATTAAACAGATATACGTTACAAAATCATTACAAATAATTGTTTGTTTAATTCCTAAATATTGAAAAGTTATGAAGATTCAATAAGTATAATTAAAAAGTTTAATACTACAATAATCTCATTCACTTTTTTCCAAAGTTTAAAAAATGTGTTAACTTTTTCAGTGTCAACAAGATGAAGAGACACAAATTTATAACAAAATACTTCGTTTATTCTGCAAAATTTTATATAAAGAATTTATAGTTATTTAATAAATAACCAAAAGAGCAATAATAAATATTCAAAGAGGACTTTTAAACTACAGCTCACGAATTAAAAGTTAACTTATCAAACGCAAATTGTAATTTCAAGTTCCCACGACTACGAGTGAACTACGAGAGTGATTTGAGACAATACAATATCAACAATTACACTGCTGGAATTAATTGAGATCTGTTATTGAGGACAAGATTGCATCTATTATATGACTTTGCCGCATTTAGCAATTAACAGTGGGCAACGATATAAAGCGTTATTCTGCTGTGTAGGATATTGCACTTTAGGCGATTCCCATGTAACACTCGTCACTTACGTGCCGGACATTAATTTTTGGCTGTACATAATAGAAAAAAAGATAAAGAGAAAAATACAGGATTCTAAAAGCATTAGATATTATTTTTGTTACATGTGTCATTTAAAAACTATTCTTTTTAAATGAAAATGTACAGAAAAAATATACACTTTATTTTCTAAATAAAGATTCCTGAGAAAGAAGCTTCTAACAAACAATTTGAGGAAAGAAAATAAGTGACCAAATCAAATCGTTTAATGAATGTCAAATGAATTATATTTTATAATACAATTTTTTAAAAAAACATTTTAAGACTTGATTTTAAAAATAATAAAAAATAAAAAGAATAGATATTATTTATCTCTCTCGACATACTCTCGACACTAGCGGAAAACCATCTCTAAATTTATGAAAAAAAAAAATGATTTGAAGAATATGCAATAGCTCCGAGACTTATTCATTAAAATAAAATTAATTAATGGTAATGTACGCGTAATAGAATAAATATACGTACAAAATAAATAAAATGAAATTTAGCAATTTATTGATTTAGTCTTTATTTTATTGCAATACATATTTATTTTATAGGTGTGTATAAAACAAATATCTGTATGAAAAGTAAATATTCCTACATGTAAAATACGTAAAATAATTTACTCAGTCTATTTATATCAATAAATATTTCACACACCTTTTAATGCATGACATACAAGACAGATACTTTGCCATACAGCCCTTTTCATTTGCTAAGTATACCCAACATTTCCCAAAATATCTCACATTGGCCTTTCTTTACAGGCTTCCTCTCCTCCGTTCTCCGGTGGACCCGTTGACGAGACATAGGCTGTTGGATAGGACAAGGGTTGGCAAGAATGAAGAGGAGATGGGTGGCAGATACGAACTTCCTTCTTTGTCGGCCAGGGAGTCGAATGGCGGACAGGCGGACGGGTTAAATTTGCATGGACGCTTGTCTGCGTTTCCAATTTCACGCATGCACACATTCAACAGCCCCGGGAACAGTTTGGGAACAGTCGGCGAGGGAAAGGAGGGGAGAAAGGGGGAGAGGGTTGGCTGATAATAAACGGCGTCGATTTCGGCATAAATCAAGGCCGCGAATCCCGGCGCGCATCTTCGCGAGCGAACGAAAAAAAAGGAGGGGATTGTAGGGTAGAGAGGGCGAGAGGAGTCGGTCCATCGACAACGGCCAAATTAATCCGGCAAGCTTAAACAAGCGGAAACCACCCCCGCAAACCATACCCTCTTGCGGTGAGGAATTCCCGCAACGGACCGCGCGGGATTCCTGTTGCATTTGCATGTGTTATTATTACTATCGTTTAATATACACGGCGTACTGGTATTATTCGATTCGGTGCAAATTTTGTCTTAACAAAGCCGTCAAGACACGAATGACTTTCTCAAGAGTTGCAGATAAGCTTGATGCAATTAAACAATTATATAATTCATATTATATTATTTTCGGCGAAATCGGAAGAGTCAAATCCAAATTCGAATTAAAGTCACGATTTATGCACCTTGTAAATTGATCTGTTATATGTCTAACAGCTATTTAAGGCTCAAGATACTTGGAGGAACAAAATTCGTTTTTATTTTACCTCTTAGATGCAAATGTCTACATTTTGAGAGTGTGTTGAACTTCCGGCACCTCAGATTTTACAAATTCGGAGATTTAACAAATACGATGAATATAGAATTGCTAACGATTTGCAATTGTCTGCAGTATAACTAGAGCAGACGAGTGATTTTTTTTCGACATATCGATTGTTATAATCGGCTTAGTCGTTCGGTTGTATAGTGAAACGTGCGACTGGCTGTATAGCCAGTGTATACACGCGTGTATGCACGCAAGTGAAATACGAAAGCACGATCTCTTAAACTTTTTGCGTGATACAGAACCAAAGAATCTTCTAATAAATTAATTTATATGTATATAGAGAAATATTCACATGGCAGTTCTCGTAAAATTAAATTTGCAAGTAATCCACTTCATGTTACTTAGAATCAATATATTTTTTAATAATTAATCCTTTGCAGGCAACGTAGATCTTTTAATATCCAGGCGATTTTTCTATTTTTAATTATTCGGACACCTCAAATTCATACATGTACGCGGAAAAAAAATTTTTTAGTTGTTGCAGCAAGAATCTGTGTGCTAACTAAATTTCAATTGTACATAACTAAAATTTATGTACCACGCACAGATTTTTGCTGCTGCAACTAACTGTAACTAATCCTTTTTTCCGCGTATGAAAACAATAAGAAACGTTTTGAATCAAACAACTCTAAAATCGTATTCCTAAATATTGAAAAAGTACACCAGATTTTTGAGCTCATTAACCCTTTGAAAAACATAATGTTACCTCATTATGTCTAAAGATAAGACATTAAAGATGAAACATTTTTTAAAACATTGAGAAAACCATGAAAAAATGACAGATTGTTTTATATTATATTTGAAAGTAGCAGAAAAAATTTGATGGCAATTTTTTATCTCGATAAAAAATTATTTCAATAAAAAGTAAATGTGCTCTAATGATTATATAATTAACAACGAGATAATAAAAAATTCTGAATTTTTTTATTTAAGTCATTTTTTTTATTCAAGATGATTTATGTAAAATGTTATCGCGATGCGGAGATCAGTTCTATAAAATAAAATTTATTTATTTATTTATAAAATAATTAAATATAATCACAATAAAACTTTGTATAAATCATCTCGAATACTTTTAAACTATGTATTTAAAAAATGAGATTTTTCTCAAATAATTGTAAATAGTTGTAAATAAATAATTTAATTTTTAATAATAAAAAGTTATGTTATTAAGTAAAAATATAATTTTATTCACACAACTTTCATACGTATATAGTTTATTTGACGTGTTAATATTAAACACATTTCCAAATTTTTAGGGAGGAAAAAGATTCTCATACTTTAGATGATTGTTACTCTTGGTTATTATAAATCGATTTTCAATTTAATATCAATTTAATATTGCTGCTATTTCACGTTCAACTTAGAACTGTTTTAATACTAAAAAGTTATTCGACACGTAGTTGCGTGAAATAAAATGACACAATAAATATCAGCGCTAAGATTTAACTGTGATCTAAAAGACTTTTCGTTTAATATTTGTGTTTTCAAATTTTATTTATTTGCAGGGACTTGCTGTACGTTCGATACACTCTCCCTCTTATGCAGTGATTCAGCGGTGTCTGCGGAAGATTAACAATATTTTGGAACTAACCTCAACACGGATGATGAAAAGATATCTGTCGATAATCCAACGATGAATCGGGGACGATTCCGAAGAGCGAGAATCCTTGGAAACACCGAATGAACCCTCGTCACGCGATCACAATTCACACGCGTCGATATAAAATATCACGATTAAATTACAGTTACGAATGATCAAGCGTTCGATACTCTCGGCACGTTCGAATCCGCGACCCGTTTCGTCATCGACAGACAAAAGCTGCAGAAAGAGTGCGAATGTAAGACGCGACACTCCCCGTCTCGTACTCCCCGATATTAAAATTCCCACGCGCGATTCACTTATTACGTATGAGACGCGAGAACGCGGTGTGTCGTCTCCGTCACATGCGAACGCTCGAGCGACTCGGCGACGAGTGAGGCAGAGTGAGGCGAGGGCGGCGAGGGCGAGACTCGTACCGCGTGAAGGTGAAGGTTAGGGCATCGTTCGCGCGTCAGACGCCATAACACCGCGACCGCTGGATTACGCATTATAACAGTACGCAACGGCCTTGGTATGTTCGATACTACATAACAGTGACGCACGATTCGATGTCGTTCGCGTATCGGCCCGTCTACCAATGGTTCCCGCCAATAGAGTCCGTGACGCGGAACGCCAACGACGCTCTCGACAACTGTGAAATGTAAGAGGTACGCACTTGTCATCGGATCGTTCCGAGATCGTCCCTCGTTCGAGTAGAAATCTCGCGGCTTCCGATATTAATACGCACACGCGCGACACACTTTTCACGCGGAAGAGGAAACGCGACGAGACATCTCCGCGCAGCGACGACGCGACGCGACAACCGAACGGTGGCAAACTTCACGCCTTTTGAACTCGCAATGGCGCATTCGATAACTCGATGTGGACGGCCCGTGAATTTCCTTTCACTATATTAATGCATTCTGCGCTACAATGGCATTGATTGATTCAATAACGTTCGTTTAGTATTTTCAACATTAATAGGCCCGTAAATTTTGACTGGTAAAAATTCTCTGAAAGATAGTAATCTGCAACGGACTTAGCGAACTATTTCGCCTTCGCGTATATTCATAATATTGCGACGAATGGCGTTGCGCGACCAGCACGCTAGAAATTCTTACGCCGAATTTATTTCTAGCGTTATTAAAGCGGAAATGAGAAACATCGTGGGCAATTTCAATTAGGTATGAGATTACACATTCAGCAATCTTGATAAGGTATTCTCGCGATTCGTGTCCAACAAGTAAAAAAAGTAAAAAACAGTGAGATAAATGTAAGTGTATAACGCGAAACTCGATACGACGTTCCCGATATGCATTCGACATTTCTATTATTAAAGTCCGCGCACGCGATTTATTTCACTGTACATGTTAGAAACGTGAAAAGTGTGCGAAATACTCGACTATATATAAATGCTCATATCCATTTTTACCAATGTGAATTAATTTCAATCTCGGATTAACTTATCTTTTTCTAAGAATTTTAAGAATCTATAAGAAAATAGATAAAGAGTAACTTAAACCGAGATTGTAACCTTAGTTATTTTGGAATGACCCCAGCTTGTAAAATTTTAATTTCTTTCGAAGACCGTCATTACTTGGATTTTGTTCAGTTCTCTGTTTTTTCTTTCTTTTTTTTAGACAAAATTCTTATTTTTGTTATATGTATGGCGAATTGCTAAAGTACATTCAGTTATTTCTTTTTCCTTCAAAGATCAAAAATATGAATACAACAACCGATTAAATGTGTTGGGGTCTAATTAATGTGATTATTATGGAACTTTTAAGAGGTAACCGCGAAGATTAAAAATCCAATTCTTATTTGTATTTATTTCAGACTAATTGATTGCAGTCACTGATGATACCTTGTATGTAATAAAAGATTGTATCAGTTAAGATAATATATTATTAAGTTAATCTATAGAAAAATGGTAGAATTGGGTATTAGAGGATAACTGACAAGGTCCAGATTGTACAATAAAAAGTATTTTGTTTTTAATATTTAAAATTAAAGTTTATTAAAACTTTTGTGTAAAATTTTTAATTATGTTTGATTATGTTTGATTTTTGATTACATTGATTAAATATTTTATTAAATTAGCATTCAACATTTTTTGTGTTAAAATAACAAAATTTATAGGTGAATAAATAATAACACAAAAATTATATAGTTTGAAATTATATAGTTCTGAAAATTAATTGAAAGACAAATGAATAATTTGTGTCAACATATTGTAAATGTTAATTTTGAAAAAATATGCTTTCAAAATTTATTTTCAAATTGTATCAAATTAATCTTTTACATTATATTTGTGTTATTTTCTAATATATTCTTGTGATAAATTAATACAAAAATTTGAGTGTTTGAAACGTATGATTTACGTTAAATTTAACATTTATGTTAAATTTTCCAACTGTGTATCTGTACTTGTGATACTACGTCAAGGAAGTTTAATGTTCGCGCATACTATTATGCCCGATAGGACGTTATACATTACAAGGATATTTTACAGTCGCGATATGTAATACATGTAATAATATACGTAATTCAATATTCTCTCAGATATTTATTCACGCGTATTACCCACTGATTCTGACAGAATAAAATCCGCAAAATGAGACGCGATAATGACGCCAAATTGCCACCGAATCGTTTTGTAATATACAGTATACCGAGCATTACGAATTCATATCGCGACGAGTTATCGTCGTTGTTTGGAGCCGAAGAATTTTAAATAAAGAAAAGAAGAGAATTATACTTTGACGTGACGGATAAGTTTCACTCGGATAAAATTGCGCGATCGTCGTAAAGTATTAATTAATGACGATGTATAACGTATATGAGCGTTCGCGTCAGATTGCTGGTTGGCCGTTGAAATATTCGATCTTGCGATAAGGAAACTTTATCATTATTAATGCGTCCGTCGTCACGTGTTACATTAATTGATTTCATTAATTATTATACATTAATTATACATCTAATACATATTTTGTACACGTCAAATCACTAGATGTACATAATTAAATTATCAGACGTAATGTGATACAAAGAAGAATGATACGAAAAGGCTTATTTTTGCTGTGCTCGAGAAAAGTAAAATAAATACTATTTTTTATAATTTGTCAGACGCGAAATATGACGGAACTAATCAAACTTACATGACAAGAGCACAGAAAACTTAGTTTAAATCGGGAAAATACGTGGCATTACAGTTATTCGCGAGACAGGTCGCTGACAGGTTACATATATCTTTGGTACATAGTGTGATACATCATATTTTGACATTAAAAATGTAAAATATTTTATAAAAATGCTGCAAGATACCTGAGTCGTCAAATAAAGTCCAGCACTAAATACAGTCCACCTTTGAATTTATTACTTAAAAACGCGCTTTACATTTGTTAGTATATATGATCAAAAAATATGTTATAGGAAGTATATAAAGAGAGATTAGACATTTAATTCCGACAGTAACGCATCTGTTTAGTGCAACAAAAATTTGTGACGAAATGAGTGTATGAACCGTTTTTATAAAGATTTGCATCAAAGTTTATCAAGTATATTTTCAATATTACAAATTTTTAAGAAGTTAAAATTGCATCCAAATGGTTAGAAATTTTCAAAAGTTAAAAAATTAATTATAACTAAATTAAAAATAATTGAGTTGTTTAATAATAGAGTAAACCCTAACGGATTTTGTTTCTGTTATAAATAATTATTTTAAAACTGATTTAAAAGATAATGTTTCTTTTGTTATATTTCCAGTTTATTTTTTATTAAAATAATGAAATGAAGCATCAGAGTTAAAGAAAATTGTTTTATTTATTTACAAATATTTTATATAAAAAATACATTTTATTTTTGTGAGTGATTGAAGTAGAAAGATTATATTTTTGCTTAGTTTATTTCAATATTTTCAGAAATAAAGTTTTTAAAAAAATTAATTGAACCTTAGTATCCTCAGGAACCTCAGTTATTTAATAATGAAAACATCAATCACGCAACAGAATGTTTTCATGTTGTTACACAAATATGTTCAAGACGACTTTGTCAATGGACCATCGTGACTCTCCTTATGTATATTTTTTCGTTGTATAATTTTTTTGTTGTCTATCTTATTTTCCTCAAGCACAACAAAAACAGGCGCTTTTTCGTAACATTTTTTCTTTATCAAGCGCTTCGTCTATGGATTTTTTGGCAAACTGAATGGCTTGTTTATCGAAAAACTGTTTATAATATTATTCTTAGACTCGTTTATGTAGCTTAAGTATAAACTTATTTTCTACCGTTTTCTAGTTTCAAGAATATAATAAGCTTATATTCTGAATAAATGAAGATTGTGCATTAATTATAGCATAATGCAATTAATTTTATATTCTTGCATTAGCAACTCTTCATTTAACAATGTGATTAATGATAATATTTCACGATTTAAATTTGTAACGTCCAGTTGCATTCGACACACGTTTTAATGCGTCTCTTAAGAGATCGTAATAAATAGAAAAACGGGAATCGCAGTAAACGTGTTATCCGTTAATGAAATTCCGTAATTCATTCTGTGCACGAGATTTGTATTAAAATTCGTCAATTATATAAATACGTTACGCAAAGAACAGATGGTTTCATGAGCCATCCTCTGTAATAAATCATTTATATTCTTGCGATTTAACGGCATTGTAATATCTAATAATAACGGCAATAACATCACGCGATTTAAATTTGCAACATTCGGTCGCATTTGACAATTTAACGAGCCCAATTTCCGAAATTAATAATTTCAATTAGTTACATATTATAGTTGTATGTTTACAGCATTAATCCGAGAATAGTCAACTGAAGTGTCTGTCACATTTTATCGTCAAAAAAGTGAAAGCTCATGTCACAACAAATTTTATTCACCCAAATCCCGGTTATTTTTACTTTTACTGATTCAAAATCCATATCTTTCAATCGATTATTCCAATTTGTACAATAGAAATAAATTGTTACTTGTACACAGAAAAAAATTATTAAATCAACAATTATATTTCCATATATAAACAGAGTATGAAATTTTCTGGAAAGAATTTGAAATTTTTATTAAACATCTTCAATTCTTAGAAATACTGCCATAATTAACTGCTTAATGTATTTCTTCTTTGTTTAATATTATCTTGGTTTTCTCCTTATTTTTTTTCAGAAGATATTAATTAAATCTAAGGCGAATATATAAGGCAAGGTTTTTATTTATCGACTGATTAATCGCATTATACGCAAATGCAATTTTGTTTTAAAAAAGCTGCATTTACACATAATGCGACTGATCAATCGATGAATTAAAAAATTCACCTATAATGTCCGTAAATATTAATAAATTACAGAACAATCATTAATATAGACAATAAGTAATTAATAACAATAAATTTTTATTTGCGGCGTAAAAATTATCCCAAGTGGAAAGGGTAATTACTTCTTTGTTAAAGCGTAAAGGCCGTATATAAAAAAAAATTTAGCAGCAAGGAAATCAATAATTTGAATTTGCTATCGCCTACGTTACGCCTTAAATTTTTACCTGTGATTGATTCGCTTACTGCCCAAGTTTTACCGCTTACATTCTTTTTTGTGTGTGCTGTGACCTTATGAATTCCGACCGCGTCAACCGCACAACGCAATTCGCTGCAACGTGAATATACGCGAAGGCGAAGTAGTCCGCGAAGCACCGTCCGGCGGTGCTGTTCGGCTTTCGCAGTTTATTATCTAACGGTTAGCGGAACTTTTCGAATAATTTGCGTCTATTAATATCGAGAGACACCGAACGCCCAGTATCGGACGAGCGTTATTATACCGAATAAGTTATCGCAGTTGCAATGCAGCGTGCGTTAATATCGCACTCGGAAATTCGGAGTATCGGACGCGCGTCATAGCAGATTTAAACCGCGTGAAGTTGACGCCGCAACAGCTGCTGCCGCCACCGCCGCCGTCGCCGCCGTTCAGTCGCCGCCGTATCTTGCTTCGTAAATAAAGAGTGTCTCGCCACGTTCCTTCTTATACGCGTAAGTTTAAAAGCGAGTCATGCGTGTGGGTATTATTAATACCGCGAAGTGTTCAATAATAGTCGAAACGTGGGTACAATCAAGCAGCGGGAGCGTTAAATAGACGGCGAATATCGACGTATTCCGGAACAATACAACGGCAAGTATTTCTCGACGCTATTGTAGTCCGCTTACGTATCTGCTTCGTGGATTTTGCGTAGGAATTGTTGAATCAATATCGGGAAGGCATCGAATTACAAAGTTGCATGTAAAATCATAATTAGTCGCAACCTTGCTTTTGTCTTACCTGTACCTTTTAATTTGTAACATAGTACGCTTGCCCAACGCGTGAACGTTAACCTTATCCTTTATGCGCGCGGTCACTGGACTGCATCATCGCGTCGCCTAAAGCATTTCACACGTACCTAATCGAGGTGTTCTCTGCGATTTTTGTTTCTGTTTCCGATATGCGTCGTAAATGAATCACGTGCGTAGATTTAAAAAAAAATACATAGTTTGCGAAGTACGATGTTTTTTGTCGCACTTTATAGGTTATATCGTGTTCGACAAATTTAAACTTTATTTAAACTACGAATTGGAACAGGTGATTCTTATCGATTTTTTTTGTTGCTGAAAATGAATTCGCAGGTGAAATTGTTCTATCGTCGTCAAATTTTTTTTCAAGCTATTTTTTTATCTCAAAGGTACCAAAAAAAATTTCATTTTCGGCACTTTTAAGTTCAATTTTCTCAAAAATGTGACCTGATAGAGCAATATCGTTTTCGGATTTGTTTTCAGCGATTAAAAAGTCAAGAATTACTTAACTGATCCGGTTCGTAATATTATTAATATTAGTATTATTAATATTAAGCTGAGCAATTATGGATACATAGAAGAAGTAATTAAAAAACAATTTTTTGTGTATACTTTAACACAATTACTTTTATTCCGATTGATCTGTATAAGTTTGCCACATTGCAATTTACTTGAGCAAGCCACGCAGAAAAAGATTAGTATAAAATCAACAATTCATCGCTGCATATATAAGAATATAAAATCTTCTTGAAAGAATTTATAATCTTAAACAAACATAATTTGTTTACGTGAAGAACATTTTTTCTCTTCACGTAAGCAAATTATATTTGTTTAAGATTATAATTTCTTCGAAAAAGATTTTATATCTTTGCTTATATATGAAAACAATGGACTTGTGATTTGATACTCATTTTTCATACTCGTTTTTTTCTGTTCAGATTCATTCAAATCGAATGCTTTTTCACGTGTTCTCAAGTTTCTTGCTCAAGCTAAAATAACTGCGATTTTATAATCTACACGTTCGATAGATTTAATAAACGTAGACCTGCTCATTCATGTTTGACAAGTTTACTTGACTGGTTTCATGAGGGAATCTTTACGAATCAAAAATGATATATGCTTATTAATATCAGAAATGCTAAATCGAACAGTGCTAAATCGGACAGGCGTTATTCTATCAAATTGATAAATGACAGTTTCAATGCAGAATGCATTAATATCACGATCGGAAATTCGAGACGTCGGATTGTCAAATGCGCTCATTGCAAATTCAAATCGCATGCAGTTGTATGAAGACGTCATTAAAGACGTCTTGTTCCGTTCCTCTCTTTCCTCGTGTTAAAACGAATCGCACATTAACGTAGATACGCCGATATAAATATCGCGTGGTCAACGGCGACGAGTTATGTAAAGAGAATCGAAACGTAGTCTGATAGAATATCAGACGGTGTTAAATTGCGAATATTGGAGTATCTCAGAACGATCCAGCGACAAATAATATTTTCCACTATTATCGTAACTGCGGATTTTACTCCGCAGCAGCCAGTGATAGCGCATGAATTAAAATTGAAAGAATATTGAATTACGTTTATTATACGTGCATTATACTTACACATCGCGACTGTTATAAAATCCTTATAACTTATCGAGTGTCGTATCAGACACAATAGTATATTAATCTTCATCTTAACGCAGTCACAAGTACACATATATTTACATCTGGATCTTATCATTTGTTTTCTCGTTCACACATCAAAGAAAAAAAATTTATTGAACGAAAAAAAATTCATTAATGAAAAAAACATTTTCTTTAATCCTAAATTTTGATGCAAACATTCAAGTAAAAATATTTACCTTTAAATAAATAGATATATTACCTTAAGTATACAATTTTGTATTTTTCAAGGTATTTTTACATTTTTTACATTTAAATAATAATTTTACAAATAAACCAATAGTATTATTAAACTTAAGCAAATTGTTTTCTAAGATTAAAAAATCTTATTATCTCAAATATAAACTTAACAACAGTAAATATTTTTCTATAACTTAAAGAAAAAAAACATACTTGATTAAAAATTATTTCTTCATATTATTTATATAAATATTTTTATTAAGAAACTTTAAGTTTTATTTACCCGACTATAAGTAAATAATTATTCACCACATAGAGTAAACAATCCGTTTACGTTAAGTAAATTTTTTGGTCTTAAGATATTTTTTTCTCTTAGTGCACGTATCTCTACATTTTCTTACGCGTGTTGAATGAATCGTGCGCGTCATTTTTTAATATTAGAAATATCGGACACATATCGGAAATGTATTGAGTGTCGCGTTACTCTTTTACATTCGTCTCACAACTTTTACTTGTCGAAGATCGAAGACAAATCGCGCGTACAAATGTGTCGAGAGTGGCAAATGAAGTGTCAGACATGCATTAATCGGGTATTTAACGCAGTTCTAGTGCATTGATATTGTGAGGAAAAAGAAATTCCAAGCGTCGAATGCGCTCGTCGCATATTCAAACCGTACAAAAGCTGCCGGCGTTCAATCATCGCGTCGCTACGCGAAAATGACTCGTCTCGTTCCTTTTTTCATAAGAGCGAATCACATGTGTGTGTATGTGTGTATTAATTTCGGAAGCGTTAAAATAGATATTCAGCAATCTGGCAGCTTTTACTTGTCGAAGACAAACCACATACAGTATATGTCGAATGCGAACTGTAATCATGTCTAATCGTAATTAGCCGTATATTGAGAGAAAAAATTACTCAATTTTAATACATATTTGTTTAAATAGTTGCAATGAAATATTTATTTATGATACATAAATATTTACTCGATAAAAAAATTATAGTTAAATTTAATTATTTTAGTTTTCATACATACTAAAAAGATATTTACTTACGTTTACTAAATATTGCAACTATTCAAACAAATGTTTATTAAAATTTAGTATTTTTTTCTTTCAGTGTAATGTTTCTTATTTACGTGTGAGATGTCGAAATGCATCGCAAATGTTGCTTCAAATTTCTTCAATTTTTACTTGTGAAAGGCAAATCGTTTTACGATTATCGAGTTACATCAATCGCGCGCGATTATAATTGATTGACTTTTCGTTTATGCGTAGTATAAATTATCGTTATACCTCAGATGTAACACAATGTTTACTTTTCCAGAGTTTTCTCAAGTCGTCGAGGAGCACCATCGAAAAATCTTCGCAACATGTTAATTAAGGTAAGTACTACGTTTTAATTAAGTTTCTTAATAATTATATTTGTACGAAGATTTGTGCGTAATTTAAACGGAAATGCTGTTTTGCAATGAAAATACTATCCGTATATTTTACATACATAGAATTTTATGCATTTAAAAATAATTAATACATTGAATTCTAATTCAGTGGTTAACCACAAAACTTTAAATTCAAATATTAAACCGAACGCGTGAATAATGTAATAAATAAAAAGTACCATTTTTCAGTCGACAATATGTCGTGCATACTGAAAGTTATCTGACGCATTGTTCTTTTATGTTCGTCTTGCATAACAGTAACACAGTAAATAAAAAAATGCGATTTTTCGATTGAAGCGTTTCTTGATGCTTAATAATATTTTCATATCTATTAAATATTTTTCAGCTCTATAAATAATTTTACGGTTTTATAAACTACGTGTCGATATGGTTGTCGAACTTAAAACGCAATCGTAATTCTACTCTAGCTGGAATAATGTTTTTCACAATAAATTCTTTACAGTTTTTTAAGATGCTTGTAGCATCGTTATTACATTTGACGAGCAATTAAGTTGAGATTTTATTTCTAGCATCAGTTTACGATTGCGTTTTAAGTCCGATAATCACATCGGCAAGCAATTTATACAACTGAAAAACATATTTAATAATTGATATGAAAATATTTGTAAGCACAAGAGATTGACTTCGACCAAAAAATAGAATTTCTTATTTCTTGCATTATTTAAAGTCGAAGTAAAATTCTACATAACATTTATCTAAAAGAAATTGTAACCTAGAGACAAATACAATTTCTTTCTATTGTTATATAATGCAAAATTGTATTCAACTTCTATAAAAAAGAAATGCAGATATTGATTCGAGCTTGCATTGAGTGCCTTTATTTTTATCATTACTTTATTATTGATGTGTTTTATTTATTTCTATTTTTGTTATTCATTTTGTCCTTTCAATTGAATTTTTATTATTCCGGCTAATGCATACGCATTTTTTAACGAAATTCCTCAGACAGAAATGCCGACGCGCGTCTTCCTTCGAACGCTGCTTTTCACGAGCGTTTCTCTTATCAGAGGGAAACGCTACACGACACAATAAGACGGAAATCTGCTGGAAGGAAGACGCCGTGGACGGAAAGCAAGAGGGAGAGTTTATCTCGGAAATAAAAGTACGAATAAATAAAACGGGGAACGAATGCACGAATGTTCGTACATTAGCCTTCGCGAGAATGCATCCAAGGATACATACCCTTGGATGCGTCCTTCGATCAAGCGTATGTAGAAAGATTCTTGGATCGAGACATCGAGCGTAGAGAGGCAGAAGTGCATCGATATATACTAATATTGATATTCTTTCTCGAGTGATGATACTTTGCTTGCTACTGTTTGATACTTTTATTGCCACCGTTAAAAGTCCCATTTTTTAAGCAAAAGTTCTTGTAATTCAATTACATATATATCTTATATATACTTAACTTTTAATTATTAATTTAAATTATATTTATTACGAATGTTAGACTGTTGGAAAAACTGTAATATTGATCGATTTTTAAATCTGATGCAAGCAAAGAGATTTATTATAAAGTTTAATTTGCTATTAGTAAATAAACGTAAAAAGATTTTTGAAGCTAGGAATAATAAATGTGAAATTTCATTATGTAACATTCTTTATATTATACGAAATTTTAATTACACATTATACATTTATACATTTATACGTTTTTCACACACATATAGCGTCCTTTATATTATGTAAAAACATTTTACACATTTTATACAGTTTTTCCCTGTTTTTGTTTTGAATATTTATTATACTGAAAGAAGTAATTAAACATACAAGGATATACAACGTTAAAAATCTGATTACAATTTGTATTATAATTTGTTATAAATGACAATATCTGCAAATATCTCACCATGGCGGAAGGACTGAAAATAATTAAAGAATCGATATTTGAAATGTTGATTAAGCTTCGATCACATTTAGAACGTAATACTAATATACATACACACACATACATATATATGTATGTACGTACGTATATACACATGGTAGATATATTTATGGATTATACATATATAACGGTAATTCTTGCATATTTTATTTTTGGTACATAAATACACAATCGATATCAAACAAGTAATGCATCTGCATCCTTGCTCGCGAATTGCATACTTAGCCAAGCATTCTCGATTCGTTGGCAGAGCTTCTCGATACGTGCAAAGACCGACAGTAACAAAGTTGCTATTTTATTTAAAGACGAAAAGATGAAATATTTAAAAATTTGGTTGGAAACAAAGCGATACCGTCTATTTCCAATTTATGAACTTACGTGAAAGGCATTGGCTGGCCGTTTTGAAAAATTTAAGAGGTTTTATGTTGTTACAAATGCATGCACTCTTGCATCGTCGCATAATAAATCTTATAGAGTACTAAACTATATGCATATATAAACGTTATTTTAAAAAAATCTTTTTGGAAAATGTGTAATGAAGTGAATAATTTTTCGTAATTTTTTATTTTTAAATGCTAATTATTATCAACAGGAGCTTTTTTTACTTACTCACCAATGTACAAATTCAATTGTCAACATTACTAATTAATTATTACCGTGCATTTTTCCCAAACGAGATCGAAATGCATCAGAAACCGGGAAAGTTCGTTTCGATTTATCCTTGACATCATTTCTCATTTTTTGCGATTTTCACTTTTTGCCACGATATCTTGCTTATCCCCGAGACGGGCTGTGTGTTTCAGGAATAACGTAGAAAATGGAGATAGAACTAGTTTTGCGTCGGGACAAATTAAATTTCAGTGAGCCGACGCGTTCATACCGACGTGCGAGCGCGAGCGAGTAAACTCGATCGCGCGCGAACGAGCGACGAGACACGAAATACGCACGCACGTACTCATGCATGCACGCGCGTATATGCGTATCCACATCATCCCGGATGCACCAGCGTGCATTATACGCGACGTGTTAGGGGATTTCGTAATTCTCGCGAGGAGAGAAAAAGAGAGAGAGAGAGAGAGAGAGAGAGAGAGAGAGAGAGAAAAGGAAGACGCGCGTGGTGAATCCGAGGAGAGACTCTGAGGGACGAAGGCACGAAGGATTTTGCGTTGTTCTAAAAATCTCTGAGCATTCGTGAGGCTGCAACCCAGAGCTACGTTGGGATGCATACGTGATGCGAGTATCGTGTTGTCCCGTATTGACAAGTCTAGAGTCGTGTGATCTGATGGAAACGTGATATATATATCAAACTTCGAAATTTGACGTTTCATCAATTAAGTATCGAAAATATAATTAGATGATAATATCGTATTTGACAAACTGTATCAAGATACGTTGATGGAAATTTTTTATTTTAATATAAATTTACGAATATTATTGTAAATTACAATATTAAATCACAATAGCATTCATAGATCTTAATTGTAATAGTATCTTGTAATAAAAATTTGATGACTATCTTCCAAGGCAGGGAAAAATCAAGTATAAAATTAATCGAAAAAGTTTCTTATTTAATTTTAAACGAATTGTGATAGGTTTCTAGATCATTTAATTATAAACATTCCAAAAAAACTTTATATACGTTGTAACTATTCATTACGGTATTTATAACATGAGGCGTCTTAACATACGTATGTTTTCGAATATATTTGAGAGCTATGTAACACAGGAGAAAGTGTTACTGGCATCTGCAAACTATTCTGCACAATGGGCAATAAAGACTCACAATGATCTTCTCTCAACGCAAATAAATCGTGAAGTAGACGTAAACTGCAGTTTACACCGAGAATAAAAGAGCTAACAGCTTCCAATCAAAATCCTACCGGCAGAAAATCCACATGAAATCAACGAAAGAATTGTGTAGCTTGTTCGATTCGCACAACTTCTAATCAACGCGAGAACAATAATCGATTCTATCAAAATTATAATTTTAATCAAACGTGTTCAATCAATTTTATCAAAACTTGATAAAAATCTACGAATTTAGCTCTGGATTTCTATAATTTTTCTTTTACTGTAATCACTAAAGCCTCACGTCGACATTTAGTATTATTCAGGAATCCACATTTTGGTATCGTCGATAAATAACGGTAGTTGCGAGCAGGGATAGCAGAACAACAATGATATACGGCAGTTAAACATACAATTGTCTGTAAATAAATACTGTTATCGATTAACCCGAACCGTTCTGACAGAGTTTAGCATACTCGCGCGGTACCATCGATCATCGAAAATTCACGATGGAATTAGACAAGACTCGATATTTATTTATGCGTTGCCATCGACGATGACATAGTCGGATTCCATCATAATGTATTCAACAAGGTTTTGACATTGCTCGAAAAACGTACCTGTTGATTAGATAAAAATATCCCACCATTTAATCCTGCACGAATATTTAATTTTTAACTCGCAAAGAAAAACAGGAATAAGCTAGATATGCGAGCCGCGCATTAATTAACAAAAATATAAATTCCCTCTGCGTTCGGTGAGTTATTAAATTTTACTGTAAATTTAAAGTATTTCGCTTCTCGGAAAATAAACGCGAGCAAAAGCGACGGTTTTTTTTCTGCGAGATAATAATAACAAAAAAGCAATAGAGCCGGAGAGGAGGGGAAATTGTATCACAAAATTGCAAACTTTTTATGCAATATATATTAATTGTCGCGATATTTTAAATATTTGGATAGTTTTTGATCGTGCAATTGATAACAGCTTTATCTGCGGAATATTTTATTCGAAAAATTATTCAATTACGATTTTATTCCCCGTAAAAGGAATTTCATGGAACTCTTGGTTGAAACGCGCAAAATTCAGAAAATACATATAAATGGTTTAAAATATAATCTTTTATTTTCAGTTATATAATGTTTCTGTTTAAAAAATTATGTGTATTTTTATTGTAAGAGAAAATCGTACAACAAATAAAAAAAGGTAAATGCGGTAAATGAGATAGCAATGAAAAAATTTATTAAGATAAAGCAGGTAAAAGAGTTATAAGAACTGTGAGTAATTAAATAAAAAATATGTTTGAGAGAAATTTTCTTGTAGCTTTCGCGCATGAGGCACAAAGTATTTAAATAATGTAATAAAAAAATCTAGTGATCAGCTTCGCATGGGGGTTGTGTTACCTTTACGGCGTTCGTCGAGCGCGTCGCGACGCGCACGTAAAGCGCATCGTTTGCATAAGTCGGCATCGCTTTTCCGCTCAACACAGTTTCACGCAACAGCGAGCAATGCGTCGCGGCGCGGCGCTGCGCAGCGCGGCGCGGCGCCGCCTCGCGCGGAAAAAGAGGAGCGCATTCCCACGTGAAATTGCATCGTGCGCGCCGTGTGTACGCGGCCGGGTTTATTAGCGTCGCATTATTTATTGTCCGCGTCGCGACGCCCTAGTTGCGATAATCGAGCCGACGCGGCGCTTGCGAGCCCCACCGCGCGCTTTACCGCGCGTTCGAAATTTCCTGGAAAAATTTCGGGATTATCACGCGTTAAGGTAATTACATCGCGGAATGTCGCGCCGGTGTAACGGATGTCCTTCCGGGTAAAGAAATATTGGCGGTCGTATACCAATAAAAATAGCCGCGCGAGACTTGAATCGTTATAGAATAAATTTAATATCAAATATCGAAGAGATTTTCGAATTATAGAAACGAAAATTACGGACACGTTATTTCACGTGTGTTAAACAGCTGCATTTTTTTTTTAAACTTAATCACGCGACTTTTCTTTGATAATGTTCTCGTAAATTGTGTTAGAGTATATTGATTCATTCGAGATAATACTGAATAATTGAACTTAACGAAACAGATAATATTGGAAGCCAACCCGCGCGTGGACTATACGATCGCCACTCAAATGTCCCTCGACCGTTCCATTCTGTCTTTCTATCTCTCTCTTTCCCGCTAAGAACTCTCAAGGGATCCTTTGGGTATTCACCTCACTCACGCATTGCAGAGTCATCTCTCCAAGTATCGAGAGTATCCGAGTGATAACTACCTTGGGGCCGGAATAATGAACAAAACAAATTGGTTACATTGGATTCGATTGTCAGTGTTTAAATGCTTATAAATATGCCTCACGATGCAAATTTTTCTTTTTCCTTTCAATAACCAAGTTTTACAGCACCGAAACCAATTTGCTTGCCGATCTGTATTAAGAAATGTTTTTCTTTCTTTTTTTTTTTTTAATCTGTTTCAACACATTGGAGAAAGATGGCATGAGACCAAATATGTACGTAACTTCAGACAAAGATCTGTGAATTACTACTGTAGACACAAGCAGCTTTAGCATAAGATACAACATGGCAGTTGGGTCTGCTTGGTAGATATAGATACTGTACTTGCGGTTAACCCATCACTCGTCGTGAGGGATCCCCCAAGGTACCCTGATGTTTTATGACTGATCCAGCACTTATGATTCAGTACGGGCCTTAATTACATATCTGTCAAAGTACAACAGAATAGCGTGACTACAGTACAGGGTGTTCACTGTTCACGGTAAATCATAATGATCTGCGAGGAAATGATTTCTTGCGAGGAAACAGATGTAGAATACATTTTTTTTTATTGTTCACACAGTTTGCAAAAAAAACCGTTTTAAATATGAAAACAGTGTTTTTTTTTTATCAAACGTCCTACACTTTCTACCAAACGTTTTGATCGGCTTTTATAAATGTTTTGTTTTGTTTTGATAAAAGTAGAGTTGGTCCGTTTTCTGTCAAACATTTTTTTGCAGAAAACTGCCTGTAAAATTTCACATCTTTTTGCTATTGAACTCTTTTCAACAAATTTTTAGAATCAATCAACAGAGTCTATATAGTTCTAGCTTTCCTATTGATATGCCATATTCACATCGAGAAGAAATTTTTATTGTTATTATTATTATTAGTATTACTATTATTTACAAAGTTAATTGTATCGCGGTAATGGAACAGGTGCTCTTTTTTTGAAACTCAATACGGAAGGGAGATCTAGAATATCGAAAACCACTGTTAACTCAATTTGGCAAAAAAATGTGACTGATGTCTGTTTCAAAGCAAACAATTCGATTGTTTATACAAATCACGTGGACAACACAATCCGAATACAGCACAATGGATACCAACTGCATCCAGCACTGAAAAACAAGCGACTTTTGTTGCCGACGGCGCTATTGATGTTTGGTATATCGCACACATTGCACGCATTAAACCACCTCCCCCTTCCCCCACGCCTTCTTACAGAAATATCTCAAATAATCCAAGATAAGGAGTTTTGTAACGTATGATTGTTCTTCTTCAAATAATTATATTCTAATATATGTATGGTATATTATCAGAAGAAAATATTGAAAAAATATAGATTTGCGCGTTTTTTGGAAATATTTTTTTTAGTATAAAAAAAACATTTTGGTTAAAATATGTTGATAGTAAACAATTACAGAACATTTTTCGGTGCAACAATAAAGTATGATCTATTTATCTGGAAAAGTAGCTTTGCATAATATATGTTAAATTAACACTTCCACGCATAAGTATAATTAATTAGAAATTATATTTGGTTTAACAGTAGCGTAGTATCGTGGATGATTAATTCTGTGGAATTTGTTCTCGCACCGTGAGCACAGGTATGGCAATTAAATAAAGTGCGAGTGGTAAAATGCAGAAATATATATATCGGTAGGTAGTAAAACCGCCGCTCGTCGCGGACGGCACGTACTTCTCGGTTTTCATCATTTACGTTATCGCGACGTTCCTTTATGGCTCCATGAACAAGCGCGCGCCGCGCCATGATGGAGTATCGGATTTGTATCTTACGTCGAGTAATCGCCGCGCGTATATAACCGCGTAATGCGCCAGCCACGATGCCGCATTTTGTATCGTATCGACGCGCGTGTATGTTTTGCGACATAAATATTTCAGTTGTCGGTTCCCCTTTAAGTCCACTTATTAGGGTTATCGGAAAATAATATCTTTTTCGCTCTAATGACGACTGTTGTTTATCAAGCACACATCCTCCAAAAATATGAAATGTTAGACGAATGAACTTTTCAATCGTTAATAATTTATTTACAATCTTTTTGTTCTATATCGTCTTGGTAAATTTATTCTAAAACTATAGACACATTAGAGATTAAATTAGTCAAGATACTGTTTATTTGAATATCAAAAAAGCAGTAGTTTTTAAATTATGAATGTAACATTTTGACAAGTCGAATTGGGAGTAAATATAAACCTAAGTAAAGTTTCCATTTTTAATTATATTCTAGTACATTTTTTAAAATTCTATTTCTGACAAGACTTTTCATATGCACGTGCTTGAATTATCGAGATATTCGAAATCTTCACGTTAAAAAAGAAATATAAAATGAAAAAAGAAAAATAAAACTCAATATTAACTAAAGGAAAAGAGATATATTGAGTCCCGAGACACACTTAAACAGTTTGTTCTTAAAGTTTTATTCTAGAACTTTTATTGATTTTATTTTCAAGAAATGCAGTTATATCGTACGTAAGAAAAAAGAAATTAAGACATTTCTATCGCGATTTACGATGTTAAAATCTGCTGAAATCTGCTGAAATCTGCCCCGATATACAAACGTACTATCCGTCCCACTATTTAACGCCCAACTCATAATCCCTGACCGATAATTCCTCCAAATTTCCGACAAAATTACGACTTCCTTCGGTAACAAACTCAGTCCTTCGTTCCCATAGGGGGTGCCTTCATTAACTTCTTCGGGGTAATCCATAGATTACGGACGCGCCTTATCCAGGTGAAACGTATGGACTGTTCGCGTGCAGCAGCGCCTGAAGGGTGGAGGGTTGAAGTTGTCCGGGGGGATGGGTGGGTGGGACGTCTCGGTATCGGAGGGTGGATCTATAGATCCGCCGCGTGGCGGCTGTCCCCCATGAATCACGGTGGCTATCTGCTGGAATACCAGCTGTATTTACAACAGCACGCCAACGGCGGCCGCCCGGCCGCCTATATCTTTCTAATCAACTGTTTGTCTAATGTCTATGTAAATACGGTATGTTAATTATCCCGATGCGATGCTAACGTGCCGCGCGGCTATTAATCTCGTCCTGTACGCGTTTCTTCCTCGCCGTTGTTGCACTTCCTGTCAGCGTGGACGCCAATTTCATGGTCGGAGCAATATCATGGTCGAAACCAAATCCGATAGTTGCGTGAAAATGGAATTTTATTACCCTTCGTTGAAAGAACAGCATAGTGAACGGGATTGCATTATCACGTAGTATTTTTCCGTCTCTCGCGTAAAAGCATTTTTGAAAATTTTGACAATTATTGATGTCGATTATATATTACAACCTGTGAATTTTTTATGTATGATATATCGATGCTGTTTATTGATGATTAATTCAGCAATTACATATAAATTTTAGTTATGAAATCTCATTGAATATTTTAAACATTTTTAAAAGCATAAATATTACACGGCTGCTTCTTTATTCATTAAATTCAGATTGATTTTTGGACATTCGGCAATAATTTTATTATTATACGTCATTAAATCGCAAATTTAATCAAAATAATATATTCATATGCGATTCATTTGTTTCTTTATTTATTACTTAGTTATTTATCGAGAAGCATTTAATAATGTACCGTCGATGATGCCGATAAGTATTCTAACTCCACGGTATTCTGTCATATGATTACCATTTAGGCATGCATCAATATCAAATTGTGGTACAAGCAATGTATATTTCGATATACATACTCGATTCTACCGAATGCGACGGAATTTAACAATTGAATCGCATTAGAATCAACGACATAAATTGATCCCGCTAGTAATTACGATTTTGTAATTATATTATGATTGCGTTTTGATCATACCGTGATTGTGTTTTGGATATATTATGATAGTGTTATATCATAACAGTTATACGAACATACTTAAATTACATTACAAAATCGAAAATGTATCGTGATTACGTCCTGATATTTGCAAGAAATGATATATGTAGTGAATGTTCCCCCGTTATACGAACATACTCATAAGTAAATTATAATAAAGTTGGGGCAATCTAACTCATAAATTTATTTTGATTTTTCACAAATTCCAGCATGTTTGTTTATAAATTAAACGTACTGTATTAATTTTCAATTTGATCAGTATAATAATTGGTTGGTAAATGTATATTATATCACACAACATCTAATAAATATCTAATAAATATTTAACTAATGAAATATTTAGTAATTTGTTGGACGGTGAAGATGGCAAGTCTTGGTTAGTGGCATTCCTCAGTAGCGGGAAAAACCTCGCACCGCGCAACACCGAAAATGAGTAATTTCCAGGATTAATTACTGCCCAAAGTTTGAACGTGAGTCTCTTTACTGCATATTAGAGAAGGGGGTTAACGAAAGGGATGGGGAAGGGGGGCGAAAGGGGTGAAAGGTGGCACGAGCTGGTACGGTCTGAGTGCTTCTTTTTCGAGGGAATGCGGTATTAGCGCTGTTTCGCCAAGGTACCCTTCAATTTAACTCACCTCCGTTTAAAGCACAGAGGAAGGACGGCGAATAGGTTTCGCGCGGACGGTTGTAGCAAGGCGGAAGTATGCCGACCGATGCAAAATGGGAGAGAAAAAAATTATTACAATACGTAAACAAGCTTGTTGTTCCGATACTGTTGCATTATGCGTCTCGTTATTGTTAAATTAAGAGGAAATGGAGGAGAAAATGTTGCACGAAGAAATTGTTTTCATCAAATGGCACGTTGCCACGTTTAATCTTGATTGAATCGTTTTTTCTCTCGCGAAATTTTTTATTCCCTTTTAAGAGTTTAATAATATTGATTTAAAAAAATACGATTGTAGGCTCACAAAATTATAGGCATGCGTTTTTTAATAAAATAATAAAAAGTACAATTATGTAGAAAAATTATTTTCACTTGTTTCGCGCGGCGTTATGTTTTAAGAAATTCTAAGGATCTGTAGGGATCAAAAGAGATCTGAGAAATCTGAGAAGATCTAAGGAATTGTTGAAATACAGAGAATCTCAAAGACGTAAAAATCAACTTCAGAAATCTCTGATCTCTCTTTCTTTTTCTCTCTTTGCGGATAATGATCTCTAAAAATCTAACAATCTATAAAGATCTAAAGTAACTCTAAGGGTCTTTTCACACCGACCGACTACTTTAAGCTTAGGTGTCTATTAAGCATTGAAGTGCCTAACACTTCAATCTCAGTGAGCTTGCGGCCTATAAAAGCTTATTAAGGCGGGACCGTAGTCAGTTTAGTTAGAACTAAAGCACTCCATGGTGACCGCGCTTACTTTCTCATCTGCGATGCCTTTGGTGACTTTTTTTTTATTAGACTCTTTCAAAAGAATTATTTTGAATTATAAGTGATTGAAAAAAAGCTTTCGGTAAATTTCTGTCTTGTTTAAAAATTGTTTTAAATCTTTCACTATTACAATACAGTACACATTCTCTGATCGGTTTAAAATCAAATTTTTCTTGATTATTTTTTTGGCAGAGCAGACTTTTTCATAACTTTTTAATATTGGATAATGAGAATTTTTATAATTAAGTTTTAAAATAGAATTCTACTAATCTATCTATTGCACCGTGTTGCCTTCAAACCACAAAATGAGAATACGTGCTTGGAGAGCGTGCTTTATAAACGATATCTGACATTTTAGACATTCTTCCTGTAATACGCAAAAATACGAACATATTATTTTCCGCAGAAAACATACATCCATATTTTGTTGTTTTGGATAAAAATTTGCAGATATTCGCAATGCCTCCCATTCTCGACGAATCGCATTGAGAGGGAATTAAAGTGAGGTCTATTTAATATTAACCGAGGAAAAAGAGGATTTCATTACTACATTATTCGCATTTCTCAAGTTTAATTAGTAGAAACCCTTTATGTTCTCTCGCTCTTATAATTTAAAAACTTATATTGCTTGCGTATTAATCTTTCGAGGTCAAATCAAACGTCTTAGCTTTGTAATTTTTATTTGCTGGTGAAAGGAAAAATACAGTAGATATTTGTAAAGAATTTAAACCAAATGTGTGTCCAATTTTGTTAAATATCACATATTAAAATAACACATGTGATTACTGAAAATTTTCATAATTTTTTTCGATATATTGCTCGCGATTAATTTTGACACAGTAATAATAGATATATAGAGCTATAAATAAAATTAAGAATTGACTTTTCTTGCCACATATCATGCGATACGTGCGATTAGATATTAGGAGATGCATGCACTAAATAATGCACACGATTATGTATTATATCTGACAGAGTTAGAGTGTTTTTTAAATGTTAAAAACAACGTGCTGTTGAATAAATTCTATGTACGAAGCAGTACAGAATTAAGTACAGAAAAAAGGACGAAATTTGCAGGACCTCAGGGATGATTTTTGTACGTTTGTAACGAGAAGGCCAATGGGCGATAATTTCGCCGTGCTGAGATATTATTTTTCGCGTCGCGACGTCGACGTCGTCGGCGCAAAACGGTGGTGTCGCGCGTGCGAGCTCTCGTGGGGAGCGCGAGGCGCGTAAGCAGTTTTTCGAAATACATTCGTACTCACCGGCGACGGTAAAACGCTGAGCGAAGATACGTCCGCGCTTTATTATTCGCGCTCCGGAACTAAATTCGCGAAACGAGGATTTACTACGTCATTTCGTCGCGCGCGAGAACGCCGTATAAAAAGTTAGGCGCCGAAATACGCACCGGCGAAATTCTACGCGCGCACGATACGTCGAGCGTCACGATCCTCATCCTTCTCCATGTAGATTGCGAAAAGCGCCAATTACCATTGTTCGCTGTAATGAAAATTCCTGGCCGACGACCCTTAAACTGTAATATAGCGGAAAAAATTAAATAACTCTTCGTCAGCGATAATAACGACAAGCGCGAAAAGTTTATTAAACTTTTCAATCTTTTAAAACGTGAAACTTTCTTTTCAATAGTTCGTAAATTGAACGTGATCTTTATCAGATAATTTTTGAGAAATGATTTATATCTAAAGAAAAAGATTATTATTTTCACATTATTCTGTTTTCATAATTTTATTTTTAATAAATGCAAGAAATTGAGAGAAAAGCAAAAAGGTTTAAAGATCCGAAACGTTTCCAGAGTTTCATATTTCGTATATTCATATCTCGTTTTTAGCTTGACAGCTATTTCTCTTATGTTAATCTGATTCTTTCTAAGTATGGAATTTATATTATGAGCCATTTCTGTAAATCATATTCCGACTTGATAACATTATAAACTAAAGCCGTACGGATTTTTTCATTTTCTAAAAATGTAGCGTCAAAGAAATTTTACATTGAAAAAAAATCTGGTTGCTTATTGGAAATCTGGTAAAATCAAACAATATGTAGGAAAATAGAAACAAAAAATTACCAAATAAGCATAATTAATTCCTTCCTATTTAATATATTAGAATTCTTGACAATGATACCAAATTTATATTTAATTAGGTCAGAGTTTTTGCAAGAAACGTGTATATTGTAAATATAACTAGAAGTTTTATAAATTTAACTGAAAAACGTTAAACAAATGCTAACCATATTAGTTCAGTTTTTATAATGTTCTAATTATAAAATAATGATAGAAAATCTACTTTTGGTACCATTAAAATGCATTCACCATCTTGTTAGTGCAATCAAAATATTTTTTCAGTGTAAATTGTCAATATGACATAATATTTGATTATTAGAGAAACTTTGCTCTGTCGAGATTTATTCAAATTTACTATTTTTATATATTTTAGTTCCCTATTCTCTCTTTCATAAAATGTATAATTTAAAAAATAGTAACTATAAATAGTAAAAATAGTAAAAATTTATTTTTCTTTGTTACAGTGAACATTATGCTTGTAAAATTGCACGGACCTACTTCAGTCTATTAGGTGAGTCCAAATTTTGATAGATTTTTAATAGATATTGTAACTCACATTTTTTTTTATCAAAAAACAGTCCACAGCACGATTTTTGAGATTGAAATTATCTCGTTTAAATTTAGCGCACTATTTTTCGCAGATTGGTATTGACAGCATTTTCTCCCGTATAATACATCACAAATATTGTTTTTTACATTATTTTGAATATTTATTTTTCTCCAAAATTCATATATTATTATTATTTTAACTTTTCTTTAAAAACAACCTTAATCTACTCGAATTTAATTAATTTTTTTTTTCTGACAATTGACAAAGTTGCTCCATTTAGGGATACATAATATATTAATATGTCTAATGTAGTACAATAAAAAAAAATTGATTATAATATCTATTAAACCTTTTATACTTATCCAATAGAATTAAATGTATGTTCATATTATAATATCATTTTTCATACGCGCGCGCACCACACACACACACACACACACACACACACACATATTGATATTATCACATAGAAATCCCGAATCTCTTTCTCCCCTAAGTCAACTTTATATCGTAGAGATTACCGGCGAATATTACGCTCATCCCACGTTCTACGATCTAGAGATAAAGTGTTATATTCCACAGATCTGTAAATTTTACAAATCTAAAATTTTTTAACCCTACAGTTTTCAACGATTACAAAGTACACGCAGACACATCATTTATCCTTAAATTCCTAAGCACGCAAATAAAAGTGAAAAAAAAATCGTGAATATCGAAGCAAAGTCTAAGAAACGACAAACCAGGGTTCTTTCAATTCGCGGTATAAATCCTCTCCGCGCTCGATCATCGTGTGAGAAATGTTGCTCTGGTTGCGACGATAAAAAAAAACGGCGAAGAAAAAAAAGAGAAGGAAGGGACTCAGATCGGAGACTTCCGGCACGCGTCGGTCAGCGACATTGTTGGCGAATGATCGACGATCGCGAGCAGATAGTGGGAACGTAAGAAAGAATGGACTTTGAATTTTTTGTGTCGCTCGGCCGCTGACAAATGATGCGCGAATCTGGAAACGCGATGGTGTCGCGACGCCATGCGTCATCGGCTGAGCAACAAGGTGCGCGGGTGCGCCACTTCCCTCCCCCGGGATATGCTTTATAGCGCGATTTATCATATTCCGCGCGTACAGAATTCACCGCCCCCGCGATTCCCCGGAATTCACTTCTCACCCCCGCGTTCTCTGACCGCGACGAAGAGTCGAAATCCGGTCTAGTAACGTCAGGAATCGACACGGGAAGATCACTCGCGCGTATCAGACTTTACTCAAGATAATGTGAATGATCTTTAACTCGGACGAGGATATTTCGAGACACCGTATGAAAAATTTCTGTTCTCTCTGTTCTTTTGAAAGTGAAATAAAAATAAATACAAAACTTCGATATCTCTTTCCGAATTAGTTCGTATCGACGAATCATTCGGCTCTCTTTAAGCCAATTTTTTTTAAATTGAATTAGGTTCTCTATAAAGAGCCGAAAAATTCTTAACGAACCGCTCTGTTCCAAAACCTTCAATGTATCTTCAAAAGATTTGAATAATTGAAGATTGACTATTTTATCGAGAACGATTTTTAATTGCTTTTGTAACTCAATTACATTTGCGATATAAATTTTTTTCCACTTGATTTCATTGTTCCAATTTTATTCGGTTAAATCTGAAAAAATCAGAAAAACGCTAACAATTAACAATTAGCAATTAACTATTAAATTTTCATGGAAAGCGTTACCGTTTGTTCAACGCTTTTCCCTCACGGGTTTTCACCGTATAATATCACGCGATAGAGCCCGGCCTTTTTTTTTTCAATCTCCTCCGCTCATGTCCCCGAAGCCCCGGTCTCCGAATTACCTTTATTCTCTCTCTTTAGCGCCGTCGGAGTCAGAATTTGGGTTTTGTCGTTGTCAGCCTTCAGTATGAGCCAGCGAGGAAGCGTATTTGCATAGTTATCTCGAGCGCGCAGAATCTGCGAGCGAGCGAACGAGCGAATGAGTGTGCTCTGTTTTCGCAGGATGATGATAATTTTTCCCCTCGCCCTATGTTCACATACGCGTGTATGCGCGTTTCACGGTGTACTTTAGAGCATCGATACGTCCCAGTCTCGTTTCGTATCCGGTTTCGAGAGCTACGCGTTCGGGCTTAATCGCCGCCGGCCGTCTTTTTCCCTGCTCACGAGAGAGAGAGAGAGAGAGAGAGAGAGAGAGAGAGAGAGAGAGAGAGAAAGAGAGAGAGCGATCTCTTGCACGATCCCCGTGTCCGATCGAAATGTCCATAGCTCGCAGACATATTATTCGGAGTTAAAAGGCTGCATACACAGTCAGAAACGAATCGAACTGAATCAGATTTTAATACAAAACGGAATTGCGTCGACCGCTTTATATCGACTTTTAAATATTAAACCGTGCTAAAAACAAATCAAATGCATTGCGCATTATTATATAGCGTATTTTTAAACGAAAATACACGCCAATAATTTTGAATGCATATTCATATGTGTTTTTTTTTTGCGAAATATTCTAAAATCTTTTAACGCTGGTAGAATTAAATTGCTAAAAAAATAATTCTGGTACAAAATAAGAAAATGATCACAACGAGGAAATTTGATTCGACTATTCACTTGAAATTTTACTTGATTTTATTGCTAATGTATCTTCGCTGTTCAGCAAATTTAATATATTTATGTGAGGTAAGAAAATGTAGATAACGCTGGTTTCTTTTAAATTTAGATTCAAAATATCACCGATGCTGAACGAGATTCTGAATCTTAAAAACGCTTGAATCCACTAGATCCGTGTATAAGATCCTAGATTGTTCCCAAATTCTTGAAATCCTGAATCTTAAAGTCTGGACCTTGAGATACCTCATAAATTTGCATCACGGGATATTCGCGACGGATAGAAGTCTAAATCCGCGATCCGCGACGTCGGGGAGAAATCCTGGATCCCAATGAAAGCCAAGAATCTGATGTTGCCTGGGCGTGATATCGGGATGCCGTCGATCCGAAGGGAAAAGAAAGGATGGGAAGGAAACAATAGAAATCACGCATCACGTGATTTCGCAGCGGAGTATCTGGCAAGCGCAACCACTTTAAATGCAGATGCATCCTGCACGCGGATCGGGGACGTCTCCTCCCCAACTCCCCGTCGCTTCGTGCAGCCCCTAAACCGCCCCTGTTACTTCCGATCGCCCAAGTTTATGGTTCTCCGATGCTCTTCTTCTAAGTACCAATAACTGTCCAACCGTCTGAGGCATCGTAATGCGTTTTGCGTGTACACGTGTGCGTGCGCACGTGCATCTATAGAATTATATCGACACCATGCACGTGCTATAATCAATATAAATCGACGTCATCCGTTATATTCTCACATCTTTTCCTTTCTTTGATCTCTGAATATTCTTCGTTATTCTGAGTTTTCTTATATTTTTACGCTTATCGACCGCCTTTAATTCTCTAATTTAAAATCCCATATCTATTCCCGTTTCTCTTTCCAAAACTCTGTACGCTTCATGCTTTTCTTATCTTCTCACACGTTTCATATATCACTTTGTAAAATTTCAATTTTATTCGTTTTTTTTTATCACGAAACTTTGAGTCTTCGTGTCTCCCTTTTCTCAGAAGTTTCGCGCTTCCATACTTTCTCTATTTTTAGGTACTTTTTAGATTAGTCAATTTTCTAAAGTGGAATTTTCCGCGTCCTTTAAGATCTAAAGTTCCTAAAAAAGATCTTTATGTTTGCAGTATTTTCCATTTTCTTTAGCTCCTGTCTTTTCAAAATTCTTTTGATCTTCTCTATTTTCCATGTCATTGATCCGTGATCTTTCACGTGCCCGATCTGCCTGCAGGAAAGTTTCCAGGGGAGTTAGCAATTATTTAACTCCTTGGAATACTCGATTGCTAGCCAACCGAGAGAGAATATCTTCCTTTCCCCTCCCTTGCCAGTGTAAATGCGAGACGAGATGCAGCCGACGTTGCACTTCTTGCACTCCGTTGCAACCGCACCGGCGAATGACAGCTTTTAAGCTTCCGCCGATTTCTCCGCTTGTCGTCTTCGGAATTCGATTCCTTCTTGAACGAGTCCGAAGTCGACGTAGCTCTTCATTAAAAAGATAAAAGCCGTTAAAGAGAGAGCGCAGATGGTTCTTTTTCTGATTAAAAAAAAAAAAAAAAAAAAAAAAAGAAAACTGCTAATTTCAGGTAATCGTGTACCGTAAACGAAAAAATTAAATAAGGAAAGGGTGAATTAAGATAGGAAAAAAGAGAGGAATGGTTTAATCTCGCAGAAGTACTTGGGTAGAAATTGGATTTGATCACAAACTAATTTCGAATTCATTCGAAGATAATCGTTGTTTGTTTCTCAAGTTTATTTGTATACACAAAAACAAAAGAGAGATGTAGAATAATTAGTGAATGTTCCAAAAACATTTGTACTAATATTACGTATATGTAATACAGTGATTTTAATATTAGGTAGAACTTGTAAAATCTGTTTGTAGAAGAATTTTTATGGCACGACGTAGTTCGTACGATATTTTATTTATAAGAATATTCGAAGATTTTGATAAATTTTGAAAAAAAAAAAGGTTATGAATTTCTGCTCTTTAATGAAAATACTATCTTTCAATATCTACGAGTATAAAGATCGGGTTAGCTAATAAAGTGCATCAGTTCTATCCATCGCGGCTTTGTTCTCTTACGAAGTGGCGCGAATGGTGGGGGTGTGATGAGACGGCGGGGGTTCGTGAAGGTGGAAGAAAGTCCGCAAGGGGTGGTAGGAAAAAAGCGAGAGACGGAGCGGTTTATGTCTGACATGGTAATTTTTATTTCCCGGGGCAAAAAGGCGCGCTTTCATGCGGTCGGAGCTTTCATCCCGTTCTCGGATGATAAAGGAACAGAAAGAGAGAACGGAGAGTGCGGTGGAAGAGGGAAAGGGAGATACAGAGAGAGAAAGCGAGAAAGAAAGAGAGAGAGAGATACGAAGGCACGCAAAAACGTTAAAATTATGGACCCGGTTTTCCAAGGAGCCGTACATACGTGGAAATGCAAACAATAGAGACTCTCGTCCTTACGTCGAGGCACCGTACTTGCATGCCAGTCGTACGAATTTTTTTTTTTTGTATCCATTAATATTTTATTTAAAATATTCCATTGTATATTCAATACAACGAAGTTACGGTTTGTGAATCTCGCAGGTTCTTGAAGATATATGGACTTAATAATCGGAGTTTAAAATAATGCGAGATAGAATATGTGAAGTAATTTTCACGAGTCAGAAAAGCGTGATGCTTTTGAAAATTCCCATTTTTTTTATTTTTTTAACAAAAAAACTCATAAAAATTAATTAAACTCGTCTACTTTTTATTTGATAATAAAAGCAATAAATCCGGATTGCAATATATTCATAGGCAATAATATGATCAAAGTTAAAATATTTAAAAGTTGAGTTTCTCATTTTATTAGATATATTGCACATTCTTGTTACGAAGTGTTAATAGATCAATACCATTTACCGCAGATAAAGTATTCGGAAGAGTAAGGTATATAAAAATTTGAATATTCGTAGATTTATATAAAGTTTGAAGAATCTTGACACTCCACCTTTCTAGCAACAGCATTTAAAGACTCGCGTCATTGCTCTCGTAAATCTGACACTTTGGATTTCAAAGCTTACTTACTTAATCCTTAAATATTTGCTCGGTGTGTCACGAATTGTGAAATCAAGAACGTCTTTTCTAGTTTTAAATTTTCAAAGTCTGAAATTTTTAAACCAATAAATATTGAGATCCTACCTACAGATTTTTAAAGATGCAAGAATGAGTTCCAAGATCCACGCTTAATCGATGCTTTCCCCTCAGATGTTTAAATCCTTAAACTCGCTTCGCAATATTTACAACTACGAGTGTATCGAATTCACTCGCGATGTACGTGCGTCAAAGCGAGATGAATAAAAGGGCGCCGCTGCTTGCAGCGATTTACCATGGAATATCTCTATGTTACACCGCTTTAGATACTTAAATATCTGAGGCTTTGGATGCGCCGCATCTTTACAAACTCGGACCCGTTGCGTCCCGTGGTCCAGGATCGCAAAACCGTTAAATCTTTGGATCCTTTTGAACTCAATCGAACACGCTGGGAACTGCGAACGTATTTTCACGACGCATTTTGGCACGTAAACGCGAGAGCGGCGAAAGGGGCCGCTTTTGTGGCGACTCGCTCGCGGATAAATCCGCGCGGCACATCTTTCACACGCAGCTTGTGAGCGGAATTGTCGAACCCTCGGCTCGCGACTGCAAAAAGCGATACGTTTGGATCGAGATGATCCATTGTATCGCGCTCGGCGCGTAAATTTCATTTTACAACGGATAACGAATTTTCATTGTCGCCATTTCGCTTCCCACCCTTTCCTCGCCAGATGCGTATATTATCGATACTGCGGAACGGCACCTTTATGTTCGTCTAAATAATATAAATCGCTTCGATTATATCCAAAAACTGCGTTAAACAATTACCAACGCGTGAATATGTCGCATCAGATAACGCACGCGCGTTTAATCCGCGCCCCGATTATATGTGTTTCATCACATCGCTGTTATAAACTTTTATAATACTATTTGGATTATATAATTTATAGATAATCGATATCGAAAATAGAACTTATTCTTTCTCAAAATTTTTTATTCAATTAGTCCAGCATTAAAATTTATAATTAAATATTTCCAATGCCATAGCGAAAAACGCTAATATTTAATGAAATAATAATGTAATGTTTATTATTCTTTTTTTACGTTTCACCATTACGTTTCACACTTGTTTTAATAATTCTCTCCTCGCCTTTCGAACTAGTCTCCACCAGCTTATTTTATCAGCTTCGATATATTTCGATTTGTTCTACAACGCGCTTCATGTTGCTCCGCTCTACCTGGTTACATTTTTGCGTTGTTACATTTTACTTTGCTTTACATTATTTCACTACGCTTTACTTTGCTTTATGCTTTGCTTTCCTCATCCCGCTTCTCTTCAGTCCCCCAGTTTACTTTGTTCGTGTACTGGATCTCTCTCCACCTTTTCCCTCTCTATATGCTTTATTTCACCCTATTTTGCTTTATTTTCACTCCACTATATTCCCGTTTGCTTTGCATTGCTTCATTTCTTTACATTACCCCGCTTCAGTTTACTTCGTTTCGTAATACTATCGCGCTTTGCTCTTATTTTTCTTAGTTCAGTTTCTCAGGTTTTAACCTCATCTCTTCTTGGGACGTCGCGCGTCCTTCTATTCCTTGCTCAACTTGCTTCGTTGAGCCTCGCGCCATTCTACTTCCCCTTATTCCGCTTTGCTCCGTCTCGCGTGAACCCGGGGCTTTGGAGAAATCCGAGTCGGATTGACGGCGCTATGTAATTTACTCGCCGCGCCGTGCAGGAACGAAACGGGCGAGCGCAAGCCACCCTTCCTGATTTTACGCAATGCATTTTAATCGCGGATTTAACGTAGCGGCACAGTCGGCTCGTTTCGAAGATCAACCTTGAAAATCGACCTGACACGCGAAGTCGCGCAAAAGGATGAGACAGACGGAACCTGAAACTCCACAATGATGTCCATTCTGTTTTCTCTTTCTCTCTCTGTCATTCTCTATCTCCTTATCTTCTCATTATCTCATTCTCAATGTTATTCGCGACCTTCCCTACGACTCATTTCGATCTTTTGTATCTTTCTCTCTCATCTGGGTCTTCCTCAGTCTCCATGTTCTTTCGCGTGCGACTTATTTTCTTTAAGGCTTTCAAGATTCCTTCGAGTTTGCCGTTTTGTATCAATATCTCGCGAACAGACCGAGATCTTGCCAATTCTCGATACTTTCTTCACCTTATAAACGCGACGCTTCCGTCGAACAAGCGGCATGATTTTCACCCTCTGTGTAATTTGAGACTTCGCGGGAGTGGAGGCTTCTACTGTCCTCCCCTTCTTGCGCCAAGCCGTTTTCACCATCTCACCCCTTTACTCCGGCTCAACTCCCTTCGCGATCACCATTCGCGCCTCATAATTAAAGTCTGGAGACACCGAGTATTTTCTATTAACATTCCTGGCTAACCCAGCATGTTCAAAATGACCGCAGCTATTGCGGAATGTTGCGCAGCCGACTAGCTGCATTCGGGATGCACTTCTGCGCAGCTGGAATGCAGCTGCTTTTGTCGCCATTCGGACTATGTTGTAGCATTTTGTCCTGCCTCCAGAAATTTGTTGTTTCAGTTTATATTTAATATTGCACGCGAAAGTTACCGTGTACAATGTACAGAACTCGAGTATTTCGGGAAACTCACGATGCTCTTTCGAAATTATTTACATTGTATCTGCGCACTGCGCATTGCATCTTAACTGTATTATCATTTGGTTAATATAAAATAATTTACGTTCGATTAACATTTACATGACATAAAATCAGCCAAAATGCGGGTAATCGGAACGCATATGTGTACAACTTATAATCTCTTTTAAGAAAAATAATCTTGATTAAATTTTATTATTTAGATTGATATTTTCAAAAATAGATTGCATTTTTTATTTATTTGTTAATGAAGTAACTTGTTGAAATAGGTTTGACAATATTTTACTTCTAAATTTATAAAGCAGTTATAAAGGTCAACAGAAATCAGTTATACAATCAAATTGTGAATTCATGGTCTTTGTAGTCACAATGGTCTGATAAAATTCTATACGCGTGATTAACCAATCGCGTTGGAATATGCTTTGAAACCATCTATTGATATTCGACAGACATACCTGTGGAACTTTGTTAGCGCGTTCTGAATACTGAGCTTATATTGACATATTTCCGTGAAAAAGAATCGTATTAATTACATAATAAAATTTAGAACTCGTTAATACAAAATCACTGTGAGTGCGAATAAGAGTGTGAGTATTTTTATCACTCGTAAATTATCACCAGTTAATATTAAACAGTGTAATTTATATGACTGATAATAACTAAAATTAGTGATCAAAAAGCTTTGAAAATTTAATTATTTGAAAAGAGAATTGATTTTCCAACATCGGCGTTTTGGCTTTATTTGTATTTACGTTGATTGCAAAATAATTGTTCATCACATGTTTAGATTTACCACATCTTTTCATACACATTTTAATTCTTTTTAGAAAAAAAGAGAAAAAGAAAGAGAAGGATCGAAATTTCTTTTTTGTCAATAGAGAATTTTAATTTAAGTTTTAAATTAATCAAGATGTTTAATGTTGAAAATTTAAAAATATAAAAATACGATACATAATTAAAATTTATTCCACGAAATGATTGACAGCATTTTTGTCAAATTTAAGTTATGTTTAATTTTTGTGAAATGTAATTTTATATATCTGAAAAAAAAACTATTATAAGTGCAGATAGTAATTTTTTATCATTTATGATTTTTTCTGATGAAGAAAACAATTATTACTGGTCTTTTTGAAAATTTGCTTTTGCGTGAAACAAAACTTTTGGTTAACATCGATTTCTCGATTGATTATTTTTTTTCAGCCTCCGAAAAATTTTTGTATGTAGATACTGGCAAGCGGTTATTTTAGCGAGGAAAACTGCAACGCACGTGGGATCTTGTGTAAACAATCGTGATTGTTGAACGAAAAAGCCACTTATCCTGAATTCGTAAACATACTTCTAATAAACCGCATGAAATATTGCCTCCACCTTGACGCAAGCGATCGCGCAAGGTGAATCCGATATAGACCGAAATATCTTTGCGACTCTGAATAATAAATTCCTCGAATTTGTAATTTTGAAATGATTATTTAAATTAGATATTTAGAGACATTTGTTACATGGAACATTAAAAATATATAACTGAGACTATGAATATTTTTTAATAAATTTTTCAATAAATTAGAATTAGTTAAAATTAGAATCGCTAAATTTTATATGTTATATTGATAGTTTGTCTGATGTAAATTTGAAATTGATTGCTAAGTTTAGAATTTTTTGTTATAAAAAATTGATTTTTCGCTATAAAAAAAAATGCTTTCATTTTTTATGTTCATTAAAACTTACAGAGGATAGACAGCAAATCATTATAAACACGACTACAGTAACAAATTTCTGTGGAAACAAGATTATCGAGATTATTATTCAAAGGATTTTCCGGAGAATCCAATTTTTCCCAGATAAATCACGCAAAGTTGATGCGATCGTAACACGATATTAATTAATAATTCGGCAGAAAGGGAAGCACGTCCGTGGCGCGAGGAGAGGTTCGGCTTTGATTAGTATACGGGACGCGTGCTAATTTAAATATCATTTGCACGGAGCTCAAGTGCCAGCAGTCATTAGTGTGGAAAGAATTTAATTACGATTGTTCGTAATCAGTACACGCGGCGGCGGCGCTGATTTCAAGTTAATTCCCGCGCACGCTCTCGCGGGTTCGTCCGAGCGGATGAACGGGTCCTTATTCGGGGAGCGACGACACGTCCCGATAAGCAGAAATTGATAACGAATTTTCCAGCAGCGAGTTTTAGCGCAGAGTGCGAGTATGCCCGTCGTCTAGTCTGCAAGAGCGAACGACAAGGGTAATGCGGGAGTTTAGTGCCAAGTTTTGTGAGTCGCGCCGGAGCTCATCCGGAGCCGGAGATTTTGCGAGTGAGGCGCGTAAGCTCGTGAGCAATCGCGTAGACTGATATTCGCAGCTGTTGTTGCGACGCGAAAGAGAATTAAGTTGTGAAGTTCACCCAGCAGTAATCTAACTCGTTGCTTGGTACAAACGACAATACGGCGGAGTGTACTGTCGAGGATTTGACGTAGCACGTGGTAATAAATGATGCGATTAAAGCTCGCTAATCCGTAAACACGTTCGAAATTTGAAATTTGTGAACTGACAAACGGATATTTCAATCTTTCGGAATACATCTTACTTTTCCCTTTTTGCTCTTTGACATCCATGTCTCTTTGGATAGCTTTACATGTATAATTGTAATTTTCACAATGGCTAAATATCCACGAATATTTTCAGTGTGCTTTTTGCATTTTACCCGAATATTTATTTTATTAGTCCGGTTTTTGGAATATTTATATTTGTGGATATTTGAATATTTATGTTATTACTATGTAAAACTATGTCGCTCGAAACAAGTGACAATACCAGGCGGTATATATTCGGGGGGATGTAGCATGGGGTATGTAATAAATTATACGATAAAAATTCCATGAATCCGTAAATGCGTGTGGATTTTATGCGTTCAAATTTAAATTGCTCCTGGATTAATAAAAATATTTCAATATTTTTTTGATACTTTAAATACTATAAATTTTAGTTAGATATTCACGAAGTGTTAAGATTCTTTACGCTCTCATATCCATATATAAAAATTTTATAATCGCGACTAAATAATTAATCTTTAACTAAATAATAAATCGTTAGATTTTCTCTAAACATACATTTTTTGTTAAAAATATTTGTTATAGAGTAACATAAGATACGAGTATATTACTAATTATGTTTCTTATTATTGTACAAAAATCTTTATTTCTATTAATAGACACTCTTATTTCTAACAGAGAAAACTCTATACATAACATAATAGAAAAAAGATTCAAACGTCATATCTCAGCAATCTCATAATATTATTTTGTTCTACCATTATCTCTTTTATCCAAGTAAATGCAATTAAAAATTATCATTACTCACCGTAATTGCTGCAGCGGAGAGAACAAATCTGTCAGATATCAAAATAGATCCATCTACCCTCTGTCCCTTTGAGTCGCTGAATTGAATTCACCGATCCCTCAAAAATATCGGACCGCAGATCGATCAACTTCAAGGTCTTATTGGTCTTCGATAATTCCACTTATGTCGTTCTTACTGTATTCAGGACTATTCAAACAGACCTCTTCGAAGTCATGACGGGGCAGGATAACCAGAGTCTCTTTAAACGTCAAGCTCTTTCACTTTAAGGTCCTCGAACTGCGGAGTGAAAATATCCTCCGGTAAAGATTCAGAGTCTTGGAGAAACACTCGTCAGCTGAGAATTTGCGATGAAGATATCGTGGAAAATCCTCGACAGATCGATAGATCGCAAGACGCTCGTGAAACACCGGATAAATTAATTATTTATCGATCTCATTTTTAATTAGTTTTTTTTTTTTTTTTTGATTTGTCAGTCTTCCCTCCTTTTTAAATCTTATAAAAATAGCGATAAACTGAAAGAGTCCTTCCTTTTCAAGCGCGAATTTCAGAACGGATTCTCGAAAGTTTTGAAACTCTCTGGCCACGTGACCAAAAATCTACGCGATGCAAAAAGTTATTCGGTAACCTTGGAATACGATTCTCAAAGGATGAAATCGCGTTGGATCTTTTGTAGAAATTTTCGCAAATTGCCAAAGAATTTCTAATCCCCGCTGCGAGATGTCTGGAGATTCTTGAAAACTAGTCAGAGTTTTCAGTGACCCTTGATAATGTCCCAAACACTTTCCAACTGCTCCACACGTCTAAAAATTTCGAGATCTACTCCCTCAGAAAAAAAAACTTGCGACTTCCAAGCTTTTTACAAACTAATTCGCCATCTCGTAAACTTATCCAAAAATCTGCAGGCTTTCTTATGTCTCTTTAAACTTTCGCGAGATATCTCAAACGCGCCGGAGTTGCTTCCGGAGTGTTAGCAAAGTCCCTCGACTTATCTCGCAAACTTCTCCAAGGACTCTCAAGGATCCTAGGAGAATTCTGAGAATTCTCAGGTCACCCCGGAACACCCGAGGATTCCTTCAAACTTCCCCCGGACCAGTCGATCGCCAAGAAGGTAGGATGTACGCGGCGATCAGTCACGTGGTTTCAATTTATCGATCGCGATCGGAGTGTTACAATTGTTACAATCCCTTGTAACGGGATGTCGTCGACGGTGACGTCGTCGGCCGTCGGTGTTCGATCGCGTACACGAAGCGGCGAAGAGGCGCGATCTCAGTGCTACGTGCAGACGAGGACGTCGCGACCCTAGGCAGACGCAAACTGACGGCGCGGCGCTCGGCATCCGTTGCCGCGACGCCGCGCGTCGCGACGTCGGGCGTCCCGTCCGCTCGCGGCGACCTCTCGCACGCGCGAGCCAGCCGCGCATATTCCGAAGCAGGGCAAAGCGAAGCGGAGCGGCGCGGCGCGGCGCGGCGCGACGCATGCTGCGCGAGCAGTCGTGCGGAAGATGAGACGACGCGGAAGAAGCTGCGAAGGATGCACGCAACAGTTGTTCGAGCATCCTTAAATTCGAGGGTGCTCGTATCTGGCGCGTACTCCGGCGCGAAGATGCTCGAATTTCACGAACGAACTTTAAATTCCTCGTCGCTGACGGGGGGGATTCTCTCGCGCGCACGGCGCGTTTACGTTTGACGTTTCTCGCTTGATCCTTAGCAGAGACTACGAGATTCCCCTTTACGCCTGTGGCATAAAAAAGAGGCAAGAAGAACTGACAGTAAACGTAAAATATAAAGTTATATAAAAAAAAGTTATGTGATCAAAATCACTTTTCTTATATACCTTGTCATTTTAAAGGTATACGCTTTTAACCTGATTTCACATGGACTTTGATAGAATCAAGAGCTTAATAAAATCGATAAGATTTGTTGAATATACTTAATGTCTTTTTCAATTGCTCATTATTCGAAAATTATGTTATATTTCAATATTTTTGTTTAAGATAAATTGACTTTTAAAGAAACTTTTGTCAAAATTGATGTTGCAAGTTGTAAACAGTTTTATATATTTTATTAGTTTTCGTCTGGCTTCATTTTTAGCGTACAGATAGACAATGAATTTATGACTAAGAGTCGAAGTGAGAGAAAGTAGCACGTAATTATGCGGAACATTTACGATGTTTTTAAATAATTTGAATAATTGAATTAAAAGTTTATGCAATGATAACAATAGAATGATATTGCACATAACATTTATTTGCAGATAAAAAGGGTTTTAAAGCGTATATGTAAAAAAGAATAATTAATAGAGGAAAACAAACTAAAAATAACTTTTCCATCAAATCTGCCAAATGATCTGTACAGACGTAGCAAACTTAACTTTGTTAGGGTTCCCAATAAGACAAACTCATTAATTAAAAGTTAAACTGATGTACCATATGATCGTTAATCGATATGCGTTTGTACGCGTATCTTCATACATGAAAATATTCATCATGAATAAAAATTTCATGAAAATACGAATACGGAGATTTGATTCAATGTGATCTTATACGAAAATATCAAGAATATATAAAAAGAGTGTATATAAAAGAATATGTAAAAGTATGTAACGTCTTTAACAAAATGTAGGACGTTTGAATTCGGGTATCATCTTATATAAGCTCCACGTATTCTCGCATTTTAACATTTCTAAATTAAAATCTGGACAAATTTAAACGTTCCAAACGTACACGAAATGTCGAAATACAAATTACCCCAGATCTTACCAAAGTAGGCTGAACTTAAACTATTCGAAATCTATGCAAGTCTAAAAAATTGCACAAAAACACTCGCAAATATTCTAAGATTAAGATGCCTGCAATTCCAAATATCGTTACTATTTGATTTGAGCCAATTTACTAAGTGCTCACACACGCCGTGCGCCACGCTAATCACATAACGCTAAATTGCAACAACAATCTGCTAATACATCTGCGCACGCGATCGTCTTGCGGAGCCGATCCTGACACGCGTATCGCGTCTCGTGACTCGCGGATCACGGCAGGCGATCCGGCAAAGTTTCGTGTCCAGCCTGACAGTGCGGCTTTGAACATGCGCGCACGTTTCTCGTGTACTTATGTATGCGTACGTGTATATGTATGAGCATCCGCGTGTGTAGTTACGGCACGGTAGTTTCACGTGCAACGGCGGACGTCGACGTGAAACGAAACGCCGTGAGGCATGAGAACGGAATTCCCAACGGGAACATAAAGCCGCGGACGCCCCTTTTCCGGTGGCGTCTCGACGCCTGCCGACGCTCGCGTATACGTGCCACGTCACGTGGCCGACGCGCGAGATCCGGTCGACAACGCGTTGGGCGACGCGACGCATCGCGACGCATCGCGACGCCCAACGCGAGACTAGAGAGAGTCCTCAGGAGATATATAGCGAAACCGTTGCTTGACCGCGTCCAGCGAGAACGGTAGCTCTGAGTACAGTTTGAAGTAAGCTTTTAAATGGACTTAACCATTTTTTTTAATGGATATTTTTTTCTACACAGAACTCTTTGAAAAATATCAGCATCTCACCTATATATGCGGAAAATCGATTTTATCGGAAGTTATTAATTTTTTATTGATTAACTGATATCGGAATCGACCGCAACTCTTCGGAAGGCGCTTTAACATGTTGAGAACTGTAGGAAAAATATTTTTTCGTACACAGAACTCTTTGAAAAATATCAGCATCTCACCCATATGTGCGGAAAATCGATTTTATCGGAAGTTATTAATTTTTTATTGATTAACTAATATCGGAATCGGCCGCAACTCTTTGGAAGGCGCTTTAATATGTTGAGAACTGTAGGAAAAATATTTTTTCGTACACAGAACTCTTTGAAAGATATCAGCATCTCACCCATATATGCGGAAAATCAACTTTTTGGAAGTTATTAATTTTTTGTTGATTAACTAATATCGGAATCGACCGCAACTCTTTGGAAGGCGCTTTAATATGTTGAGAACTGTAAGAAATATATTTTTTCGTACACAGAACTCTTTGAAAAATATCAGCATCTCACCTATATATGCGGAAAATCGACTTTATTGGAAGTTATTAATTTTTTGTTGATTAACTAATATCGGAATCGACCGCAACTCTTCGGAAGGTGCTTTAATATGTTGAGAACTATAGGAAAAATATTTTTTCGTACACAGAACTTTTTGAAAAATATCAGCATCTCACCCATATATGCGGAAAATCAACTTTTTCGGAAGTTATTAATTTTTTGTTGATTAACTAATGGAAATGAGAGAGAATAAAAGGAACAAGAGAAAGGGAGGCAAGGAGAGAGAAGAATAGGCGGGTAACAGTCGTACGGGAATAGGAGAACTCTCTTGCGTATTTTGAAAGGATAATCGTATACGCACCCAAGGCGAGAAGCAAAGGAGATAGTTTGACAGGTGATTATTTCCCATATCTAACGATCAAAAATATTTTATTTTATTTTCTCGGGTGGCGGATTGATGCAAAGCTTTTGTTGTTGTTTTTTTTATTGAGGTTTATTCGTTTTTCTTTGTTTATTGTTTTATTCCGTTTTATTCTGTTTTTTTTTTTTATATATATATAAACGCTGTAAAACTTTCAGTTTATCTACAATTGAATGCGATATGCAATAGCATGCTATTGTTGTCATTACATAAACTTTCATCTCGATCGGTTAAAAACACTGCAAACGCGTTCTGTACGGTTTCAAGCGATTTTCTTTAATTTTGACTCTTAAATTCTTGGAATGTCCACCCGACAACTATGTTTAATTAAGGGGTTCGGACGTAAAATCAGGTAACTGACATTTGCATAAATGTCTGTTACTCGAGTTTACCGGGTTTTACCTCAGAACCCCTCAATTAGTTACTCACTAATGGTTCCTGTCATCTTCGAAATAGTTCCCCATGTAGCAATACACTTAATGAGTTGGTGTTTTCTCCCGAAACAAGTTCGCAGACATATTTTTTTGTTAACATGAACGTCCTATTTCTCTGAATATAACTCAACAAATATTTGTCTAAGAATCCTCTCATCTTTAATAAACTTTAATTTTTAGCATAATCAAACGTAATAATTAATGCTCCGCAAGTATACAGAATGAATGAATTCTCTTAATGGAATATCTTTGGACATAGATTTGTTTTTTAGTTTACATCTGAAAATAACGGATCGCGATTTTTGGATTTTCACAAATCTGCACGTGAATTCCCCTTGCGGATTCAGCCGCAAGTTTAGCCGTGGATATCGATTTTACGATCGCGACATTCGACAGTGGGAGAAAACAAAGAAAGTAACGAGGTTGACTTGGGGGGTAGGTAGGGCGATAAGGAGACGAGTGTACGTGTGTGTAACTGTGTGTATGCGCGCGGATGAGGGGGATAAAGAAATTGGTGTACAAGGGAACGGCCGTCGAAGTAAGGTGCTCCGCAAGCGTAGCCCGTAACTTTGGCCTATCAGGAACATCTGCGAGGAAACTGTGCGCGGAACGAGCCAAACTTACCTGCAATTGACAAATTTCCGATGGCTACTTCGTGGCTGTCGCCTTCGCGGCAATTAGTCGCGATGGACTTTGGAAACACTCGGCGCGTGACGTCGATCATGACTAATTGCCAGAAACAAGGCGATGCGCTTGATAAGTCTCTTTCACTTCATCGCCCTTCGATCTCGTCCACGTTCTTTTTCCTCGTTTTCCTCTACAAACTTGTTCGAATCGATGAGATCGGAAACCATATGAGACAAATTACTTCAACTGTGGTCACAGAATCGTCGCAAGCCAAGTCAATTTTCTCGAACGACAATGACACACAACGTTTTTTTTTTGTTTTTTTTTCCTATAATTGATCATTTTGTCGTCGATTTTTTTTCTTTCTCCATACTTGTTAACGGCTGTTATTGAAATCTACGCGTCGATTAAAAAAAAGAAAGCGCATTTTAATCAGCGTCATTTTTTCATTAATACCATAAGGTGCGTCACATTAATATCGATCAGCTTTCTTGAAAGAGACTACGTCACATCAATATCAATTAACGCGGTAAGTAATAGAAGATCGCGTGCTGCGCCAGTCATTTGCTCGTCCTGCCGATATCCTCGCCCCGGTTAGCCTCCTGCTGCGATCATCAAGTCCTATTGGTCGTAAAGCGAATGATCGATAACGTCCGCGCCACGCACTAGATAGGCATATTAGTATGAATCGATAACCAATAAAAAAAAAGTAGTCTTAATCAAGTGACAAAATTGCAATGGCATCTCCGACCTAAGGACGTATATTCCATAAATGTTCACACAAGTCATAAAAAGGCCATCCAATCATAAAATAACAGTCATATAAAGAGTATAACAAAAGTTTTCTTTCACTTATATGTTCTTAAATTTATATCACAACGATTTAGACTTATCCCAAGGCATCCTTAAGTGATCCTCTTAACACGTTATATTTTAACAAATTCTTTTGCGCGAAAGAAAGTTTCTTCGACAAAAACATCCATAATTTTTCTACGAAAGACGGATGGCAAAACCGCGTTCTTCGATTAATTTCATATACGGGCTTCAGCAAAATTTTTATTGAGCCTCCATATCGTAGAGAGGCATGTAATATCGAAAATTGAGAAGTTTAGCTAAGGAAAAATTGACTCCATAGATAAGAATCTCACGCGAGACACCTGTGCCATTTATTTCTTTCTCCTGAAGCTGAAGATCTCTTTCATGTTGTTTTTGAAAGGCGGGGGTGTAGGAAATGAAAGGAGGAATGGCACGTCTCGTTAAAATGGCGAGTATCAGATGCGGTCGCAGAAAGTGTATATTAGTGCGTTTCGGAAACAAGGGACGTTGGAAGAAGGCTGGGAGAGAGGAGGGTAGGGAACCCCCGGGGGGATGAGAAGGGGATGCCGGGGGGAATCGCGCGAGCAGCCATTTATCAAAAACACGTAACACCTATGCAAGAAAAATCGACGATGTTTTAGTCGGCGTGCTTATGACGCGGGAGATGGATGTACGAACCGAAACCTTGTACATTCTAAGGGGCGGCAAGAACATTATGTATTATACGCTCCTACGCCGTGCTTCCCTCACCCCTCTTTCCCTTACACTTCCTCCCCCGCGAAGTCCTTCGTGACGGAAGGGCGGCGCGTACCACCAGCCACCGCTTCTTTTGCTTGAATTCTCTAGAAAAAAGTGCGTAACTTCATGCAGCCTGCAAAAAGGCGATGTAATATTAGTATGCAAGGGGTTAAAGATGTTTATACGCGAGAAACGGAGGATAAAATTATCGGGGAGTGTTATTCGGGCATATTTATATCCTTTCAAATCGAAGCTTTGTAAATTATGAAGTACATTCGATTCTAAAGCTCCAAAATACGGTCACACCTACGCTGCACATCTCTCAAAGTCCGTAATAATAATAGATTTTTATTTTCTTCCATATGTAGATCTAGAAATGTCATTCAAACGATTGCGAATCCTTTTAATAGAATTGATTTCATAAAGTTCAATGTGTGTTAAATAACTTTCGTCCTGACCTAGCCTGTCCTTTCGTCCTGACATTTGCGGGGAAAATGTTATTTGCGATCAGTGATAATCTCTTAAATATAAGTTCAACCCTTAATACGCGATAATGGGCATAATAATTAACAAGATAATAAGAATGATAATTATTATTAATCATAATCCTGGTTAAAGTGATATTTTTCACAATAAATTCTTACAGTATTCTAAGATGTTTGCTAGTATTATTAAAATATGTTGCCAATTTAATTTGAGGCATATTCCAACTTCAATTTAGAAACATGTTTTCAAGATCTACAAATAATCAGCGCGCAGTTTGCGTGAACTAAAAATTGTAAAAGTTCATACAAATATTATTAACCATTAAGATTCGTCTCGATTGAAAAATAGCGTTTTTCTTCTTCTTAATTATATTACTCACATTATCGCTTCTTATTTCATTTATTATTAATAATTGTTTTCAAATTCTTAAGAACTGGATAATATTCTTAAGTCTAATAATATATATAACGTCATAATCATAATCATGTCTCAATAATTAATTAGCGAAAATATTTATTAAAAATGTCTTGTTATTTATAAACATATCGTTAATTAGCGAGCAATTAACTCGAGGAAAGAATTTAGGATGCGGATGCACATGTTGGTGGAATACAGACGGAATCGGATATGCGGCGGAAGCTGCATAATAAAATGCGACCACGTACTGATGGATCGCGATACCGACGCATTAGTAGCCAGCAGTAAAGCTTAATGTTGATTGCGCCGAGTTTCGGGCAAGCCCGTAAAAATTCTGATTAACCCGCCAGACGTGACGGCATGTACCATTCTAAGTACACTCCAATAAAAATACACCAAAAAAAAAAAAGATAAAAAAGCACAGGGGAAAAAACAGAAAAACGACGTAGGGAGGAGAGGTATGAAGGGTTGGTCGGAAATGTACGCGTACAATCGCGAAGAGGGACATCAAGTTACTTTATATGCGCAGGTTGCGGCATCGCGTGCAACAAAACGATTTGCGGGCGAAGATCTCGCGACGATGTTGGATTCAATAAAGGAGCGTATTCGAAAATGCAGTTGCGCGTTTAAAGCACTCTTTCAGCTTCTATGAAAGACTGCGGATCTTGGTTCTTGAAGGCATTACAATGCGAGTACGCTCGAATGACCGATCGATCAATAAAGAAAAAGTCTAATAAGACTAACAATAAGCTATATCATATACAAAGAATTTCCAGAAATTTAATCCTAAAAATATTGCAATGGGCAAAATTCATGAAAAACTAACAATGAGTAATGCAAGTAGAGTTTTTATCTAGAACAGTTTTTTTAAATAGATTCAAGATTTAGTTTAGATACAATCATAATATATATTTAAGTAATTATCTTTTTCTGTACATATATATATATATATTTATAAAAAATATTATAAAAATTAGAAATAGATTAACACTCTACTTCAAATCTTCGTGATTGAAAAATGAAAGCGGCTTTTCTAGAAATTTTATTTATTAATATAAAAGTAAAATTTGTATATAAAAGGGCTTTATTTGTTGAGAAAGTACGTTGTTTCTAAAAAAATATACTTATTCCAAAAATTAGATGTACCTAATATATTAGTTATTTTCTATATTTAGAAAGTTGAATAATAATATATTATACTAAACTATATAATAATATGTACTATACTTAAAAAGCTTTGCTGTGAATTTTTATAAAAGCGACTCATTCACTTCGTAAAGTTTTTGTTGCACTGAACAGGCGCATTGCTACCATTTCCAATTTTTCAACCCCTCTTTACGTACTTCCTATGACTCATCTTTTCAGCATATATTTAGATGCAAAACGTTTGCGTCACAATGTGCATTTCTAACAATAAGTAGAAATTTAAAAGTGGGACTTATTTAGTGCTGGACTTTATTCGGCTTAGGTACCTTGTATATATCGTTGGCCAAAATTCTAAACAACGAAGAAGATAGATGAGATAAAATATATTTATAATCTCTTAATCAGGAATTGTACGATTACGTTAGTGATTTGGCAATTAAAAAAAAGACATCTATTAGTTGAAAAATTACAGTGTCACCGTGGAAGTGCAATGTTGTTCAGGTGTACATAAAATTTGAGGGAAAAAACCAGCCGACTCGCCGTCCTGTCGGACCGAACATCCAGCATCCCGACATCTCGTGAGATCAGAACTTAAGGCAATTGCGCCTCGGCGCACTGATACAACAAAGGGCACCGTCTAACGCGGTTATACCTCGTAAGCGAAACTCTATTGCTATATCCCATCCTATATTGGCCGTCTCAGAGAGCCCACCTTCATCCATCCTCCATCTTCCTCCCTCGCCTCTACCGTCCAACCTCCTTCACCCTTATCGGTCTATTACTTCCTCTCTCTTTCCGCCGCTCCGTCTCTATCAATACCGACCTAATCTACTTTGCCGGCAAATAGTGTTCGCCTCCCCAGACAATGTAACCCCCTAGAAACCACCCTCGTCCTCCTCGTTCCCCGCACTTGTATCTGCTCGCTACAAGTCCGTGCTTCAAGCCCCCTCACCCTTCGATTTATCCGCGAGCAGAAAACGCGATCATCGCGCGCGTCCGCTCGAATTAATTTGGATTGTTTAGAGATTGTTTTGGGGGCGCGAGTAATTTTCCACGACGGAGAGGTAAAGGGGAGGTAATCCCGAGTGCGATAAGCTGGAACGGAGTTAAGTAATGAATTGATCGTTCGCTTGCTCACCATAATTCCTATAGGCGGTCGATTATTGTTTACTGAATATAAAATTCAGAAAATTATCATAATTTGAAGGAGATATAAATCTCAGAGAAAATATATTAAAAATCTAATTTGCGCCGAAAGTCTGATTAATGATGTCTATCCGGTAAACGGTGGCAAAATCAAGGAGGAAGTTCATCTCCGGTATAATTTTCCTCGAACCACACCTCGTGTATTATAATAACTGAAAATTTTAGATAATATCGCAGGTAATTGGAAAGATATGTGTCATAGATTGTAATCATAATCTATATTGATTCAGATATCGAATCTTTGTCAGTCTTTATTAATCTTGAAAAGTAAATAACGATATGCGTATATAAGATAAAATAAAATTGACAACTTTTTCCTGTTAGCCTTAGCGTATAATGTTAGTTCGCAAATTCTAAATGTCATCTTTATACAACGGTTATTGTATGTACTTGCTCTCACAATGTGCTGTCTGTTAAAAATGAAATGTTATTTCACATCATGGAAAGAATGGTTTTACTGAATCTAAAAATTTACCTGGATGTAAATCTGAAAATAATTTTGTTAAATCATTAGAATTATACAGAACACTCAAGCTAGTCACTAGAATGTCACTAGAATCAAAACTTTCTGCAGTATTACATTATATCCTTGAGTATCCTTTGTTATTTTGATAATCCAATAAAATTATTTTAAGATCTATATCCAGGAAAATTTTTAAATACTTCAATAAAATAAGTCTTTTTGTACATTTTCCTGTTTAAAAAATCCGATAGCATGACATAAAAAAAAATCTATATAATCTTTTCGTGTTTTTTATTTGTAAATATCAAATTTATTATCGTTTTTATATTATTTAGTATATAATTTAGTAATCATCTTTAATGAATGTTTATCTGACCGTATTTTGTCGAAATTGATTGTCATCCTATCACTTAAGTATTACGTCATACGTAAATACTGAAAATAATGGGATGATAATCAATTATGATAAAATACAGTTATATAAACATTGATTAAAAATTGCTATATACATATATATAGCAAATTGTAACTTTCAGATTGGATTAGATAACTCGATAAGTTGTACAAAAATACACGTTCAAATTAATTATTTAAGTAAGATACATTCTTAAGAAACGATAAAAATAGATAATTTCTTTTTCGTAACTCAAACGAGTTCAATTAAAATAATAACTTATTATAAAATTAGATAAAATATCAAAGTTTAAATCTGTTTTTATGGAAATTAATCTAATAATTTCACGTTGTTAAAAAAGCACAGTTTATAAATTTCCCTCTTTTTCTATTATTAACAACAAATGTACTGCAACGAATCATCTCAACCTAATCATCCTTATGGATCATTTTAATTAAACCGAGCTGTTCAATTGTTACGTCATCCAAGAACGCGTGGGTCATACGTGCGTCAGTCCAATTTGTCGTTTATTCATTATCGCGCTAACTTATTAAATGAAAGCATTAAAAGCAGGAAAATGGTCTTACATAATACAGAGAGCGAAAGAGGGAGAGAGAGAGAGAGAGAGAGAAAGAGAAGGTGTAATGCCGCGGGTTTCCGTCACGGGCGAACAAACAGAACCCGCCGACTCGGTTCGCCGTTGTTTTACGTGCCATCGGCGATTCGCGGTTGAAACGCACCGGTCTCTGCTTCGCACAGGCCGCGTCGCGTCGTGGCGAACGAGCTCGCTCGTTCACTCGCTCGCATTGCTTGTAATTTAGTAATGAATACGTACGTACCGTGCACACGTGAAGTGTGCGGGCCGCTGATATGTAGACGCGTAACATCTGGCGGCCTATGAAATGCAGGCACGGCCGAACGAACGGCCTGCAGCTGAACGTTACGACCGACGAGAGTTATGAGCCCCGACTCAATCTCCGGTCCACGTCCGATATAATTGCGATACTAAAGCTCCGGCACAAACTCCGGTAAAACGCGTAAATCGCGCGCTTTTCTCGCACGATGTGCGGTCACATCATCGAGACGTTGATGATGATGATGATAATGGTCAGGGAAAAATTTCGAGCTGATCGAATTTTTCAAAAGACAAAGAACCCAGGAAATCGTTTCTTCGTGATTCATAAGAAAATGATTGCGACATTAAACAGTGGAAAATTGTAAATGCGCTTTCCCAGAAAACTGAAGGCTGAGAAGCTCTCATTATCAAATTTAATTGGTAATGCGAGTTTTATAAAATATGCTTATTGGCTTATGAGTATTAAATCGATTGTTACAAATGCAAAGCTGTTATAAAAAATAAAAAATAAAAATACACCAACATTTTGTTGAAAAATGTCAAATCCATCGTTCAAAATTATTCAATGTTTAAAATTAATCTTCTTCTCATTACCAAATCTAAGGATAACTCATAATGAGGGATTTATAAAATATGCTTAATAGCTTGCAATTATTAAATCAATTATTACAAACATAAAGCTGATATTTTTCAAGCAAAAACTGCATTGACGTTCAAGTTTCAACACTGATGATCCTTTGTTTAAAAATACTCTTTAAAATTAATCTCCTTCCTCCCCTCCCTCCCATTTACGAAATTAGCATTTGTTAATTAATCGGAATTAATGTTTGTGTTCTCGATGCATACATGATCATTTTTATAGATATATCATACCGGAAATTTAGCAATTTTTTTGTTATATATAAAACAAGTTCAGTACATCACCATTGTGCTGTGACGTAATTTGCAATGCAAAATCGATCTAACATATATTGATCGCATTCAAATCATTCTTCCGTAGCTGTGTCACTCATTCGTATGAGTATAATCGAAAAAAACTGTTAAATATACAACCGTTTGTTACACTAATTTGTTATTCACAGGATATTATCGATATACATTAAGATGCATAGAAAAATGCAACGAGTCGTGACATGCACAAATGTAGCAGCATATGCAGTACCGTGCTGTGAGTAAATTCAAACATCATGAGCAAACATACAAACATATCGTAACCGTACGTTACCTTAATTGAGGTATTGCAACGATCATTCGACACTCCATTTTGCACTTCCCCGATGCGCGATTACTCTGCATTGTACTGCGTTCATAAAATAAATAAGAATATATATTTATATATTACAGAAATCACTTCATTAAAAGTCATGGCTATCAAATATTTGCACGAAAATAACGATATATCTAATGTACATATTTGTTGAAATAAGACTGGATAGTGCCAGAAAATGAAAGTTTAAAGCTTTAGAAATTTCTAAATTATATTATGTGTTCAATAGAAAATAGTTGACAGATTCTGCTAAGCTCTTTTTTCTTGCACATTTTCTTATACATATTTTGTCATTTTTAAAGAAATTCAAATTATTTATAGACATATGTCAACAAAAAAATTATAAAAATATATAACAAAAAATTATAATTATGGATTTCGAAGAGTAACAAGGATTGAAATAACACACAAAAAATCTGAGATATGTATATAAATATTTGTGTATGTATATACATAATTCAATACAATTTATACTTATATCCATTGAAATTAAAATTTATTATACTCGATATATTCGCTGAACACTTTGCGATTTATCGATTGCGAATCCCAAGTGTAAAAGGAAGACAAAAATATTGATTCCTGTCATCAATCTCGATGAATTCCATTTTTGAAGAAAGTAGGATTGTTCAAATTTTATATTAAATAAACGCAGACCAAAAACTGCAAGGAAAAATTAATGAATTTTTCGAAAAATGATTTATCTGGTTAAATAAATTTTTTCAATATATTTTTGTTATTTGTACGTATATGTGTGTTTAAAAATCACAATAAAATCTATTTAAATCTATTTAAATTTTCAGGTAAATCGTCGATTTTTATTCATGGCATTTAATAATTCTCCAAAATTCGCATTTAATCAATAATAAAAATAGATGCTGTCGAAAACAAATTGCAAAAAAATATCAATTTAAAATAAATATATATAACCATTATAGTACAAATGGTAATATTTTGACATTTTATTATTTTTTATCAAATACACATAGAATAGTTAAGCATGTTATTTTTTTTTAATTTATTTATTAAAAATTTAAATAACAAAGAAAATGAGAGAAAATATATTTATAATCTTAATAATATATAACAATAAAATTTACTAATATTTCAAAAATAATATTTACTTCAAAACAAAGGATTGTATGATAACAGCATCTATTTTTAGATATTTAAGTAATCGAATAGCAATTTGCATATTTCTATTAAATATCTAAAAAAAGAAACGATTATTTGAAATAAGATGAAAAAAAGAAAAAAATAGCACAATTTTCATTTGGAATACTTTACAACCTTATACGAATTAGGCTTCGTACATGTGTACTAGAATTTGATGTCGCACATCTACGGAAATTTTATATAATAATTATACCTGATTCATTTTTTGATAAATGTTATCAAATAATTATATTTAAATTAAGATCATTTCGTCGATCTCTTTGGATCTGCAGAAGATTCCCGTTTACTAAGTCCTGTTTCTGAAACAATCAAATACAATATATTTTTCATACAAATGATTGTTGTCCTTGTATTATATAACTTTTTAAAAATTATATATCTAATAGCGAATTCGATTGGACACACTAATGTGTACTGATGCACATTAAAGCGTACACAAATCAACGTAAAGATATGTGTTAAATATAAATATATAAATAGTTAAATCATGAAAACCTCAATGTAATTTACTGTATTGTTTGGTAAAATATGTATTTTATCGTCTAAGATATTTGCATTTCACTTAAATTAAATCAATGCACAAAGGATTTAATATACATCAGTGCACACTAGTGCGATCCAATCAAATTCGCTATATATATATATATATATATATATATAAATCCTTATAAATATTTCTATTATTTATATTGTCACATAATTTTATATAAACATTTTTTATTGTATATAAGAAATCAGTATATTTAGTATACATTTTATATTTTATATATTTAAAAATTCTTATTTTATAATCTACCGTTTGCTATGGCAGCCACATCATCCGCGTCCAATGTCTCGTACTGCAATAAAGCTTCTGCTAATTGCTTGTGTTCTTTTGCGTGCGTTTTTAAAATTGTTTTCGCACGTTCATATGATTCCTTAAAACGAATACAAAAGAAGACGATTTAGTTAGTCATAAAAAAGAATTATAATAATTTCTTTATAACCAATAATTCTATTTTAATAAAATGATTGATAATATTGCATGAAAGAAAAAGAAAAAAAACTTTTCTCATATTTTTTAATGCAAAATCGTTAAATTTACCTGTAAAAGCCGCTTTACTTCATTGTCGATGAGCTCGTTCGTGCTTGGCGCGTACGTGCTGCCGCTACCGAAAAGCTTCTTATTCTCCACTATTGACCTGAATCCCACTTTCTCTGACATTCCGTAAATCTTCACCATCATCTCCGCTATTTTCGTCGCCTCCTGCAAAAAGAAAAAGAAATATATATCTCTATATTTATCTTAATTTCTTAACATTTTTGTGGACAAATAAATAAAGTGGTTCTTATCAAATTGTACATATAACATATAAAAATTAATAACAAATCTTTTAAACATAAAATAACAATACATATAACTAAGCATTTTAATTATTCGTACATTTATTAAAAATTTAAATAACGAAAAATATCTTTTTTTTTATTTGAAAATTGAAGAATGAGGCTTCACAAATCAAATAATATTTCGGCTTAGATCGCGTTATAAAATAAAAGTCGAAACATCCAAAATATAATCATACCACTAAATCGGAAGAAGCTCCTGTTGTTACTTTTTCTGGTCCAAATACTAACTCTTCTGCAGCTCTGCCACCCATCATGGAATCCATATTGGCTAACAGTTGCGACTTCGTAATATGATAAACATCCTTCTCATGCATATAGGAAGTCTAAAAAAACAGTATAATATGTAACTTAAAAAGTCGAGCGCAATTTATAAAAATAATTAGACTCCAATTATATATGTATATAAAATTATAAATAATTTTTATAGTCGGTTGAATCGTATACAAATTAAATTACATTTAAAGAAAGATTTCTAAGACAAAATTATTTTAAATATTTAATTAAGATTTTTTATAATTGTCAAAAAACACTATTAATTTTATCTATATAAAAAACTAAAAGTTAGCTACATACATGGCCTAATGATGGTCCTCGTGGTACAATAGTGACCTTATGAAGCGGCGTAGCATCTTTTGTATAAAAGGCTACTAGAGCATGTCCTGCTTCGTGGTATGCTGTAATGCGATTGACTTCCTCATCGCGTAATTTTAGTTTGCCTTCTGGGCCCATCAACACTTTATCCCTAGCATATTCCAAGTGTTTCATAGTGACACAATCTGCTTCATCAATCGCTGCGCGCAATGCAGCTTGATTTACCTATAATAGGAAACTAAGTTTGTTACAAGAATTTATCTTTCCAAATTAAATAAATTAAAAAATTTAAGTTTCAGTGACAAACTGAAAATCCTAAACGTTTTTGTTATGTTAAGAAAAAAATTGATTGCAAATTATTGAAAAATTTATAGATAACACGATTGTAATAATCGTAGCGCAGAGCTGCTTTCTGTATTGAAGATCCGGGTTCAAATCCGATTAGAAACATCTAATTTTATTTGATACCTCTCGGAAAGCAATAGCAAACTAGCGAGAGTATCTTGCCAAGAGAACCCTTCTAAATTACTTCGGAACCGGCGTTTAAACTGTTTTGTATATCTGTATAAATTGTAGAAAGCGCACACCACAGAAATACGTTGAGAGTTACACTACGCTTTTACAAGAATTAAAGACTAAAGAGAGAGAGAGAGAGAGAGAGAGAGAGAGAATATGATATAATCAAAACTATTGTAAGATAATCTTCTTTCCTACCATGTTTTCAAGATCAGCTCCGGTAAATCCTGTAGTACAGCGTGCTAAATAAACCGTATCGACTTCATGTGTTAATATTCTGGCTAAGTAGAGGTCTAATATTTCCTTACGGCCCAAATAATCAGGCTTGTTAACATAAATCTCAACATCGAAACGGCCAGGACGCATTAGCGCTTTGTCGAGATCCTTGCGTCTATTCGTGGCTCCAAGAACAATGACGCCTTCATTTTGACGAAAGCTTTAAAAAAAATCAGTTTTTAAATCTCAAATTTTACTAAAACAAAATATTTCGAATCAAAATTCATTTTAACAAAGTTAAAAACGTAACAATTTGTGAAACATATTGTACATATTTTTAGCAATGTACAGAAGATATGTAATAACGAATTTAAAATGTCCTGTATTGTATACAGCTGTTTAATCTTAATCATTTCATAAACTCACCCATCCATCTCGGAAAGTAATTGATTAATTGTCTGATTTGCATAAGGATGAAGAACCGAGTTCGTTCTTTTTGCACCCACGGAATCGATCTCATCAATGAATACTACGCACGGTGCCTTTTCTTTAGCCGCCCCTGAAAGATCATATAAACTAATAATACATTTTCTACGATTTTGGCAATTTACCAGTTACTGCTATTTTGTCTGTAGAATATCTTTTCGCTTATTGGATTTTACTCACTAAACAAATCTCTGACACGTCGGGCTCCCTGGCCAACGAGGATCTCATCAAATTCAGGGCCCGCCACATGGAAGAATGGCACACCGGCTTCTCCGGCGACTGCACGCGCTAACAAAGTCTTTCCTGTTCCTGGCGGGCCAACCAACAATACTCCCTTCGGCAATTTTCCGCCAAGGGCGGAAAATTTGTCAGGGTTCTTTAAGAATTCTACTACATTTAGAAGTTCTTGTTTTGCCTCATCTACCTGTAATTTTTATAAAAGTTTAGAGTACACAGATTTGCATAAATTAGTTATTAAATAAAATTAATTCAATATTAATAATCAGATATTTTGAAAAATGTTTATTACCTACCCCTTTAACATCGCTAAAAGTGACATGGATGTCCTCAGGATCAATTTCAATCCTATGGCTCATAGGAAGCTTAAATATTCCTCCTCCTGGATAGCTGACTGCATAAATAAATATAAATAATTTAGTCAATGTAGGAACTTGCAATAAGGAATAAAAATGGCGTCAATTTTTATATACGTACGATAAAGCCAAATTACAACAATAATAGCAGAGACAGTTATTATATTCTGCATGACTTTTAGCCACATTGTTCGGCCCCGCATCTGACGTTGTAATCCAGATTCGTATCCCTCTACAAACGCCATTTTTATTCTCTTCTGTTCGTCGACTGTTGCCTCAGTATTGTTGAAGATATTTTTTAGTTTTTCATAATCCGAACCCTTTAGTTCAGGTACCAAACTCTGCAATAAAAAAAAATTATTAAAATATCAAATTTGTCAAATATATATATTTTTTAATTATATTCCAGTAAGCCATCTCAGGTATTAAACCTGTTCCGTGTTACTTATACCTTTTGCACTTAGAATCTTCACTTTCTTTCTAATGCACCAATGTATATTTATTTTGTTTTACACGTAAACAATTTTGAAGATTTCAAGCAACACGAACAGATCTATTGTCAGATCATTTCAGTAAGATATAAATATGTCATACCATTTGTACATTAGAAGACAGACCAAGCCATTTCTTTAGTCTACTCATTAATGGTGGATTCTGCTCCAATTCTATTTTTATATTACGTTGAGACTTGAAAGTACGAATCGACGTATGATTGTGTAGTTTCTTGCAGTACCATGTATGCAACAATCTATGTTGCTGTTTCGACGTTAGATAAATGACAGGTAGAATGATGGGCTCTGTAAATGAGGAGCATGGAAAGTCCTGTTTGTTCTCAGCAAAACTTAGGCCAGATAAGTAAGACACTTTCCATTTATTATTCTCCTGCAAGGATTTTCTAAATACACTGACAGCTATGTTATCCAGCATTAAGCATGCCTTATTGTTCTTCATTTGCAACCCATTTAAAGTGCTCAAATTTACATCTGGTAACTCAGTACAATTTCTTGCCGCCTGAACAAAAATCAAAAGTTTTACTTACATGCACATTTTCATTATATATAGATAAAACAAGCACTAAATTGTAATTCTTAAATAATCAATCTTTATATAATTCTCATATATCTTTGTAATTACATCATTAATTTCTTAATATATATTTTAGCTATGTTTACATAAGTAGATATAAAAGTACCTCCTCGAGACTACCAGGATAAATTATTGTCTCCTCTGCATTCTTTTGTAAAGACTCGTCCTGTTTCTTAACTTGAACCGAATATGAAGTTGTTCTAGGAGTTGCTGTCAATGCCAATTGTGTTAGATGGTACAAGACCTAAAATTCAAAGAATATCCAAATACTATAGTCAAAATATATTTATAGAACTCATTTTAATTCAGTAAAAAGAAAAAATCAAATGAAATTTGATTCTTTAACTGCAATTACCAACATATACAACCAGCTTGAGGAATTGAAAGCTTTATAAGCAAGTAAAATTTTATATAAATCACATTAACTTTATGACTTTTTATTGTAATTATTCTAAATTTAATATATTGTAAAAATTATAAATGACAAGAGTCATCTTAAATTCTGTAAAGAGAAGAAATTAAAAGAAATTCTTTAACTGCAATTGCTAGCATACATGATCAGTTGGAATAAAAGTTTTGCAAGCGCATCATGTCGCAATCACAGCGACACAATCTATCTTATACGTCTGCAATCTCGAAATGAGTAATTTCATATCAAGCAGATAAAAAGTAAATCAAGCGCCTAAATATACGTGTTTAGGCATATAATTTAACAAAGACTAAATACTCGTATATTTATTTAAGAGCAGTAAATCATATATATATATGCGAGACATGCAAAATATACTGACAGAAGCATGATGCAACGTGTAGTACGTCAGGAGCACGAACCTGATTGTGAGACTGAAGAGATATCATAATTGCGAGTTGCGGGATGAGAAAATCCTGCGAATTTACGTGGCACTATGAACAATCCGGAGTTGAAGAAACGATCGCGTGAAACCGATGAATCGCGTGGAAACGTACATACGAGCACGTCGCCGATCGTCCAGGTTGCCCTGTTTGACGGGTGCAAATCTGACGTAGTTGGACGGCCGCGGTGTTTCTTGGTGTTCCTCGCGCGTACAGTCACGTGACCGGTCACTTGGCAATTTGTTGAAACATTGAACGTGATTTTTTTTAATGTGCGAGGACCAACTGTATTTTGAACGCGGAGCCAATTGATGGTTAGTCGTCAAAGGCACGAACTAAAAGTTTATTAGGCTCGCCGATGACTCACGCTCACTCACCAGCAATCAGAGTCCCCTAGGGACTCTAGCGCCAAGTCAATGTGCGGGGGCGACTTGCGGGCGAACTACGAATCGGCTACGCCGTCCGTCGCGACAGCGAACGGTGTGGAAGATCTACTAGAAGGTTTCCCCACAGTCCGTGGTCGTGCATGCGGTGTTTGTATAGCAGGTTACGCTGCGCTCTCCGCGAAATGACGTTTGTTGCTAAATATCGGTCGCGCCGGAGCGAGCAGTGAGCCGCCGAGATATCCATCACCGTGGATTGCCTCCGCGTCAGAGACTAGGTACGAACGTAAAGGCACCTGCGACAGCCCGTCCGTCTGTCCGTACGCACTCACGCACGCACGCACGCCGAAGGCACCGTCGCGCGCCGGACCTGAATCCCCGTGAGCGACAGGAGTGAGCAAACGAACGAACACAACGGTGAGGTTAGGACGTGCTAGAGTCGAGCCGAGGGAGTCGACGTGCGTGCAGCTGATGTCCACTCCCCGACCCAGCGAAGGTAAATTCGCGAACGGTCACCGTGTCCAAGCCGGTCGGCGCGTCGCGACGCCGTGCGGCGCCGCGACGCACGCCCGTGTTCGGACGCCGCGTCGCGACACCGTCGCCGCCACCGCACGCTACCGCGAGACCTGCCAGACCTAACCTCTCCTCGCTCCGCTCGCTCGTTTTTGCATCACTTAGACGCGTCACGACGCCAATTCGCCAATTTGCCCTGGCAAATTCATCATTTTGTCCTACATTTCCTCAATTCGTCAGTTTGCTTTCGCGCGGACTGACCGTGACGACGGCCTCGGCTTGTTTATCACTACTTTCTCTCAACAACGACAGATCGTCTCTTGCGTCAATTGTGGATGAGATAGGCATCGATTGGCCTCATCGAACACGCACGATACAAGATCGCGGGATTTATCGCGGGAACTCGCGAAAAACACGCATTAATTGTATATTCTACGTTGTGAACACAACAGGCATTTGTATGTGTGCCAGTAGATGGACGTCGTGAATAATTATGTGTTGTTGGTAGTTTGTATTAATTGCCTGTCCCTTGACTGTACAAAACCAGTTTCTGTTGTGACTCTTACATACTTTCATAGTGGCTACAAAGAAAACTTCTGAACGTAACATTTAAAATGTGTATTTTCTAAGCATTGTTAGATAAAATGTACCATAACAGTGAATTTGTAAACATGGGTTTATTCAGTGATTTTTTAACAGTGAATTAATATTCAGTCTTATTTCATGTCTGTTTAGCTATTGTTAACTATTATTTTACCATTCTTTAACTATTGTTTAATTTATATTTTTAGATGCAATGTAGTCAATTTATTGCTATGAGTCACAATAGAAATTTGTACAATACATATCTTGTCAAGAACTTGGAATACACATGCATATTATATAAAACTTGATTTATATAATAAAAATGTATATTTAGACATTATCGAGGTGTTAGGAATCTTGTAAATTTATAATGGTCATAAATGGTAAGATATTCTAGGTGAAAAATGTATATGTCTAAAAAATGGAATACTTTAATTAAAGAAATGTAAAATTTGTTTAACATATGTAAAACAGATACAATTGGATTATATTGTTAAAAGATTATTCTTTATTTTATCATTGTAATTGTGTTTATTATACTTTATAGAATTATTTTCAATCAAATTCTTATTTCAAAAAGAAAATGTTAAAGCATTAATTAAATTGTTATATTTATATATTTAACGTAGAATACTTAAATTGTTACAAAAATCAATAGTTGTTTTACACATGTCTTGATTATAGATATTATATTTTGTACCATTTTTGACAGTCACAGTTTATGTAAACAAGTAATATATATGTATAAGTATGTATTTGAAGGATACATTCTTACAGAATATGAACGATTATCACCGCATCAGATATGACATTAAGTGGCATCAGTAATCAGAAGTTACAATGATTGGTACAGCCTGTACTTTGGAAGATGCGTGTCGACAGGCTCAGGTGTGTGACAGTTTTCAAACTATAATTCTTTAACTATGTTCTTTGAAACTATGTTTCAAAACTTTTAATCTGTTCTTAAAAGAATGCTTTTTTGATATCTACTCTAAATAAAGATAAGATAATTTTATAATTTAATCATTGCATTGTTTACGCAGGGTATGATTAATCTAGTATCCAGATGTTGGAAAAATGCCCAAGGTCAGAATTCATTGGCCTTAACATCGGACAAATCATTATCCTCTCAGAAAAAAGAGCAAAGTCACTCCAGGCATAGTATCCAATCCAAACTCACCAGACTCTATTTTGAAGAACTTTCTGCGGTTCCTCATGCAACTCCAGATTCAGTTTTGGTATAGTCATTTTTTAAAAATATTTATGTTATTTTTACTTTATTTTGTTTTTTTTTAATAAAATATATTGCAACGCGATATTATATACAATACTATATATTTTTGTATACTGGTATAATGTGAATTTATTTTCAATGTTACAGCACAATCTTGAGAATGAATGCGACCTTTTGGGGCTGTTAGTGAAAAAGGAAGGTTTAAATACATTAATCGTTAATCTCTATGCTGGTAATAAAGGATACTCATTAGCTGTAAGAAATAGGTAAGTGTCTGTTTTAGAATACTGATTATCTTACTGAAACATTTGAAGTGCTGATTAGTAATAATAAAGAATATGTGACTCTTTAAATTCAATGATAATTGACAATGATAATTCAATTACAGGATTTAGATCAAATTATAAAAAAAAGCTTTGTAATACTTCTTGTACGAAAAGAGTATTATTCATTATTCATTTAAATCTTTTGATTTCTTTGATTGTCCACTTCCAATGTCATGTTGTTAAATAATCATCTTTATGCCACAAAATTATTGTAATATACTATTGGTATCACATTTAAAAATATTAAATAAGTATAATCTTGTTGGAGAGGTTTAAAGTGTTTGAAATACATACCAGACAAATGCATTTTTATGTGATTAATTTTTAAACGTTAGTTCCTTAATTTTAGAATTAGAGTTTAAGATTAATACAAAGATATTTTTTTCGATAGCGATAAGGGAAATCAATACGATAAAAATTCATTAGCCGAGACACAACTCATGGGTTATGAACAGGGTGAACTACTTTCATGCATAGATAATGGCCAATTGCCAGCTATGCTAGCCGAACAATTAGAATCCAATTATTCACATTTATTTTACGACGGCTGTATAATCGCTGAAGTTCGAGATTATCGAAGATCATTATCTCATAATAGAGCCAAGGTTCACCATGTACTTCTTAAACCTACCACACAGGTAAGATCTTGTCATTGAAAATATTCATTATAGGTGATATATAATATAAATAACGATATCACAATGATTATTATAAAAAAATATTTATAATATACAATTATACTTTAAACTAATATATCAATTAAAATCTAGAAATTATTAATTACATTTAATATAATTTAGAATCTTGATTACTATTTTATGTATAGAGTGTACTTTCGGATGTATCGACACTTACGAGCGACGGAGATTGGAGCCATGAGGAGCGATTAATGTTGGAATCACATTTAGTAGCAGCTACTCAAGGTCCTCTATGCCTGGATCCGAATCCTATTCCTACCTTAGCTAGTACAAGAATTAAGCAGTCTAAGTCACTGCTTACCGATCATCAACTCATGCGACAAGCAAAAAAATTCTCTCAGGTAATCTTTTAGTTGGAAACTTATTTACAATCTATTATTTAAATGTGTAATAAAATTAGATATTTAGTTGTAAGAAATATTTATTAAATACTAAACGACAAAAGATATTTAAATGTTGCATGAAAAAAATTATAACAAATTTTGTAAAATATAATTTTTTTTATGCTACATTTAAATATTTTTTGTTTAGTATTTAATAAATATTTCTTATAACTAGGTCCAATATTATTGCGCATTAAAAAAAAAATATATATATATATATAGAGAGAGAGAGAGAGAGAGAGAGAGAGAGAATGAATAATAATGACACAAGGGATTTCTACTATATAGTAATTATAATAATTTGAGAAATTTTATTTGATCAATATACATTTATTACACTGCTTGTTATGCGCCACATCTGGTTAGCACATAAATTTCACGGAGACATTATGTGTTGTTTGACATCAGGTCACAGTAAATCGAAAAAGAAAATTGGAACAGCTGGCTCAGTCAGAAGGACAAACGATATATGACTTAATGCAGAAATTCCATACGAAAAAAAGAGGATTAACGACCAATACTGCCTGTCCACCGCCTTCTCTTACAAACCCTCCTCTGCTTCCACCGTCTACAACAATCGATGTTTTAAGGTTTATATCAAGCATGTTTTTTTTCCACATTTTGTTTGTATCATTTTTGCAATGTGTACATTTTATCCTTTTATGACTTTTACCATAAGATGTAAGATATCCATGAAATTAGTTAATAATGGAATTTGATTAGATACGCGAAAGCATACGAGCGGCCACGAGAAACAAAAGACTGTTCACCACAAGTTATAGAAGAATACATATTAAAACCTGCGGAAAGTCAGGATTATATAAAACTCTCGATCCTGCAGAGGCCTGCTACTTCTGAGTACCTGGGAGAACTTTATATGGATAAGAATCATCGGGATGGAGAGAGAAATGGTTCTTCTTGCCGGTAAGTTTATATTATTATTGTTGCAAATACGTATAGTATAGCATAGAATATAATATTACATTTTAGCAGTATTGTAGAAATGTTGCAAAGTTGTAACATTGATAAAATGTTTTGTACTATATGAGACTAGTTATAAATACATCAATATAGGTTTATTCTTTTTTTTGTAACAATAATATATTTTATCTGAAAGTATAATTATTTGTCACACATAAACATGAATATTATTAATTTGATATTATTAACTTAACGAGCAATTTAATACTTTTGATGCTCAGGAGCATTTGAAGAACCCCTTTTCTCCCTGAAAAATTGTATAATTATTTACTAATAAATCTTGATACTGAATTTGTTTTCTGAATCAGTTTTACATTGGGTACCAGAGCTGTGGCCAATCATTACTATCAGCAATTTAAAGAAATATTTACAGAAGAGGGTAGGAAAAATGTAAGAATAGAACATATTATACCAGGGCAGGCTCCTCGTATTGCATGTACACCTGGCATGCAACGAGTACATCAACAGGTGCGTTGCCTTTTTTTTCATTCACATCTATTTTTTTATCTTTTGACTTTCACTGAATAAATATTTAACTTCTTTCAGGCGCAAGCAAAAAGCATTGCGGCGCAATTAGCAGTTCAACAGCTGCAGCAGGCTCAATCTCAACAAGTAACACAACAGGTTTGTAAGCTCAATTTACCTTTTTTTTTTATACATGAATAAAAGAGTCACCAGAAATAGAATACCTAAATTTCTCTCTTGCATAAAAATACAAAAAGGTATATAAATATATACACATTACAGTTTTATAACAGCTATACAAACATTTTCAGCAAATCCGCGCGTCATTTCAGATTCTGTCAAGAGCTCAAGGGCAACTAACTAATTTGGCTAGTCAGGTAGCCTCCATGAAGGCTATGACGGAAGCCACTACCTCTGCACAAAATAATATCGCGTGTGTGGACTCGGCGAATATACCACAAGTTATCCCGCAAAATGACGTTACCGCTTTGAGCTCAGGGCAATCTTTGGCCAATGGCGGCGCTAACGCGTCGACTTCCGTTCAAATTGATAACTCCGCGATGACAGTAGCGGACAACACTTGTAACGGTTCTGGTATTCTGGTCTTTCAAAAATCGGCTGGTACTATTAATAACACAACACCTACCAATGTTCCAGTGTTGGTGAGCACATTAATTTTTTTATATTTTATAATAGACATTGAATTTTATAGTACACAACATTGTAATCGCATTAAGTTTAAAATTTAATTTTTTAATTTTTTATTTAAAATTTGCAGCAAGCGCAATTGCAAGCAGGAACACAGAACTGTATAGGTGAGGCTACTACTCAGAGCCAAAACGAGCCACCGTTCAAAAAACATTCAACTAATCCAGCAATAAATGCTCTTGTTACTTCTCTCATGAACTCCGCACAGCAATTTCAGCAACAAGCTGCAGGTTTGCTACTGCTCCACAATATATATCTTGTGTCCTTTGATCTTATAATTTTATGTACTTGTAGATTCATAACTGATATTATATTTTATGTATTATGTAGCTAATGCTGCGGCTGCAGCTATGAATAACAATGCACAAGCCACAAATAAATCCAACAATGCCGCGATTCTTAGTCTATTAAATAGCACCCCTGCGAATATAGCTCAGCGAAAAGTTGGCCAACCCCAAAGGATCTCTCTTAATGCTTCCATCCCACCTAGAGTTATCAGTCATGGCAATGTGATTAATGTGCCCAACACTACTGGTCAGGTATATTCAATAAATTAATTTGGTAATAACTCATCTTAAGTTTTATTTATATTTTACACTTAATATATTTTAGTTTTTATATATATATATATATATATATATATATATATATATATGTGTGTGTGTATGTTTCAATATAAAATTAAGCGTAATTTTAATAATTTCTCAATATATTTAATTGATACCTGTAATTTGATATAACTAATAATTAATTATTTAATAGCTATTCTGATATAAAATATATATATATATATATATATATATAAATAAATGTTGCTTATCTAATTTCTATTTATCTTATTAGGTACGCGTAAGCTTAAGCTCTTCCGCTCTAGCAGGACAATTAAGTTGTAAGCAACAACCAGTGAAAGCAACTGCTGTAAGACTTGCGCGAGTCCAGGATCCTACATCTACCCTTGGATTATCAATGCCAGGACTTTCGGCTTTGCTTGCTGGTACAGTAAACGACGTTTATAAAGTAACGCTATTTAACAGCAAGAAAAATAGAATGTAGTCTTTTACACTTTTAATTTGCTATATATTAAAAAAGCTTTTGTATATTTATATTAAAATTTCAACATTTGTACAAATCTATGATTCTAACATTATTTGAAAAATTTTTATATAATCTAACATTTTGAGTGTTGAAATATTCATCAAATTTAAATGAACTTTTTTTTATCTAAATATCAATTTTTTTTCTATTTTTGTTAATAACATAATCTCTGCACAGGCACACCATCGGCTGATAATCCGATACCCGGAATGAATTCGACTTCATCGCTACTCGAACGGCTCACCGCTTCTTCCAGTCAGAGTAGCCAACCAGCGAGTCCGATGACCAGTCCATCGCAAACCAACGTGAATTTACAAGGCGTGAACCTCACTAGTCTGCCAAACTCCATCAACGGTTTACAAAACGTTCAGGTTGTTTAAAATAGCAGTTAATTTGTCTCGTACAAGCTAATACAGATTAAAATAAATTAACACCTTTCCATTCCAGGTATCGTTCCCAGGCTTATCACAACCTATTACGATGTCATTGAACGTATCTCCGACTACTGGTGGCACTGTTACACCTACTGGAGTCATCGTTTCACTCCCTATATCGTCCGCCACAAATACTTGCACGACAGTATCAAGCGTTAGTACTATCTTGTTTATACAAATAACTCTTTTGAGGGAGAGCGATTTAAGGCTCCTGATTCCTCAGCCGAGAACTCCGCGTTGACGGTAGCGACATTCCGTCGCGGACAAAATTAGAACTAATACACCTGAAACGTGACAGATTGACGATGAAATGTTATCGTGCATGTCATTTTGTTATTATGTGTTTCATTGAGAAAATATGACTTGTCTCATATTTACCAAATTCGTAAAAATGGACCGCGAGTAAAGTTTCTTTGAATTTTATACGTAAAAGTACATTTTTCACTTCTTTCAATAGCTATCCGTGTGTTTTCTAGTCTGAATAGATGTCACTTTACATGCTTTTTACGACTATTTACTGACTGCTAGGCGAAAAAAAGATAGTCGTGACCGATTTAGAAGTGTTTTAAAGTCATCTGATTAATCTGTTTTATCCAAATTGGGCATTATTTAGAAATGGCACGTCGGACAAAATTACGTGCCGTGTGTTTTTCTGTTTCAATAGCTTCACTTTACATGCTTTTTACAACTATTTACTGACTGTTAGGCGGAAAAGGATAGTCGTAACCGATATTTAGAAGTGTTTTAAAGTCATTTGCTTAGTTTGTTTTATCCAAATTGGCTTTATTTACAAATGGCATGTCGGACAAAATTACGTGTCATCTCACGCAATTTCTCACTTCTGACGTCATGACTTCAATATGGCTGCGGCGAGTACTCAGGAGCCTTAAAGTGTAAAACGCTTGAATTAGTATGGTTACTAACGGACAAAATTTATTTTCACACACACACACACACACACGCACACATATGAAAATGTCTGTTGCATTGAAAAAGTTAATACCAATGTGTAAAATATACGCATAAGAAATAAATAAATCCATAAATTATTTATGAATATTATCTGAACTATTTTACACTATTTCAGATGGTAGCTGCAACTGTCGTTACAACAGCTATCGCTGGGAGTACACCGACGGTAGTGATTGCCAACCCTCCCAATGCTCACTTGTCTTTGCCAATCGGTAATATATAATCATATTCCATAATAGATACCACTAACTGAACTTATTGGATGTCTAAATTCAATGTTTTTTTTTATTGTTCATGCTAAATTTTATATATTTCTAAGATAGAAATTATATTTTTTACAACTCTTTAGTTTCTAAATAGCTTTATGAAAAAGAAACTGCTTAATATTTATAAGTTTTAATTAAAAATTTTAATTCTAATTAAAATATGATTACCCATTTTCATAAGATCATCAATTTTGGAAATTCATGTCATACATATTTTATTATTATATGCATATTTTATTGTTATATTTCTAAATATTTAATTAATCGTACACATTTCAGCCCAAATAATACCATCTGGAGTAAAAGGATTGTCACAGCAAAATATTAGGAGTAATAATGCAGTAACTCTTGCACAGGTATTAATTTAATACTTGAAACACTTTTTACACATTATGTTTATATGGTAACAGCATGCAATATTTTATAATACTAGAATGTATATAAAATTTAATATAAAAGAAATGGAGAACCTTTATATAGAATAAATTCTTAAAATAGATAATATAGATATATTAGTATTTTATGCAAGAAATGCATTCGTCAACACTTTGTACTAATTCACATAACGTTATATGTTAGGGAGGACAAGCAATTCAATTTATTGGGTCTCAAAGACCGCGATTTAATCATATGACTCGTCAAGTACAATCGAATCAAGTTAAATCGACTGTCTTATCAAATCAATTAGTGACAGTTGCCAAAACAGTAACGGCGAGTCAACTGATATTGTCTGGTAACAAACAAGTATTAACTCCAATAGTGGGTAAGTCAAATCGATAATTTACGATATTTCATGGAAATAAATTGTGATTAAATTTTTTTGCATAGTACTTCGCACTTGTCACAATCAGCGATATCTATATAAATCTTCTACTTCGCAGCCGCGACGAAACCTGTGCTTATGGCGTCGCAGACGACGCCTTCTTCCCAAGTAGTACCTGTTAATAAACAAACTTTATTGACAAAATCCTTACACGCTAGGGCTTCTACCGGTCAATGTAGCCAGCAGACACAAAGTCTCGGAGTGGCTACTTTATCCCAACAACAAGTATGCATTAATTAAGAGAAATTAATTAAACAGTTTTCTTAAGTATCTCAAACCATATTTTTATTAAATATTGATAAAATCAGCTATATTATCGCATAGAAGCAAAAAAAACATTTATTTTGATTTTATAGCTTCAGCAGTTACAACAATGTCTAGCTGCGCAGCATAAAGTTGCCGTCGCGGCGGGGAATTCTCAAAGGACGCAAATTGAAGCTCAGAGAAATTCTACGTCTGCCCCGGGGGAAGACCCCGCCTGAATATGTTCAAATAAATGATAATGATCATGTTACGTCGAAATAATTGAAGCCCGCCTGGAAGAAATGTAATGAGGCATTTGTGTATTATATTACGGTTATGAATATGAGATTTATTTTTTTGCATGTGGAAATCGTATGATATAAATTGTGTTTTTTTTTTGTCTACTTAATTACGAAGAAATTTTATTCTAGTTTAAATAATTCGTATCTGCTGACTGAAAATATACAAGATATACGAGAAGATATACAGGATATTTTACCAGATCAGTATTACGTAACTTATGACCATGTGCAATAAATGCGTTTTTCTCAAATATCCGCCTTAAAATGTTACTTTAGGGAAGGTTTCAATTATTGTACATATAACATATATATGTATATATACATATATATATACGATACGATTTGTTTTATATTAAAAGCGTAATAAATATTCCAGTTTTTATTGATCTTTACCCCTTTTTATAGCACCAGAATCTTGCAATCCTTATATTCTTAATCTATTTAACGAATATTGATAAGAACAATGTTGATATTGATGTACTTTATTTTATTTAATTATATACATCAGATAATTTTGTTTGATATATTTAAATTTATTCCATTACTTACATATTTTTCAAAAGATCGTCATTTAATCTAGCTGTAATTTTTATTTGTACATTTTGATATGTGTATGCACAATTTTTATTTGTAATCATATAGAACATATATATTTCATATACATATAAATCACAAAATATTTTTTTTGGTATTTTTAAACATATAAATTGTCAAGATGCGCAAAATTAGAAAATTACCGAAACGTATAAATACATTTATTCATTCAGATGCTATTGTGCAATGTTCATCAGTTATCTGTATCCATGTACAAATACTGAAACTTTGCGAAATAAAAAACAAATTACTAGTTTAAAAATTACCAAAAAATAAATATTTTACTAATACTTATTAAATATATCATTACAATTCTTTGTTCATATAAACGTTTCTCATGTGTTTTTTTTAATATAAAAGTTATTAAAACTTATATTTAACGAAGTATTTCGTAAATATCAATCTATTTCCACTAATATTTTTTATATATTATAAACAGAAAATTTTGATTGTTGATATAATTTGTTCGTTTTAGCATTTATTCTACTTATTTCTATTAGGAAGATGACACAATAAGCGTAACCATTCACAATGTAATCATCACGTAAGATTTTAAATCAATGTTTTACAAAAAGGAAGATTTGTCAAAAAACTAACATTTGTTTTTTACGATACTTCTTTAATTGAATTATTCATAAGTTAACAAGGAAGGCTGCTTATAACCAAAACAAAAATTTAACTCGTTATTAAAAATCGCGCATGATACAAATATTATTTAAAAAAATGCATTGTTTAAATTGACAATGAGTAAAAAAGATAATCTGCACAACTATTTGGAATAATTTTATATGTAGGCACATTTCACAGCAATTATATGCATATACTATTTATAAATATAAAAGATTTTTTCATATATTCCCATTTTCTGAATAAAATTATCCCAAGGTAAGGCAAATTTTCTTTTACGCATTATTGTAATTCCAATTTTGAATAAGATGGAATATGTAGGCGCCCTAAAATAGATAATTATTAACTCAAATGTAATTAAACGTACATATAAAAAACTTTTAAATATATAAGATCGTTAAAAACTAAACTGGTCATGATCAATAATTACTAAATTACAGTTACTAAATTATGTTTTATATCGCAATATATAATCGTTAACACTCAGACCCAGCCGTATACGATCACAAATTTTTTTATAATTTATTATAAATAATCTATAACTTCGAGATTATAGATACTATCTGGAAATGTAGAAATTGTCTTATGACAATAATTATCTAACAATAATTAATGCTAGCAGGAAGATAGTAAAATTAAAAAAATACAGAATTTATTTTATAAAATAATCTTAAATGTTAAGATATTCTCAAACTATTGTATTTTCACAACCTCCTGATTCGGTATGTTTTCAACAACTTCTTGAACGATAACAAAATTATAATAGAGGTAGTTGCTATTGCACAGAATTATTTTCATTGAAATGTGAGAAAGAACGTTTGCAAATATTTACTACGTATAAAGTTATAAAAGAAAAATGTATATAAGAAACGAAAGAATCTGAATTTATTCGGTATGCGCAATTGTAACGAGCGATAAATTAGATTAATGAAGATGACATATTTATATTCATTAAAAATTTTTAATTGACATCTTGCTCATCACTATTAACACAACACATCTTAAGAGATAATTATAGAAAGGCTTTAAATAAAATTGTGCAAAGGTAATTTTGTTAGCGGGGAAAAAAGCAATTTTAAGTATAAAAAAAATTACTACTAATGTTTAGAAGCTTATATTGCTTATAATAGTAATGATCAAAACAAATCGAAATAATTATTTAGTAAACACAAGTCTGCAAATCATACATGTTTGAACATATACATTCCCTGCAGAAATGCGTCCAAACAAATATTAAAGTGAACAACGAATGTAGTGAACAACTGATCGTAATAAAAACGAGAAGTTAATGTTCACATCGAAGAAAAAACGTCTTATAGCTCGGAAACATAATTTCCGAGCTCAAGTTTGTTATATATTTGTTCAATGTATATGTTCTAAAAGTTAGCTGTAATCTTTTATACGTTATATAAGCAGATTGTGTGTGTATCATCAAATATTCTTTCATCAAATATTCTTCATACATCAACAACTAGAAACAATCGTAAGAAATTCAGAAATAATTTGTTTCTTATTCAAGAATAAGTCACCATTTACAGTAAAAAAATAATCCTTTTATTTTTAACATTATATATCTATTGCAAATTCTCATGAAATATACATGATATGTCATCTGTTTTCTCTTCTGAAACTTAGTTTGCTATTTTCAAAATCGTTCATTATTCAAAAATTTACACTCCAGCTCGATAGTTTTGCTAAAGAAAACTTAACTTTCTAGAATTTCTTTCTAGAGTAAAAAATACCGATGATTTTGGGACATCATACTTTTTAATCACCGATATATCAGTCTCTTTCTGAAATATATTAACTCACGTGAACGCTCGTTATTAATGTTAAATTTTTAAGTTCGAGTTAAACAACTTGGATTTTACTGTTAGAATACTGTTGCACGTCGTACTACAGACGTTTAAATGCATGTGACATTATTGGCACGTATTCAATAATTATGCTTATGTATATTAATAGGTTTACAGACCTAATGCTTCATTTTAATTATATCTTGCAAGAACATACAGTATGAGACATTTAATTTTTAATGCTACGTAAAGTGTAGTAAAAAGCACACGCTATACGTATGATTATAGTGCCATACATATAGTTTTATGGTATACGCATGTATCACTAGAGAAATTTTATTTTATGACTAAAGTAACGTTACAATAAAAATATATTACAAACTGTAGGCCTATTCTGTAACTCTTTAGCAACAATTCAGTATCGTTACAGCGTCCTTGCACAGATATTTATACATGGTAAAAAAGCTGCGCAACGACACTAACGATACCGAATTATCGTTAAAGAGTTACAGAATAGGCCTACTGCGGTGTTAAATTTTCAGCAAGCATTAAAATTATATGAAATAGAAACTTAAATATATATTAGAAAAGTAACAACAGTTTTGATAAAATTTTTTTCTGGTGTCAAATGTCTCAAAAAATTCTTTTTAAAAAAGCATGTAAATGTTTATAAAACATGAATGTACATAGATTTACATTTAGAACAGTTTAATTTAAATTATAGTTTTATTTAGGGTAACATGAGCAATTTATGTTACTTTTTTGTTCATGCGAAATGGAAAAGTTTATGTGTATTATTTTAAATGTCTCATTCTATAAATTATTCGTGACTAATTAAATAGTAATATGTCTTGCAATATGTTATCTAAAAAGTTACATTTTCAATTATATTGTATATGGTAACGATAACAAGCTACTAACTTATTTTTATAGTACGCTCGTGGATGGTTGATCTACTTCTGGTCGACTGTCCGGAGATTTAGAAACTTCTATATATTCCGGATCCTTTTCTACTTCCCACTCACTTTCCGGATCGGAGAATATATTTGCGCTATTCAGTATCTCGTCTTCTAACGATATATCTGATAAATTTTCCATGCTTTGTTGATATCCATCAGTATAAAGAGACTCTGTAGCTGCTGTAAATATTTTACAGAATTTTAATTAAAGAATTGACTTAAATTAATAATTAAAATCACTGGTTAATTTATACTGATGAAAAATAAAATATCCATAAATCATCATCATTGGTATTTCTTATGGAAATCAAAGACCAATTAATTACCGTCATTGAACGTATGTTGAGATAACCATGTAGGTTCATCCCAGTCATCAAATTGGAGTTTCTTATTGGTGTCAACTTCATCTATGGAAAGCATAGTCTGCGATTCTGATTCTGTTACGTCAAATATTTCTGTCACTTGCACTTTATTGTTATCGTCCATATAATAATATGCTATTACAGCCTCTTGATCCGAAGTTGCCTAGTAAAAATTATAAACGATTTAATTTAAAATTTATCATCAAATTTATTCAAACTGTGTTTTTTAAACATTCTATCATTCTTATTACTCACTTGGAGAATATTTTCAAAAGTATCATTCACTGATGTAAAATCGCTCATATTTATTACACAGCTCGATTGCCTTGAATCTTTCCACGATTGCCCACTATAACATAAAAGATTATAACAGTGATAAAGTTAATAAAAAAATTTGTTAAATATAATTTTATAAAAGAGCTATCTCCATTACAATTACTTACCATTCGTTATACTGGACAGTTAAATTTAGATTCTTTTGCTTTTTGTATATAGTGTCTGTCTCTTCGATAGCCTGCACATCATATGTATCTACAAACGTTCGAAAATATAAGAAATCACTGCCAAATAATTTAAGCCACATTAATACATTCATCTTTCTGCCACATGTTATTTACAGACAATTAAATGATGAAAATTTTCTATTATAATTAATTAAAAAATTCAGATTATTAAAAACATTGATCAAAATGTACTCACTCGAATCGTATTCCATAATGTTGAAACAACACTTGATACTTTGAGGCAATGGTTCAGCGTAGGTATTGAGTTTCGGGAACATTATACTCAACTGCTCTAAGAAAAATTTACTTAATTCCACCAAGTTATGTCGTAGTTTCGGAACGGTTGTAATGAATCTGAAATAAAAAAAGATATGCTCTCTTTATTAATTGCAAAGCAAAGTATTATAAAATATTATTTATAAGCATTTATTGCAAACACAGACATCTGATCATCGAGATACTTTTGCTTACTATTTTTATCTTTCGCATCTCTACGAAGCATAAATTCAAAATTAACTCGCTCGTTTATTACAATACTTTCATTTAAAAAAAAAGAAAACAAAAAATTTAATCGTCATATATGTGTCAAAATATATTTACAATTAAAAACACAGTTAATAAATGCTTTGATGATTTCACAAGTATACATGTTAGCCTATCACGAAATAAAGAAAGCATTACATCTGAGAATTTTATGCTTACCGGGAATGTGTTAAACGCTTATTGCAAGTAAGTGCCTGTTGTGGGATATGTAGAACATTTCCAACTATTTTGTATTCCAAGGTACGAGTTTCTATCTTGTTACCAATCAAACTACCAATGACATGCATGACGTTAAATATCACAAGCAATAAATATGCGTGAAATTGTACCAGAATCTGATATGTCAACGTTGACATTGTTGCTCATGCAATGCAAATGCAATAAAAAATAATAAAACAAACTTAAGATGGGACTTCTGTCTAGAGGATTAAAAATTATTTTTGTTGAATTTTTTATCTTTAAAATCGCAAAAATATAGTCATAAAATAGTCTAAATAGTATAAAACAATGGAATCAGAGATATTTAATTGATATATTTTTTTATATGAACAAGAACAATATTTTCATGTAGATGAAAATATTGTTCTTGTTTATATAAACTTTCATATTCAAATTCTTTTTAAACAAAATTTTCTTCTAGACAGAAATATTCTTTAATGACTGATCTTATTTAATAATAAAAAATGTTAATTTACAAAGTATATACAAATATTTATGGCATGCAACACCTCCAATTAATGAAAAATAACGAAAAGCATTAAGTATAATACTTATTTATGCATGTGCATTTGTATTAAAATAAATCGTTGTCTATGTATAAAGCGTGTATGTGATACATATTTACATGCGCATATGTTTCAATAACTACTTACTTTGTGATTGTAGCGTACATTACATCTGCCGGTAGCGTGCAAGGCAAACTCAACAACGATAGCAGCTTCATGCTACGATGCTTAAACAGCCAATTAACGAGTCCCTTGTTGGCAGAATCTATAGCATCTTGGAATATTGTCATCACAGTCTCAGGCATATTAGCTACCAACGCTTCCTACAAACGGAACATAAAAAACGTAAAGTAAAGAATTTAAATTTCAAAATTCAAACATTAACAAATAATTATTGAAATCAAGCTTAAATTAAATTTTAAAATAGTGAGATAATAGAGTAGAATGAGATAATATTATTATCGAAAGTATTGTCACTATTGTTGAAAGTATAGTGGATTTTTCTCACCTGTCTATGCATTTTACATTCCAAACATTCCGGATCATATTCCATACTATCGTCGATCGTTTCCTGAACAACGTATGTCGATTGAACCGCGAGACACCTTGTGCAGTTTAGCAGATTATTACGATGTAAAAATCGCAATGCATCATCGAATCCTTGCTTACACATACTTGAAAGAATCTATAATTTAAAAGCATATATAATTACACTTTTGTTACATTTAAGACATTTGATTATAGAATATAATAGTATTATAGAATATAACATTCAGAATATAATATTATTATAGAATATAGCATTTTCGTATTATAGAATATAACACTTACCTCCGTTCTAGGTGGAAAAAGTATCTTCGTGAACCTGTATATGTTTTGTCTTGAAAGCTCTATGCTTGTATTGGCGAGATTGACCTGCAAAGTGCAAGGACTGTATAAAGTCACTGAGCTAATCAAGCGAACGTTTGTTATTTCATTGTCTATTATCAAAGTTGCTTTAATTTCTTTATCGAAGAATAGTTTATTAATACGCACGAATACGTACATGAAAAAGTTGCGACGAAATATCCCTCGGGCAAATATCGCTTTCTCCGCAGAATGGACTAACAGTAATAGTATTTTCATCGAGCGTAGGAAGATTGTCACTGAAACCGCCGTCCATGTATCTGATGCCGTGAAATCGTGGTGGCAGCAAACCAGAAAATAGCGGCACGAACGAAGTGGCTAACAAAGCCTGTAGAAAACAGAAAATTTATCAAAATAGCAGAAGATGAATGATCTTTCGAAGAAAATTATCGCAATTTGCATGAAAAGAATATACTTAATAAAAATTGTTGCATGAAATTTTTATATACACAAAGAAATATTATAAAAAATTGCTTTCTAAGATATTTCCTGAGTAATGTTACGTTTTAACATTACTCAGGAAACATCAGATAAATCTGCTGTGTTGATCTAACGTATGTGTTTTATTTTTACCTGCAATAAATCTTCCTTTGAATTGAATTGGGAGACGATCACGTTCTTGCCGTCGTATACTCTGGTTAGAGAAATGTGTAATTTACCGTTAACACGGATATGTGCGTCTTCTGGTAAAAACTGAAATAAAAATGATAAGAAAATGGAATAAAAACAACTGCATGAGATATTTTTAATACATATTTTTTACTAGACTTTGGAAAGATCTAAATTGATATTTAGAGATTTATTTATTCCAAATTATTATTGCTATAGCCTAATTTAAAGGAGTTTATTTCGCAGAATTCGAACATAACTTTATATACGATGCTAAATAATGCAAGAATGTTATTCAAGGCGAAAGAAAAACTGCGCACATAATAGACTGCCAGATGCTAATTCAAATGTCGTCATTTCTTGCTCCACTCACCTTGCGCAAATTGTCAAGTAACATTTCTTGTATATTAAATGATGGACTGAACGGTCCGAGCGTGCGTTGTCGCGCTTCACGTGCCACGCGTAATACATTGCTTGTCATTTCACCTGAAAAGAACGAAGAAATGATTATAAATCAAAGTAGGACCAACTATTATATTATTCGCGAACCTACATTAACAAAATTCAATTGATCTCAATAAATTCGCCCATTTTACTTAACGCAAAGGCAAGCTGCAAAAATTATCAATTGAAGCGGAACTGAAACTCTAGATAAAACTAATCAATAAAAATAATCTCTAGATAAAAATAATCGAAAATATAGCACAATAAAATACAAAAAATTTTCGTTATAATTACGGTAATAATTATTGCTATAATTTCACGTAAAATTTTTGTTTGAATAAATATTATTATGTATACATATATCTTTAATGATGATATTCATCTGCGACTTTGTTGTAAATTTTTATGATATATGTATATGTATATACATGTAAATTTATTGATGTTTATTTATCACAAAAATAATGTTTAATTAAAATATTTAAAAAACATAAATGTAAAAATATGTATGCACATATATACATATTTGCCACAGTATGCTCTTAAGGCGGAAAAGGAGGACAATGACGAATCAATACGAGATTAACTATAATATATAACAAGTTTGATAAGATATTTATAATTTATAAAGATACCGAATTGGGAAAATTCGCGTTGCTTATATTGATAAGGTATCAGATAAAAATCAGAGTTGAGAGTCTCGTGTTCGAAAAATTTTAGGAACTGTGTGCATGTCTTCTCACTTTCATTACAAACAGATTTGTATTTTATCAAGGTTATCGTCTTAGTATCTTCAGAATTCATCTAACAAATGCAATTAAAAAAGTATATCTCTCAACGCGTTTATCCCGATTAATTATATTTCTGTTAAGCTTTTTATTGAAACTCTTAACTGTTATGAAAAAACAATTTATGATTCACACTCTGTGATCAACAACGTTCCTATCACTATTGAGATATTCACTTTCATTTGTTGATCTTTTTAAAAAAATTTTTAATAAGTTATCGCTATTAGTGCTCTAAACGCGTACATTAAGTCATCGAAAAATCTTAATTCTCAGAATTAAAAGAAAACAAAACAATTATGTTAGATAAAAAAACAAATGAACAAGATGTAGTTTAGATGAATATCCGAGATTACTCAGAAAACTAAGTTTTAATACAAAATTATTCAAATTTATTCGAAAGGAAATATAAAAACAAAGAATCAGTATAAATTAATACAAAGTTTTAAAATTATTCAATGTCGGTGTTATGCAAAGTGACGCGATATCGCAAAATACTCTCTAGTTGCAAAATATGTTGTTTTTTTCAGAACTACCACGTAATATAGCCGATATCGCGATGTTCATGATAAATCGATAATAAACACAGATGTGCGTGCGTCTATTAAATTTACGCAACGTTACGACGACCTTCCCTCTATCTCTCTGGCATTTGCTCCAAAAAATGTAAACTTAAAGACGATTTTACGTCAATTATGAAGGAAAGAATTAGCGATAGGAAGAGACGAAAGATATTGTTGCGCGTGTGATATCTTCCGATCGACCACGCGACATTTTTTGTTGATTAATGTTTCGTGATCTCTGTGATCCATGAAGAATTATCCGTTGCAAAAATCATGAAATGACGTATGAAACTGTCCGCAGTGACGTCCGAGGGAGGTATCTCGTCGTTTAAGTATTCCAGAAGATTGGTACATATATATTTTGACATAACGATTCCATTTACTGATTATAGGAGAATTAAAGTATCTTTAACTCTTTTCATTCAGTGCATTCAATTCTCATGAGAATTCTTATTTCTTCACAGACAACTAAAAAATTACAATTTTTTAATTGTGTCGTAACAAACGAGAGCAATATACACTGAGAGAAAAAGTAAGTAATCGTAAAACAAACAATTTTACTTAACACAAAAAATTATTTATTCGATAGAAAAATAACACAATAATTATAATCAAGCTCGAAATATTTAACAATACAAATTTAAAAGATAAACAAAATCAACTCGAGCAATTTAGAGACCTAATGAATCATAAATTTATAACGCATTTACGAAATTTCTTATGTGGAAAAGTAACAGCTTGCAGTCAAATTAAAAATTTCTTAATTGAAATATTTATGCAAATAAAATTAAAAAAAAAAATAATTTTCAGTCAATAATTTTTTCTTGCAGTTTAGAAAATGTTTACTGTTACACTACTTTTATATTCAAGATAATCAAATTTTTTTAATCTAAGTAAACAATGTAATAATATTAAGTTTAATAATATTATTAATTTATTTATAAAATCATTATTTAAATATAAAAAATGTAAGAATGCAAAATTATATACTTAAGGTAATGTCTCTATTACATAAAAGCAAATATTTTTATTTAAACTGAACAAACAAATGCTTGCATCAAAATACATGGCTATAGAAAATATATTTTTTTTCATCTAAAAAATTTTCCTTTTAGTGGAAAAAAATAACAAAAAATTGAACTCGAAGAAAATCAGTCTTCTACATTTGCCTTCCTTTCATACTTGGACCATCGTTACTGTTAATTTTCTTGTAAATTTAAATCTTCTCCGTGTAACGATTTTCTTTGTAATCAGAAAATCAAATCGTTATATCAAAATCACATTTAAAAATAATATTACCAATTAATGTTAACGATTCAAAACAATAAATCTGGAAAATTCTATTTTTAGAATTGTTGTAATAGCAAATGTGAGCGATATGTCCGCGCGCACCAGAGATATATCATTTTAAAGTTTTTAAATCTCGTATCCGCATTTGCACTTGAATAATCTGCGGAGTGCGAATAACCGTTTATGAATTTTTAGATTTCGTGCGCCTATACCATGCGCACCGCGAATCACGTCGAGATAAGCACGTGCATCCGTGTTAAGGTTCGCGCAATAATGTTTACGTTCGGGCAGCCGCGCGCGCTTGATCTTGGAGTAAAAAAAAAGATGAGTCGTGCTCCTCCGAGATTGATATGGTTATTTTAGAGACTTCTTAATTCCCACGGCGTCACACGGGCCGGTCAGGAGAGGGCCGTTGAAAGACAGGGATAAATAAACGGCCCCCGGAAATGACAGAAAGAAACAAATAGCCGCGGATAGGGTTATCAGATGATGTGCGCAAAATGTTGCGGAGTCAACCGGGAGTCAGCGCGAGCCAAGTATACGTCAGCGTATCCGATACGCAGCTTAGCCGATAGATAGGAAACAGCATTGCTTTGTTCGCCGTATCTCTCGTGCCCGGCCCGCTATAATAGAGATACGGACGAGAGCTGACATCACGTGTCGGAACTGCTCGCGGTTCTACGCCGCGCGAATCATTACACGTTCGTGGCGCAGAAAGATCAAGGAGAAACGATGACATCGCGCTTCGATGGGAGCCACCAGTGTCCAGATGGAATTTCTCTCTTGGTAAACCGAGGAAAAGGCCGAATTTGTAGAATAGATAACGACCGAGCCGTTTATTTTTGGAAAAGTATGGAATGTGATATCTCGGTGAATGCGCGATCATTTTTTTTTCTTTTTTTTACAGGCTCAGCTTGAATCGCAGAATCATCGAATAATTTTGATATATATTGTACAACTATATATTTATTATAAAACGATATGCGATTTTAATAATATGTGATTTAATTCAACATCATTATTCGATCATTTAACTTCTTTCTGAATTATTTTTCGTAAATTAACGAAGATTAAATTTCACAGCCTCGACTTTATTCAATCGACTAGTTTTTTTCCTCGGATATTTATGGAGATCCCAAAAATATAGTTTGTCGATTACAATTGCGTGGATTCGCATGAAGAATTAGACTATTGTAACGCATTATATCGAATATAATCCGATATCGAATCGCAAAGGATTAAATACATATTTCCCGAGATAATCCGGATTTCGTTATAGGAAACGTCGGATCTATGCGAATCGAATTTACGATGTGTGCAAAGAAAATATTTTGATAACATCGAATGCAAATGAGAAAGTATCTAGAATAATATTGTTCACGTTAGCATTAATTTGATTACATAAGTACTGTTAATGATTGCAGCAAACTGATTGCGTTGAATCTTTTCAGTAAACCACTGCTAGAATCATTTACGTAGGAATTCCATAATATACTGCATACAATTATTACAGATTATTGTAATAAAACTGTGACGTATCACTTATATCATTAACATTTGAATTTGACATTGTTATGTAACATTTATGCAATTTAATGAATGTAAATGTGCATACTCAAAAAAATTCATAAATGTTATTAATATTTATAATATACATATGTATAAAAACAGTAATACATTTTAAGAATGTAATATTAATATTTTAATTTTAATATTGAATATTTATTAGTATTGATGTCTATGTGCGTTCTCTAAAAACTTTGTAACATTTACATAATTATGATGATGAAACTGTGACGTCAAATAATATTCCGTACATTCTGTCTTGGCATCTAATTATAGTACTAGGCAGTGCAATGTTACTGACATTTTTACTAAAATTTACTTGGAAAATAGTGTAACAATTAGAAGTGCAGCAAACATTTGTTCTATAAGTGTCATATAAAAATTACATAACAGTGTTTATTGAGTTGAATTGAGCAAATATGAACATAAAATGATTGTGAATCTGAACGATCACGAATTCATGTATAACAAAAAATGATAATTTATGCGTCACGTGAGGCGCACGAAATAAGATATTAAGAATCAGGATCTTTCGGGTCTTGGAGAGGAGTGCTAAATATTCCGCGCGTAAATAGGAATTAATGAATGATTGAACTGAACACGAGCAAAAATCATTGCGTTGAATCATTCATTGAAAACGATGCACTCAACCTATGAACGCATTCACCGTTGACAAGTCGGAACCGTTATTTATACCGGCAAATTGCACCGTGCTGATCTTATTATTAAACTTGCCATAGTCTGAATTGATCGAACCGTTTAACTCTAATATATCCGGGAGGCTTATACAGAGCTCCGTTACATTAACGGAATTAAATTTTTTTTTCTTGTTAGAGAAATATCAATGATCCAGACTAGCCATCGAACATTAACAAATTAACGCATACTTGACTTAAATAAAACGCAGGTAATTGAGGATCGGAGGTGATTACATCGAGAAAATGTTAATGATAGAAAATACCATATTCTATTGTACTATTTTGTAATGCAGTTGCTTCCGAGATAGAGCGTCACAATGCTTTAAAATTAATTACGTAACTTGTTGTCAAAACTTGTTGTCAAAATGCAAACAATAAAAAAAAAACAATAGAATTTAGCACAAAAATTTAACTAAAAGTTGCATTTAAATCCTAAATTCTAGCGCTTTTATTCTAACGATTATTCTAACGATAGATGGAGATTAGCTATTTGCCAATTCGATTTTTTACAACGAAAAATAAAAGTTTCTCAGATAAAAAATAAATATAAATTAAGTAATGTGTATAAAAACAATTGACAAAAAATGTGGACAAAATTATCTAATCCGACTATACTGATATATAAAATGATATGTAAGAAGTTTTCTCCTCTCAAAAAATCATTTTTTATCAATTAATCGACATGCATGCTCAAATGCACACCTATGATCAAAGGGTACTGATGAATATCTTTCTAATCTTAAACCTATCAAGAAACAATTTTAAGACTAAAATGTCGTCTGTATCATCATTTCGCCGATCGATCTTCGGGCGAAGATTATCGTTGGCACGCGCACGAAGATACAAAAACTGTCAAATGCACGTAAGGACTTTGTTATTGCGCGTGAATGATACCTGGTGATCGTGTCTCATAATCAGAAGGTAGCAACAGGTCGACAGACCCGTAATTACTTTGTATGTAAAAAGCACTGTCCTTTGGACTTTAGATCTTAGTCCTTCGATAAGCATCGAACAAATGCCTGTAGTCCACGATTCGCGATAGATACATGTGCATCGTCGATATTATCTAAAGAAAAAAAAAAAAAAAAAGATAAACGTGTCATTGAAAGCATTATTCGTGACATTGTGCTGTACCATAGACTCATTTTTCGGAAATTATAATCGATGATGCAAGAACGATTACGCTTTATTCAATCACCAGGATAGCCGATAATAAGAAAGTTTCGATACATTAACTGTAATAATTGACTGTAATCTATAAATAGAACTATGGTAAGCTATTCGCCAATTCAATTTTTCAAAAAGGAAAATAAAAGTTTATTGCGAATTTTAGATAAAAAACTAAATATATAATTTTAGATAAAAACTAAGCATATAAAAATTTACTAAATGTAAATAAATATTTATTTAGTATAAGATAATTTGATTTAACCATCATTTTTTTATTGAGCAAACATTTATGTGCTGTAAGTCAATATTTCATTGCAAATATTCAAACAAATATCTATTGAAGTTTAGTAATTTTTTTTCTCAGTATATATATTGAACTTGATCTCATCACTACAGTGGGCATTCTCTTTCAACGCACATTATCACAATGCGATAAAACGTTATAGCTAATGTTTCATACATTTTCCGCGCTTGTTTCCCTTGACAATTTATCAATCTCAAGGAAGGCTTTTCTTTCCACGATAATTAAAATTATGATCGACAAACATCACTCGAACAATGTAATTCTGACTTGGCTTTATCAGGCAACAAACTGTCAGGCTGCGTAATCATCGATAATTACGCTCTTATCAGATTACGCAGATAAGTTGAAGGAGCAAATAAATTTCGGGAATTATTCATGCATGGATAAGCATGCTTATCGTCGAAATAATCAATTTTACATTTGGCTGTGTGCTTACGTATCTCGTATCATGTATCTCAACGTGATCACAAATCGACTGATCTATTAATATAATCTTTGTAGATAAAATATCTCTGTATATTAAAAAAAAGCATTTTTTTTTCTCTCCGTCTCTTTCTGCAAACTTCCTCTGCCTCTTTCTCAACAAGGAAAATGTGTTTTTGACTTCAGCTCGCAGATAATCGCGGCACCTCGACCTCAAGATCTGCACGCCACTTCCTTCCGGCTAACGTCAACATGGTGAAAAGTTAAAAGGCCGCTATCGGTCATATAGCAATTTCTCTGCAACAAACGTGCAGTCGTAACCCAGTTCCACTGACACCGATGCACAGATCTAGGCGAGAAAACCGACAAGAGATAGCGTCTAACCCTTTCTAGCCGATTTGTGCAATGTATGACCATGATTTTGATCGCCTCATTCGCGAAAACATATTTGTCACAGCTGCCGATGCTTATTGTACGACGCACGTCCATGTTATGTATGTACGAGCCTGTCTAATATGACCTTGTTTGCGCGCCGCGAGATCAGAAACGCGTGACTAAATTCTATGAAAGTAATACGTTTGAAAGCAACAACAGACAGAAAGAGACGCGCGAAAAAATTAATCTAATAACTAATTCTAGTATTAATTTAGGTTTCATATTAATTAAAATTCTAAAGTATTCGATTTACTGCAGACTGCATTTCTACTGCAATTTACACATCCATTTTTTAGAATGACCGAAACGATTGATATTTAGAAAATATTCATAAGGCTCTGAGGAATGATATTTAAATATTTAGAGATATAGCAACGAATAAAATATTAAAAAATATATGTTTTATTCATTGACTTGCTAATTTAATTAAAATACCTCGAAATCCGTCTGCAAGAAATTTATTTTGTACGTGTCTAAAGATCCAAATGTCAATCGTCTAAAAACTTTCTCAACAATGGATAATTAGCATTCGTGCATACATCAAGTACCGATGCAATTTCATGATGTAATTCGCGAGTAAATAAATCTGCCGAGTAGTAGACAAAGAGAAGTATCGAAGCGGCTTTTTTCAGGTGTATGCCAAAGTCTACCGAGTTCAATTTCATCAGTGAATCACGCATCATTCCCTGGCAGCTTCTCGTTTAATTGAGCTCAAACTACGTTTAGTCGTCATACGCAACTCGTCTCGCTTCCGTAATTAGGACTTACGCAACACGACGAAGTGCGACGATTGACCTCGTCGTTACATCGCATCGAAAGTGATTCATAATAAGCTCGTTCTATTGTGATGCGTATATAAAAAAACCTAGATATAGCATTACATACGACTTTAACAAAACGTTAGTCGCAACATTTCGTTTCTCGCGATGCTCGGATCTTCACGCAGAATTTTCATAATAAAATCATGTCACCTGTGCGACGCAAATAAGAGAACGAGAATGAAAAAAGAAAGATTAAAAGCGATAAATAAGAAAAAAAAATCTGAAATAACATTGTTAACATTAAAAACGACATTGGGATTTCTTTCATTTTATACCTTAGACGTATACATTTCTTTTTATATAAAATTGTTCCGTACCGAATAGACAAAACGATAAGCGAAGTTTTTAATCTCATTTTTCTCTCAAAGTTTATATTAAAAAAAAAAAAAAAAAAATAGAGCAGGAAATGGACAATTGGAGTTAGATGCGACGGATTTCAGCGTATTGTGTCATTATGAATGCATAATGGTGCGCGGAGTGGCACTTGAGAGATAGGAGAGCACAGGCATGCCGCTTGTGTTTATCCCGCTTCTCATGATAATGAAAGACAACGAGTTTGGCTTCGCGGGGAAACAAAACACTCGACGCGATAAGCCTCGGCACCCCGCGGCCCCGCGGCAATGCGGCTGCTAGGCGTACGCGACCCATTTACCAGAGAACCAAGGCGTATTAAGGGTAATGACGTGTACAATACATACACACCATATATGCGTATTTGCGAATTATTTCAGGACTTGTGTGACAGCGCGTGTCATGGAGATAAGTCGCCGCGCTTATCGATCGGGAGCTTCTAAAGCTTCACCTCCAAGATTATCGCCGAGTAATCGTCACTCCGTGCAATCGTCACAGCGTGTTTACAGCTACGTACGCGTACCGACAATAACACGTGCCATGTAACTATTATTCGATTTACAGAAAGTGCAAAACAGATGAGAGAACTCCTCGGAAATTCCTGTAGAATTGTACCGCGTCCTTCCTTTTTACTTTAATCTCTCTTGCATTCTTTTTTAAAGTCTTATCGAAAGAGCTATCGGAAATTTTTAAACAACATTTTAAGAAGCTCTTGAACGACTACTTAAAATAGTGTCTTCTTATCATCTAATTTCCAATGGATAAATATTTACACACAAGCATGTAACGAAAGTGAAGATGTAATCTGTTAGGCAATTTATCAAATATTTATTTGATTTTATTCGAAGGTGGAACAGTCGGCCTTAAGGCTTGAGATGAATGATAAAAATCTCATTCCCCAAGGTGCTACTGCACAATTGTTTATTTCCCAAGAAAATTCTCGATTCTATATTTTTTTTATCTCTGCCTTCATGCGCTTGACTTCCCCGATCGCATATTTCATTTTTCTTTTTTTTTTTATGTTTTATTCCTCCGATCGCGACGTATTTCAATCGTTTTTCTCTCTACACGATTTATTTCTCGTCGTACGAGTTTAACGATCACGCGCGTATCGCACCTGCGATAAACGCCCGGGGGCAATCTTAATGACGTTGTCCCGCGACAATCTGAGCGCGCGTACATATTTAATAAAAAGTTAACATGTAATGCGAGCGCAATCTCGGCGAGCGTGACAGATATGAAAAAGGACAAGTGCGTTACAAATTTACCGCGTTGCGCGCTAATTAGTCCGCCGCGGTCGCTCTCGTTATCGCGGTAACGACATACGCGCGAATGAATTATAGGCGGCATAATAATAAATCCATTCGTTCGTTTCGCCGAGCCTCTCTCGTTGTACAACCAACATTGCAATTTCATTTAACCGCGGCGCGTGCAAGTGCGCCCGTTAATCAGATAATTATAAAGTCAAGCTTTTTAGTAATCAATTTTCAGATACGATATCATTCATCGAACGAGGTTACGATTTCAGATCTTACGATTATGTAACACACATGCGCAATTAATTCTTTCGAAAATTTCGATTACCGAGAGAAAATAATTCTGAATCGAATTAAATGTTAGAACGGTTCGAATAATTTTCTTTTTTTTTTATTCACGATTTTCCACGATTCTGATAATTGAAATCTGCGAGGATGCTCTTCTTCCATCTATTTTTTCTGTTTACTCCAATTAATTCTATTTATTCTAGCAGAATCATGAAAAATCGTTAATAAAAAAAGAGCTCTTTTTTTTATGAGAATTGCCTTTTTTTTATGAACACCGTTGCTCCTTCCTGTTTTCCTATCTCATTGTTACACATTCCATCTTCCATAAGAACTCCTACAAATTGTTCCAATTAGAATCGTTGAAAATCGTTAAAAAAAGCTCTCTTTTATAAAAATTGCCATTTCTCTCTTGTTTTATAAATATTTAATCTTCTTTTATGCGCACTATCTCTCTTTCCTATTTTCTTATCTCAAATATTCTATTTTGTCTTATTGTTAGAATGATTTGTGGAAGCTTTTATGGAAACCAGAATGGTTTGAGTATACAGAAAAATAGATAAAAGGAGAGAATTTTTCTAAAAAAGGGATTTCCTTTTTCCTTTTATGAACATTATCTCTCCTTTCAGTTTTCTTATCTCAAATATTGCGTTTTCCATAAAAACTTACACAAATTGTTCCAATTATTAAAATTGTTGAAAATTATTTTTTAAAAAGAAACTTTTCTTTAAGAATTGCCTCTTCTTTTTTTATGAGTTGGAAAACTGCTTTTTCTGCTAAAAGCAGCCTTTGGCCAAAGAAAAAAATGTTAAAAAAATTAAAGCTAATTCTTTAAATGTTCAGATAAAAAGAACCATGGAGAGAAGAAAGGAAAGGTCATATTCAAAATAATGTAGCACTGACAGAAGAATAAAAGAAGAAAAATAGTTAAAGAAGAAAAATGAAAGCAATATATTATTAAGACAGGTAAAGTCATAAATAATTTTCAATCTTTGATTGAAAGCGTAATTAATTACAAATTTATTCATACATTCATTGATTTTTTTTTTACTTTCAAAGATTGAAAATTTATGACTATGAATACGCAGCCTAAAACAACATTAGCAAACAGAATAACATTAATGTTATTGAATATTTGCGTTTTTACTGTAAAAGAAGCTGCTTAACCCTTCGACGCTACTCCGGTTAATAAGCAATCAACAATGAAATTACGTAGAACAAATATAAGACGCGCGCGTAGGTCGATCCAATTAATTGAGTGGGCGATCAGTCTGCGATGACTCCGCGATCGGATCGAGACTTTTGCATAACTGTGGCGGAGAAAAAGAGATGCGAGTTCACTCACCCAGAGGCAAATCGCAGAGCAAGCAGCACGCGGCGATAGCGCCCGCGGACGCGCCGCTTATTTTGTTCAGCAGCAAATGCGGTGCGTACTTCTTGAAGCAGACCGCCACGCCGACGTGGTAGATGCCAAGAAAGCCGCAGCCAGCGAATGACAGATTCATGTTTGCTCTGTCGCTCTGACCTAGTGACGGGACGATGACACCCTCCGGCTCGTTCTCTACGTCGTGTTGGCTCTCCTCTCCTTACTCCTTCCCGGTCTTCTTGCCCTTTCGAGGAACGCTCGATCGAGGAGCTTCGATCGAGGAGCTTCAATGGAGCTGAACGGCCACGTGCAGCTCGCGATGATTTCCCGCGCAAAATCGCGGCCGTTTACGGGATTCTGTCCACTCCCCGTTCGACGTGTGCGGCGGAAAGGCGCGGAATTCGCACGTACGTTTCCTTCTTTTCACGGAAGAACGCGTTTGATTTCACGCGTAACGTATATCGACGAATCGCTCACGTTGTGCTTACGTTCGAGTCTGACGGATGCAATGCTGCGAATGATGCGTGCGCTACGACGGTCGATCGTATACTATCGTTGTATGTTACGAGCAACAGCTGTTCGTCCCGATTATGTACCGAGCGCGCGGATGAGAGAATGAGAGAGAAGAATTGACACAAGGAGGGAAGGAAATAGATACGTATCGCGGTACGCGGTATACCGGCCGCAACAACGCGATGAATGCCTCCGCGATAACGTGAGAGGCCACATATGACGTAATGCAACGCGATTGGCTCGAGCCGGGTGGTGTGGTTCGTCAGTCACGCCTACCATGTGCCTGTGGCGTTCGCAAACGCACTCCCGCCAAGTCGATTCGATTGCGCACTCTCGATCGATTGTACCGTCGAGCCATCGATAAAAGATCGATTTTTACTTCTGTCCCGCGGATTATAAAAGTAAAAATTACTACGAATTATAAACGCGAATCGTGCAGATTGCTAATAACAGATAAATTGTGAATATGATAAAACGTCGAAAATTCATATTGGCGAATGACAAAGGATATAGCCGAATAAGAAGAGTAATTTTGAGCCCCGCGCGTAATCAATCGTTATGTAGAGCAAAATATTCACCTAGATAAAAGAAAATTTTCTGCCAAGTTTTGTTTAAAAATGGCCACTATTTTAGATCAAAAGATAATGCGATTTAAAAAATTTTAGATTTTTTTAAAAACAGAATTTTTAGCACAGAACGACAAAAAGATTAGAGTTTATATAATATGTATATAAATACCCTTTATAACCATAATTTTTTTGTAAAGATTAATTTAGATTTAACGGAGAAAAAAAATATTAATGAAAAATCATATTTATTAAAAGATTTCGAAATTGTGGAAGTTTTTTGAAATAAAATTTGACACAAAATTTGCTCAAAATCACTCTTCTTATTCAGCTATACCCTTTCCGAGAAGTATATAATTATAATATATAATAGTGCATAGTCTAGCGCTATAAATTTTTTGCCTCTTACATTTCAGTGTTAACGCAAGAGATCTGTTCTTTTTAGCTGAATTTGTGCATCTTTTTTTTTCATTATTTTAAATGAATTGTCGAACATATTGTGCTGTCTACAATTATAATATTATTTACAATGTTTTGTTTTAATTGTGAAGTAAAAATTATATACAGGATGAGTCAAATTAATTGTATACTGCAAAATTTCACGAACGTGTTCTTGGATAAAAAGAAAGGACAAATATATAATAATGTAACTTTTAATTTATAAGATAATTAAGAAAAAAAATTAATTTGATCGAAGTATTGCATACCGTATGACTGTCAGAAACGAGTCACGTGGTCGTACTTCACGCATGCGCAGTAGCGTGCAGTCTGTGAGATTCGTCGCACGATTCTGCACAATCCTTCTGTCTCCATTTGCTCCATTTCACGATTATTCACTTTTCGCCCAGTGAATGTTGGAGCATTTGGAGCAGTGGGAGCAGCGATCATGTAATTTTTCTGCAGGAAATGTAAAGAGTGAAAAGTTTATAGTGTTTTTAATATGTCGCGTAATTAAATTCTTTAAAGGACGCACGATCGCTTTGTGGGATAAAGGTTAATAATTGCGGAATCGGAATGAGCGAAGAGCAGCGGAGGGCGAGGAGTTCGGCTCGAAGTTACATGATCGGTGCCTACGATACGTGCCGCAGAACGACGACGGGAATGTGCGCGTTGTGCTTTCTCCCCCTCTCGCGTACATAGGACATCGCGACAATTTTGACGAAATGTCGCGCGGCTCGCATACGTCCACTCGAGTCTCGTCGGCGTCGCGCCACCAGGACTCCACGATGTCATTGTCAAAAGCTTCGCCGGACGAGCTGGCGATGCTGACGAGATACTTCCGCACGGGTAATCAGTGCGGCATCGCCACCTGCCTCGATCAACTCAAGAGTGATCCGAAGCGTTGCAAGGAGTTCATCAAGCGGACCAGCTACCTCGACATCCTCATCCAACTTCTGCGCTGCGAGAACCAAAGGATCGTCGACAGAAGCCTGAGCATACTCGCGGACGCTTGCATGATCGACGATGTCAGGAAGAAGGTATGCTTCCTTTTCTCCCTTCTTCCAAGGGCCTAACAATCATGTAACTTTTTCTCTGAGAGGTGTAAAAAGTAAAACATTTTTCAATTAATTTCAATGACAAAACTTTGCACCCTAGAGAAACAATTGAATAATTGCTACTCTGATATAGAAGTTCTTTTCACTTGACATCAGTATTCTCTAATCAGATGTATTAAATACAAATAGGTTTGTTGTTATTAACAAACTATACTATGTATTGTCAAAAAATATAATTGGAAGCAACTTAGGTAAATAAACTAATAATTATGATATTTGGATAGCTAAAGGTAACCATTAGTAGACCATTCTTATTTTAAGTGATGTCTTAAGAAATACTGACTTGATTGATTTTTATATTTTAAATCTACTTAAAATGATCTTAAAATGGATTATAATCATTATATATTTTATTATTATATGCTTATGATAATGAAAATTCTAGTATGATACAGTGAGATATGCAAAACTTACGGGATAGATAACTTATTAAGTTATTTTATCAATTAATAATTTTCCTTGGTTTCTTTGCTAATATAATAATACAGTGGAATATCCATATTATGTGAGATAATAGCAATTAGTGGTCCAAAGTATTAAACCTTTTCTATATTCTAATGTATATGATTTATGTAATTGTACATTTTTTTTGCATCCAGAATAAACATAATTAGAGAAGCAAAAAAGGGTAAATAATAAATGAAAGGAGAGATATATACAACAAATCACAGATTTCTTTTCAGTTCCCATTCTTATTCTATAGTTACTCATTGTGTGCCCTCTCTGTTTGTCATTTGCTTTCTCTTGCTTTAATATGGTCGTATATCATGCAGTAAATATGAGTGCAAGAGAACAGGAAGAGAAGAATCACTTTAGTATTCAACTGATTCATAATATGGACAAGGGCATATTATATTAGGGCATTGTATTATACAAACCAGCAACTGTATGTGAAATATAATGTAAAGTAATATACTAATGTTTTTATATAATATATGTATGTATGTATGTATGTATGTATGTATGTATGAAATATATTAACCATAATAATATTAATGAGAGAATTGTCCATCAAACAGAATAAAGAAAAGTCAAATTAAGATAAAAGACAAAACAGAAGATAGGAAAAAATAAAACAATACTTTATTAATTTATATCATATTAATTAAATTACCAATATTTATTATGACATATCGAAAACATTCAATAATTTTAAAATCTAGACATTTTATAGCTTAATAAAATGTTTTTTCTTTCCCATTATATATTTTCTATTATATGTATAAAACGCAAAATTTTAGGTGAGAAACAGCAAGATAGAATTCAACGTACTGCTCATAATAGAAAACCTCGAGCAGAATGCCATGCTGCACTGTCGTGCTTGCAGGCTCGTCAGTAACTTGTCCGAATGTAGCTGGCATGCCAAAGAAATGTGCGATGCTGGGATAATGAAAGCACTTGTGGCACTCCTAACATCAAAAACCAATGTAGATACTTATTGCATGGCTATTAGAGCTGTAAGGTATGACATTATCGCTGATTCCATAAGCGTAACTTCTTTTTTACTCTGTATTTATTTCATTATAAATTTCATTAACATTTTATATTACAATTATGAATATCTTCTCTAATTACATGCTAATTATCTTTTAATTATATTTACAGAAACATCTGGAATGTTTACAAAAATATTAGAGAGACGATGATGAAATTGGAGATTGTCAAGCTAATTACTCAATTATTCGTTATGGCCGAAGAGAAATCTAATGTAGATGCTAAATACAGCAAACTTGTGGATGCATGCTTGAAGGCCATGTGTATATTTCTCGATACTTTAGACCCGCGATGCGGCGAACAGATGCACATCAACAAGAACATGAGGGGCTATAAATGCCTTATGCGATGCTGCAGCAACAATAAGATTGCTGTCAAATGCCTCTACACTCTCTGCCAGATAGCAGAATGTCGATTGAATCTGGGTATTTCTGGCACAGTCGAGGAGCTTATAACCCTGATAAACATGGCGGACACTAGCTCCAGCCATCTGTGCAAGGAGATGCTATTTAGTCTATGTTTGTTTTGTCGAGAATCGGTAAATCGAGATAGGATTAAACAGGGCGATGGGTTGCAGGTTCTCGTGGTATTGTTGAGCAAACCCGAATACAAACATCATCATCTTAGATTGTTAGAAGCTCTCTCACATTTTATCCATGATGAAGACGGCCTCGACATTCTAACGAGACATGGTATAGTGAAGGTCTTAGTAGTGAAACTGACAGAAATTGTAACTAAGAACAGCGAAAGGAGCAACATATCAAGAAAACGTTCTAGCGATTATCTGATTGATGATTGTTGCAAAAGGCCTTCCAAGTATCCAACTTCGAGGTGAAACAGATTACATTATATATATTCACGTGTGATATTGGGATCTTGATTTAAAATATGTAAATACTGCAATTGATTTTTCATATCAGGATTGGATTACATTTGATTCACTCTTGCAGATACAGTATGGATTTTTACCGCGATGATTGGAGTCCGAGGAGCGTTACAAGTGCCTCCTCCTCATCGCCACCTAGCACACCAACTAGGCCACCTTATTTTGAGTTAAATTCAGAAATGGATGATCTCAAAGATGACGTTTACAGTCCGGTCTACAGCGATATGGAATGCGATAATGATGAAGGTACATCTTTATTAATATTTTATCAATACATAATTGGTTTTATTTTGTTACATATGATCTGATGTAAGACAAAGTAAATTTAGATTTAAATTATTTGTTTAAATTAATGCTTCGATCTATTATTGTAGAGAAAGAAGCTGGTTCCCCTAAGAGCTACAAATCGCTAACGACCATTGATTCTGATTCTTCTTCTCTGAACTCTGAGACGCCTTCGGATACAAATGCTTGTGAATATTATACGATATCGTTACTGAATAAACTGAGTCTCTCTCTTAAACCTGTAGACAAACTGGCTGAATCAATGACCATCAAATCGCTGATGGATTACATAAAATACGCAAAAAAGCAAAATCCCCTAAAAAGCCATGCAGTTAAAATATTGATAAGAATCATGGGGTAAGATTTCTTAAATTATGAATTTTATGTTTGTACAATTTTTTCTTTTGCATTTTGTTATTTTAGAAAGATTTTATTCGCATCACATTTATATTTCTTCTCCTCCACTTTACTTAGGAATGCAGTGTATTTCATGCCTCTGCTAAAGCAAGGATTAGTATTTGAGATGCAAACTCTGCCGGAAGCAGAAGAGTGCATGCAATATTTGCGCACAGTGGCGGAAACTGGCGGTGCTACCGGGCAGCTATCGTTTATATTACTGCGCGGCGAAGAAGAATGTAAGTTGTTGACTGCGGTATCGATACCACTTCTCATTAAGACACGGGATACGCTCAAATGCTTGCTGAAGAAGTACGGCGGACTAGAGCTGATATTTCGCCTATTGGCGGATTCATCACACAAGTTACACAAACAGGCGATTTGGTCTATTTGTAAATTGGCGAAGACACTCGAAATTCATCCATCGGATGATTATTCGATTGTTGAAACAGCGACGAACGCTAGTGCGACAAATCGTATGAAATCATCTGTATCGTCGACGGTAATATTCGAATTGGATGACGGCGCGACTATTAAGGCTTGCAAGCAAGTATTGTGCCAGCGTTCACCCGTCTTCTCCGCTATGCTTGAGGGTAACTTTAGTGAGGCAAATAAGAGACGAGTACGATTGAAGGACACGTCACGGAACGGCTTGAAGACCCTGATACTAGCGACAAACGGAGTCAAATTTGAGAATCGAAGCATCGAGTCGCTATTGGATGCTGTGCTATTGGCCGATTATTTCCTCATGCCGGACCTGATAAACATATTGACAGAGAACTCCATAAACAAGCTCAATCACGAAAACTTCTATCGAGCCTGGCGCTGGGCCAAGAATCATTCCTGCCACGAGTTTAGATCTTATTGCGTCAAGAGTTTACTGATCACGAAAATGTCGTGGAGTGAAACAATGCGGACGTTCCGTGAGTTCTCTACTGCTAATGCCTTCAACGAGTTCCTATGCGAGATCAGGGACATAATCATGGACGTGTTGTGCCAATGTTAATGATATTAGACAATAGAGTTCAAACCAGTGCAATGGTGACGAGAATAAAGAATATTTCGATCTCTACAATAAATCTTTAAAGAAAATGAATTCTAAGATAGAAATAGAGTAAACTTTTTTATCATTAATTTATGTGTTTACTCTGTTCTTCAAAATCTTTTTAAATAAGAATTCTTTAAATGAGCTTTGTGCATTGTTATGCGAGATTAATTGATAATTATACAAGGTGTCTCTGAAAGATTTAAAAACTTTCAAGATTTTTAATAGAGGTAATAGGATAGGTAAAATAGAATAAAAATATTCTAACATAATCAAACAAAGGTTATAACAAGTTTGCAATATACTACCATTTTCTCCTATGCAAAATTAAACTTGTAATTGTTTCATCTTATATGTATTTACAGTAACAATATTACTCACAACTATGATAAAATTTCATGTAAATTTTCTTAATTTTTAAATATATTTGTATAAATTATTTATAAAAAATTTATTAAAAAAGTTCAAAAACAGCAAAAAAAGATGATTGAATTATGTAACCATATGCAGACATAAACATTGAGCCATACTTATGATACCCGCGAAACTTATCAAAGAGAGAGTTTATAAATAACATTATTAATATTAGATATTGATGCATTTCACAGTTTTTTAAAGATATATATACATCTCGACGTTATTAGATATGCATTTTTTGATGCTATATTAATAGAAATCATCTTCAGAGACACCATGTATATATGCTAATTGTTAAATATAGACGAGTTTTTTAATTAAAATACTCGTCTCATTTTTTGTTATATAAAATATTAATTCTGTACATATCCTAAAATATTCTAAGAATATTCTAAATATTTGTACATAACATACAAATACTTACAAAATCATTATCTTCCTGTATTGATGTTTTCATATTTAAAAATATACAATAAATTTTGTTCATGAAATGTCTCGAAAATATCATATTATACAGAGTGTCTGCGAAGTCTATTTTCAGCCCCTATATTTTGGTTTAAAATTGTAAAAAACTATGAAATATATATTCAATTTTGAGAAATTACTGTTTTAAGGAATTGCAGTAGTAGAATAGTGAAAAAAAAATCATCAAAACACATTATCTTATTCGCTTTTCTAGATGCATATATATATATATATGGGTGTCTCACAAGTAATATACAAATCATTTTTCATCAAAATAAGCATCTTTTCTTTAGCTTTTTTTTATATCTAGAAATGCATTGTTTTCGAAATCTCTTTTTTAAATATACTAATATAAAATATATTTACTACTTCTTGATTCTTCTTAGAATTTTATAAAATTGTGTTAATAATCTTGCTATAAGTTTATTTATAATTTTTTTTAATTAAAACAAGTATTTCATTTTTTATAATAAAAACTATTTCAATAAAGTTTCGAGTTGATGAAAATAAATTTCTTTATAACGAAATATATTTTTGGCTCCAATTCTACTTAAAATATCTTTAAAAGTTTTATTATAAATAAATAAATATTAGTCAACTAAATTAATATTAATTTAAAACATTTAAAATTTTTATATAAAGAATAACAAAAAATAACAAAGGCACTGTACTAATTTATTAAAAGAAATAAGACATTGATAACAATGCATTTTCAGAAATTTTACTAAACGAAAGATATTTATCTTTTAATAAGAAATACATCAATGCCATATATATGAAATATTCTACCTTTGAAACACTGTGTATCATACGTGTCCATATATACAATTAACAAATATAATGAATTATCTATACAGCGAATTTCATTTCTTGCATCGCGTCATTAATAAAATTGTCTTTAATTGTTTCCTAATATCTGTAATTATCATTTAACATTCTCGTCATATTTCTCTATCAGTCAGCTTCAATTTGATTGGCTTTGATGGCACAGAGACCAAATGCAAAATCATTTCAATGCTATCCCGATTTTCACACTCGATCTTGAAGTTTTTAATGAGCTATAAAGAAACAATACACGACTCTAGTTAAGAATTAAAATTAATTAAACGATTAATGACTTACCTCCGCCAACGTAAGAGACATTTGTGTTATCGCGAGTTTGCGACCGACGCAGTTTCTCAAGCCTGTCGCGAATGGTAAACTGGCACGTGCATCGTTTACTTCCTGATAATGCGGTAAAGATTCCTTCGTTTTCATCCACCTTTCTGGCCAGAATTCGTTAGGCCGTGGAAAATTCTTCTCATCGCGGCTGCTCGAGTAAAGCGACATGACAATTAACTCCTGAAAAAAATAATCTCTTCTAATTCGTTATCTTATCAAGCAGCTCGGCAAAGTGAATGAATGCACATTTTTTACCCCTTTCGGCACTAAATAACCGCCAATTATGGCATCCGTCGGCAAATATCTCACAAGGAATGGTGCAACAGGATAAAGCCTGAGAGTTTCTTTCCTAACATTCCTCAACAGTTTATGTTCCAGAATTTCCTTTGCTGACAAGTTTTTGATGTCATGAAATAATTGATCTTGTAGTTCGGGACGACCACTAAGCAGTAGCAACATCCATTGCATGGCAACCGATGTCTAAATAAGTGATCGCATAATTACAATTTTGCTATGCAGAACGTTGTATATTTTAATTATTAATTGAATATGAAACTCCATCGATTACAAAATTGATTGATTTAAATTTAAGACTTTTTCTCAATCAACATAACTTTTAGTTGAGAAAATTTAAGTTGCAAATGTCAAATTATCATTTTATTTTGTTATGTCTGGTAATAAATAAAACGTACTGTGTCGCCCGCAGCTATGATGAAATCGGTAATTATTCTGCCGGCCATATCATCGCAAATACCGTAATTCGTAATCATCTGCAAAAGTCCGTCGCCATTTGACAACTGGATCATTTTTGGCACCAAATTGTGTACTCTTTCCAGCACCGTATCGACAATTTTAACGAACTTAGTCCATATCGGCAATTTAAACTTCATCGCCAATTTAGGCGGTATAATTGTGAGAGTTGCGGAATATTCGAAAATCTGATGTACCATCATTGCCACGTAATCTATCTCAGAACGTAGTTGCGGCTTGCAATCCCGCCATCGTGAACCTATCATAACCGCCAGCATCACTATAAAAGGAATACTATCGATCAGTGATATATTGTTAAGCAAAAAATTATTAAAAATAATTTTACGCAGTCGACAAATACGTGAATGTAATCATTAATTATATAACGTTATTCAATATAATGTTACTCATTTTACTATAATAATATAATGTTATTTAACAGAATAATAATTGAAAGTAATTGCTGCTAAGAATGATTTTCAAAGTTTACCCTCGATAGACCACTGATATAAATGATGTTCTAACTTTGGTATTGTACATCCGATTTGACTATATGCCTTCCATTTCTCTGTCAAATTCTTGGCGCTTTCCTGACATGGTGTGCATAAAAATTCCATTGGATCAGGCTTGATCATCACGTTATTGAGAATTCGACGATGATGCAACCACTCTTCCCCGTCCCTATCTCAACAGCGCAACGTATTCCATTACCTTTCGTTACTTCATTCTTTCATTATCTTTTTAAATCATTTCACGATAAGTTGAATAATTTTCGCTGAGAGAAACAGAACTCAGACGAACAATATCTTTTTGATTATAAAAAAAAAAATAAAAATTTTTTATTCTGCAAAAGAGTTTTAAAAGGTAAACTTTCCGGATACATTATCTCTTAATTGTGTGCAACTTCAACGTTAATATCTAATTCTATTGAAACTTTTTCAGAAGGATAACATACTGATGGGAGAACATCATACGTACATGAAGAGCAGACCTCGGTTTTGTCCTCGAATCTCATTATACAGTTGCCAGGATTCCGGCAAGAAGTTCCGCGGCATGGGACCAGCAAGATCAAGTAATATCTTACGATATTCGGCAGCCGAATTAACGAAAACGGCTCGCACCGGTCCAATCTGTTCTCTGTAGACCGGTCCGAGTTCTCGGTGTCTCTTATCCACATATTCGTGTAGCTTTTTCGCGCCACCGGCCAATATCAGGTCCAACATCGTGCCGAATACAGGGAGACTACGAGGTTCGGGCGGTTCCTTTCCCGTCAGAGTACTGAAATCTCGCACGAACGTTTGTGATAACATGAAGTTCCTTGCCAAGCCTTGGCCGGCAATGTTCCTCGAAGAAGGAACAGCAGCATCATTTTCGTTCGGTATAAAAGACCGTGAATCGGATCTAAGCATTCTATGCTTGACGAGCAAGATGTTGAAGTCATCGTGAAGGTTCATCAACCTCGCGAATCTTCGTAATACTCTTCGTGTAGTGTGCATCTCTCCGGCGACACCGAATATACAGGCCCAAGAGACGAGTACGTGCAGCTTCGCTGTCAACGAGAAATCAGAGCGTGATCGTATCGAATCTGATACGCCGTACCGATTCAGCGCTTCGCGATTATTCAGCGATTTTTTTTGTCACGTCGACAAAATTATTACAAGACGGATAATGTATGCAAAACGAGGACAATTTTATAAAAAGAGAAGCGAACGAAAAAAAAACATTGGTTTAATGTACCTCCAGGTAATTCTATTGTTTTGAAATATATATATGTAAATTGCAGTACTGCTCTTTAGCTCGTTTAAACGTCGAATCCTCTGATTCGAAAAACATCTTGTAATCTTGGTTCAATTGGATATCCGGCCAATATTTTCTTCCTCTTTCACGCTGTCCCTAATATAACTCATTACGTATGAGAGGCGTGGCATCATCGGGAGATAAAAAACGCAGTTAAGAAAACAAGACGGCATAAGTGAAACGTTATTACGTGCACGCACGTTTGATTTTAATTTCAAAATCAATTAAGAGAAATATAAAGTTGAGATAATTAACACCCGTGAAATATAGTTTCAATTACGAAATAGTTTTTATCTGATACTTAATGTAAATAATAAGATTTCATTGAAACAGATATGCTTATTTTATTACACATTTAAAATCAAGAAAAGACCAATAACGATCATAACGGATCTTAGTGCTCAAAAAATAATTTCATAGATTAATTTATATGTTCTAATTCATCGAACTGTGCACCACATCTTCATCAGCTCTTAAATTAAATCAGAAAAGTAATATCACATCATTAAATTGATAATTAATTTAATAATACTCATATTAACAGTATTTATTAAGTATTTATAAGATTCTCTTATTTTAGAAAACTGTAAAACAACAAATACGCGTTGTTTGAAGAATTTGAAAGTCACCTAAGAAATTATTATTTAAGCATCAAAATTTGCTTGTTGGCCTTTTTTGATTTCAATTGTGTTATACATTTCACGATCTTATATGTATGTATATTAATTATTACATTATGTTTTTTATTTAATTCAATATAGAAAAGAAAAACAATTTTTTGTTCAAAGGATAAAGAATCGATTAGTTTAAAAACAGTTTTCAGAATTATTTTTCTTGCTAATTAAATAAAATTAAGTTTATATATTAAGTTAATAATATCGAAGTAAATGGAACAGCCAATTTAATACTTATTTTTTATCATCTAAACAAATCGTATCTTTACATGTATTTGCAAATATAAAGCCGTCTGTAAAACTGTTTTAACAAAGTAATATACATGTATATAATAACAATTCTCAAAAAGAAATAGAACTCTTTCAAAAGTGATTACGTCGGCGGATCTAATCTCAAAGCACATCGTTAAGGCCATTTCACAATAGTGTAAACGTAACTGTAAGTGATAGAAAAGTATTGTAAAACGCAGTTATTTGTCCATTTCTACTAACATAAATTAACTTTAATCTCGGGTTTTCTTGTTTATAAAACCGAAGGAAGATTAAAAAAGAACTAAGATTAAAGCTAATTAGTATTGGTAAAAGTAAACATACAATTGCTTACAATCATTTACGACTATACAATTACGCTATTGAACGGCCCTTAACGATGATGCTACACTTTTATCCAACGTTTCTCAAATATTCATATAATTTAATTTATGTAATTTTTATTCATGTAATTTCAATTTAACAGTTCTCATTTTAAATGTGATTAAATTTGTCGTTAATTATACTATGATTCCAATCGATTTGCAATCGATCTTTCTTCCATCGCAATACATTCAATTCATGTCGGTTTATTTAATTAGATTTAATAACATAAATCATAATAAGCAGGAATTCTCGAGCTAAATTTAGGCGCGCCGGTAAAAAAAGAACAAAATGGTTCGAACCGGTTGGTATTTCAAAAAGATCGTTAAGAAAACTTCAACAGTCTCTAACTTTAATATCATAATATTATGAATGTATACATACCAATATTTGTGTTTTGATTCTAATTAGCTCCTCTTCTTATGTCGTTATATTATATCGTAATGTCACTTCATCGTAGAATGTTGTATTTGAAAACTGAGATTCGCTCTTCTGTGTTTCCTTTTTCCTTTTCTCTCTCTCTCTCTTCTTCGTTACATCCAGTGTCCAGATGCTCCCCGTCCTCACGTACGTGCCGGTCTAATAAACTATGCTCGATTCTCCGGGATCAAACTGTCGAACTCGCCTGGCGAGCATCCTGAACCTTCCTACCGCGCATGCGGCAACTCCTGGTTGCCGATCGTTGGCGAACCGACACCAACCGGAAGCGGAGCCGACCGCAAGCGGTGCGGAACGTAGTTTCGAGCCGATTGAGAAGATTTTCTGCCTTCCATGCGATTGGGATTCGCGATGGGCTTGCAGCAGGAGATCGAGTATACCGTTATCTGGATCTGCGCCGCTGTTCTATCCTTCTCGTCTTGAATTAGAAGCACGATCGAATCCTGCTTCCCGGGTTTCTATATAAGGCGATCGATTATTATTAATAGCGATCTAATTAATTCCATGATATTCGCAAGAGCAACTTTTTTGTAGAGAAATTACTTTCTTACGTTCTCTTGAAAGCAACTGAGCCTGTAAAGTGTTTCATCTTCGACATGAAGGAAAAAGAAAAAAAAGAGAATTCTTCTCTCCGAGAAATTTCAAATCGCCCGGCAGGCGCCTATATATAAGACGCAGACATCTGAATGTCAAAACAGCTGAGACGTATGGCTCCGTCCGAGAGGGAAACATACGTCGATTACATCCCAAGATATGCTAAGTTTATTCAAAGTGAATCGGCTGCCATGAAGTTTTATGGATCGCGCCTGGGTTCCTGAAGACCCCCGAGATTTCGGATGCGTCTGATATATCTGATAAAAAAAAGTGGCGCTGGTCCCGCTTTCCTCTTTCTTCCTCCTCCTCCTTCCTCTTCGTCCTCGTCCATTTCATCTCTACAAAATAAGCAGGAGACAAGAGTCATGTTTTGATCCGCGATAAACGTCGGGCTCTGTTATTTCAAGCGATTCTAATGTTTTGTTTGTTGAAAGATTTAGCTATAGGTTAATTAAAAGTCATTTTACCTTTTTAAGCGACAAGAGGCTTTCTTTCCATAATTTGTTTTGTCTTTTCATTTTCCTCCTTCGAACCTTCGGACAATTTTATATAAATTCAATAAATGCAAATTAAAACGAAAATAGCGAAGAATTGCGGGTAAAAAAGAGTGGATCGACGCACGACAGACGGTCGGCGTGACGACCAGACCTGTTTGTCTCCCATCAATAACAATCGCGTTGGCAAATTTTTTTGTACATCAAACACGTGATACACATTACAGCTGCGTATTATTTATTGAAGACGAAAATACTTTTTGTGCAATCCCTCGACCCCTTCATTGTCCTTGATTTCCTCCACGCTCTTCTTCAGAAACCGTTGGTCTTTTCGCGATTCGAAATGCACGAAGTTTGCGGAGTATCGATATCTCCCGTCTCGATCAGAGTATCGATATCGCCGCGGCGGGCGCGAGATGGCAGTGGTTCGATTCGACGATCCAAATAATTCTCGCGCGGCGCGTTCGTTGGCGCGCGGTACCAGCGGTACCTTTGGACGCGCCGCTCTCGGCAACCGGTGCGTTATCGCGGCGTTATCAGTGACTAGCAACATCGATCGATCTATTCGTCTGACATCGGCGTCAGGCGTCAGTTCGCCTTCTCGTCTTCGCCCCGAGGTTCCCGACGATCATTCCGCCGTTCGTAGGCGGTCGAGAAACGACGTCGCGCACCTGGTTCGCAGAGCTGCACCGTTCTGCACCTCGCAACGTCGTCCTACCTACACTTTTTCTATTTTCCATCCTCGTCTCTTTCTCTTTCTTTGATGCGCGTTCGTCGCGTGTCCTGGGTGCCGAAAGTACGAGTGAGACCGCTGACGAGGAAGAGAGAGGATCGAGATCGGACGATCCCATCCCACCTGTGGTCACCATAGGCCACAGATCACCCAATCACCATAGGTCTCCTTTGCGTCCTACGATCCTGACAGACGTCGTCTCTACTCCGAGACTGAATTTCTCCCAATTCCTTCATCTCCTCCGACACGATGGACTTCGACGCGGAGACGTGTCTCAAGGATTGGAACGATCTGGCACAGGACTACAAGGAACTCGAGGTGAGCATTCTGACTCCTATCGCGGGGCTGCGAGGTTAGGTTCCCTTGAGTCATGTTCGCGAGATCGTATCGCGATCCGCGGATCATTTTGACCTGAACGACGGAAAAGAGAGGAAAGAAAAAAGTTTCGTGGTTCAATAATTTCGCGAACGTCACGTCACTTATTCGCGTGACCTTGGCGATAAATCGATCACGCGAGCGACCTAGCGCTTGTATGTTTTAGTATTAATTACCGCATTGATTAACGATGCAGTTATTGTAATAGCCGCAAATGATACTGCAGAATTTTAATAACTACCGCAAAAATTATAGCGCACTTCTTTGTATTTATTTTCCTGATTTCTCATTAACTTATGCACTCTCATCAAACAAAAATGGATTAAGGTAGAGAGAAATGGATTTATGTGCATGGTTATTGTCAAATTCAAATTCTTAATTTTTTATTTATTTTAATCCAGTTTAAGAATTCCTTGAATCCATGAAGTGGAATTAAAACAATAGGATTTCTATTCTTTCAATTAAAAAAAAAAAGTTGTGTGGGTCAAGTAATCCATTTTAATTTATGAAACGAGATTAAAATAGTGATTTCTATTTTTTCAATCTAAAAGAAATTTTCATGGGTTACACAATCCATTTTTAAATCTATGACAGGATTGAAATGATGTAATTTTTATTTTTAATCCAAAATGTATTTGAATGAATTAAAATGGATTACAAATTTTCAATCCATTTAAATCCATTTCTGTTTATTGAGTTCATTAGTGGAGCTTAAAAAAAGCACTATTTTTATATCTACAAAATAAAATATATAAATTACATGAATATAAATGTAAATAGATACATAATGTAATATATGTTAGGAATAGTGAGAATAAGAAAATGATCATTATCAAATAGTTATAAATCATGTTTGCAATCAGTGATCATCACTTATTAACTGATAATCAAGATATTGGAAGATACTAATTGTTGTGTTTTAAAAAGATATTTTATTTACTTGCAGGCACTAAATAGGGAGTATGTTATGAAGTTAGAAGAAATTAGTGAACTGCAAGCGAAATGTATAAAAGGGATCTCTCATCAAAAATACCGGATGGGTATAATAAGGAAATCCTTAAAACAGTAAGTTTAAAGCTTGCATGTTTTTTTTTAAATAAAATAAATGATAACTTTCAAGAATTTAATTATGTTAATAAAGCAAATTAATGTTTTTGTTTAAAATATTAATACGAATACTTGAAATATCTGTAATTATTATTTAAACTATTTAAAGTATTACAGATGATAATCTGTATGATTTTTATTTATTTCCAGGCCGAGCGCAAGAGAGACACGAGAAGAATTAAAAAAATCTATAATAAGAAGAGAACAGCAGCTCCAAGAGATTGAACAAACATTACCTAAGTCAAACGGCACTTACTTACAAATTATCCTGGGCAGTGTCAATGTCTCTATATTAAATAAAAATGACAAGTATGTCACTATAAAGATTCAAATTGACACTTTTGTATCTGGAGTGGTTTTATGATAATTGTTTGCTTTTAGATTCAAATACAAAGATGAATATGAGAAATTCAAATTAGTACTGTCGGTAATTGGATTTGTACTATCTGTATTAAATCTATTTACCAATGTAAGGTGAGATACTGTCCATTTAATTTGTTTATAATTATTACTGCATTTTCTAAAACATTTATTAAATTTTTATTAAATTCTATTACTAAATTTATTACTAATATTTTTTATATATGAAATTTGTATGTATTTTTATAATCTTTACTGTGTTTTTTTTTACATTTCAGAACCTTAGAACTTAGTTTTATGTTTCTTCTCGTTTGGTACTATTGCACGTTAACGATAAGAGAAAGTATACTCAAAGTGAATGGATCAAGAATTAAAGGCTGGTGGAGATTTCATCATTTTCTCTCGACAGTGGTAGCCGCTGTTCTACTGGTCTGGCCAAACACAGGACCATGGTATCAATTTCGTACCCAATTCATGTGGTTCAACGTGTATATCAGTAAGTGTATAATTTTTAGACAAATGTCAAGAAATATAATAGATAAATCACTCTTATTTAGAATTCTACTGTTATTTGGAACACTTATTTTCAAATTACTGCCTGCTAAATTTCCAATTAACATTTGTTTTTCAGGTGTAGTACAGTACTTGCAATTTAGATACCAACGTGGCGTTTTGTACCGGTTAAAAGCGCTAGGCGAGAGAGACAATATGGACATCACCATCGAAGGATTCCATTCATGGATGTGGCGCGGTCTCTCGTTTCTGCTGCCGTTCCTCTTCGCCGGTTACTTATTTCAGCTATATAACGCTTATACGCTTTACGAACTAGCGTACCATCCGGATGCGACATGGCACGTATCAGTTCTCAGCGCCATGTTCCTCGTACTATTTTTGGGTAACACCACTACTACCATCATGGTGATCCCGCAGAAACTCGTCAAGGAACGTATCAAGGATCATTTGTTCGCGTCTAAGCCCGATCGCAGGAAAGAGGGAAGGATGCGTAATAACCCGGACAATAAGGATGAAAAGAGTGAGTGAGGGAAGAACTTGAGTACTTCCGACTGATGAAAAGCTTGACTCACAAGGAACATAAATCTGGGAAGAATTGTTACTAGAAACAAAATGACTACGCTATAAACGCTATTGGTGCTGGCTCTAAAATAATAACGAACAGTACTTTGTTGCATTGAGCAAAGGCATCACACGCATGTATACATATACATGCACGACGTGAGTGACTTTGATCACGAATGGAAAAGTTTCTGTGTACTTTTTATTTACTTTACTCTTGGATAAAGTCCATTGTCAAGTGTTTTCGAAAATATTCTTTGTACTCTTCGACCGTCCTGAAATAAACTTGCCTAATTTCAATAATAGGCTTCTCAACGAATTTGAAGTAGTTTTTTTATAGAAGGAAATATCATAGAAAGTATCTTTTATTTTTCGAAATTAAAAAAAAATCTCAGGTAGGAATTATTCAAATCTATTTGAAATTGATTGAATATATACTATAACCTGATTTTTATTTATGTTTTGTTTTATTCTCTTTTGTGAAAAATATCTTGTTATTTAAGCATTATTTGATGTCTCGATGGTTTTGATTAGAAAAAAGTCAATTACAGATTAATCGAACAATAGTTACGATTCGTTCCATTTTGGAACACTGCATGTGGTTCTCGCTCGGATTATCAAATAAAACATGCATTTATTTTTGAATTAGTAACATCCGATATGGTTCGATTATATGACGCGCAAACGACGCAGATAAGTCGTGTTCGATAAAAGGCCAGCTAATCTATTTACGGGTAATTTGTATGTATATGTGTACACAGACAGATACACACACATGCCAAGTACAGACTGTTTCTTAAAATTTAATGACATTGAAATTATGCTCATATTTGATGAAATACTTTGTATACACACGTACACATCTTAATTATGTATTCATTCTACAGGCGATATACATAAATATACATATATACAAACACAGATGCGATATTATTTCGTAAGAGATTTCGCGCAAAGTGCACTCCGAACATAAATCGTGTATAATATAATTACGACATATTTTGCTCCAAATGTATTTATTGAAATGTATCTATTAATGTGTAAATAAAAGCGTACCGAGCCGCCTAATCCTGCAACGAGAATTTGTAGTTGAAAATTACTTACGTATCGAGCCACTAATTCGATTAATTTTTTTTTACGAGTTTTTGTTTCTTTTCACACTTTTGTTCCGTCCATATCGCACATAAGCGCGAAAACACGTGTCGAACTTTGCGATTGTATATTTTACTATATGCGTAATTTATAACAAAATGAGATAATATAAAACATGCACAAATTGTGTATGTAAAATATACATACATACATACATACATATATATATATATATATATATATATTATTAACTTTAATAAAATGTTTATATATACATATATATATATATATATATATATATATATATAAACATTTTATTAAAATTAATAATCACCTCGTGATTTACATTATTAATAATTGTCCGGACACAAAATATATTAGAGATTTATTTTATGTATTGTATTTTTTTAATACAAATTCGCAAAATATAATTTTTTAGAGAAAACTTAATTGCAAATTCTTGCCAATATAATATATTTACAATACATTTCCAGTAAAAGTAATTTATATTCAAACTGAAAAAATTTCTGACCCATTATTAAGAATGTCAGATTGAAAAATGTATTTAAATACAATTGCAACAAAGCACTGATTTTATTTTATTCCTATTTTTACTTTAATCTGAAAATGTGTGTAAAAGATGATAAAATTGTGACAGAATAGCATTAAATATACAAGATAATTTTATATATAATTATGAAACTAATTGTCCAGACGCACAAAATAATGTAAGCTTATTTTATATATATTACAAATTATTGTAGAAGTATCACTGACAAGAGTTTTTACTTCTAATTGAGTTCCCTAAAAAATTAAAATGAATGAATTTGTAGCATAAAATAAACTTCTATATTCTGTGTTCAGACAGTTACTTTCGTAACTGTATGTCTTATAATAAATTTAGTAGAGGAGTAATCCATGCACATCGACCTGATTAAAAAATTCTCATTTTCCTATTTCCTTTTCTTCACTATAATTTCGATTTTATCTGAAAAATTCCAAAGCTGCTATTTTTCTGTTAAATGATAAGTGTTCGTATGATCGATGAATCAATGAACGGTACATCAACTTCTAGAGATTTAAAGAATTTATATATTTGGTGGAATGATTCAAATGCTTTCTCGGCAAAGAAATCAGCTTGTACACAGAATAGCATACAATAAAAGAAGGAGAGTTAGCTAACATCAACCGGAGACTATAGTTACGTCACTGTCTGGAAAAGCAATAGTTTAGTCATTGCAATCTACGACGTGCTTAGGTAAACTCAACCAGTCCGCTTATCGACGTTCTTCACGAGTGTGCATGTCGTGCGTGACTTCGCACATTCTATTATATTCTACTATCTGTACATTCAGGAGATCGACAGACGCGCATTCTTTTCAGGAGAGCCAAAATGCCGGTGAAGATCAATTGGCCCCTGCTGACGGCGACGGTTTGTCCTAACATCGGTGGCTTCGTAGGCGGCTACATCACTAAAAAGAATATGAGCTGGTACGAGGTGAGGAGATCATGCATTGCAAGTCGGCGAGATTACCACGTTATCACATGATGCATCGTGTGTAATTAAGAGAATTTGATTAGAAGAATATTACGTTTCGTTATGCGCTTTTTCTGCGGAATCTAAATATAAAACCGCGAAAGTGTTTGTAGGCGAAGGTCGTCTGCGATATACGCGAATCGATACAAGAGTGATTCGCAAGGTGTAACGTGGTGCTACCCGGATCATTTGATTTCCACTTTGCTTCAGTATAAAAAATTGGAGCCAACCTCAAACATCTTTATAATGAAAATTATTACTGCAATATTATTATTTTTATAATTACTTGCAATTATATTTCTTTATAATCTGATATTTATAATTATAATAGTTTATAATTACAATTATAATTTTAACGTATATAATAAATATATAATATTATGCATTATTTATATTAGAAATGATTATAACTGCACATATTTAATCTAATTTTTTATAATTGTACGTTATTTATAAACGTGATCATAATAACTTAAAGTTGCATATTTATCCTTATAATTACAATTGCATTCATAACGTGCGAGACACACAAATGCAAACTCCAGATAAAAGATCCAAAATATTTGTATGAAGATTGTATTCATAATCAGTAATTACAATAAATCAGTCATAAATCTCTACACGGAAAAAAATGGTTTTACTAGAGTATCTAAAAATTTAGTTGGATACAGAGCTAAACATAATTTTATCGAGCTATTAAAATAATTTCGAACAACGTTTAAGTATAATGAGCAATGCTGCAAATATTTGACATTCTAGCAATCAGTTTGAGCATTCTACATAATTATTTGATGATCTAACAAAATTATTTTCAGATCTGCATCCAGTTAAATTTTTAAATACTTTAATGAAACCGTTCTTTCCGTATAATTATCTGTCAGTTTGATTAAGATTTCATAGTCCTCGTACAATCTCTCGTTCAAAAAAGTAATTTTAATATACCTTTTCTCATGGATAACATGTTTTCTATTATCTCGATGTCTTCTTTTGTATCTTCATATGTACAAAGTTTTTCAAAAAAAAGGAACTTTTTGAAGCTCATCCATCTATAAATAAAAGGAAAGGTTTTAAACATGTATCCTAAAATTTATACTTATTGCAATACAAGTAATAAAGATTCAGTCAAGCCATATAGGGTCTTATTAGCAATTTTAAATGCAATTTAAAGCTTTGTTTAAATAATTATTCGATGTAATAAATAAAGATCGAGTGGCTATGAATATCGATCACTAATGACAAATACTCAAACAATTCAAATGGAGATTCATGAATCACTACAAAAAACTTGATCACGATGTATGACTATAAATCTGTAATTGATTATGCTTATATAATTACTGATCAAAGGCAGTCCATGATTTCTGTTCGCAAGTATCGTTTTAAATGATACGTAAAAAAAGACAGGTTTTTCAAATATTCAAGAGATTAGCACTAAAAATCTTTTTGCTGTTTCCTTTGGATATTTATATCGTAAAGTAAGTACCGATACGTTATATCGGGATACTTTTATTTCGCTTACACAAAATCTCTTTTCGTGTGAGAGGGAGAAAGACTTAACTAAAGAGCGATCAAGCAGCGCTTCTATCTACCGTCAATCGCGGAAATATAATGCTCAAGTGTTTTACAATAAATTACACCTTACCGCTAGTGATATAATAACACGTAATATATCGCTTTTGTACGTATAGATGTGTCCGCCGTTCTAAATCCGTTTCACACTCATTCCAGTCGCTGAAAAAGTCGAAAATTATCCCGCCGAATTGGGTATATGCGCCTGTGTGGACCACTCTCTACTGTACAATGGGCTACTCGTCGTATCTCGTATGGCGTGACGGGGGTGGTTTCGAGGGAGCGGCCGTACCGCTCAGTGTCTATGGCCTTAATCTCGCCCTCAACTGGACGTGGACGCCGCTATTCTTCGGGACTCACAACATAAAATGGGTATTACATCTGATTACACACGCACGTGCAACACACATACATTGATCGCAAATCTCTGGGAGCGTTCGAGTGTCCTTCGTGTAATTTTATCATCATAAATAATTATCGCTATATTAATTATATTGGAAGATATCTATAGTCGAGATAAATCCTTTCGAGATTCGTATCGCTTAAGAATAATCTTATTATTCGCGAATAAACATGACTATTAAACAGGAAGAAATTAGAAATTAATTTCTTTTTCAGTTCAGATGATAATAAAAGTTTGTATCTTTTCAAACTGACTTAAATTCATATATCTAAATAAAAGTTACGTAATTAAATAATTAAACAGAATTTTTTAATATCTTGTATAATATGTAATTTTTATTATTAGAATATAATAGTTTCTTTTAATTAAGACAGTTTGGAAGAAACAAACTTCTATCAATGCACGAATCACTCGAACAATTCCACAACCAAATCTACAATGATTTTAGACCGAAGTGAGTTTGAGGATTGCTTTGAATATGATTACAACTAACTTTCGTAAACTCACGTTTGATTGGAAAAATGCACTTTGTTGATATGCTAAAAAATAAATTTTATATAATTATTTCCAGTGTCTTTTCAACTGAATCTCTATAATAAGAAAGGATCGAGCATGTGTATGTTTAATAGATTTTTGACATGCTTTTATAGATCACTTTTGCATTAATCAAAGGTAGAGCGAGACATCATTAAATGCTTTCGGAGCAATCTTATGAAACTCCATTTCGGTCAAAAATGTGATTTAGGAGTTGATTCCGTAACCTTAACGATGTCGTTATGATATCGTTGTGCAGATTTTTTGTATCACGTAATAGCTGCGCAATGATACCATAACATCGTTAAGATTACAGAATCGACCCCTAAGACTACCGTTTTACATCCATACACAGGCTCTCTACGAAATTGCGACGATGTGGGTCTCTACGGCAGCGGTCGGGATTGTATTCTACCGCGTCAATCCTACTGCCGGTTATCTCATCATCCCCTACGTCGTGTTTAATGCTTTTGCCGTGGCGTTCAATTACGTCCTCTACCGGGACAACAAACAGCTCCCTGATGAGAAAGCCGAGGGAAAGAAAAATTAAGGACATTTACATAGTAAAACGAATACAGAAAGGGAAAAATAGAGAGACGCGGAAACACAGTGGTGTACTGTAAATGTCTGTTTAGAAAGACAGCTTTTGGTGTCAAAAAAGCATTCCTCACGAGACTAATGCTAATGGTGGGCTTAACGAGTACTTTGAATCAGAGATTTGAGTATATAAAAATCGAGTATTCGCATATATCTCTGTTAAAAGAGATAGCTTATGAAAGCGTTAAAAAAAGGAATATCACCGCAAAGTATTTCTGTCAGAAAATCTATTGCTTTTTTACTTTATTTATATTAGAGTGCATTCCGTTTTACGCATAATACGCATTATGCATTATTCATCTTTGTTTAATATTCAGTGAACAATAAGAATAAGCGATCATGCATATTATGTGTGAAATGGAACACATTCTTAATGTAAGGAATACGCATTCATATCAAAGGAAATACTTTGTAGCAATGTTTTCTTTCCTCTTTTTCATGTAAAGTTATTTTTAAAAAAAGGATGACGTGCGAAAATACTCGTTATTCAAAGGCGTTGAAAAACTTGATATTTTTGCATAGATAAGCTTAGCTTATCAATTTGGCTGTTATTTTCTTAGTTTTAATGAAATTGAGATAATTGAGTGCCCATCATTCATCATACTTTCGTGCAATCGTCATTATCGTTATGGACCATCGCAGTCGTCGGGTTCAACGAGATGTGCCTTTGCATTTAACGCACAACGCCGTTAGTATACACATATGTTTATTAATCGATATACGAAATAAAGATTAGCTATCGACCACGTGTACGTACATTATACAGTGTAATATCTTAATTGTACTAAGCTTTAATAAATCATATAAAGTAACCTGAAGAAGGATGGATGGGGGACAGGATTGTGTGGACAGGAGACTTTCATTTTCCTCTGTCTACTCCTCGTGGAACTACGGAGCCTTCTTTCGAATTAGTTAGCCTCGTTAAAATAATGTCAGCCGCGAATTTTAAGCACTCCCGCCTCCGCTTGAAGCTGCAATCTCGGCATCTTGCCTTTTGTACAGAATAGGGCAGAATATATTACACAAGAGCGAGTATGATGATACGGGCGGCTGCTCGGGCGGGATCTCTTTTAGGCGGCTGTCGTCGCCGCATTCAGCTGCCGTATTTCACAAGCGCTACGTAGGTTCTGTTGCGTAAATGTAGCCTTGCTGTTGTAGCACATACAGTCGCTTTTCTACTGCCTCTTTGTCTGAAATCAAAAACAAATCGTGATCATTGTGAATAATAGAATCGAATAAAAATTATGTTAGCGAAACAATCTAATTATTTTATTTTTAATTATAAATGAACAAAAAAGAGTCTTAATGAATATTTGTTAATCAATATTTGTTATTTGTGTGAATAGATGCAATTAATAAATTGACAAATAAATATTAAATAAATAGTAATGTGCCAAGATGTTTTCATATCGAAAATAATTTTAAATGTAAGCTAAAAATAATTATATAAGTCACAAGAAATAACCAAAGTATTTTTATTACTAGCAAAGATATCTTTTTAAAATCTCTCAAAATCATTTAAAAAATAAAAATAAAAAAAAAGAACAGATTTAGTTACAATTCGGTAAAGATCAATTATTACGTACATTTAATAAGCAGAGCTCGGTCTTGGCTATGACTGACATGCTGCGCTAACGAATGCAATAATATCTGTGCCGTGTGATATCGCTGGAAACATTCACCACCTTTTCCAAACAGTTCGTCCAATGCTGCTGACTGACACTGTAAAAGTATAATCATATCAAATATTTCGGTACATACAGATAAATGCCGACAATGCGTTCGTTTTTTAATGGCTAAAAATATATAGATGTATATTCAGTGTCTAGATAAAGAAATCAGAGATGATAAGCGTAACTAAAAAAAAAATATTAAGAGTTATTTCGGTACCATGTGAATCGCATGATTATATAGTATCTTGTCTGCTGTGGCTCCTGTTTGACGAAGAAGCCCCGCACTATTCAACTGCTTGCATTCTGTCAAGCATGACTTGAATTTGTCGTTCATGGTACTGACAACTACAAAAAAGAGCGTTTTAATTTAAATATAGTTTATATGTAACTCACACATATATTGCAGCTTCAAAATTTATATGAATCATATATGTATATATAAAAAATGGTGTTGTCGCAAGATTGCGCTCTGAATTTACAGATTACAAAAAAAATTTGAAACAAACTTTTCAAACAATTCAATATTTCTGTAGAGAATATTTTTCATTAATTATATTTTGGAAAAAAAAAGTAATGAAATTTTAACATTGCATTCAATTGTGTTTGAATTTTACTCTAAAAAAAAAAAAAAATGTTAAAATTTTTAGGAATATTTAAAAAATTTTTAAGATCCTGAGATTCTGTTTCAAGTTTAGATCTAAATCCTAGAATTCAATTCAAAATTAAAAAAATTTTTTAAATCAAAATATAGAATTTATGCATTGAATGTGTTCTACTATTGGATATTTAATGTTAAAAATAATAAACTGCGATGAGGAGTGAAGAAATGACGAGATTCCAATCCATCTTTTTCTAAAATTCACTTGAAAAATGAGAATCTATTAAACTTATACAATAATGTGTATTAAATATAATAAAAAAAACTTTACCATCCTTCACAGTAGCTGTCGGTTGTAGCCTTCCAGCTTTGAGTTCTTGAGTGGCTAGACTCAGGCCGGAGCTGAGCCACTGAAGAGCTCGTACCAGAAGGATGACCTGTTCGGCACGTTTCCTGGTGGCCGCATTACCAGCTTGTTCGATACTACCAAGAGGCGCCGGTTGTTCAATATTGCCGAGCGGACCAGCTCTGGATCTGGCAACTTCGCACACGCATTCGCACAATGCCACAACAAAATTCAACTTGGCCAGAATCTCGTTATGTTCACGTTCCATGAGTGTCTCCTCTGGTAGTTCCGGCGCGATGAACGTTAATGGACGATCATCGATTGTCGTCGGCATGTCCGGAAAGAGACTTTGAAAACTACCGGCTTCTACAGATGGGATGAATAATTAACATGGTTATTAAATTATATATAGATAAAATATAAAGACAATTATCTTTTCGTATTTATATAATATATGATATACTTTTGAGGAACAGAATGTTAATTAAGAAAAGACGTTAGAATTAAAAGTTAATGGCTATTACTACGGTATTTCTATGATAGTATTCCGCAAATTCCAATACATTACTCCAACATTAGACTTAAGATTTTAATAAAAACCATTTATTATGGCCAAAAATTACCAGATATTTCCGGAAGAGTAACGGCCCTCGTGCCGAAGGGTATGACAGGTGAATGCCTGAGAGTGTTGTTGTTGTCTTGAAAAGCTCGTGAAGTAGGTGAACCAAGCACTGCCAGCGGACCCGTAAGCAACGGTGAGGACGCGCTGTTATTGCCCGTAGATCGGCGCAATGGCGAGGTTCCGCTCGGCGTGTGCGAATGTCTCGCCACGGGGCTGACTTGCCATGTGTTAGGCGGCGGCGGAGTCTCGCTCAACCTAATTGTTGACAAATTTGCTTTAGTCCTTTATTTTATTGGATATTTTAATAATTCCACATAAATTTCCAAAAATCTGGACCTTTAATAAAAAAAAAAATCAATTTTGATATCATACAACTCGAGATTAATAGATTGTTGTTACACCATGGATTCACCGATTGATTTGTCCCATCGATAGCGAACAAAGTGTAACTAAATAAAAAGCTGAACAGGATAAATAAAGATTTGTTTAAGTAAATTTCGTTAATATACACATACACACACGCGCGCACGCGCGCGCTCGCATACAATTTTGATTAATAAAAATTACTTCTCTTTTTTTCTTTTTTTAAATCTTTCATTTTATTTTAATTTGAGAAAGATAGAATTATACAATTTAGATTATTTAGAAACTTACAAAAAGGAAGGAAGAGAAAGTTTTTTATATCTTGAATTGGTTCAAGAACATACCTTCTGCCGGGCGGAGTGCCAATGACAAACTGTACGCTAGGTGGACTAAGGGAGCCAATGTCTGGTGGATGACTTCTATGGGAGTCCACGCTGCGTTTCATACTAATCGGTTGTGAGCGGGGCACGCTGCTGCCACCGGAACGGGCGGCATTCGTCAAAGGAGACTGCGACGGTTGTTGAATCGCATTTCGTTGGCATGGAACGGGAATCGGCTCAGAGATTGGCAGGTAACATGGTCTAGGTGGACTGATGGCTTCTCTACTTGTCTGTCTGGTATATCTAATGGATAAATGAAAAAAAAATAACAAATACGATAATATATAAGACGCTAAAATAGTTATAATCAATTTGATGTCTAAAAAGTTTGAAAAAAAATTATTTAAATTACATAAACTGGTATATCTAAAAAGCAATAAAATATCACGTACTCGCCCAATTTCGATAAGCACGGCCGAGGGGGACTAACAGCTTCCCTACTCACTTGTTTGGTATACCTGGAAAAACATTAGATGAATATATAATAGACATAAAGATATGATTACAGACTAATAAAATATTTTATACCTAACTAACACAAGTAAACATAAAGTAGATGTGAAAATATTTGAAGATTAAAAATTCAGTTTTGTAGAGAATATTTCAGCCAAAATTTGTCCTGATTATTATCAACATTTTTCATAACTTTTACTTTATCTTGTATTTGTTTCTTTCAGACCGCCACTTAATATGTACTTACTTGACTGGCAGATTATTGTCAGTATCGCTACTGATGTCACTCGGTACAAGAACAAAGTCATCCTCAGGACTGGAACAAGGAGTTTCCGTCGTCTCGGGCTCCGATCTGTTGATAATTGGTGTTCCTTCTTCGATCGGAATCGCCATCGTTCCCGGAGACGCCGGCAGTTCGGTAGGTACGGGGCTTGGACTTGGACTCTCTCGGACACCAGTGAGGAATGGGTGACCAAAGAACTGATCGAAATCCATGCGGTCGGTCGCTTCGCGCCTCAACAGGCCCATCAGGAGATTTGTCAACTCAGTTGATGTTCCAGGCGGTATACTAAAAGAAAAGACATAATATTATATGTTTTATGTATTATCTTTTTTCTGCTATAATTTTATTATGTAAACTAAAAAAATTAAGAATTTTGAAAAAAATCAAATTTAAAAATTCAAAGACAGAAGAAAAACCAATATGAGTAAAATATAAATCAAAATACAATAAAAAAGTGTATAAAAATAAAAAAACAAATTTTATAAAAAAGCATTTCGATTTATAATTCAGATCTTTTTCCTCATACACTTTTTAATTTCAATGTAAATTAAATATACTAGCATGTATTGAAAGAGGATAAAAAAACTTGTTAAACATTACGCATCTCTATACCTAGGAACAAGATTGACAGTGTTCTCATAGATTGACTTGAGTGCATGAGGATTATTTGCAGGATGTGGCGCTTTCCCAGTTAGACACTGGTATAATATAGTTCCAACGGACCACAGATCCGCCTTAGCGTCATATTGAAGAGACATAATGACTTCAGGCGCCATGTACATCGGCGATCCACATAAAGTCGCGGCCATCACGCCCTCCTGCAGAAACCTAGCAAAGCCAAAATCCGCTGAAACAAAAAGAAACGCATTAATATTATTTATTAATAGAAAAATCAAGAGAATCAAGTCAAATAAAGATATAGAAATGCTCTTACCTATCTTTAATGTTATCTCATGTGGTTGTGGACAGGCTTTACCACAGTTGTGATTTAATAAGATATTCTGTGGCTTAAGATCTCTGTGGACTATTCCTTTAGCATGAAGTACTTTCATCGCACGGACTAACTGTTTGAGAAACAGCCTGATAGTATCCTCGGAAAGAGTACCTTTTGCTATTAGAAAAATGCGAATTATTCACATATGTAAAATCTTTTTATTCTATAATTAAAATATCATTGGCTTTTTTTTTATTTGATTCAACTGTATATTTTTTTCTTTTTTTTTAGATGTTTGCTCACCATTTAAATAATCTCCCAAATCTCCACCATTACAATACTCCATAACCAGGAAGACATTATGATTAGATTCCTGTATCAAATTAATTTTAATATTAATATATTTTCATCATAGTATATAATTTTGATAAATGCACTGGTCTCACCTTACAATCATACAATGCAACAACATTCTCATGATGTAGTTTGGTTAATGCCTGTAAGATAAAATATAATTTACTTGGAGTAAAAATATACAATGTTTATAACATATTTTTTTTCTTCTTCTCTCTTTTGTTTATAAAATTTTCAAAATTTGTTACAAGACAAAAGACATACCTTTAAGATTTTGATCTCCTTTTTCAGCAGGTCTTGCGATTTAGCCAAAGTTTTCTTTGTGATACTCTTGATGGCTACTACCAGATTTGGTTTCTGCAAAATACAAAAAGCAGCTAAATACAATTATTATTACTTAGTGTTAATATTATCAAAATTCCATAATAAAGTGAAGAAATTTAAATTAATTTAAAAAACAAATTAATTTAAATTAAATTAAAAAATGTCAAAATTTAACAGATGTTGCATTATCTTATGAGAAACATTTCACAAAGAAATTTCAAACAAGGAGATTAAAGCTCCTTTTGGACATTACAATAAAAACATTGTATACTAAAAATATAAAAGAACTTATAACAGATGCTACATTTCTATTAATTGAAAGTAACAAAGTACTTACAGAAAAAGCTTTATTCTAGAAATTATGCTATCTATCTTGATAAAGTTATATAAAGAAATTTCAGAGACTTGTGAAACTACTAGAACAATGGAATCAGGACAAAGAAATGTATCTGACATATATTTAAAAAAAAAATGCATATATACATATATGTTCTTCTGTGGAAGTACATACACACACACACACACACACACACACACACACACACACACACACACACACACACACACACACACACACACACACACACACACACATATATATATATAAAGATATATATATTATAAAGATATATATATATATCTTTTTTATTTATAAAAAAAATATATATGTATATATCTCAAGTAATTTTTAATTGGGACTAATTAATCTCTATTTAAAAGGAACACGAGGTAGGCAATGGATGGTGCTCACTTTGCGATGCCTGCCCCTGAAGACTACGGCGAAGGCGCCGGTGCCAATCAGGTCCTTAGGATTATATTCGTAGTCGCCGAGGATCTCCATCTCTCTCGTGCGACGGGCGATTTCTACCGACGTGTTGAGGTCCGCGGTTTACCAACAACACGAGGACGCATCGCCCGCGATCGGGGATCGATACGTGGGGGGCCCCCGTCGTCGTCTGCTCCAAAATGATACGACGTTGTCGCACAGCCAACGAAGGATCTACATCTCATCCGTCATTGTCGTTCTCGATCGTGGCGTCGTATTACAGCTGCCGACTCCAGGAAATCAAACGCGACGCAGAGGCGACAGAGCAGAAGGTGGATCGGATACGTCCTAAAACACAGGACACTTTGCGGTGAAGGGGACCGCACACTACCCCGCCGAATTGTTACGCGTCGCACGCCATTGTACGCTCCACCTCGGCATTGACGCAATTGTCCGACGGTCGAGGAAGCGACGGAATGTCGGACATCGTCGCAAAGGGCGCGACAATCGCCTGCGCGGCGCGTGACGTCGCTGAGAGAAATAGAAGTTTCTCTCAAACGAGAGCTCTTTTTTAGAACAATTTTTTAGAAATACTGTGAAAGTTAACATCTTTTCTTAAATTGCGTTCTGTTATTCGCACAGAATACTGAAAATCTAGATATAACGTAAATTATAGATTTTCAGTGCTTCAATGAATTTCGGAACACAACCTTAAAATCTTTCATACATGTGATTTCTGAAATATTTTCAAGATTTCCTATCCTATAATTTTTAAAAAATAGTTTAAACTTTTTCAAATTTTATAAGTTTTCGTTAGAAATTAGAAGAGAATGGCGAACTGGACAAGCCAATCAGATTTTGGTTACTTTAATCTGATTGGCTGATTAATAATTTGCAATATGGTGATACAAGCTTTACTTGCTTGTCAAGCAATTTATTTAAGGGTGTGTAGAGTACCTAAAATTTTTTTTATTGATCTTTTAATCCATCTTTTAATCCATTTCATCTCTCCTCTCATTTCGCCTCCGGAATCTATGGATTGTGTAGCACGACACAGCGTGTGAAATTGTGAATCGTGTGAACTTGCCACACGTCGAGAATCGCCGAGGATCGACGAGGATCGCCGAACGAGGCCGAAAGTCGCAACGGTCCAGAAAGGGCGCTCGCGCCGCACGCTTGCTCGCTTCGTGAAAGTTCCTCGTCGGCGGTTCTCTGAGCGTTCCCCCTTCACTGCTCTTCACGTCCAGACTCCAGACAAGTCACCGGTCTGGGGGAACATAATCGGCAATCGCTGTGGCGAGGATACAGGTAAAACGAGCTCCCGGGTAGACGGCGACGGAGAGCACGACGGTGCCTCCGTTCGAACGTGCGAGATTTGCGCAGCGCCGCGCAACCGGATCGATAATTGATTATACTGTGTGCACTACTCTAACCTAGATGCCCGTGAATCCGTTGGATTATTAAATGCCTGTGTACATATATACGCGGCGTACACATATATGTGTCATCGGGTGACCCGATATCCGCGATAACGTCGCCGTCCAAGACGTGAAAATGGCTTGCTCACCGTGACTCGGTCGAATGCCGTGTTGATCTCTCTCCTTCGCAAGACCGGAACAGTGGTGCGATCCCTAGCGAATAATCAATTTTGAAGCGACACTACGATAAACGCTCGTGTAAATGTGATTTAATAGTCAATTGTTGAACTTTTCAGTCGTTTTTTTTTACTTTTTTGTTTTGTATTCAGTTTCTGATTAGATATTCACTTTTAAATATACACATTTGTTCAACATAATGTGGCTACAAAGAACTGGTCTTAAAGTAAATCTTTGATTTTTCCATTCTTTGATTTCTTGGTAATGTATGGTGTAATCCAATCATGTAAATGTAAAACAGACTCAAAAAGACCAATTTTTTGTAAAAATGGCAAATTTTTAGTGTAAAATTGTTTAATTTTTGACATATTATAAAGCATTTCTTTTAATGTTGTAATTTGCAGCTATTTCATCACCATATATCTTAATTAGAATGTGCTTCTTTGATTCGCAGAAGGCAAGATGTACAATGGCATCGGACTTCAAACTCCACGTGGCTCTGGTACCAATGGACATGTTCAAAGGAATTGGGCAATTGTGCGTAAGAACAAGGACAAAGTCACCTATAAAACAGAAGAAACTAAAATAGATCAACTGAATAAGCAGCCAAACAAGGAAATCTTAGACCATGTCAGAAAAAGAAAGGTTGAAGTCAAGTGTGCAGAGTTGGCTGACATTCTAGAAGATCAAGGGTAAATATTTATAAATTATAATTCTTTACTTTATACTTTTAATATTTCAGCTCTTGAAATCTTGATCTATAAATGATATCAGGATACAAAATTTGTAATTTTTTTGCTATTCTAATAAGAATAATTTTAAAAGAATATGGTAGCCTACTCTATTAATTTGCAGCAGTATCTTATAACTATCTTAATTGTTATTATATTTGTTTCAATATTCTCAATATCCATCAGTTATGGTTTACAATAGATATAGTAAGTCTTGAACAAGAAGCTGACCAACCAGAGCCAATTATTCACTTCATTCAACTGTGATCAATCAGTTTTTTACAGGTTAAGGTTTACTACACTGTAGTCTGATTGTTATGATTGAGCGATCATGGATCGGCTTGATAAAAACTAACAATTGTCAATAGTTACCAATGCAGTTAGAGTTTCTGTTTCCATTATATCTATAAATAATGTATTATCTTTAAATGATATATGGAAGCCAAAGGCAAAGCAAATCCTATTACAGTTTACAATCTAATTTAAGCTGGAAAGTAAAAAAGCTGCTTGGGAATTAGATCGACAACATATTTATAACCTAAATTATATAATAATAGAAATACAATATAAATGACACAGTATATATGAATAAAATATAAAAATTATTTACATATATTTAGAAAATATATAATGAACATAACATTTAAACAATTGGCAATTATAATGATGGATTTTTATAGTTTAAAGTAGGTAATACAAAAACAGAGAATAGGTTTACCTGAGAATTTATATAATTTTGTCTCGTTTTTACTATGGATTACAGATTTACAAATGAAGAAATACAGAACAAAGTGGAATCCTATAGATCATTGTTAGTGGGTAGCGACATTAAATCATCCACACCTCAAGACGAATTTGGGCGTGTTAAGTAAGTACATGTTTTTTTGTAATTTTTCTTTAAACTCAAAAATGGTTAAAGATATACAACAAATTGAAGTAAATTAATAAAGACATAATAATTTGGAATAAGTTGATTGAAATATAGTAATCATATACAGCTCTATATTAGAATAATAGATAAATAAAAAATTAAACAGAGTTAAGAAATAAATGAAGTGTATTACATAATATTATTTTGTATAAATTAAATGAGGGAAATATATATACATATATTAATTGGAAGATATGTATTAAGAGCAGTACATAATTGAGATTAAATTATATAATCTCAAATTTAATAATAATGATTTTGTTGACGTTATTAAGTTAAAAACTTGAGAGTACTTTATTTTTTTAAGATATTTTTTAAGAAGTACGTGAAATTCAAAGGTGTAAAAGCTTTCCTCTTATTGATTTTTATCGGTCAAATCCTGACAACGCGCAGATACCATGAAACGGCGTATATGTAAGGGTGTCTGAGTTTCTCAGGATCTCTCCATCGCGACTTTACTCAATCCCGTGATAAAGGAAAATTATAAAAGGAACATCATATCGCGATAAAATACATTTATAGATTTATATGCTCTCTGAAAATCCTCGTTCAAGAAGATTTCAAAAGATTTATGAGCATTTTTTAGAAGATTTAAAGAAAGTTTTTTTTCACATCCTGGTTATTTTTGTAATTGCAATTTGATTAACTGTATGATTTTTAGTATAAATCAAATATAATAGTAAATGCAATATAAAAAACTAATATTAAAGCTGTAGAAAAAGTTTTTAGAAATTGGGACATTTAAAAATTAAATGTCTTTTTTTTAATGCATCCAGAAAGTTTTTTGTTTTTAAAAAGAAAGTTTCTGAAAATAAAAAATGGAATTGTTTTTTTAAGAAACGCGATGATATAACATTCAACAATGTATATTTTATCAGAATGTATTATTAATATGTTATCATCTTATCATCATCTTAAGTCAGGAATATGAGATATATGATTATAAAAAATAGGATAAAAAGAAAGTAATTAAATTGATATTATTAATCAATATTTTATATAGTTATTTTTTAGAACATAAATTTAATTATTCTTATAGATTTATTGCGTTGTACGTGAAAACTAAAAAGAAAGCATTCTGCAGAAAGATGCGACCAATAATTTTAATTAAAAACGATTGCTATTCCAATTATTGACGATTGTTAATTCAAATTGTCTTAATTGTATTCATTTTCGCGAGTACAGTATTGAGAAAAATATCAGAGTTATGACTTATATACGCGAGATATATCAGAGGGCGGGGACGCGTCGCATTCCGTAGCAGTCTCGGTAGAATCGGTGGAGGGTGTTATATTCGCGATATCGACGTACCCCATAGCGCCGGCGCCAAGAGGGTGAGAGGTGACGAGAGGGTGTACTCAGGGCGGAGGAGAGCGAAAAGTGGGAGAGAGAGGGAGCGCAGCATCTCGCTCTCGACGGGCTAGCTTTTTCCGGCGAGTGCCTCAGTGCGAGGATGGACCGGCGTCACGGCGCAGCCAGCGGACGCGTCGTCGTGTGTCGTCGTCGACGGATGGTGCATTGTGGGTCAGATTAATCCGGGGTGACACCGGGTGACATCCGCCGGGGAAGGAACATGTGACGCGACGCACACGAACTCGCGGACAAATCACAAAAGTCTTCCATTAGCTTAATTTAATCTGGTAGCGCGGTTACTATCCCGCTCCTCTAGGTCGTTCCTAAGTGCTAAGTCTCGAGTTAGAGTACGTATCGCGAGGTAGAGTTTAAGTTTAGCGTTAAAGTTTCACGGGAGCAAGCACGACAGTACGCGTCGTTCAAACTTAGAGAAGAAGATATCGTATCGAGTAATTGATTGTGATAATCGAGCGAAAGAAATCTGCGAGGAAGATCGCGTAATTTTCGTTTGAATATATAGTGCGTATAAATACGAAAATATCATCTATTACATATCCGGTAATAAGTGAAAAAAATTTGCAAGATTTCTTTAAAAGAATCCATACATTTTACTAGAACCAACTGTAACGCAGATACGTATGGAAAATAACGGATATCGAATGTCAGAGTGATTCTGAATGAGAAGAAAACTTCAAGGAAATTTATATTGATCGTACATATTTCAATAGATTAAATTGTAATATACGTGGAGAAAATCGTATATTATCTAAATATTGGCTGAAATGATCTCACAACTATCTAAGAATAAACTTATTCAGTGGAACAGATTATTAATCAAGAAGATCGACATTTATCATTCTGAATGTTTACAGTGTGCATCGAGATATATATGATGCAAAAATTCGAAAAAATAAAGAACAATAAAGTAAAATAACGGAAATTCGTAAAAAAAGGGAGCTTAAATTTTTCAACAGTTTTTATAAAAAAAAGATCTCATTATATAAAAAACATATGTCTTCCACATGCAATTTTCACTTCGTCAGGAACATAAAAAAAGACGCTGTTAAAATTATTATATCTTCATGTATCTCTATTTAGAAGAAATATAAAAAGTTTTTTCTACGAAATCCATGTGTCTCCAAGACGTCGACTAGTCGACGGTACATTGCTAAAGAAAGCGTCCTGCTTCATCCTGATATAAAAAGAAGAAGCACGGCGATAATAGTGTGCCTGATCTGAAGTCTTCCTGAACTCCATTAGAATACGTATAGCAATTACTCCAATGCGAAGATTTATATATTGCTATATATTCTTCCATGATCGTAATGGAATAAGAAAAGGACGTCTAACGTCCGAGTAAACAATAATGATATTAAAATAATGTATTATAAGATGTATAGACGATATTTATTCCTGATAATTATAAGAAATTACAAACAGTAATAAGTGGTTAATAGAATAAGAAGTAATAAAAATAAAAATATAATATAAGGAATATAAAGTAAGAGAAACTTTGATAACACTGTGAAACGATCGAGAACACTCGGATATGAGATGATGAGAGCCGCTTGGAGAATATCAAAGTGGAACGATGCGTAAGGAAAGGGAGAGACGGAACTTGTTATTGTAATCATCATCATCATCATCATCATCATCATCGTTGTCGTCGCTGTATGATTGTTCTAGCTGGAAAAGCTGGGACAGCGGATACAAAAGACGCGACGACTGGAAAGGGAGAAAACTATTATCTTCGCCTGCAATTGTCCCTCGTACCCCCGCTTCAGCCCTTCTGTTTCTTTTTTGCGAAGGGATTAAAGCGTCGTAAAGTCACTTGCGCAACGTGGACCAACCGGCGGGGTGTCTCGAGTATAATTAGCAGCCTAATATTACCTTGCCAATGTTATTCCATCTCCTATTACCATCTCTTACCATCTCCTTTATTTTAGGGTAATTGGAATAAATTTGCTGTGAAGAGAAACGAGACGTACAGGGTGGCTTGAGATAACTGTCGGTCATTAGAACCAAAAGTGGATAGAAGAGACGAAGAGAAATTGCAGCGTAGATTATCCGCAATCAGTCTGCATAATCAGCGATTATTCTACGATCAGAAGTACGTCATTAACGAGAAATTAATAATTATCTCCACACTGTATCATACCAAGCACGAAGAAGAATTTTGTTTCTAAAAACAAAAAGAGATAAATCTGAGATTCAATCTATGGTAAAAATGGTACTATGAATAAAAAAACAACAAAATTCTGAAAACAAGCTTTAGACTTGAAACTGAACTGGTTATTAAAAGAGGCCAATCGTTCAACGTCACATCGGATTGCACCAAGGAAGATCTCTCGAAGAAATTCTTGTTCGTCGCTGCATTTGAATTTTGAAAAAATGGCAATGTCGGCGATGGTGCCACCGGCGAAACCCGCGCGTGGACGTGGCCCGGCCGACGGTCGGGCCTTCTTTGAGACGCTATGGCGAGGCGGCAATTTCCTACTGGACAGGCAAAAGGTGCTGAAGCGCTCGCGCAAACGCAAATTGCACTACGCTGCGGCCAATAACGGTGGCAAGAGGAAACAGCAGCAGCAACTGCTGCAGATGCAGCGTCAACACTGCTGCTGCTGTCAGCGTATTCAGCTACACCTGCTCGCCGAACGGCGAAGCAACATACGCTCCGTCGTCAGGTGAATCCCTTTGTCAGCGTCAGCTTTTAGCTCGATCCTAAAACTGTACATCGGGGTATTTTTGTCCAAGTCTCATCTTGCCAATGTATCGACTATCAATGTATAACATAGAAAAAAATTTTAATTCTCTATTGATATAACGATAATTTTGAATATAAAGATAATATTTCTGCTCATTTTTAAAATCAAAGAAATATAAAATCCATTATTTTTTTAAGTTTTTCCCGCTGTACAGTTTATATTACAGCTCAAATAGTGTATAATTATCAAGGTTAAATTTTTGCTACATAGAATATCTTCAATCATTCAGTCACTACTTTTCTCTTAGCAAAAGTATGTTATATAAGGACAGGTAATTTTGATGTGGACGATCTTATATAAAATTTTTATTTTTTATCTCATATAAATTTTATTTTTTATCAGAGTTGTAATTCAAAACTTAGTTTTATGAGAATTTAAAATTTCCGAATAATAACGACATTTCTGAGAATAAGGAAACAATAGCATGTTGATTTATTTCGCTCTTCGGGCTTCTGATTTGTTCGCGGATCGACTCCGCGTAAGTCTCTGATGGCAATTCTACAGCGCAAAGGGGATGCCAGAAAAGAGAACAGCTGGATTGTATTGATCCGCTGGGTTCCGGCGCGGTGCGTGCAAGCGCGCAGGGGTGGCTCTCGCCCCCGGCTCGACCCCGGTTCACCGCTTTTCACCGTCGCAGGAAAAGTAGAGAGAGAGAAAGAGAGAGAAAGGACCCGTGCGATTCCTGCCCCTGCTTGCCATTCTAGTTGTCCCGCAGTGTGTTATGTCATTAGCATCGCGACGCTCGTTAAGGATAACGTTGGTACCGTTGTCTCTCAGTACAGGGCGTTCCCGCGAGTTTAAACGTTTTCAGATCGCCGTAGCTTTGAAGAAGCGATCATCGCTTTTAGAAGAATGACTGTGAAGATATCGTCGCGGTACGTGATTTTAATCATTCTTCAGTCAGGAGCGCGACTGCAATTATCATAAGCGTGCCATATACAAGTCGTCTCGATGGCCCGTCTGCAAAGATAATAGTGGACCGAAATTTCAAAAACGAAGAATCGACAATTAAACATTTACTTGCGTTTATTAACGTTCACATTCTTTCTGTACGTGCGACACGATTCGCGATTTGATCGTCTCGAACATATGGTGCTGAGATTAGATTCTATTTTGATTCTGTGTCGAGTTATTAGATTCAATTCTGCAAATCACATGATCTATAAGATTATTCGTAAAAATAAACGTTAATATTGAAAATGTGAAATTACTAATTACTCCAATTAGTGTGAAATTCGATTGTTTATTTTCGCTGTGCTGGATTTTTATGATTGACATGCGATTTGATAATTGGCATTGGATCATCAGTTGTGACATACTTAATCACGGTAGCGAGTTAAATGAGGGTTGCGAAAATGGGATGCAATTTTTGTGAGAATTTTATTCGCAAACAAAATCGGCCATTGTCGATCATTCAATAATTGTAACTGTGTTGATTTGGATGGAGTTTTTTTTTTCACGGGTGGGCATTGCACATTCGTAAAAAACTATTGGTGACTGTAATTCTTGAAAATTAATTGATGGCTGTATATATGATTCGTTTGCAAATTTTGTAACTTTTAGTGAATTCTTTTTCAAAACTGACGAAGCCTATGTTTTCAGTGTACGCGAGACACATCAGATCGCCGAGGCGCAGCAGGAGAAGAATGCGAAGCTGCGCGAGGCTTTCGGCATCTCCGAGTTCTTCGTGGAAGGCAGTAGCCTAGACCCGGAGCGGCACGCGCGCGAGGCAGAGGCACGAGCCGCCGCTGCCGCCGCAAACAAAGTCTACGAGCTGGTTCGTACACCGAGTCCAGCGCCGCCGCCGTCGGTACCGGAAGCGGTTGTCACCACGGTCACCGAGAAGAAAAAGCGGAAGCGTTCCGGCAGCACGAGCGCGGGCAAGAAGAAGAAGGCCAAGAAGCACAAACGGGAAAGGTACAGCATAACGTAAACGGTGCGCGCACGGCTCCATGGAGGCTGGATTCGATCCCACCGAGACCTTTTTTTCTCTCTCTTTTTCTCTTTTTCTTTCTCTCGCTTCCGTTTTAAGTATCGACTCAGAGTAAGATGCGAATCGAGGCTCCAAGACCGCACACTCGGCCCCCGTCACACGCCTCCGGAACACCCCAGAAAAGAGAAAAGAAAGCGACCAAGATCCGAGTAGAAAGTTTCCTCTCTTTCTCTTCCTACGTCGGTTAATCGAGACTGTTCGTTTTGTAAACGCTCGTACTCTATCTCTTTCTCTCTCTTTTGCTTTTTTTTACGCGTTAGCTGGATTTACAGAACTGTAAACTCATGACTCACCACCTACTGTCTCATATCCCGTACACCTTTCTCTGTTTCAAACAGAACTGAGGAGGACTGAGTGCCTACCCAGTAGGCGCAGTAGGTAAGTGTGGTCGTCGCGAATTAATTTGCAAAAAAAATTCTCTTCGAGAAAAGCTTAATGTCGTGCGTCGTATGCAAAGCGCGTGATTAATAGAAGCATTATCGATGGGATTTTTTCTGAGAGATTGTCTCTCACGTGATTAGATATCTCTCTGCGGTAAATGTTTGTTACGTTTCGTCTTTTTGTTCAAATTCGCAATTAAAAATTATATGTTTTGTAAATAGAAATTATGTATAAATTACATTTTTATAAAAATGTAATTTTAATTTTTTTTTTAAATATGAAAATAGTTTGTAAGAAATATACTAAAAGTATGGAAAACTGCTAGTGCTGCAAACGTTTACATTTATAATAATAGAGATTTATATAAACAATATGTCATAATTTTCGAACAAATGACGTGCAAACATTTGCCAGGAGAGTGGTGAAGTGATAAAAACGCGGGTTTTCGCAATATAAACGCAGAGAAAGAACGTTAAAGACAGTTAAAAAGTAGAGAAAATTGCACAAAAAGAAATGAAAACAAGAATCATACATTTCTATCTCTCTGTTGTTGTTTATCGATGAAGCTTGTTGTTAATGTCATCTCTCTATTTTTTTCTGACAAGTCCGTCCTTATCGATGGTTATCAAGGTAATGCTAATCCCATATTTATATCAATACTCCTCATATTATGTATTATATATATATATATATATTTTGTATATTTGTCTTCCATAAATCTTCCGTTGAAAGATGTGGTTTTTCGCGGTTGTGGACTGCAACCCGAGGATTGGAGAGCTCCTCGGGAACTCCGAAAATGAGTAAAACCAGATCTTTCAAAGCGAGTTATTATGTAGTCGGTTTGTTAGCTATATACGATATTATACGCGATATTGTGGACAATCTCACTTGTATACGCATCGTTATACTTTGTTTTCCTTGTTATCGCATACACTTCAGAATGAGTATTGTGATGCAAAATTCATTCACGAAGTACCTTTGAAATACTTAGACGAACTTCGGAAATGAAAGAGATAAGTTCATATCAATATGCTACATTGACGTGAACTTCTATTTTTTTCGAATGTAAGATATTCGAAAGCTTGCCTAATTATTTCGAAAGTACTCTTCATAAATCGCTGGCTTTTATTTAAAATCGAGTTATTTTGATCATGTCATAGAAGAAATTAAAATTGCATTGTTGTTCTCGGCGAGTGGAATATATTCCAAATTTTTATCGTGAAAAGTTATAAAATTTCTTAAGCTTGTATATATTGTACGTACGTATACGTTGATATATCGATAGAACGGAGAATTGTTTTGTCACGTACACCGATACCGTTGTGTACTACAGCTTTCTTTATATATTGTCAGCACAAAGGTATGCACTTGTCGACAGGAAGACGCCCACTGCAAGAGTTATATAAAACTAAATATCGTTTGACAAAAAACAAAAAAAAGGTGCAACCACCTCGAGACTTTTGTAACGATTGTTCAATCTCCGATTCCATAGATCCGAATCCCCCAAGTCCGGCAAGAAAAAGGAAAAATCCAAAAAGAAGAAGAAGGAGAGGAAGCACAAAAAGGCTGAGGCTACTTCATCCGACAGCGACTCCAGCGAGGATTCCGATGACAGCAAGTAATGACGATAGTCAATTTATTAAATCGCAATAAGAATATTTCTTTATGTTTAAAATTTTTAAAATAAAAACGTTTACTATAGTACTATGTTTCATTAATATTATTAACATATTTTATTAATTTAAATTGGTTAAAAAAATGTTAAGCGATTCACTTGTAAGATGTAATCAAATTTAATTATGAAATTAATACATAAGTTATGCGGTAAAAGTACATAATGAATGGATATTGCATAGCTCGTCGGAGGCTGAGTCGAAGAAGAAGAAGAAAAAGAAAAAGAAAAAGCTCAAAGTCGAGGGAAAGGACAAGCATGAGGTATGCACGATACTTTGAAGAAACTTAAACATAAATTCCGGTCTCTTTTTGTCTCTATTTTTCTCTCTCTTTACATACATATTTATATCTTTATATATGTACTTCGGCACGTGAAAGTAGGTGCATGATAACGTTTCTACATTTTTGTTTCTTTTCTTTTTTCAATCGGTTGACGCTGGGTGATTACTATTGTTATCCGATCTCTTGAGTTTGTCACTGTATCGAAAAGAATAGCATGATCGTCTCCTTCTCCTTGCCAATTCTATCCGGTTCGCTTGTTATTTTGCATATGATACAATTTTTCATCTGATTTCCAGTTTTTCGATAGTTCATTATTTCAAAGTATAAAACTCAGTATTGTTTGTAATTATTCAGCGCCATTTGACAGGACATTCCCTGAGTGAGTACCAGATATGCCGCTACTCAATGTAATTTCTAATTTTGTGGATTCATACGTACTCGTGTACTATCGAATTTTGCGAATTTTTACTGTTGTGTAAAAGCCTCTCTATTTCTCACTCGTTGTATGTCGAGCACTATTATACACTAATTACGGAAGACCGATCTCGGAGACTGCTTGTTCTGAAATAAAGGATTATTAAAACGTATTTTTGAAAGGAGATTGCCGTTATTACAAAAGGAAAGATTAAAAAATAGAATAAGTAGGATTTCGGATCTTTGTGCTCATAAAAAATCTTTCAATTTAATGTGCATTTTGGAAAAACAACTTGAAGTTATTAGTCTTTTTAAATTACATTTTTATATTAACTGTTGTTTTATTTTACATTAAGTCTAAATAACTTTTAACTTAAAAATTAAAAAAATTAATTTAATAATTACTTTACCAAAATATGTATATTATTTCATGTAAATATTTGTAATAATTACATAATGTTTTTATGTTTCACCACGTTTCTACGTTTTATTATCACGAAATGGGGGGAATATCCCTAGGGGATAGAACATTCAAATTAATTTTATTATCAATTTTTACGAAAAAGGATTGAGAGATCTTTTGCTCAAACTTCCACTCTCATCACAGACTTATTCTTAAAATTTGTTATTTGATGATTTTTTTTCGAGTTGTAGTTTCTTCCAGATGTGCAAAATATCAAAAAATAAACCATCTCATATTTTATTTTTATTTTTTATCATTTTTCACGATAACTGTTGATTAAAAGATCCGAAAGGAGCAGACTCTGAAAAATTTTTGAAATAAATACATTATTCCTTTTTTGTTGCATTTCTTTTCATTGTACTCTTGACGAATGCATGATTGATGTTCACTAATTAGAGTCAATAAGCAATATTGATTCATGTTGAATTTCCTTTTAGAAAAAGAAGACTTCGACTAAACGGAAACGCCAGTCATCCGAAAGCTCCACGGACAGGTACGTCGATTGCTTTTGATTTTTTAATTTCTTTATTTAAAAAAAATTTTTGCAAATACGATTATGTTATTTTACAAATACGTGACAGAAGATCGACAATTTTCAGTAATTTACTTATTTACTTTAATTTACTTTTTTTTATTTAATTTCTGATTGGACATAAATTGATCTTATAGCTCCGTGGAAAGACCGAAAAAATCGGTGAAATATGAAAAAAGCACTGTGGTGGACAAGGCGTCAAGGAATGAAGTTCCCGAGAGTACTTCGACCTCGCGAGAACCACTTCCTCCTCGATCGATCCGATCACCGAAGCGAGAGACATTGTCTCGAACAGCAATATCTCGGGACGAGACTCCACCGCTGCCGCCGTTAACCGTTACTAAAACAAAGAAAGATTCGCCGAAAAAGAGCGTGGCAGAGAAGCGAGACAAATCACCGCTGAATCACAATAGAAGCCCTCCTCTTTCATTAAACAGACGACACAAATCATCTTCCAGAAGCAGAGGTGATAGAGGCGATAGAAGCGATAAAAATGATAGAGATAGAGACAGAGATAGAGATAGAGGAGGAGGAGGAAGGTCTCCCAGAAGGTATTCGAGGTCACGCCGTGTGAGTCCGTCTCCTAAACGAAGACGAGGATATTCTAGATCGCCTAGGAGACACGGTAGGCATTCCGTGTCTAGAAGCAGAAGCCGCTCTAAGTATGATCGTTACGGGTCTTCTCGCAGGAGACCATCTCCGCTGAGACGAAGGGAAACCGATTTTCGTCGAAGATCACGCTCGGCGAGACGACAACATCGACGATCTCGATCGCGCTCCACTTTGAGCTATTCGCCGGTTAGAAAGAATCCAGAACGCTATAAGGATATTCTGGAGGATCGAAAACCGCGACGGGATCAGAAGAAGAAATCCAAAAGCGATAAGGTAAAGTCGCGCTCAACTTCAAGGAACAGGAAAACGCAGCAAATAGCGGTTGCGCCCAGAGTAAGTTTGAGATCGTCGAGTGAGGATGAAGCTGATTTGGCCGACGATGAGCCCAGTAAGCAGCAACAGCAGGAAGACGAGGAACGGAGGATAATAGAATTAAACACATTGAAACGACTACAGAGTGGCCTGGCGGCGAAGGCGCGGGAGACGTTGGAAAAGAAAGTGATCAGTCCAACGAAGATCAAAATTGAAAGGCGGGAAGATGTGTTAGATATAGCTTTACCAAACGAACCGCCGAAAAACATTGCACAGAATTCTGTACCGATTCGAGACAGATCCAGCTCGAAAGAACCAGTCATACAGGCTTTACCAGTCATTCAGTCGCCGGTATCCAGCAGATCGCCTTCACCGGCTCTACCTCTCACTCGAGAGGAGGCGGCGATTAAAATTAGATCTCCAAGCGAGTCACCGCCATTGGCGGCGTCGTTGCCTCAATTACAATCCTTTGATAAAGTTGATTCTGCGTCTCCTAGCGTGAAAACCAAGACGAATAGTCGGTTTTCGCGATCGCCAAGTTCCTCTGGCAAGAAAGACTCGCCATCGGTTACATCTTCGAAGAAAGATGCTTCGAAGAGGGATTCGTCTCGTTCCCCTATCACGATCATGATTTCCAGAGATGACAACACAATAATGAAACTGCGTTCACCGAGTGAATCACCGCCACCTTTGATGAACATTTCATTAGCCAGATTGAATCGACGTTCGAGATCGCCAAAGAAAAGTAAATCATATTCCAGATCGGCGTCAAGATCATGCACGAGATCGCCATCTGTCGCGGACAAAGTGAGGTCTTCCAGATCGCCGTCCAGAGACAAAAAATCGCGTTCTCGTTCGCGAGGCAAGAAATCGGCATCACCTGGGCGACGATCGACTTCTAGATCGGCCTCTAGGGCGAAGAAATTATCACCCAAGACGAGAGCGAAACAGCAGCGCTCGCCCCGGTCAAGATCTTCTTCGGCAGAATCGAAACGCTCGAGCGCTTCGAGATCGCTCTCGAGGTGTAAGAAATCTGCTTCGCGATCTAGAAGCAGAAATCGATCGTTGTCGAAGAGGAGATCGCGCAGTCGCTCTTCCTTGTCAAAGAAGTCCAGGAGCAGATCGCTGTCGAAGAAAAGATCGCACAGCCGTTCGTTGTCAAAGAAATCCAAGAGTCGCTCGCGATCGGCGTCGAGGATATCCAGAGACAAGGACAAACGCAGTCACACTAGGAGTAGCTCGCGATCCTCTGCCAGGTAAGAATTCATAATTAAGCAACTATATCTGTAATTTTAAAAAATCATTAAAATTATATAAAAACTATTTGATAAATGTTTTGAGTGTCTTTTTTCTCTTTTTAGCTCGAGGCACAGTCGAGGTAGAAGTTTTTCCAGCTCATCAAGATCATCCAGCAGTGTCTCCAGTCGATCCTCCCGCTCCACCTCCAGCAGCTCTGCATCCAGTAGATCACGCTCACCATCGATACCTCGACGTCACGGTTCACCTAGCTTTCTAGATAGACGACGTATTACAAGGTAGGTAACGCAAAATTGCGTGCATTATCATGGTAGTTTATATATATACATATATATTTATCATGCACTTTCTGTACGCGCGCGCTGGACTCCGTGAATCCACCACTGTAATCGTAGACTTTAATTTTATCAGTTACTTATTTTCTTTAGTTCAGATTTATTTTGTTTTTAGAGTTTTGTTATTATTGTATATATCATATCATTATTATAATCGCTAAAAAAGAAGAAATGCTTAAGAAATAATTTTTAAAAAGGATTGTTCAAAGTTTATTAGAAAAAAATATAAAGAAACTGTTTTCGACGAAAAACAGATCATTCGTCCACATGATTAAGAAAACTCGACTTTCGGTGTGCTAATATTGTATTTATTGTGTCCTACAGGGACAGATCAAAGGACAGGCATAGAAGATAGAGTTATGGCTGCGCACAGTATATAAAAGTATAGCAATAAAAGTCTGATATATATAAATATATATAAATATATATATATATATATATATATATATATATATATATAAACTTTTACCTCTAAGCAGTTTAGAGATTTGCAATTAAAATTTTGATCACCAGGATTAATATCCTTTGTATTTCAATATCGTATCTTTTATTTGCATCGTTTAAGAACGAACCTAATTATTATCTCATTAGACAATAGTGGACTTTAACTATGCTACGGAGTAAAAAGTGATTAATTTTTTTAGCTAACGTCTAAATAATATATGAAACTTACTCAATAACGTTTATATCTGACAAATGAAACTATCCCGATCAATGATTTGATGGTCAAGGTGTTAAATAGTGTTTAGATATATATATATACATATATATGTGATGATTAAAATATAATTGTGTAATTGAGTTTATTCAAATGACAAATGTAATGACAGAAACAGGAAAGTTTCATGTAAATTATGACCAAATATTATCGTAATTACTAGCGATCATAATTATCAGCATAATTATTGAAAAGTAGAATGAGATTTAGCGTTGATCATTTACCTATTTTGTATTTTATAGATTTTTCATTTGTATAATCTTTTCTTTCTTCCTTCCTCTTTCCTTTTTTTTTTCAATCAAATCACTTGTAATTAATTATACGAATATCATGTAGATATAGCATGCGTGTATGTTTTCCTTTATAAATATTGTAAATTAAATTGTTGTCTCACACATATGTAGTAGAAAATTCCTTTTATTTTATTGTCAATCGCTAAATAAAAAAATATGTATCGGCAAACTAATTTTTTTCTCGATTTATAATTTCTTAATTATAATTTTCTTAGTTTAATATTTTTGCGGTTTCTGAGTGTTTTTCGCGCTCCACTGCATTCTTCAGAAAAATGTTTCGCTGATAGGTAAGTTATCACATTTTTATTTTACACATCCCCGTTTTTCTGCAGCTTGCTTAATTTATTTTTCCTCACATCGCATGTGCATCCTGCTGTGTTTTTTTCATAATACTCAAACTTTCTTTATTGAGATTATAAATTAATCCATGCAATAAATTTAAGAATAAGGATTATCTATTACTAATGATCATTATTCGCTAATTTACTAATTATCATTATTTAGAAGCAATTAATTAATTTTAAATATCTAACAATGAGCAATAATAATACTTTATGACATTAAAAGTATTCATAATTATTGTCATCGTTATTCTAAATTTTTATTATTCATAATTTAATTTTTGCTAATACGAGTAAGAGAATGACGAATATTTCATCATTTTCCGTTCTTTCAAAATTAACATTTGTAAATAACATTCGTTTTTCACTAGAAAAATATCGCAATATACTAACGGACATTCATTTTAGCGCGAGGAAACGTCCAATTCCGTATCATCGACCAACCCCAACACCACCCTCGTCACCGAGTAGTTCCGAGAGCAGCAGGCATAGCAACTGGTCTAGTCCGAGTCATCGATCCAGCGGTTCCGCGAGTCGTAGTCCGTCTTATACGCGTTGAGAAAGATGCGTGAATAAATTCCCAGTAAATAGGGAATAACGTTCCTTCTTCTACATACACTAGACTCGGAGAGAGCGACGTAGCTCAATTCTTTACGACCTGAAGGAAACCATCGTATCGCATTAATCGATTTCCCAGATGTTGATTTAAACATTCAAAAAAAAAAAAAATATATATATATATATTCGAAGATGCATTAATTTAGAAAATTATAGATGTAAATATTAATTTAAAAGTGAAAATTCAGGTCATAGAGGGTTGAAGAATGTTCCAGAGAAGAAGTTTAATAATGTCTGTTAAGTTTTCCGAGAGAACTGCACGGAATATTCCGAGATAAATGGGCACTTTATATTATTTCTTACAAAAATTAAGAAATTCATCTTCATTATAGCAATAATTTCATTAATAGTTTTCGTGCTGTTTATTCGAATTTCATGAAGAATAACGCTATACCTTCTGTCGATTCTAAGACTGTATGAATTGTACATGATACCAATTAATTCAAACAACAGTCTGAAAACTGAATCAACTTACGGATATTTTTACGTTTATAGGAAAAGAGATTATTTATATTAATTTTACGAAGTTAGGATAACAATTTGTAGAGTTACCTAGAAATGCAAAGGCAGCTGTTGATTACTATTATTTGAATATTTATTAATTTCGAACACCATTTCAAACATATAATTACGAATCTACGGATGCATTTTTTGCATACTTTAACAAAATACCAATTAAGAATCGGTTTATAAAAAGAAATAGAAAATTTGTTCGCAATGATATCTTACTTAAATAATCTTATCGGAAAAGTAGATATCATGGTGTCAACTTTATATTTATTTCAAATTTTTATTCAAATTATAGTGCAATTTTGCAATTATTGTTGATATTAGAAAATTATCATGGAGAAAGATGGATATCAATGTAGATTTTAATGTGTATTATATACTCTCTCCTTTTCTCTAGTCAAGCAGATTCGTATTAACATGGCAGTAACCTTATTTTTATGTAACTTCTAGACGAGATTTTTATTTAAATAAAAAAAGGTGTGCAAAATAAGTAAAGAGGATATTTCAATAACAGATACGAGATTTTTTTTCTCTGTGAAACAAGAACGTTAATTTACGTTTTTATAAAACGTTCAACTATTTTTATTTTTAAAATTATAAATTGCCAATTGTATTTTGCATATCATTATTTATTAATTCTAATGCAAGCAATAATATAAACGATCTGATCGCATTTTTTGTTAGTCACTGTCGTAATATTCTTATATAGTGTATAGTGATCTAGGCGTTTATTTGTGCTTTTCAAAGCACATATTACAAATTTCTCTCTCTCTCTCTCTCTTTCTCTCTTTAAATTTACCAACGAATCTTGTAGATTCAAGTTATATATTCATAATTTCCTAGTGCAATGTTATTAATTTGTACTTTTGTACATAGATATTCTTTTGTAAAACTACATTTTTTTTAGTTTAAATCTTATATAAATTATTTACATGTAGATAAAATTTTATAATTTTTAAATTTATTATTTACACATATATGATTTATTTATTTATTTATTTGATAAAATAATCTTAGTTTTAGCAATCGTGATAATACTGCGGTTCTTTTACATGCAATATTCATAACTTGGAAAAAATAATCTAGTCAGGAAGACGATTTCTCGTGAAGGCTCCAAACTGAGCCAGGCAGCAACGTACCAAAAAGACATAATTAGAATACTAGTCTGCGCGATTAAATCGAAGTTAAGCCTCACGAAGGTATATGTATAGGATTAAAAAAAGATCGTATTTGAAAAATCTACATTGTTTACGACTTGGCAAAGAAACTATGTAGTGCTAGTTCTCATACTCGTAACGATTGATTTCTTTCTAACAAGAAATTTCGTAAATGCTAATGTCAAATCATTGCGTACGAAATGTATACTTAACGGTTAGTATATCTGAAAATTAGTGAGTTCACTCACTCTCTGACTTAATCTCCTTTTTTTGCTATTAAACTACGTTTGAATGAGTTTAAGAATAGTTTTTTATTCTAAAAAATCTGACACAATCTTAAACACTTTTATTAACATTATATGAAAATTATATTTTATACGCAATGACCGCTCGATCAACATTACTGAGCTCTATATTAATGTAGTTCGGATACATTTTACAATTTTTCCAGTGCAATGATGTGATTGCTCCCTTCCTGAGATTCGTTTTCGCGTATATAATAAAATAATACATATATTCGAATATACAGCGAAGTTATGGAAATGCTAAAAGGGTAAACTCGGAAATAATACCTTTCGCATGCCGTTGTTATCTTGATTACTGAAAATGTCTTCGAAACTATCAATTTTATGTCAGAAACGACATGCGAGGAAATCACTTTCAAAAAGCAAAATGCCCTGATCTCTGCGTCAGTTCATCATTAAGTAGAACTCGTCGCAATTTTTGAACTTAACGTCTGTACCAACAATTATGATTTACAGCCATCGAATGTTACTGTCTCGTTAAAGTGAAAGAAAATTCGGATATTATATCTGTAATATACTCTGTATTGTTGTTGTGTGATTAAATCGAAAATCTTAAACACGCTATGTTTTGTTTTATATCTTCCATATCTCGATATAAATATTAGATCGTAAAATCATCGAATATGATTATAAAACTTTGGTATAGGTAACTAAAAATAAAAATAAGTAAATGTCAGTATTCATCGAAAGCCTAAATGCAGTATCAGAAAAGGAAATGATATGATGTAATTAACAACAAAGTTTATACACACGAATAATATAAATATAAAAAATGCAGTGTTTTTGCATGTAAATTTTGATATTATTTATATCCGGGTATCTATTACACACAATATCAATTCTATATACAGCACTATTCCAATTCATTATAATAAATTTTCCAATTTATTATCATTCAAATATATTATAATAAATCGGTATATTTTGTACATTTCTTAAACAAATTACGTAACAACGGAATGTATTATTAACATATTACTTCGCTTTGTACAAATAATGAAAGTGCTGTTAATATTTGACAAATTTGTTACGCGTTATTCATATAATCTTAACAATTACTGACTTGTATAATCAAGATGCATCATCTAGTACATTATTACATGCACGCATTAATACATATGTCGTATTATTACATATACTTACCAAAAAAAATATATATATAACAAATGATTACAATACGTTTTCGTGTTCTTCTACTTCTTTTTCGAAGTTTTCGCTCTCTTATTGGCAATATAGATAATCCATACGAAACCGATGAGATTCGCCATTAAGACCCTCAACTAAAAAAAACGAACAAAACATTAATGATTGCTAGCAGCAAATATTTATTAATAATTTCCAATGTTAAGAAAAAGAATAGAAAGAATATACAGAATAAAGAAAAGAAAATTCGATATAAAAAATAAGGATTTTTTCAATATAAATTGAAAAAGAATTTCTAACTAAAATTTTAATATGCAACTCAGGAGAATATCTAAAAAGCATTTAGATCAGCGTATAAAATAGTATGTATATGTTACGTTACCATTGGTGGAACATATTTTATATTGATGAAGTGGAACAGTGTCAGATATTTCAGATTAGCTATCAGTGTCGGAAAATATAATCTTTGCAAGTGAGCGCATGCCACTGGATGGGACTTGCCCTGCAAACATAGATTTCCATTTAGCACTAAAATACAAAATAAGAGCTAGCATAGTTTTGTCTAATAATTCTAATTATTCTAAATGTTATTTGTCGAAAATAACTAATACATTTATTTCATTTATCATTATTACTATTATTACTATTATATTGTTATCTTATAGCATCAGCTATCGCAAATCTATCATCTATATACCTCAAAGATAGCAAGGAAGTAGAGCGCGAGTGCCTGAAAACACGGTGTATAAATGAGTCTCTCTATCAGAAGTATCCTCAAAGGGTGCTTCACGAACAATCGCACGTATGTGTAAAAGTAATGGGGTACCGGCCCTCCAAACAACAAGCTGTAACAACATTCATTTGCATAAGTGACCACATGAATTTCTCAAACTTGCTTCGTTAGCAGTGCAAACAACGGTCTGCAGCTTACCCAAATAGAGCATAGGCCAGGACACTGTCTTCGTTAAGCTGCTTGGCACCGGACAGTTTCTGAGATGCTACATTTCCAAGGGCAGCAATAATGCAACTGAAAATAATTACATATTTCATATTTCTATCGCCTAATTGAACAGTGTGACATTAAATGTATAAACCTAGTTTGTAAATATATTATTGGAATATTTTTTAGTGTATATATGCATATATCCAATATGGGTGCATATATCCACAAAGTGTTGGTGCATTCGCAATTTGACCAGCAGATTTAAGCAAAATGTTACAGCAGATAGTATTTTTTTATTGACAACAGGACATACTGACATAATTTAATGGCAGATGCAGCAAACACTAAGCAAAAGCTATCTCAGAATTATTTAATTGAAATATATTACTTGAACATAGTTAAAAAATAATAGATTACGTTCAGTTTTTGCATTTGATCTATTGTCACATTTTTCTAGCAGCTTCTATATCTCTGCTAATGTTCTGACAACAAAATTTATAGCAGATAATTTGCATAATACATTTTTTGCCTGTGTATAAATACTCTCATTAAGACATTTTTTAATATGTATGTATGTGTGTATGTTTGTATATCAATAAATCTGTATAAACTTTAAAAATATTTATAAAAAGAGATATATAATTATGTTATTAATCACAAGATTACCAATTGTAATATAATGCTTAGTCACGTATCTTTGTGGATACATGTACGTAACAAGATTTCACTACGTTGTTACCTCGTTACAGCTTTAGTTCTTAAGGGACTGGTATACAGCCGCTGTAGGTACGCGCCCATGAGATTGTACATGATATCGGTCGGCTTGGAAAGCGACATTTTTTCTCATCAATTTTCGCTGTCTATCCTCAACTTGAATGTGAGAGACACGTTTCACTTCACGGTGAGTCGCAGAAAATGATTAGATCATACGATAAAAAACGGAGCAAAGTGCAAGCTGCAGTCAGCTGATAAACACGTCCCGACGAGTCTTCGCTCCTGGAAGAACGAGCCGAATCGCATTTTTCATACATTTTTTATTTATTCCTTTGCGATTTATGTGAAAAAAGAACAGGGAGAATACAAATATGTCAAGTTTCAAGAAATGTTTTATACGAATATGAATTCTAATACGGATCTTTATGATCCAGTAGTCTACCTGTTTCGATTAAAATGTCAGATTTCGACAATCGATTCAAATCGATTTCTCTGATGAGAAGGATGCGAATCGTCTCGAATATGGTTTCGAATGAAATCGATAATACGCAAGAATTACGAAATCGCGACTCACGACGATTCGTGGATTATAACCTCGTTTCGAGCCAGATCTCATCGAGTTTTGTTGAGTTGTCGAGTTTTGTTGAGTTTGGGTTAATAATTGTCTCCTCTTTGACCTACAAGATCTTTAATTTAAATAACTTTGCCAGTCCCGTGGAATAAGCTAACAAGATCTGGAAACGTGTATAATCGAAATTTAAATGTGCGATTTTTGACACGATTCGCGAAAAATCGAACCTGTCTCCGGTTTCTCTCAAAATCGTGGGTCACGATTTTGATAAAATGTACGAGAGATCAATTTAGATCGTTTCGAAGGCAAGATGAAGGAACGAGACTTGAATCGATGGCTTCAGTTGATTTTACTTGATGTGAAAAGTTACTGGTTTCTTAATTCTTCGGTTCGAGTGCCACGTGATCAATCGTCGCATGTAATTCTATATACATATTCGTATATGTATTCGCACTTTGTTTACATTTGTGTATCCGCAAAGTTGCTGAGAGCGTACCATTGTAAGTTCAAGTAATGTAAAAAAAAAAAGAAATAAATTAGTAATTTTTAACTCTGTTTTGGCAGTTTTAATACTAATATAATGAAATTACAAAAAAATGAAGTTTGAAAAACGACGATTAAATATAACTCGTATTTTTCATCGATATTAATGCTTGGAAATTTGTTGAAAAACTTATTAACTTTCTGTTTGTGATTATATGTCAAGGAACTCTTAATCAATTTACCCAATTTAAAAAATATAATATGACTTCATTTATAATAGACATACAATAAAGTTTTTTTTATACATAAATTTATTTGAATATATCTTATGAATAGGTTAATTTAAAACAATTTAATCATTTAGATAAACTTAATATTATTTAAATTCTATCTAAATTCATGGAACACATTACAAAAGAAAAATTGTAAAAAATAAAATATAAATACTATTATATAATAACAAACATCTGTTAAAAAGAGTGTATATTTATATTGATAATTTGTATTAAGTTGTGTAACACTTCTAAAGTGCATATTCCAATATAACTGTACAATATTCCATATATAAAAAATATTACAATCATAAATTATTTTACAAGTTAACATTGATTGAAAATAAGTATGTACAACATTTGGTCATTCCTCAAGATATCAACTAAGTTGCGCATCACTGTTCTTTACTTCGACTGGACTGAGAATAGTGAGCACATATTGCAGAACTTTGACTAGTTCCTGCTCCTGCTTATTGGCATCAATACTCGATAACGTAAATCTGCTAAGGGCTTCCCGAATGCTCTGAGAGAACCCGGCGCTTCGTGCAATAAGTTTTCCTTTTTGATTATTGTTAATTAGAGACCATAGCATGGATCCAGCTAGATTGATCTCACATGGCGATTCATTCTTAAAAATGTCGTGTAGCAGATTTATGAAATCCACTGTGAAAGATAACAAATACGTATAGTACAAAATATGTAATGTGAATATAAATTATTGTCTTTCCTGTACTTTTTGTACTTATTTACCTGAACTCAGAAGCCGAGGTCTGTTTGCTACATTGAACGCTAAATTACGTAATATCGATATCGCTAGCACTTTGCTTGACGACGAGGAACATTTTGCTAAGTGCATTAAAACATCCAGAGCATCAGTGGCCTAAAAATATTTCTGTGTAGTTATCGAGCAACTAATATATGTTTTTATCGTTTTACCTTTGGCACACATAGCTGTCCTTCCTCGTAATAAGTAAAGTCTATTAAAAATTCTAAACAATATATTTCCACCAATGGCCATGGTTTCGCTCTTTTAGTGACAGTGGGATGTATCTTGGTAAAAAGCTGAAGAAGATTACTCTGAAGTAAATAATTAATTCACAATTAATTAATCAACTCGGAAACAGTACTTTTATTGCTTCAAATTTATTCTGTAATAATAATTAACATGTATAATTACCTTCGAAATGCATACTCTACATTCGTGAACATGCACTGCGTTGCGCAGGATGTGAAAGGCAAAGTGCATCTTGTGATTATCAAAAATTTGACCAGCCCTTTCGATTTCCTTGCATGCTATCTGTGTGACAACGTGTATTAATGCGAGCGTATTGGGCGTTTTTCTTAGTCCACTTCCTGGTAATATCGTTGTTAATGTTAAGGATTGTGCGGCTGAAAAACGAAATTAAAATGCAATTAATTTGAAAAGTATGTTGATGTCAAAAATACTATTATGAAATATCATCTTACCAACGTTACATTTCGTTGTGAACGTCGCTAATAATTTTAAGGCAGACGTCGACACTGTTTTATTTAACGCTACCCAAGCCCATAACTTGTGTACCACGTCTGCTAAGCCCTCCTTCGTTAGGCTCTCCTTAACATGCACGTCTCCGTACATAAAGTTCATCAGGAGTATGAAGATACAATTCACATCGTGCAACAAAGGATGAATCTGTGCAAGAGAAAATAACTTTTACTGATAAGAAAATATAGCAAACTGTGGTCGAAATTCCATGTTTGTTAAAATTTCTTTTTCCCTACCTTCTTTTCTGCTTGCTTTTTGTAAAGCTCGAATGGTTGAAGATTCAACTTAACATACAATTCTTTTAGGATCATCAACGCGGTCTCAGGAAGATTATCTCGTAGTGCCGTTTGTTTTGCCTTTTTTGACACACACAGTAAATTAGTGAGGGCACCTACAATGAGATCTTTGTCCTCCAATTGTTTGTTGTTCCTTTTGGACTTCGCGTAACTATGAGCGATGAAAAGATGTAGTAATAATCCGCATAATTCATTTCCTATAGTAGTTTGTCTTTGATCCAGCAACTTGTCATCTTTCGTACTCAAATCTTTCTCGCTTTCGTTCGATGTTCTAGAATGCACGTTCGCATCTCTTATTGACAATTTGTTGACATTTGATATAACATCTCGCAAACTATTATCCTTGCTTTCAATTGAGATGCATGCCGCATTAGTATCGAGCACGGTTTGTAATAAAGAAATGTCGCTTCTTCCCAGAGAATCTTTCTGAATCTCATGGAACAATAAAAAAGCTAAGAAACTTATGGCACTCATTCGTAAATCTGTCGTGGAGTCCTTTATTGCGAAACAAATGGAAGCCAAGATTGTTTCAGCACCGCATAATTCTAATGCGTTTTGAATGGCATCAAAGTGTTGATCCTCCGTTAACGAAAGTACAGCCACAAAATTGTAAATCTCCATCCAGAGTCTGTTGCGTAAATATGTCAGACGCGGTTCAGTAGATTCTAAAATAATGTATGAATTAAGGATAAGGAATATTGTTTAAAAATTTGATTATACATTTTTGTGATAAATGTTAAATACATACGATATAAATCGATATTTAAAAAGCAAAATAAAGTATAGAGAGAGTCTGAGGAAAAAAGTACGACGGCCGCATACTCGTTACTATGTGTGATGCAATTTGTTAAAACTGTGCAGATGCTAATGTACATCTCCAATGTGTCAGAATAATGACTGAAGCTTTTCCTGCATCTGACATCCTTTGGAATCTTAGTTAAACATCTTAAAATAAGCAATAATGTAAGACAATATAGGTGAAAAAAAATTTCTTATAGATGATTCAATATAGCGTTATATATTCTACATACCCAAATAAACATTTATCGATGGAATATTCGTAGACTTGCCGTATTATCTCGTGTTGTCCAATAAATATCAAATTGTTCAATAAGTTACAAGCAGCTGTAATAAGCGAAGGCGTCGCTATTGATTCTATAGGATTTTCCATATCCGTTATTTCTGAAACTCGACCGGAAACTACAAGAAAGAGAGAGAGAAAGAAGTATTAAACACAAATATAATTGTATAAAACAGCTTTTTTATAGTATATAATTAATATAATTACGTAGTTGTAATTCATCTTGACAATTGTATAAGTGCGATACGGTGCGCGGTACCAATGAAATGTAACTAGACTGCAAACTTTGCACAATTGTTGCTTTGCAGTCATTTCCTTGGCATTCTGACTGTTCCGCGTCTAAAGTGGTTAACGTGTAAATATTAGAACACAGAACGCTGATTTCATGATAGATGCTGTGTTGTTCGACGTGCATCAAAATAGTTTGCGGTTGTAAAGAATCATCCTGTATAAAAAAAAATTATTTTTTAAAGTAAAAAATGTACATAACTTTATACTTCAACAATTTTGAAACACAGGAAAATATAAGTTTTACTTAATATTAATTGAAATATGAATATGCCTTGTAATAATATTAATAAAAATAAAAATTTTAAATTTTAAGTTTAACTTTTTAATTTTAACGTCTTTTCGTCATTTTTACTTTAATGAAATATATCGTGCTTACACATTGAAAAGTCATAGAGTTGCAGTTTTTCAGAATGTTGCAAAATGCAATGCACGCTTGTTCTCTCACTAAACAAGATTCGTTTCTGTTCGTGATGCACTGAAGCAAAGTGTGACACAGGTCACCCGGTGCCATGGCGATTGCGTTAAAAAGTTGCGATGCAGTATGTACCGTATTCATCAGACCTGCTAACAATTGCAAAGCCGATGCGCGAACCAGTGGATCTCTATTTTGCCATAACATAGGCAGCCAATTTAACGAGCGATCTTCTTCGCACCAAAATACGATCCATGACTAAAACATGACGATCGTATTACATGCTTGTATTGCGAGTGACGATTACCGTAAAATACAAAATAATTGTGGAATCATGATCCGTTAATTCGCAATCAATAAATAATAATTTGTACGTAATATATCATTTACGAACGCTATTACATTGAAAATACTTACATTTTTATTAAAATTGATTTGCATCTGATGCAATAAGTGATTAAGACATATTATCGAGTTCCTTGTTATCGATAAACCCATAAAACTGACAGTACCTGCACCATGAAAGGATACGATTGGCTCGATAAGAGTATTGCAAAGAGATAATAATAAATTCTTGTGATTCCCCCATTCACATTGCCCGATCAGATATGTCAAACACGTTAACAACCAATCAAGATATGCTAAAAAAGAAAAGAAGAAACATTTATAACATATCAAAATTTATAAGATCAATATTTTAAAAAATTGTCATTAAATTATTAAATTTAAAATTTATAAATCATTAGATTTTAGTAATAGATATAATGAATATTAGTACCGAGATTGTAGAAATGCTGTTGATCTCCAAAACACAATGTTGAAACAACAAATTCTACAAATCGGATCCAAGTGTTCTTAGGTTCGTCGTTCGATTTCTGTATTTTTTCGATCGCTGAGCATGTACGTACTAATTTGAGTATAGATTGATGTACGTTTTGATTGTCAACTTCCAAGTTTTTAAATAAATCTGCTAATGATCTTGTCATATTTTTCATGATCCTACTGATCCATGAACTTTTTTCTGAAAATTAAAAAAAAAATCCTCTCTAATATAATTTGTATTTGGGGAAAATGACAGCATCTCTCAATATTTGCTATTCAAATTATCTTACCTTTTTGTGCAACATTTAAATATAATTGCAGAAAAATTAAAACGTTCACGAATAAGTCGCAGTCCTCTTTACTCGTGGGATGCGATAATAAAAATCGTTCGAACGTTTGTTCCCAAGGCAGCGACTCGATATTTTTCTCTTCGTTACGTTGAAGTACTTTGTAAAATTTTAGATACCTGAGAAAAAATTATAGTTTATAACAAATAATACACTCTTACGCATAAAAATCAATAGTGATAAAAATTACTATTATAGCAACTTACTAATAATTTAACTTAATAATAACTTACATTGTGAGATAATCTAGCGCGCATGTAACACTATAGTGCGTAGTAGAATTTTGAATATTGTAGAGTTGCTGTTGACAGCAATACTGAGGAAAACTGTATTGTAAAAAGAGAAGATCTTTTTCAACAATCAACAATTTCTGTGAAATTTCAGAATTCTTTAAGTTATCTAAGCATTTCCATAACATGTTTACGCCGCCGTTCCATTCCCAGGCCCAATATTGTCTAATAAAAGTTAAGACTACCGGATTGCTACCATGAAGTACTATAAATTATAAAATAAGGAACTATTAATATTTTTTAATTAATTTAACAATTCAAAATCACATATAATAAGTAACATAGTCTCTGTATATTACATTTGAAACATTTTACAAGTACAATTACTTACATGATACATCAGATCGTCTATGTATACTCGTCTTCCAATGAGATCTACATATGAACGGAAGTTTCATATTTGTTGCAACGATATAAGGTAACGAGATATGTGATGCAATATTGTTTTCCATATCTTTTTCGTTAACTCGTATGATATATTCGCTATAAAGTAGCAAGCATAATAATTGTGCGCCATCGGATTTCACGCACTCGTTATTTGGAAACAAAAAAAGGCCTAAAATATATTTTTTATGTATTTGTTATCAAACTTATATCATAAATTATAATATCAGCAGAACTTTACTAGATATATCTTTAAATTAAATTTGAAATGTATACATTACGAAATTATGATAAAATATATACATACTTCTTATGATATTAAAAAAAACATCAATGTTGAGAGACAACTCGTGTCGTATGGTACATTCAAAAAATGCAAGTAGTTTTAATATACTGATTATTGGTATCACAGAATCTGGATAATTTACATAATCTTTCTCCACCTAAAAATAGTTAATACATAATTAAAATATTTAATACTCTCTCTCTTTCTCTCTAATACTTAGTTCTTGCTAGAGCATTCCTCAACATATTTCTGTAGTGTGCGCTGGTTACAGATATACGGGACCTTTAGTTTAAGCACCGGTTTCGAACGGCCTAATTTAGAGGAGTTTTCACGGCACGATACTCTCGGTAATTTGCTATCGCTCTAGTTTACACCAAGCACTTTGATACGTAAATGTTTAATGTATGCTAAAGATGCGTACTATTTTGATTCGATACGTCTATTTGATACGTATCGTATTTGACTAATATGTCATCGAACTAATTTATTACGAATATAGTAATTAAATTACACGAATCAAACAACCGGTGTAAATTAGGCCATTGCCTTCCAAAGGTAGTGATCGGATAAAATTATATCATAAATTTTTAAAATTTTTAATTAGCAAAATTTGAACCCGGATTTTCGGCACAGAGAGCAGACGCACGACTCTTTACGCCATGATCACTACAAATTTGATACATTTAAATCAAATAAAAAATTTATAATATCCTTTTTTATCAAATATAACTTACCAGAGCTTTATTGAAAATATCCAAAATTAAAGGCAGTCCATTTTGATTAATGAACAATTTATGTAAAGAAGTGTCAGAAAGCATTACGCTAATTTGTACTAATGCAGATTTTCGAATTTTTGGATCGACGTTTGGTTCGTTCAACATTTCCAATACGGATAACAAATTGCTCCTCTGCAAACAAAGTTTTGTAAATTATGTCTGAAATAGTATATAAGTAATAATAATATATGTATATTTAAATAATTTTTATTTTAAGGATTTAAAACACAAAGGATATTTTGAAGATTTTTTTGCCAAATAATTAAATCAAGGTTGTAAAATATTTTAAAATAAATATTCTGAATGCAAATAACCTGATAATTGCCCTCTGATCGTTTAACAAAGTTTTTACGTTCAAATATGCAAAGTGAACTAAGAGGCAAGCCATGTAAAGACGATAAACGCGGTAATTTCTGGACAGAATCTTTCTCTTTCCCAAGGAGCCAGATTAACCGACATAAAGCTTCTTCCCGAATATCATTATCTGATGAATAAAGAAATCTCAAATTGCCTTTTAATACCTGAAATTGAAAGCTATATAGCACACGGCAAATAATCACGAAAGGATGTTTTCAATTAAGTTAAACTACCTCAAGAAAAGGCAACTGTATATTGTTAGAAATATCGGGATCAAACATCTTAGTTACGCATTGTCCTAAGGATGTACGGGTGTCGGCATGACACTGTAAAAGATACAATACTGGAATGAGAGCTTCTAAAGCTTTTAACCATCCAGTTTCACCCATCTGTATTTTTCCTTTTAGCATAAATACCAATATGTCTTTTGACATCTCATTTATCTGTATCAAAATCAAAATATTAAATTAAATTGTAATAAAAATTGTACTACAATAACTTTATAACAATGGATATTTGCTACACAAAAATGTTTGATAAAAAATAACTTATTACCCTACTATCTTCGCTGGTTGCGCCATGAGAAATAATTTCTGTCAAGACATTTGGGTCAAGCAGGAACGTCAAATTTTCCCATGACAATTTATTATATTCCACTCCCAGAATACTCTTAATCAGAGCGTGGCATTCAACATATGTAGTATATCGAATATCTACGTCCGCATTTGCTAATAAATTCAATATCAATTTCGTTGCTAGTGCACGATCTTCATCGTTCAAAGAATATCTTGGGATATCTTGTAAAAATTTTACAGTCATTTTAACGACAGTTAAATTTTTATGATACGACAGACTCAATTTGGACACATGTAACATTCTCAACGTTTCCGAAGGCGATTGGTCTGATGAAGTTTTTAATACACGGATAGCTGACTGCATGGATTTTGCGACAGTTCTAGTTTCATCGAACAGTTTTGTCAATGCTGTCTGATTAGTACTTTGAAATTGCTACACATGAAAAAAATTGTATCAGCTGGTAATGTCAGTAAATGGAAGAAAAAGAGTTGATTTACTTACCCGAGCATACTCCAAAAGTATGGAATGCAGTGCAGGATATAATAGATATATTGGTGCATCCATTATGGCACTTGTTATCGATGTCTTTAAAGTGTTTGGTATAACAGCGTCCGCCAACTCTAATGGCACGATACTGCTCAACAGCCTCATAATAATGGTAGTAAGATACAAGTATGTTATTCTCAAATAATCTATGTTACTACAGCTTCCAAAATACTCCATCACCTCCCCCATTAAATTGAATAACCCTTTCAAGTCATTATTTATCCTCAACGCCGTATCGTCGTTGCAGAGCCAAATATTCGGCATAACGCAAATTGTTAACAGTTGTACTAATTCATGTGTTAGATCTGTGACATACTTGATGTTTCGTAGAGGAAATAAAGAATCGATGGGAATGCTTAACTGAGTGAGAACGTATTTTAAAGATTCTATGCAGTAAATTGGCAGAAACATCTGCTGCAATTGCAAGACAGAATCGTCGATGTTTTCGCTGATGCTCTGACTTCTGTCACTTGTCCCCTAAAAAGAATATTAGATACAATAAAGACATCTCAAAAATAATAAACTTGATAAAAAATCAAAATGTACTCACTGTCGATTGATATACTTGATAGTTTGCTTCAGGTATACCACCATCAGGACCGTCTCCTCCTTCCGAGGATGTGTAAACGTTGCTGTCTAATTTACAACCTAACAACTATATATAAAAAAGTAGTATGTATAAAGAAACATGAAAAGAAAATGATTATATTGTTAAACAAAAAAAAACAATACAATATAGTTTTTTGTATCAAATAAATAAAATAGATTATCAAGCGTTACCTTTTGTTTTTTATTCGCCACACATGGTTCACAGTAATAATAAATTCGAAATCTTAGAGAACGAGTTAGTTTACGCAAGGTTTTTAGCACAGTTGGAACTATACATGTGATATTAGTTTCAGATGTGCTAGTGCTCGATTTAAGAAGACTGTGGAGTATCTGTAAGAATTAACACAGAATAATAGTGTAATTGCTATTGCACATATGTTAAAAAAAAGTTAATTATTGAATTTATTAAAAAAATAGATTTAGAAAAGACATTTTAGATGCATGCTTCATTATCATTCAAAATGAATCATACATACATATATATTATTTATAAAAGATTATAAAAATAATAAAAAAAAAAGATATTTACCGTAACTATTGTTGGTCGCTGAAGGAAGACCTCTGCTGGAAAATCTTGCATCATAACATTTGTTATAAACTGACACGTATGCAATATATGATTAATATCAACAGTATTATTCAAAGCTTCTTCAACTGCTGTGAGAACTCCTCTGTCTGACGTAACCAGCGGTTGCCATGGCATTACTAGCCATTTAATACCACCTTCTATCGTTTTAGAAACTTGTGTGCCATTCTCGTGCTCTAGTGTTACATCAAATGGTACAGTACTACAAACAATTACATACATATATAAAATATACTACTAAAATACTTAAAAAAAGAGAAAACTACTTTTCTAAATCTATTTTTTTAATAAATTCAATAATTAACTTTTTTTTTAACATATGTGCAATAGCAATTATACTATTATTCTGTATTAATTCTTACTTGTCCAAAACAGATGGATTATTAATACCATTCAAGTCATCATAACCTTCTCTTTCATAGTCCTTACTTTTATATTTAACATCTTGTGTTTGTATTCTATCAAAGTCTGAATATACTGTAGCAACATCCTGCAAAACAATTATAATTATCTCTTTGTGTATTCCCATAATATAAATAATAACATACAATGTTTCAATATGAGTATTTAATTCACTTACTCGATTTCTTTCTATATGCAAAACAGCTTGTTCAATTTCATTTAATTTTGCATACCATTCTGAAGTAAGCTTTCTCCTCAATTCATAAAGCTCATTTTGGAACTTTAACTTGCCAAATGCATTCAAGTAACTCTTTGCATCTGCCTTAAAGCAAAAATCTTATATTAATTAACACATAATGAGTCATTTATGTCAAAAGTTAAAAAATATTTCACAAAAATGTAAAAGACATTCAAACTAAATTTTTCTGTATCAGAAACATTTCATTGTGAGCTTAATTAGCAAGAAAGTAAAAGAAGTGTTGCTGATTTTCACTGATCTTTAAATTTATTAGTAGTTATTCAGTAAAATACTCCAAATACCTTTAACAATCGCAATAACAAATTCAGTACTTTCTCTGGCTGTGGTACAGTGACGAACGAAAACCAATTGAACAACTTTTGAATTATCTCTTTTTTGACGGCGTCACAGTCGCATACGAAACCTAAATCGTACTTGGAAATGATATTATCTAATGCTCGCAGTCGTATCTCATCGATAGAGTGACCTGAAATGTCAAAATAATGGGAAAGACGCAATAAATGTGCGTTGACGTCAGATTGACCAAATAACTATTATTTTCTTACCGAGTTTTCTAACGTGTACAGCGGTAATTCCGGCAGTACCCAGCATCATAAATAAATCTGTTCTCTCTCTTCGGTCGAAAATAATTTGTCAGATCTCGTCATAGGTTATCCGTCATACGGTCTTTGAAAATTTAACCGCCAAATTTAACGATGTAAATAGAAAGTTGACACGATAGAATGGGCGCTGATGGACAGTGGCCGCTTACAAAATTAAGTACAGCGCACATTATTGCAGTCGATAATAACGACCTGTTTTACCGACAGATCTAAGCGCTCCGATGAAACGTTACGACCGTCAACGTTAGATGGCGCCACGTGTACCGTTCGCCACCTTGTAAAGAACATCCGCGTGACAATCGACGGCCATGTTTTCTCAAGAGACTTTAACGGGCGCATGCTCCGCGCGCGCAGTGTTGTGAATTCGTTCAATCGAATTTCGTGCGGTACGACGGCGATTACACGACGTATTATTACTCGCGGAAGTACGGAAATTCGATTTAATCACTGGATAGAATCTCCGAACAAATATCCAGTACTCGTTATCGTTGTACTGCGGAGAAAGGGAGAGCGGGAAGGGAACGATTCGTGATTTTAGGGCTACATCAATTAAACTCCGATTAATTTAATTCATAATAAATTGATCACGCAATTCCTGCATTACTTTGTTAACATAGGTGAGATTCTTTTATTCTTTTGTTGCTTGACATAGAAAAAAAATTAGATAAGAAAAAGGAAATAATTAGGGAAAAGACTAATTATATTAGAAAAAGGATAACATAATTTTGTTTTAAATAAAATTTTGCTAATTGAATTACTTAATCACCGATTCATTTATAAAAATAATACTTGTTATTTCTTTAATGTAAATGAAATTAATAAATTTTTATTCAATATAAAATAATATTTATGTACTATTCTGCTAGACAGCATTATTAATTTCTCATTGTTTAATATATTAAAAAAAGACTGAAAATTATAATTTGTATAATAGTTGTTAGAAATCTTGCTTAAAGTAATTCGGTAGAATTAATCGCCCATTAATTTATCAACTTGTACTATTGCGTTAACATAATAGAATTAGTACTTTCCTATCTTTTAATATAAGGAAAAAGGATTAATTTAGCAACATGAAAGACTAAAAAAAGATTAAATCAAAGACGACGATAAATTGTATAGTTAGAAATTTTGCTTTAAGCAAAACTCTGTCGGTTAAATTCAGTTAATCGGAGTTTGTGTCGAAATTGCCCTTAGGTGTGCAGACACAGCAATCGGCGACACAATAAAGATCTTTCAAAGGTCCGTTTAATCACCTTACGAAATTACAAGGATAATTCGAAGCACATGCTTTCCGCTAACGAGGTACGTGTAGGTATTACAATCGGTTGAAATTTTACGACACTGAATTACATAATTATGTACACATTATTTAACTGCATATAAACATACAAAAGATTTAAAATTAATCGTCGAGTCGTTGGTGAAACCCTCATCAGCGTCTCCAACATCACGATTGACTCTCCCACGTCGTTCGGGCTCGATAATCCTTCGTTATACCGGGTGTTTATGAAGCTCGAAGCTTTATCGCGGTACAAAGAAAAAAAAACAAGAACAATTTGTCATCCCGTAAGACTCGAATAACCCTCTTTCCCGTAACTTCGCAACATCTCCGCGCTGTCTCGCCGTAATCGATATGTCACGTAGAAAATAACTTTCTAAATTGATTTTTTTAATAAAATACATTCAGATGCAATTCCGCTCGTGATCCGCTTCGAGCCCTTTTCGTTTTTTCTTTCTTTTTTTTTCCCCGCAGAAGCGGCAGAACGAGAGAGAGGTCGGAGTGGACCGATGGGGAAACAAACGCGGAGACTCCGTTAATTGCGCATAAAGCGAATAGAGACGCGTTCCGTGTGCCGCTTACGGGATGACCCGATAAAGTATGAGCGACGGACAAAGTATGCACGATGCGGCCCGAGGGGTGCTCTATAATGTTAATAATAATAACTCATTCAACGAAATGAGGCGCAAATTCGGTCCGCGACGCCGCCGCCGCCGCCGCCCGCGGCCGTTGGGGTTGCCGTAAAAACGTGATTTACGGCCTCGCTTCGTGCCACGGCACCGAAGGGCGCCGGAAATGAACCATCAATGAGACGATCTCGCGCGCGCCGGATCATGCCGCCCGCACGTTTCTCACGCAATTACGTAGTTATATAATATATGTAACTGCGCGCGCGAAACGTCCACGTAGCGGGCGGCGTTTATGCTATATCTTTTTATTGCGCGAAATTGCGCGCGCGGATGGCGCGCGAGTCTTCTCTATTGCTGTCGTCTATCGATCGAAGCTGCGCGTGATCGTCTCCTCGACAAGCGCTGCGCGTCTCTCCTCTATCATTTTTATTCTTACTTTTTTTTTCTTTTTTTTAGCGATGCGAGAGTCCGCATCATTTTATCAGAAATCGATTACATCTTTTTCTGACGCGACGTATACGTATCTCGATGTTTGTTCTCTCACTCTCGATTCGACAGAGCTCTCTCCCTCTAAACTTCTCTTTCAGATAATCCTCGGTGTAACGAGAGTTTTTCCGCGCGGGGAAATCTCCTCTGCGACACGCCGAGGATCGGCATCGATTAAAAGCGCGTCACTCGCGAGAGCTCGATCGCGATTCGTGATCGCGTGGTTGAATTCTCTTCAACACGAGTGAGAATTATTGCTCTTAGTTTATGCTCGATGTTGAGACGTTGGTCGCGCGACGAACGCAAATCGTTAAATTATTTCGTCGAGTTCCCCGCTCGCCCGTTGCTTCTAGATGTATTCGGCATTCGAGGCGAGTCACGCTTGGGCGTTTTCCCACAACGTTGTGTAGCATTAAAAAACTATCCCGCTTCGTTCCCATGTTTTAACCCCGAGGTTACTGTCGCGAGTCTGAGAGACCCGAGAGCGGAAACTTTCATTGTTTAGCTATGTAAAAATTTCTTTATGCTTTAAGCTCTTATAACTCTCTTTCTACTTATGGTTCTTAAATAAAACTTGTGCAGTTTACTCAAGCAGATTTTGACGTTTCAATGAAAAAAAAGAGATAAAAGAAATATTAATTTTTGCTCAAGATATGAGCGGATAAAGGCGCTCTCTCAGAGGGGGGTCTCCCAGGTAAAATAATGACGCAGGAAAAAATCACGGGTAGTAACCTACGGCAACATGTGAAGCAACATTTGCAATGCAATAGAAAGAATTAATTATTAAAACGAGATAAAAGTAAAAAAAGTTAATAAAATTAATCGTGACACAAGTCTAATATCGCGTGCCTTCTAGTTCTCTTATCGCCTTTTATAAATTGGTGCTTATACATATTTAACCAAGTTACGATGAAACAACATACAATTGATAAACCAAAAGCTACAGTATAAGCAAAAGATATACATATATATATGTACATAAAAATGATATAAATATATAAATATGTATAGTCGTGAGCTAAAAGGTTGCAACACATTTTCTTCGATTGTTTTTGGAATGTAGATTTGCTCATCGAATGGCGAACGTCATTGGTTCTTACCTGTGGATCCAACCAATTAAGCATCGAACCATCTAACCATCGAAGAAAATGTGTTGCAACCTTTTAGCTCACGACTGTACTATAGAAGAGAAAGTTCTTTTTTAATAATCACGTTTGTCTACGGACACACGTGTGTTACATGCTAGAAGTAACAGGCTAACAATTAACTCACATTGGTCGAGGAAAATGCTCATAAGTTTTGTTCCAGCGTTTCAATAACGTCTACTCGCGATTTACAATAATGTGCGTAGAAACGCGATAGAAGCGTGTATGGTAGGTCTACGTGGTTAAGCTACGAGCTCTTTGATCCCTTTAACCCCTTCCGTTAGTGACAACGTATCAACATTTACTGCGACTCTCGGTACAATAAAACTCTTTCATCGAGATCTCACGGATGTAAAAAGGAATGTAAAGATATAAATTATTTAAATCACAACAATTTGTTTATCTAGAGCTACGTTTTATCCTACGAAGTCGCAACGAGATTATATATTATAGATATCCTACAATGTAAAATTGCATTCACTATCAAATACGTAACGTACACAAAAATTTTTTTTATCACACAGCTTCTGTCAACAAGAAATTCTGCAACCTATATACAATTTTACGTTTAATAAATCTTACACTTTTTAAAGTTTATTTTACGCGAGTGTACCTCTAGCAATCACATTACTCACGATGAATTTACATTCATTTATTTGAGCCATCGATCTAAAAGACACTTTTATCTACCAAGAGTCTCATAAGTTTCGTCGTTTAAGGAGCCATTAGTTGACGATGTGACGCTTCTTAATTTACACATCGCACATGCAGGATCGCTAGATAATTGCAATGTTGTGTCGGGCAGAAGGGGTTAATTCGATGGCTGCATCGCGGAATCTCGACCCCGAAGTATTCGAGATAATTGAATTATTGCAGTTTTTGCGACGATATTACTAATTTAATTGCAACACGATACCTTCTTGTTTTTATATTTTTCACTGTAATTAATTACTTGCCTCAATAAAGAGAGATCCAATAAACGCCTTTCAATGTGCATGTCCAATATAAAGGTCTCGCAGTTTGCCAGAGGCTGTAGTTCGAGCCGGTCTCTCGTTTAATAAATTTGTTCGCATTTTTCCCCTTACAATTAATTTCCTTATTGAATTTTGCATCAGTTCCGTAGTTTTCGTTGTTCCGTTGCCTCGCAACATCCGCCTGACTAGCTACGGCAACGAATAGAAGACCCTCGATGTATCGGGGCGAGACGTCGCGACGCCACCCGATACGAGAAGCGGAGTTGGTGTCTCACAGTCTCACAGATAACAACGGTCAGAAATCGACTTTAGCTCGTATATGCAGTTAAACAATCGGACCGGAGTACAACGTATTAGGGAATTAATTAATTAGATACGCCGGGCGTCTAATGGAGCGCCCGTTTAAAAGGTACGAGAGAGAGAGAGTGAGAAGCGACACGAGAATTCGTTTATTCTTAAAAGTTCCTATCGAAGGTATACGAGGAAAGAGGAAAGAGGAAAAATGGTAGGGTAATCACGACGGGAAACACATACACGGTTTACGCTATTACAAAAAAAATAATAAGTATCGTTAAACGTTAATTACAAATCGGTCCGAGCGGCAACGATTCTGACGACTCGTTGCCGCTTCGTCCTTCGGTTTAACAATTTATCGTAGACATCGATAACGATAATTCTTTTTTTCTTTTTTTTTTTTTCGTTAAAATGTGTTACGCGTGCGCGCGTGTGTGAGTGTGTGCGTGAACGTGGGTGCGCGCATGTGTACGTGTCTCTGAATACGGAGTACTTTCGTGTCACTTTCGATCTAGAGCAAAGTCGACGAGAGGAAGAGTTGCTTTCTGACATCTAATTGAAGGATCTTTCTTTCGGCGTCAAATTAATCGCGAACAATAAATATATGCAGTTTGTCGACAGATTTCAATATATATATATAACAAGTCGTTATAAAAATTTAATTGTGGAAGCGCAGTTGTGCTTAACTGATGTCCGGCTTCGTATGATAAAGTTTATTTTTGATTTTTTTTAACGGCAAATCACACGATAGAATCACAAAATAACATCGGAAAATACGTTATGACATAGATAGTTCCATTTTTTTTTTTTTTTTCCGAGCACAGTTTAGTGACGCGCTTAGGCAACTGTTCGTCCAAAAAAAAAACTCCGCTATAGTTAAGAAATAAAAGAAAAGACGAATAGAAACCGATTATCAACGCTAAACAGTACGCAATAGACATACGTGACTAACGATCATTATCTACGCTCATTTAAAATACTGTCTGGTTTCGATATCGATGGAATAGCTTTTGTCCGTATTTCCATTCGCATGCCGGAACATTAGCGACGAATAATCGTCAATCGTTACGTTCCCTCTGTCGTTTCTCTCTACACTGTTTTAATAAAACTTACGCGCTAGCTTGTGTATATATGTACGTGTGTACACATATCTATATAGATATTGTATATATATACATATATCAATTTTTTATATGTATAATCATATATATATATGTATATAAGATACGGGTAAATGTATAATAAATTAATTGTTATTAAACCTATTTACGATGCGCCATTAACAACTAATGATATGTACTCGTTTTGAACTATAGCGTTAGTTTGATGCGACCCTGAGGTGATTGCGCGTCGCCCTTCGCGATCGAGAAGCGATCGGGAAATGTCTCGACGTAACGAAATAATAATAATAATAAAGTTCAACCTTGCACCCCCATTTTTTGTCCGCAATCCCGACCGGTCCCGCCGGCCATCCCCCGTCTCATCCTCCTCCGCCCTCCAACCGCGAATGTAAATTCCGCGTGGCGCAGCGTGGTCGCGCCGTTTCCGCGTTTTTATCGAATCAACCCTCGGCCGATTAGGCGTGTGCCGGCGATTTTTGCCGGGTCGCCGCGCACAAGGCTTTTGTATTCCGCCGGAGACTGCTCTCCCGGGAAAAACGCGCGCGGCCGCGCCAGACGGACATGGCCGCGAGAGAAGTGGCCTCCCTCGTCTTCTCCCGCCGGCCACGGCGTTTCCTCTTTTCCTTTTTTCGCGGTACAACCTAAAGCTCTTTTTGCCGTACGCGCGCCAAGGGCTTCGGGTCGATCGATATTTCCGCGTGTATTAATTCGTGCTTTTCCAAAGGGAAACCATCGCTTTCCGCAACAATCCCCTCTCGTAATTTTTTTTTTTGCCTTCCGCGTTCCGCGTGTTTTCCGAGGCGAAAAAACTACCGAAAAGTTTTAGCGGGAAGCTTTTTACCCTTTGAACGGGAACCTCGATACATACATAAAAACATCCCCGTCGCGAATGAGAGAGAATACGGAAATATGTTCTGTATATGTTCACGGAACGTATCTAGCTTGATTACGCTACTTGCTCGTCATAAAGGTCGACGGATTATTCTACAAGTTTCATCCGCCGTCTGTATATAATATATATACGCTCGTAAATATATGTATACTTAACATTTTCAGAACTCCCACACGCGATACGAGACATTTTGCCATTTCCCGCGACTCGCGCGATCGCTCCTCAATCGTTTTTGGATCTGCACGGACACCTCGCTTTTGTGACACTCTCCTTTCTTTCCATTTTTTTTTGTTCTCGCTTAATCTGGTGCACGTGTCGAGAAACGGCATCGTATACACCGTACAGGCAATTGTTGATATGTATCGTTTTTTTCATTTTTAGCGTGGCTTATTGCTTAACGTATAGCTACAATTTTGTAAATCTAGTATCTTACGGCTATCCTTACGCCTGCACCAGCGGCGCGCAAACTCGCCTTTTTTTTTGGTCACCCGGACAAAGATTTCGGAAATATCTAGACAAATCGCATACAAGTGACGTGATAAAGTAGTTAACATAAACGAGAACAAGACAAATGGAATTTTTCCTTGCTTAACACTCCATACGCGCGATTCGACAATTTTTGTCCTGCGAATTTCTTTTCTTTGAAAAATTAGACGCACTCTAATCAGTTTATAACGTTTATACGAATACAATTTCAATAAACAAACATATAAATACTTTTAAGAAATGTTAAACTTGTAAGAGACACCAAAGAATTTTTTTACATTTTTAAAAGTAGTGAAAATTAACTCGAAAGGATCACGATCCAACGTATACCGGAAAAATAAAACAATGTGCATATAGAGTGTTAATTGTCTTTTTTCCCAAAAAATGCTACTAACTCCTCAGCTATCGCGTTAATCGGATCGATAACTGATCCCTAGCTGCTTCAATTTTTATCACTAAAAATATAGATTGCAGTAATAACGATAATAACAATAATAATAATAATACATACTGCACTTATTATTGCAGGAACAAAAGTTAATTTGACATCACAGGGAGAGAGATAGCAATTACAAAATAACACGACTTCTGCTTTAACATATGTATACATATATCCGCTGTCAAGTAAAGATGTGTAGCGTGCTCTACGGAATATCGTATCTTAACTTAATTCTATTTATAACGTCTCTCAAAAAATTAACAACAAGTTGGTCTACGCCGAGCTGCGAATGCGCATTAGTTTGTGCACCTCTGATTTATCATTTTCCGCGCGAGCGTTATCAAGTGCCTTACCGGACGTACAGCTTGAAAGACAACGGCGTTCGAGTCGTCGTAGAAGCTGTCATCTCGATAAGATATCTGATATTTCATCGACAGAGCGCCGATTGCGCCCGCCACGTTGTTCCGTGATATAAACCGAAATCTTGCAGACGAACAAAGAGCGCATGTATACACACCGTTCCTCTGCCATTTGTTTTCGATCGGAGGAATTTCCTCGGAGGATTACTCGCGAGGTATCGTATGGATACTGCGGTCTATGCGGGGGAAAATAGTGGTTGGTTGAAAATCGAAGTATTAATAAAGTTACAATTTAAGTCACGAGTAATTAAGAGGGCGAGAGAGAATTAAGGATATCAATCAAAAATAGTCTACTGCCTAAATCATTGCCAATAAAGTTTGACCTCGTACTTAATTATTGAAAGTGGAGTATATTTAGCTACGGAGGATTTAAAATTGGAAATGTGAATTTTTCATTGGAGTCATTAACGCGGCAAGTTTAGCAAACCAAATATAGAGAGTCGCTTTGAATGACTAGAAAAACAAATTGGCACATGTATCGACGGGGACAAGAATCTAAAATAAAAATCGAGACGAAAAACCGAGGATGCGAGAAAAATCGAGCGGCTGTTGCGGGCATTGACGAAGCCGGCAGCTGCGCGTCGCGTCGACTTCGTCTTTTAAATAAATCAGCGCTGTCCCCCGGGGTGCACGGTACAGACGACGAAGGTGAAGGGAAAGAGGATGGGAGACCGGTTGGCAGGACGGAGACACTACTCTCGTCCAGATATCCCGTGGTGGAGAGTGTACTTCACTGCCGCCGTTGACTCTCGCGAAAGCCGATAAGAAAGAACGGAAAGCAAGCGCAAGTTGGGACTCGCGCGTGTACACATTGTATCCTAGATCCACTACATGTCTCCTCCATTCATAGATTTCTCGCTTTCCGGGCGAATTTCTTTCGATGGTAGGTTGCCGCTTGTCGTATCTTTTGTACTTTTCACCTTCGACTTAGTCGCCTCTTTAACTTTTTCATTTTCGAATTGAGTGTCTCAGAAATTGAGTCATAAATTGAATCTTTTTGTACCTTTACAAAGTGATGCAATCGAGTATTATTGGAAGGACTTGCCACCGCATCGAATTATGCTGTGCGCGCAATTTCGCAAAATTCCACTCAACGAGAATGAATTCACGTGCACAAATTCGTGGCGAGCGCGACGCGAAAGAACGATGCGCGCGATTCGATAATCCGTGAATCCGACGACGGTCCAAGGATCCGGGTAATTCGAGAATTCAATGATCCAAGGATTTGTCGAAGTATAGGTTCGAAGGATCCAAGGATCGTTGAGCGATTTTTTTCTTATTCTATCCTTAACAAGTACGATATGTTATTTTCTCTTTAACGACTAGCGCTCCGAGCACGAGGGTGCGTGCCTCCCCCCTCCCCCCAAAAAGAGACATTCGCATACACCCTCCTTGTTGACTCGTTAATATCTTTGGTTTCTCTCATTTTCCCATGGTCTAACCTCCCCTTCGTGCTGCGGGAGATTCGAAGGCCTATGCCTGCGCGTCAATCTTCGAGAATGTTGTTATAAAAACGTACACCACTTCTAACTAAACTTCCTCTACGAATTTCGTGATATCATACGACTTGACGTTTCCCCCCATTCGATATCTCCTCTGATATTTTTATTTCCAAAGACGCAAAGTTTTCGAGGAGATATACGTGTATCTTGGTACTGGAAGTTTATTTTATTTATTGGAAACGATAAGTTTCGAGTAATTACGAGCGCTTGGACGGGTCGGACAAAAATACATCTTTCTTTCTTACAAAAACTTCTCGATAACACGATGTGCTTATAGATATTATAGATAATAGTTTTCTGGATTTAGCTAGTCCCACGCCATTTATAGGAGCGAAGGGCAACGAAGGGTAACTGCAGGAAGGAAAATAGGCTAAATCGATCGCCGCACATCAATGAAGGATGCAAACCGGAGACAAACGAAGATCAAGCTGCTCTCATCAATTATTTAGCGACGGGTACGTAGCTCGGTTCTCCGATATTTGGACGTCCTTTCTTGCGACGTCTATGAAGAATATTCGGAAACATTAATTTACTTTGTACTTTTTTTGCAATAAATAAGAAATTTTTCTTTTACGAATAAGTATGTGTGTGCTCTGAAAACGTTCAACACTGAAATTTGAATTTTAAAGCGTTCGAGTAATCGTTCTGCTAGAATATTTCCGGGAAACGCGCAGTCACGCGAATTGCGCAAACGAATAACTTTTGTGCCCGCTTTTCGAGCCGGGTCGAAAAATTTCAAAGGTTCCGGAATCTGAAGTGTGAAAAAGTTTGTACGGGCAATTAATTAGATTTTTGCGTAGTAACAGCGATATTTTCACGCTTTTTCCGCCATAGCATCGTACCGCGCTTCACCATTTTTACTTCCGTCGTGAAATAGAAACACGAAAAATGTGCATGGGAGATATTGTTATTACAAACGATATTCATTCAAATAACATCAACGTAATAAATAATAAGAAATGTGACGTGCAACAGGGAGCGGTATACAAAATCCTCTTTAGCAGGTTAATGTACTTCAGCTTTCCGTCGCTAAAATCCGAGATAAAAAAGTTAGAGCGGTCGAAGCAGGCTTATCTTATTGATCCGACACCCATCGCGCGATTTGGCAAAAACGGTCGCGAAAATTGCGAATATTCCATTTCGTCATTGATTCGACACGTGGATTCCGGGAGCACTTCGCGTGCATTATTAAGCCGCCATTCCGCGAAACTTCTCGAGGGTTGATTACTGCGTCATTATTATCCCCCGAGACCGAGGCAACTCGGCCGTTCACGTTGGGTATCGCATAGTAATACGCGATTAAGGGAGAATCGATCCTGAATTTTATCATGCTAGTAGTAACGCGCTCGGAGATACTCCATAGCCAATGCGCCATAAAATTTCCTCCCCCGGGGGTGACATTTTTTGGCCCCCCTGCCTCCCCCGTTCTCGTCCACCCTTACGTGATTTTCCTGACGTGTTGTACAGTTTCCTATTTCCTTCCCGACTTTACCGGAGTGCTAGGGGTCGGTGACCCCTCCGTATTTGGATTCACGTTGTTAGATCGCAATCCACGCCCTCATAATTCCGTATAATTCCTTTATTCGCGGCGACTTCTCGAGATCGTTAGGCGAACCCTTCCTTCCTGCGAAGCCTCGTAGTCCGGCGCTTCTTCTTCCTCGACTTAAGTCGGCGAACGCGGATGCATTTTGCATAAAATGCATATTCATCACACGCGAAAAGAAGCTCCTCTTGCGATCACCGCGTCAGACTATTCATTGTGTTCGGGTATCGGGATATAAGGGAAGAAAAGGGAAAATATTTAAAAAATACAGATAAAAAGAGAATACGAAAGATACTTTGGAAAGTTTCAAAGTTTGGATTTTTTTCTTGAGAACTTGGGGAAGGAACGATCGTTCGTCATTTTCAAGGCTAAATATCTCAGACACGAGATCGTTGTTACGGGAGGAGCGAGGAAATAGTTTGGCAAATGGTCGGAGATACCTGCTACGGGTCTTTATAAATTCCAGTGCTTTCGCGTGCCACGCTCGCTAGAAAATACATATTCATCCCGCCGGCCCGCGCTCCGTGGAGGGTGCATCCGTAATGGAGACGAAAGGGACAAGAGGGATCCGCGGGATCTGCGTACATTTCGCCGGACGTCCACGTGAATGGCGAGCAATATCGATCAGTCAAGGCAAAGAGGTTATCCGGGCGCACGGGCAGCTGTTTCCGAAAGACCCCAATTCAATTTCTACTTCCACAGCGCGCGCGATGTGTGTTACATTTTATAGGTCGTCGGACATCTCCGGTGTATACGTAACAAGGTACATTACACGTTCGACATCTGTATCGCAGGTACAGGCGCTCGTTCCTACCGTTTCATATTTCAACCGGAAGGTGCGGGAGAAATGACATATTTACAGAGGCTGCCGCGCTAACTTCGGCGTTGAAAATATTTGTTTTCTCGACACCCCCTGCAAATGGAAGGGCCGCGTGAAATCCCCGTAGATTGACCGGACATCGACGAATAGAAAAAAAATGGGGCTGAAAAAAAGAGCACCTCTCACCCCGGCAGAGAGGGCACGGGGCGGGAGGGGTGTTAACGCCGCTAAAGTCGGGGTGAATGACCGACACCGGGGCCGCGGAGGCCGAGGGAGAATATCGTGATCGCGCGCGATGCGCGCCGGGGAGTGAAACTTCTACTTGCAACGTTCTCTAGCAGTAACGAGAAAGATGGAAAGGAACAATATTTATCTTGCTCCGCTCCGGAGACGATATTTTTTCGCGCCGTAATTTTAACGACGGCCAACGGATAGATAATTTGGCGGGAGATTTATTAAAGTCGCGGTAAATTTAATATTCGTTACAAAAAGAGCTTTCGCTCTCGGGCAATTCCATCGTGCGCCCGGAGATTATTATAATCGAAAGCGCAACTATATTCAGCCGTGCTAATTCTCACTGCATCATTTTCTCGGTGTTCTCACTCCGCGGGGGTGACAAAATGATGGAGAATATCGATCGATCGGCGATCGAATGCCGCTGCGAAATGTCTCGAAAAGAACTACTAAGCTTGTCAGAGAATGCGAAACTCGCTGGAAAATATTACCCTCGACTATTTAAAATGTTTAAATAAGCGTAACCGAGCGTGCGAGATGGTTAACGTGACCGGCTACGCTTCTTAGCTTATCGAATCGTGCCGTGACTTTACTTAAAGAAGGTCTGCAGGTTCCTTAATTGGGTGTGGAGGTCGGAAGTCGTAACGCAATCCCTTTGCTTGTCACGAGGAAGAATATCGAGCGGCACGTGCGTTTTTCCTCGTGCGTTTAAGCGAAGTCGAGAAAAGCGATCGCGTGTCACGCGTGTACCGAATAAACTCGCTTGGTCATCAGTCAAGGTGGAATTAAATATTCTCTCAGTAAGATTACGGAGGGGGGAGAGACGTAAAGACCGATAGCGTGACGTTGTTAGATCCGTCCTCGGTCACGCCGTGTATTAACCCTCTAATTGAAAATTTACTTGTTTGATAAACAATTGCTCGCTCGTTCCGACCTTATCGATCCGACGTTATTTGTGAAAGTAAAGAGAGAGAGAGAGAGAGAGAGAGAGATGCCCAGGTATCTTTGTGTAGCGAAAGATCGCAATTCACATCCCGCGAGCACTCTATAAACCGTACCAAGTGAGGTAATCCAACGAGAATCAAAGGTTGTCTGCGGAAATTACAACTCACACGAATACGACCGTGTCCCCGAGCAAAGATTTGATCAAAGTGTGTGTGCGGAAAAGAGGATCGACTACGAGACGCACGATGCACGACTTCCTCTCTTTGAGCCAAATTGCTCGGGACTCGAAATTGTCGTTAACGAGACTGCGAGTTGGGTTTTCGCGAAACCCAGATGATCGGGCTCGCGTTATCGTCATGATGGCAAGCAAATTGCAGCAACGAGGTAATTAACGGAGTCGGTGCGCGTAAAGCGGTGCCTCGCTTCTAAATAATCGTAACTGAAAACAGATTAACAGAAATAAGCTCGAACGAAGCTCTTTCTCTTCCAGTACCAGAGATAAACGATTTCTCCTTTCGCAGGGAATGATTTAATCAAACTGTCTCGTCTTCTTGCCTTTAGCTTCCAAGTCAATGACACTGTTCGTTCTAATTACGAAGATATATCGGATAATAGGTGTACTTGTTCGTTGGAAGTAATCGCGGCGCAAAAGAAAATTGACGCACTTGGCCTCGGAACACCATTCACTCCGATTCCCGAGATCTCCGGCCGGAGGAGTCTAGGCGACCGGTATTTATCGCACGAATTAACGCACGGTGCATTTTGCCGCGCATGCACGACTCACTTGCGCCGCAAAGTGGATTATTTATGGCGCCGTATCCTTTCAAGAGAAGAGCTTGTCGCTAAGCGACAGGCTGTCGTGCGATTCGCTTCTTTCATCCCCCTTGTTTTCCCCCTTGTGTTCCCAATAACAGATATGTACCTTGTAATCGCGTCTCTAATCGTCAGTGATTTCTATTAGCGTTAGAAAAGAAACTTCAGAAAAATATAAAAATTTCTGTAAAATTTCTCGATTATACCGGATGACGATTATTGTAAAATTTAATGCGCCTCCATTCGAAATTCGCAAGTAGATTGTAGAAGGACACCAATTACTCGCGCTTCGCAACGTTCGTCATCCTCGTCGACGTCAAGCTGAATTATTAATCGTCTGTGTAATAATTGAGAATTCTTTCAGCGCGACAGAGCGAGTTCGTTCCGTACTGTAATAAACTCTTAATGGAGTTTCTGTTGTCGCGTTGCTTTAGCTACACATGTAATACTCGGTCCTTCGCTAAAAATTTATTACATATAAAAGAACGTTATATGTTCGAGCTCCGTCGGGAGATTTGGAGAATAATCGATTATAAAGATTTCTACGATAAAGTCCCGGCGAACCGTTCCGTCTATGCTGCCGCTGACGAGTTTATTCGCGGTTGGTCGGATTCCACCCTTCTCTTCGTGTTCCCAGAGGAACGCTTGCGCCAATATCCAGTATCAGAGAAGAACGTTCGCGCTTTTCCGCGGGCGAAAAAGAGAGAGAAGGAGAAAGGGAAACTCGGAGAGAAAGGGGAAAAGAAAAATATTGCGGCTTTCTCTTTCGATTTCGTTTGAAAAAAAAAAAAAGAGCGGATTAGCATAATTACACATCCCCTCCTTTTGTATCGGTGTGAATCGTGCATGCGCGTGGCGCAATAAATAAAACTTTCGATCTTCCTGATCGCGCGAAGGTCCTTCGCGTTAATATCCTTAACGACATAAGCGATATAACAACTTCCAATGTGGATTATAAAAATATTCAATCTTTGTCGTACGAACTAGTTAACCTATTGATATGTAAACTATCGATATGTAAAATTGATATGTAAAGTCACGGACCAATGTGATCCGCATGCCGCGTGAATCTACGAGGCGATCGCGTCCGTCTCGCAGATCCGCGCCTCTATTTTATTTTGGCCGGCGTTATTGTAACTTTGTGTTTGTGTGTGTGTGTGTGTGTGTGTGTATTTGTGTGCGCATGTTTTGTGTATGCTTACACGTTTGATAATGCAATAACAAGACGCTAGTCTCGCATGCATCCGCTAATAACGGCGCCGATTATACTTTCATCGTGAAATATCAGCGGATTGCACCTCTTTATCGAGAATAAAGAAATAGATAATTAATAATAAATTACTTATCCTCGTGCGTCCCCGAAGAATATCGCTGATCCTCGAAGCGTCTCCGTTCTTCGACGTCATGATTAATTTCGTTCGGTAGCGATATCTCTTCCTCGCCGAGGACGACAGAGTATTTGATTTCAACTTGAACGATCACGCCCGCCGCTGGATGCACGCACGACTCGCGTCACGTAACGAACGAGTCGGGACTTTCCACGATGGTTATTCCTCTGGCCAGCCGAGATCCTCTCCGACGAGTTCGTAGAAACGTTGATTGTGCTCGTTGAAGAACTTCCTCAGCTTCGTCACAACCACCGGACTGACACGCGGATGACGTCGCCCCTTACTCTCCTTCAAACACTTCTCCGAAGTATCGTTCCTCAGGCAGTAGAAGCCCTTGGTGTGGTTAAAGTAGAAGTTGTGTCGCCCGATACGCGGTTCGAGCCCGAGGAAATTCTCAATTCGGCGCAGCTGAGGCACCGGATCTTCGATCAATTGATCGCCGTTCACTATGAGAATCTGCTCTCTGGGGAACACTTCCAGCCAACGATGCATGTAGGTGTGATAGAGGGAAATGGCGACCGGTCTATAGGATTCATTAATGGTACCGTCGGGTCGCATAACGAGCTCCTCGAACGTACGCGCTACTTGCTGTTGCTGTTGTTGCTGCTGTTGCGGCGTGCCGTTGGTCAGTGTAGATGCGGTCGCAGCGTGCGTGCGCAATTGCGTGTAATCCGATATCGCCCGGGTGACCGGTTCCCGCACGATCAGCAGCAACTTGACGCTGCCGTTCATCGCGCGGATTCTCTCGGGCACCTCGGGCGTCACGAAGTAACTGGGGCTCTTCTCGATCGTGATCTGTCCCTTGAAGGAGTAGGGCATCTTGCGGCGATACCATTCCAGACCCTTCCCGTAGTTGTCGTCACGGTCGAAGAAGTGGACCTCACCGGCCGCCTTCTGTATCTGCGGGTGCAGGAAGAGCATCTCCAGCAGTGCCCTCGTGCCGCATTTGCGTACGCCGATTATGATGGCCTGGGGAAGATGGCGATTCGTGCGCGGGAAGTGAACCTTGGAGTTGGAGAAGAGGAGAGGCGGCGTCGCGTGTACCTGTCGTAAATCCATCGTACATGACACAGCCGTCCCTCTCTGTCTTTGGAAGCATTAGCGACATGCAATTTTTGTTTACGAGCCACGTGCTCGAGCCACGTACCTGAGACACCAGTTCCACCGTGCGTCCTTCGACGGCGGAAACCGCATGGAGGCTGTAAACGGCGCTGTCGTAGAGTATGTGGAAGGTGAGGAAGAGGGACAGCAGGGCGACTGATAAAAAAGCGACGGCCATTTTCGATCTGGATACGCCGACCACCAAAATGCAATCCGACGCGTCACCCTCGGCCAGCCTCATGGCGGAGCGGGGCATCCACCTGCGGCAGATATGGAGAAACGCCTGTCTCTCGTCTGATATTCAAAGTACCTCGACACCCTGCAGCTCTCTCGAGCACGAACCTCCCTTCTGAAAGCTACCCTCTCGCCGCCTCCCTCGCCAGTTCCCAAAGGGCAATCGCGTTTCTTTCCCTCGTTTCTCCCTTCTCTCAGCACGCAACAGCGCCGTTAGTTACGGACGACGTCTCTAATCTATTCTTTCTTCGCCGAGGCGCGGTAGGAATGATTAAGTCTCACCGTGATCGTCGATTATTACAGTGCACCGTGCACGCGGATACGGTGCACGGATACCCCACGGGCGTCCAATTTACGGGTCATTACAACTTGAGTTCTAAGATCCCATTTATCGGGAAACGAATCAGAGGGGAGAGTGTGTGCCGAGAGAGTAACAGATTATTTAACACACAGGTTGCGGCTCATTTTCCGCACAATATTCTAACTAAGGGAGTCGAAACAATTTCGGCCCACCGCAATGGCTCGTGACCGATAATTATGCAGCTGATTGGCATTTACACGAAACGCTACGGCTGCCGGTGCAAATTTATCGCGGGAACGCTCGCGTGACAGACGAACAAAGCGGTTGTCAATGCCGCGCTCGCTAATTTCGTTCTCCATTGAATGCGGGCTCTCTCTGAAGCATCGATCGGTGGATTTACCGGCGTTCCACGAGTCATACGTTAAGATTTCATGGCTCTCCCCGCCGAATGATAAATCATCGACCCGCATGCTGTCCCGTGAGCGAAAAATAATGGGCGATTAAGCTTGAACCATCCTGTGTAAGACACACCGTACGTTATATATTTACGTAACTCTTCCGGTATATATGTTTATCGATAATTATATCGCACATCACCGTTTTCCCCGTGTTCCTATCGCCGCTGGAGATGCCCGAATAGATAACAAAAATTGATAACGGACGTTCACGCCGCGTTCGCAACTTGCCTCAGATTACATTTTGCTAACGTTGTTCGAGGTGAGATATTTACAGCATTAGCGCAACAGGCATGTAAATTACATGTTCTCGCGTGAATAAAGATCCCACGGCGAAAGTCGTCCGCAGCGAGCGTAGCCGAGGATGAATCAAAATTCACAAGTGACGAAACTTGTGCTCGAGAGCTCTTAAACTCCGAATAGCTAATGAACTTCTGAAACGAGACACGGGTGGATGGAAGACGAAGGAGAGAAAGAGAGAGAGAAAGAGAGAGAGAGAGAGAGAGAGAGAAAGAGAAGGGGACGGAGAAGCAGCCAAGATCGATCCGCTATAAATGATGCAGAAAGGTCGGTACCCCTGAGACAGAGCGCAATCTAAATTTGATGCGGCTGCATTTTGTATTCCGATGTAATGGCTTCTCTAACGTTTACCGCCTATGTGCTTCGGGCCACGTTACATCATCGGTTACTCGTTGATTCGTCAGAATAATCAAGCACGTGTTTCTCGTCCCGTCGTTTCGGCCTTAATTGCAACTCGAGTCGCAATTAGCGAATCTATCGCTAACGAAGTCGTTCTCTCTTCATCTTTTTACTCCGTTTACATCTACTCCCGTTTGAAAATCTTGAGAAACCGCGCACGTCCGAAAGAGATTGCGGGTATTTACGGCTGTTTGCCCGGACTTTCTTCTTTATCCGTAACTAGATACCTCTGATGTTACGAATGACTCTGCGCGCGGATGTATCGTGCATCCCGACTGCTTTAATATTATATTTTTATAACGAGCGCTTTTGCCTCCCACGTTACGTTCGGGGCAACATTCGCGTTATAGCCGACTATTGCAATTGCAACGGGAGCCATTCGGTGTGCAAGTTTTCTGGCTAAAATTTGCTTTGTGCCGTTGCGTGGCGCGATATAGCGTGGCGTGGCGTGGAGTGGAGTAGAGTAGTAGCGCGACGCGGCAGGCCGAGGTGTTTCCGTGGGAAATACGCGGCCCGTGTTATTCGGACAAATTGCAATTTCCAGAGTTCCCTTCCGCGTCGTTGCGCTACTACCGATGTTCGTACTCGTAACTATCGGAACGACCCACTATTTACTTATTACCGACGTCGCGTATCAATGTGTCATTATACGGTCAGGCAAATTTATATAACGCCTCAACTCTCGAGACGAGCACTTCGGAGCGGTTTTACTTTGATGAACGGACATGAAATTTGATACCTCGTTACGAAGATAACTAGACGTTAAGGATAAAAGAAGGATTTCAACAAACGATCATCTTCCGTTCCGTTAAAATTGAACGTTATCTCGTGAGCTAGAGCTCGAGTGGATGTAGACGCGGAAAGCAGCAATTTTCTCGTCTGGAGGACAAGCGCGCGGAAACTTTAATTAACTAATTACATTCGGCTCTCTCGCCGCGGAACATTCCGCAAAATTTTGATTGAATCGACGAACGGAAGGAGAGTATATCGAAATATAACTCCTGTACAGTTTTAATGGCGTTCGGAATCTCTTTGATACTTACAAGACATCTATGGGGGATTGAGGAGACCACTCTTGACGAGGCCGTGCCTTGTTGGGCATTTGCCTTTGCTCGTTTGTACGTTCACATTGTTGGAGTTCCTGAAACAACAAGCGGACCATCTTGTTACAGATGCATTGGACAATGTGTATTCTCTGTGTTTTACATTACGATATAATTGAACAACGTAATTTGCTTTGCACACCGCGCGATCAAGTATTTTAAAAGACATATCATTATTGCGCGCCAAAACGCAACAATTTCAAGTTTTACGAATTACTGAATAAATAATAATTGCACGCGCACTTTTTCGTGACAACAAGAGCGTTAGGTTGGTGCTATGGGAAATCAAACCGCTTTTCAAGAGGTCCCTCGGTAACCCAGTTGCACGACTCGAAACTTGCACAGGGCGTAAATAGAATCACTCGGTGGAATGGCAACTTTTCTCATTCTAAACTGTCTGTGCATTATTAAAATATCCATAAATGTGTGCGCTAAGTACATTTCGAATGTGTTTTATACCTTTGTATTTTACATTGTGTCGTATACATTTTTTGAATCACGTCTCAAGCCTCATAACACTCATCGCAGATTTATATCGCGCAATGTTATTACGTTCGTTGACGGTTGAGGTCTTTACTTTCAAAATACAGCGCCTCCGATATCTTTAAAACGCCGTAAACGCCGTTCTATTCCTCGAGAGAAACGAGAGAAACGATATCGATTTATGTCCTATAAGGTTCCGTGTCTTTATGTCTTTCTCATAAATAAGTGGAGATTGCGTTTCTACGGAACAATCAATTCTTATCGAGTATATCCAGGCATGTGCTCATCGAGTGCACTCTTTGGAAAACGACGCGACGATGTACCGATGCATGAACATGCGTGTCCATTAATCTGCGGCATCTCGACGCGTGCACCATTACGCTCGTTGATATATTGCCCGTGTTCTAGCCGAGAACGAGACGTCGGACGACGGACGACGGACGATCTATGCACTCGTGCAACATTCGTGCGGCCCCATTGCACGACGCGCGTCGAGTAACACGTAACACATAAAAATACTGATACAGGATAACGAAAAGTAAAACAATAGAGAAAAAAAAGAGAATCGAATTTTCTATCGCTGCCCTTGAACACATTCTAGGAATGTATATCGATTGAATAATATACATACTTGACAGGTTGCTACGGCTGTCGATTCGTTTTGCTACGTAACTATTTTCATCTACGTCAGTCTGGCGACCGTCTGACCGTTGCACGAAATAACAAGGACACGTCGCGTCGCCTCGCGTAATGTCGCGTCGCGTCGCGTCGCGTCGCGTCACGTCACGTTGGGGGATGAATCAATATATTGAATGCATGGCTCGGGGATGGGTATGATGTAACTCACGACATTCTTCCGCTTGCGTAACATCGACCCTCCGCGAGAGACAGCGGCGGGAGCGTGGGTGGAAGGCAGAATTAGCGACAAGCACCACGGAAACGAAATTACGCTCTATTTATCGTCGAGACGTTTGACGCGCTATCCGGACGTCGCCCGCTCGATCCGATTACCCTTTCGGAGCTAGACGGAAGGTTGATAGCTTTGACAAATAGCGGTGTCATTGTTAGAGATGGATAAGACGATCTTGTGCATGGAAATGAGGAATTAAGGTAAAAGGGATATTAAAAATTCAGAATCTAAACGCTGCATTTGTCTCCAGGGAGAGAACAGGGTGGCAAAATAATTCTCAGTACTCCTTCGAGGCTGATTTTTATTCTCGACTTTATCTTCCCTGGAATTGACTTGGCAGATTAATCAAATAGCACCTCCTAACTGATAGACGCGAACGCGATAATGTTGCATGCTAAAATAATAGTAGCAGCAGTTGGATAATAGTAAATATTGATTATAAATTTTCTGCCTGCTATATTCTTTCCTATTTTGCATCGTAAATGAGAACGGAAGGGCTATTATTCTCACCTCGACAACTATAATCCTTTCAAATAGATTCACGACGATTCAAAGAATAAATGCAAATTCCAAGTTGATTGCATGATTTCTGGACAGCGTCTATGAGAATCGTTCGAGGGTTACCGCTACTTTAACGACCGCTTTGAAAGTTGCCGGTCGATGTGTCTGGAGCACGCAAAAACGATAAAAGTTCGGCTGCCGTGCCGGCAACAGCAAAGGTAGCGGCTGCACCTGCAATCGATACTTTCCCAGAAACTTCCAAGTGTGTCGTGAATTTGACAAATCGGCTAAACGGAGCGAAAACATTTTTCCCATCTACTACACGAAGGTGCATAAACATGAAAAACAGCATTCCGTTCTTGCACGGAAAATAATATTCCGTCTTGAATCTGAATGCAATACCAGGCCGATACGATCGCCCGATATATTACATCTCCGAAATTAAAATAAAAATAGCATCTGCATACATGGCAAGACATATTCGTGTTGCGCCGAAGAGATTTTGAGGTCACCAAGGGGTTGGCGATTACACACGGAATTGTGCTCGCCACAATTGAACGTCGCCAGATAAGACAGTCTGGAATAAGTTTGACGGAAACGACCGTTTAAATAACGGCACCGGTAATCGAGATTCGCGCCGTCCAAACTTACTTTCCCTTATCGAAGGGTCAAATTATTCTGCGGACCAATGAAAAGGCGGCATTGCCGAGATAAAGCGCCATTTATCAGCAAAGGGAGATACCCGTTCCTATTATAGATAAATGTTATCTGTGCCACGGCTGAGCGCTTCGTAAACGTACATAACTACAGAATCAAGCGCGCGAACCCGTGCCTTTTACATAAAGCCAAATGAGGCGAAGGAATGAGAAGCCCTTCAGGAAAGATTCGACTGCCTTAACTGATTTTGGAAGTTAACGGGAGAAACTTCTTAAGTTCAGCACGATTTCTAGAATCTGCACCGCTATGCTCTCACAGTGCTCTCTTTCTCTCTCGTCAAAGACACTTGACATAGTTTTCGATTTCGTCATCGAATGCCCTTCATCGACACATTTCCGCTATATAACCTTAGGAGCGGGGGTCAAATGTCCAAAGGTTATATACTTTCAGCATATACGGCGAACCTTGAACTTGTTCGACTCTCTTCCCACGTTTTGGGAATTCTGCAGATTTCACGTTTTATCCCAATCACTTATCGCGTCCGATGAAATCCGCAAAAATATCCCGGCCGCGAAACATAAAATCGATATTTTTTTCGTATTTCACCTCGTGCGCGGTTTACTTTGCAGTTGTAAATTCTTAATTTAGCACGAATCTAGTTTAAATTCAGTGGGACGCGTACCTGCATGCACGAATTCAAACATAGCGTGAACGAAGCTTCGGCCACAATTCGCATAATCGATGCTGCAAACCCGATTATGGTAATTTGCAGGGTTAGATACAGCTCACGCTTTAAAACTTTAGAAAGCAACCGGCGCCGTTGCAACTAAAACGCTTCGGTCTTTTCAAGGACAGAGACGCGTTCCGTTATCTCGGAGTATCCTTTGACCTTTCCCATCTACGTAGTTATACCCGTAGCCATTCGGCTATTTAGTATATCCGGCCATATAAATAACGTATAAACGTTTATGACATTAAAGGCAACCGGCGACAAATCGAGAAAAATTTCCCAGACACGGTTAAATGTTACCTCGCGTCAGCTTGTCTTGTCTCCCGTGTCAAGGACACGCAATGACTTTTATTAATCTATCTATGTAATTGCAAGTAGGAAAGCGAGATTTCGCTTTAGCGCGCGTGCAGCCGATAATTGTGGCGTATGATCGATCTACTCCGCGGTGGAATCTCTCAACATCTAGCCGCAAATTACGTAATTATTCACAACATGAACGGCGTTAAAGCAACGGCGTTACGTCTGACCAGAAAACCGATAGCGTTACCAATCATGTCGTAAAGACGTATTTCAGATAATGATACTTGAATCATTTATATACATGTAAAGTACATGGCCTCAATCGAGACTACCATCCTCAGAGTAAATTTTTTACCAGTCAAAATTGGAGTCTACCCTCGAAACTAAATGGAGCTTAGTTAATATTTAATTGCATTTAATGTTTTATCTTTGCGGAGTCCGAGCTTTTAATAATCGCTAGAATTTTCCAATGTTAAGTTTCTTAACAAAGAGAGATTCAAATCATTCCTCTGTTTCTCGTTATTCGACCCACGTGAGGGTCCGAAATAAGATATGCGTAGAAGAAGAAAAGAAAAAAAAAAGATCGGTTTTGCATACTAATAGGATGACTCCGATGATGATAGTTGGATAACGCTTGTATTTGTGTGTAAAAGGAAGGCAGCTAGCTATCTCCCCACGGGGAGAAATAAACGAACTAATTGCCACTTAGTAATTGCGAGAACAGTAAAATTGAGCACGTCGGGAATTATGCTCCATTTGTTTCCTCAAAAAAAAAAAAAAAAAAAAGAAAAAAAAAAGTGAAGATGTCTCGATCGTCGGATCATTCAAATCTCCTATTTTGAATTGCATAAGGATTGAGTTCACCTATTCGTCGAGAGTCGTAGGTCAGGGATCGAAGATTGAGTGCGAGGCATCGGGCGCAGACCTCGCCAACCTCTTCGTGACGCGTTCATTAGTCTGTTGCGTAGGAGAATCGAGCATACACGTGCGCGCGTGAACCGAGTGTCGTAGGCGTACGAACGATCGAGAGGGTGGTAAACGTAAGCGTAGTAATAGTAAAGGGGTAGTAGTAGTGACGTTCTACTCCGTTCTGTTCTGGCTTGCCACCAGACTGACAGAGAAAGAGAGAGAGAGAAAGGGGGTGGAGGAAGGCAGGAAGGGAGAAAAAGGGAGAGAGAGAGAGAGAGAGAGAGAGAGCGCGTGCGCACTCGTCGCTGCATACGGCCACTGAGTCAAGGTCTTGCCGACTGGCGATCGACCTGACCTCGCTTTTCTCCTTAAAACGAGTAACCGGCGACGAAACATTGATCGAAGACACGCAAGTGCGTGTATCCGGCACTTGTTTAACATTATTTTTTATTTGGGCCATTTATATTGAAAACGTCATTTCCATTCGTTATCAGTTATAAATCATTGATCACCTTGATCGCTATTTGATAGTCCCCGAGATCCGCAAATAATGATGTAATCATCAGGAATGCATGTCGAATTAATGAATTCGCTCGTCCACCGCAAGTAGTACGAGTCTATTATTGATCAGACGCACGTAGCTTCGCCCACGCGAGGGCGAGCGTGGGTGACACGAATTAGCCCGAATACATCTGTAAACGAATCCCGGTTATCCAAACTGCGAGTGGAATTGCGAGCTGCAGTTTGAACTGACACAATCTCCGCTCCATGAAAAGCGCTTCGCGTCATGTTTTTTTCTTCTTTGCGTTTTCATTTTATTAGCCGTCCGACAACTGAGGTAGGTCGCGGCGGCAATCGCCTTCGATCCCATTTGTTCGCTACAATCGATATTTGATTAACCGCTAACAGGCACGCTTCGCCCAAGAGAATTTCCGCATTGTTCGTTGCTCATATCCAAACTGGGCGCGACTGGAATGCTCCATGATCGTCCTAGTAATAATAAGCAACCTACAACTAGCAGGCGAGGCTACCAAACGTAAAACAATATCAAACGGCAGAATTTATTTTTGCAAAGTGCTCGCTTCGCATCGTTCATGAATATTCACGAAAAAAAATACACGTGATGCTCAACTACGCGTTCGCTTTACTCGGCGCATCGTTTATGTACCGCTTTAATTAATTTCTTGTATTTTTTGTCAAAAAAAAAGAAAAAAAACGTAGACGAAGAAAAGAGGTAAATATTCATTGCTGTTAAAGCGGACAAAATCACGGACACATCGCCGAGGTCCGTTTCCAATAAATTTCATTGGCCCACGCCAACGCGTTGAATGAATTTATGAATATTGCTAAAAGCTAAAATCGGGTCGGGTCAAAAGTTCACGTGTCTTTCCGGTAATACGGATCTTTTTATCTTTACAATCGCGCTGACATAATCGCGGATAATGCCACCAACGCGTTCTTCTTGCGCAATTCGATACTGCACGTCGGAGAAAAAGAGGAAGAAAGAGATAAAGTGTGTGTGTGTAGGCGTTGCGCGCCGGAAATTTTATTCCGGTAGAACGCGACTTCATCCTAACGATACTAATAACTATCCATTTTACACCGTTCGTGCTTGGTAACCGAAGCGCTTTATTTTCGAAATTTAATGCACAGCAAGTTAGGTCGCCGGTTCATAATTTGCAACGCGCCAAGGCGCATGCATTATGCCGATGCATTACGGCGCGATAAAACGTTAATATGAGTTGCGCCTTGCACCCTCGGTGGGCTCGTGAACGAAACTGCCGTTCGTCGTTCCCTTCACACGAGGCCGTCTATTCCTTCCGCGCGTTTACCCTTCCTGCTTCTCTCAAGTTGACGTTCAGTCTGTTACCAGGTATAGATGTCCGTAATCGAATCGCCGCGAGACGAAATCGAGTTGGAAGTAGGGAGCCGCAAGGCGGAAGAAGGTTCTGCCTTGTCTCGATGATGCCCCGGCACCACGGAAAATGAACTTTATCGCTTCCTTCGGGAACCGGTAAAACGGCGTCATTAGTTTTATTATCGCGCCTTATGGTAAATAGAAGACGAGGCTGCGTAAGTTCACCCGCGGGGCGTTTTACAACGAGTTCTTATTCAAGGGAACGCCAGACTGTAAAAAAAAAGAGGGGGACTTTACGATGTTTCGCGTTCGTGCATGCGAATCTATTTGGCCAACGCTAACTATTTTAAGGGCTTTAAAAAAACACTTACAGCGCGTTCGTGAACATTTCGAAGGATAGTAAACTTCCCATTTCGATGATCAGGTGTAAAACTTGTTTTCGAGCTCGTTACGCGTTCTGTAGAAATGCTTTTCGTTGCTTCAGTCGAATGCTAACTCTCTTTCCCTCTCAGATAGACAATGTTTAAGACAGGGGTCACCAAATGGCAAATCGTAATTAAAAATCTTAGTCATAAAAAACTTTGGCACAACATATGCAACAGCATTCTCAAAGATAAGAATTTCATAAAGAATAAGTCCAGATCTTGACTTACAGATATCTACAACTTAATAAGAACAACTTGCCTCTAAATTTCAGGTCATTCAAAGTAAAAAAATATCATTTCTCACATCGGACATAAACAGGAATAAATAAAAAAATAAATAAGTAAAAGAACTAAAAGAAAAAAAAAATAAAATCACATTTTCTAATTAGTGTAAGCCTGTAAGCGTGTAAGACTTAACCTTGAGACGTTGTTAACATTTGTCGGCTCGCGAAAGTCTGGCAAGTTTCGAAAACAGTTTTCCATAAAAAAATAATTAGAGACCCCCCGGTCTAGAAAACTTCCATAAAAGAAAAGATTTACGGTTTGCAGCTCACGCTTACGGCAGTTCAGCTGAGCGTCATACCTCATCCGACTTTCGTTACGTTCTCGCTCTCTCGTACGAGTAATGTCGTTTCACGTAGGTGCCACTCGGGCGTCGCTACAAATACAATCCTGATAGAACTGGACTCATTTTGCCATCAGAATTTCACACACGAGAAGAACGCAACGGAAAAGGAGGAAATGAAATGAGGTCGCTCCACGGGAGAAGCTCCAGCCCGGGCACAGGTCGACCTCAAATTCTTACCAGAATGGAAAACTTCTTTGGACACGCTAGGATGTTTCTTAAAATAGTCGGTCGGTGTTCATATGCCATTTTTTCCATTAGTGTAACCGGTGCGCGCTGGTGAAGTTTAACCAAATATTTTAAAAGTTCTCCGTGCTACCGACTATCGAATCTCCACGTGACGGTAATAGCAGACGAGCACGCGAATGGCTAACAATCGTTTGCACTTTATTTTTTACAGGTGCATTCGGAATACTTGAAGACATAGTTAGAATAACTTGGAAACAGGAAGGTCGAATATATATTCCGTATGTCTCGGAACGTGATGCAAGTTTAAGGGAAGTGTCGTCGCAAGCAGCGACCCGAGGATGAAAGTGTACACGTGAACGAGCATAAACACGATTGTTCCATTGTTACCGCTGTCCTTCGTTTAATATTGTCCGCCCTTCGCGGAGGGCTACGCGGGCGCGAGAATTAAGTTATAATAATTATCGGGGAGTGCTTTCTCGTGCCGCATCGCGCAGCTCCCCGCCGGCAAAAAATGCACGAAAGTAAAGCCGCTTTAAAAGTGAGTTAATACTTTAACAATTGCGAAAAGTTTCGCGCGAGGTTCGGAGGGATGGGCAGGGGAGGAGGAACCTCGAAGCTAGATACTCCATACTCTACGCAGTTGCGCTTTAATCCATTCAGCCACCGGCTCAACTTCTCCCAGCCATTTTGCAACTTGCTCGTTAATGTTGTTTCGCGGAAATCTACTCCTTGCGCGAATGGCTCACAGACAGGACGCATAATGGAAATAATCCATTCACTTAGCTCACTGAGAGAATGTCTGGTAAATCAAATCCTTACGACTGCCTCAGTGTTCAAAGGGTTAAACGGGTCGTTAATACACGTACATATACGTATTCATTTATTCCCTTTACGTTCTTGCGCGATGATATATTCGATTGAAGAAACGCGTGGGTCGACGAACAATTAAAACGTGGGAGATCATACAAGATGCAAGAAAAACGAGATATCTAGTTCTGGAAATTGACGTGGGTGATATTCGAAAAAAAGAAGAAGAAGAATAACGATTGCAGGGTCAAACCGATAGGTCAACGAAACCACCTACGAATCACTCTGACAACTCGCCGAGCGATCAACTTTATCGAAACGATAGCAATACGAAGGGATCGAGAGAAGCAGACGACGATATTTCCGAAACATGCTCACGTGACGGCCGGTGCGTGTCACCGTTAATTTTAGCGTCGGTTCTAACTGGCGATTTCACGCATCGTCTTTTTTTTATCATGACGCAGCGGCACGTACTTCCCACGCCCACGGTGCATTTTACGCGTCCACGAGTACTCTCGTCATACATACTGTTCAGTGTCAACGGTGTAAACGTTAAATTTAGTTCGCGCCTACGCAGTTAATAACGATGTTTTACGGAGCTAGAAGTTTGTCCCCGTTTATTTTCTGCACGCAGAAACGGCGAAAAATTTTCTTCGAAAATTTTCAAGGAAGTGCACCGTAAAGAAAAAGGGAGAGAAGTGCGCAGAAGTTTCCATTTTTGTCTCTTAAGAAAAATATATTAATGCTTTTCTTATTTCAAAAAAAGTACGCTCCGCGTCCTTTCGGTCCTCTTACTTTTGCGTTTCAGAGAGAGACTCAAGCTCACGCTACTAAAATATTCATGAGCGACTCTCTCTTAAACATCTGAAAAAATGTCTCGTATTTAGCAATTATTCAATTGCTCGCCTGCTGTGACAGATTGAATAAACGCAAAAACGCGAGATTCTGTCGTAGCATACGCAAAGCTGTTCAAAAGTTTTACTCCAATCATAATTTCGTAATAAAATTATTCGAAACAATCGCTATTTCTTAATTTCTACCATATATATTTATATGATTAATCTAAAAAAAGACACACAGAAGAATAATTGAATAGACATAAAAGAACTGTGCAAGATAGAAATAATGAGAGAAAAATTGTACAGCGACATATGCGTATTAGACAAGAGTCGGTCGTATTTATAATAAGGTAATATTATTTGAAATAATACGAATTTCAAATAAAATAATACAGTGATTTAGCATTCATTATTTTAAATAACTTCCTATGTCTTATTTTTTATTTTCTATTTAAAAAAGAAAAAAATATTTAATTCTAGATAAATATTTTAAATAAGGTTACACTGCTTGTTAATTTCGATTAAATTTGGTTTTATTTACTAAAGTTAAAAAAAAAACAAAAATTAGTATTGTAAAGTGGCAATGGCCGTGAATGACCCTACTTTCTACCTGTCTGATTCTATTAAAAGTTCCACTGAAAATTCTAAAGAGCTTCATAGATGTATAATCTAATTACTTAAGCTACATTTCAAAACATCCTCTCAGAGGGAAATTTTACTCGATATAATATACTACATGTTACGTGTACTATATATTTCGAGTAAAGTTTACCTCGGAAAGGACGTTTTGGAATCTAACCATGATATACATTCAAGTAAACAAAATCATAAAAAACTATTTGAAATTCTTATTTAAAATATATATTTCTTATTTTATATTTTAAATAAGTTTCTAAAATCTATTTTTTATTTTTTATTTTAAATAAGTTGTATAAGTTATTTTCTAAATCTCTGGGTATTACATTTTAACGTATCAGATAAAATTTTAAGAAATAGATAGATGCGTATGAGCAAAGTAAAATTGTAAACCAAGTCTCTTCTTGGCATACAAGCTGATGTAAATAAACCATTAATTTAATTAAAACATTTTTTAAATCCCAGTCTTTTTTAAATAACGAGTACAGTAATCTGAAACTCGATCAAGCATATACGCTCTTATCCCCATTGTACTATACGTTCTCTGCTTCCGGTAAGAAGATAGACTGAAGTGTTCGATATCGTATCACAGAGTCTCTTTTATCCTCGAAAATGCTGATGTATCCAGTAGGCGAGCGCTTGGAATTCTCCGGGTACTATCCCCGAGCGAATTTATTTCTCTTATGGTTCTCTTGCTTAAATTCTCTCATGTTTCACGTTGTCGTGAATTTTCTAACTCGTGATTTCTCCGGCGTGCGTTTCACCGCGAGAATATAACCTTTTATTGTTTGGACGAGAGCTAGCCATTCATACGAATAATGATGAAGATTTAATTAAAATTTAGCTACTAGGGTAATCATTACAGCGCAATTTCTGCCGTTTACGAAAGCCCGTTACTAGCTCGATTAAAATTATCTTAAATAAATAACGAGAGAAAACCCGTCAACCGACATCTCTGTGATGTACAAATCCTTATATTTAATGTAAAAACCTTCCCGTTTTCACTCTACCTCACGTGAAATTTTCTCTACTTGATAATTATCGCGAAAACATCGTGTAGACGGAAGAATCATGACAAGAAATTTCGTGCCGCCTTGGAGATTCGAATCGATTGCACCGTAACTCGTGTTCTATGTTGAAGGCTCTCTGAATTATTCTTCAAGAGTGATACACGTACGTATCTACTGTGCGCGTGTGCGGACACCTGTGCTCCATCGTTCGTCTCTGTTTTTCCCCGATCGGATTCGGAATCTGAGCGCAACAGAGTAATTGCAACATGTCGAGCTATATTTATTGTCGAACAGCAAATATTTATTATCGCTAATGAGATCCCTCGATATGTTGTTTTAATTCTTATTAAACGAGTCGCTTGTTACTGCCATTTCGTAATCATCATTTAATAACGCGAGATGTGCGTATTTAATCGAACCATTAGAAAATCCGTTACTTACTGTTCTGCGTCGTGCTTAACTCCACGGACCCTCGTACTGGATATGGAAGTTCAAAATCCATGCATGGCGAGGAGGGTTGAGAGTAACCCGTTGAAACTCTGAAATGAAAATTGACATCATTAAACTTGTTGGCACAAATGAGAATAGTTAATACCAAGTCAACACGTACAAATGTACGAACTTAGAAGATTGTAAATTAATTATCATTTACAACGACGTGGCACAACGAGAGTAATCGATAATGATGCGCGCTTAATTCGCGTGTGCATAGTTTGCCGATCATTGAGTTTTCGGGACGAGACCGAGCTAGATAGGCACTAGTTTCAATTTCCTGCGATCGTCAGCGAGGATTCTGGTTTCATACGCGGCAGCGGAGATGAAGATAAGTGAAATTCGATGATCGAAAGTCTCGCTATTACGGGAATATTAGTTACTATTATGGGAATATGGATGTGTTAATAAATTCTACAGTCGTTACGACAAAATCGTTGAAATTGAATTTGATATTAATAAAATGAAATCTGTACGTGTCGTTTCGTTTGTATAATTCAGTTATTTATTTTAATCCCCACGTTTTTCACATCGACCGAGATAAGCATCGATTCTTCTTGTCGTCATTGCCCGAGCCAAAGCAGTCGATTCCCGAGGAAACGTGGAAGGAATCGAGTTGTCGGTAATACATAGAGAACGTAACGAACGGCTTCGCAATCTTTGCTCGAGTTTCAGCGTCACGAAGAGAAACTTGTAACGTCGCGACGACGTTTCGAACGGTTTTTAATTAGAATCAAATGGAAATGCTACAAACTCGTAACGTTTCCTGCTTGTCTGCCTGCCGCCTGTCCGAGACGAATCTCGCAAGAAGAGTGCTCTTTCAATTCGTTAAGTAAATCGATTTTCGAAGAGAAGCGAGTTGAAGAAAAACTCTCCGTCTCGATAAATTTCAGTAAAATAATACGAATGCGAAATACGATAGGAAGTTTAACGGCGGAAAGTTAGAGGAAGAGAATATTTCGTATCTCGCCGGATCGAAACGCGAGACCTGATTTTTCTTCTATTAGATTCTTTGCTCTTAACTTTGAATCCTTCGAGTTCTGTCTTCTTAAGGTTCACGGAACCTTCCAAGTATTTAAGCGAGAACAGAGAAATATAGATATATATGTGTTGGAGAGACTGGAAGAAGTCTCGTCTTGTCCAAGCATTTCTTCACACGCGCGCGCGAAGACGTTCTTACAATTTCCAAGTCGTCCCCGTTCGCGGCTTCGAGTCACGGAGCGAGGAAAAACATTTTCCGAGCAAATTGGAACGGGGATAGCTTAGCGTCGACGAGATGAAGGAATAGCGGCAAGTCTGGCGAAAAGCCACGGTGAATTTGTCTGCCCGAAACGAGTTTCTGGAGCCGCGGCGACGGCCGGCGTTGCTGTTTCACAAATCATTTGATTTTTTTTAAACTTTCACGATTATAATTCATCGCTCGCATCGAGGTAAATTTTCCCATGGCGCTACACGCGCCGACGACGACGACGACCGTCTTTAACATCGCGCGTTTACCCGGTTATTTATCGGTGAAGCTCCCGTATAAAGCACAACGAACGTTTACTTAACGAACGTCACCTCCGATAACGATATATACGCGACATCGAATTGCAAATTAGCATAAACACTGCGATTGGCTCGTAACTCACTCAAGGATAACGCTTTTCCGGTTTGCCGTTATCCTTGGATCCCGCAACTAATTAATAAACCTGCAATTAATGTCGGGTCGACCAATTGAAAATTAATGGCTTCAATCGTTGTCGTACAAATTAATTGCCTCGTCACTGCGGTACGCGGATAAACTTGTTATACCGTACGGCACATAAAATACGCGGGGACGGTGGAAACCGATAATAATTTCCTCGTTGATATAAGAATATCAAGTCTCAGACGTTATGACTCGTGTTCAAACAAAAGACAACGGATACGGACGAAAATTGAAAATTTTTTTTCCCGCGAATTTTATTATGTCCGATGACACAAGCAACTATATGCAAACATCGTTAGTTCCTGGGATATTTATCGAAGCTCCTAGCGCGCTCCTCTACGGTTGAGGAATGCCGGAAAATATGAAATACGTTTTTCCTTGTAAACACGAAATGAAAAACGATGATGCTGAATATAATATAACGTTGTTATAAATATATTTTTGTGCAAGAAAAAAAGATATGCGTGCGAACAAATCCACACCGCACAAACGCGCGCGCGCGCGCGCGCGCAATTTTAATGAAAAATTTCTGGGCTTTAATATTTTACATGTGCTCGTACATAAATAAATTCCTCTCGAGGCGATTTATGACTCCGATGAATGACGCGCGCGTGTGTCGCGTGAAAATAATGGCGAAGCGAACTTAAAGCTAGCGTGTAACATTCTTATAGAAAATGCGACGTTATTTATAACCAGCTAAAAACTTTCTTTCGTGAATTGACTGGTAAATAATGAAAGTAACACGTCAACCGGCGCGCATAATTGTGTAATTATTGCATGCTTCGAGCGGCGCGCGGCGTAGACACTATATAATAAGACATTTGATCGCGTAACACGCGACCCACTGAGGGAACAGCTGAGTCACACTTACACTTCTTTCTCGGCGACCGCGCGGTTTTGCGTGCTCACGCCCGCGCACGCAAACACCTTGGGCTGTAAATCGGGAATTTTTTCCTCTCTTTCTCTCTCTTCCGTTATTCGATCTCGGTGTTTTTGGAAGAAATGTCCTACATAAGGGAGGTATATCGATGCCCTATACTTTCGGCGTCACTTGTGGCAGCCGTCCTCGAAGCTAGACGTATCGGGCGCGAGCGTGCTCGGTCGTTCGGGAAAAATGGGAGAAAGAAGTGCGATGCGATGAAGGAGAACGTAAAATTGGGTCGAACAGGTAAGACACGAAGGCACACGTGCGCGCGAAGTCGGTGGCACGATCGCTAAGATAGAAGCGGCGGCGGTCTCGCTTGTGCTCGCGCAACTTCCGCGTTATCACGACGAGGGATCCTCGAAGAGGGCTCCGCGGCAACGTGCCGCGGGCAGTTTTCCCTCTGACGAGAGATATCACGTCATATTTTATCCACAAATCCCACCATACCTTGATGTTTCACCATATAACCGAGCTTTTTCCTTTTATGAGGCAATGATTCCGCCCGTCCGCGCACACGGACACGTGCGTAGCTTCGAGCAACTTTTCTTTTGTTTCCCTTATCCCTCTCCTTATCGATTACTCGCTGTGCAGTACCAGCGATGGTGGCGGCGGCGGCGGCGGCGGTGGCGATGGAGATGGTGGCGGTGGCGGTATCGCAGGCGTAAGATATCGCGTTTAATGGATTAGGTAAGGAGGAGGCAAACGCTCGCGCTGCATGTGTCTTGCATTATCCATTTGTGCTATACGGACGGGCATGTTTGCTCCACAAAGACGGATTTGCATGCTTTGCTTAATGGTTACGCAGTTTATGACATAGCTCGCCCGGATTGGCGATAAAAGAATGACTCGATATGACTTGAATACACGAATAAGATAAAGTTTACAAACGCACGCGAGGCACGGCAGGGAAAGCGACTTATCGCTGCTAATTGGACAGCAAACATTATGCCGCTAAAGTACTCGTGTAAGTAAGACTATTGAGCATAAAGTCACGCGCGAAAGATGTGTCGTGGAAGGCGTACACAATGCAAGACAAATTGCTCGGCGTAGTGGCGCTGAATTATTCGTCATATCTCACAACCCTTTACATGTCGGAGCTCGTTCCAAATTACGTACGCTTGTAGAATGTCTACGAAATGATGGCGGAGGCTTAACAAGGAACTTTGTTTCTTTGATGTTACGAAACGCATCGAAACGTGTACTCGGTCTATAACATCTGACTCTGCTCTCTTAATTAATTTATAATATATTACGAAAATCAAAGGCAAAATTGAGACTGATATAAGCACTTGTGAACGAGAACGTATCATGATCCAAAACAAACGTGACACAATCGATATAACATAAATAACAAATACCAATTAGTAAAATTATTAGATAACAATAATACGATTAGGATCGATGAAAATGTCAAACATAAAGTTGAAAGAAGGTCAATATCGGTTTAGCGGATCTTGGTGCCTCGGTAGTTGAATTGGTAAAATTTGCACAAAATGTAGGAAAATCGAGGTTTGAATTCTAGTGAAGATGTTATTTTTCACAATAAACTCTACAATTTTTTAAAATGCTCATGAGCATCAATATTATTAAATTGCTTGTTAATATGTGACATTACGTATTCCAGCTTCGATTAACTCTTAAACGATCACTGATCCCAACAAAAGTTTCTACTAAATTTTCTCTACGTTATTATCTTAATATTGGACTTCTATATAACGCCAGTTCGAAGTTCCTTCGATATGAGAAAATTTTAGACCAGGTGCTCGGAACAAGTCAGTTTATTTTCGTCAATTCATTTTCTCGAAAATTACCTCAAAATGAATATCTTTTTTTGAAACGTGTACCATAACTTTGATTTTTTTCTTAAAGTGCTATATCTAAAGAGTATATCCTCACAATTAAAAAATATATTAAAAATCTAAAAAGTTGTGATTTTTGAAATAAAAAAGTCATGTTTTACGTTTCTTCTGGTTCAATAATTTTTGGCGATGTTCGATTAAAAATTTAACGTAACATAAAATTAATTCACATTTTACACTATTTGTAGAATATTCAGTAATTTTTTTACTCAAGACAATTAATGGGTTAGGCGCGATAATTATTCAAAGTCAGTTGGGCTCATTTTGATGTGACCGATATGATACTTTACTAAAGTGCGTCCGTTCGGGATTAAGGATTACTTCAAGATCGATGAATATACGGCACGCATTTCACGTGAGCTGGAGAGATTATAAAAATTCACACAAATATTATTATTAGACTCCAAAATCCTACAAACCGACAATGGCCAAATGCCACCTTTAGTAAAACTATAATTATTATAACAATTGAAGGAATTATTTGCAATTTGTAAATTTGAAGACCTTGTGAACGAGTTAATTATACATGCATTGCAATTCACGTTGCGAGTGCATTATCTTGAAATAATTATTGCAAAACAATGAATTCAAAGCGCCATTGTCAATTCGACTTACACAACGAAACTTCCATGTTTCCATTCCAAACTTCGTAAGTTCGGCATTAAATGCCAAAGACAAACTGCGATCTTAATCCGCTATTTCACGACGTATTCTGAAAGCGGTCAGGTGTTGTAGCGTACGGAAAATGAATGTAGCGTGTGTAAACAGCATTCGGAAAGTTTGTATGCTGGGCGTTTCGTCGAGCACCCTGAACAATTTAAGCAAAGAGGAGCGCGACGTATCTCAGCGTGCGCGTTAACTATAAAATTTGTGTCGCAGCATAAATAATTCATTGCAAACGGAAAATGCAGCCAGCATTTTTTGCCGGTAGGTGCTTTTTGTCTTTTTATTCACGGGAACCTTATTTCTGTCCGCCTATCAGAAATCTATTACGGCAGTTACTTGCATTTTTCAGGTGTACACCGCGTGTAAACCTCGCTGTAAATTATTATCTTTGTCGAAGCGAAATTAGGCCATTCGGCTCGATGTGAGGCCTGATACTTGCTCCCTGACAAAAATCATGCCTAAGCAGCGCATAGTATCGCGGCCCGCACGCGAAGCCCGCGGAATGAAGTCACGATGGTGCAACACAAAGCGGCGAAGATATCGTTAATGAAAGAGAACGGAGCGCAAATTAACGAGATCGGTAATCAGCTCGCGCTCCGTAAAGAAGCAACGAGAAAAAGTATCTCTCCCGATGGACTTTGATAAAACATGCGGCACGCTTCTCTTCACGGAGCGCGTAATATTTTAATAAACACCCTTTGTAATGACGAGCAGCGTACGCAACGCTCAATCCGACATCGACTTTAAGGCGAATTATCGAGTTCGCTCTGATTACCATATAAAATCCGATCGACGAATTACGGCCACTTATAGGCTACGCCGCTAATAGACGTGTAATAGCGCGGCACTGGCGTGACACAAAGCCACTCTCGATTGTTATTCGACGCAATCAGATTCGACTCGATCAGATCGCGTAGAGGCGTAGCACACACACACACACACACACACACACACATACACGCGCGCGCGCGCGCCAAAGTGTTGCAAAGGGTGACAATGCAAACCCCGTTTCCGCATAATCCCTTTCCTTTCCGCGTATGTAAACCCGATCGCGCGCGAGTGACGAAAATTCTTTCGTCACTCGCGACTTGAGCCGCTCCTAGTTCTAACTGCTGGAGGCTGCGAACTCGTCGTTCTGTACACGTTGAAGGTATTTCTCATTCCGCAAGAGGAAAATCCAGAAAAGGGGGAAGAGAAAGAGCGTCGTGCGTTAAAAATTGATTCCGGTAGCTGAATCACGGTGTGCCCGCGCGACGTGCGCTGCTTTGAGATTCGCGACGCGCGCCGCAACTTGCGGCCGCTGTGCGGAAATTGCCGGTAACGAAGCAAGAAACGTACAATGCTCGCGGAGAGACGGTATCTTATTATGTAGAAAATAGAACACGCTACGCGCAAAGCTCGTAAAAAGCTGTTGAATATCTCGGTTAAAGCCAACTTTGCAGCCAACATTTTTTTTAGCCGCGCGGCCGAGTAGACGCTATCTTTATTATGTCAATGCACTTTTTAAGAATATTATAACGTCGCCTTAGTCCCGAGTCACGTAGACTGTATATTGGACTTCTTAAAGAGGCGCGGTGATCGCCAGAGCCGTGAGTTTTATCCGCGCCTTATCATTCTTAATTCGCCGTTTATCGGTTTTTATATCGAGCGAATTATTTATAGCGTGGTATTAAATTCTTAAAAAGAGTTTTCTTCCAGCTCGGGGCATGCAATAAACAATGATTTACACTACGTGTCAGATAAATATTATACGTCATACTGAATATTGGATTCAAATCGACAAAACTTGGCTCGAATTCTCTGATGTGAAATCACATAAAAATCTGTATTTTCCGCACGAAAAATATATTTCAACCGATCAAAATTTAAGTGGGACTTTTACCCCGGGATAAAAACTCGGAAAGTCGAGACGAGACATAACACGCGCCAAAACACAGGCTTTGTGTAAAAAGAGAACGAACGGTTATTCATGAAAAGCTACGTGAAAATGTGACTCGGCATCTCGCGAAAGGCTTTGCTAGAAAATCGAAGGATTTACCGCGTTTGCGAGCGATCCAGATGTCGTTCACCCTGACGGACATCGTCGAGGGAATCTCATCATGTACGAGGAACAGAAAAGATCGCGTTTTGCCACAAGACTGGTCACTTTTACGAGTCAAAGCTTAACAGGGATCAAAAGTTCAGTTTTGCTCGACGATATTTTAAATTAAAAAAATTTTGAAAAAATAATTTCTCTCAAAAATTCACGGAAGAACCGCATTACGCGATTCCATTAAAATATTTGAAATTTTAAGTAAAATTTCGCTATGATATTTTGCGCATTAAATAAATAAAACTTAGACAGCTGTATTTAAGATGCTAGATCCGTATGATTGAGAGATGACAAATGATTGTTGGATGAAAATAACGGAGACCTTTAATGGTATTCCGAGAAATTCGATTCGAGAATATTCTGCCACTAATAAATTACGAGGGAAGAACAGAATACGGCGACACAAATTGCGAAGTTTCCACGGAACTTGAGAGTGGTTTAATCGATCATGTTCAAATTTCACACCATGTATTCCGACTGTCATAAAATAGATGACTGATGCGCAATTCCCCACAGCCCGCGCTGCCGCGTCGGATAAATGCATTTGATTATTATCAATATTCGATATAATAATTTTGTAATTGTAATAAAAATGAGAAATTATTATCTCCTCTTTTAACGGTCATTAAATACTGTTTAATGCGCATAATGAGAGATATGTTTTGGAATACTGTTTTAATCACCAAAGAGGAAGAAAGTGTAAAAGCCTTGCCATATAACTTTGTGCGCGCTACACATACATGCACGTGCTTTTAAGAGCTTTAAGGATCACAGAAAGGTCTCCGCACTCGATCGGAACGAAGTTACTTCTATATCGTCGCGATCGCACGTCACGTACCGGCAACTTTGAGGCTTGATATCTTCGAAAAAACTTGGCCCAAAGTTTAAATATTCCCCGATACCTGGCGACCGCATCTTTAAACCTTCTAGTTCACCTGTTTTACAAATGACGTGTATGTCTTAAGTATAAGGCGACACCGCGAGTGCTGGGAAAGGCATTAACCTCCTTTCTCTGTTTCAAGGAAGTCTTGTCGCATGTTCTCGAGCGATTCATTGACCTTACTTCCAACCGATATAAGTTTAATGGATAATCATCTCTCGAGGTAATCGGAAAAAAAAGGATATTTTCACTAAGAGATTGCGGTGACGATGTCTCTTCCTAAGTCACGAGTGCCAAATTCCAGAAATCTTCATCATGGAAGGAAAAGAACAACGGTGTCGTAAAGGAATTATCAAGATATCAATAAGGTTCGTGATAATAACGAAGCTCACGCAAGAGTCAGATTTAAGCGAATATCGTTGACTAAATGAGTCAATTCCAAGTTCGTTTCTTGGATTGCGAATAAAGAGAGAATATCGAATGAAAGATACGTGCTCCTATTTTTTATGTAATCTTCGATGAAATAAGTTTAAAAATTGAATTGATCTGTGACCTATATTAATAATTACGTGAATCGAAAAGCTTCGTTGGGTAAAATATTCAGAATAAAAAATTTTACCTTGAGATACAGAGAATTCAATAACCGTACTTTAATTAAAAACTAACTCTTAAAATTCATATTTAATGGATTTTATTTTTTTTAATGCCAGTATTTTATTTGTCACAAATGGATTTTGCAGTCCTTTTTCTCTTTTTCCGCTAAATATGTAAACAATAAAATTGAAAATTGAATCCATCACAACAAAAAATCTGTAGAAATAAAACAATTTTGACAATAAAAAAATTGTTACAAAATAAGATTATGGATTATTATTTTTTCACGGTATTCTCCATTGCATTTCCCCAAAAATGTTTTGCGTGACGATTCGTGTACGAAACATATTCCTGTTCAAACAAATTAATGGTTATCCAAATTCCAAGATTAAATATTTATACTAATTTTTCTTAGTTCTCTTTTAAGATAAAAGATTTCAATGAGTTGTTATAATATATCTCTTGTTATCTTTTTTATTTATCTTATGATTCTCTTTAAAATAAAAAGTAATTAGTTTATCCTTGGTCGCTTTGCAGTTTCTCATCCCCATCCTCCTCCTTTTAGATTTATTCATTGCATTCACACAATACTCGCGAAAATCCTAATTAAGACCGCGCGTCCTAATTACCGAAGTAGGCTAATCGCTTGGTGTTTTGCATGGCACTCCCGACGTTAACCGCACGCGACACGCACTTTATGATTATTATACTGCGATGAAAGACTAACGGAAAAAACTACGACTCGCCCGACACCTTGTTTCATTCATAAATACGCACGATAATAACTTTTTTAATGATGCTTGAGTTTTAATATATCTTCACATCATGCTTCGAATTTTTTGCCAATGTAAACGTAATCGCTCATCCAATCCGCTTATACCTTGATAAATAACTAATGTATTTACAATCATTAATCACGAGAGTTAATCAATCACGTCTAATAGTTTAATAGTTTAATAGCCTGTAAAAGGTAATAGTGTTTTGGCGGTAATATCACCACACACACGTAAGTGTACTTCACTACCTGTCGGCTTGAGTCTTGCACGAATGACTATACCCACAGCACGTTGTAACAAAAACAAACACCAAGGCGCCAGCGTCGCTTGCCTCGAAATATTTGACATTAAATATCATAAAGTAAATTTTCTGTATGCTAAGTTACTAACACTGAAAATTATAAAGTAAATTTTCTCCGTCCTTTCTTCAACTTGAAACAGTTATTAACTACAATACCCATGGCATTTCTGAATAACTCTATCCGACAATTCGTACATTATTTCGTTGTCAATCTCAATGTGACAGGCCAATTACATTCAAACTTCAAAGTGCGAAACGGAATATATTCAAAATCAAACCAACCGCTAGGGACCTAATTATCGTTCGTATACAACGCGCAACATTAATTTATAATTCTTATTCTCTATTTGTTATATAGAGAATACGCTAATCCTTCTTATTTGTTATAGAAAATATATATTTCTCTTATTTTTTTTATTTATTATACATTTTTTTATTCATAAGAGAGGAAGGGGGGAATCTATTTCAAATGAGTAAATTGAGCGAAATATTGTCACTTTGATACGCTTATGAATACTTTATGCTAATAACGTTACAATAAAGTTGCAATGTACAACAAGGTACAACGTACTTTTACTTGATGTTTTGAATAATACGATACACGAAGCACCTTGTGCCACCGCCTGACTCGACTTTTGCTGCGCGAGTGACAAACACGGTGGTCTTACGTATGCATTATACAAAATTAAAGTATTTTCAAGTATATTGAATATTGTAAAATAAATGTGGATACGTGAAACTTTCATCTCGAATTAATTGTCAGTGCACAATCGACGTACACGACTTTTCGTTACGTGTTTCAACATGCTAGCACACACGGAGGGCCGTTACCTGACTGGTTCCCAGTCTTGACACTGAATGACAATACAGCCTGCAGCGGCTTTGCGTATGAAGTCACGCGCAACCAAAACAATATCGCCCGTACGCCAGACAGTCTCGTTATCACGGATTATTTAATGTTATACTTGTACAAAATAATTTCTATACAAAGATACGCCGAACATTCTGCTTCTTGTATTTTAAATTAATTGCGAATTTATTAATGTTATGATAAGGCTTTCATAAAATATATTTCATTTTCAAATAATAATGTATGTTAACTCAAAACTTGATTACCGTATGTTTATTAATTAATTTTGTAAATGTTGAAATTTTATCCTAATTATTAAACTTACTTCAATCGCGTTTCTGCGCTTACAATTTAAATACGGTCTAAAAATACGATTTAAACAAGTTTATCCTAATAGTTTCTGTTAATATATCCTATATTGAACCCGATCCAATATCTAATAAGGATTTAATAATAATTCAATTAGAATATAAATCTAATGAGGTTATCCAAATAAAGACCCGATGCATTTTATAACTAATCACATCCTGATAAACTTATTTTATCATGTCCTGATAATGAAACGAGGTCAACCTGGCTAGAATCATTAAATTTCTAATCAAAAGTAATCATATTACAATGTCTAGACTCTGTAACAAAGTTATTTTAACGGTTGCCTCTAAAATTCAATACAAATTATACAAAACACCCTTTTATCACATTTATCTTACGACCATCCTCTGTCCTATAATAGGAAAAAATGGTGCTCTAAAATTTAACAATTTGAAAATTTTAAAGACACATTTTATCTTACCTCAATTGAATTACAATTGCAAATATGACATGGAGAATATCAAACTGGCTATTAAGTTCTATTTGTTGGACTATATATCATAATAAATACGGAAAGAATATTCGCCAACGCGCGTGATAAATTTTCTCGAGACAGCTTCCAGCTCAATTTCTCAGGAGAAACAAGGTTATGAATACGAGCCTAAATGTTCTTTTCTATTCTCGCGTGATAGAGTTAATCATTTTCGCAAGCAGCATCGCAAGTCTTATAATTCTTCGTAAGATAAACAAATATTTTATAAATGTAATTTTCATATGAAAACTGCGTAGACTGTGTAGACCAAAGATTGTGTGGCTAAGTTTAACAACCGCGCTCGTAAAATAACATAACAAAGTCCGCAAATTCATTGAAATAATCATCGTATATCATAATAGGATATAATCAAATAATAGATAGAATTTTCATAGAAATGCGAATGCAATTCTGGCTGTCGTGTTTGTCAAGATTAATTTGTAATTTGATTGCGCAAACTGTGCATATTTTTATCAATATCTGTCAACGAACTACAGTAGTAGTACTACGGTAGTAATGCTAGTTGCGTTGTTTTCCAAATAATAAATATGGAAAAAAACAGATTCGCCAGCGTGCGCGTGTGATTAATTTTCCGGACGGCGCAACATGGCAGCTGTGCAATTTTCGAGATACGAAGCTCGCAACGGAACAATAAACTAGTTTACATGATTTGCGAGACGATACTGTAATAACAGTGGAAACTCGACATAGACTCGTATCTAGTAAAATGCCAACCGTTAATTAATGCTTTTGCACGCGAGAGGCGGTCACAAAGACAACGGGAAGAATAGTATCCGTACAAAAGGTCAAATGAATATATAACCGTCGTTCCGCGATCCCAAATTATTTTTTTATATTCACACGAGAAGCAAACGGAAGTTCAATAATCAGCGAACCTATATTTAACTCGAAAAGATTTATTAATAAAACGTTTTAAGCATTTAAGCTGTTATCTAATCGAAATGTTCAACGTTACACGGTTATAAAACAATTTTGCTGAAATACAGATCTGAAAATAATTATGTTGATTCATTAAAAAGTTTTATATTAAACGTTTAAGCTGATTGCTGGAATATTAAATTTTTTGCAGGAATATCATCATCATGCTTGAACGTCTTACGTACATAATAATTTTAGTCCAATATAAAATTATTTTCCAATCCGTATATACATAACTAAATTTTTAGATACTGCAATAACATTTTCTTTTCACGTATGATAATGCCTCATTCAATCTGAATGTGATTTTTATTGATCATTAAATGTTTGATCACATTCAGTGAAAATTAGGATAATAGTCTAACTATAGTTCTCTAACTTTTCATACTACAGTTTGCAAACTATCGATTCACAACGGACGCCAAGATTGCGCAGAAATTGTTCATTATTCATGAATCAAATCTGATGCATTCAGGCGTAAAGATTCCTTTATGAAATATAATATACAATGCATAGTTCTCTCTCTCTCTCTCTCTCTCCCTCTCTCTAATTTTCTCGAATGAAATATACATGAAAAATAAAAATTATCTTTTTTTTCGTCACACACGAAAAAGGGGCAGCATAAACGTTTCATATAATCTATCTCCTGATTATCCTTGCATGGAAAGAATAGTTTTACTGAAAATATAGCTGACTAGAGAGCTGAAAATAATTTCGTCAGACCAGCAAAATAATTACATATGTCACTCAATCACGATGATAATGTTGCAAACAATTTAGCAACTAGTTTGAGTGTCTTACATAATTGCTTTGATGGTTAAACAAAATTATTTGCAGATGTATCTGTATCTAGCAAACTTTGTACACAACAAAATTGTTTTTTCTGTGTGCATATTTATAAAGTCAGTTTAATCGAATTCATGTAGTTGTATATTTTTCAAAAAAATAATATATAACACTACCTCCTTTCCTTCTCTTTATGACCCAGTCGAGGATAATAGGTGAGTGAAGTACTTAACGAATTTCCTGTTTCATCACTTTTACACGTTCGACTTGGAAATGGCACTACTTGAAACAGAAGTACCGTCGAAGGAAAAGCTTCAGGGGGATTTGAAAGCAGAGCTTTTAGGCTTTAGAATTGCTTGTTCGAAAATCATCTTACAAACCTTTTGCAAAAATACATAAATTTACATTTCATTATTTTTGCTAATTCGAATTATTTTATCAATTCGAACAGTAGCTCTTTAATTCTGTTAAAGAGTATGTAACAAAACTGTTAAAATTAAACGTGATCGAAATGACTATAATATATATTCAGGAAGAAATTTTGTTTTTAATTTTAATTTTCAACAACAAACATCTCTCCAATCGTAATGAAAATGGATTAAATTCCGGTCTAGTAATAATTTTTATTCCGAGCAGGGATATATCTAATCGTCTTTCCTGGCATCTTGACCCGTAATTATCACAAATTAGGATTTCGACTAAGATCAGTCTGAGCAATTTATTCGGAAGTACACTAGGCAGGGAACATTCCCGTGCCCGTTACGTGATACAAATAACATCTCTCTCGCGCATGAAACTATCTGCACAAGGGCCTATAAATGTTTTAGAAATAAAAGATACCAGATAATTTCGTTGGATGGATGAGAAAATAACACAAAGGTTACAGTTAAAAAAAAACTTTGAATTGCTCGTGATAAGTGAGATTGCATTCATTGCCCCGGAAATATAATATCAAAGACGATTTTTCGCATAAACAGCACTGTTTGTATCATTTCTATTGAGAATGTATATTTACATAAAAAATTTTGCTGAAATATACAAATTTGATCACATAAAGATTTGAAAATAATTATGTTGAACGTTCAAAAAAATTACGAGACTCTCAAGAATTACTAGAATATATTAAAGTTATTTTTTATAGCATTACGCTTGAGTATCCTACAATTATTACAATTACTAAAATTAATTATTCTTAAATCTGTATTAGGCACAATTTTTATACATTTTAGAAAAAGCGTTTTTTTTTCGTGTAACATTAAAGAAGAATAGAAGGCTTGTCTATAAATAGCTACGAAAAAGTTTTCTTTATCTTGCATCTTCATTTAAGAATATGAGAAGAGCTAATGGATGCGAAAATTATAGACACAAATTGCTCTGGAAGTAACAAAAACTGAGCAGTCGGGCATCGATTCTTTGTACTCGATGCTCGCTTTTTGTTACTTCTGGAGCAATTCGTGTCTATAATTATCAGTCGTGTTACAAGATAAAATTAAGAAACTTTTCGTCACATTTGACACCAATATAATAAATCACAAATTCCAGTTAATTAAATTAATTAATAGTAATTGAAGTATTAAGAAAAAATAAAAACGTAAATTTTGCAAGACTCATTGTTACTCGAATTAATTTCTCAAAACAACGCCGCTTTGCTTTCTAAAAATTTATGGAAATTTATGGGCTCACGAAGATGACTTCTAATAATATATTTCTAAAATCGAATTCGTTCTCTCTTTCTCTCTCTGTTTAAAAGTACTTTTATTGCTTCGCGTAGCTCAATCGGAAGCGAATTCGCGTGGTACACGTGCAACAGTTTGCATGGAGCAAATAATGACTTCTAGATTTGGCGGATCAAACTGGATAATTAAAACCAATGTTGTAAGATTACGTATGCTTATTCTGCTTCGCATTTGGACACTTGCCATCGGCCTCCAACAACGGTACTTCGCAACTTGTCGCGAAATAGAAAGGCCGGCGAACAAATTGAATGAATCCTGTCGAGGCGCGCACGCGATGTATAGGGGCTCGTTGGCACAAGAGACAAGTTGGCACAAGAGACGCATTGCGTTCCGTTTATGTATTTATGGCGAAAGAAACAATGAAAAAGTTATCGTAAAATATCCCTTTTATAATACCACATTCTCAAAAATTTATTTAAATAAAACTATTCCCAAAGATTTATTTAGACCAAACAAATTTTATGATAAAGAAAGGATAACATTTAATTTAAGAAGTGACAAATTTCCGAATGTTTCAAAATTTTATTTCAGAGGACAGTCACTGACCTCCCCTTGCTAAAGTGGTACACCCGTATTTCTTGAAAACTGAACATTGTATTAATATTGACAATAACTACAAAATTTTTAACTACAATGTTGACGGATGTTTCCATAAATTTTTTATATTTTCTTTATTGCTTTAAGGTAGGTAAAGTAGCGTCAGAAGCGACAAATCTACTTATAAAATGTAAAAAAACATAAATTGGAAGAGTTCCATTCTAGTATTTTAACTTTATAAACTTTGTTGTTTAATACACACAAACATATTTTATAACTTAGTTCATTTAACTCCTTTTTTACAAGAGCGTGTTTACATTTTATTATTGCCTAGTTTTGGGGACCACTCTATCAGACGCTCTTTTTAGCTTACGTTGCAAAACACATTATTACAAAATATAAAATAGTATTATAAAACTGCTATACCATCTGATAGAAGATACTTTCTAGTTTGTATTTATGTTTTTAAAGTTTTATTTTTAGCTTTTGTTCAAATAATATTATCTACAAACAAAATGGATCCCAGTATGATATCTTTCCTTTATTTTATTGTTTTTTTTTAATTTAAAAAACAAATAAGTCACGTATTATTAGTTAGAAGAAAAGTTTTTGTTACTGTATAATGTTATTTTGAATAATAATAAATAATGTATAAAATGATTAAAATCAAAATGTACGTAGAGATGGGGTACGTTGACTCGTATTTAAGGCAAGCTTATAGCTCATGACACGTGTGTGAACGTTCAATTATAACTTATTCTTACTCTAACAAAACGCTTTGTATTTAAAATATTTCTATCTTTCTATGAAGCAAGCTACATCTAAAATAATTTAGATGTTCTTTTGTAACAGCATTTTGCCGTTAAATTATCACAAAATAATTTAAAATTACCTTTTAAACGTTAAGTCTTTACAAGAAATACATATTTGCGATTTTTTTTATTTCTAATACGTTCCCATTAATTTAATGTTTGTGGTAAAGGCAACTTACAGTAATATATGTCAATTTGCTGCTATCGGATTAAGTTTACTTACAATACATGTTCATATGTTTTTATTTATTACAAAGAAACTGTATGAAAACTGTTTCAGAGGAGGGTTCTTTCTATCTGTAACATCAGTATAATTTAATTGTAATAATTAATTGTTTAAAACATCAAATGCCAAAATTGTAAAAATTGTGCCAGCGAGCCTCGGTCTCCTGCATTCGTATCCTAATCTCCGCATCTAATTCATTTTAACCAATTTCAAAAATAAGAGCAGGTTCTCGTTAACTTGATTAATTCTCGAGTACGGACGCATCTTGAAATTTCATCCCGCGAGCGCGCGGGGTACATCGCGCTCTGTACACCAATTAGAGAGCAAAAATTAGAAGAGGGTTAGCGTACTTGGCAACGCAGGAAATGGTATAAATTCTACTTTTGAGGTGGAGTAATTACGAAGATACGAAAATACGTGTGAAACACTTCCTCGGTTTTCTCGACTTTTTACGGTAAAAAGAAAAAAAAACGTCGGTCGTTCGGCGGCGAAACATTTTACGTAGCGAGAGAGATTAATGATCGTCAGTAGTAGAGACGGACACACGCAACGACAGCAGTAGACGACGACGCGTCGGGCCAGACATCGCGATACCGCGCTCGGCGGCGCGGCGGTGCGATACTTTGCTAGTTTGATAACTTGCTTCGCGTGATAACGGATAAATGCTCCGCGCTAACGCGGAAAGAGTTTAATTGCAGATATGTACACATGATTAAGAATACACTCTCGTTTGCCGTGAAATTCTCGCTCATTTCCGCTCGGTGCGCTTTTACGCGCGAACCGCAGCGGGACCGTCCGCTTCGCATCACGCGCGATAGCGTGCTAAAAGCCGCAAAGTAAAACTTTCCGGCTGCGAAAAGTTCTATCGAATCGACGAGTAAACATTTTACGCCGAGACAATTTGCACGATTAAAAGAATCAGGTCGCGCAACGCGATCGTGCCCCCGCGCGCGCGGCGAGGGCGCCGTTTTGAAACTGCACGGGAATTCGTATCGGCGATACGGAGAACGCTTTTAAGATCGATATACAACGGTTCATTTGTCGAGTGAAGCGAGTCTCGCTGCACTCGGGGAAACCTCGTGAAGACACATACAGGTATCGAGCACCCGAGGCAACTTAAGCCTATCACTAACGCAAGCTCCAAATCCTCTTATCCGCAACACGTACGCGTGTTAAGCACCCCGAATTAGCGGGGTGCGTGCTGCCTGCCATACTACCACAACCAATCTCAACTCCGCGTTCGTATCACACCGTACCGCCATAATCGAACGTATCTTCGAAAGACAACACTCTCGGCCGGAGAGGAGATAGAGTAGTAACGTCTTATTTTAAGCGTGGCATAAGTAAATGGTGACAGACATACCTGGTCGGACTGATCCAAGGTCAGGTCACTAGGCCGGGAACACACGGTGCTGGCTTGTCCTCGCTCCCTTTGGTGGTACTACGTATCGACAGGTGCGGCGGGCACGGTGCGGTGAGAGCAGACGACGCGTCCGCTGTCCAGACGACGACGATGCAGCGATGGCAACGGCAACGCCGAGACGTCGAGGGGATGAGAGTGCTCGACGAGCGCTGGGATGAGCGGGCGTAGCGGGGCTCGCCCCAGCCGGGACGAGAACGATGCGGAGCGTCGACGGCGACGACGAGGACGTACGACGCTCGCCAGCGAGCGCGCGACAAAGGGAGCGAGACCGGTACTCGGCGGCGGCACCGCCGTAATCGCGCGACTCCGTGCCGCGTATCCGCTACCGTCTGTCGACCGTCGCGGTGTGCCGTACCACCGAGCATTCGCATCCGGGGCGCGTGACCCGACCTAACCTCCCCAGGCTCCGCCGAACGACTGGCGCTGGCGGATGGCTGGCTTGTACACCCGGCGCACTACTCCGCGCATACACCTTCCCCTCCCATGCCTGCCCATCAACGGCGTCCCCGCCACCACCGCCGGCAAGACACCGCAAGACACTCGACGAGACGCGACTCTCGCGACATCTATCCGCGCGACATTCACACTCCCCACTCTCACGTGACCACGTGATACCTTCTTCCCCCACCCCGGCGAAGCGCGGAAAATTCAAAAGCTATTTTGATATTTTTCGCGTTTTGATTAGAATTAAACATTTTCGCGTAAAATAAAATTAATCTACGTACGTATACGATGTAAACTATGTTTCATCGTGTTATCTACATAAACAATAATCCAAAAATTATAGAGAATTCAGATTTTATCACAAATAGTGAAAAATATTCCGTTTTTTTTATTTTTGATATATTATTATTTTATCATTACTAAAGTCAGATATATTTTAACTTGAATACTTTTCTTGTATTATGCAATTTATAACAATTTACATTGCATGTACTGAAACATATGTGAAAAAAGATTCGTGAAAAAATATAATGTAAATAATATGTAAATATTTTATGTAGGCGAAATTTGGAAATTTACCGCACCACTTTGCTTCCGATTTATTTCATACTAATCGTAACGTACGTTTTATCGTAACAAGATAATACCATCTTTGTTAACGAAATAAAGTACTCTATTATTGAAATACGTTTCAATATTACAACGAATTCGATTAGACTGCAACAGCGCACTGGTAAATTCAATCGAATTAATATAAATATGATTAATTATTGGTCTTAACTCTCTAGAAAAACGGTATTGTCTTGTCATTAAAAAAATTATTTTTTAAAGATTTGCATATACTTTCATAAATCTCGAATTTACGCGTTAATATTGGAAAGATCAACATATTTTTTTATGCTTTAAGGATAAACCTAAAATATTCGTAAAATATTCCTAAAATATTGAAAATACTTAAAACATAAAATATTTCTAATGAATCCGAATTGAAACTTGAAGCTATATGCAATCTGCTTCGAATGCTAACAATTCGTATAGCGATAACCCACCGATATAAGGATCTATCATAGTTATTTCAGCCATTCTCAAAATCGGTCTGCTCAAATTGGCTCGAATGTGATACAGCGTATCGTCAAAGCGGCAATTGCACGAAACGTGTCGTCGCGTTTGTTTTCGACGTAAAACGACAAACGGTTCCCCGCCATTGTTCCGAGCGTGACGCACAAGAACAGGGACTACGGACCTCAAAATAGAACGGAATGCACATCCGGTCGTTCGACTCTTCCGATTCCTACATGCGCACGTCGCTTTAAGTTTGGCGCGAAAGCATGCGCGCGCGGATCCGGCGGCAGCCAGCTGGCGCCAGCAGCGCACTAGAAAACAGAAAGCCAAACCGGTCATGGGAGGCTAGTTAACGACTGTGCACCACGCTTGTGAGTTCTGTTTTCTGGCGTAGCGATACATTTACGCGGACGCCGCGGGAGTAGCACGACGGCCAGCCGGTATTTTAAAAGATGGGAGCGTACTTGTCGGAACCGATTACGAAGAAGGAGTCGAGCGACGAAGTGGGAAAGAATGTCGCGTACGGCGCGAGTTCTATGCAGGGCTGGCGGATCAGTCAGGAGGTAAGCGGGAAGTCGTGTCGCGGCGGCAGCGGCGGCGGCGGCGGCAGCGGCAACGGTCGCAACATGAGCGCGCGCGCGCGCGGGCGAGCGCGTTTATCGCACCGTTACTCGATTTCGTTGCCCGCGTGTTTCGCCGGTTACTTCACCACGCGATTACCGGCCGCTGCTCTTGTCGACGCGTCACGCTAGCCGACGCGCACCGCGCGCCGAGGCCCCGTGCCGGGGGGAAGCGTGCGTGGCCCGACGATGCCCGAGATCGACCCGGGTGCAGCATCCGACGCTCGTGGAGCCCTTTTCCTCGTCGCTCATGCTTTTATTTACCAACAGACGAGATTGCTCGATAAGACGAGATCATTGCGACACGCTGATCGATATCTGGGGATTAGTCCGTAAAAATATCTGCAGTCTCGCTCAAATATTTGATCTAATTGACGATATGTCCCTTTACATTGTGTGTATCTCACAGTATTTGCTATTGGTTTCCTCTTGTGGGCGGCAAAACTGTTTTTATTTTTCCTTATTTGCACCAACATACATCACATTGGAATCTATTATCATTATCAAATAAAAGTAAATTGATTGGTCAAACAATTTGTATATCACATTTTGTGATTTTATGGATTGTAAAGACTTGGAGCAATAGCCGAAACAAGACTCTGTACACAAGAGGAATATTAGATATTAGGAATAGGAATTACAATTTTAGAAACAGTTCTCAACACTAGAGATAAATAATAAATAATGTATCTTGTATGACACATTATATCTTGTGTTTTATTCGTATTAACTGTACGTTTAATATTTATAGAGAAAACTAATTAAAAAATTTTAATTCCTATTAATTCCTACTAATATCTAATATTTCTCTAATGTGCACAGAATCTTACTATCTAAAATAAAAAAGAAATTTTATTATAGATCGTTAACTATAAACTTTCTTTGCAGGACGCTCACAATTGTTGCATAGATTTTGACGAGAATGTTTCACTGTTTGCTGTATATGACGGTCATGGAGGACACGAGGTTGCGATGTATTGTGCGCGTAATCTTCCTGATTTCATCAAACAGACAGAAGCTTATAAAAAGGATGATATTAGGCAAGCTTTAATAGATGCTTTCCTTGGTTTTGATGACACTCTGACGAAACCAGAGGTAATCAGTGTTCTTAAAGAACTCGCGGGGGCATCCACGTCAGAGAAGAAAGAAGGTGACTTGAACGAATCTGGTGCGTTTTTTTTCATATTAAAGATATGTATTATTACGGGGTTTACCTTTATGCACACGCTCTTGCTCATTGCGCGTTTTGTAAGCTTTAATTTATTTTTTCTCTTTATCTGCACAAATAAACTTTTAATAAGGTTGTCTTCCTACGTTACATTGTGTATAGATGAAGAAGAGAATGTTAGTAATCTATGTATGGAGGCGACAATGCCGTTGGAGCAGGTGATGGCAAAATACCAATCAGAGGTGACAAATCCTCATCTAAAAAATTTGAAAGGTGAGAAATGTGGTAAACGCGCATTTGCGAGTCCTTACCTGCGTGGTCGAAGAGGACGGGAGAAAGCGAGTGGTTTATCTTCTGGTGCGGGATGTTCGTCATCACCCTCTCCGCCACCGACGTCATCCTCGTCGTCTTCGTCTGAGTGGAATACCAACGAGACAGACGTTAGTAGTTCCAGTCAGCCGTGTGGATCGACTTTATCCAGCACAGTGGAGCGAAAAGATTCCGATTGCCCGGGTAGCAACGAAGCTGAGCAAGTATTGGATTCGACGACGAGCAACGGCAGCGCTCACGCGTCTCCACCAGTGGTATCTACTGCAGATGTAGAACCTGCTAAATCTATGGATATGCCCGACAGCTCCGAAGATGTAAAAGAGAAAGTTTCGAGTCCCTGCAAGGCACCACCATGCGCCGAGTCTAATGCAAATGAGGTGGAAGTTAATGGCGCGGAGTCGAAGAGGATCGGAGATGCAGACAGTAGTAAGGGCGGAGGAGACAACGTGTCGAGCAGTTCTTGTACTCCTGTGGAGAATGGAGATGCTGGTCAGCAAGAACGAATAACTAGCAGCGGTCGAAGAAGAACTCAGCCCGTGGATCTTTACCAAAGTCTACTGAAAAAGGATAGTGACGATTCTGAAGAAGACGATGATGACGATGAGAACGATGAAACCTTTGATGGTGTCCCTGAAAGGTATAGACTTATGTTACTTGATGTAAAAACGCTTAATTTCTAAACATAGTTTTTAAATTACGATTTTCATTTTTAAAATTATTTTTTAGTGATGGAGACGATACAGAAGATATTGATGAAGATGAAAGTGACGAAGATGAAGACGACGAAGTCGAAGAGGAGGATATAGATGATTCTGACGATGACACCGATGATCTCATGGTGAACACTGAAAAGGTACAATATTGATTTTTTAAGTAGAATTCATCGAAACTCACGAGTTACGAATATCTAAAGCAAAATTAAAGAAAAAATAGTTTAAATAAAATACAAATCTATTTCTTGAATTTGTCGTATAACTTTTTGTTATTTTTTGGCTAGCCTGGTTCAGACAGTGGATGCACTGCGGTCGTAGCGATACTCAAGGGAAACGAACTGTACGTGGCGAATGCTGGAGACTCTCGATGTGTTCTATGCAGGGAGGGCCAGGCGATCGAACTTAGTCTGGACCATAAACCCGAGGATGCACCAGAAATGGAACGTATAGTAAAAGCAGGCGGAGAAGTGACGAGCGATGGCAGAGTGAACGGTGGCCTCAATCTTTCTAGAGCGCTCGGCGATCATGCGTATAAGCAAAACATGGTGTTACCACCTCAGGAACAAATGATCTCCGCTTTGCCAGATGTAAGGCATATTACCATCGATCCGGAGAAAGACGAATTTATGGTGCTCGCTTGCGACGGCATATGGAACTTTATGACCAGTCAAAATGTCGTTCAGTTTGTGCGCACCCGTTTGTCACAAAATTACGAGAACATTTCGAAAATTTGCGAAGAGGTATGAAATTATATTACAAATTTATTAAAAGAATAAAAATGACATTTTTAAACATTGATCACATACATCTTTCTCTCGTTTTTAGAAAATCTTTTCTGAATAAAAAACAATGTAATGTGTGTTACAGCTTTTTGATCATTGCCTTGCACCGGATACTCTCGGTGATGGAACGGGCTGCGACAACATGACTGCCGTAATAGTTAAGTTTAAATCTCCGACAACCGCAACTGTTAAAAATAACACCGTTGCCGAGGTATGCGTTACGAAGAAGCGATCGGTCTCGCCGACCACTGAGGAAAATGACGATTGCATCCCGGGAGAAAACACGGTAAATCCTTGCAAACGCGCCAAAACTGAGGCAGCTGTGTGAATTAGGAATCACCGCGCATCATGAACTGATCTCCGGGAGCAGACGAATGAATGTGAGTTTATGTAAAATTCTGTAACAACTTTATATTACACTATGTAGAGCTGAAACCGATTGATTATGCAGATAATAGGCACATGAAATAGCGTGTAAGGTGTGTTATTGGTCGCTGCTAACAGACTGCTAGATTGGAGCACGTGGGAATGATATAATGTAGGTTTTTTTAAATAATGCATGAATCATTTCTCGATTACAATAAAATAAGTTTTACATAATGAAGAAAATTTGTCTTCTAAGATCATATCTTATGCATATATCTATTTAATGTCACATAATGCCATTAGATACGATCTGCTCGATGTTGAACTTTATTTTATTATTGAGAAATAATTCAACATATATATGCGGGCTAATATTTTTTCTTTTATGTACAATTCGAAATCACAATCCTTAATATTGAAGAATGTGAATGACAGAAAAAGGAAGAGATAAAGATTGTGTGTAAAATAATAATATAAAATAATCTTGATAGAACTCGTAAATATAAAAGCTCATCCATTTCTCACACAAGCATTTATTGACATAAAAGTACGATAAATAATATGTACTCTTAATATAAATGTACAATCTTCTTTTTTAGTTTTATAGAATTTGATAATTTATAAGTTTTAATATAGTTGTAACTCTAACAATTTCTAATATACATAAATCTATTAATTGAGACTAATTTTATATAAATGATGCGGTAATACTAACAAAAACATATATGTATAAATAATATAAATTAGTAAGATAAGTTTTATTCACATAATTTTTTTTGCTTACGTGATTATTTTTAGTATTCTGTACAATTCATCATATTCTTTCTATTTTTTCTGCTCAATAGATATTTGATATATACGTTGTAATAGATATATTCTCAAATTATAGAAATACAAGTACAAAATCAATATCTTTCCTGTCATTTAAGAAAATTTACATTAAAAAAAGATATTAATTTAATTTATATATTTATACATGTTTGTATCACAGTATCATTTATTTCAAAGTATAATGATTTGTCTAATCTTTTTAATCATTATAATATATTCCATGTCTTAATTAATATATTTAAGTTTAATAATTAGATATCTAGATTCCTCTACGTATCATCCCATTTGCTCCAGCTGCACTTAAAAAGTATATTCCTTTTTAAATTACGTACTACATAAATGTATATATTTATAAACATAGTTTATAGGATTTATATTTGTATAAGTCAATACATTTATCTCTTATTTTTACGAAATAGAATTTATTTTTGAATCCCTGGGTACAGTGGTTGAATGGATGCGGGTGTGCGAATAGTTTAAGATGTTTAAACTGTATTATGTAATTAAGGCAATTGCGTATAACGCGTTACCAATTTGTGATCTTGTCTTAATGATAACGTTAAAGAAATACAGAAAAAGATATGTATTCGTGTTAAGCTACGTCAAGTGCTGTAATAATTTGAAACGATCTGAATTTGGAAATTGCATATGTCAAAAATACGTTTTTTGTAAATTTATACAGAGAGTCATATATATATATATATATATATATATATATATAGATAGATAGATATATCGTAGCTTTGGGGGAATGGTAAAGGCGTTTGTCTTGTAGAAAGAGGGATTACGTTATAGGACTGAAAATGATGCGATGTTGTATTGTGGCATGAATACTAATCCTATTGTATCGCGATGCTGGAAGTTCTTTGATTAACGCGTAGTATTCACTGAATATCATTATTACAAAAAATAGAATATTAATTAATAGATTATTGTCTCTTTTATGCTATACAATATTATAATTGAAATGAGATTGTCAATATTTAACAATTATGTATAAAAATTGCCATTTGCAATTCAATTATTATCTTTTGTTCTTTCTCTCTTTTAAAATATCAACACTTATTAAGAATTAGCATTAATTTAATAAAAAAATGCCAACAAAAATGTATCTTTATCTTGAAGCTATAATTTCTATTTTTTTTTGTTTTATAAAATAATTTCTAACTTTAGCACAGTCACTATATACATAAAAGTAAAAATAAATTTCTGGTAACTGTGAAAAAAGCTCTACATCTTTGTATTTATATAAAGAATGAGATCAGCATCGTGAGAGCCACAAAATTCCTTCTGATATTTGGAAAAACGCAAAATATTTGTGGTATTATATAGTAAGTGCAAGATACTTGTAGTATTCTGACAAACGTAAAATAGAGGATAGGGCATATTGTATCTGGGAGCAAATTCCATTTTTCATGTAGCTAATGAAAGCAATGGCATTCTATGAATTTCTTGAAATCAGTTTTCTGCACTAATTAGATATAAAGGTATATTGTATATTTTTGCTCTTAGATATCTACTTGTGCCTATGTGTACATCAAACTCCTCCACTTGATATCTACTCAACATGAACACGAACGAATTGAGAAAGCGCGTGTTAAGCACACGGAGTGTAGAATTTTGGTCTAAGAAAATAATGCGAAACTGGATTTATAAATTAAGTTATTATTTCATGTGGCGCTAACCGCCAATATTCGTCGCATGCTTTGAGAACTTTACGAAGTTCACGTTATGGTTAACGTACATAAATCGTAAATAGGCAATACTTGAACAAATAAAGACCTATTGTCATATTTTTTACAGTTAAGACTCTTTCACGTGCATGAAGATTCTTGTTTCGATCGTAGTAGAATCTTTGAGTGCTTTCCAGCAACAGAATACAGTCATATACTGTGTGACATAGTGTGTTACACAGTGTCGATTTGTAGCTGAAGTACTGGTTATTTTTTAATTTTACTTTTTTATCTTAATATTAATTTTACTGAAAAAAATGTTATGTTACTCTCCATAGATTCAGGTAGAACACAGAAGTTATAATATCATAAGGATATCTGTCACTCGATGTTCTAATAATGATTTCATAAGAGTATCTTACATATAGGTACTTATAAGTGATACAATCATAATGATGTCCTTATGATATTATAATTCTGTATTTCAATGTGGGAAATGATACAAAATGAGGATAGAGTTAACAGTATTTTAAATGTGTGTTGTAATTGGAAGATTGTACATTGTATTACATTTGAAATGATCTGAATTTGAAAATTTGCACATCGCAATGTCGCCTGTATACATTGCTGGAAAGTACGCTTTGTGTTTTCATTGTAGAGATCCATGTAAAAGATTTAAAAATTCTCTACGAGACAAACATTGTAGAAGATAGAAATGTGAATCGACTTAGTGACATCTTTGTGACAATTGACCATTTTATATATATATATATATATATATATATATATATATATATATATATATATATATATAAATATATTCTGTCAACACTCATGTGTAATTGCAGTCGTTAGTAGACAGTAATTTCATCGAAGAAATTGTTTATAGTTAAATGCAAAAGCAATCACAATACTCTTATGTAAACACCATTTGCAAGATGATCAGTAGCATATAGATATGCACTAGATGTGCAGTATCTAGTATCATTCAGAAAGAACTGACGTGCCTTTCCAATTCAGGGGTTGACAACCTCCGCAACATGTATGTGTGTATGTACATTCGATTCCGTCTCAAGAAAGGTTTGCGCCCCATGTACTGTCTTTAGCTGGAAACTCTGTCATACACTTATGTATAATAATATCTTGTTTCATAATACATGTCGCTCGAATCAATCTTAAGGCTTGTTTTTCTTTTTTATTTTTGCCACTTTCTCTTTTATTCTTTTTTTTTACAATTTTTTCCTGATGTTACGAGTAAAAGTAAATGTATCGAATTTTGAAACCAGTAAAATTCTTCATTTTTGAAATCACAAATTCATTTTTACTACTAAGGTTTAAATGGCATATTTCACATAACAGATATAAATTTCGATATATATTTTATTAGATCATCTGTGTTTGATTCAATATCATTTATTATATATTTATAGTCACAAGGAAAAATAGGGAAATCCATAAATCGTTTTATTCAACATAGATATATTCAATTTAATATATAACGCATGTATTACAGATATGAATGAAAAGATATCCTACAATGTGTGTAACACAATGCATATGGTCCCTTTACTAACTCTGGGTTATTATGGATCTCTCTCTCATCTTTTAATGACTAAAATACACAAAAAATAATATATATATATATATATTTTTTTTTTCACACACATATTATATATACTATGCCAGTGTAATCACAGTCCGTAATTGTTTTACACTTTACCTTCACTTATTTAACATCCTCAGAAAATTGAGCAAACTTATCCTCTATTCTATTATAAAATGAAAATGTCTGGTTTCCTCATCATCATACTTACAATGAGTAGATATCAGCTTACTCGCATTGATTTTCGAAACATTTCAGTTTCGATTATCGTCCTGATTTCGTCATATAAGTGAAAGTGTAAATCAATAAAGAAAATTAATCACTGGTATCAGAATTATAGTAATTACAGTGAAACAATATATTTGGAATGACGTGTTAGTAGAAAATTCAAAATAAGTTTGTTCAAAATGAAATATATTGTACTATTATTTATATTGTATTTGTTCAAACCGAGAATCTTGAAAAGTCCTACAAGTTTAATATTTAATACGTTTAACATTTACAATTCGATTGAAATAACAAAAATGCGCGTTTGAAACGCATACCTCCTATACATCTATATGCCATATATCTATATGTAATAGATAGATTTTATTTTTAAATTTTCTTGGCAGTGTTTACTCCACATCATCCTTTAAGCAGTTTAATAAAATTTCAGACTTGTTGAAATGCACAAATAACACAACATATGTTTCAAATATATAACATATGATTTATTGATATTATGCAAGTAAATTTGTAAGAAAGAATAATATAAACACAATGAAAAAATTTATTGTAATGATATAGACAAGGATGTAATAACAAACAATAATAATTACGACAAATTAATATAATAATTAATAATGACGATGACAATATGACAGTGAAAGTGAACATGATAATGATAATAAAATAATAATACTTATAACAGGTAACAATGCAGTCCTAGCTTTGAACAAAAACTTTTATAACAATTTGATTAATTTAAATGACTGCTTAAAAGTTGTCATAGAGTATAAGTTCATAAATAATTTCATCAGTCACAAAATGGCAACTTGGCTTATTCCGGATTCCTGTCGCGGATTTAATACGATTTGGCACATAATCAGTAAGCGCATGGCGTGCAACATTGTTTTCATTTTCAGGATGAATTTAATAAGGTGCCATTCTTAGTTGCATATTTATAGTTATTTATAAATACGCTTCTATAAGAATGACAAAGAAAATTCAAAACGTACAAATTTGTCATTCCGTTTTATGCTAATTCAAAGGACGCATTTTCCTTATAAAGTATATTTAACAACATTGAAGCGCGCGATTACGTTCGAAAGTATTGTGATGTAAGAAATGTAATGAGATAATTATTTATCATCTGGTCAAAGTTAGCTGTAGTTTTCCTCGTATTTTACGTATTTTCAAAAACGAAAGAGAAAAAGAGATTCGACCGACAGGCGATAACCAAGTATTACGAAGAGCTTGCATTTGATATACATCCGTGTTTTATTTTATTTTATATTAATTCGTGTTTTGAAAGATCGAACCACGCTGAGAATCGCGGTATGCGGTGGATTAAGGAGAACAAGACTGGGTCAGTTGGTGTTTTGTTTGTTGGAGCGAAGACGAGCCAGACCTGAACGCTCACCCTCCTCCTCGTCGGATGTGCAAGGTACTACGCCGCGCGACGATGTGGCTTGCATTAACTCTTGATCCGGGCCATTCCGATGTTCATACAACAGAATGTTTAACGTTTCTTCGTATATCCGAGCCTCGGGGAATTCGACCTAAGACAGAATTTTTTTTTATGTAATTTACATTATTTATGTTAAAATAACTTTAAAATAATTAATTTAAAAATTGTCATATTGTTTGAAGTTACTTTCGTATGTTTCTTATCGGTCGTGTAGACGATCGAGTGGCAGCAGACCTCTGCTACCTTACGACCATGTCCATAAAACGTCCAACAGCAGATCTCGCTCGAGCCAATAACATCTTTGATGAATAACACTCTGCCACTAAATCTAAGTGACATTTTGTCGAATAATTCTATGTTTTTTAGTAAATTGTCATCTGATGTACTGCAAAGATTAAATTAATTTAATTCTCTCATTTTTGAATGATAAGTCTAATTATAATAATAATGCAGCTACTAATTAGCTATATTGTGACATTTCATTCACTGATTCTTATATTTTTTTATTATATTAGAATATAATATAAACTATATTAGACACACATGCAATATAATTGATTTCTTGTTAGACTAAGACTTGCTTACTCTGATGTTTAACTTTTTTAGTTTTAAGAGCAATAGAAAGTAAGTTAAAATTGAGTTTGCAGTTAAACTAGATTTGTGCAAATAAGTCTAAATTGCTCACACATTAGCATCTATTTAGAACACTTAAATCACAATTTATAAAAGATAAAAAATGAATCATGAAACATCATACTATTCACAACTACTGGCATTTAATATCACCTTGTATAGGAATATTTATTATTATGCCTATTGATGAGCAACTTGACCACAGGCTTAGTAGTATTGCTTATGAGTAATTGTTCTTCCTTCTGGGAGGTTATGAGAGGGACTCTGCAGATTGGCTCCGCTTCACGTTCCTTTCGAAGAAGCGCTTGCTCACAGGATTCTGCCAGCTCACTGATGCAGTAGTATTTCGCTTCTGCGAGTAACTCCGCCATCTCCTTTGTATTTTCCGGCAGCGGGACCGAGCCGTCTCGCAAAAAGTTCAAGATTGTCCCAAAATGTTTGCCACATCGATCGATCAGTATCCAACCTGTAGACAAATATGCAGTCAGATGTGATTCTAACAAGATCTAATGCTGGAAATTCTCAGGAAGTAATGTGCAGAGATCTACACACAATTCCTGCTTTTTCACATTAATCAAACAAATTCGTGTGCCTCGTCATTAGCATCGCGAGGAATCTATTGATCAGAACTTCGGGACTGATCGATATTCAAGAGATGAATCCAAATCGCTGCTGAGAAAGCATGTCGAGGGGATTGTCAGGAATTACGTGTCCTCACGTAATGCGGGGAAAAGTCTTACCTTCGGAATCAGTGAGCACTTCCATGCGACCGCTGAACATCGCGCGCAGCATGGTGTCATGCTTCTGCAGCGTGCCTATGGTGGTGTAGTGGAGCGAGCCCCCAATGTTCAGTTTGACATACTCCGAAGGGTACTTAATTACAGTCTTGTGCTCGCCCGACATAACGAAACTCTCTGGCTGCAGGCGTTCGGACCTGGCAATGCCGAGGCGAGTACTGACGCGGCGACGACAACGATGACGACGCCACGAGATGAGGCGTGGACGGGAGCGAGCGGTGTATCGATCCTCTCGGCGTCAACTTGAACGCGCGAATACCGACAATTCACGTATGCGTCGTGGAATGGACACGGATGATCGCTCACACCTGCGGGCGTGAATGGGAGAGCAAAAAAGTAGACACGAGAGACACTGACATATCCTCATTTCGCTCCATGTTTCATTCTTTCGTTTTCGAGCGCGATAAACTTTCAACGGCGAACGATATGCGACGCACCTGGACGCACCGAACGTAGCGGTAGCGGCGGAAAGAGCTACGTATCAACCGCGATGCATAAAAGTATCAAGATCGACAACACTGGCAATAGCGTAGAGAGGTTAGGTTGTGGGACGATCGAGACTAGAAACCCTCTGAATGCCTCTAATAAAGGAAAAAAAAATTAACGAATTAAACATGTAAGATCAAGGTTTAAGAGACTCTTAAATATCGATCGCATTACAGAATAAATTAGTTTTCGAATTGACTTGATAGATCACAAAATCCTTTTGTAAAATAAAAGTATGCACCAAAAAAACTTTGATAGAACAGATTTTACAAGAAAATCGGAAGAAATAAAAAAGAAGAGGAAGCCTGAGATCTGAGAGTGACCATGCCCACGATTTAGCTAATACGACGCCATCTCTACAACGTGGATATACACTCCGATGTCAATGTATATATAGGTTAGACCTCACCAGAGAGGTTGTTTCTCTTTGGCTACGCAGTAGCAGCAGTCGGTCGGTTAGGGAGCACGGCGGAAGATCGTGGCGTGTTACGGCGCATTTCAACTCGCATCCTCGTCGTCCCGTACGAGTGTTTGATGCGAGCGAGTGTTTCGAGAATGCTGTGGAGTATCGAAAGCGAAGTGTCGGGCGTTCGTGGCATTCATCCATCGTGTCAGATACGATGCATGGTGCGTAGTTGTATCGCGTTTTGCATCTTCTCTGCCTCGTATCCTGAGTCTCAAACGCGTGTGAATATCAGGATTGAGTGTTTCGAGAGTGTTGAAAACGAAAGATCACGAGTGAGGAGGATCTTGGATGTTCGAGAGTTGTGGCCGAAACGAATGGAAACGAAGCTGGACAGAGTTAACGACTTGCTGCAAATTCGCCTTTACAATTTGGTATTTGTGCCTCGTTTCCATTGCGTTCGCGTAAATTATCGTGGGTACATATAGTACGACGAGACGAATGAATCGGTCGCCGTTAAGAAACGGATAGGAACGATTTAAAGTTGACATACGCGCGTTTGCGGAATGCCGTTCGGCGCTCCCTTCGCCAGGTGTGCCAATAGTCGGGCGACATTAAAATCGAGACGATGTCCTTCGGTCACTTGTGCACATGCGTCGAGGGTAGCCTACGATTGGCTGATAGTGACGTATGCGTTCAGAGGACCAATGAGACAGTTCGTCTTATAACCTCCTTGCGACCAATCACGATCGGGCTACATTAGCTACGTACTATGCCTTGAGAAAATGGCCGACTCGTTGACGAAGTACGGCGTTTACATCGATGACTTGAGCAAGGTACGCGTTCTAGAGCCGGAAGCAGCGAATCAGACGAACAAGCTGAAGGAGGAATGTCAGAGTTTCGTGTCCAGTAAGTCATGTCGGTTTGCAAGACCGATGTTACAGCGACGAGCGGCACTGTGAATGAGTTTCGCTCGAACCCGGGGCCGTGACGACACTCGCTCAGTCACCCTCATCATCTCGCACAATTTTCGTCACTGTGTTTGCTTAATGAGTTCCTACACAAGAAAACGCACATCTGCACTTTTTGATGCAGCGCTGGGTCGATTTTTGCGAACTTTTGTTAACTTAATCGGAGATTAATTCAATCAGCAGAATTGTTCACTGCGAAATTTCGAACTGTGCAATTCATTGTCCTTAAACTTTTGTCTTTCTTTCCAAGTATTTTAATAAAAAAATAATTCTATGCGTGTTAATAAAATAATATATGCATATATTTGACAAGTTAATTGCCGTTTAAATTAATGGCCAAAATTGAAATCTGATCAAAATAACTTTGTTAATTAAATTAGGATCTATTATTATTGTTAATGATACATTAATCAAATATTTATACACAAAAGCAATGTGAAAAATGTATCTGAGAAAATGTATTTGAGGAATCATTTATATGAGAAATTAAATGTAGAGTTGCACTGCAAAAAAAAGATTTGTATTTAAAAATGATATATTTTTTTGTTTAAAAAACTGCACTTCTTTATCGCCAATTGCACAATGGCTACAAATCACTGATTCAGCTTTAGAAATAGAGAAACTGCAGCGATTGAGATTTTTCATATTGCAGAGATTACTGAATTTGAGAAAAATTCCAACGAATTCATTACGATTTTGGACAATTTGGCAAAGGAGGTGGAGAGGGAAAAAATGAGGACAATTGGTGCACGAAATCTGCTACGTTCCGTTGCAAAGCAAAGGGAAGCCCAGAAACAGCAGATGCAGGTTCTTTAATAATTACATGAAACCTGGCAACGCGTGTTAATTGTTTAAATGGAATGTTAGGAAAATTTTTGTTATTCTACACTGAGAAAGACACTATTACTGAGAAAAAATGTATTTGTGGGAAATAAATTTATTTTGTTGAAATATATAGTTAAATACAGCAAAATCAAATTTTATTTTCAACAAATAAATCAGTTAATAAGAAAAGTGAGATATATATCAGAGAAATGCATATTTCATAATCAAACTTTTTTGTAACCAATAAGCAAAATTGGCTAGTATCTTGTTAAAAAGTTAAAGTTAACAACTTTTTAATAACATAACTTTTAATAACATAGGCTAATTTTAAATAATTTCACTTTTAACTTTAACTAGTTATTTTTTAAACACTTGAACCTTAATCTTTTAATTTTTTTCCTACAATTTTATATGCATATATTATTGGCAGAAATATTTTTATCTTAATATATTTTACAAGAATTTTTCTTGTGCATTTTCTCACTTCTGATGCTATCAAAATATCTGGTAATGTGATCAGGAATAGTTTACTTCAATTAAATTTCAATTATCGCTGATCAACTTATTAAGTAATACCTTAAATATTTTGTTAACATAGAGAGAATTATTAATTTTTAATTATTTGACACAAAGATTAGATCAAGTATAAAGTAGTATATTGTAGTTGGAAAATTTGATGGCAACAGTTCTGTTGGTTGAGTTAATGATTGATTAATTGGATTCAAAGTTGCTCTAAGATTAGATTATTATTGCTTTAGGTCAATTGATTTTTCTTTATTCTCATTACAGGCATTGATCCTGGAAAAGTCTATGGAACTAGAACGACTACGAGTACAGTATGATTCTTTAAAGAAGATTGAACTAGAACAGTTAGAAACTATTGAGCATTTATCAGTGAATTAAATGTAACAATTTAAATTTCCATCCACATTTCTTCATTGCTGATTCATCGAACATCTTTTGTTTTCATTTTGCCAATAAATAATACAACAATTTTAGATAGCCTCGATATTTACGTGAGTCAATGTCTTTTCAATAAATTTTAAAGACAATTTCTATAAAATTTTGATTAACTTAATCATTTAATTCAAATTATATTTATATGTTCTGTGCATAGAATTATTTATTTTATTTTGCTAATTGACGTAGGAAAAAATAGATTAGGGATGAAATGTATTTTTATGGTTGGAAATTTTGTTGATTAGATTAATTGTTGATTATGTTAATTAGAATATAATAGAAATTGTTTTAAAGTTCATTGCTACTAATACAGATTAACTTTAATTTTAGTTTTTAATTTACTTTTTTCTAGTGTCTAGAAAATTAGAAAAAGATAAAGGATTTTTCAAATAGAAAATAAAGAAATTAAAGCTAATTTCTATATGTAGAAATCGACATAAGTCGCCTTAAGCATTACAGGGTGCTATCAATTTGATGCTACAAATGTTTGGAGCATTTGTTAACTACTAATATTTAATAAAAAATTTTATAAATCGATCAAAGAGTGTTTTAAAGTTTCAAAGCATTTATAGCGTCACCTTCATCGCACCCACATTTGAATATGTAAGAGTTGTGCTAATTGGATGGAAAGATTTCTATCCGCCAATCCACTTGCTGGAAAAACGTGACGTTTCAAGAACGTTTCTGTTCCGAGGTCAGTCATTTACGGACCGCGGTGATCGAGGGTAGTTGTGTTCGAATCGCGTTCTACATTTATCGCGATTGTGATCGTTCAAGAGAATTATCGTCTGAAAAGTTATTGCGAACGACTTTCGCAAAGTGTCAGGCACTCGTTGTGATAGCTATAATATCGCGTGCTACCCGCTTCTACATGAAATCAAAGGCTGCGAGACCATCGTGTATGTTCTTTTGCGTCGAAAATGTAACGGGCGCGCGATCAACGTTAGGTGCGTATTTGTCCTTGTTCTGTTTCTGTCCACCTATGCCGAATCATATTTTTCTGTAACAGTCGACTATTACAATACAATCTAGTGGTACTTGAGACCGATTTTGGAAAATGAATAAGAAAAACAATAATATAATCTATACACGATCAATTAAGTTGCCAATTTCTGAATTCAATCAGCTGATTCTCTCTCTCTCTCTCTCTCTCTCTCTCTATGTATATATACTTACTTTTATATATTTATATATATATATTTATATATATATATATATATATATATATATATATATATATATATATATTTATATATATATATATATGTAGAGAGAGAGAGAGAGAGAGAAGGGGGGGGTATCAGAGATTGGTCTCAATTCCCGCGTATTATAATGGGCTTCGAGTCTTCTCGACAGTTTCAAAGCTTCGAGAATCGCAATTTTGCTTTTCGATACATCTCGAACCTGTCATGGCGTCATTATCGTTCGGAATTCGCGCGCGCTTTTTCTCGTGTAGTCGGTGTGTAGTGAGATTATGAACGGACAAAGGATTATGTCTTCCGTAATGCTGTACGTTGTGATTAAATGTCGTACATAATCGTAATTGTGTACCGCAAATTTGAATTTTATTCTAAGAGTCGAATTGTTCGAGTTATCCGCGTCCGTTCTACCCAACCTAACCCCACTTACAATATTTATCAAACATCTTGGAGCGCATTTCACTTGTGGTTGCAACGTCCTTAAAATCATTTCATTCTTGTTGTTTATGGAATTTTATACAAGGACAAATGACGCTTGCGGGCGTGCAAACATTGAATGGAACACGTTCCTGGTTGGCAGTCACGATTCGCGATTCATAACAATGTGTTTCAATCGAGTTCGCGCCGTGAATTACAGTTAATAACACGTGAACTGTGACCAGCATTTTAACTTTTAATGTCACACTGGTGATCGGTACTATTCAATAAATGCACAAAATTTGTAAAAATATAACTTATAATTTGTGAATAACATAATATAACTTTAATCTAATATTAAAAAACTTTACTCTGTTGTAGATGGAGAGAGCAAGCAAGTCCGTCATTCAATATATTAATTCTTGTGACACGACTTGCATTGCGTGATCGCTTGATGCGTGCAATATTCCATGTTAGATAATCGACGAGAATGGCAGTCACCATTGGTGAGCTATTTTAAACCTTTTTCCACTTGTTTATTGCAAGATGTCTTCTGAGGATGGGAATTATAAGAAGTGGTTTGATGGTATTAAAACGACATCAATGAATGTATTTACATTGCAGAATCTGTGATATATCTGTGCCTCGTGGCGATTCTTTGGGGAGTGACCAACCCATTCATAAAGAAAGGTGCACAAGGTTTGGAAAATGTCAAGGCGGTGTCTTTTTATGGGCAATTTTTCAAGGAATTGGTATTTCTTGTCACTAATCTGAAGGTTTGTTATATCTTTAAATTTTATTTTAAATTAATTTTATATTTCAAGTGTTTGTAATTTATTTTTTTTTTTTTTACAGTATATCATACCATTTCTTATTAATCAGTGTGGTTCAGTACTGTACTTCTTGACATTGCAAAGCACTGATCTATCCCTGGCTGTGCCAGTCTCAAATTCCCTTACCTTTGTATTTACTGCGATCACAGGCTGGTTCCTGGGTGAGGAAAAAGTGCATAGAAGTAAGTACACATGCCATTATTTTCAGAATATCATTGAAGAATATTATGACTTGGTTACTTTGCAATTTCCTTTACTTTTCAGATACCTATCTGGGAATGATGCTTGTATTATGTGGAACTACGTTGTGTTGTTGGGATAAACTAAATAAAACTATAGAAATGTGACTTGTACACACTTAGGATACAACAATCATAAGCACACGTCGCTATCCTCCCTTTTCCTGTTCGTCCTAACCTGCTGATTAATCCACATCCATCCTGTGTAACGTGAGTACCACAAAGATTAACTCGTACATCAATTCCTTCCAACGAAGCAAAATCACAATATCTACTTGATTTTGCTTTGTAATATTATGAAACATTTAACATTAATACATTTTATTATTGATGATATGCTGGTTTACATCATTGGATTGATTAATTTTGTTACAACACATGACTTGTTTTTGGTTTTTACATTTTGCAAAAAGAAGTAATATCTGTGTTAATAGGCAATAGGCTTTATTCGTAATTCCGTACAATATCGTCAATATATATTCATGATATTTACATGTATATCATTTAATGATCCATATGTACACACACACGTAGATAGCACCGGGTAGGAATGAAATAATTATGGTGCAAAATGACTATGTCACTGTAATTAATTTGTTTCTTTGTCCACACGCAAATGCGTATCACAGTATAACGGATAGAGTCTAGCGTTGCGCGTTTTATTCTTCTACACTGTTGTCAAAAGTGACGAAAGTGTCTCTTTCGACCTGTGTCGAACGTGGAAATTTCGCAACAGTGTATGTGTAATTTGTGATCCATGAATGTACAGAGACAAGAGTTATATATATATGAAAACACATAGGTCGCTCCTAGTAAAAATAGATTAAGACTTACGATTATCAACACAAGTATTTATATACAATAAGCATGCAAAGATGAGATTGATCTATGCACAGGTAAATGTTCAGTAGATATCGTTATACGTAACTGTTTGTTTTACGAGTCGAGATAAAATTTGGAAATTTTTTTGCTTTAATTTCTTTATCGTTATAACGTTTATTATTAAAAAAAGGTGTCGTTTGCTACGAGCAAATATACTCGGGGGGGGGGGGGATTTTTAATTCATTAACGAAGAGCGTATACATTTACAGGAATATAGAAAAATGACAATGGCACTTTGATTCACGGTAGAATAAAGTGACGCGTTAAATTTTTATGAGATGCGTAGCGCATATGAATTTATTTACGTGAAAGTATGAAAAGTCGAATGATAAAAGCACTTTTTGTCGAGTCCCGAAGGAGAAACAAAAGTTAATACACTAATGAATTGTTAATTCACGATATTTGCGAATATATTATAAATGCATTCTCATCATTTGCAACAAATTTAATCCGTTAAATTTGGCAGAGAGAAAGCTATTAGAGTAATGCAACACTTGATATATTGAATAGATTCTCATTTTAGAATACACTTTTGATAATCATATTTAATATTACCTCTCAAGAGAGTTTACATTCGACCATATTTTTTTATAATCTTTTTTTTTTATAAAGATGTTATTTAATGCGCGAAAAGTATAACAGTATTAATTTGACGAGTAACAGTTTCGAAGCGTCTTCGCGTTTGCCTATGTATATTTGAATAATTGTTTTATTCTGTTACGTACAGATATATATATTTATTTATGGGGGGATTAAAACTTTATATCTTAGGTAGCACAGAAATTTCATAAATTCGCGAAATTGATTAACGGGTGTTGATAGCAATTAATTTAGATGTCATTGCCGCAATCATATGCTACTCGGTTAAAAAATTATAAAAATCTGCGCGGTCGACACTCGCGCGATGTGCATGTTAAAAGTGTATTGGAGAAAACGGAGTATATTATCGATAAGTCGCGTCATTATTAATCAGCGCGCGTCGGATATCAACGCCTATTAATCGCCTACGAAATTACGAATTACACTTATGAAACTCAAGACTAGCATTGATCAATGGCCGCCCAATTCAGGCACGGGACTTCTTGCTCTTTAGCTTGAACCATCCCGCGCTCTTGTTCGGGTCACGGGGCACGGACGTGGATCTATTCAGTTCCACCTTGGAACCTATGCCTCGCGATTTGGTGGCCAACGATTCTGTGGAGACAGTTCTGTCTACTTTTTGCTTGTCCTTCGATTTTAGCGTGCTGCGATTGATCGTACCTGCAATGAGCAACATAAAATGTTTTCATTTTTCAAATATTTTAGGACCATGTTTTATTGAAATTAGAGCCAATTTGAAATGAACAATTTTTTTATTATAGATTTATATAGGAGTAGAACACAAGAGAGAAATGGCAAATTTTAAACGATATAACGTTAATTCAGATTGTGCCGCTCTCTTTAATTAAGTAATCTCTAATCCATTATCTTTAAGAGTTTCAGAAAATCTAAATTTTATTGTTTTTATTTATTTTGAAGTTTAATTAAACTATTTAAAATTAATTGAATGCATTGTAAAAAATATATATATTTTTTTTCATATAAGTACGAAATATATATAGATTTACATATTCCATTCTTATACATTGAAAGATATGATATTATAATTCAGAATTTGAAATACTCGCTCTAAATCACTTATTTTAAAATCATTATATTCTTCGTGAATTTCTATTAATTAAAAAATTAAGTAAAGTTAAAAAAGATACACGTCGTACGTATATGCTCATACTTATTTTTATTTAAGGCTATGAAATTTTATTCATTCTATTTAGTTATTTTGCTCAAGAGTAGAAGCATTTTACTTGTCTTAGAAAGATTATCCTTGCTTCGTCGAGCTTCTTTTCCTCGGCGACTGAGGGTTTCGCGGCTTCGTTGCCTGCGTCTCATGGTTGCGATCGGTTTCGCGTGTTGTTGCTGATCGTAGTTGATCTCAAACGGTTCCCTATAATGTCGCGGCTTCCACGGAGCAAGGACGCTCACGCTCCTCGACACCGTTCTCGTGTGCGATTGCAACGGTCGATTTAACTCCTCGCGACTCGCCGCCCGACGTCGTTCGTTCGGGCCTGGTATTTCGCCGACTGGAATGCAGATATTGAGTCGCAATTAGAGTGCGGTTACGCTTGACAACATTTTCCGTACTTTCACTGCCGAATGTTATTTACATAGATCGCTAGTTAAATATAATAACATTAAACACCTAACCAGTATGATACTTTTTTACGTTTTCTATGACGCAAATGCGACAAGTATTGCAGAACATTCCATGAATAATACGCTTCATAGAACATGTCTATTGACAATGATAATGTTTCAGCCAAATGTTACATACACAAAATACTGAAGAAAAGGTTTATGTGTTTGGAAAGATAAATCGATATCTCTTTAGCAAAACTTTGTCAATTTTTACTATCCTTTAACTTTCAATTTAACAATTGACATTTTAATCTGCGATTTTATCTCAATTCGTGAAAGGTTTGCTTAAGATATGAATAAAATAAAAACAAACATTGATAACATTTCGATATTACTATACTAAAATTAAAATTAATCATTACATTTCTTTATTTTTTTAATGGTTTTTGAATTTTTGGAAAACTGAGAAAGAAATTAAATATATTGCGATGCAGAGTAAATATATCATAATATTGCAAAACAATGAAACAAAAATATAAAATTACAATCATTAAGAATGCTATAGGAGAAATATCATTTTTTTATTATACCTGTAGCAGCATGGAGATACACGACAGATCTCTGTGATCTTTGAGAGTTTTGACTTTGCTGGCTGCTATCGCCCGTTGTACTCTCGCCCGAAGACAATGCGCTTTCAGCGAGTCTCGAAGATTTTCTTGGGGCTGATATAATACCCAAATTATGGCGATTCGAATTCGTGACATCACGCCTTACGCGGGCGTGGTCGTCAACTCGTTTGTTTCTGAAATAATTAAATTAAACATTATCTAAATTATATTTTCAATTATTTAGTCAACTGTATGTACATATTGTCTCTTTGTGATCAGAATATATATAAAAAGATCTTTTAATTTGGGAAAAAATAATTATTTGGAGAATATGTGTAATATAATCACTAAAAAATATTTGATACGTATAAAATAATGAAAACAAGATGAATAGCAGAAGATGATTGTATTTTTATAATTAATTAGAACAAAGTATAATGACGATAAGAAAATTAATTAGTCGACAGTCGAAATATTTAAATAATTCTTGCGCGAAACATTTAACCGGTCGTGCATACGCGGCTTATATTATAGTTAGCATTTACCTGCGGTCTCTGTTGGACGAGACGGACTCCTGATCCGTATCGCCGAAGAAACGGAGATTCTTTTGCACGGAAACTCGTTCAGGCGCAGAGGAAGCTTCCTCATCCTCGGTGCCGGTCGTCAAGATCTCGCTCTCGGGTATTCTCGGCTTTTTATCCACCGGCTGCAAAGTTATCGACGCTTCATTATTCATGATCTCGAGGGGGAAACACCAAATACAGCCGCGCACAGATTATTTCTGCGTATAACAATTACGCCCGCTTATTCCAAATATCGATTTATCGAACGTTATAATTTCGCGCACAGAAGACGGATTTTGCAAGTGCGATAGATTGAAACGTATCGCTATAATGATATATTATTCTGTGGCACTATGTAATTTTCATAGCTAAGCACATACTTGGCTTCAGTTTCCTGACTTTTAGGGGCGGTTTCGCCAGTCTCGAATAACTTTGACTATAGCTTACCTAATTCTTCATCTCATAAAAATAATTCTTTAAGTATAGAAGATACAACAGAGAGAGGTTTTTTTTCCTATAATTGAACCATAATTTTTACATCTTTTATTATATTATTAAGATTTCTCACTATTTTATTGTAATAAAATTCAACAAATGCGAACGCTATGATGTTTTAATTAAATCTTAATAAATGACAATCGAGCTTTTTTTATCTCATAAAATGATAGAACAAGCGATATAAATATATCTCATAAAAAATTTTTATCTAATAAAATCCTTATTACATGTCTGCTCTGAGACATTGTCCGCTGGTGATAATAAGATTAAGAATAAGGACGTACTAACGGGAATGCGAGAAAAATAGAATATGATGCGAAACAGTAACACAGACTCGACTCTTCTTTGTCAATTGTTTGCGATGAGCGCTAAGTCAGACATAACTGGCCTCCATCGAAGGTCGCGATTTTTCGGAATTCAGTCCCGTCTCGGCTGGCTGGGAGAAAATCGCGCGAGCGTGTACAAAGCTGTATTCTTCCCGCGGCTCGCAAAAATCGCGGCCTCCCCCCGTGGTTGCATCGCACGGCGCCTTCATGAGTCATGATTCTCCCCGGGCCGACTCATCCGATAGATCATCGTCCACGGCGAGATTCATACGCACGCAATCATCTCGAACGAGCGCGCGCGCGCGCGCGAGGAGAGCGGCGTCTTTTCTCCTCTCTTCTCGTCTCCTTTCCGCTGCCCAAGATCGCAGGAGAATCGGGACCTGACAGAGATTATTCCCCGTGCGCGCGCGGGACGACGGTCGGCTTATAGGGCTAGGCAAGCAACCTCCTGATCGGCACTTAATCTCGCGATTAAATTAAACCACAGAGCGCGGAGTTAGTTAAGCATTTAATCAAACCGGTAATTGGAGGTTGCGCTGCCCTAATGGCTCCGCGCAGCGACCCGCGATCTGACTGATGAATGCGCACGGGACCGGTGCGCGAGTTGCGCGCGAGATAACCACGGCACGATTCAGGAGAGTCCGCTCGTTATCGGATAATACCCTCGAAAAAGATTCTAGGCCTCTCTCGGAGGGATGATTTGCCGCGTTTACGATCGATTCCAAATACGATGCTCTCGTCCACCTGACTTGCCGGTTTCGAAGAGAGACACGGATATATAATATGTTCGATCGTTCGACGGCTTTAAGGATGATTGCTTTATATGAACTCTCGAAAATGACGTCAACCGACGAAAATATTTTTTTGCCTAGAACTCTTGTTAAAAAAGACCTCTTCATAATATTATATACTGTAGTGAAGAGGTTTTTTTAATAAGACAATTTTATGCAAAGATATAGAGAGGACAAGTTCGGCTCGTTGCATTAAAGTTTTCATCATTGAACAAGTCAATCACATGAATATTGAACACTTTTTTACATCTTAATCGTGGAATTGATTTAGCCTCTGCTGCTCTTCCACGTAATAATTAAAGCATTCAGTGCAACAATTTACATATATCTTTCTGAAGACTTTAAAACAAAATAAACATTAATGCATTTTTCAATTTTTAAAAATAGAATTTCTTATAATTTTTTGAGAGCAAATTAGATATTGAAAAATCAATTGATTAAATATAATTTTACATATGTTAGCGTTGATAACAATTTTAGTAGGATTAATAAATTATTAGAAATAGAGAAGTGAGAATAGGAAAGTCGCAATCGAAATAGGAAAATAAAACTGTTGAGAATAGAAGACGATGCTTACTGTGGCGTTGGATTTGTTCTTCCTCGAGAGGGACTTGAACCAACCCTTCCTCTCCGCCTCTTGGCCCTGGTTGTCCCTGGTCAGGGTGTTGCTGGACTCGCAGAAGGACTCTTCCTCTCTGGTTAGAGTGCCAGTGGATCTTGAGAGTCTGGTCGGTCTGGGAGGGCTCGGGCTGCCGCTTGGTGTCGATAAGCGTCTACGTTGACTATAATCCTCCTGAGCCGAAACAGAAAAATCGCATGTTACATTCAGCGACTCAGCGTCTTTCGAAGTACTATCTCTATATAACTACCACTTTCTCATCCGAGCCTCTTCGAGCATAATTTACTTCCCAGATCCCGATGGAGAATCATATGCAATCTCAACTTATCCGATCAAAGAATTTATAGCTCGAAACAAGGTGAACAAAGGGAACTTATTAGACCGCGATTGGCGTTATTCACGCTTCTTTGCAATATTGGTCTCATTTTACTGTCATTGCAATATTGGTTTCGAATGCCTCTAGATCCGAAGTACATATTGAGCGATCCCAATTGGAGAACACGTGCAAAGCACGAGTCTCATTTATATGTGTTTGCTACAAAAATCTTTTTGGAACCGTACGACAATGGTAAAAAGAAACATCAAATGAGATTATATATTATTGAGATAATCCGACCGCTTAGCGTAGATCCACGGATCCGCGAATCAAGCGAAACGGAGTTCAAATTCAAACTCGAATTCAAATTGATCAATTGATACGCCGTTTCCCAGAGACTCCAGCGCAATGAAACGTAATCGAATCCATTCGACGGGACTAACAAAGGCGCGTGTCTCCTCCCTTCGTCATTTATGTTAATCGCCGTTTTGCCAATTACACACGATTGACCGATCGTCGCGACCTTCCATTCCGCTACTCTATTCATAGGATGTATCGTAGGTGCAAGGCCTCGACGGCCCCGCCGGGCTGGAAAAACTCGCCCTCTCGGAGCGGAGGACGCGCGTAAAGATGCATGCGGGCAGGCAAGCAAGCAAGCAGGCAGGCAGGCAGGCAGGCAGGCAGGCAGGCAGGCAGGCAGGCAGACGCGTGTCCGTTTCATTCCCGACGACGTCCACGTCGTCGTTATTATTATCATCGCGTTTTGCATCATCACCATCATCAGCGCTGCCACCTCCGTCATTTACTCTCGCTCTCGCGCATGCATAATGCGTGCCGGCGCGCTACGGCTCCAGGCGCTTATCACGACTCTCCCCTGTTTATTCATCGGTATTCCGGCAAAGACCACGCCGACGATCGTAATCGCAGCCGTCGTCGAGGCCGCCGAGGCCGTTGCTGGTACATACCGCACGTAACGCGCTCGGAAACTGCTCAGGAAGTATCGCCGCGTATCGGAATGTTAATCTCTCACAGATCAATTGACGCGATCGACGTGGTTGCGATCGCGCGTTAGTTCTCATTGCGAAATCAGGACATCGTCAAGGAAACACTGTATCTCGCATGAGCAAATTTAAGCGAACCTTTGACACGTAATTTATCATATTGGCTACTCTAAAAGTATCGGTTACTCAGAGTATCGAACGCCAATGTGAACGTATTGAAAGTATATTTTTATATGAATTTTTTAAATTCACATTAAAAGGAGGAAACAAAAAATTAAATAGTTTTCTGAAAGTACTAAATCTTTTTATATTATAAAGAGAAGCTCCAAAGAGATTAAATAAATGATATGTTAAGAAAGATGTTAAGGAAAGATATATCTCTATTAGGTGTACAGTGATAATGAGACCGTAGTTATTCTGTCGTTGTCTTGTGCCATCCAAATAGTGAATCCGTGTGGATATCATATTTTTTTTTAGTTTAATGTTAGTGATGAGTTAAAGGGCATTGCGTTTCCGGCGATCGGCGTGGATTTCACGATTCTCTCTTTCTCTCGCATGCGCAATATACTGTGTACGTTGAAACTTTCAATACGCAATATAATAACATATCACGGCGCGGCCATGTATATAGATGTGTGTATCCATCGCGTATAAACTCTTAAATGACTCACAATGAATAGCCCATATCGCGAAATCATCTGCATAGTACAAGCACGGTGCACTTCCCTGGTACTCTCCATATATACGAGCAACAATATCCCGTGTGCTTTCCATAACGAGTCGCGGTGCGTACCGACGACGACGACGACGACGACGACGACGACGACGACGACGACGACGACGACGACGACGACGACGACGACGAGGACGAGGACGAGGACGAAGAAGAGGTCGAGTGATGCTGAAGATAAAGAAAAAGCTGAGGTCTCCGCTATAGAAAGGGAGGAGGGAAGAGGAAGGGCCTAAGGGCATTGTGACCCACGCATCGCCCTGCTAACTCTTATACTGTTCGTGGCCTTCCTCCTCGCCGCGTTCTTTTCCTTCCTCCTCATCCTCCTTCTCTTCTTCTTTGCCTTCTTCGTCCGCGGGGAATGCGTTATGCGCGGAGAGCTACTCCCTTGCTCTTCTGTGACTCGGCGTGGGCCGCCGAGATTGGGCTAGGTCGCTTACGTACCTAAGTGCGTACGCATGCACGCGTGCACGAATATACGTGCGTGCATGCGTGCGTGCGTACGTGTCATGTGGCACGAAGCGTGCGCTAACGCGCGCGTGTATCCCCGGCGCATAACTCTGCAACATTAAACCGCTCGCCGTAGGTCACCGTAGATTACGCATAAATTCCGAGGGATGCGATTTACGACGTTAACTGGCATCCCGCCCTCCCCTTTGCCCACCATCCAACTCCTTTCCAGATTTTCTTCCCGCCATCTGCGCGCGAACGGCGGCTGCTGCCTCCGCCACCGCCGCCGTCGTTGTCGCCGCCAGTAGGCAAAGAAAATCGGTCACGAGCGAATCAAGTTTCTTCCTTGTCTTCTCGCTCTTTTACGTTTGACGCGTATTTCTTACTACAGTGGTACAATGACTTTCCCACTCGATTGAACATTCACGAAGGGAAGTAGTCTCCTGTTTTAGTCTCCTCTTCATCTCGCAATCGAAAGATGCCAATTGTTATAATAAGAATATAAATGATGTATGAGTTAAGTATCTAATACGCAATTTCTAACATTTAAACGTAGGAAACGACGAAAAAATTTTACAGAATGTATTTCTGTCAGGTTTATGATTTTTTTTTATTTTTTGCATTAGATAAAACATACAATGTATGCAACAAAAAATCAAACTTTTTTAAATTAAAAACATTAAATTATATTTGCATTCATAGTCACTAATATAAAATAGGGGTATATAGTAAGTTATTCGTTGTAGAAAAGTATTAAATTTAAATTTGAATGAAACGTATAGAATTATACATCATTTATATTGTGAGAAACTTAATAGCTATCCAAGTTGGAGCAAAACGGAGAGATATTCAAATTTGGAGATTATCCTGCCTCTAATTGGTATCATAACATTTTATATCGTGTTGATTCAGTTGTAAGGGAATAATAGGATGGAGACGAAATAGTAGCCTACGTCGGTATAATGTCGGAGATGCAAGAAGTATAATAGGGAATCCTGGCGATGTATAAAAGGGCTTTACGGTAAGATCTGTAACGCGCAAAGCCGCAAAATAAACGAACGGGTACGTAATTGGTATTGAAACCCCTGTCGTATCGGGACCACGATAGTGGTTTGCCAATGCACGCGCGCGTGCAACTGTAATAGTGGCCAAACATACTGAGGAAGAGAGGAGACCCGCGGCAGCGGAGCAAGCCAAGTTGGAAATAACCGCGGTGAGAAAAGCGAAAGGAACGAGAAAAGAGGGAGAGGACGCACCGCAAGAAACATCCACCTTGAATATTGCCGGCGGAGGACGGGATGTGGTTTGACCAGGAATGCGCATCTGGAGGAGATCACGCTACCATGCGTTAAAAGGAATCCGTTACGATTTTTATCCCTGCCACCCGTCCGCTCCAATTTCCCTCTGTTCCAGTGCGATGGGATCTATGAAATGGGAAATATCGAAGATATTGATTTAGAAAGAAGATCTCACGATGCTTTTAAGGAATCTTCCTAGAACACTTATGAACAGTTAGTTCAAATTGATGAGATTCCAGTTGAAGTAATTTTCAATCAATATTTATATAAATAATATAAATTGAAATATATAGTATGAAGGAATAAATAACAAATAGGCTAAGCTGGCCTATTAATTAATCAATTGAGGAATAATTTTATGAATTTAGTTTTGATCAAATAATTTATAAATATTACGAAACTTTTCTCTCTAGAAAATCGCGGATTCTTTTATAATATAACATTTTATATAGCCTATGGCGTCTATTTCGTTGAGGAATTTATTTTATACTGTGCAGATTGTGTAAGTTTTATTCACATAAAACATTCTTTTTTTTAGAAATCTCCGCGTAACTCTTACGTAATGAGGTTTTATATCTAGATTTTGCATTTCATCTGATTTTATATATATATATATATCTGATTATAATAGGTCTGTTTGTGTCGTTTGCACTTTTTGCACTCGGTATCTTCGTTGTCTCTCTCTCTCTCTCTCTTTTATGTTTAAATATATATTTATCTTGTTTTAAGCGTAAAAATTTTTGAGGATTTCAAGCAACACGAATCTATTATTTCTCTCATGATTTCTTTCACTTTCAACAGGATAAAATATAATCCTAATATCTGATAAAGTTCCATTATTTTATTCTCTATTTAATTTTTATTTTTTTCTTATCAACTTATTAAAAGATAAAATAGGAAATAAAATAGAATAAGTTTTTAAACATTAATCTCTTTTTACTTTTTTAAAATATTTAAACTTTTAAGTTTTAAAGTCTTTGTGCTTATGTTTAAAGATACATAGAAAATTAATTACGTATAAACATAAAATACAAATTTAGTCATAAAATTAAACGATTAGTCCTCTAAGTCTAAATATATTAGAATTTTTGCTTTACTGATATTTAGAAATACAAAGGAGAAGATAAGTTTCCGTTTTGCGATTTCTCAGAAAGTTCTGAACTTTATTCTTCTTTTTCGATCTTGCACAGTCTTGTGTTCACAAAGAAAGAATTGATCAATCACATTAATTAGTGAGCCGAATTGTTCAAATGCGATTAAGTTAAATTTCTCTCTCTCCGAGATCTCGACTCGATTTTTAGCATTGTAGATAGAAGGCTTAATGCCATTGCGAGCTTTGAGATACAAAGGTAAACAGGCTGCGAGAGATTGGATGGATACTCGATGGAAGGTATTGGATGTATGCTTTCGCTCTCGACGACCACTATCGTGGTCATTAATAATCAACAGTAGGCTTTGAGAAAGGAGGATGCATTCTCTCTTTCTCTCTCTTCTCATGTTTTACTTTAGAACGTATAATTCATAATTGTATTTACCACAAGATTTTACTGATATAATCTAACAATTAAACTCGTACAAATAAAATTTATTATTTTGAAAAGTTAAATTAATAAGTTGCTCCCAAAAAAAAATATTTTATGTCTACACAATTTACTTTAGCGATATTTTTATTCTAAGAAGCATTCTTAATATATTTTAAAACATTGATCGGAATGATGGAAACTTTTCTTAGTGATTGTTAGTATATCTTCCAACATTATTTCTTAATGTTCTGCTTTTTAAAATTTTTGTTGCTTATACACTATTTTTAATATAGTGTATATAGAGATATTTTATCAATTCATTATTGAAATAAGTACATGGAATGTAAAACGCGGAGAGATAAAAACTCAACTGCATATCCTGTTGCACTTTCTGCCTATTATCAAGTTAGGAAAAAAGAAAAGGATTACGAACTTAAACCACATACTTCTTCACGTTCCGATGTCAATTCGCTTATTTGAGTGCGAACCGATGTCGGAACGCCCATAGATGGGTGATGTTTTCTCTTCAGCGCGGCCGGCGTGATGCTTGCATGCATGCGTCCGCGCACTCTCCGTTTCGCCTTCGGGAATAATTATAATTGATGAAATGACACTGCGAGCCGGACAACAGGGACTTTATCGAGCGCTCGCGATCGCCTCGGGAGACACGAAAGAACGCACGCGTATGCGATACGCACGGAGCTCGCAGTGACTTCTAACGAGAACGACCGCCCCGGTAGGTGCCTCGGCGACGTCGATGAATATTAATTATTCCGATCGTGACGAGATGCCCTGCATACCCGCGCTGTTTCTCACACAACTGGTCGCTCGGCTGCTCGACTGCTGCCGATTACGACAGCCTATTTGCAAGTTCGCGCGCGGCCTCTATCTTCGTCTAAAGACTCTCTCTTCCCGTTCGTCTTCCGGACACGTAATACACGCGTATAGTAATTATCTCTGACAAAATCTCCTTACTTCAAAACGTATCGTGATATTTTTTGTATCACGTTGGTGATACTAATAAGATCATTAATTAAAAAGTATAATATATTGAAAGAAAAGAGTTTGGCAATAATAATCAAGCCTAGATGACAGTCACCGAGCTTCAGTGAAATAGTTCCAATTAATATAATCAAATGTTTTGTTTGATTATATTAATCAAACATTTATTGAAATTATTTCACCAATTGATTATCAATATCTTTATTTTTTTTTTTTTTAGTGTATCTTAAACGACAATTTTACATGATTCATACATATTTTAAATAATTCGTCTATAAAATATGTATTAAGTGAATATATGCACTCTTACTGAAGATTCTTCTCAGATTATTAAAAATTATGTCTGCCAAAGCGCTGTCGAGATCCTCTTTCCAGCAGGCATAATAAACATCTCTTTTCCCTCTTATCTTGTATTTGCTTTGACAGACGGTATCCTAATTCGCGCGGTCGTATCTCGCTTGAATTGCTCGGCGCTACTCGCAGGTATGGAGCGAATAGGTAATAGAGCCGCAGTTAGTTGCGAGAAGGACCGTATCTCCTCGGTATCTCTTTCCCCTTGCCGGTCTCGCCTGATGTCGACCGGTACACCCGGCGTCGTGTACACGACTGCAACTGGTGTGATACATACACACAGACATTTATATTGACCGGCCAGTATGTACTCCGGACTCGTTGCTTAGAGGATGTTCTATGCATAGTTACCGAGGGAAAGATGTATCTCTTCGTATCACCTGATGCAAACCAACCGGACGACCCCAAGAGCGAGGATTTTAACCCGACCTAGACCAGAGCATAAAGACGGACATGGACAACGAGGCAAGGGATAAGAGACAGAAAGAAAGGGGGAGCGGGAGAGAAAACCGACGCGCAATGCGGCAGGTAGAATCGTATCGGCAAATTGCGATCGGCGACCGCCTTGTCGGCGACTTCCCGCGGCAAGAATAATGCACCGCGCGAGAGACAGGGAGAAAAAGAGAGAGTGCAGGGTGGCGGAAGAGAAGGTGGAGATGAAGAGGCTATCTGCCGTTCCATAAGTGATACGAATATCCGGCATTGTTTAGGTCTCCGGGGCTCCAACTTATCTGCTTGCGATCGTTCTAGGAATTGCGTACGCGCGGCGCGTCCTCATTGATACCTACCACTGAAGCCGGCTCGCGCGCGTGGGCCGGACGATCTAGTTAAGGCTGCTCAATAGATGTGCTTGGGACATGCATTGCTGCCTTCGCAGATCGATACTCTTTGCAGACGTCGTCTCTATTGTGCAAACATATTCATAGGTATCGAATCCTCAGATTTAATAGTGGCATTAATTACAGGAAGCAGAAGACTTTCGCGTAAATAAATTTACACGAATGATTAAAAAGTATCAAACTCTTTTTCTCTCTTTAAATATAACAAGATTAAAATAAGCTTGGGCTTTTGTTTAGAAATGCTTAAATTTTAAAATACTTTCACAATTTTCTTTGTTTCACAAATTGTAGGAACGGTTATCGTTTCGCGTAAAGTCAGATTTTCGAAATTATGCGACGTTTAATTCTTCGAGACTTTAACGTGGCGAATGGTTTCAAGATATGCGAAGTATGCGTTTCAACTCGCGGCACGAAGTACATTCGATTTATGAGAGTCGAGAGGAAGGAGATTCGCGGCTAAATGACCGAAACTTATCTCAATTACCGCGAGATACCGTGGACCGTGCGAGCGAGTCTGTCTGCTGTGAAAGCCGCGCTGGTGCTTTCGCACGGGATGACTCCGTTAATGGTACAACTATTTCGAGAACCTCGCGATCTCACGGCTAAACCTTCTTAACCCCTTATCTATCTCACCCAGAGTCTCGTTCAGACCGCCGCAAACTTCCCGGCAGCTCTGGATTCTGTTCGCGAAGAGTCGCTTCAAGAGTGACTTCCCTTTTGTCTGTTTTGTGTGTGTGTGCGTGTGTGCGTGTGTGCGTGCGTGCGTGCGTGTATCTCTTTCTCTCTTTTTCTTTCTCTCTCAACGGATAGCCTGAGCACCGTTGTGTTATTGTTATTGCGGTGTGCACGTGTCGGTGTATACGCGATGCACATGACCGCCGTCCGTGTAATGGCCTGTGAGAAACCATCGTTGTGCTACGGAGATACAACGCGAGTAGGAGAAGAGTGGTGCCTCTTCTTCCCGCATGGTGTGGTATCCACTGCCGTCGTCTCTCCGAACGGGCTTCTCTGAAAAAGACGTCAAGAGAGACGTCTATCCCCGGCAGGCACGCAGGGTCTCCTCCACCGCGTCTTCTCCTTTCGCTTTTAATCTGCATTGCCTCTACCCCACCTACCGGAAAAGGTAGCCGATCATTCGCGATACTCCTTGCCGATCTTCGTTCTCTCGCTTGGTAGAATTTAGATTTTCATCAAAGCAATATTTGTTTTGGTTCAGAAGTTGGAAGATGTTCGGTGTCATTCTGATAAATTTTTCACATTTATATTTGTATGCAGGCAAGATAATACACTGCATTTTTATATAATTTTTCTTACATTTTGTAGAACAGATTTACTTACAGAACAAATTCTGATATTAATTCTGATATCAATAAATTAATAAATTTTGATGTTAGTTATATTATCTTTACATTTATTATATCAATTTTATTATTTTTTTTTAATTTAATCGTAGAGCGTTAAATTTCTATGTAAATTAAATTAGATAGAGAATGAATGACACTGAATTTTAGATACGAGGAGTCATGCGTGGATTAATGCGCTTTTATTTCAATATTTTTTCGAAAAGAAACATATATCGTTGCAATGGATTATCTCATTCTCGTTCATTCATCCGCACGCGCACGATGCAGACGAAGGAAACCGAATATTCAGCAAAATTAGGTACTAAAGATAATCAGTACAGAGATCGCTTCATTAGCTAATGCACTCGCCAGCGTCTTTATGAGCGTGAGTAAAGCATCATTATTGTGAAATTAGGCTGTTAAAAGTGAGTGGAGGTGAGTGAATGAAATCGTGCGAGGGTACTAATGAGAACCGCGATACTTACAGAGTATTCGTATCTCTTTCGGCAACAAACTTTACTTTTGTAATATGCCAGGTGACTCTCTTATATGTCGTCTCATTAGCATCAATTTGACTAGCGTCTCTTGGTTTGGCTCCATTAAGTTCTTCTATCTTTTTCTTTGTCGAGTTTGTTACAAATAATATATAAAATTTATTCATATATTTAATTTTGCATTTTTTCTCACGTATGTTATAATAATTAAAATTATCGGTATCGAGGAAGCGATGTTTGTTTCCGATTTACATATTGCGCAACGAGTAAAATTTAATTGTACAAACTGTAATTGACTTTGATCAATTAATTTAACGGTTACCTATAAACGTGATCGTGTACATGTGTGTATATATGTGTGTGTATCGCAATTTTAATGCAACACAGTATTGAATTAATCGCGGGTAATCTAACTCTTTTTTAATTACATTAACGTAGTCCACAATTATGGCTTGGAAACTGTTAATTAAATAACATAAATTCATTACTTTGCTATATTACGAAATGGCTCGATTGAAAAGACGAAAAATTTAATTGTGCTTATACAGAAAGAAAAGAGATAAAGAAAAATTTTACGCTTTGATCCAAAAATAAAAAAATCAAAGAATCGATTTGTATTATACACACAAACCCTTGGAATTCAATTCTTATTCTCGCACTGATCCCCCTCGCCCCCTTCAATTATCATATCGTACCGTTATTCGTGATGGCTCTCTTGTTCCCCTTTTTCATCTCGTTGTGAATTACTCAACAAGAGCCTTTACAAGATTTATTAGTACTCCCGCCCGGCACGAACCGGTAGTAACCTCAGTCGAGAGGAACCAGATGCGATCGGGACAGAGCGGCGTGAGTCGCCGCGAGTGCTGCATCTCGCGATGAATGTTACCGTCGGCCACTGGGAGACACCTCGGCGATCACCCGGAACGAAGTCGTTTATTTGCCGAATGACACAGCGACCGTCGGCCGCTGATATTTTTTTTCCCCCGAGATATTTAAAGGAAAATAGCCGCGGGCGATCCCCCTCCCCGGCTCGAATCCTGGGCTAAAATCGCACCGGTTGAACGACGCGGAATTTCTCGATCGGACCCTTTTCTCGCTCGAAAACGCGAGGGCCGGGCGATCGAGATTGAGGAATCCGCGCTCGCCAAGTACTCAAAGTACTCGAAGGCATGGAGCGGCGCGCGCGGAGGGCCTCCAATTGCTTCCTGGTCTCTCGACATAACAGCGCACGGTCTCTCGTTCCCCGTCGCCCCGCGCCTCGGGACGATAATTCCGGATTAACGACAGGACGTCGGTATCGATTGTTTATCGTGTGAAAGACCGTCCGTGAACGATCGTCCATTACGCCGCCCGCCATGCTGCACGCCGCGCCGCGCCGATCAGCGCGAACAGCGGAATAGAGAGACTCGAACCGCAGCCCTCGATATCTGCCCTCGATAATCTCCCCGCAATGAAGAAGGTTCTCCTCCGGTTCGGAAACTCGCGGAATATCGGCTACGAGCGTAAAGCCTCCTCACCGGGTGGGATAACGACCGACAAAATGTCGTGGTTAGCGAGACTTGGAAAATGATCTCGTTGAATCGGTATATGATACGGGCACTTTCTTCTCCTTTTTTGTTAAAAATGCAATATTAATGCTTGCGCGAACGGCGCTTGGAGAAAATCGATAAAATCGTTTTCCTCGTCTGGATAATAAACTCCGGAAAGATCCTCGAACGGTTGCTATAGCGTGCGCGGATGAATAATGTATCTGTCGTCGCCGACGAGTGAAGACGGCCGGAATAAATCCTCGGTTGGGTATCCTCCGCGACTCCCTGAAAGGAGTTTCGCGGGAAGGACAATGGATAAAGGTTTTCTGCGCGTCTAGTAATGGCGGGGTGGAAACGCGTAGCGAGAATCGTAACTGTGGCCGCGTCAGGAGAAAGACGGAGGGAGTCCTAGAAGAAGAAAGAGGAAAGGGTAGTGATAGAGCATAGGGAAAGGGAGAGGCCTCGGCTTCGGCAGACCACAATAAATAGCTATGATATCGTGTTGCGAGTAATTGAACGGGGCTTCATCCGTGGTACATTAACTATTGAAAACGTGCCGCGGATCACACGCGGTGGGACGAAAGGGGCGATGGATCAAAGGAGGAGAAATGAAGGGGGGAGGGAGGGCAAATAGAGGAGGCGCGCGAGGACGATGGTTGTATTATATTCGCGTGCGTCCGTTGTTGCATCCAGAGGTCAGCAGGTTCGTGTTAGGATGTGCGTATCGAAGGTGGTGCTATGGTGGATGCATCAATGGATGTCCGCTCATCAGTACAAATGATCGCTGTATATCTTTTCTTATTTCTATGATATAAAGTGATACGCGTGTACTTTTTTCAAACTTCAAGATATAATGTGTCAATTATTATCTATACACTCTAAAGCGCTTATCTATTAGGGATTTATTGTGGCTGATCTTGTTATCTTGCAATGGTGTTATTTATTTGAAAATTTTTTTGTAATTAAATGATACTTAGAAATATTAAAATGTTACGTAGTTGAAAGATAATTGTATTATACAATATCCAATAAATATACTCTTTGTCGAAGATTAAAGCGATTTTTTGATTTGAGGTGAACAATGATGCAAATAGATAAAATATATTTGCATCTCTTTATTCCTTTAATAGTTTGCTACTTAGAAAAACAGACGTAACTATTAAGAACGATGAAATATATTTCACGAAAATAGTAAAATGTTTAAGTAACAAAAAATGTGAAAAACACGGTATCAAATTTTAGTAGAGAAAATATCAGTCTGTTCGTCAAATGTTCGTTACCAATCGCGTTTCGCGCGAAATATCTCCAATCAGCAAAGAAATTGGCTTATCTAACAATAATCTTTAACCGGTCATTCACTGGTGCATTTACTCTAACCCGCGACCGAGCACCCCACGGGCGGCGTGTAATGACTGATCCCGAGCCCTTGATGCTCGGTTACGTGAGGGCAATATCGTATTGTTGTTTGTTGGGTTAGATACCTTTTTGCTTCCTCTCCTCCCTCTCCACTCTTAGATCAAGTGCCCGCGCGTACCTTGGCCGCGATAGCGCGCGGTATAGGTATACTGTGCTCCGTTCATTGTTGCCGCTCTAGCCGCAGATAGATCATTCTATTATCGAGATAGCGACGCGGCGAGGGCCCCGCGTGCACGTGAATACACTGCCGCATGGACACGCGCGCGATTTATTCGCGTACGACGTCCACGACTTTTGGCATCGCGCGGACGTTTAATTAGCTATCCACGAGCATACTGGGTCTCATTTCATAAAACTAGAAACTTGTAGTACACTAGACAAATGTACAGAGAATATGACATGATGTTTATGTGTGCGTTTTTATAAAAATAATCGAGTTGGAGAACGAGACACCTGTCTCTAATTTTTTTCAATTTTTTTTAATATTCAAAAAACTGCGTAATGACGTTAAAAAAATACAATCACGACTAAATGATTATATACGACTTTTCTGAAAGAAGTTTTAAAGTATGAGTAGATTCATATTTTTTTTGCATATTCCGAGTATATCACATCGATCGGATACCTTGCGTCATCAAGGGGGTGAAAAATCGCAACACAGTGCCTGACTCAGCGATGCATGCAACCGTTAGATTCCGCTGATCCTCTCTCGCTCTCGTCGATAATCAGCTCTCGGTCGGCTCTCGCTGCGAGCGGCAGACAGTGTTCGCGCCGTTGCAAACAAATGTCACGTATGAGGAAGATGTCCGTTTAGGATCATCGTCTAGGATCTTTCCAGAATTGGCACTCCACGAGTAACATGAGCGCTCGTTGAGATGAGATCTGCGCTGTGTACAAGGGAGGTAGAACGATACTTTGAAGGAGTTCCTCAACTCGTTTTCCTGGAACCTCGACGCTTGTCGTAAACGATCTTCTCGTCTATGCGACTCGTGAAAAATGCGCGATAGCTTTTATAAGTGGCGGATTCGCGCATGTTAAGCCGTGTCGCGTGAGAGAACAGCGAGTCTATTTCTACGCGAACTATCGATCATCGTTATACTTACAAGAATTCGACTCATTCGTGCTTTGAGATAAAAATACTTATTATAATTCGGTTATTAATCTATAACTGAATCTATAACTGAAATTTTAATTATTTGTTATGTACATATTAAATGTATTTCTAATTCACTAAAAAAATCGAAGAAAGCTTAATTAGAAATATTAAATTAGAATATTAGAGATATTACGATAGAATTCTAAACATGTGTTTTGGCGTTGATTGTGAGTGACTCATTTAGTACAGTTCAATCTTCCAATTGTCTCATTCGACAGTTATCATTCGATCGATGTTTAAAAAAAAAAGTACATGAGCGAGAAAGATATGATAGCGATGAAGAAAGATACTGTCCGTATTACACAAGCACGAGAATTCGTGTAACGATCTCTATCTCTCTCTTTCTCTCTCTCTCTCTCTCTCTCTCTCTCTTTTGATTACTCCTATAACGCCGAGAGGGAAATTTCCCTCTCGGTGGCATGAATACTCATCCTTTCGGCTGTTTCCCGATGGTGCAATCGGTAGACGAAGAGGTGTTGCGAGGAGTTCGATTGAATTGGTCTCCAACGCGGATTGCTCCGACCGCACGGTTTGGAATCACGGTTTTTGCCGGACTGTGAGAAACCGTTAAACTTTCCTTCCACTCGCTTCTAAATCCCGTAATCAGCGCAAAGGAGCGAAATTCTTATTGAGATTCAAAGCGCTGATTCCCGGTGTCTTCCCCTCGCCGTAATTAAACCCCCTCTTAATAGTCGCGCTCGTAGAATTTGCATCCGGCTCTCGCGATGAATTTCTTACAATCGTTTCATCATTGCAAATACTTTTTGTCATTTTGGAGCTTAAGAAACTTCTTGGATTGAGAGAGAATTTGAAATCAGAAATAATGAAGTCAGAAATATGTAGATGTATTTATTAATAATTATTAATTTGTTTTTATAGATTAATTTTTATTTTCTGATCTTAATACATTTTAATTTTATCCATCTTAATAAAAAAAGATCGGTAAAAGTCGATTTACTTTTTTCAGAGTCAATGAGGAAAAATTTAATATTTATCAAATTTTAACAATAATTTATAGCTTTTTTATTTGATTTATCGTCAGATTTACTTCGTGTGATTTAACATGTCGCGTGAATCATTTAAGTATAATAATTTTGGTGGGAGGGGGGCTTTGGCGCATTGTAGATCTCTTCTAGATCGCTGGTTCTATTCGAGCGAGGCGCATACATCGTATGCCTGGTCGTTAGAGGTCTCCAACCTTAACTAACTGCGTTCCTTATCTAAATGGCAATAATAATTGGCTGCGAAGCATATCCCGTATCGATACGACTGCGGTCGACGTACAGTGCACTGCCATGGGAACAATGCGCCGTCTGACTTACGACGTGCTTAGTAGAGTGGTGGAGGCGGCGGCCTATAGACGTAACGCGCGAACGAAGATGATAGGCGCGAGGAATGCGTTTCCGAGACGAAAAAGGGATAACTCGAAATTATCCCGGAGCTTTTTAATCAGTAATCGCGCCCACAGCCGCTAGATCTTCGCGCGAGCTGCATTCCTAAATGTCAATAGGCACGATCGATGAGGAACGCTCGGTATGATTTTACAAAGTTGTCGATCATAGTGTAATTAACGTTTATACGGTGTTCACGTTACAAATATAGTTTAAAAAATTGCATTTATTATTAATTACGTTTATTTCAATAAAATTTTCGTGTCCGTGTTTCGAAATTTTATGCAACTTTATTTTTATTAAACAGATAGTTGTTTATTATATTTTTATTTAAAACTTTACGGAAAAAGAATAATTTCGCTGAAATACAGATCTGAAAATAATTATGTTGAACATTAAAAAAATTGTATCGGATGTTTAAAGTGGTTGCTAGAATGTCAAAACTATTTAATAGCAACATTATTATGTTTGGGCGTTTTATATAATTATTTTAATGGCTCAACGTAAAATTATTTTTTGATCGGTATCTAGCTCAATTTTTAAATGCTGCAGTAAAATTGTTCTTTCTGTGTTTGTATATATTTTAAAGATTTTTGAATATATAAATTTTGAGTATAACAATTTAACATATATTGTGCAAAATCATTGAAATTACCTAATTTTTTTATCTTAATTATTATAGAATTTCCTTAATTGTATATAATTATTTCAAAATGAATAAAACGCGCTGAATTTGTAACAGATTCATAACGGAATGTCCAAAAAAGAAAAGAATCTGTGATTTTTTAATTTCTAATACGTTTTACCATTCAATTATAAAGAATCTCATTAACCCGATAAATTGCATACAGATAGGAAGCAAGCCGATGATTAAACCAACAATAACGAGAATAATAATCATAATTACGTGAGAAATAATTTGAGATTTCCGCGTTCAGAACGCCGTCAACAGCAAGAATGCATGTCTCGCTCTCAATGACTGCTATTGAATGAGTCTGAAAGCGGACTATCGGCCTTCTAATAGTACCTTAATTAGTAAAACAAGCTACGTAACAGCTGTGCTAATTGCAGAATAGGCGAACGTAACAATAGCATTATTTTGCGATCACGCTACGTTAAGTAATCGAAGAAAATATTACGTAGGTGAGCTAATTCTTTCTTCCTTGTAATACATTTAACAACTTATCGTGATAAAAGAAACAAATGTTATATCACTAATTATGTATATCGATACGGCAATCTTTGTTATCTGTTCTTAATCTTTCTAAGTACATATATCTTAATAATGCTTTAATTTTAGTAACGATAAGGGCGTTAGAATATTTTGACGTAAACAGAAGCGCACGAGCAAATGGAATACTATGGATATTCAATTAAATAACTCACAGGCAGAAAAAGCAAAGTTGGTCAAGAGCAGGCGCATGCACAAGAACTATACTCGCCAATCATAAATCAACAATTTTTCTTGCTACGAGATCGAGGCTCTCTAGAGCCTGTAATTCGGAATTTATAATCCGTTAGAGTAAGATCGTTAAGTTGGTTTAAATCCTCCGAGCTGAAAAAGGCGGACGACGCATGCGGCTCGCGAGCGCAATTCGTGATACTCGCTCGCTCGTACAATTGCGTAACCGTGCAGCGCGCCAATTGCGCCGTATAAACGTCCGCCAACTCGCGACCGGGCAATTACGCCACTAATTCTAAAACGAAGTACAGGCGTGTTCGCGGGCGTAGCGATCATTACATATTACAAGCGAGGGTAGTAATTAGACTGGCCATTAAAAGACGAGCGCGCCGTCGTAAATGCGAGGACCATTCTGTCGGACCGCGGGCTATTTTATCGCGTGCGATTACGTGACGGGGATAACTAGCTTCGCTACGTGTATATCTGTGCCTTGAGAAAGAGAGACGACGAGACGGGATGATCCACGGTAGCGACGTTCCGCACGCCATCATTCGGTCGTTTGCAATTGGGCCCGGGGCCCTAAAGTGGGGAATGAAATAAACGGTTGCATTAGGGCGCGTTAGAAACGGGCATAGCATAATGAGAGATAGAGAGAAAGAGAGAGAGAGAGAAAGAACAATAAAATTTGAAGACTCTTTTCTAATAAAAGATTATTTTATCTCCTCTAAAATGATTTCTTGAAAATGCTTCTAAAACATAGTGTAAAAAAATTTAATAACTCGTGAGATAAATTTATGGTATTAACGTAAAATATCTTTTTTAAGAACATAAAAAAATATCTTAAAATATCTTTTTCAAATTGAAACATCTGTTAAATTGTATTACATTAAAAAATATGTCTTATTTCATATGTTATACATCAGAATAATTTAAATTATGTCGCGTATTTATTTAAAATTACTATAAAACAGGATCATAAGTCTGCAGCTTTTAAATTTCAATGACTTTCAACTGATACAGAGCAAAACATCCTTAACGCGTTTTCTTTGCACATGTTTGGTTTTAATGAATTCCATCTCTCTTTATTAATTCTATCGCAGCGCATAATTTTGCTACGATAGAAAGAAAATCGTATTTGCAACGTAGATATCGTCATCGGGGCATAGTCGAAGTAGCTGCTTAAGCGAGAAACCGATCGCTCCTTCGATCTTGCATAAATGAGAGAGAAAGAGAGATGTCCACGTCTTCCGCTCTCTCATCTCCGCCTCGTCTCACCATCTTACGTCTTACGAGCGCGAGCGCGAGGATAATTGAGTTCGGCGAGCGCGGGCACCGACAAAGTAAACCGTGAAGCATCGCGCGCCGCGCCGATCGGCCAGGCGACGTCCCGTAGCCGTTGTCTCGTAAAGATTACACGGTGCACGGGTTTCCATAAATATTCATGCTTCCATAATTGCCCCTACCCCTACGTCGCGCACCCTGCCGCCTCGCGAATAAACGACCGCGCAATGAGATTCAGATTTACTACCGCTCGCTCTTCGCGTCGCGTCGCGTCGTGCGCTTGCTGCCCGGCATCGCGAACCGATTCGCAGGCGATCGGCGCGAGGAGACGGGGCGGCGAGCAACGAGCGACGTCGCAAATTCGATTGCAAATTCGATGGATTCGATGGAAGCGGACGTTGGCCGCTTTCGTGGGATCGTTGACCCGCGTGCGACGGTTTATGAGCGCCGTACTTGGAAATCTGAAAAGAATCATCTGGAGAGTAATGCGATAAAAAAAGCCATTTACCGGAAATTTTATTCGAGTGAAAAATTTGTTGACACAAAAAATTTTTAAATAGTGGTAGATAATTGCTATATTAAAATATAATTGCTATATAAAAATTAATTTTAAAATAGTATTAAATTTAATAATATATTAAAAACTTGTACATGTGTAAGAAGCTAAACTCATGCAAAATTTCCAAATTACGTAATTTTCTATTTTTTAACTATAACCAAAATTTTGTGTCATTTTTTCTTATTTTATTATAATTATTGTATTATAGTTGTACATTATTTTTTCGATCCACAATAAGGATCAGATTCTCAGTTTCGAGATTTCCACGCTCGGCGAAGCGCTAGCTCCATTTGCTCGGTGTTTCGCGACATTCGCAACCGCGTGCTCGGTCGCCTTCGTCGATGCAACGCGAGCGAACGGCATTTGGATTGCAGTTGGGCGGCGAGACGGCGCCGAAGGAAAAAGAAAGAATCGAACTGGTCTGCGGTTCTCTTCTCGCGTACTGCGTGCGGCAACTAGGGTTTCCTCGAGACAGGTCAGTTACACCGCGAAAACGTACACCGTAGTCGTCGTCGCACAACGGCGATATTGGGCGTTGAACCGCAGGAATCAGCGTCCGCGGCTTTACGAGAAGAAGGGGTGCGATGCCGTTGCGTCACGAAGAAGGAAAGAGTGCCGGCGCTGCAGCGCACTCGGCGCTCCGGTCGAGGAACAGCCTTTAGGAAGTGCGAAGGAGCACCGACGCTCTGCCCCCCGACTACCTGTAACCACCTGTAACTACCCATAATAACCAGTAATAACCTGTTTTTCACGCAGCACTTTCACGTTCGGATAAGACCGACTTTCGATGGATCGCGCGCCGGCCTACCGTTAGCGCGTGTTGCGCGAATTACTTCGCCTGCGACCGTGAGATCGATCGAGGACATGGAAATTAGAATATTTTCTTTTTTTTTGAACCATTAAATTTCCGTCTTTATTATTATTACATTTTTTCAGCGTTTTAAATTTGGGAGAAAAATCTTTTAAATCAAATGCGAACTAACCGAGGGAAATCAAGTTAAACAAACTTATGTTTAATTAAATTGAAAGAAACGTCTATTTATAATAGTAAATTAAAAAAAGGCGTGATTCAGTTTCGTACAAATTTTCTTTAATTATGAAATATTCACACGATGAGCTTAATGAATTTTTTTGAATATATTTGTAATATATATTTATAAACATTTTTGATATTTTTTTAGCTTGAAAATATTTAAAGATTAAGGACACAAAGCTAAAATTCCTGATTTTTTTTATTAACATTGCTTTTTTGAATTTTAATTTCTATACCTAATCATCTTTATATGAGAAAAAAAAATGAAATTATCGAGATGCAACGCCGTTATTTATTCGAGACGATAAAGTCTCGATTTTATGTTTTCAAACGACATCGTAGCGTGCAACTTGATATATTATACTTCCGTCATGATTTTTTGTACGTGCTTTCTCATTTTTCCTCCTTTCCAACGACACACGCGTAGAGTTTAATGTCCCATTAAACGTACGCAATACCGATCTACCCGAGGCGAATATTGATCGCGTACGCCAATAAAGCGAGATGCACTGAGAATTAATTGCACCCATTATGACCAGTCTTAAAATCATTTTTCTATTTCTGATTTGTAATGTTTATTACCGTGAGAGATACGAGCGTAATAAGGAGCGTGCTCATTGATTCGCGTGAAGAGATGAAGTTGAGAGAAAAATTCGTAGAGTTTTTCTTTAATTCTTCCAGTATTTTAATACACAAAGTTCAAATTAAAATAGATTAAATATAATAATTTACTATATGTCGTTTACAAGATGCGCTGCTTAATTATACTTGCTTCGTGCGCGCTTTTCCAAATATAAAACAAGTATAAAACAAGAGATTGATAAGTAAGATTAATATTAATACATTTTTTAAAATAAAAACTTAGCTTTCTGAAAATGAAGCTAATGTGATATATATCCTGGCCGTACAAGTCTGGATAAATATTCTCGTTCATGGCGAGTAGAGAATCCAGAGTGAGAATCCGACGCCTGTATTTCCGTTGACCGGCACCGATTAGCGGCAGTTAAGCAGGACGCGTAGATCAAGTCCGTCGGATGCGAGGCATCCTCGTTTCGCTAACCATCCTGGCGACTTTTCCTCGGCTGACGCAGGTACGGCTCCTCTTTCTCTCTCTCTGCCTACCAACTTACCTACCTACCTACCTACCTACCACCTACCTACCTACCTACCATTCTCAACTCTCTTTTTCGTCTTCCTCTTTCTTTCTTTGCTGAACTCTTCTCTCTCTCTCTCTCTTTTTCTATCTTACACCCCATTGCCTCTTTGAGTTCCGTGCCCGCCGCACAATTTGCGCTCACTGGCCTAATGCTTCCCGGCATTATGTTAATTCCTTCCATCGAGGGCTCCTCGAGATATTTGCGCAATTGAAGACTTCGCGGCGCGTGAAGACGCGCTCGTGACCGCCTTCCTTCGTTGCCCTCGCGCATCTCGTGCCTTTGCTTAATTGCTTCGGCACAGCACCGCTCATCAAAGTGTGGCAACCGCCCCACTCGTTTACGCCACCGTGCTAATTTACGAAAATTGTTCTGAGAAAATCCCTTTTGCTAGATCCATATCCGCACGAAGTATACAAGGCGATGACAAAGCTGTGCGCGTTAGAAAATTTATTTTTATTTAACTTTTTCTCTTTCTCTTACAGAAGGTATTTCTATTTTTCTAGCATTCATAATCAAAGGTCATTTATTATCGGATTATTATGGATGAGAAATACTAGATGTCGTGAATTAATTATGGAATTTGCATTATAATCTGTAAGCCTTTTAACGGCCGAGATTAAAACCGAACGTTCACTGATTAACGTTTCCTAATTAGTCCGATTTATCGACGGCGCATTTCGTTGACCGCGGACGTCCATGTCTCGCCGCCGGCCGACTTATCGGTACTTACTCGCGTTTCCCAAGGCTCGTACGCTGCGTTCGTTACGTAGAATAATATCATCATGCGGCGAGCGGACGGGCGAGCGGACGAGTGAGTCGGTTTTACTAGAAATCTTCCTACCCTCTCGGTGATGCTTGCCTCTTCAGCATTGGGTGCATATTGTGCGGAACGGATCGAAGAGGCGTGACTCTCTCTCGCAACGGCCGCGGCGCGGCGCGAGGAGATTTAAAAGACGTTCCGCGGAACAGAGACGTTCCCGGTGGTCGTGACAGCGACTTCAGGGAAGAGGACTGGTTCTCTTCGTTGATGCGAGAGCCCGGTACGTAGCCCCGAGGGGTTCGGATCGTGCTCGACGTACAACGTTGGCGCGAGCCTCGCTTATTATCATATCCGGACGTTTCCTAGACCCGAAGGAAAACCTCTCGCGAGTCCTCCTCCTCTTCATCCCTTTTCACTCTCTCTATCTGTCTCTCTCTCTCTCTCTCTCTCTCTCTCTCTATCTCTTTCTTTCTCTCGTTTAGTCGCTTAGCCATGCCAAGGATCCAGAAAACAATCTTTCGCATGCCTCTCGAAATTCTAAGCGTTCGCCGCGCGCTCGTAAAACGTGCCGATGGAACGTGACGTGTCGACGGCTGTTTCGCTCGCGGATGACTGAAGTTAAAGGCGGCTCGTTAGTCTCAACTGGGGATACTTATCCGGGAATCTAGCCTCGGCGATTTTCGCATCCTGGTTAATGCCAATGCGATGATGTGAGCTTGTACCAGACGTACACATACGAAGAACATTGTTTTGGATCGTTTGTCGATCGTCTGAATTTTAGTTGTTTTAAGAGAAAAAGGAATATTGCGCACATTTTTTGATATTGCGAGAAACTGTCCTTGATTAATTAGAATCACAATTCTTTAATAAAAAAAAATCAAGATTTGTAAAATGAGAGAACAATAGCGGAAAATTTCACAAGATACTGTAAAGCTAGCTGCAATTTAAAATTAGTGTTAATATTAATCGTATTATTACAGAAGGAATTGACAATAGCGTTCAATGATTGCTCATTTGTAAGGAGTTAATAGAGATACAGTTTCCAAGAAAGTAAAAGGTGCATCTTGCGTCACAAAATAATTTTATTTGTGAGAATTCTTTATTCAAATCGGCGAGAGTGTAACTGGACTTGGGGAAATATATTACATTGCAATTCATCGCGTTTATTTCTTCTTTGACGTATCTATCTACGCTCGTACGTTTACATGCAGTCTAATGCTGGACGTTAACGGATTAGCGAAGACTTGCCGAGGGATGAATTCCCGCGGCGACTTCGACCGAGCGTTACACGCGGCGCGGCGGATGGTCCGCGTACGGATAAATAAATCGCGGGCACTGTAAACTAGGCTAGATGAGCAAGAAGAGGCCGCTTTGATGACTGCTTTTCCACGGCTTCGCGTGCCCGCGTGGATATACGCTCGCTCGCAAACGCAAAAGCCGCCGAATCATCGCGCGCGAGCATACTCGTCTAACGTTTTTCTCGACGTGGCTCTCGCAGGCAGCGGGCTTACGCTGACCGATCTCTACCGACGGAAAATATCGCCGAAGATACGCAGTGCACTTCGCTGCTGCGTCACTTCTCCCCGTTCTTCTTCTCCTCGTCGTTGCAACGCGCGTCTCCGCTAAAACTCCATCGAGAGAAAGAGAGAGGAGAGAAAAGGAGAGAGAAACAGCACAACTACCTTCCTCCCCACCTATGTGGAGGTTAAGTAAATATTAGCATTTTGCTAGTTAGCAGATGCATTGTCATCCCCGTGCACGGAGGAAGCAGTGCGCACGTGAGGCCGCCGCGCCTGAACGTACGTTTTGTCTCTTTGTATCGTCGGCTCCGCGCGCCTCCCGTGCGCTTCTCGATCGTTTGCTTCCACGTCCACGACGCATTATGACGTTATCCCGAGGATATAACGAAGAGGAGGATTCTCCTCCGCTAGCGCCGCTACGTCTACTTTATCTCCGTAATTTTCCTTTCACACGTCACCGCCGCCGTAGCGCGGCGTTCACTATTATGAATCGCGCGCGCTATTACGAGGTAACGCGCGTGTTAAGGTGCAAGGTCGCGCGCTGTTAATGCCTTCTTAACGCCTAACGCACGAAAGAAACAGCGCCTGTTTATTCTAGCAGTTCTCGTAATAGCGCTCGCCGGAGCCGCCTTTTGACTCGCGACGTCCGCGACGTCCTGTCGACGAAAAGTTGTACGTCCCCGTCGCCGATTCGCCTCGCAGGAGCACCTGTTATTGTTAGAACTCGCTCGTGTATCTACTGTCACTAGAAACGACGACTGATGCAATTTTTATATCACTGCCGTTATTATTGATAATAATATCTGTCAACTCCTATGAGGACAGCGCAATGTTGCTTTCTGCTTTTAAATTTTATTTTCACACCAATATGATCGATATATTTCGACTTGTTATTAATAGATTTTTTATAAAACTTTTATTTTGAATGCAAAATATATTAAAAGAAATTTAAAGGATTTGGTACGACGAGAAATGTGCTCCTTTCTTTTTTTTTTTAAAGGATTTTTTGACCCTACAGTACGAGCTAAAAGTTAATTTAAAGACTGAAGGCTCCTCTAGGTTTATTTTTTTTTTAATCAACAACAAAAAATTTTGACCCGCATTTTGAAGAAAAAAAAAAACAATGAAACATTTAATTTATAATAATCTTTGCAACGAAAATTACTATATTTTGCTGCAGTTTTAAATAAATAACTTTTAAACAATTAAGTGAATCTAAATGAATTTTTGCATGAATATTTATTAGAGTTTCATTAGGTACAAAATGTAAAAACTTTGATTTAATTGGTAATGCTACTTCCTCATCAAACTTGTAAATAAGTAAAGCAGTTTTACATAAAAAAATCAAGAGTAAATAAAAAATTATAATAAATAACTTATAAACCAAGTGAGTTTAAGTCAATTGTGCTCAAATTTTACACAGGTACTCAAACGTAATACTAAAATATTCTATAAAATTTTTATATTTTTGTTAATGTTCTGAGATATGACTCGTACACCCTGAAACTTGCAAGGAAAGTTAATTTAAATTTAATTTAAGGAAAGAAAAATAGACGGAAAGAGCAGCCTTATTAGAAGTCCACATGTGAATAAATTATATTAAATGTAATTACTTATTGTCAGATATAAAATTATTAATGATGACGATTTTTTTTTTTAACGATGGAGTGATATGAAAGCAACCCCTGTCGGTGATGCCAAGTCAGCCGCGTTAACCGCATGGCTCTCTAGATCAAAGATCTAGGAATGCCGGCGATCGCCCCGAGAGAAATCGGTTTATCACTTTCGCCGATAATCACGAGTCCGAGCCGTCTGCCGGTGTTAGCGGTAATTGCCTGGCGCGGACGCAAAAAAAAGGGGTTGGGGCTTCGCGGCGAGGCGACCAGTGACAATGCAGCCGAGATGCGGTTTCTTTCGCTTTTTGCAGCTCGGTTTGCGTCGGTGCGCACCGACCGACCGCCTCGCCCTTTTCGCTTTTTGCTCGATCGGTGCGCACCCAGGGAGACCTTGATCGGACGGACGCGATGGCGCAGAACGAGTCTGCGGGCATTATCAATCACCAGCCTTAATGGTAGCCTCAAATACATCCTCTCTATCTAGCCAATCCTCCTCGTGGCATCGCGGATGAGCGACTTTCGCGCAAACATCGCTGTATGAGCCGTCAAGCGGAATGGTGTACAAGTAAAAATAAACTTTTAACGTAGATGACGAGGTGGTAATGCTAGATATCGTTATATGTTTAACTGTAACAGCCCTTACGATTAAATATTAACGCGAAACGTAAATAAATAACGAATTTATAATAACGTAGATACGAAGTATTTTATTTAAATTGTTACCAAGAAAGAGAAAGGAAATTAAGTACATTCATTTAAAAATGAAAAATTTTAACTCGTATAAACATAAATTATACAGATCAGTACGTATTTAATATTTTTCAATAGCTTTCCGAAGATCCAAGAATTCAGAAAATTTCCACTTTATTTCATATTTACATATTCCTCATTCTTCGAATGTAATTACATTGCTTTGATGTAACGAATACCAACAAGTTTGCAAAAATGGCAAGTAAGCATATTCGTATTACAGATAAATATAATCCGCGTAATTGATAAAAACAAATCAGCGATGCTTCTAGTCATATCCTGTAAGTTTGTTTCATGCGAGAGAGCGCGACGTATTAATTTTATTATCTCCCGTGATCTTGCGGATGATATACTAGAAAAAAGGAGAAGCGCGATAGACCGCGAGATATCGTTAGTATACAAACGCTGTAACACTTTCGACGTGCTCCTCAACGGAAGCGGTATCGTTTTTCTCCACGCAAACGCGTGTGTGTCCACACACGCTGGCAGTCGCTAAGTGTGCGTGTGCGGCCTCCATTAAGTCTTTAAGCAGCGGGAAGGCATGAAACTATGAATTAGTGCGTAGGGATGGGAGGGGGCCCAGCGGTGGTAATGCCGTGGTAACGCCACTTGCCACACGGGGCCGGTTAATGGATTTGCAAAGCGCCAATTATATTTCCGATAGACCGTACGGGGAGAGGAACGCACGAGAGAGAGAGAGAGAGAGAGAGAAGAATGGTATGAGAGAAAGAAAGATGGAGAAAGATAATGAGAAAAAGAGAGAAAGAGAGAGCTGGTGGACGTACGGGGAGACCTTTAGGCGCATTTGCGAGCGCGACTGCATCTTTGCAGCGCGGCTACGCTGCATTGCGGTCCCGGTAGCTCGTCGAGCGCTTCGTGGGAAAACCGGCAATTTCTCATGGCGCGCGTTTCTAAGGGATCCGACAGTGGACCCAACACCACCACCCGATCAGCCGGCCGGCCGGTCGGTCGGTCGGTCGGTCGGTCGGTCGGTCGGTCGGTCGACCGACCCTCCCCCTTCGTTTCAATGAGACGCGCATTCCGATCCGCTTTGATATATTTATCTATCGCTTCACCCATCTCGCTCTTTATCGCCCGTCCGCATCGCCTTCTTCTTTCACTCGGCCGGATAAGACTATGGTCGTTGGTCGCCGCTGCCGCCGCCGCCACCGCCGTCGCTTCGTTCGAAACGTCGGTCTACCCTTTAAAGTCCGTCGTTCTCAGCCTTCGATTACGCGTTTATAGTCGTACGTATGACCTGAGAAGTCACCGTTGCACCGCTCGTAATAAAAGTGAATTATAACGATAGTTTTCCGTCGGGAAGTGCTTTCTGGCGATTCCCCTAACGATTGTCTAATTAGTACGACGCCAAGTTTTTATAAGGCGCACGATAAGGAAATAAAAACAGAAAATGAGAAATTAACGAGTCAACGTACGTAAGTGTCTATGTAAATAATACGGGTCTGAATGGCGAAGTTAAAGGTTAATAGTTCTTCATAAAAGTTGATCATACATGCGTTTGCGATAAAAACTGAATACTATTGAATGCTAAAACCCTTTTTGTAGTCGATTATTTTTTTATAGTCGATTACAGTCAATTTTATATAAGAAAATTTTTTAATGCAACTTATGTGATATTATGATGTAAGAACAAATATTGTAAATATTATTATAAATTATGATACAACTCAGATACATGAATATTTATACATGTATATATTGCAATAATTTAATAAAAATCAATTAAGTTATAAAATTCTTTTTTAACTCGCAATTAGTTTAAGACAAATATATTAAAAAGTGATAACAAAAAAGTTGACGTGATATACATTGTTAATTCGTAATTAAAGTTTTACTTTTGTAGTTTTAATTTTATTGATACATTATAGTTGGAAGTATCGTAATAAAGATATCTGAGGCTGGCAATAATTGAGAGATATCTCGAATTGAGAGACCCTATCTTGATTTTAGTAAATTCTTTTGAATAATCACATAAATTTGTGTGAATTTCGAGACACACTTCCCTTTTGCCGCAGTTCTTCGACTAGCCTGACACTTTCACTCGCAGCAGCGGCCATAAAATCAGCCTTTAACGAGCCTATGTGAATTATGTAACATCGCCGAACGTTCGTTGCAGATTCTTTTAGTCTTTCAGTAGCTCGTTCGTACCTGCTTCTTTGATATCAAAGTGTAGTTTTATTCGGATCAACTTAAATAGGATAATCCTGTCTTTATGGGATAGCTTCGAATACAAAAAGTGATCCAATCATTTATGACTTACATAACTTATGACATTTATAATACATTTGTAAAAATAAATATTTTTTTTTACATCCTCTCTTTTTGCCACATAGATAAACATTATTAGGAAAAATAATAATTTCTGATTACTTTTACCTTGAATCAGTTTGCATTTTAATATGAAAGAAAGATAAGAAGAAAAGCCCGCACGCTTTACGTGATTCAACACACGCATACTCAACTTGAAGTGAAGGTTATATTAACACAAAGGTATCCGCAGAGTTCCGATACCAAAGAGACGGCAAAGATCGCGAAGGGCGAGCAAGAAGCCGATCGCGTCCTTCGGCAAACAGCTAGGCCCTTTTATTTTCCCTTCGTGTGCGAGCGTGTCCGCCGGAAGACGCTTCTTTTATGCACGACAGCTATCCTCACTCGTGTCTTCGGCTCGTCCTTTACGCTATCAGCCAGTCGTTGATGAAGTCGTTAACGGCCGGATCGAGCGTAATGCATGTATACGCTCCCGACGCGTTGCATTGATGCGGTGTGCAAATCACTATACATGCGGGCGAAGATGCGACTATAAGGGACCTGTTGATAGTAGGATGAGGAAAGCAGAGGGGACGGGAGAGAAAGGGACGACGAAAGAGCACGAAGGCAGAGGACCTCTGCCTTGTCCGATGAATGGACGCTAATCAGGGATATGGCATCTTCTTGACCGGTTTTTCGAGCATATTTCAAACGAGCCCAACAGCACCACCGGCAGCACCGGCAGCACCGGCAGCAGGCCCGGAACACGAACTGGGACGGGCTCAATGAACCTCATGAATGATGCAACGATGCGCGGCCACCGTAAATGCGCAGCAGCATGCTACCAATCGTACTAATGTAACTGTGATTTAATGCGCAGAATTATTAGGATACCTAATCACCGCGTGTCTTCCATTACTTCCAATTAGAAGAAGGGAATATTTAACATTTGACAATTTCTTTTCTCAAATACTTTCCGCGTGCTTGAAACTTTTGCGATTTTGAAGTTGCATAAGCATTGCATGCGTTTTATGATTACTAAATTATCACTTGGAAATGTGCTGTAAGAAAAGGAGAAATATCGTTACTCCATTATAGCGTCATAAAATTTCGTAGGGAGAGATAGGGAATCGATAGAATCGATCGGATATAAATAAAATCTTATGACAATGCCGACAACGCGACTTTGCAGCGTACGCTGCATATGTACATACGTATTGGCAGGCGAAAGTCGCTTTCGTTACGTCGTCGCCCGGACCGTATCGCACGAGGATCGTTACGAGTTCGCTGTGTAAGATCGAAATGCTTGTTTATAGTCAGCCATAACGAGGTCGTTATAATTTTATTTCCACGTGGCGGGGCAAATACGGGATGGCGCGGCGGGCCGATAATTCCAGTAATAATACTTATCGGCGCTTTAACGAGCACGATAATTATTTCAGTAGAAATTCAACACACAACGAGAGAAAGAAGGAAAGAGAGAGAGAGCGCGCGCGTCGCGTCGGGCAATTTCAACCCCGTTCTGACAGTGTTATCCCTTCGGTACGTTTAACGTTCGAGGGTTTCTCGCTCGCGTAAGCGAGAGAAGAGAGAAGTTGTGCCCCGAGAGATTCAGGGGAACACGTAGGAGTAAGCTAGCCGAGGAATAAGCAGAACGTCTGTTTTCTCTCTATCTCCTCCTTGCTCCTTTCGGCTCTCGCTCAACAAATAACAGTCAGTGCCAATCAGCTGTGATTGGAGCACGAAATAAAATGTGGGTACCTCATTGCCGAGTGCGCGCGGCCCGATGGGCAAATCCTCACCGGCGAGATAGTATATAATTACTGAGATTATACATATCAACACAACTGGAGCGAAAAACACTGACCTGGTTGTTAAACCGCCGCCGCCGCCGCTGCCGCGCGAGCATTCAGTATCGGCTATCTGCACATAAGTCGACTTAAGTGCGTGCTGGCATCGCGTCGCGCTCCATTGTATCTTCACTCTCGGCGGCATGGCTATTTATAAGCCCGTGATTTAATTCCGACTCAATATTGGGAAAGGTAGCTGGATCTTTTTGATCGATGCCGAAAAAAAATAAATTCCTACGATCGATCGCGTTCCGCCAAAACTCTTTGATCGTTTGATCGTTTGAACTCATCGATTTTATTTACTGGAATTCTATCTTTCTCTTTTCCGCAGAATTGAAATAGGATTTTCATCAAATGTATATTGCTGAATAAATTCTCAGAGCAAAATTTAGGTATATTTATAACTAGGAGCAAATAAAAATAGTAAATATTTATAATTAATTAATGACGAATTAATTAATGTTAATGTGATTCGAAACTATTGACTCGATTAAGAGAAATTATAAATTGGATACATGTCGAATATTAATTTAAGGTTGCAAAATGGAATTTAAAAGTATCGCGAAATCTAAATCAAATTCAATTCCATCTCTTATTAATCAATAAGCTAATATTAAAAGCATTTATCTTGTCTCGACACGAGACGAAAAGAGAGAGAGAGAGAGAGAGAGAGAGAGAGAAAAGATTTTATTTCAACGTTTCACGAGCTCTAGATGCACTAAATGCAGTCTCGTTCTACTTATAGACCGAACCCTGCTGCTTTTAATATTGGCCGCGCGTTTGTCCTTAAACGCAGCGGAGCAGCCTTGAGGTGTCTACATGAATATTTATAAATGCGCAGACGTGCACGGGAGGATGCGAAGTCGCGGGGATGTGCAACGCGGAGGGCTTAGCCCTGGACAGCGGATCATTACGGGCGGCGACTCGCGCAAATCGACTTGACCAACTTAGCAGCGCGCGTTAAGCACCCGAGGAGCACAATTCGTCCCTGAGAACGCGTCCTTTGTTCTCGGTTGTGCTCGGCCGAGCATTATGTAAGGCACGCTGGTTGATAGCGCGTCTCGCCGCATAAAGAATATCTCGCCGCATTGAAATCGAATGATTATCGACGCGTTTTCCTCGCGCCCGTCCCCGTCGCTCCCTTCCCGTGGTGGTCCTACCCGCTCATTCTTGATTCGCTTATCGGGGGCTTACCGCCGTCGCGAGAAAGAATCCGCACAATGCGCCCCGGTTGGAATATCACGGCCGCATATACGCGTCGGAGCGGACGGAGCATAATAATCCATTCAGGAGGATATTGTTAGTAACGGAGCCGTGGCGTGCGAGTGTCTAGAGTCGTTAGTGACATGAAAAAGCACCGCCCTTGCTTACGCGTGCGCGCCTTGCGCGCCTTGCGCCGATACAATCGGCGTATCCTCTGGATGGTAATGTATATTCGAGAATCACTACTAGGGCTGTGCGTTATTCTACTCGGCTCTTACCGCGTACGGCGACTCGCTGGCCCGACGACGGTTCTGGACGGTGTTGTGCGCAAGAGATCTACTTGCTAAGCATTTCGGATTGGATTCTTGTCGCGCGTTTAATAGAGACAGGATATAACGCGATATTGGCAGATACATTTTATTTCATAACACTGAAAGAATGATTTTGTTGAAGTATGTAAATGTTTAGCTGGATACGGTTCTGAAAATAATTTCATTGGATCGTCAAAATGATTGTGACGAATGTCACAAGCGCGATGAGCAATGCTGCAAAAAATTTTGACATTCTAGCAATTCAGTTTGAGAGCCTAACATAATTATTTTCAGATTTGTATTTAACTAAATTTTTAGAATGAAGTTTATTTTACTAAAACACATTTATTTCTTTTAATCGCTTTAAATAAATTCACTTTTAATAAACTAGTTATTCTCAGTAATCTATACGAATAGATAAAAGTTTCGCGAAAGCGGTACATTCTTAAGGAAGATATACACTTGTTTGGGCGGTCGCGGCGTGTTGAAAATTCTTGTATTTATTTATTGGATAATTCCCGTTGTAAATGGCGTGCGGACGAGCGTTAGAACGGACGATCTCCTTTCTGCGGCCGACGGCCGTCAGGTGTCAGACCCGGTGAACACTCTCACCTCGGTACACGAGCCCCATCACGGCAGGCCACCGTGCGAGCCCAGGCAGCACCGATATAACTCATCTGCGGCGGCGACGGCGGCGTGGCGGTACGCCGGTCGCTCTCTCAGAGCCACGAGAGAGTTCGCAATTACAACGACGGAAGAAACGAGAGATCAGGGAAGATACGACGTCACGCGTACGCGCACATAGCGATCCACCTATGCGCAACGATCAGAGTTGATATATCGGTATACAATATCGATGCACACGATATCAATATCGACGTGGACGCTCGATGCTCATGTCAGTATTAATATGAATTATTGATTGGTGTTGGGAGGCAAGTGTCGGAATTCGAGTTTTGCAGGCATTACGAAACTACATACCTTTGAAAAGAGAAGAGAGAGAATCTTGTTTTAAAAAAATTCTGAATGTAATGAAGTTAAGAATCAAGCAAGATAGCAAAATAATAACCATCATTTCGACATTTTGCGTTTGATTTTTAATTCCTATATTCTGAATTTTTTCAACAAAACATTTTTTTTTTCTCTCTCTTCTACATTATGGAAAAGTGATTTGAGATTGTTACTTTTAACGATTGGCGTTTCGAGTCTAATTATCTTGAATATCTCAAATACCGCGATAATATCGTAGCATCGTTAGCACGTCGCACGTCATTGACCGTGGAGGAAAGGAGAAAGGAGAGAGAGAGAAAGAGAGAGAAAGACTTGATACGCTTGGAGAATGGAGAACGCTCCTCTTCTTCGAGTGGCCACCTCTGAAAGCGACAAGGAGTTACGACGCTGTTGACAATCGCTTGCACGCACGCACGCGGGATTCGCGGAACCGTATAATTGCTTCATAGTGAGAGTGTCGAGTCGCGAGAGAGCGTCCGCTTAAATCCGTTGCGCGTCCCCGGATGTGCGCCTCGCTTCGATAACAGCCGCAAGGATGGGGAGCGCGTAATTGAACTTTATCACCTGTGCAACTCGGCGCGCATTATCCGCGTCGGGACAACCTTCGCCGTGAGCGAAGGTCGATGCTGCGCTTCGAGAAGTTTACGGCTGATGCTCGATACGCGCAGAGAGACAGTGAGAGAGCCTCTTCTATCATTATAACCGTCTAACTTATTTCGTATTAACTTATTTAATGAAATCTATTAAATCATCTGCGTTATGAATTATCTGTATAAATTACGTATAAAAGTAATTAGATCCTTTTCATCGATATCGCGTATCTAAAACTAGACAGGATCATTATTGCTTTCATATTAAAATTGTGTCCACGCTAATTCTAGCAGTAAAAAATTCAACATATATTTATAAGTTGGGTCACAGTGCTAATAATCTTGGTACTGAGCCCATTGAACTTCATTATTCGCATTTCTCGTTAGAATTAGTCCCTTTCTTTATACATTGATCATTTGAATTCTCATCTTGAGGTTTAAGATATCGATACCGTGTCCGAAAATTAAGTTTTCCGACATCATTATTTTTCTCTTTTCTTTTTCTCAATATAACGGAGTGGCGGCAGATCGATCAAAGCGGGCAAACGACCGGTAGGTAGGTCGGTAAGCTTGGTTTCCACGAAGGCAACACGATCGTCAGGAACCTGTAATCGGCGAGCGCGGCGGTGGTCGCGGAATAAACATCGCTACGAGATGACGAGCATCGAGAAAGGCGGCTCTCTGACCGGCTGGTCGGCCGACAAGCCGCACTTTCCTCTCCTCCGTTCGGAGGGTGGAATGTCACCCATTAACATTCCCATAAAACCGCCGCCGCGTGTAAACATTGCGAACGGCGTAAACGGCAGTGGTGACGACGACGGCAGAAAAGAAAGAGAGAGAGAGAGAGAGAGTTTCAGTGGTAGAAGTCGTGTAGGAGGAAGCGCAAATACGCGTCGAAAGAGAGAGAGAGAGAGAGAGAGAGAGAGAGAGAGAGAGAGAGAGAGAGAGAGAGAAAGAGAGAGAGGTAGATGGAGAGATGAGCGCGGGAGAGAGAGCGTGTGAGAAATTCAATCCGCTTCCGCGGGGTTATTATAGTGATAATTTACTACTCTTCTCTTCGGTACGCGGACCATGCCAACCCGTTTATGCATAGCCGTGGAATGCCGCGGCAACGGGTCCCATGGGAAATCTCGTAGAGTTGCGGCGAGGCGCCTCCCGCATTTAGAAAAGAGGCCTAATCGCGTCGGACCGACTTCTCTGTCTATCTATCTATCTATCTATCTATCCTCTTCTCCTCTCTTTCATTTCCGTCCTCGTAATCAGCGGACGGAACTTAGAGATCGGCCGACACCGCGATTGGACGTTGGACGCGATGAAGCCTCTTAGTCGGTGATTTTGCGCAGGATGTCGGTATGCGACCGGTATATACTTTTAGTGCAATGCGTGATCGTAAACGCAGGTCGCATCCAGCGGACGACGACAACTGTAAGATCGTTATATCGAGATCAAATTTCTTTGGAGTACAGTCTGGGATTGTACGAATTTAACTAGAATATAATAGTATGAACAGATATCTTAAATGATTTATGTTCATCCATATTTTAGCGAAGACCGAAATTGAACGGATAACGAAGTATAGTTGTAATTAATTCATTTAAGAAACTAAAATATACCGATGATTAATTAAAAATTTTATATTATTAAAGAAGGCGATAAATATAAGTATATTTTTAATCATATAAATCAAAGAATATAACGATGCTTCTAAAATATATAATAAATGAAATTAACGCTGAACTTTTTCGTGGTTTCAAAAGCTCTCTTCTCTTGAGAAATTATTAATAATATATACGTATATTTTAAGTACGACAGCAATAAGTTAATTTATAAAATCTTACTCGAGAGAAGGCGATATTTCCTTTCGCGAAAATTCAACGGGTGCAAGTGCGCCTCTTAATGAATCATCTCATGTGGGCGACTCATTTCTCCGTGGCCTTATTTATCATATAGTATAAATGGCACAAGGGGACACGCACGACGGTCTCTCCATGTACGGTCGACGAAGGCTAAGGATAATGCTCGATGCAACTAGGGCAACCGGCGTCCATATTGGGCGAAGAATGTGGATGGTCCAAGGATCAGGTGTATAAAGGTCACTGGGACTGACCTTATCCTAATTCCAACGACCGAGAAATTCGATCGTATAAATTATAGCCCTTTATTCTCCTCCGCTGTCAATTTCCTCGTGAACATTTATTGATAAAAAATACTTTATCATCGATTTTATTTTTCGTCTTTACATCAAAAGTTGTTTTTTTTTTGTAAAATTTAAGTGTCCATCGCTTCTTTTTATAGAATTCTCTTGATAGAAGGAAATGGTAGACATTTTGGCAAGAAATAATTTATGATGTAAGAACTACAAATAAGATTGCAAGACGATAATTGTATGGTATTTATAAACAGTTTCCGATAAATTTTCATAAGCGAGTTGACATGCGGAAGAGGGCATCTTCCATTTCAATATCGATAGCGTACTTAGAGCAAAAAGTAGGAAGATTTCTATTATACATGCCTACAAAAAGTAGAGGAATTCGTATTCTAATCCTTAAACGTGCATCACTAGCCGGCGGAGATACGAGATGTATGCACCGCGTGCACCGCATGCATCGCGGCATGCGCGGATAGACAGATGCGTGACACGCCTGCCTGGCCTCTGTCGTCGGGGACAGCGCTGCAGATTATGCAACGTTGCATCGGATCGCGGGGACCATATGGTGGCGGCGCCTTTATATCTGCTGCCGTCGTTATTGGCGCGCGAGAGTCTACGCCTTGCGCGCTTCTCTCCCCATCTCTTCCCCTCGTTCAGCATCCTATAACCCTTTCCCGCGTCCACCCTGTCGTGTGCGTATTTATCTATCGCGCTTTGCTGCTTCTCTGCCGCGGCGAAGGATCGCGACGCACAATGCACACCGACTGCGCTTTGTGCGTAGCGCGTGTTTAACGCACTTTACCGACTCTCAGAGAGAGAGAGAGAGAAAGAGATGCACCGACTGCGCTATTCCATTCTTAGCTTATCTGAAAGGTGCATGCATATTTTTGGCGTGATAACTTTATATAGCGTATACAAACATATCTTACTCTTCAATCTAGAAACTGTAGAACAGTTACATTTCTTAATTTTGATTTTATTCTAAAAAATGTTTAATATGCGATAAATATTAATTTTTTCTTTCATTATTGATTAATAAATAATTCATCAACAGTTTTTTACGCAACCGCGAGCAATTTCTCTTTTGTCGACTCGAATAAGCAGAGTGAGTTCTAATGACTCTGGTTGATATTTTCGTGGAGCGAATCTAAAATCCTATTTCCATCTATCCAAGTGGCAATACATTCGTATAGATTCGTCTCTACAAGATGGCTTCTAAATAGAATGCACTTGTGCGCGAATGAATGCATAGGAGTGCGTGAAGGATTTCGAGTGGCTTCTATTAGGGCGGAATGGCCATCGGCAATTGCGACGACTACGACCACGACCTCTTCACTTTGATAAGTCTCAGGCGAACATATAGGCGACCTTACGTTAACTGCGTCCCGCGGAATATCTTATCTTACTATGTATAGAGTGCAACACCCGCCTCTCCTTCTTTTTCTTCCTTCGTTTCCTCCCCGACGTCGCGTGGAGTGCGCGCGCGATAAATCCACGTAAAGGGCCCATATAAAACCACAAGGGAGATCCATTCCACCGGGGATTTCCTTCTAACCGCGAGTTCTCTGCCTCTCGCTCCATCTCGCTTCTCTTTCTCTCTTCGAACCAATCGGTTACACGACCGAACCAACTTCCCATGGCGAATCGGTTCTCATGCCCCAAGCCGCCGCGAAAGAGTGGCATTATATTCTGGAGCGGCTATATGCGAACACGCATTGCACGCGTGCACGATCGGGCCCGCGTGTGTGCACATGTGCGACTCTACCACGGCCCACCCGTGTGTGGGTAATTCCGCGGCGCGGAATCTATATAACCCCTCCAACGAGGGACCCCAGAGAGGATCGGAGGTTGCTTATCGTCCGTACAATTTCATCGGCACTTAAAACGTCATCCCGTGAGGCCCCACCTTTTCATCAGCCGCTAATCTCGCTCGCTCGTTCTCGGACGCCAATACCTTCGATGTCGCGCGCGTCTTGCGTATAAAGGGCGTATCAACCTCTCGTTATCGCGCCTCTTATTGCTAAACTATAGATCGCTTGATTGACTTTAAGTTTTTCGAAACTCTTCATTCTTTTCGTTAGCGAAAACAAACGAAAGTCCGCGAGTTATATGATTCGCTTTTGAAAATCTGAATTTCAATATTATTATAGAATTAAGAAAAATATTTAAAATTAAAAGGATAGAGCACATCTTTTGTTAGAATTATTTCTAACTCGACTGAAGTCTCTGTACAAGTCTGACACTATATCTCCGCATCGATAAGTATACGTACCTTACTTATATAACGGACTATCTTGCATTTTTACTATGTAATAATTTTAAGCCAATGTTACGGACGCAGTGAAATAATACGAGTCGAGAAATTGCGGAAAGAAAATAAACGTGGATATTTACCATTGCGCAGACAGAAACGATCAGTTCATTGCGAAATCCAGTTGTTTAGTACGCGTATTTCCGCGTATCAACACTGAATCATTCTTAAACCATTATAATCCTTTTTTTTTCCACAAGTTACGGCTTTGAGCTATACTGATGTTTTATTTTATGTATCATATTTCTTCGTTGTTAATGTATATAGAACTTTAAAGTGGTTTTTTTTTAAATCTTTTTGTGCTTGTTAAAAATCTCGTTGCCGCAGGTATTTGTAATTTCCTCGCGATTTGCGTAACATTAATTTGCACTAAGCGTATTGCCGCGGTGTACAGGTTAGCTTGTGTTTCTGGAAGGACTAGGATTAAGGAATCTCTTAAAAAAAAAAAAATCAGTGTATCATGAATGGGCGTTCGGAACTTTACCGGAAGCGGCCAGTTTCTCGGCCGTTTTACTAGCGCCGACTCCCATTAGATGCCGATTTCACGCCATTGTACCCGTTCTCCGTCGCAACTTCTTCGGCCTTCGCGGTTAATTTCCTGCGGAATATGCATTCGCGTGGCCTTTTTCATAGAAAATCCCAGCCGCATCCTTTCCCTCTTCGTCCACGACTCGGTGGCAGGAAATTTAAATAATTTCGCTAATTTGATTCGCACGCGATTCTCGTTAGCCGCCAAATTATACACAATCCTCGCGTTTCTTGCGTTTCCGGCGATTCGCTCGAGGATCAATGATCGTTTGCACGAAAGAGACGGAGGAATGAAACTAGCTCTGCGTTCCTCTCGCCACCGGAAGCGAACAATTTTGTGAGCGAGTCGTCCGATTTAAATTTCTATCTAAATTTCACGCTACGCTCTCGCGCTTTCACTATTTAACACGCTATGTCGATTGTCATAACGATAAATTATTTCCTGACAGCTGTACCACTCTCTTCGCGAAACTTCTGCTCGCATGCTTTTTCGGATATCAGATAATCTTTCCGTGTGCGATTCGATATTCTATCTATTCTAGTGTATATAAAGTAGATCGTTTCATTCGTACTCCACTCTTTGCACTTCTCGTCGAATCGCCATTGACGCCGTGCGTCTTGTCATCGACATGAAAATTCCTGATTGTATACAGACTTGTATCTCACGCCGGCGAAACCTATTTGCATTCCGGATAATAACGCGCCGTAAGACATTGCATATTATTTCTGGAATTCCGCGCGCCGACGTTTATGAACCGACGCACGACACTGCGCGATGCATCGAATAATTTTGCCGATTGGATCCTCGCGCTCGTCGCAGAAGTGCGAGCTCTTTACGAGTTCCGTAAATTTCATTTGTTCTCGCGAGCTCTTCGTCGGGAGAGATCCCTTGTCGCGCGACCAATGACTATTCGATCAGAAGCATACTCCAGAGTTGTACGATATCGTACGATTAAACGATTTCTCTGCTGGCGATCGACACGATTCGCTCGCATTAATCACGATATTTTAGTGCTTTCCCATTTACCATCGTGAGTTTGCGTTTAGACAGCGTACTGAGAGAAAAAAGTACTAAAGGTTAATAAATATTTGTTTGTATAATTGCAATTAAATATTTACTAAATGTAAATAAATATTTATTTAGTACAAGAATTACTAATTCAACTATCATTTTTTATTGAGTAAATATTTCATTGCAACTGTGCAAACAAATATTTATTAAAATTTAATAATTTATCTCTCGGTGCATGTATTGTAAATACAATCGCGTAACGATGGATCCGACAAGAGAGGAAAAAAAAGAAAGCTTGTGTGTGATTCGAACAATTTCGCTAATTTGATTCAGTTATAGCTCTCGTTAGAGACAAGTTTACGTTCCTCGTGGAGAGTCCTACCATAAATGCATCATTATAAACGCTGCTGTCTCTCTTTTCTGCCTTCTCTTCGTCGTGCCACGCACGCGATCGATCGACCGATCGACCGCAGTTTAATTGCCGTATCGATATAATTTTGAACGCGCAATGAGGAGGAGGAGCGATCTCGATATCTCCGATGGTCTCCTCCTCCAATTTCAAGGGCACCGACGATTCGCGGTCGATCGGACGGTCATCTCGGTCATACGATCGGGGTGCTCCTCCGTGCTCTTTCGTGCGTATCCCGAGTAAGTTTCATGCCGCGTCGGCGTGTCGCGACGCAGGCACAACCGTGCGCCGCGGCCGTCGGGCGAGTTTATCGCACATGATCGGCCTTCGGAGTCCTTAGAGTGTTAAATGACGTGTGATATCCGTAGAATCTGCGGTCTTCCCTTCTTCCACCCGCGCGACGTTTCCTATTCGCGGCGTTTTGATCGCGCGGCGCGTATACGTGAGAGCCGAGCGGCGCGGCCGGGATATCATGCCTCGGTGAGATGAAGACGTGCAACGGCGGCTGGCACCGTGCAATCGCAGGTGGTCAATTAGAATCCGCGTTCTCTCTCTCTCTCTCTCTCGCGCGCGCGCGCGCGCGCGCGTTCACACAGACACGCATGCATACGCAGGTACCGCCGCGCGGTAATCGGGCCTTTACAGCTATCCTTTTTTCTGAATTTATAATTACGAGGCCTGCGGCCGCGCGCTCCGTAACGATCCACGCCTTCCTTTTACCAGGCGTTCGCCTCGTTCCCCCGCTCCCCCTCCCTTCTCCCGCCCAATTCGTTCTTTCTCTTCTCGGCCTCCCTCTCTTTTTCTTGCGCATAAATAATAAATGTAATAATACTGAAACGTTACTCGAAGTGCCTGAATAATTGCTTCCCTTTATCATACCCTTCATATATTGCATTAAGAATTAACGCGGATTTATGAGTGAACTTAATGGAAACTGGAGTGAATACATGCTAAATGGTTGAGATCAAGAAATGTGTTTACTTCTATATTTTATGTAGCAAAGATAAAGTAATTGAGTTTGTTGCGTCATTTGAAATTATTATCTAACACGCATCTATTTTTATTAGTTCTCCCGTGGGATTAATGATCAAAGAATATTTAATCTTCTTATACGCTTTTCCTGACGTTTTTCAGAGCCAATATACTAGTTTAACTATTAGCTTTAATTAATAATATAATTGGCGTTTCAAGATATCAAATTGAATATCTCGTCTTGCATGCTTTCGAGGCAAAATTATAAATCTAATTAAGAGAGATATGTGAAAAATGTCTAATATAATATAAAATATATAATATTGCAGAGTGATTATTTTGAGCGCAATAATTTTTAAATCTTGTGTTTGTGTGTTACAGTATCACCGCAGCTTTATGGTTGATCGTGAGTAATTCCACTCGTTGCGCATCAGGTCGGTGAGTGAAAAAATAAATTTTATTTTAATATTGTGTAGATATCCTGCGCAGGACAAAAAAAGACACTGAAAGAAACAGTTTGATAGCTATTACAAACTCTTTCTTTTAGTAATCAAACAATTTTTCGAAGGGGAAATCAAGTACCCAATCGCGCGCGATCGGTCCGGGAGTGCCGTGTAAAGCATCATCGGGCGCAATCGTAACCGTATTTTCGCAAGTGAGTGAGTGCAACGAATCTTGTTGATGGTAAGAAGAAGAGGATGAGACCTGCGAGGCAATCTTGAGGTGAGTTCAAATATATACAACATATATACATGCTAGGTTTATAACATATCTAGCCTATCTAACCAATAGATATCGTATGTTACAGATATTCTTCGTCGAAGGCGACGAGAAGAGGACATCACCTATCGTCGCCGACTTATAATAAAATAAACGAACCGCAGCCGGTTCGTCGCGTCGCGCGTTTTTTTCCGGGAGTGCCGTTTAAGTTATCGGACTAATAGACTTTTTTTTTCTATAACTCCCATTTGATAAACTCCTAGTTCGAGGGCCGGGAATCGCACCCCCGCTGCTTGGCAGTGGATATCTTCTCTCTGGGGCGTTGCGTATGGTGGCTAAGAAAGACGGCGCACCGCGACGTTCCATGCCGAGTGCCCGTGCACGAAGTAATGCCGGGCCGCGTTATAGCATGTTTCCCCTGTGTGCATGTTGCGCGGTTGTCTGGTTGTGTGAGGTTTACACGCTCTGTCTTCGGCGATCGGTTCGGTCCTAAGTGGTAAGAGTTCGGATCAGTTGCCTTGGATTCGCACGTTTCTCTTGCTCTCGTCCACCTAAGGCTTTCTTAGATCCTTGATACCCTTTTTGGATTCTTTGGATCTGGGGTTTGAGCTAGTGAATCACATTTAATCTGACTTGGTCAGAACTTGGCCTTGTAGGTTAAGCTTGTGACGAGAGGCTGGCTCTCATTTCCTGATTCGTCTAAAATGCTAGACGTCGGCAATGAGTACCTTCTTCTCTCGTCCTGCCCGAGTGTCTTGTCGACGCCGCTTGGATATAAGATCCAGTGGGACTGATTAAGATGATCCGTTGGCTGGGCCTATGAACGAGTCAATTTTAGACGTAATTTTTGTGAGACAAGAGGCGTAGGAATTCAATACCATTGATTTCGTTTTCTTCCGCGCGGGGCTTACCCTTTTTCGGGGGCAGGTACGCGTGCGTCCTACTCGTCGACTCGGGGTGCTGAATCCACGGGAATCCCTCTGAATGGGAACTCATATCATGGGTTTTATAAACCCGAAGTGCCGCAGTATTGCGCGAAAAATTTTATAGATAATTAGTCCACGCGCGCAAATTTAGTATATTATTCGCGAGTGTTTCGCGTGTGCAATGAAAGGAAGAGGCTTAACTACCTGGAGGACTGAGAGGAGGAGGAGGCCTGGGAGAGGCATCGAGCCACAGCGGAGCAACCTTGGGGTAAATATAATTCTTTATGTATATAAATTTAATAATTTTTTGCTTTTTATTCCGTCTTATAGCAAATTAAAAAAAAAGATACTTAAAAATAGGAAATTTATATAAAATTGTATATACATCCAGAGAAAAGTTATGTTTAAATTGATGAAATCGTTTTTTTAATTTGGTTTTCTTAAATTGAAATAAAAATACCTTTGCGGAAAATAGAAATTTATTTAATTTTAAGAAATAACATTATTAGCCTTTTTAAAGTAAATAAATTATTTGTTTAATTTAAACAAATAATTATTTAATTCAAAAAAAGTATTGACGGAAATGTAACAAATAATTTAGCTGTTCTGGTTTTAAAAATATATTTCTTTTGTTTAAAAAAAATTTGTGTTGCACAACCAAAGTGTTTTTTTAATTCTAATAAAAGGAACAATTAAAAAATTTCTTTAAGTCAAAGAAACTTTTCTTTAACCGTAGAACAATGCACGAATTTCTTTGAGTCAAACAAATACTGTCTGACTCAAAGAAATCTTTCTAAGAATTAAAATATTGATTATTTTGAGCGCAGTTTTAATTTTTAAATTTTATGTTTTTGTGTTACAGTAATCATCGTAGCTTCGTGGCCGATTAACTCCGCTCGTTGCGCATCGGGTCGGTGAGTCAAAAATTAATTTTCTTAGTGCATGTCAATTTTTGCAAATGTCCTGCGCAGGATTTAGTGTATTAAAAAACGGTGTTGTATTTTTCATCGACACAAGAGGTATTTCGCAAGACGATCACCTTTCGTGTCGTTCAAACGATCAGCTATTGCCCATCGATCACCATCATCTGTGTTTCATTTGGCGGAGTTTCTCCGCCAACGGTATCTTTGACGTACGCACACACAGACGTATCGTGCACACACACATGGGCTATACACTGACTTCTCCGTTTCTGCGCCGTTCCGGGTTTGACCCGGTTCTTTGCCGGCATACAGTTATGACGGCTATGCTTACCGGCCCGTGTCCACTCTCGATTTTGCCGGGGGAATTCACTCTCGTCGAAACGCGAACGTAACTTGCGCTGAATTTCCATTGGTAGCCGACGCGCTCCACCGATCGCGAAACGGCCTTGCCCGATCGCCACCGCGACCGGTTACCGCGGACCGACGATTGTGCGCGGCCCCGTTGCACGCCGGACCTTAAATTTTGATCCGGCAAATCTAGCATATCGACGATTAACGGCCTCCATAGGGCCGCCTAGCACGACCTGGTTCTTTATCGTTGCGTCTGACCACTCCAGGCTGTTTCTACTGTCGATGAAATGATTCATAAATAATATATCGGTTTTCTTACTGCAAGATTGTATTTCAGTTTCGCAATAATTCATGGTTAAAATAAGACCGAATTTTATCATAATTAGACTTTTAGGCAATGAGTTGTTCATTAATAAATTAATACATTCAATTGTAATTAATTATTTTTAAAATTTTTTAGAGAAGTCTTTAGTTTTAATTAGGATAAGTAGGAAACGTGACACGTTTTTTTCAAGTGTCGTTGTATGTTTAATATTTTAGTATAAAAAAATGTTAATTGTGTGAATTTTGTTTTGAAATTGCAATCAGCGATAGAATAGTACTATATCTGATGGTACTAATTAGAACCCTTGTCAAATATACTAATATTTATTGTTTTCTTTTACTTTAGAGGAGGAGGTGTCGTGCTAGATTTACGAAATTAGCACATTTTTATTTTTGTTTTATTGGAGGAGCAAAAACTGCAGAACTCTTTGTTATTTTTATAAGGAACTTCGGAATTATAAAAAGTGCCACTGGAACTGTATTTTTTCCATATTAACAGAATGTCGTGCCAATTTCATAGATCCTTCATAATATACTTTACATTTGGAGAATAATGTATTTTATGTTTTGTGTGCAATAATTTTAAACTTTAGAACATATTCTACTGAATTTAAATACAAGCAATTATATTAATGTTATATATTATTTATAAAAGTATTTATTATATACTAATAATTAAATTCATCTTTAAAATACCAATTTTAAATTATCATGACAAATAAAAATACTTATTTTTAAAAAATAAATTTAAAAATAAATTTTAAAAAAATAAATAATTCTATAAATTAAACTTTGCACTTTTATCGTCTCATGTTCGCCTTATGTTCGTCTTATGTTAAACCGTTTTCACTGTTGCAATAACATGACACATTGCATTTTCACACGCACGGTTATAAATCAGTTCTACGATTTCTACAAGTAATATACGTGTACTTCTCACAAAGTCATAAAATTAGACGACTCTCGCTCGAAACTTAAGACGCTCCTCAACAATGTTTCGTTAACGATCGTCATGTTTAGCACAGCGTACACATCATGCTACATTTCTAATCAATTATAAAAGATGTTACTAATGTGTGCGGAAATGTCTTCCACCATCCATCGTGCATCGCTGGAAAGTTGCTGCGACTCGTTAGTTCTCCATTAAAGATCTCGGAGCGAATCGTGCGGTTACGAGCTGAATTCGACACGGGGTATTCGCGTAATTTGCGAACCCATCTTTCATACTATTTCGGTTTAGAAAGTGCGCACAATAGATGCTCCGAGGTACGATGGAACTGAGAATTTGTTTAACATTAAATCGTGCCGATGCCTTAGCAAACGTCGCGTTTCACTTACGACAATTGTTCGTAGACGTTTTTCACGCCATTTTCTCGGTCACTCGTTTGTCCGTATTTATAATTTTCTAAGTTTATGTACATTATGGTGACAGCTATTTTACTTTGTGATTCATCCCGTTAGCGATATCGTTATCTGACGCGTGCTTCTCACAAATGCCAGGAGCCATTGGAATTGCCTTACGTGCGTGATCATGCATTCACGCGCGGAGCAAGATCTCGCAACGACTCTGAGAAAAACGGGAATTCGTGCCAGTCAATTAATGCACGGTGTTTCCTCGCTCGCGGTTTTTTTTTTTACTTCTGAGTAACTTGATTATTCGTCGATTTCTCGTAAATTGCGATTGTGCATTTATGTCTCTTATTAAGAAAATATGTGCCGATAAAAATGCAATAACTAGCCGCATTTATTACAGAGTAAGCTGAAGCTTGCGTGCAAACAGACAGATATTATCAGGTATATTGTTTGAGAAAAATTTGATCTTGATTGCAAACAGTTACATCAGTCTTATACAATAATTCTTATAATGAATAGCAACGGGAGGTTTTCAACATATATAGAAAATCGGTTCTAAACAATTTTTTATTTTTTTAAAATAAATTTTTTATGTTGTGTATTCTTTTCTCTTATTGGCTCAATGACAATGATTCGACAATAACAGTCGGCATAATGGAATTGTAAAGTGCACATTACAATATCTAGTGAAAAATATATGTTGAAAGAGATTATAACAGCCCTCTCGGGGATCGTATTTTCGTCTTCACCGGCTGCGATTAATCCGTACCATTAGGTGCATCTAAGTACCGGCCGAGCGATAATGTAACTCTAACTTGACCATACTGCCGAGGTACTCTTCCTCCCCGCGAATAATTATACTTTCCATAGGCGGCTGATAATTACAGAATACTGATACGCCGCCGAAAAGGAGAAACAAAAATGGCTATCGCGCGAGAGGGATAAACGGGGGGCGGACGGTGGTTGGACACAGTCTACCTGGATCGAGCAACGGCCGTCGAAGAAAAACAAGTGACAGGCGTTGTTAATTGGCAGCCTCTAGATGGCAATTAAGATTAATAACAAGCTAGCAATCGTCTTGACTGCCAATACTCCTCCGCGCGCGTAAATGCACAGCGTGAATGCGCGCGCGATAGGGCCGGTTCCACATCCGCGAGATATCCCCATTAACGAATCCCTTTAGATTTCACGCACGTTTAATTCATTGTGCGTGTGTACGCGTGTGCGTGATTTTAATAGAATTTTTTAATTCCTTCTTTTGCGGCACAAATAAGTTTCAAGTAATTAGAGCAGTTTTATGAATTATACGTTTCGGATGCGCGGATTTCAAGTCCTTAGATTATCAACCTCAGAGAAAAATTTTATATACAGCGGTGGCAGCTATAAAAAAATGACTTTCTTCGTAGAATTAATGTACGTAGTTCAATAAACTATTTTATAGTTATTGCAACTAAAGTTTTAATAGACATTCGATGAGAGAGATAAAATCGTCTCGAATTCAACGAATAGTCCTGGCAACGAAGGAAGATGCGAGAAATCTTATGTAGAAGTCAGTCTTGCTTGTAAACATGAAGAAGTCTTTCATCTGCGGAACAAACAAGCTCGCCGATAATAAAATACACACGCTTAATTCGAAGCTCGCGTCCGGTGTACGATCGGATACCCTGACGAGATACAATCGATGATCGAGACTTTCATTCTTACGCGGACGTGTCTCGCGAATGCCGCCGCGATTACCGAATCCGACATTCGCACGGGGCGGTATTTGAGGTATCTCCGTTGCCGCTGTGCAAAGATCTTTATATGGTACCTCTTGCGAAAAAGGATACACCTCGCACGACAGCCATAACGGATGGTATCCGCGCGTGTGGCAATCGGTTTCCATCTCTGCCCGCGTCTTAAATGCATTATCGCGTGTTAACGACGGAGTTCGCAAGCAATGTCGCAAGTGCGAACTGCACCTCGATAAATGCTCAATGATGCTGCGACGCGATGAAAAATCACGACGGAATAAGTGTTAATTGACGCCGCTTATTTATTCTACGTGTGCCTAGCATATTAATTTTACTTTTTTGCTGTCTTGTTTGCTGAAATCTTACTTTTCTTAACGCGAGATGCATTAGAAAATATAAATATAACGAATTTTCGATTAAATCAATATTATTTTGAAGATGAGCTTATTTCATTGCGTCGAGAATTTATTGGATGTTTTCGGATTTGCTAATCAAAAAGAGACAACGAACTGTTCATCGCGAACTTGTTCATTCTTTTGTTTCGCTTGAAATTCTTTTGCGTTCTCGTTCTTGTGAAAAGGTCGATTCGGCTGTAATACTTATTGGCAGGCGCGCAACAACAAAATGCGGCAAACCGGTCGCTTTCGCTTTCGAATTCACTCTCACTCTGCTCGCTTTGAAGGAGAGTAGCCTTCTCACCTGTAACGATCAAGTCATCTCGGGATTTTAAATTGAAGGCATCGGGCCTCTTTGTTTCCTTCTTTGGTTATCGCATCGCGGTCAAGATGATATCATGGCGGAAATAATACGTGTCAATTATATGCGAATGTTCGACTGTTTGAATCCGTCTTGCGAATTGAGAAAGTTTACAGATGAATTTGGCAGACAAGAAGATTAATGCGATCTGAATACACAAACGCAGCGCGATTTCGAAAGACAAAGGATATATTCATATCTTCATTATATTTTCGAATTTAGTTTTTTAAAACGAAACTACAGATGCTATTATCCTTTCTGTCGAAAAGTTATCAATTTTCATTATTATAAGTTTTATTTTGTTGGCACTGAATGATGCGATGTGTATTCATACCGAGATATCAGCTGCATCATCGTGCAGCTCGAGACGATAAAGATGCAGGTCTTCCGTGACTCGCGTAATTACGCAGACGTTATCTATAAATTCGCTTGTTACGCGGATATTTATCTGCGAAAGAAAATAGGTGGAAAATACTGTCGGTGCGAAAGAATGAATTGCGGTGCTGTACATGCAATAATAATAAGATATTTTTACGGGACGTATCGATTGCGCAAGCTGTCCCGGCGGCTATGAATGACGAGATCACGTTCACCATCTAATGATCTTTAATTAACTAGCAATTCCGAAGTTACGCGTGTCGGTGGGAGGCGGCGATTCTGACTTGTGGAAGCTCGCATCCGTCATGCCTCATTAAATGCCTAAACGATAGCCGTAACTCTCTTGAATTCCATTTGCAGTCATTAATTTACGAACAACCTTGCGGGAGAATATTTTGCTCTTACATCACAAGCTAATTCCATTCGTTGTACTGTTGATAAGTGTACAGGTAGATAATGTAAAAATATTTGAAAGTGGAACGAACGGTAATTATACATTTCAAATTTACATAATTTAAATAATCCAGTTATATCGCGACAATTGTTTGTACCGGTTGTATTTCTTCTCGAGATTTACGAGTCTTGCGGGATATTGATTGGAGGAGAAACGAGAGCGAGCGTTTCCTCTCGCGCGAAATCGAGGTTAAGGCGGAACAGGTTGACACCTTGATGGGGTTTCGTAATTCTACGTCCTCTGCGCTTTCGGGGAAATGACGAGCGCGAACTTGCGCAAAAGTATCGCGGCGGCGGCGGTTTTGCAAGGCGACTCTCGCGAAAGAGGCTGCCGCGTGCGATGCGTATCCGCACGAGATAGAAAGCGTGGGCTCGCGAAGGTACATACGTACTGATATATATTTTGTAGACCCACGCGCCTTCGCGAACGACATTCCTTTCGAGATGGAGTCGCCTCCGGAGAGCTCTCGGCCGCGCCGGAGCGGGACAAGTTGATGCCCACGTATACGTACGCGTACGCGAGGAGAGAAACAGCTGTCAAAGACCGAGCGCGAGCAATGGCAAAGAAACTGTTACGATTAAAATTCCCGGGAACGAGGATACGCGCCGCGACGACCTACTTCGCGCTTCTCCTTCGTCCCTGCGATCCAGCCGCGCGGGAAACGTTACCGTACTGCACTTCCAAGGTTCATTTTACGTATCGAACTGACAGTATAGAGAACGTTACAAGTTCTGTAGCTAGAAATTGAGCAAGACGTCAAGAAAGATGCGTGATATCGCGATGTTGCTATATTTTTTTTAGGAAATTACAATATTTTATAGCACATTTAAAAATATTACATATTTTTAATATTTTGCAACATTAACATTGTCGTATGTGACATTTGTTTAACAATTATAACTTAGGATTAGAATGTTGTAATAGGTCAATAAAAGAAGCATCGTTCGAAAGTTTTTACATGGGATTCTCAGAAGTGGCTCGTAGATTATGCTCGTAGTGAAAAAAGGCTCGCTACTTTTCATAAATTCTCAAAAACATAAGACTTCTTTGTAATATGACATAAGCGTCACGCGAAACATCCGTGTAGTTAGTAACTTAAAAAAATTCACTCACCGCAAACGACCGCGGTGTGCGGAACAGGCACGTTGAATCACTCACCTGCAACAGAAAAGAAGAAAAATGTTAGCCGTGAAATTTAGATATTCCTCGAAGGAATTCAGGAATTTCTTCGTTTCCGCCGGAATAAAAGTAGTCGTTAATAACTGACTCAACTTGGTCAACGTGCAATTTTATCTGTTAATGAATGCGGTGGCAGGTCGATCGTAAATACACTTAATTATTACTTTGAAAACCGCAAAGATATATGTGGCAATTAATTTATAGCTATATAGAAGTCACGTGGACGTTTTATCTTCCTAGTAGTACTTCGTATTCGGAATATTATATTTGAAATAAAAATCATATTCAATTTTCAAAATAAGAAGCACTTATTTATTGATCTGATAGAAGAAAGAATAATTAACTGATTATATTTTAATGTTAATTAAAAATGTCTATTTAATTAATTTTATTAATTGAATTTAAATTAGATTGTATTAAAATCATTTTAAAGCTGTTTCGCAAACGTAGCTATATTATCTTTATCCCGAATCGATCTATGTGGCCTTTATGATTTACGCATAGACTCTTTTGGATTAGATTACACATTCTATAATCCAATCTCCGCATTAAATACGGAAACACCTTCACCTAACGACCGAAGCATGTTGCAAAAAAATAATGCTGTACGTTAGGTGTCCGACTACTTTCTCGGATTACTACTGACACCTATGCGACAGATAGAGATCAAAAGTGTACGTATCGATAATGCCATGGATATGTGTAGCGAACATGATCGCAAAAACGCTTCATACGTCGCATTTTGTGAAACGACGAATCAATAATAATTAATAGCTAATAGCTGGCCGTAATTATAAAATGAACCGTAATTATATAGCGCGAACTATAATTACGCAGCGCGATAATTATTTTCGACACATCGATAACTTTCTTATCTCAGGCGCATCGTTCACAAAAATACAATGTTGCTATGGAAATTGACGTTCATTAATTTTCGCAGGCGCGAACTTTTTATCAGACAGTCTTCAAATTGTCTCTTTTTCCTACCAAATTAATTTTGCGTTAATGCAGCATAATTCAAAATCGCCATTTCAGTTAATTTAAATGGAGAGACGTCTAATATATGAGTCTGGTTTTTCCGCGATCTCATTATCCGTAATTATATCTTGTGCTAATTGTCATGTCTCGGGGAGACGTTTAAGACCGACGACACGAAGAATCACTTATTAAATCTTAGCCCATTAATTCCGCACGCGGAATACCGGTGGCTGAGACGAGCGGCAGCCGAGGACCTTTGTAAATCGCAGAAACGGCGCACGGGTGCCGCGCTCAAAGCGCGGAAGTGCCGGCACGCATGATCTCGTAATGTTCGTCGTCGGGGTGCCGGCAACCACGCACGTGGACAGTCCACCGTGGATTTGCATAATGAGAAATTATATGTGCGCCAACAGCGAGGACACCGTGGTGCGCGAATGGAAACACATACGCACGCACGCGCGCACGCACGCACGCACGCACGCGGCCGCACGAGAGTATAATGATCGTCGGTTATTTATACCGCCGTTGACCTCTGCGGCACCCCATGTGCCGCGTGAATTACCACGCGAATTCAGTGAACGCTATTTCTAAGGCAGTACAAGAAAGGATGTGGACATTATGGGAAATACACGTTGACCGTTCCCCGTTAGTCACTTTCAAATTTGCCATATGAATTCTGTAAGGTGATCTCGTTGCCTGATCTCAATCTTTCCAATTGATTCAGTTGTCTGATCAATCTATCTTTCCTTTGTACTTGGGAAATAAGATTAATCGACTTAGTTTCTTGATCAAGTTTACAGAGATATGACAAATTGTTTCGCAAAGTTTTTTCCTCTAATTAAACACATTAGCTCCTTTTTCTTTAATCATTTTCAAATAAAAATATCAATATTCAATATTACTCAATCAACCACGTGAAAGCAAAAGCATTGTGCGGTAATGCTTGCGTATCTTTAATCGATTAGATAAAAAACAAGTATCGATATTTTCAAACATCTTGGTTGTATGCGAACACGGTGCACGCAAGGTGCGTGCATGCCTGTGTCCGCGCAAAGAAATCGCACGTTCGACGGGAACGGCACTTGCTCATGTTTACCGGAGCAACTCTATTAATTACTGTTAATCGTGGCAATTAATCGCGCGACGTCCCGTGCCATCTCCAGATGAGTTACTACATCGAGCACGATGTAGCCGTAGCTCACTGTCATTGGCGTACGAGTTATCGTTTCTTATCGGGACCGTTACCACGCCCTGCATCGGGTCTTCCAACCGAGTCCTCGGGACGATGTTACAACCACTCGCATGCTCGTTACAACCCCGTGTCTTTCATAAGCTGTCACGTCACGAACGCGCGAAAACTCGTGCAAGAGCGAGTTTCCGATCTGGAAATGTGTATGCGCGTGTAAACAAGAAGCAAAGAGTCCAATAACTAACTCATAATTTATTTAAATAATTACGCTTGATATTATCCTTATCAATAAGAAATTTCTATCGACCATTTACAATTTACGATCAACATTAGTGTAGAGATCTCAAAATTGATTATGGAAAAGATTTCTCTGAAATTATCTCTAAAATTATCGGTAGCCACGCAGGAACAATTGCGGTGAAAAATTCAAACGTTTCTTTTAATAAACCGGCTGCGTTCGGCATCGCTGATGTCCAAACTCGCGCGCTGGCGTTACGCGAAAGCTCGAGCGTACTTCTCAAGGAGTTCCAGTAGGCACGTAAAACAGGTAATTCGCGTCCCGAGACACACGAACTCGTTTCCCTTTACGTCTATGCGCAGATATGTGCGCGCGCGCGTACATACACATGTGTACACTGCAGTTGCGTTTACCTTCTCGGCCTTCCCGTGCGTGCTGCAACGAAGGGAAAGAAACGGGGGAAAAAAAGATTAAAAAAAAGGAAAAAGGAAAAACGGCGAGTCGAAGGACTCGCGCCGTGAAAAAGGAGAGCGCCGCAAAGTGGAGTAAATGTCAACGGTTAATTGCGAGTGTGCGATGCATGCACGCAGTGTCCTAGAACTGTCGCCAGCTGCACTTTTCATCTACGAATTCTCGAGCTAATTATAATTAATGTTTACTTTAAGATAATTGGATAGTAATTTCCTCTCTCGACTATGTTTGTTTTTCAACGAACACTGAACTGTGCGACATTGAAATTTCTTTGCGGAATCTAATGAAACTTATTACGAAATATGAACCTTTTCTTATACGTCGTTAATTGCTCGCATTTATATTTTTTTATTCTTATGCAAATTTTAAATTTATTACAATCGTTTTTCACTGTTTGTAACTTGGGAATCGCTAATAACTTGTACGTTTTGAGTGAGAAAAAAAATCAGTGAGGGATAATAGCCACTTTTTAGCCAAGAAGTTAGCAGATAAATGAAAGCGGCGACAGTCGTGAGACACGCTGTACATGGCTGGAATAAATTCTTAGGACCCGTTTTGCGGCTCGTGGACTGTCCATAGACTACTGTAAATCAATCGGCTGCGGTTTTGCAAAGCGGTCGCGGTTCTACGGCGTTTAATTATACCATTATTCGCTGCCGCTATAGTCCGCGTGACGAAATGACGAAGCGTACGATCGTGAATGGGAACTATGCGCCGCCAGATACGTTTCGTCGGTGATTAATTTCTCAATAAAGTAAACCTAGTTATTTCAATCTTTCGATAAATAGCTAAATTACTTGCAATTGATTGTAGCAAGACTAAGCTACGATGTTAATTTTTATAATGAATTATTTAATGAATTATTTAATTTTACTAATTATTTGCTCTGTATGTCTTTACGTTACATATAATTTTACAGATTTTATATTTTCTTACATAGTTTATCTTCGTTCTTTCACATTTTATTTTTAATTATTAGAAAAATTAATAAATAAAAATAAAAATAAAATAAAAATATTATTAAATTTATAATTAAAAATAAAAATAAAAAATTAATTAAATTTGTATTTATCATTGCATATCTAAAATTATAGTTTTCATTTTGCAATATATTTTTTAAATGGGTTTTTAACTATATCCATAAGTGGAGTAATCTTTGTACGTAATATATATATATATAGCATTACATGGAAAATGCATCTTTTTCATCATCGTGGCGAGATCCATCACTCTCTGACCTTTCCGCACACAACAACGTGTTTTCTAATTCATTTAGAGGCTTGCCGATGTGTGCTCACACGTTTCTTGCTTCTCCCCGGCGAAATTTTCTGAGCTGCAAAGTGATTTCGCCGACCGGCAATTTTGTCGTAATCACTTTCTTGCGTGCGTACGGAGAGTCGCGTTATCGCACCGATGTGTCCGAGCTGATATATAAGATGGACAATGGCCACCGGTTATTATCCCTTCCCGAATGCAATTCGCATAGGACAATAATGGAAAGCGTCGTGCCCTCAAGCGTGCAAGATAGTGGCTTCGATAATTAGAAGAAAGTATTTGATTGCTCGCCGAATAAGACTGTGGCATTATTAACGTTATTCTTAAAAGTAGCAGAGGTAAATTAAATTAGCGAATGTGAAATAAATTTTATGTTAAAATTTCACTCTCAGCCTCTCTATTTATAATAACTTTAGAGTTATCGCTAACGTTTAATTTGTAATATATCTTTTAATATCCTCAGAAATGTAATATTTAAGTTTTGAAGTTTGTTAAATGTCATTTTTTATTAATCCTCTCAAATTGTACTTGCTATCCATTAGCAAACGATAAGATATAAATTCCATCAAAATTATGGATGCAGCGACAGTTGCTTAACCAGAGTTCCGGAAACCGTGTGGCTTCAATTAATAAATTGACGATGGTAGACCGCCATACATCGCGGCGACCGTGTCGCATTTGGAATGCGAAACCGCGTGTGCATAAACGCGTAAACAATTACGTTCGCCGCATAAATCGTCAGCGCTGGTACATGATACAAGTAACTTTACGATAACGAAATTCTGCGCCGCGTCGCGCTGAATTTATAGCCGAAGGATTCGCGTTCTTTTCATTCCGAAGGAGGCAACCTTGCAGTGTACACATCACGTGGGTGTGGACCTAAGACGAGTTCTGAGCGCGGCGAGACGCGATATTGAGAGTTGGGCGAGGTCGTGGTAGGTCGTTCCTTCGGCTCGTATGCCGTGCCGTCGAAGGTAAAGGCGTTCTCACATAAAACGAAGAGCGGAAAACAAAAGATATTGGGTCATTCCATCTTGGGTTTTTCCGTTATACGAGCGACAAAGCGATTAATACCGCTTGAAGATAGACTATAGATACGCAATGTAAGGAAGCATAATGCAAATGTAACTTGTATATTGAACGTAAATTAAAAATTACATTTCAATAATTAGCAATGATCTTTTAATTTAGTATCTACATCTAGCGTGACGTTTCATTAATGAAGGAGAAAATTTTCCGTCGACTGAAATGGAATTCCCAGGCCATCTTTTTTCTCTTGCAATGATTATTGCATTGTACTTCTGTATGTTGCTCGTGCAGAGCGACGAGGCGCTCAGTCAAGTTCACTGGGTTAATGATTATCTAACATTTTCCCATTCTCGCGTTCACAGGCCATTTGAGATATTTCAGAGGCATGGAAAAAGTGATAGATCGTTTCGGTTTCTTCGATTAAAACGTTCTTGAGCAATGAGTTAGTTAAACGCGGGTAACCTTTCATTCATGGCGCGTTTGACACGTAGATTTCATAGAGATGGTGTAATAACAGACTTACGGTGTTGTGTTTGAATTAACTTTACAAAAGACACTAGTTATTATACGTACTAGTATTATAATTACTATAGTTTCATAAATCATATAATCTTTTCATTTGCGAGTATCCTGCAGCCAAGTGGAAACATAAAGTCTTCCTCACTAGTCTCGTAAACACCGTCTGTTTTGCAATCTGTATTTATGAGGTTCATGAAACTCTCCTTTAGCGTTAATGTGGCTACAAAAAGGATTTAAGTAAGAGTAGTGCGAAGCCCCAGGCAGGTTGATACTCGCATGACGGTACTAAGCCATGAATAAAATATTATAGACACTATTTTTATGCTTTTTCACTCTCTCTCTTTTTCTCTCTTACGCACACACTCTTCTACGTTTCGCTGCCAATGAATTGCTTAACTGAGGCACATTGGGACGAGACCATGGTAAAATTCTTCATGCGGCGAGGGAAGAGGGAGGTGGAGACGCGACACGTGAACGGGCTCGGCTTTCCACATTATTTATCTCCGGCCGCTTTATTAACGTCCTTCCACCGCGGCTTATTAAATAAAGCAATTCCCCGCGTAGGTGACCTCCGACCTCGGCCGGCGCAGATCCCGCAGAGATATCGGTTTCGTTTTCACCGTGACGCAGTCGTGTACACCACACGGCTGCTTACGTCGGTGTACACGCAAGTGTATGCGTGCGTTTTGCGTATGTATATATTGCGTGCATCGAATATATCGTCGATATTGCACCGCGGGCAGAGGCGTGGCTACCGGTACAGGTACAAAGTTCTTTTCTTCAGCGAAGAATATAAGGAAAAAAAAAAAAAAGATGCTTGCAAGGAAAAGGGGAACACTTCGAAATTAATAGAATTATTACGTGTACCACGTAACAATTAACAATTTAATTATATTCGCTGATTGTTTCAAAAGTTCCTGTGGTTTAAATTATTTAGATATTCGCAACTACGTTGCGAAGATAATTACATATTTATAAACTTGGTATTTTGTGTTCGTAAAAAATTTAGAGATTCATAGTAGAAAGTTATGGTAGTTTTATGAAACATATTGTGGTGCATCGACTACTAAATAGTTTTCTTCGTGAAGGAAGGAGGAATCATAGCGGCAATGCGAGAGCGCATGCCTGTTTATACGCGGTTATACGCGGTGAACGTCGGCGGTTTACGTTTGCGGTTGTGTGTTTGCCGGTGCATCGTTGAGCAATCGGTGTATACATTAAAGTTCCATTGGTAATGTGTGTATAATAATATTAATAATATGTATACAGTAATAACGATAAGTATACACGCGATACTCGTAACACCTTTAAAATATGTAATAATCGTAATAACGCTTTAAGAAGAATATTAAAGTAGTGAAGCAATGAAAACTCGAATATAACATTTCTGCAATGCGCACGTTACAGTGTTCTGGGTGAAATAAATTTTTTTTTCATGCGACTCAAATTTTTAAATTAAAAATTTTCCGTTTTCGTCGTTCGGCTCGATTTATTCCAATAAATTTCTTAATCAGTCTTCTACAATTCAATAAAAAAAAGTGTGGTTAAAGTTGTTATAGTTCATAGATAGTAGTAATAATTTTTTATGTTGCGGAATCGAAATATTAAGAAAGAGAAAAATATAAAGCTTTAAAAAGCTACTAAAATGTAAAATAATCTAATATTATCAATAACATACTTATTATTTTTATTATTCAATTGCAAAAGAAAATCGCGCAAATTTGATTGATTCTACTTGCTTTTGTCTAAGAAAACTGCATCGGCATCAATTTACCATATTTTACATATGACATTTTATTTTACTCGGTAAAATTTTGATAATTACTCCATTTGAATCAAATAATTTTTTCTTTCTGTATCACGCTTTTGAAAATAATTTTCTCATACAATTTGCATGATGTAATTGTTTTACTTCGATGCATAGCTTTTTTGTCATTTTCGACAAATTGAAATTATTCTTGGCACGAAAGCAAGATGATTACTAACGCTATCAATTAATTAGTATATTTTAGCGACACAGTGGAACCACTTTCTACATATGGGAACATATTGAATCGAAAGGGGGCTGCTTGCAAAGGTCTTTCTGCGTAGATACCTCCTTCCAACCTGAGTTACTTGTCAGTGTCAGTCATTTTTTTTCGGAGCGAAAAGAGCTTTGCGAAAGCAAGACACCCTGCATAACGAGTATTGCATTATGCGAACGCGCGCTGCAACACACGGATCGTGCCGTCGATCGCGGCGTGTGTGCACAACGGATCGACTTTGTATAGGTTTTGCATAGATTTAGGTGCACAGGCATTAGCGTGAAACACCAACGTGCGACTACAGTTTAGACGTGTGCGCTATCACACGTGTTCCGCGTACATCGCGGTCGATACCGAGTGCAGCGCACGTGATAGCGGCACCGGCAGACGTGTGTTTACGCGCGGGCAGGTGCATGTGTGTGTCGGCGAACGGCGTGCTGGCCCCGCTGCCGTTCCGCAGGTGAAGGCGATATTGAAAGTACGGTTCCGTTTTGTATCTCGTGAATTTGCAGCGTGTGAACGGTAAGCCGAGCCGGAGCCGAGCCCAGAACTGCATTCGAGAGCAGTCGCCGGTCCACGACGATCGCGGCTGTAACTCTCTCAGCGAGCGATAAAAAGAGTTCCGCAGATAAGTAAAGCGCATTTCGAAATTTGCGTTTGGCGCGAATAATCGTCTTCTACGCGGGACGCGGACCAGCGCGTCTTGCGGCTGGTTACGAAAATATTACGACGTTTGTGTAGGTGGAATAAGATCGTACGTAATGAGGAGAGAAGGTGGTCATAAAAGAAGTAAAAGGCAAATGCTAGCAACCCTGCAACCTGTTGCTCAATTATTGCCAACATTTAATACGTCACTAAGTAGCTTACGCGACTAGCAAATTATATAGAGATAACCGTTTAAGAATTTCCTTAGCAAATTCGCATCGTGCAATCGTACGTCGTATTAAAAGTTTACTGTGCATCGCGTTGATACCCCCACTGTTGGAACTGCTCTCGTAAAATTAATATTATATTCTCCGCGCGTTTATCTCAACCCCGTTCACGAAAACCATATGACGTTTATTGCGTAATATGCTTGCTCGTTATCCGGCAACATCGAGCAAGTGCAAATATATCTCTTGGCAATTTCACTTTCCCGGAGTTGAAACATTCGGCAAAACACGCGCCGTAGATATTGTAATTTATACGATTGGCATAATAATATTCACGATACAGCTCAAACGAGAATGGAAAACCCTCGGCCGTAACGATAAGGCTTGATAGTAGTCATTGTCCTGAATTCCTTTCGGTTAAATGTGAGGTTTCTCCGTGCTGGAGGAGGGATCGGCTACGCCGCAAAACTGATGCAAATATTGTCAGACTGCCGGAAGACTAGAATGACATATGATAAGCAGACAATCGTAAAAAAGCGAGCAATCCATATACCGTGATTTTACAATTTAATAGAAATAAATTACTGACTTCTAAAAAGAGTAAACTAATCAATGTAATTTTTTAATTAACATCTACTATTAATAATAATTGAATTTAGAAAATTTTTATGTTTTAATATGTTATATCTTTTTTTGGTGTTATACTTTTGTAAGAAACTACAATAAATTCGATAAAATTTACATCCGAATGTACGTATTTAATCAAATATTTAATTATCTAGTCTAAATGTTCTTTTGACATCTTACAAAAGAATTAAATATTTTTGTGAAAATGCTTTGTCGAAAATAAATGCAGCTCTTTTGCCGATAGAAACGCGTTTTTTCAACTAATAGCCGAGAGCGAGCAACGGAATAAGCTATGTTGCCATCTGTTAATTCTGTGTCACCTACAAGCGCGAGCTATTCAAGTGGCAGCAGGTATAGTTAATCCAGCATTAAGCTTATGACCGGATCGCGGTCCCCGCACGACTTGTAAATCTCACATTTTCTCGTTGACAACGCTCGCGCCGCCGAGTTGGCATAACGACTCGTAAATTATAACCACGGGAAAATTCCGGATGTCTCTGAGAATTATCGCTGTGTCTGAAGATTATCCGATTAATCTAATTTTGATTATACGATATTATTCATTTAAATATATTATTTTATTTTAAATATTTCGTCTAACTAAATCTTAAATAAAGATCTTCATTTTATTTTAAATAGTAATATTAACTTGATGTAATTATCTCGAGATAAAAAATTAGAGGTCTTGATTGTTTTATACATGTATTTGTATTAAATTTAATTACATAATATTTTTTAAATTATTTAATTTTTTATTATCTATAACTAAAAAATTTATTAATGTCCTAGGAATCTTATTTTTGTTAGGAAAAAATATGCACCAAATTAATAAAAAATTGTTTAGACATTATACAGTCATATATTCAAGGACATTATTGGAACCTCGAAAGCTACATCTAGAAAAACACATATAACGAAGTCGTGAATTAACATCGCGAATTAGTTGCGGACTTTTGCCTTGAATGTCTCGCTTTTTTCTCGTGCGATAAAACAGAAATATTTGTCCGGTCCGAAGGATAAAACACGAGGACAAAACGAATGAAGACTAAAGACACTAAAAGAAATATATTCACTAGCTCGTTCTTGTCGAACTAAGCAAAATCTATGACAAATGAGGCGGTTTAGTCATGTAAATTTTTCGTCGCTGAAAGATCGTATTTTAACCTAGTTTTTAGTAAGTACCTAGTCTTATTTATATCTTTAACGTTGTATATTTTTCAAAGTATCTTATCATGTTATCACGATCTATTTTTTACATTTGTAAGTTTTACAACTGTACATTTGTTTAGAAAACATAAATTCCGCAAAATAAAAAAGAAAACATTTAAAAATGTCGAAAAATATATATAAGTATCTAAACAAATAAAATATGCATACACTATAAATATAATTAAAAAGAATCAGTGGAGAAACATCGGTCGTCTTTCTTTATCAATCCGCGAGAAAAGTGGCGCCGGGCATGTGAGTCATAATCGAGAATAGATCGAAGGATAGATCGGTGGATCTGCGACGAATCCATATAGGGTACGGACAGGTCCTCGCGAGCGATCGGTGCCACTTATGGCAAATCTTAAGAATCCACTTTCGATTTCTGTACGGTCGTGATCATTCGCGGCATATAAACGGAATCTTGTTGTGTACAAACAGAATCTAGCCATGTATATGAGTTTTACGATCTGTGTACAAAAGCGTATGCATACAGAGAGAAAACAAGAAAAAGAGGAAAAGAGGAGGAGAGAGAGAGAGAGAGAGAGAGAGAGAGAGAGAGAGAGAAACAGAAAGGTAAAGAGGTCATCTTTCTCGCGTGCTAGTTTCTTTGTGCGGGAGCGAAGAGTCTTCTTCTCGGCTCACCGCCGCCGCTGCCGCCACCGCCTCTCTCGATGAGATATTACGAAATTCAGCATCTTTTATTGCGCACCGTAGGAGTCAGATTTCCCTTCTGAAATAACGTTCCTTTCCTGCATCGCGATTACCTTCCTGCTACGTCCCGTATTCCAATGTCGCCGATAAGGCCCGCGTAAATCCGCGGATTAATCGTGTCGAACGGTGCATCGTTGCTCCGTGTTTCTTATTCGCCGTCCTTTGCAGCTTCTCTCTCTCTCTCTCTCTCTCTCTCTCTCTCTCTCTCTTTCTCTTTCTCTTATTTAGCATTACTCACAACAGCGTGAGATAATAAATCGGGAAAGGTGAGCTCTCTCTCCTTATTTTTTGTTTCGTGAGAGGGATAGGGAACCAGTGGCAATATTCTACTGTGTTTGATTTATGTTTCCTTGATGATGTATTTGACGCATTTACAATATATAGCATGTATAGTTGAGAAGGCTTGATCGTTCATTTTTTCATCATTTTTAATAATATAATTAAATAAATGCGCATTTTATTCTACTGTTTCATCAGCAAATGATGATCTGGGAAGAGCTAATGGAAAATTACCTTAGTCTAAGATTGCATCGCGTTATGAAGTATTAAAATAATCTTTTGACACAGCGTTAAAAATCAATTCTACAGCAATTATATTAAGAATAAACAATTAACAATAACTAATAATATTTTAGTAATTTTTTTGTCCTATATGCCATCAACAATATTTTACGTAATTAATTTTTTATTGTACTTTCCATCGAATTACAATCAAAAAATTAATATAAAATAAAAATTTTTAATTAATAATAAAATTATTTAGTTAATAAATGAAATAAAATAAATATTATATTAAGTATACAATTGAATCGGAAGGTTTTATAATAAATCTGAATTTTCGAGCAGAAAGTTTTTTTGTCACTGACATCACTCGTGTCGAGCTGGACGACTGATGCGATCAGCATCACCAAATACGAGGCTACACCTTGATTAACATCCAGTCGGCGCGCACCGTGACGCGTCATGTGTACCAGTAGGGCACACACGGCGATCCAATCGTTGGCGCGTTGCATCCAACCGTGGCCGCGGTTGTGCGTACAGGTCGTAATTAAAGGACTGATCTATCGATCCTTTCGGATCTGTCGACATGCGGGACGGCTACCTGTGCCGCGGTGCACGTGCATGCACGTAACGTACGTTTTATATACGGTACGGTACGTATGTACGTGCGTGCACGCTCTCGTGGTGCACACACGGCGGCCATATATGGTGCAGAGACGTTAGCGGTCAGTCCACTGTATGGTGGTAGCAACGCGCCCGCTACCATCTTTATCTCGGTCACGGCGACTCCGTGAAAGTGAGAGCCAGCCGAGTGAGAGCCTCCCTCTCCCCGTCTCGTGATGCCTCGCGAGTAGTACTCGCACGTACGTATTATCCGGGCAACTCTCCTCCTTCGTTTGCGTGACCGCCTCGTTTCTCTCTCTCTCACTCTCTCTCTCTCTCTCTCTACATTCCGTTCGTTCGTTCGTATATTCATTTATTGCCTTGTCTTTTTCCTCGTTTGACGTTTTTCCAGTTCCCTCTGCATCTTCCATGTGTTTCCGTCGTTTGCCTCGTTGAAGGAATGTGCATTCGCGAGAGCGCGCATTCATGTGCATTATGTCGGTCAGGCGATCGTCATTGATGTATTGGCGTGCATCGAGAAATAATGACGAGCTGTTTTGAATGTGAATTCAATTTTTATTCATACGTGAACTATTTTTCGCGAAATTATACATGGATACCTTGTTTAAAACAAGATGCATTTGGGTATAAAAAATTTTGAAATTATTTACTTTGTATTTTTTTGTCTTTTTTATTTATTACTAATTAGAAATTGATATCAATAGTAAATAAATTTCTGATCAATTCATCAGCGTCTCTTTGTCGAAAGGGAAAGTTGACTCTTTTCTCTTTTCTTTTTTTTTAATTATTAACTCCTCGCCGTTATCTGATTATCCAATTAAAATATGTCTGCAAAGCAATTAGACGATGGTCAACGGAAGAGAGTTGCGTTTTAGGCGGGTTTCACACGAATAATGTTTGCGAGTACCGTAATTATATCACATTCATAAATGCATCTCAGCCTTGGTAACTTCACGCTCGTAGTTTTCTAGTTCCTGAGAGACTTGAACAATTAAATTCTGAAATTTTTATACTGACGATTAATATTTTCAAACATTAAGAATAAGTAAAATTTCTGGTGAGTGAATTTTACCTAGAGAGTCTATAGCTCTCCTATTTGTTTTCTAAAACGACTTTTTACAATATATTGCATTTTAAAAATAGAATTTTATAATAATTCTAAAAGAAGCTATGTGTGCATTATTTAATGTTTGATCCAACTGTGAAATTAATTTCATGCGAAATCGATCTTAGCCTTGAAATTCACTCAACGTATGGATGCGGCTTGACCTTGCTTTTTCATTCTTGTTTCTTTTTGTCTCATGTCCCTTCTTCGTATTTCTCATCCTTTCATCTTTTTTTTTTACACCTGCCGCTTGTAACCTGGTCCAGTCTATCGATCAATTCGCTAGCGGATCCTTTCTCGAATATATTGCGTGCAAGTATTTTTGACTGATTACGTGTTAGCCGCATCTAATTCGCACGTTAACGCCGCGTGAAAGAGCACCGCAAAAGAATAGTCTTAATAGACCATGAAATTTCATTCACGACTGGAAACATATCGAATCGTTTTTAGTCCCCAGAAGAAATATCGCGCATTTATTGATGTATATGATATGCTTTAGAAGAAAAAAATTCTAAAATTATTTAACGAAAAATAACTTTTATGTTATTTCAAAACAGCATTATTTGTTTCTAAAAATTATTATATATATTAACATATTTTACATAATTTGTATGTACTATAATTTTTTTATTTTCATTAATATGTATTATGTCATTTATATAAGATATTTTGAAATTAATGCTAAATATTTTTTTCTTATATGAATTTTTATGCATTTTTTTATCACTAAAATAATAATAAATATTCAATTCCATATAATACAAGAGCCTTTTAGTATACATAATTAAATTTTTGGATTGATTCAGAGAGAAATTGACGCGCTGTTTATCTGTATTTTTTTGATTTAGAACGACTTGTCTGAGACTACATTAGGCTGTACCTACTTGATTATGAACGATTTGTATACTTCACGTACTAATTTATACATTAGCGAGTGCTAAATCGTGTTTTTCTTCATCTTATCTTCACTTATAGTAGTAACACGTGCATTAACAAATAATCTCTCTTCGAGAGCTTTATTTTAACGTTATTTCGAAACATCTCGGCTTTATCTCTCATCGGAAACTTTCTTCACGACGCAATTCCGTGCACATGGATATCCCCTGAGATACTGTTGATCTCTCTCTCTCTTTTTTCGCGGTAATGGGTATCTCTGGCATTCATCTGGCAACGCGCCGTTGTATCGCTGATCAGAGGCCGTTCAGATTTATGCAACAGCAACGTGACACATTCCAACATCCGACAGCGCAAATCCATTGTGTATTTGCGCGAGTCTTCTATTCTGTACATACCTAGTTGAGTAAGTATTAGGGAAATTTATTGCATCTCTATTAGGTTTATTCTTAAAACGAAGAAAGTTGATTTATTAATAGCAGTAACTACATTTTTCAAGATGGATCTCTTTTCTGCTCATAATAAGTTGTGAGTAGCTAAATAATTTTTTGTCACAGATAATCTTTAAATAATAGTTTTTTAATGGCCAGTATTCAAGCTTAATTAATTACTAATCAAAATCTATTTTTTTTAAATGTATTTTTTGCGATACATAATGGTTAAATAAAAAATAAAAAAGATTACTATAATAAAAAAAAATTCTTTTTTTTCGCATGCGCTTCCAAAATTTATATTACGTGTAACTTGGAGTACAGTGCGAATCTCAGCGGATTTGCCAGCCACATAAAAGTAAATAGTTACATCAGCGTGATCTACCACGCCTGAACATAAATCCGACCGCGAGAAAGATCGGTTTTTAAATCCGTAACGAATCCGCGATCTGGGAGCCGGGTTCTATCTCGATGAAAGATGAAACGGTTTGTTTTCCATGTTTCCCACCCCGTGACTTTTTTCTTCTTATCTCGTCGTTGGAGCGCGTGAGAAGGGAATTGTGTGCATGCGTTTTCAGCGATAACGAAATAATCGTCGGTGCCGGAGCGTGGCGTAACTTATGGCTTGTCGATTTATCGTTAGGATTATCTGGACTATATCTTCGTTAGGGTACCTGTCGGTCGCCTGGTATCGATCCGATCTACCACGCCTCGATATATAATAAGCGTTCCGGATGGGAAAAACAATGCTTTCAGTTTGCGTAACACCGCACCGCGATTTTACGATTCGGGAGCGCGGCCAAAGCGATGAGACCAAGACAGAATAATATTAATCCATTTAATAGCGGATGTCTAACTCTTACTTTTTAGCACTTTTTATTATAATTTTTGATATTTAGATGTTTATTGAAATGCTAATTTTTAGAAATCATAGATACCTTTAATTTTTGTTTTATATAATAAATTTAACAAAAAGGAAATGAATTTGGATATTTTAAAATTTAGTTTAATTATATTACAATGTAGATTAATGAAACAGTTGCATCCATTATTTTATATCTATAACATATTTATTATCACAAAAACCGTAAAAACTAATTGTTACCAAAACTAAGAATAATTTTATTTTTATATATTCGCATTAATTTGCATTAGGTGTTTATTTATATTCAACTTTAATATAAAAATCTACAAAAAAGATTAAGATAATTCCTTGTTACTAAATATTAACGATACTCATTGCTGGCAGCTGTTGAAATATTATTCTTTTTCTTCTTTCGGAACATAATGCGGATATCACGTGGAGGACTGCGTAAAACGATTGTAATATCGATAAATATTTGTTGCCTAATGGAATTTACGATTATTTCCATCGTACCCTTTCGCGCTGATAGACCGATTGTAATACTTTAAAGAGAACAATGCAAATGTACCGGCGTGTACGTTGCCCTGGAAAAGCTACATTCAACCTGCCACACCTCGCTTCTCTTTATCTCTTCTGGGAATATAATCGACAAGTCCGGAAGTAAAACTAAATATCTCCACTTTGAATAAACACATTATAAGGAAACGTGAGTAAAGAATTTATCTAATGAAAATTTATCATTTTGCTAAAAAAAAATGTATCATTTAAAAATATAGGTAACATGGACAGTCGCGAGTCTTTTTCATGATTTATAAAATTTCTTTTGTATCAGCCACTTGAAAAAATTATACGAAAAATTACAATTTTATTATAAAAAGAAAAATATTTGCTTCTGGTTGTTTTACTGCACACTACGTACGTTGATCGATCTTTCTTCATTGCACGTCAACAGTTCGCAGTGACGTTTATCTCACGATGTGAGCCTATCTTCGCTTGTCAAATTGTATTACCATTCCCATGTGAGAACAACGACGAACCATGGATTCATTAAATCGATTGCTAACACGATGAAAATAGTTGAGAACACTTAGGACGTAACTAAGGCTCGCAATTATTCCGTTCACGCGTTAATGTCTACGAGGGTGTGCGGCGATATTTTCGCGCAAACGAGGAGAACAATGCGAGTTTGCGCGGACCTTTGGCAGCCTTGAAAAGGTGGGTTACATCAGGGTCCGATCTACCACGCCTAGGTACAAGAGCGCGGGCCTCACTTCTAGGCGAGAAAAATGACGTTTTAAATCGCTCCGTTGCGAGCAAGAGCCGTACCGAGTGCTGCGTTGTGCACTGGCCAGCGCACTGCCATGAAGCGAAATGAGTTATGCTCACTGCCAGGCTATTGGCATTCGTGTCGTGTCGTAAATCGGACCTGACACCTCCCAGAATGAAATCAGTGGTTGTCAGTGCGCAACCTCGACACGGCGGCGTAGCCGATAGTTCACAGCCGCGATTTCGCAAAGCTCGCAGCAGACCGCAGCTTGCGGGTTGGCAGGTGTCCCTTGCTTAATCGCCGATCACGCCTAGAATCTCGAGCCTTTGCATTTTTTTTCCGACGGGAAGAAATATTGCGTCGCAGAATGTTATACGATATCAATAGGGAGCGAGGTCGCGAAGGGATTTAATACTAACCGGACGTTTGACAGGCTAAGTCAAAGATATCTTACATGCATTTCGTTTAATCATTAATTTTAATAGCGCCATTTGTCGCAATTGTCTCTTATTTCGAGAGTAACTACGGGAAATATTGGAGGAAAAATTAGAAAATCGCAGCATAAAATAATTATCATAATTATCATAATTAGACGAATTATCATTATGCACATAAAAGAATACTATATATGTACGAACAAGCAATATTAATTTTTTTTACTTAACGTCAATGTAAAATTGCTCGGATGATACTCGCACGAGAATCTCGCCGCGCCTCTTTCGAGATGATAACATGTATAGCGTGATAACATGTATATATAAAGAAACGTGGAAAATTGACGTTACAAGTGTCCAGTGTACGTTAACTAGCATAAGTGCCGGAAATCTCTGCCCGGCCGGCCGTACAATTTATTATCTCGGCGTATGCGTCGACGATGGTGGCGTCGAGAGTTTTGCGTGACGGTATTTGTCGTGCGAATGGATGTGTTACGAGACAGCTTAATAATATGATCGCGTGACATTTCAATAATAATACCTACCGCCATTTCCCTTTTAGTCGTAATGATAGGATATCGATAGGGCAAAAATGGAGAGAACCGCGCGCGGCGCTCGCGAACGCATGACAGAAGGTCGACGACGACGACGACGATGACGAGGAGAATACAATGATGTGTGTTTGTAATTTATCGTACAAGTGTACGCCGTTACAATACTGGCGTTGCATCAACGAGCTGCTGGAATGCTGATTATAACGTTCCGCGTACACGCGAGAACGTACTTGCAATTAATCGCGCTCCTCCTTTTGTTTTATTAACTCCTCTTTTACGGCTGGATGTAATTGAATCGATCTTTTGAAAGAATATGTAAAAAATGTGTAGTGGTAGCTTCGTGATACGCATCTGAAATTCTGAAAATATTGGCAATATACAATATTTTTATTTAAAGTCGAGTTATGTTAAATTAAGTTATATTAAATCTCTGTGATAGAAGAATATAGAAACGAAAAACTCATGTGAAACGTTTTCAAGTTTTGTTTATAAAATTTATTTTATTAGAAAGATCGAAGAGAGTAAAACAACATTTAATTATTAAAGCTGAAAATTTGGTTTTTAGTCTTTTGATTTAAATTTAAATGTGAATTTGTGGAAAAGATACCTTCCTATATCACAACAAAAAAAAATTCAACATTTCTTTTTTTCTCTCTCTTTTTTTAAATCACCAGTGAAGTCTGTTGCAACATGTTTTGACAAAACATTTTATACAATGTCAATGGTTATAATGGTACTGTTTTGCGGTTACGCGCGCGGACCGCGGAAAAATTAGCGGCACGAAAATCGCGTTGCAGCTCGCGAGAAAAATAAGTTGAGGAAAATGATAAGTTAAAATGCGCGAAGGTTTCGAGCGTAGATTTTGCTTTATGATTGTGAATCATAGTAGCATTTTGTAGCTGGGTAATCTGCAATCTTACTCAGAGATTAGCGTGGCTGTGTAAACATTGTAAAACGGCATTGCGATGCGCAAATTGCATTCGCAGAAAATTGTTGCACTGTTGCTTTTCGAGGAACAATCGTGTCGATGTTCAATCAAGGGTGAAAGATGAGTCATTACTGATATTTGCACACGTTGTAATGATACGTTTCACGTCGCGGAGTCGCTCTCGCACACCCGATAATCTGCTGACGCGAGAAAAATAACGCATATAGCGTGTTACGATAAGAATAAAGTGTCCGCCGTAGCTAACGGTCGCAGTATCCTGAAAAATCTGCGCGAACGGGACACAGTCGCATTCCACCCGTCAGCGAACACTTCTCAATACTTTTTTTTTCTTCGCACGTCAGTCACGGAAATTTCCAGAATGCCAATCGTCAGATGCAATCGCGAGATGCACGTGTCTGCAGAGCCGGAAACGGGCCGTTGCGCGCCACGAGCGGGCGCCTTTCTAGTCTCTATCGTGCTACGATACGCGAATTCGTGTAAAGGCTGGTGGACGATTTTTCTGGCACGCTCCACGAGTGCCTGAATCGTGCGCGGGTACCGATCGACCTCGAATTTTCGATGATTATCGATCTGTATGCATCAAGCAACGGTTGATCGCTCGGCGCCGCGCCGTTCTTGCCCGAATAAACGAGATAACGACCGGGCACGAATGGCTCGATTTATTTATTTTGTATATCACATAAATATATAAGTGAATCAAACTGTTTCATGCCGATCGACACGTTCCTCCTCGCTAGGTTCGAAAGTGAGCGACTCCTTGACCAAGATCGCCAATCTGACGAGACGAATCTGTTTGGCGTCTTTGTTTGGACAACGCCAGATATAAAATCTTACGAAATGTATTTAAAATAGTAGCTTACCTTGAGAAACACATTACAAAAGACCTTTCTCAAAACGAGATCATTAAAGACAGAGATAAAATTTTACTAAATTTATCTTACTAAAACATAAAATTTACATCATTTTGCTATTACAAATTTGTTGATTCATAAAATATAGAAAATATTGTCTCTTAATTTTATTTAATGAAATATAGTAATATAACTCTATATTCTTTCTGGAAATTATTACATTCGCTTAACACAAGGCACATGGTATTATTTCTAATAATATTGTTTTTCATTTGCAAATTAATAAATATAAATTATCGAAATAACTATGTTGTTTGGGGTTTCACAAGAAACTCTGTTGATTTTCCTGATTCGCCGCGTAAGTGATTTGATTAACGGAAATTGTATATACGAATTACTTCCGAACGTTTCGTCGTTTTTTTTTTGGTCTTTCGCAACGGCGCGGCTCTCGAGTATTTCTCGTTCAGCATTTCCAATAAGGTGAACTTCGCGATGGCGCAACAGTGTGCTTGTATACTTCGAGTAGTCCTCGTCGACACTCGCACACTCGGAACTCGCAACTCGTCGACAAGTGCGCGTCGCTCCTGTTGCTGCATAGCTTTGTTCTCTCCGTGGGAACATTGACGGAGATCATTGAAGTAGGTAGCGGTATACGCTCGTCGCGAATTATCATACGCGCTTGAACGAGTATTACCTGTATATGCCGCGACTGTCACCTGTGTGTGACTATCTCTTCTGCATTTTTGTAAAAAGCTTTTTTCTGCGGCAATTGAATATTTTTCGAAAAAGCCAGTCTATTACTACGGCATATACGTTCTTCGTACTTGAAAACATTTCTACTCGAGTGAGAGGAGATAAGTTGCCTCGTGCATCTGAACGTCGATACGACAAAATGTGATAACAGGTCCAACGCTATAACTAGTAAGCTAGAATAGATCTGTCAAAAATGATGCTAACAGGTTTCCGCGCTAATAGAGTTAGGCGCCTCGCCGCCTGTACGGCTTCGTGGCGAATCAGCGATGTAAACGTCGAAGATGATTATGTTCGGCTTAATGCTGTATTAAGCGTGCCGAATAATGTATCGTGGCGTGCGATTCTGCTAAAAAACAATAAACGGTACTGTCTGCACCTGCACTTGTGCCTGACGCTTGATCCCACGACCTTGCAAAGTGGGTCGCGCAACGGGGAAGGATACGATTATGTCGAGTTAAAACGTGCACGGGCATAATCCACGTGTAACATACTTAACATATACGGAACAAAATGACGATGCGGAGAGTTTGTACCTGCGTGACCCCGCAGACTTCTTTGCGTACACCTTAGCGCCATGCTAAAGGATAAATTTCAAGCTCTCACTCGCGTCGTCGTTGATACTTTTTATGATACTTTCACAATGCATGATGCACCATGTGGGATTCGAAAACTGTATGCGAGAATATTCTTTCGATAAAGGACTCCGTATAAGTCACACAGGTGCAAGCTGTTGTAACTTTAACACATTTTCTTCACATACCTAACATTGTTCGTAATCATTCCGTTTAGCATTGAAGCTTTCCCAACGAGAAATGAATTTGTAAAATTGAGCGGACACTTTCCGTTTCTTAATACATTTTTTTATATCAGCGAATATTGTTATAATATAATATGAATTTAGAGAAATATTAATTGGTATGAAAAACTATAATTCTTGTAACTTAGTTTATTTTAATAAATTACAATTATAATTTATTGAATTTCCAAAAAATTTCATTCAGATATAAATTAAGATTCTTTTTTTTAATATATGCAATGAAATTCTTTAATAAATTATTCTGTTAAAATTAGGTATACAATACGATATGTCCTTCCATTAAAAATGATATATTCTTTATTTCCAAAGTAATAAAAATTATTTATGGATGCCTATCCTTTTGGCGATCAGCTGAAACCAAATATTGTAATATCGCGTCGAGAGTCATATCGATGCTAAACAGGTCTTTACGCACAATGTTTCTTCTGGGCAATGACACTAGCGATCGGCGTATCGATTATCGAGCGTGCATTAAGGGCGGCATGTACTGAGATTACGTTGTCAGCCGGAGTAACAAAGTGCGACACGGGACACTGACACGGGAGTTAATAAACCCGCCGTGTAACCCCGAGGAGCCGTGCCTCGCCCGACGGGATCGATAACGCGTAATCAGAAGTATGCAAAACATCCGGGCAATCTTCGTCGGCGGCATCGCGAATCGCGAGACCAATCGGGGGAATCGGATAACAAGCTCTGCCGAGAGCGGAGTCTATCTTACGCCTAGACAAGTTAGGCACGTGCTTGAATGCAAATGATACTAGAGACTATCGGCCTCGCTAGGCAGAATAAACATCACCGACAATGAGACTAGTAACACTTTTTCATCTTAACATTAAATTATTATTCTAACTTATTTTTCTTTGTTAAAGCGAGATAAGAATAATATTTCTAAAATCCAGACACATTCCAAAGGTAGCATAGTAGTAAATTTATGAAGCTTCACGGAGATTTTGACGTTTAAAGTTTTTCTCTTTAGTATCGAAACAAAATAGCACATGCTGCCGTTTAATAAACGAAGAACGAGATTCAACTTTCGAATTATTACTTATTCATTATTTACTAGAGTGATGAGAGCGTTCAAATAGTCGAGGGCCTTAAGCGACCACTTAGACGACTTATCGCTAAATCTGCCACTACGCGAGAGCGATTATAAAATTATTATAACACATACATGCAATAACAATCCGCTTACGCGTGCTCGTAGATGTACGCCCGTTATGAACGTTCGCCCGTTAAACAAGCAACGACGCAATAAAGTACGACATATCTCATCTCCGTGCGCGGGGGTAAACCAGTTCAGGCCCGGTATTATTTACGACCTGAAAAACATTTACTACTATGTATATATATATATATGGTATATATATTTTTTTTAAAGTAACAGATAGCGTTAAGTAGCGCTGTTGTGAGTTGGAATGTTAATTTGTATCATGTAGACAAACAGGATGTCTGCATTTGCATCAATAAGCCACGAGAAAGGGATATTTGCTAGATCTTTCTGTTGCTGGAAATAATCCAGAAAATATCTACTTTGTACGTCGATGACATTTTTCTGCCGTATGGCAAGCCTCGATATTGCCTAACGCCTATAAACTTTATAGGCGAGTTATTAGAAACTGAATGAATATTTCAAGAAATTTATAGAGAAGAATGTTAATGAATCAAAAGTATAATTAAAATAGCGATCCATAAATCTAACTGACGTAATTAGTGGTTCTCTATTTTTAGGAAAAACGTTTGTTTAATGTGTCTGTTAATTATATATCTCTACGTATCTTGCAAAAGTAAGAAGAAAGAAGCAAAACGGTAGGAAATAATTTACCTAGTCAGGCATATATTCCTGCGTTACTGGCTACTGTAGTAACTGTTTCCTTGCCCAAAAAAATATGTAGCTCGAATCGAACGGGAATCCGATCTTCGATCAATTACAGGCGAAAGAGAACTTAGTATCAGGAAACGTGATTTTACGTAATTATAGAAAGTTTGTTGGTGTGTGTGTGCCCGTATTAATAATTAGTCGAAAAAACGGTTTCTTGATTCGCTCTGGTACACAGCGCGAGTCAGTTGAATGTTAATGTCCGGATTAGTCAGAGGTCTTGCAAGAAAGTGTACACGACGCGGACGTGTAAGGAAGTGGCGAGCAGCAAAGCGCGCCGATCGAGGTATCGACGTGTAGTAATGTACCCGACCTGTGTATTGTGCCACTGTTCGCCAACAGCATCGAAACAGACCGCACGCGCGGTAATATCACGACACGTTGTCGTAACTAAGCTAATAATTACATAAGCAGTCCGCTCGACCTTCCTTTAACCGGAGGCGTATTGATGAGTTGGAAAGAGGTGAATAGCGTCGTCGGCCATTCATCTCGCATTTTTTATTAGTTTTCGCTACGTGTATTGTCACAATGTCTTTGCGAAACAAAATCAGCCATTTTTATTACGCAATATAGTGTGTTTAAAATTTATTTTTACTCAAACTCTGTGTAATCAAATACGGAGGCACAAAATTGCATGTTTATATACTTTAAATATCGATATGAATGAAAATGAAAAAATTTCAAAAATAAAATTCGCTATTTTAATATAGGTACAGCCTTTAATTGGCAAATCCGTTCATTTACGAGAAAAGAATTTCAATTAAAGTAGGCTTCATTATTTCATCGGTGAGTAGAAATGTTCGTAAATCATTTATTTGTAGGGATAATAAAGGGTTTCGCCAAATTTAGACCGTAAAAGTCGGACTTTACGCGCGCAATGACTGCTAATGCGACGATCGTATATGCGTATCGGAGAGTGATTTACATCGTCGCGAGCATCATAAAATCCAAAATGCGCGACGCGATGTTACGGTGCCGTTTAACGAGTCCACGCGCGATCTTATCGCGAGCGAGGAGCCGCGCGCGGAACATGTATCCGGCGCCGATTATTAAAATCTCACTTTATGTCGGTGATTGCACAATTATGCAAATTATCGCTCGCGTTCGTTTTAGACTTTCAGCCCCAGTGGTAGTGGCAGCGGGGCTGCAGGCGGATCATTGCATAATTATGCAGATCGCCTCCCTCGTTAATACCAAAAACGTTCGGACGACACCTCCTGCGGATAATCAGCCTATAGTGCTCTCTCTTCAACCGACTCGACCACCATGACCTCACCTTTCCCGATTTAGCTCTCGACGCGGCATCGCGTACACCTGCGCAATTGATGCAACGAGGATCTTAAGGGACCTTGTCGCACCTGACGCGTCGTCGAGTTCTAAGCGCGGCTGTTTATGTTGCGCCGTGTACGGAAAGTGTGTTACGTGACGCGGCTGTTTTTCGATGCCGTCGCCGAAGTTGACACAGCACTTTGTGTCCACGTTGCCACGGTATTGTCGCGAAGAAAATAAAATGTTGCGTCAATTGCGCATTTTTCTCTATACCGCCTATACTCTGTAATCACGGTTTAAAAATCATCGTGCAGAAATCTCCGCGACTTGCGTGCTGTTAATTGAATTTAAAGAGTTATGATTTATTTCTTCTTGAATCATCTTTCAAGATCGTACATTAAAAAAAAAATTGAGACTAAGATTAACATGAATAAATCTGTCACTAATAATATAACGTGACGTTAATTAATGCGCTGTGATACGTTAAATAAATGTTTTTGTTGTATATCCGCATTCGCATCGAGGGGGAGATTATCAAGTCAAAATCTTTACATCCCACTTGATTTCGTATCTATATCGAGAAATCTCTACAATGTTCTTAACATGTCGCCACATATCGCGTACGCATTTACATATGCATATGCGAGAGTCTGCTGTACATCGCCTAAGGTTGATCGAGCGAGTATCCCCGCGTGCGGATGCGCGATGTCGAACGATCGGAAAAATTCGCGTCTCGTCGCGAAAGTGGGTCCGATCGAGCGAGCGAGCCGCGCGACTTGAAGGATGACTTTTCGTCGAGCGCGAGCGGAGCTGCTCGGATGCGAGAGCCTCCGAGGCATCATTAATCGCTCGTTCGCGTAATTAATTACTTCTAACCGGCGCAACGATTGGCACGAAACCGTGCTGCGTGCGCCCCGCCGAGGGAAATCTCCGTGTAACCTGCTCGCGTCGTTTTTTCGCTTCGCCGACGTGTTCGAGGATCTCTCGCGTTTCACTGACCTCCGGTTTATCCCTTGCGCCTTTTTCGCCGCTGTGGGAAAGTTTTGGATCACAACATTGTAGCCAGGATTGGATAATGGAGCAGGAAGTGGGCTCGGAAAGCTGAAGGATCGAGATCGATTTAGGAGGCGTACGTAACTATCATCGAGCTACTTCAGACAAACTCATTAATAATTTTTAGTATTTCCTCAGGTCGTTTTTTCCTCAAACTGTGACTTGCGAAAAGGTCGCCCTGTCGTCATTTCGCTTAATCGGGATTTTTAATTCCGGCCAAGTGGTCGCCGCTTTTTCAGCGCCTGCCTTATAAGCGTCTCATAACGGTACGAGTTAACTTAATGCTCCATGGATATCGCGAAATATGCATGTCTACGTAAGCGTCGGAAAAAGCAGTCGGAGGCGTGCAGAGCTATCGGCGGACCTCGTTGAATATGCAAATCGCGATCGCGGCCGATCTGGACGACGGGCGAACCTGCTTAAAACGGAGCGAGAAGGCGGACTACAGAAATTGGAAAGTGACGCGGATATTTTCGCGCGTCACTTTACTGCCTGCCGCGTTTATAGGCACCGAACTGCCGTACGAACAAACGAACGAATCGTCGCAGATCCTTGCGAGCACAATTCCGCGTGAGAGATGAGAAATATATCGCGCCTACGTTCCAACACCTACATCGAAACCTACACGACGCGTGTACAGGATGTCCCAGCTTCGGCCGCGCTATTATAGTCTACAAATTCTTTAACTAATTTGTAGCTGATTATTACTACAGTAATCGCAGGCGTAGACTCTCTTAATAAGTGATCGAGGATAAAGAAAACTTTTAGATTGAAAGCAGATAAAATAGACTTTCTCAAGTTTTAAATAAATGATATCGGTTTTAAATGTCGTAAGAATAGTTGAGAGATTTTTGTTCTAATTACTCATGATTTTTTTTCTCTAAAGAGTTTATTAAAAATTTGCAATTTTTTTGCAAGTGTTCTATATTTTTTCCTTTAAATTTCTTTATAAGATTATGTACAAAACGTAACGTTTTAATTAACAAAATAGTATTAATTTTAATTTTTTAAAATTAATAAAACAGTACGTGTTAACTTTCCACACATCTTATTGGACTAACGCAAAAAGGAGGCTCAAACGTGCTATTTAGCGACCGCCGTTGGTTCTTCGTCGCGCATCGAAGCCGTGGGCTCTTGACGAGGTTATACCGAAGCAAATCTCGCATCTCTCAGGGCTATCAACGGTACCCTGGTTCCCCAGCAGGATGTTACACGGGTGGTTTCGTATATAGGCACCGTGGAAGAGGCCAGGCTAACGTGGCGGGGCATTATGCGATCCCGCGGAAGGTTTCCGTGATGGCATAGAGCATCGTGGCTAAGAGGCAGCCTAAGCCCGAGATATCAATAAATAACCTATCTGGCAATATTATCTCAGCGGTTTTATGCCCCACGGAGCGGGGAATGCGATCCAGTTCCTACATATAGCCCCAGCTGCTCCTTTCCTTTAACCCAGGCGCAACAACCGGCCTGGCCTCTGCCAGAGTGGAGGTGTGAATGATCCGCCTACCATAAAGCAAAGTGCATCTAGCTTCCAAAGTATGCTCTTTTTTTCTCTTTTCTTCTATCTTTCTCTCTCTCGGAAAACATTCGGAAAATGCTGTTTCCCTTTTTACTTTTCGTTTTGTCGCGCTCATTTCTCTCTTTCTCTCTTTTTCCGCGATATCGCAATACAACCGGTGTTTCGATTCTCAATGATCCAGAAATTTTGTGTCTTATTATGTAGCTCTTATCGTTACTTTTGTCGATCATCTTTTATCATAAAACGATACGAGTCGTTAGAATATTTTGATTTTGTGATTATCTCTTACTATTCCTTTGTAAGTTTAATATCATACTATCATATTATATATTTTAGCGTAAAATTTATAAGATTTCTTAGTGCGCAAATGTTTTTCTTGCCATATTTTTATTATAACTTAGTATCTATTAAGCCAATAGAGTGCCGATATTTTATTTTATTTATTAATTTGTATCACGAGAACTATAATTCTATCTTGGCGTTCAAGTAAAATATAGAACAAAGTGATTATTGCACTTTTCCGATTTTCTTTCAGAACACACCGGTTCTTTGCTGTTAGCACTGTACTTCACGCGTTTCTCCTTGTATCATATTTTTATACCGTTCGCGGATTCTAGCACGAACGGCGATCACGCTCGGTCGAGTTGCAGCGCGTGCAGACACGCTGGCTATCGGTGCGCAAAAAGCATCGATATATCGGCCAACTCAATCCGGTATATCGAGTCGTCGTACGAAGCCGCGAACACGCCAGCGTCGGGTGAGCTAATAAATTGTAATGGGCCGGTCGGCCGGTCGGGTCTCTCTTGGGCCGCGGGTGTAGCGCATACGGCATGTGTGAAGCGTACGGTGTGAGTGAAGAGCAAATGCCATTAGTATGAACTTTCGATAGAAACGGAATACGTTTCTCTCGTGTCACGGGTAGGTGGGTGGGTGGGTGCGCGTCCGTGTGTAGGTCAACTCGTGCTGATGCAGCGTGCACGATGGAGGCGGTGTGAGGGGGCTCGTTGCATACCGGGGATCTGTCCTACGATACTTATCCTTTCCACGCGAGCGTGCACGTACGTTCACCTCTTCGCGAAATTCGCATTCCCGCCAACGCCAATTCCAACGGATCCGTGCGATCGGAATCCCCGAGATAGCGTTGCGTACTAATTGTATCCCACAAAGTATTGGCGATAAATATGCGACAATTATTGCCTGTGTACACAAATGAAAATGATTCTCCATGCATTTTATTTTTTAAGGACGGACGTCTGCGCGGAGAATCGTTAGACCGTGCCCGCGAAAGTGTAAGTGGTATTGCGAGGTTTTAGAAAAATAGCGTGACTAGATAACATGCGCCGCGACACTCTATAATTATCGCCATTGCTACACAATAGACACCGTGCGCGTAAGCAATTGTCCCGACTGTTGGCTACCGCGAAACGGTGTGGTATTAATCGACGAGTAAGGTAGATAGATAGGTAGATAGATATACAGACAGATTTATTCTATCCATGGATAAATCCCCTACGGACAATCAGAGATTATGCGAACGTAACTTACAACTCAATACGTTACGGACGTGCGATTTAACATTAAGACTGAATGCAACGCGATAACGCGTAAGTTCCTCGAATAAGCGTGACGAAAGTGAGACATTAGAATGAATTGCGATTATCGGGGTTCCATAAGTGGGAAGCGGAACATTCGCATTTAAACAATACTAGAAACAGGTGAGACACAAAGCTAGAGCGGGTGAAAAAAAAAAAGCTGCCAGATAGGAAAAGAGGGGGCTCTACGCGGTCGGTTGCGACGGCGGCGTCGGCGGCAGCGGCGGTACAAAATAAAGAATACTCTTTTCGTTTTACGGCCATTTATTATTAATTAGCGCGGTATAAGGCAAGCCGCACCACGGGGATCCGCACCTCTCCTGCCGGGTTACGGTGGAGTTAATGGGCCTTTTTTGCGCGTGGCCTTTCCGGCGTGGTCCATTCCCCTCCTCCCTTATCCCGTCTCCCTTTCGCTACGTCGTTGGTCCCTTTTACGCCGACGGTCGTTGCGAAAGCACCCTCGCCTCCGCGAAGCGAAGCAAAGTGCAGCCGTTCGCGATAGTAGAGAGAGAGAGAGAGAGAGAGAGAGAGAGAGAGAGAGAGAGAGAGAGAGAGAACGCGCGTTGTTGCACCTGGGCGTGGATCGGTCGGTCGGTCGGTCGATCGGTTGGTCGGTCGTCCGCGACATTATTGCCCGTTCTTTCCTTCGTCGCCGTGTGGCGGCCGCGCGCGTGGGTGTTCCGAGATACGATAATGCTCGATCATCTCGCGCACGCAGCCTCCAGCCGTGGCCGAGCGCGTCCAGCTTTACACGCTACTCGATTCGCACGCGCGCGCGAACACCTGCGACGAAGATCTCGACGCGCACGTATGCAGTTGCGCGATGGGAAATCACAATCAAGAATGATACACCGACTGAAATTGATATTTTACGCGATATGTATTTACTATATTGTTGTTATCTATATAATTGAATAAACTGATCGTATTTGGAAAATAGTTTTAAAAGTAGAATAACAAGTATTTCTTTAATTTTTTTTATCACAGGGGTAAAACTGAAATAGCAAAAGCAATAAGGAACATTTCAATTGCATTATCGTCACATTATCGTCAGTTTGATATTTCCTATGATAAAACATTAATATTAAAAAGAAAATACTTTTTATTTGACATACGGAAAGAAGAGCTTTCGTAGGTTTTGCTAAAGAATCTAAAATTGGTGCAGATCTGAAAATACAAGCTTAAGCTTGTTGTTAGAATATTAAATTCTTTGTAGCGTTGCTCATCATTCTTATGGTAAACTTCCTTCATAATTATTTTCTCCCAACAGAATTATTTTGCCATCTGTATCCAGCTAAATTTTTAGATACTTCAGTAGAGTATCTAACCACTGAAGTATCTAAACCGTTCTGTCCGTGCATATTTTGCAAAGTAAGGAGAGACTTGCGTCGCGGAGGATAACAACCATAAATTCAAAGATCTCGGTACTTTTATACTTGAAAAATGATACTTAGCGCCTTATAATCGCGCAGTTGCGCAACGAGAAGCCTCGGTCCCGCCGTGAGAAAACGAGGTCTCCGTCGAGAACGGGCGGACACTCCGTCGTCGGTGCAGGCTGCGATCCGTTCGCTCCTAGTCGTATAACTCGTTCGGCGAGTGGAGAGAAGGACGAGAAGGGCGAAGCGGAGGAGGAAGGATACGGTTTCGATGGCCGGCGAACGAGCGAAAATGTGCCGGCTGCGTTCGCCGTTGAACGCGGCGGGAGAGGCAAATGGGTTTCGTCGTGTCCCAGGGCGACGTGGTTCGCGATTAATGACGAAGTGCGAAAGCACCAGTCAGGCTGGGTATTAACGGAGGCGGAATGACAGAAAACGGAACGCGCGAGATTGGGCGAAGGGGGATAATGGCGCGGCGAGAAACGAGAGACTGAGAGCGAGGAGGAAAAGACGCGGGAGAGAGCACGCCGGCGAGAGCGGATTAGATTCAATAAATAGATCGTCCGACGAGATAAATGTCCTAATAACTGGCCTAGGCTCGTACACACCCGCTCGCGGGTGGATACGTTCGCAACGCGAGACGATCATTAGCCTACGACCGGAGTGTGTAAATTCGAGACGCCGTCTTGGTTCAATTCGCGCTCACTCTTGCTCGCACGACGCACAAACACCTGTCACGAGCACCGATTGGTGCACACACGCGCCGCGTAATGCGTTGTGTAACGACACGCCGACCCACCGTGAGACCGTCGTGGACGCGTTTCACGCTCGCCTTCTCTGCCATTGTAGCTTCTTTCTCGCGTCGGCAGCTCTCGATCCGACCGCCGACGACACGCTGTGGTCCATTAATCTCTCATCGATAGCGATGGCACTGACACTGATCGTACCTACGAGCTATTCGACGCCTCTCGCAGCACGTGTATCAATCTTCGAGGAGTTATCGCATTGTCCGGACTAATTTCTTTCGAGTGAAACGCACCGATTCGTTCGGCTCGCGAAGAAGTCGATGGAATATCGAGCATTTTAAGTGCTTTCGATACATCTTTGCAATTTCATTACTCGGATATCAAGCGAAAAAAAATATTACAAATGAGACATGCGCGCATGCACTTAAAATAGTCATGTCAGCAGCGATAGCAAGAATGACATTCATTTCGTTATTTTGAATGAATGGTTAAGAATGAATAAACCACCGATTCAACATTCATTAACGTAAATTTGAGAACGATTGGCGAAATCGTCGTAGCGGTCGATTCTTCCGCAGACGCGCTTGCGTCAATGGTAATAGGTCCATTTCGTTCGAGAATCGCGAATGGGTATTTCGAGAGCCATCACGAGCCATCAACGGGCGACTTTCACGCGGTTAAAACGTTCCCGAGCGAATACTCCGTCTACCTTTCTACGCGAACGGCAGCGGGAACGGCGATGTGATACACTAAGCGTCGTTACTTACAGCGTGTTCGTCTAATTAGATAATGGCGTCGATATTTTATATTCGTGCGTTGCCCGGGCCGGCTTGCAACACGACCGGCTGCAACTGCGACCTTCGCCGCCACGCCGCAAATCGTTACGACCGTAACGCGCGGCTCGCGGTAAATCGACTCGGATGAGTGCGGCGCGGCGAGAATGCGTGTTAATAACACGTGCTCGTGCGTAATCAAGTTAGAGGATCGCGGAAAATTAGAACCGAAGAGTGCTGGCCGTCGTACAGTGCGATCGAATGTTTCATGTTTCAAAGAAAGGCTACGATCTCGATTTTTGAAGCGATTGTTTGAATCTCATATCAATATTTGTCAGATATAATTAATTCAAATGAGTTATCTACCGTTTGACTTTCTGAGTCTAACTTCTTTATGTCTGATTTAGTAAAGAAGGAACGTAAAAAATAAAAATTTTATTCTACAAAGTTGTTCTAAATTTTAACTTTCATTTGAAAAGAAAATTGCATTGAGATCGGCTCTAATTTCGAGACTACGGTCTTTTTGAAACATAATATCTCATTCCGCTGTGCACCGGGACGACGAAGCTGTACTTTAAACGTACGCGGATACGCAGTGATCGGAATATTAAACGATTGGTTATTTAGAATAGAAAAAAAAGGCGAGCTATCCTTGACGTATTGAATATCGCTTTGTGTCTCATGTACGTGACGTCGCGCGCGTCGTATATTCCTCGCGAAATTGAATACTTAGCCGGCGATCGCGGTCTTGACGAGTTGCGTAATCGAGGAATAACGATCGTTCGGAGATTTACTGCGAGGAAAAATCTCCTCAGGCCACGGCGAGCGGAGAATTATCTATCATTCGGGTTAAATGTTACGTCCGGTGAGTCTCGCGGCCGCGGCTTCGACTTATTTCCCAAGAGAGGAGGCAGTGGGCTTTTATGTCGATGATCGCTCGCGGACGCCGTATCATTACTCTTCATACGGGACCCCAGCGACGTCCGACAGCGAAAGCTCCGTTACGGAGTAACGTCTATCCCGCTTAACTCGCGAGATCGACGAGCCTATCGTGCCTCGTACAGATTCGAGTCTAACAATAACATTCGTAACTGTCCATTGTTGTAGTGGCAAATGAATCAAACGCAGTAAGATAGTAGTGACGCGGTACTTTCAAGACGACGGTGTCGTACAAATATCATTGACTCCCTGGAGCAATACGTGTAACTCCAACAAATTAATATTAATAATTCACGAGACTTTTGCACTTAATAAAAAAATATCACGTGTATATTAGTAATAGATTCTTTTCCTTTTCGAGTATTCTTTCGAGTATTTTTTTTATTTTAAAGTATCTTAAATGTTTTGCGTATAAACAAACTGTACTTTATAGTTTTCGTAATTTTTTTTATCTTCTACCGCGAATAAATAATCGAAGAGAAAATAAGAATTATTCCTCTGCTTGTCATGAATGGAAGATTATATGCATACTGAGATTAATAGTAACAAATATCATGACGTTTAATATGAAAATACGAGCCGGGATGATTCAGTATTCGTGCCAGAGTTTATGCTGTTTTGCAGGCTCGAGTCACAGGAATCTCGCGTTGCCTTGTTGCGTGTGCGTTCGCATGACAGATACTCCGAAATGCGCTTCCGCGCGGGCGTGGGCGACGGTGTAATCCTACCGCGTAGTCGCCTGTTAAAGTCGCGTTTTTCAGCTAAATGATAAGGCCGGTTGGGTGTACAGTTAGGTGTGACGCAATTGCAACGGCAGTCAGCAACTCGGGATGGGGGGGCCCCAATTATCGGTTTCTTCCGGTTCGCGTAGCGCGTATACCGTCGTATCGATGGTGTCATCGGCGGATTACAGATCCGCGCGGGAAAAATCCGGAAATTATTCGACGGTCGATCGCGGAAGCGAGACGGGAACGGTCCTTCCTCGCCACCGCCACCGGCCTAATCCGCGACAATCGCATAAATACGGCATAAGCGAAACAGAAATCTCGTAACACCCCGTGACTCTCCGTACGCCTCGCGCACGGTGGTCATCCTGATTAATGCCGCGTGAGTCTTATCTCTTTTCGGAGTAACGGGGATGATGCTTGAAATGCGTCCGTTTACGGTCGCGTGATCGCCTAGATATATCATAGTATATACTTTCTATTCGCGCGTATAAATGTTAAGACTTGGAAAACCCCGGAAATACGATGTTCGAAGAACGAACGGTTGAGTTTATGAGCCATGCATACAGATTTTTTTCTCCTCCTCTGGATATTGACTTATCTCGTGATAAATGGACATACATAACTCAATTGAGAAATAGTAATATTTAACAGGAAAATGAATAGAGATATTGCTTGTCCAGATTAATTTACAATTCCATTACTGAACAAAATTTGAATTGCGATTTTTTTCAAGATAAATTTCAATGATGTAATCATTCAATGTTCAGTCATCACCGCGGAAACTACATTTTTAACACTATTTTTCACAAGTATCACTCAACTACTCTGAATAATAAGCGACATTCTCTCTCTTATACATACACAGTAAAAAAATAAAATGTCCCAGAAAGTCTACTATGAATTTTAAGTTAAAATAACTCAAAGGTGAAGTTAAAATAACTTTTATTTTAAGTTATTAAGTTAAAATAAGAGTTAGTTTAACTTAACTTTTGAGTTATTTTAACTTAAAATTTAGAGTGGCTTTTCTGGGACATACAAAAGTGTTAAATTAGCATTTTATTTTTTACTGTGTACATAGTTCTGTTTTTTTTCCTTCTTGATGATTAACCGTTGCATCTCTTCGTATAAAAACTTCTGGTATACTGTTTCTTTTTTTTCAATCAATGCACCACGATGTATCCGCACGATTCCATTGACCTTTCTTAACGTTCGATACATTGGCCGAGAGAGTCAGTAGATGCCAAAATCAATCAATCACTAGCCATCATCGTCGACCTCAAGCTTGGCCGAGACTTTAACCATGAGTTAGTTAACCTCGCGCGTACCGAGGCGATACCGGCCGTGTAGAAGGGAAAAGAAAAAAAAATTTCCTACCTGATTGATGTCGCTGCCCAAATCCCGCGCGCTCTTGGCACTCCTCAGCTGATATCCACGATACTCTCGATACCTCATGGTCACCTCGTCGTCGGTCAAGGCACCGCTGCTGCCGCTCCTCGCGCTCTTCTTGCTCTTCTCCTCCTTCGCCTTCTTTTCCTTCTTGCTAAACAGCTGCTTGACTTTACTCATGGTGCCGCTCTTCTTTGCCGCCTTCTTTTCGTACTTTTTATCGGCGGCGCCGGAAGGTGGTTTTGCGGTGACCAACGGCGGTTTCGAGTCGCTCGCGTACTTGTCGTACTTGCGTTGCTCGGACGTCGGCGTCAGGTTCATGTTGCGATCGGTGTGCCGTCGCTCGTGCTTGATAAACTGCCGACTAACGAAGCCCTCATCCTCGGACTCGAGCTGCTCGCGCCTGTCCGCTTCCTGCGAGTCTCTTCTGTAATCATTCTCGATCCCAGAATCGGCCAACCGATCCTTTCGATCTGGATCGCTCAGCCTGGTCTCGCGATGACGACGCTCGGTGTGCCCTCGCACTTCTTGCCTCGTGTGTCTCGACTTGCCTTCGTGATAGGTCCTAGGTGGTCTGGTCGGGGTCTCGGTGAACGTCTCCAATCGACTGACCGAGGACACCTTTCCTCGCGGACTGTCGGAATCGTCAAAGTAATCCAAGCGATTGCGTGATCGCCTCAACGGTTTCTTCGGATCATCGTCCAGCTTGCGGTGCTCCTTCCTTAATGTGCGCGTCTCGTCGTAACGGGTTTCGCAACGTATCGAGTCTCTAGCGGTGGTGTCCGAATCGTATCGGCTGGAATTGTAACCGCCGCGATCGGTGCGTATCCGTGGCGGCGAGCTGTCGTAATCATCGTGAATCGGATGTTTGTTGCCGCTCGTGTACCTCTGCGTGGTGCGTGTCTCCTTGTAATACTTAGATTCCAGCTGACTGCTGGTCATCTGTGAGATATCGGTGTCATAGTCGTCGTTCGGACCCTCGCGCAGGCTGTCCAGGTGACGCTTCGCGAACGGCGATCTCTCTTTGCGTCCGTTTATCGTCGGGCTGTCCAGCAATGCGGTTGGACGTCTCATGTCTCGCGCATTAATGTAACCTGCATTGCTGCTTAGATTCTCGTGTGACCTCGTGGTGTACTCGCTCCTGAGCGCACGTACCCTGGCGTTCTCGCCAACTTCATCCAATCGTTGCGTCGACTTGCTCATGCCGCGAATGGACTCGAAAGGCTTTTTTGTTTTCGGTAGATATGCGTCTCGATTGATCGGTCGGTTCTCGCGGTCCAGGAAATCGTCGCTCTTCGAGAACTTGCGCTCGTTCAACTTTTTGGCGATGATCGGCGACGACAGCTCGTCGTTCTCCCGTGACTCGCTGCGGAAGTGATTTATCGTTGTAGAGGTCCCCTCGGGCAAATAATGCGGTGGCTTGTAGGAACTGCCGCCGTTTCTGATGGTCTGAAGTCTCTCCTCGGGGCTGGTCCGACTTCGATCACTGAGGAACGGCTTGAAGCCGTTATCGTCGGTGTAACCCTCGTGCGTTCGTGTTTCTACGATGTACTTATCTCCATATTTGTCCGTTCTGGTTTCCACGGTGTAGCCGTCTCTTGGTTTCGCGTCGAGGTAGCCATTCGTCGGGATTTTATTGGTGATCTTCTTTTCGTAACCGTATACTTTGCCATTGTCCTCGTGTATCTCCTTCTCGAAGATGTACTTCTCGCCGTTACTATTGGTGCGCGTCTCCGTGATGTAGGTGTCCATGTATCGTTTGGGCGACGCGATCCGATTCGGCGTGACCGGCGACGGCACTATCGGCTTGTCGATTATCTCGTGCTCGCTCGACTTCTTTATTGGCACGTTCGCGTTGTTTTTAGCGGCGAATAGCTCGTCAGCCAGCAACCTGGACTTGATCCTGGACTCCAGTAGATCCCGCCGAGCGCTCAGCTCGGACGTTTTATTCGAGATTCCGCTCTCATTCTGTCGCGAGGACAACTCGCCACTATCCCTTCGTCTGGCGTCCATGCCGTCGGCCCTACCTCGACCGGAAGTGTCCACGAACACAGTTGAGGTGTATTTTTCGGGTTTGTCGAAGAGACGTCTGTCGATCTCATCAAATTCGTGACGCCTCGTAGTCTCGGTGGTCCTAGAGATAAAGTCCTTCGAGCCGCTCAAGTGTTTACCAAAGGGACTGCTGTTCTTTCGGTCTTCCTCGTATCTCGACTTGAAAGTGTTGATTTCATTGTTGCGACGCAGGTCGTTGCTGTACGAGTAATCCGTCCTGCGGTATTCCTTTTCCGCGGGACTGTTCTCGCGAGAAGAGTCCTTCCTCTCGAGACCGAGGCCTTCATCGCTGTCGGAGTGACTTCGCTGGGCCTTCTTCTTGTCCGGCTGCACCTGCGCGTAAATCACGTTGGTCTGCGCCGGTGGCGGCGAGTTACAGGACTCGTTTGGTCTGGTGTAGGAAAACGGTCGGTTGTTATTGTGTCCGAATCCCGGCGACGGCGATACCATCGTTCTGGTCAGCTGCGGCGGTGGCGAACGGTCGTTGGACAGTCGGTGAATCATCTTGTGAATGGTAGATTCTTCGTTGCGCTTCTGAAGATCGTAGCGACTACTATGCAGCATGCCCGCTTCGTCGACTTCGTCTCTTCCGCGTTTCGATTCTTTCGGAGGCGAGGGAGTACGGCTGGTTCCCGTTGGTTTTCTATCGGTCTCTGTCTTTTCTTCGTCGTCTCTACCCTCGACGAATATGTGATGCTCGATTACCCTGCTCTCTCGACTGGGCGATCTAGCAGCGAACTCGTCGGTCGCGCGCACTTCGGTCGTTGTACCCTCGATCGACTCTTTCGCCTCGATGTCTCGCGATATCAGCTCGTCGACATCGATAGCAGGGCTTGTTCGCTCCTCCTGTTTTTTGGGCTTCTTCGACTCCGGTCGATTGTTGTTTTCGCGATCCGCTCTCGCGGTGCCAAAGTGGAACGGCTGCTGATCGACGTGCGGCGACGATTCGATTATCGGCGAGAGCTGCTTCTTCGCTCGCTGGCTGCCGGTACTCAGGTGCGAGCCCTCGCTCTCACTGCCACTCCGTTTGCGCTGCGCACCGTTGCGCGCCCAGGAGCCTGCGTCGCTCGCGCTTCGGCCGACCGGCTTCCGACGCTTCTCTAAATTCGGCGAGAAGAATCGCGCGAGCGAAGCTTTCAGCTTCTTCGCGCTGGCATCGCTGACGCTCCTCTCCAGTGGCTTTTTCTTGGTGGCCCGTGGTGTGTCGAAATCCGCGTCCGCGGTCGTAGTACCGATGTCGCTACCGCGGCGCGGTCTCACATCGATCGGTAGATCGGGACGTTTCTTGTTATGACGTGCTGGTAAAGTGCTGTAGCGGCCGGGCAGGCGTCGATTGTCGCGTGCCACGCAGTGAAGGCTGTCCGCTTGCTGCAGGACTAGAGCCGCTTCCTGCACGAGATCCTCCTTGCTCTTCGTGGCGATGTTCTCCTTGCGGACCGGGGTGGCGATCAACCTACCTTCTCCATCGCCCACGAGAGCCGCGGTTACGCGCGGTGCACCACGTCCTGTAATTACGAGCGCGCCGATATTTAGTCGCGCCTGATTTCGTCAGCACGATCATTGAATAGTGTCGTATGAGAATAGCTAATTTTAAAATGCGTTGTACTTTACTAATAAGCAACAAGAAAATTTATGCATTATTTAAAACTCAATTTATTAAAAAATATTACTTATTGTGAGTTTTTTTTACGTTCATTCATTTATAAAGAAATAAAAAACTTCAATATAAATCATAAACAAAAGAAATGTTAGAAAAAGAAAGAAAGATTCATTTTGAAAATTATTACATTAAAATATTTTCAAAAGAAATATTTCCTTTTATATATATCGCAGTGAAAATAATTACGTGCCAAGATAATTTAATTCTGTAATAATATTTCTATCTTCTAAATAGAAGAAGCATAAACTAGTATCTTTTAGATGTAGATGTTAGATTCCAGACTTTATCTTATACTTATCGATAACGATTAAGGTAGAAATAGCACACAAGATAATAAATAAGAAAATAAATAATGACATGAATTTAGACAGTGGTAAAAATTGGTTGCTTCATGAATTGATAACGAGACATAATAAATTTGCTTAATGGTGAAGATGTTTTACGTTTCGTTACTATGTTCTACGTATGAAAATAATCGGACATAGGAATTGCTGAATTTTAATCGTAAGATATTCCGAAATGCCATTAGGCCTCAGGTTGACGGCTGATAAATTCAATCGGCTAATGAATTTATGTCACGACCTTGCGTGGCGATACAGAGTTTGCAAATCAGCGATTTATGTTAAGTGGATGAGCACATGGTCGTTAGTGGTTAATCACCAAGTTTAATCAAGCGCCAGTACACACAGTGGACATAGGTTGGCTCGCTAGAAGCTGAAAGCTAGAATCCGACGCGTAAGAAATTGCCGTCTTTCCGTCTCATCTTCCAAGCGTTACTTCGGCTAAATCGGGATCGCCATTAATCCGCTGCGTCGTCTGATTTCGCGATCGATATAATGCTTGTAATTAACGCTGTCATATTTATAAATGGGTCGCTTAATCAATAGCTCGTTAACGACCGTATCGGCTTCTCCGAGATTGTTACGCGCCAACTCCTTTTTTACTTATTAAATAACAGTCATGCTTATAATATATGGCGAAAGGAATAACGTTACACATACACGCATATATATATATATATATATATATATATATATATATTAATGATTAAGTAAAATTGGTTGCTACGTTAAATTAAAAAAAATATATATATACTGAATAGGAATAAGAATATAAATATTCATAACTCAGATAATCAGGAAAGCAAACGCGAAATGTATTAATCAAAATTGTAAAAGAGATATAAGGATTTGACATGTAATTAAAAATTCAATTTATCAACTATAAATGTTACGGAAGTTTTTAATTTAAAATATTGAAAATCTTGATAAAAGATTCAAAATAAGAGTGAAGAATAAAGAACAAGTATTATATCTAGACGGAAACTAATCTAAACCTATTTCACGAAATATGGATACATTTCACGTCTATTTCTTACGTTCTGTAGAACTAAAGACTTTCCAATTTAAAGTTCCGACAGAATAAAGCACATTAATAGAGTGATCAATTCAAGAATAAAATGTCTTCATCGAATTAATTCAAGAAGACAATTAAAGAATCTTCATCAAATTACACTCTTGAAACCAAATTCGCTTTAAATGCGTTGGATAACACTTTCCGACGTTAATTAGGCATCTCCCACGAAATTTTCACTATAGATAAAATCAACCTACACACATCACTTGCGCGATCTATCATTTTTATTCGCGAATGGTTTTATCTTACATAAGGAGAAAGCAACGACCGTGGACGTCTTCCCACAGGCGAACGGGCTCGGATCTCGTCGCACCTTACGCGATAGGCGCTAATCGACGTTAGGCGGATGAAAATTGATTCATTATCGACTCTGTCGCGCGCGTCGTCGAATGCATCAAGTGCATTAATTTCTCAGTTGCGAATATACATGTAATAAATCATTCCGTTTCCAATGCTCGCGCCTATTCAGTGCATTTGAATTGATAAAATAATAGACTGATATGTATTCACAGAAAAAAATTTAGTATCAAATCAAGAATCTTTATTTCATATATAAGCAAGAATGTAAAATCTTCTTGGAAGAATTTATAATCTTAAACAGACATAATTTGCTTATATGAAGAGGAAAATTTTCTTCATGTAAGTAAATTATGTCTGCTTAAGATTATAAATTCTTCCAAGAAGATTTTATATTCTTGCTTATGAAACCAAGATTGTTGATTTGATATTAATTTCTTTTCTGTGTTGTAAGGAGTTAATAGAATGAAACAAAAGAATGATTTTAAAATAAATCGGAATGTTTAATAATTTTTCTCCTTATACTTTTGTTATAATTAATTGCATAATAACCTACAATATATATAGCGTATATAGTTTCCAATTTATCTTTCTCTTATCATTATATAGAAAGGTAACTATATTGATTCTGTAAATAGATTTGAAATTATAGTGTATGCGCGAATTAATTGCAATTAATAACATATTTGCATTTCGCAAGGATGTTCCTTGCTGGATAGTGCTCACGGCGTTGGAGTCATTGACGGATTTATGGCATCAACGTTGCGATTTTAGTTACCCGGACGAACAGAGTATCCGGATAGCGGGTGAAACCTCGACGCGAAGCATCTCGTCGAGGTCATCGACAAGAACCTCGAGAACGAGGTCGCAGCTCGGCGGCGATTAGCGTCGCTTGCCTACCGAAGTCGAGTCTTCGTGCTACTTCTTCTAGAGCTCCGCGAAGAATACACGCTGCGCTATTTCCAGAAAGTCGCGTTTCTCTCGCCTTTCCTTGTGGGAAGTCGTCGTCGTTGTCGTCAATCGCCGTCGTGTAAAACACCGCCTCGAAAGCGCGCTTTTACAACCACGCGGTCGCTCGGTTTCCATAAACATGCAATTAACAGCCTCTCGCGAACCTTTGTCTCTCGAAGGTTTTGCTCCGTCTAACGGATTTTCTAAGTGTCTAGTTAAGTTATGTCGCGCTTTCGGGGAAACGTTTCCTCGTCTCGAGCGGAAAGAGACTTGGAACGCGATTTCCTCGCGGCCAGGCCGGTCGATCGCGCGTCCCTTCCGCGCCGCTGACGCTGTAAATCGTAAACTAAGAGGACAAACTTCGCATCGTTTACGCGATTCAATGACGCAAACTACGTACGACTGTCATATGCGGGAATGTAATCTCCTGAGATATCGTTGAATTTAATTGCGCGCAAGCACGAGTGGAGCGACGTCGCGCGGGATTACACTCGAGGGACTCGGGCGAAGGACGCATTTCCAGCTCGTAGGTTTCCGTCGTGTAGAATCGTGCTCGCGCATAAGCGGACGTCTCTTCCGTAGATCTTGAGATTAATAAGGCAGCACAGTTCACGCTAATATCGTGGAATGCCCGCCGCGAATCGGGAATGCCGATCGCGAATTAAAAACGAGCGGAAACGCGACGATCTGGTGATTCTCCGATCCCGATTTGATTTTTCCTGAATACTAATTATTGTTGGGATGCGAAGAAGAAATATTTCGCAGATGTCCGCAACACAAACGCACGTGCATCTCTAGCGCGAGACGAAAGAAAAACGGAAAAGAGAGAGAGAGAGAGAGAGAGAGAGAGAGAGAGAGAGAGAGAGAGAGAGAAGATTCATTAACATGAGGCGCACGTATCCCAAGCGAGAATTGATGCGTTTAGAGAGCCAATCGTGAATGCGTACGATTGATTAAACGGACGACGGGCTGCGATGCAGATAACTGTTCAGCAAGTGGCTTCTAAACTTTTTCTCTTCCTCCTGCAATTTATTGACTTAACTGTCTTTAATCCAACACAATTTCAATGCAACGTACCACGTCTATTCCCATCTGGAATAATTGAAGACTCGTATACTGCCACAAACTATTAGAACCTATTAGAATATAATTTTCTGCAGTCGACAGATATTAGTATCAAATAAATTAGAAAGACGAAGATATATTAATGTGAACTTTTAAAATATTCATAAAGAGATATTTTCACATTCTTTAATATATACTGTTTCATCTGATTTATGTTGTGAACAAGAAACAAACAACTTGCCCGTTATTTGCAATATTTCTTTACACAAGAAATAGATTTTACGTAACAAAAAAATTAATAACATTGGCAATAAAAATATCTGCGGAAATTTTAAGAAAATTTAATGGCTGTCAATTATGACAATGACCCTCGCATTACAAGCAATCTGAAAACCTCTTTCGCAACGGATCCAAGTACTGACACGGGCATCTCTATAGTATTAAAATGGATTCAATTATGAACACGCAAATTTGTCGTAATATCAGCTTATTATCCGCGTCTATTTATGCTTCCCTTTACGAGCGTCTCGTAAGAGACGCTTATGTTCAGGTAAGTAAACTTACGTCGGCGGATAAAACACTCAAAGTGGTTAATGTCACCTATACCGCACCATGAGTGACCGTTAACGAGATGTAATCATTGTGCTCGGTAGACTGATTGATATTCAAGCGCGTCGTAAAGTCGATTTAATTATCACGACATTAGCGTCGGGATCTCGGCGCAACGGGCACGTTACACGTACGTTCGATGAATCCCTGATGGATAGCGTGGTTGGCGAACGTGTACGCGCATCATCTCACGTGAGACGTATTATTACGCCGGGATCGCGATGCTAGTTATTGCATTCGAATTTATGGGCGCGAATATTCAGATCGCCAAATCGGGAATCTTAGCTTTCCGAGGCCTCGAACCTTCGTATACGACTAAAATGCGATGAATGTTAGATTGTTTGGTTTTTAATGATCTTATTTTACGATCAAAACTTTTTCTTTTTCTCGGTGTATCTTCTCTCGAGCACGGATGTGAGCCGAAACGCTGATCAATCAGTACTAATTGATAGTCCATATGTCGATTATGCCATTTCTCCACGAGAGAAAAGAAAAACTGCACTAGAGAAAGTCGCTTGGCGCTTTTCCTATCTATCTAATAAGTGATTCGAAATAAATTATTCATGCTAACAATTTACGAGCGTTTCCTGTCGAAAGAAATTCATGCAATGCATGGGACACCGTGGCTGGAACAGACCACCGTGGTTGGTTCCCTAGACTGTGCTCTAAGTGCTTGACATTCTCACGAAATGTTATCTTTCAGAGAGTCTCAGGGGCACGTAGTGTCGCCATTCTCTTAGGTGACAATATTCTGGGAAAGTTGCATAGTAAGTCTGAGATAATCATATTTTCATAAAATTAGTAAACGAGGTCGAACGTGACGTATCATACGTAAAGAGACGACAGAAATGAGTACAAACGAATTAAATTTGATATTGTGTAAACTTTAATGACGTGCCCGTGAAGAGAATGAAAAAATTAATGATAAATTTCTATTATCTCATACAATATTATTAGAGGAAGTGGTGCGTTATCTATGAGAGTGCAACACGTTAGGCTTGTTTACTGTAATACTGTTATACCGTTGTAATAAAATTTAATATCAAGTTTGCAAACTTCAGATTAAGCGAAAGCTAATAGGCGTAAGATTATCGGGCGGCTATCTCTCGCGGCGCACTGCCTATTTCTTGCCGCACTTTCAATTGCGGCGTGCGCATGTAGCTCAGTTGGGATTCCGGAAATGGCGAGCCTAATCTACACGCTAGCTTAACCCAACGCGTCGATCGATCGCGAGCGTGAGTTAATTATTAATCGACGCGCCAACATGCTCGTGTAAATGACGATTACGTCGGAATTCCCGAGTCGATTCCGCATTCCGCGTGATTCGCAAGTACTGTGTAAGTTAGGTGTATCTTTAGACGTAGGACAAGAAGAATTTAAAGTTGTTTCACAAATTTGTATAAGAAAATGTAAAACTTAGCCATAGATCTTACATTTCGATCGATTGTAGAAAAATAAAATAATATCCATCGTGATATATCTTTTTCAAGTAACATAGGCAATCATTAAGGCACATGATACTTTGTGACATCGCATTGAAAAAAAAAAATTTCAAAATTTATTTTTGGATTGTAAATTTATTTCACTGAAATAAATTTTTATTTAAATATGACGAAATAAAATTTTATCTCTAGCAAATAAATCAGTTAATAAGAAAAATGAGATGTATTTCGTAGAAACGTATGTTTCACCATCACAGTCAGTTTTTTTTTAATAATTAATATTTATTTTATATTTATCGAAGAAAATTATTTCATAAGTAAGATTTGCTTCTAAATATTTTAACTTTTTTTCTCGGTGCATTACTTAATTAAATCAAATGCCGACAGATGAGTTAATGTTTCACGAATCATCGAACGCGACGTGTAGTGGGAATATATCAGGCGGGTGAAAGAATTGCCGGAAGTGCAAATAGCGCAGCTTGCTTGCGCGGGGTCAAAGTTCGCGCGGATCGCGTTGACCTACTGCTTCGAGGGCCGCAAACGCCATAAACACTTCGTGCAGCCGTATCGTTCAGTTCGTCGCGTGAATCTCTCGATACCAGAGACGACTTCGGCTTCGAGTTGCAACGGAACAGTCGCTACGAAGTGCAATGGCTCATTGTGTTAGTTTCTCATTTATTACACGTTTCGCGAAAAATCTTTGATTCTTGACACGCGAGTTTCCTCGTTAACGGCTCCTTTCGCAGAATTGTCGCAGACTTTTACTGTATAATGTGCTCATTACTTTGTATTATTTTCCGCTAATTTTACACTTTACATTGCACTTTTTCGCGTTTCCTCATCCTTTTGAGTTTTATCGGGGATAAGAATTTTGCACAAACGAAGGCTAATTTCCGAAGATTGATTACCGACGAACGCGACGAACGCGAACACCTGAGCGAATAAACACCTAGGAAAACCCGCAGCGTTGACACTGATGAATGATTTTAGCGCATGATGTCATAATTGTAAGAGGAATGTTTTCTCAGCCTCACTCCGACAACCAGTTGCGATCAGCGTGTCTTCCGCGACTCGCGGATCTGCGATTGCCGGCGAGCAAATCACGAGAAAATCTCGTTACGGTGAATCTCGGCAAACCTTCAACTTCCGGAGCCTGTTCTGAACGTATCTGAACGTTCTAAGGGTTCAACACTTCTAGTGCGCTTTCCTGGCATCAAACGAATGCTCAATCAGAATTTCTTAGTGAAAATTTCGCTCTATCGGCGTACTCATCTCAATAGAATTTTGCTAGATTTTTTTAACCGTCAGAGGGATTACGTTAAATGCACCTGGCATATGTTCGCGGCCGGGTCGCGCTAATTTGTATTCCCATAATCTGTACCGTGTTTCACCTCTGTAACCTCTCATCTTTGCTACATACGTTGCTCCCTCTCGCCCTCCCCCCCGTTCCCTCTAAGCACGCGTCTCACAAAAGTGATGCTAGTGCGACCTCCACGTTCTCAACTCGGAATACCGGTCCATCTGATATCCCGGTACTTCCTCGTTTCTGCGAGGTCGTTCGGGATCTTAAGGCTACTCGACACGCAACCGAGGAAGACAAAGATTTGAATGCAAATATCGATATAAGCAGATATGCGACGATTTAAACGTGGAAAAATGTATATCGTGAAAACTTCGACGAATATAACGAAATTGATACTCTGCTGTTGAAAGATTTGAGGAAAATTTTGCAATATTAAATTGCTTTGCGATAATAAAAGTTTTATGACGCTTTGATAGGCACGTCATATATACATAATTACAATATACTATTTTATGAGATAAAGATTAATACGCGTTACAAGTCTCATGTCTATGCTTGTATTTAAGTCTGCTAATTCAAGATTGATCACGTTGGTGTTTCTCTGGCAAGTAAATTAACGCGGTTGCACGGCATTTTACTCGTGAAAGATAACCGATATGCAATCTCTATGTTGTGGACTTGGAATACCGGTCTATTCGGTGCTTCGAGTATTCAAGTACTTCCTTATATCTGCTGCGCGCGTCACGTGTACGACCTGATCGTTACATAGTATCGCCGTGTTATCATCAAACTCGCCACGCGTCGTTGTTTCCACTCTACGTGTAAAGAAAAATAATACTAAGATTTAATGAAATTAAACGATACGAGTGTTACGATCGAGTTGTAGAAATGATTGTTTATTTTAGACAGAAAAGAATCAGACTACAATTTTCCGTACAATGATAATTATTTCTTTCCATAATTTACAGTAAAAATTTTTTTATTGATTTAATGATTAATTTGATTTAATTCACAGGCTTTTTTCCGCAATAGACTTTATTTTTAACCATGAATATCTTATCGATCACTTGACACAAAAAATTCCTTTCAAGAGTAGAAAGTCTTAATAATATACGTAATTTTCATTGCAATACAATTTTTCTAGTATGTCACATATTTTAGTTATAATATGATCAAATACATGAAAATAGCCTCCTTTTTTGTAACTTCAATTGCAAATTTTTCAAAATTATGACGTGATAAAGCAATTTGAAAATTGGATCCAAAAATTATAGGAAATGTCTAGTCTCATTTTGAGATTTCTTTTTGTTCAATCGTATAATTTGCGCAACTTAAAAAAAAAGGCAGATTTGGCCTTTGATCTATGTAAGATAGACTTTGTAATCTTATAAAATTGCTACGAAACAGACAGACTCTATATAATTTATTTTATTAATTTTTATTTTTAAATACCTTTTTTAAAAGCCTGTAAAAAAATTCTACTAAAATCCATTTTAAGTTTTATGATATTTTATATTTTTGGTATTTATCTACACTTGGAGCTTGATAGAATGATTATACAGTGGATTTCTTATAAACAAAAAATCTATTACCGTTTCTTTCAAATTTTCATCTTCAACTTGAATAAGGAATTTTCCTTAAAACGTTGGATATTCTACAGATGATTCTTCTTCTAGTCATCTTCTGTCACGAAAGGATTTTAACATATTTATGACTTAGGCAACACTCAACAATTAATCATTAATCAACTGGGAAGAGAGAAAGGGAAAGAGAGACTAGCTCAGATTTGTTTTGCGAACGACAATCAGCTTCTCGGAGCGCGGATCTCGAGGCGATTTCCGTGCGGCGTTCATTAGCAATCTAACGAAGATCATAGCGCGATCGGGAAGCGTATTACACCTCGTTACACACGCACACACTCACGTGCCTCGGGTTAAGGCTGGTCTCCGCGATCGCGGAGCACGCGACGATCCAGGAAACGCCGGCAGGCGGGATAATGCGGACGACACAAGGGGCCCTTAACAAGCATGGACGAGAGGCACATGCGCGAGCGCAATGCTGCACCCAACTAGGCTGTCTTTCCGAGACCGCCCGCATTGACGACGGGAAGGGAAAGGAAGAGAGAAAGATAAAGAGAAAGGGAGGAAGGGGGGATAATAAGAAACATACACCTCACACCGGTATAATGAGAAATATGGCGCGACTGCTAATACACCAGCTGATACTTTTTGCTACGATGCAAAGTCTTCCTTCTTTTTAGAGCATCGCTTTCCAATCACGTCTAAGCATCAGAACACTTTTGGTTACTAAAACGTTATGTTAAAAGTGTGATTACAAAATACTGGCAATAACATAACTAAAAATATGAACATCATATCTTATGCATAGATACTTTTTGTATAAATATTTTGTAAAAAAATATCTTCTATTAACATTAAACTGCATATATTAAAAATATGTTTATTTACGAAGATAATCTTTGATCGTAATTACTATCAGTTATCGAGAATAACATCGAGCCGGCAAAGCCGGATAATATTTGAATTTAATTGCGCTTTCCCGTTTTACGTCGACCATTACGATTTCATGGAAAATTGCATTGAGTGAAGCGCGCACTTTTGTTGTTCACGTTATCGTAAAAAGTGAAGGGATAAGAGATCATCGATCGCTTTTGATCGCGTTGACACAATCTTCGATCGCGGTACACCTCTCGATTTTGGAGGAAGAAGGGATACGAAAAAAGATAGTCTTAATGTCTTCAGAAATGCTTAATATTAATCGATAGCACATTTAAGGATCTAATCGACACAATGATTATTTATTTTATTTATGCTAAAGTAAAATTACAATTGTAAGACTATTTCATAATCGAATAATCTATCGGAGAGAAAAATATATTTCTTTCATCACTTCGAAATCATCTGACCATTTTTCTTTAATCGAGAAAGTATCGACTGATTTTAAAATTATCAAAATTTTTTGCAAATTGAGAGTTTTAGATGTATAAATCAATTTAATCGGCGTTACAAAATTATTATGTCTTACACAGCGCGGAAAAATAGGAGCCCCACAGCGAATGTCGATTATAAAATAATCGCAAGCTCAAAGTCGAGCCCTAAGGTAGTTGCTTCGGTTTAGAGACTATTAATTTTACCTGTGCCGTTATTCGCAAGACGCACATTGGTGCATTACTGCAGATTAATTATGCATCTGATTCTCGAGCGCCTTGGACGATTTTAAAGGCGATCGAGCTGTCAGAGCAAGTAAGAGATATCGAAGATGCGAATTAATTTCGATCGCCGCGTTGGCGATACACACGGAAAGCGGAAACGCTCGTAACTTGCGACGGTTCGCTGCGTTTAGCTTTATCTGCCGTGTTTATCCCGTACTTTGCCGTGGGTCGTAGTGTGTGGCATATTAAGTTGCTTTCCTGAAGCTGCGCATAAACAAGATAGAAGCGCGATCTTCGTATACCGCTTTTAGTGTATCTACGTGACCTAGCGTAATATAGTGACCGCGCGATTCAGCAACACACGGAGGAGTTAACAGATCAGTTGTGCAATTTCTGCTGGTAGTCATTTTCCATTTTCTCAATCTTATGATAACTACTACAAAACGTATCGCGAAAATATAATAAATAAAAAAAATTGCAATTAATTCTTTGTGAATTTTATTTTATTTTATTTAGAATCCTACATATATATGCTAAACTTTTGAAGATTCTAAACAATGATTTCTTTAGCCAATTGATTATTTGTTAAAACATGTAAGCTTGCTATCGATTCGCGAAGATTAAAGAGTACATTCTGTATACATACCCTTCGCAGCGAAAAGTTTCGACGCAGCGTTAAAAATGCAGCGAAGGTGTTGGAAAGACAGCGGGATGCAACGCTCACTTTGCGTAGCGTAAGAGAGGGATCATTAATACAATTAATAATTATTAGCTAGTAATAGAGGGGAATGGTTGAGTCCTGCGCATAACGCACACCAATACCGTTACAATCCCACATATCGCATTAGGAGAACTGCGAGAGACAGCGAAGGTGAAATCGCCTTCAATGAAATCATCTCCCCACGGGTCCAAGCCGACGACGGCTCACTGGCCTCGACGATGTCAAGGTCACTGAGACCGCCGACGTCTTCTCCGGGGAGAGGGAGAATTGTCGTTAAAATTATTGTTACGCGATCGATGGCCAATGATTAATACTGACATTGATATTAGATAATATGCAAAGAAAAAAACCGGATCGATCTCATAGCGTAACGATTAATTTCGTACCGTTAGTTTGCGGCAGGATCTGCTAATTAAGTATGTTACACATTGATATCGAGGAAATTGCAGAAGTTAGACACAAGTTAGGTGTATTGCATAGCTCGTAGCGCTATGGCGCTGCTTGATGTCTCGGCTTTCGTCGATTGCGCGATTTACTCCTACTCGAGAAATCCGAGAAGCTTCCCTTATGTTTTATATGTATATAAAATGTGGGTGTGAGAGACATAAATTCATTAAACGTATCAAGCATTTCTGACAAGGAGTTATTCAGGGTTCTCTAGCTGTCACCAAATTCGATTGTTGCATGATAAATGTTGCGTATTAGAGATTCAAAGACATATAATACGTTAAGTGTCGCGATGGCGGAATCCGTAAAATCTAAAAGTGACCCATCGGCTTTAAAATATTATAAAAAGTATCATCTGTAGGAGTGAAAAATTGAAGAACCGGGAAGAATCCCAACGTGCGCGATCTTAATTAAACTCGTTGACAGCTCCGAAATTTCTCGCGTCTCCCATCCCTGCGAGATTAAGCATGCGACGCTGCCGTGTCGCACATCAGCGGAATTTCGCACGAGCGCGTGCATAATTTCCCAGCTGGGGACATTTCTTGGAAGCGGTCGCCGAGAGACGAGATCGCTGGCGGGAGCCAGCCAAGAGAACGGGAGAGGAGTCACGAATAATTTCCACAATCTGGGATCGCTCTCTAGGGCCGTAATTTTTTTCTGAGATACACAAGACATCGCGGCATCGCGAGGTAAAATCGTATTGCGCGATCTCTCTCGGTTCTCGTGTCTCCATTCTTTCTCTCTCCTTTCGACGACTGACTTTTCGTGCACTTTTATAGTGGCAACGCGCATTAAATTCTGACCGTGTATGCGCGCTCGTATCGTGAATCGTACCGGAAGATCGTCCTTGCGGACACGTCCAGTCGCGTAACCTCCGCATTTTATCAGATTTTAATTTGGCAAACGGTACTTGGTCCTCGCGCGAGCGCGCGCGTGCGGACCATCACGGTGTACTGTTAGACGAAGCCTTGGGGGGCCGGTTTCATCGAAGGCCGCCAGTTAATCGAGTTGATTCTATGCTCTCAGTCTAACAATAAATCTGAATAGATCTATTATGAATCTCATTCATTTTATATCTCTGCGTAAAATTGAATAAAAGATTTGCTGTATAGAGCTATCCATAAATTTTCGTCAATCACGCGAAATGTAACTAAAATTTTTTCTGTTTATTATATCTCAAAAACTGCTTGTAATAAAAATTTACAAATAACCAAGTTACTTAATTTTTTAAGAACTGTCTTACTACAGTGTTTTCATTTACGAATTTTGGGACACCGGTGTATATTAATTAATGAAATAAATTTTTGAGAAAGTGTCGAGGAAATTTGTTACTTTGTTATATATGTCGTGTTTTTAGAAACGTAGCCGACACATTTTGAGCCTGAAAAATCAAGCAGCGCCATTTCTTTCGATCTCTCTCGCTCCGCTACATATGCAGGATATGTCGCAGTTTGTATGGTGTGATAATGCCTGGACTCACCGATCCTTTTCACATGGACGTCTCGATTGAAGGAGACGCTCCTCTCGGCGGGCTCTGCGACGGTAGCCCTGGGCACAACGGGGGGTAGTAAATGCGTGCCGGGAGGGTTGCAGCCTTCTCCCCCTCTTAGCAATTCTGAGCGCTGTATCGTGAGCATCCTTGCCTTTCAACCTTTTCTCCCGATCATGCCACACGACCGGCTAAGGACACCGTTTCCCGTTTCGTTCGCCCAAGCCCCGTCTCGTGCTTGCGCTTACACTTTTTCCTACCCCCAGAGAGCGTTTCTACCCCCGATCTTATTTTCCCTTTTCCTGCTCTCACGCGCACAATCGTAGACCCGATCACCGACCTGTAAGCCAAGCAAAGCTGTGCTTTTAATGTCTAAGATAATCTCCCGTCGACGGAGATTTACGAGTTCAACCCCTTGAACAAGAGTCCGTTTGTTCGTGCACGAGAGTTTGCTTGGAAGCTCGCGTTTCTCAATATGCCGATGATGGCGTGAATTTTTTCAAGAGTCGAGAAACATTAATTAGACGTAACAAACGTTCAACAATGCAATTGCGTAAGCTGATAGGGCATATCAATTGTAACAAGCTCTTCCAGACTCGCTCCGCTTTCCAAACAAACAATCGGCTGAATTGTTCCTCAATCGTGAGAGTGCAATTTACGTTCGAGAATGCGCGCTTTCCGTGCATGATATTTCTACGCATGCGTACGTGTTTGTGCGCGCGCGCGCAGTGTGCATGCGTGAAAAACGTGAGAGAAAGAGAAGTGATAGCATCGTGCGTTCCCGGCGACGCGTCTATACTAGCGCATGCCAACTGTAGATAGATGATGATAAACGCAACGAGTGATAATGGTTCTCTTTGTCGTCATGCAGGCAGATGGGATACTCGAGATACGTGCAACGAAGTATAATGACAGTGACAGGGGGGATGACGGTGACGGCGCATAATATCGGCAATGGATTTGCTGATGAGAACTTTGCTAATAGGAGCGATTGTGCGATAACGCCGCCGATCGCAGCTTTTTCCTTACATCCGTCCGCATTAAGCGTTATCGTAATTATGGCCAGGATTCTGGATGTAACTCCGTGGTTTTCCTATCGATCCTACGATCTAAACGCAACGACACCTAATTTAAATTTCATAGAGGCTGAAGCTTCAAAGCCTCACGTCGCCGGCTCGGGGCAGCGAGATATGAAGTCAACTTGATTTTAATTAATTCCTGATATGGCGCGAGTAAATTGTCCAATTTTGTTTTTGTCTTATTTTGTCGTCTGCCACGAGTAAATGTTATTCCGAGAAGAATTCATTCTTTGCACGAAAATATCGCCTCACGTATTCGTAGATTGTCTTTCAATTGAGACCGTCAATTTCCGTAGGTGTTTACGAATTTAATAATCGATATAGTCAATTTTCAAGTTACATATTGAGATACGAGACTCTTATTTTCATTATTCAGTTCGGAATATATTTTTTCTCAAGATTAATCGCATTTACTTGTATATTGCTTCATAATGCGACGAAAGACGTGCGCAATAAAACCTATCGACACGCGATAAAGAATCTTTTCTCATGGAAAATAAAAAGAAGAGACGCGCACAGCCGTAAACGTATTGAAACGAATAGAGAATTGTCTTATCGACGAGAACCGTAACTGTCCATCGTTTCAATGATCAGCTGTTGTGAGACGTCAATCGTTTTCACGAATTTACGTAAATCGATAAGGCAATCAATCTCGTGCCTCGCGGCATATAGAAGTAAAATGGCTGGACATGGTCATTTCAATAAAAACGATTCTAAAAATACTGCTGACGACGGTCACTTGGACGACACTCAAGCGGAAGCGTCGGGACTGCTCATTATCATTATAAGCGTTTTATTTCACTAGGTGTTTTTCGCGCTGTCGTGTAAAAACAACGTCCTCCTTTTTTTTTAAGAAGTCGGCCTTCGTCGCGATGCTTTTGTTGCGTGAAGTGGACGTTGCGACGTGCAGCCGATACGCACACTGTGCTTCAAAATTTATTGCTAATAATCAATAATTTGTTTGAAAATTTAAATTTATTTCATCTCAAGATTGAAGCCTTGTATGAAGCCTTTGATTTAAAATATTTATATAATTAAAAGAAATTATGTTATATATTAAAAAAATCAAAGATACAATGAGACAAGCTGCATGAATTGATTTTGAGGAGGAACTGTCCTATTTTCCGGAATATTTCCAATTATTAAAGATTTTAAGTATCTCTATCACGGCAGAAGCTGTTCGAGAACAGCGCTGTATAAGGAATTAACATTCGTCGGGTGTTTTTGCCCACTCGCGCGGTCAGGTTATCTGGAACAAATAAAAGTGACCCTGCACGCGCGTACGTGTCCATCTCTCAAGGCCATCTGACCAAAGTGACACGTTGCCTTGTTGAGTTCTCGTTCTCGTATACGTGACACGTGGGGGTGAGCCGTCACTCAACGACTTTATTAGCCCCGCGAGAGCGCAAGGGAAGAGAGACGCGGGTTGCAAATGAGACAATTCACATGAACTCGATTCAGGGATTAAGATGCACTCGGGAGGCTTCGGTAGCCATATTTGGCAAAGAGGACCGCATAGGCCGCCGGGCTGTTCTCTCCGCGGGGACCCCGCTATAAAAACTGGCGTTAATATATTTTTTTTCGGGATTCGAGAGTTTACGACGGGATCCTTTCGCGCATCGACTCCCACGCGCCTTCTAGTCGCCCTAATCGCGTGGAGAAACCCTCGATTCGATCCGGAGGGGGGCCGAAAAAAAAAAGAAAACAAAAATCGGCGATGAGCGCAGGTTTCGACCAGCCGTCTCGTCTAATGTACGAGAAGGCTCTCTAATGCGTCCTTCGTTACTCGCCACGACGCTGGATAACAGTAAAACGAAGGATAAGAATGTTGCTAAGTGCGACGACACGACACGGCTATATTCTTGCGATTTTAATTCCGCCCTATGCGTTCCACGACGTATATATATTTTTTTTCTTCCTTGCAAAGGGAAGACGGGAATTAAGGTAGTTGATGGCAAGCGAAGAAAATTATATCGGGTTATGCAAGAACGACATCGTGTCGCAGTTTTCGTAAGATATACTTTTAAAATACGTTCGAGATAGCATCCTATTATTCTTTGTTGTATTCTCATTGTGCTGCACAAGGATAATATTATCGCATTGTTTTATAAATTTTTTAATACGATTGCAACGATGGAAATTATTATTTATTTCTTGAATATATCGAATTGAAAGATAAATCCAAATTTATTTATTTTATTTATTTTTTTTTAACATTGTAGCGAGACTGTTGCAATTTTGTGGCCTGTGCTGATGGCGGCACACACGCGATGCAGGGTCTCTTAATACGTGTTATTTGTTGCTTCCTGATGTTGCATAACGGCGCAAACAGAAATAATAAAAACGGCCTCTGCTAGAGCGTGCGACGACGCTCACATTCCGAATTTTGCGGTTTCATGTCGCAATGTCCTCGTCCGTTCAGTCATTAGCGGCGGCGAGTCAAAAACACGATCGAATTCGCGTGCTAGAATTAGAACCTTCACGGGCTGATGAAAGATATGTAAAAAATATGAGGGAGTATTAAAAACCGTACCAAGTCAGGGCAAGATCGTATCTTCGCATCGCGTTTCAAATGTTTCTTCTAACGGTTCCGCGCCCGCCTTTGAAATATTTTACATTCGTTATGAGACCGAATAACAGCGCGAAAATCAAAATCGCGTCGGCAATACAATAAAATCACATCAAGTTATACGACACTATTTTCTAGCCCTATAACGAGCACGTTCGCGACGTAATAAACACTCCCGTTTCACGCGCAAAACGTTTAGCACCTTCTTCATTGACTTTTATTGACGTGTAGAAACCCGACAATAAAATCGGAAGAAGCAGTCCGCAATTTCCCCGCGACCAGATGCGAAGGATCCGCTCGACCCTCGGAGGTGCGAAGCCTCCGCAATCGTAATTCAACCAACGCCATTAGAAAGCTGTTGCTGGATTATAGAGCACGAGAAAATCCAAATGGAGTGACAATCATAAATCGTTTATATGTGCTATTGAAGAATCTCATGCAATTTTCTTATATAACTCCACATAATAGTTTAATAGGTTTGAAGCTTATGTTTCTAAGACTATACTCGGGAAAAACATTTTTGCTGAAGCATCTAAAAATTTAAAAATAAATTTTTTAGATTATCAAAATAATTATATAGGCCATTCCAGTATGATAAGTAAGGCTCGAAAAAGTTGTAATATTCTGAGTTTCTTACGTAATAATTTTAATAATTTAACAAAATTATTTTCAAATCTGTATCTAGCTAAATTTTTCTTCAGCAAAATCATTCTTTTCATGAACGTCTCGGGCAACAAGGTTCTCATCTGCGTTGGTTTTTTGGAAGAAAATTTTTAAATTAATACATTAACAAATTTTATATGAAAAAATTTTATTTACTACTTTTAATAATTAAAATATTTTAATAATTGCAAGCGATTCCATTTCTTACAAATTTTCACGAAAGTGTTAATCTTTTAAAGCTTCGGACTGTTTTGTATGTTTGCAATTTTTGCACGTTTGAATCATGATTAAGTTAAAGACCCTGATTAATTAATAATGTTTAATAACTTGTTTCTTGACCAACATTTTATAAAATTCTACAATCTTGAATAATCAGAAGAGATTATTTTTCTCACACGAATTTGAACACTTAAACATTCAGGTAATTGTCTCTCCTTGGGGCCACTCGTTCGTTGAGCGCGCTCGTTCACGAAAACAAGTTGATGAGACCCGTTTTTATCTCTTACTCTTTCGCTGGCGAAGTGGTGCGTTTTACAGTTAATACCGCCAGACTGTCCAATAAATTTACGCGGACATCATATATAGTATGACCGAAAAAAGATACGCCGGTTTCGAGTGGACGCTCATTACGAGCAACTGCGGCATTTCCGCGTGCGAGCCCGGCGCTTATTTTTCTTAACGCTCTCGCAAACTTGAAATCCACCTTTCGTTTCTAGCCGTCGCTCGTTACGCCGCGCAGTCGGAGAATCGACGAGACCGGGGGAAAGATTTTAATTTAGATGGCCGCGCGCGCACGAGGAGAGGAATTGCGCCGCGCTCGTGTAAAAGCCAGGAGGAAACCTCGCGCGCGCGTGTTCTTCGGAGGGGGAGCATCGGCACTTATAAAATTCCTGCTTCGACGCTGCCCTTCCCGACGCTCCACGTAGATCCCTATGAACTTAATCTCTAACGGTTTACAAGCACCCTAGTTCGGGATCGACGAATCCCTGCGTTTACGTCCGATAGATCGTATCTCGGACGCGCTTTCAGCCGTTCAGAATTCTCCGGTTTGTTCAGCTCGATATCGTTTCTTTTCGATCTTTTGAAATCTGTCGCGGCTTCCAACATTTTCATCTTTTTATTCGGCCTGGCTCGCGTAAGAGGTTTCGCAAATTTGAACGGCATTGCACTTTCTCATTTCGGTTATCACACTTCGAAGATAATTTTTAGATCTCCGCATAAAATTTTGTCAACGTTATCAAAATCATCATAGCAACAAGCTTTCGACATTTGCAGTGACTTCGTGATGATAACGAAAGTATTCATGAATTTATAATTATATTTTATATTCTGTTTAAAAAGCTATAGTTGGAGTTATCATAAATTAGTGTCATGACGTGTTTAAGATCAAGATTTCAACACTATAAAGTCAAATATAAACTTGTTTTTATCTTCATACGACTAATTTTAGAATAGGTAATAATTTTTAGAAAAGTTTTTCAATTCTTCTTATCTATATTAAATAATTCTGCAGTCTGATGTAAGAATCTTCTTAAACATTTTGTTTTTTGTCGTAATCGACATAATCTTTTTTATGTCGATTTCTGAAGAACATTAATAAATACCGTCCGAGAGAACGACCCGTTATTATATCGCTCTAACCAACGCGGAAATATGACTCAAAACTAATAGAACACGATGCCGTGACACGGTACGCGCGCAACGAGCATGACGCAGATGCCAGAAATGGAAATGGAAATCACACAAGTTGCGACTCGTGACTCGGGAGAGAGAGAAAAAGAAAGAAAAAAAAAACGGCGCGATCGCTTTATTTGCGTAACTGCTATTACACATTCCGCGCACCTTCTTTGTCGCTCGGTTATGCGAAGCGACGGCGGCGGCGGCGGCGGCCCATCGCTTATCCGCGGCCTGGCGCGAGAAATCCGGACGCCACGCGAAGGGTCACGTTACGTGCGGGTGCATTATGGTGAATGGATCCAGCAACGGCGATTCCCATCGAAGGCGTCCGTCCCGTCTCTTTCTCGCTCGCTCGCTCGCTCGCTCGCGCGCGCGCGCAAGTAACACTGACACACTTCGTACACGTCAAGGCCGAAAGTTCTCCCGGTACACGGTGCTTATCGTTGCACCGTCTCGCGTATTCGTCTTCTTTATATCCGCGCATACGTCTCAATTGCGACTACACGCGACGCACGCCCGTCCGCCGTACGCTGAAACGCCACGCCGTGCGATAAAACCGTATCGGGAGATTCAGCGAGGGGATTTGCACCTCGGGCTGATGGGCGCGATCTTCATCTCGCGAGTGCGGACAGGCGAAAGGGCGAAAGGAAAACAGTGAAAAAGGAGCAATCGTGTTCTGCGCATCGAATCTACTTGAGAGTGAACGGTTCTCAGGGAACTGTAATACAGATCATTTTTTTAAAAATGAAATAAATGAAATTGAAATACACTTTTGAAAAAGATAATTTTAATTAATACATAAATACATGTCAGAAAAGAGAAAAGTGCTCCGAAATATATGTCTGATCATTGAGCTATTTAAACTACTTGCCTGAGCTTCGAAATGCGAAAGATAATCCGTTTGATTATATTTTTGAAACATACAATTATTCTTAATATAATTAATCACATTACAATTTTCATTATAAAATTAATTATTACAAATCACAATTTTTCTTGCATGCTTCAATAAATTTCTTTAAAAGTGTAATAATAAGACTTACTTATTTAACATCATATAGTTATTTTTTAATATAATAAAAAAAGAAATACATATTTTTAATATATTGAATAATAATTAATTCAATACAAACTTTTGCTTTATTAAGTTTAAAGAAAATACTACTGTAGAATCAATCAAAACGTAATTAACAATTAAGTATTATTATACGTCTGGATTTATAAAATTAAATTGTGCAACCCTGTAATATCTCTTCATAATTAGACTTTTCATCAAACTACCTCCAAGCTGGCTGTCATCAACAAATAACACGGTAATTACGAGACAACTTTCATGTGTCGTACTTAATAAAAATCTCATTCGACACGCAAGGTAGATCTGATGATTCAGAGGCGTGCGTTACTTGGACTGGCCGCGTAATTCGCGTAAATCTTTTTGCATATTAATTCAGGAGACTCGCTTAATCTCGACAGACATCCCTGAGAATAGAGTTGACTGTCACGCACGTGCTGGACATTTCCATAAATGTTTATTCCCCGCCGTAATCGGCGCACTCGGACGTCGGCGCGTTGTTAATACGGCCGCATCAATGAATAATACGCGTACCTCCTCCATATCCTGCTCGTCCCGCGAGCGGCCCTCGCGTCATATCGCGATCGCTCCCCATAGCGAGCGGGCGAGGAGCTCGCGCATGATCGGCCGACTCGATCTCGGTACGGGCAGATTAAACGCCTAGATTCGCGAGCGCGCGCCGCGAGAGAGGCCTAGCTGCCTAGCCGCACACGCGGTGATTAAAGTGTCCGTTAACGCGAGTTAATTGATCTTTCAGTTAATGGGATATTACCCTTCCGCTGGATTTCTGGTTTGCCCAGCGTCCAGCGCCCAGCGCCCAGCGCCCGGTCGGCCGACCGACCGACCAGCCGGCAGATCCAATCTGCGCGCGAAATAACTCGCGCTCTCGCTCTCGCGCGGGACTCTCTATAATCCATTCGGCCCCGCGAACGCACAGCGCAGAAAACCTACCTACCCGACCTACCGAAGACGCTCGTATCGTTTCCCTTTCGATCAACGTTCGCGACCCCGCGGTATAATCGAGCCGAGCGTATCTGCCGATTCGATCCCGCGCGCCGCGGATCAGCTTGTGGCAGTAACATCCTCGTCATCGTCATCGTCGTCGTCAATATGTATCGATATCACTTCGTCCCTATCGATATTGGATTTACCTTTACTAGTACAGTAGCATTCCGATCGCTTAGATATCCGGTATATTCTCTCTAAGGATACGCCCCTTCAGGTACGATCGCGGTTCCCCGAGCGGAACCAGAAGAACGAGAAGAATAAGGACCTCGTTTCTCTCTTTCAGAGAGAGATAGGGAGAGACTCGGTGGTTATATTCGAACTGAACACTCTCACGTTCGGCAACTGTCACCATCACCCGACCCGAGCGACTAACACCACAGATTACAATTGATTAGCGAAGCGAATTTTCTCCTGCCTTTCCTTTTCTGGCGCCAATTTGCGACACTTGTCGTTATCCGACACCCAAGATGTAACACCCAAGGCCGAAAACACTCGACACCGGATAGACCGGCAAACCGATCTTCTAAACTGTCTCGCACTATTGGATGTATATGTATATCCGGGGTATCACTCGATATTACGCGATCCTTCGAACCCGAACTCGCTTGTATTGACACCTTGTCGCTAACAACACTGATGACATTCGTACCTCGCGCGACTCAGCTGCTGGGACGACCCGGATGACCAGGGGGTCCTGGACCAGGGGTACAGACGCGAAGACCGCCGCCACACCACGCACACGCCGCTCGTTCTCCGTTCGTTCTTCGCCGAGCGCCGAAGAACTAATAAAAGCTGGGACCCAGCTTGAAACTGCGTAGGCCGCTTACTACTCCTTCCACCGCGGCACTCCGTCCTATCCCACCGGTGTACCGGACTCGGGCACCGACAGAGACAGGCAGGAGAGTAGGCACGGATGGACGGACGGACGAACGGACGGACGTACAGAGCGACTTCAAGGTATACACATGCCGAGAACCGCGACGAGTCTCTAAGTAAATAGTGTTGGTCCTCCAATAAATCCTTAGAATAGATGCATCAATAAATGATTAGATAGCGTTGTTGAATCAGAGACTTCAATTTTTGCTCAAGAGGAATATTACGTTAGTTTATATTATTTTTTGATACGTCAGAGTCTAAGTTTAAATAATCAAATGATCTTAACATTAAAGAGTTGAGATGTTGGAGTCTAGCCAGAATTATGAAGAACGTTACTTTGCGTATAATGAGTTATTTTAACGAAAGTCTTAAAATATCGACTTTTAAAAATTCTTTTAAATTGAATTTCTTTTGGATTTGTTGTTAGAGTAAATAAACATTAAGTGACGAATGTTTTAAATGTTAAATTTATTAATGTGAGAAATATATTTAAAACTAGTAATAAACAAAATATGTTATAAACTTAATATTATTAATCAAATGATCACGATTCTTAAAATGTACATTTGTTAAAAGTATTTTTGCCATTATTTTTTATAAAAATAAAGATACAAGAAAATATGCACGTATTAATGTATTGAGATATTATGCTTATTATGCGTTCACCTTTCTCATAAATCAGATGTGAATGTTATTTCGAAAGGTCGATATTTTATAGAATTTTTAATATTGTACATGTCTTGCTAAAATTTTTGCAATGTTACATTGATATTTCAGGGAAATTTATTAATTTATATGCTATTTATACTGGTACGTGTACAGATATTTATTTGAAGAAGAGAAATTAACTTTGGAAAAAATTCACATATTTACAAGATTAAGTTCTGTTTGATGTTGTTGCGCGCTGAAAAAAGTTTGTCGATTCAAATTATGCGATGCTAACGCCTGATTAATACTTTCGGTCAAAAAATTGATATCGATTAACTGATGATGAGAAATATATGGTGTCCGAGACATCGTGCAAGTATATCAATGCCTATCAGATCCCAACTCGCGTTGATCCCTGGAGTTGTCCGCGTTCGCGTGATACTGTCGCTTTAACAAGTTTTCTCTCTTTTTCTCTCTTTATCTATTGTAATCTGTATTGTAACGTTCTACCCAGTGCCGCACTCAAAACGGTCCGATGACTCGATCATTTCACGATCAGTCCTGCTTGATTAATACCTCAGCCAAAATTGATGTCGATGGATATTGATGATGAAAGATACACGGTGTCAGGTGGTCGATACCTCGCGCAACCATATCAGTGCCATCACTAGCGGTCGGGCCCAATCCGATGCTGGTCACTCGCACTGATCATCACTCGTTGTCGCTTCTGCAAGTTTTTCGTCTTTTTCTGTCTCCTACTTTCTCTATCTTTCTCCTCGACCACTCTCTTCTCACCCACCTATCTCCCCCTACCTGAGCGATTGCACGCTGTTGCTGTTGCTGCTGGTGAACGTCACTCGGTCAAGGTCCCCCACCAAAAACCTGTACTACGCTCGCCACTTTGCTCGGTCTTGTCACGGCCGACTTGGTCCATGGACAATGCTATACTTGGTGTGAACCGACGGTCGCCAGACGAGGGTGAGGCTCCCCGTCTCGTCCTCGATAGCGTTTTAGCGATGCTAAGTGAATAGAGTGATGAATATGGGCTTCGGCCTTCGGTGTGCACTCATCGTACATTTCGCGCTAAATGTTGCTTTCTGGTTATATTGACTGTCTGTGCAATCTTTTCACACCAGTCGATCTACCGTTTGACACCAAACAGCGAAGATACATGATTATAGTAGAATCTGTTCGATGGATGTGTTTCTTTAGACTTGGAATATTCAAGATTTTTGTAGTTTCTTGTATAACCAAATGAGATATAATCGCGTGAAATAGATAATTATGTATTCATTAAATAGCAGATTGCAAGAAAATGTTTTTAAATGTTTCAGAGTACTTTAAATATTTTTTATCTAGTATCTATTACTTAATGTTATAAATTAGTTTTTATAAATTTCTTATTTGTGATCAGAGATATATATAGAGTAACTAAAATCGTTTTTTAATTATGTATTGTATAATGCGCAGACTAAAAAAAATCTCTGTCGATATTACTTGTTTGCCGAAGTTTCTACAGGTTGTTGCAAATAGTTAAGGGGCAAATGTTTATGGTCTTGGCGAAGCGTTGATTCGCGATCTACGGTCGGCGTCACGGACGGTAGCATATCCCGATAATAACAGGATATTTTACGATCGATTTGGTGGATAAGCGTGTTTACGTTAGAGATCTGGTCTCCGGACTTTATGCAGGGCTCCGTGCGGCGTATCGACACGCGGCGTTGAGATGATACGTGGGGCATTTCAGCGAATATGACTATAAATAAAGAAAATAACGAGGAGAGGCTACTGGGCCGGGGCCGGGCTGGCCGAGAGAGTAACAGGTACGCAGGAGGCGAGTTACCGGGAGAAAATTGTGCGCCACTAAATATAAGTATCAAGGAGGGGTATATATAGCGGCGTAGAGAGTAGAACGGACAGAGTACAATTACACGTGATTGAGGATCGGTCTTGTTTCTATTTTGTCTTGATTTCTGTGGGTAGTTAGCCCTGATCCCCGCGTGGCCGGCCCAATCACAATGTCGACTCTCTCACCGGAGCGGAGGCCTATTATGATTGGCGTAATCATCGCATGGGCGAATCAGCGGCACTCACTCGGCTACATAAATAATTGAGCCTTAAAGTCGGCCTACGTGCCGTGGATCTAGCTGATGAGGGGTGGACGGACCGGCGGACGGATGAAGAGACGGTGCTCCACATTGGACATGCCGCCGTGCGCGCCATGCCGCCTCTAAGAGGAGAGTTATTGCGTAGCATGATGATGGGGCAGCAAGGCGGATCGTTAAGATGCGCACCCTCGATGGAGCCGCCGCCTGTCCCGCGGAAAAATGCGTTTATGCAAAGCGCCGATCTAATAAATGTCCCCGGGTTACTACTCAATCAACGCTGCCGGGCTTATTGAGTTACACGAATTACGTTTATTACAATACGTTGATTGATTCCTTCCGCGACACTCGCCCCATTTCATTTGCATATATGCAAAAAGCGTAATGCCTCGCGACACCTAATGCATCAATATAACGAGGTTCAAAGCTCCAGCGTTTCTCATAATTCCGCTGTCTCATTTCTTGCATATTGATTTGGTTTAAAGTCTTTGCGCAGCCTCGTCATTTCGCGATCATTATTTTATGTAATTTCAATGAAGAGAAACTCGTATATAAACTCTATTTAGCTTTAAATATATATCTTAATCGCGATATTTTCAGTAAGAAATTTTGAATTACTAAATATACTAGCATTGAATATACTAACATTGAATTTAATTTTTAAATTAATAATTTGTTGAAATTTCCATATTATTATACATTTACTAAGCACTCATAATTTTACTTTGAAGAATTAGCAATGTTTTGGAAACTATTCGACATCAAATCGCTTCTTATGCATTCGTGCACGATTGCAAGGTGGCGAACGAAGATCGGCGTAACATAGGTGCGTAAGATCAAAAGGTTTTAAACCGCAAGATTGCGTCTGATCGGTGATCAGTGGCGCGCAGTGACGAGGTGCGAGGAAACGTCTGTGTGTATGATTTACGACATCGCGAGGGGTCGGTGCTTCTGGCCTGGAGAGAACTCGCGGGTCAGAAGATTTCCCTTCCGTGATGGACCGCGAGCTTCTCACATGTGATTAGCGTGCGTAAATGGGTGACGACTAGACCGGGTGGAAGCTCCGAGATTTTCGAGATGATGATGATGATGATGATGATAATGATGATGATGATAATGATGATGATGACGACAACAACGGCGATGATAATGACGGTAACTTGGCATGGGAGAGCACCTAAGGTTCAACACATGCCATCTTCCTTTATTTTTCTCTTTCTCTCTCTTTTTTCTGTTTCTCTCTTTCTCCGCGTCTTGAGCTCGGTTTGGAACTCGTATTGGCCTTGAACTTGCCGCCACGCTAATGAAGAGCGCCAACGAAGGTCCTTTGCTCACGATGGACAGCCGCGGCGACGTTTAACTAGCCGCGCTGCTGGTATCTGATGCTGGCGGACCAAGGCGAAAGGGGCGACGGATACGATGAAGAAATTATTTTCACTTTCTCCGTCGTCGCGCCGCCGAGAGCGTAAGTCGGTGCACGTGTACGCTCTCGAAGCTCTCGACCTCCTCCGGCCGGAGTTAATTACAACGTTAAATCGCTTCGCCGTGAATCGTTGAAACCGTGACATAACGAAATGGCGCAACGGAAGAAATCGTATATAGAAAACACGACGCTTTCACGGACACGACGACGTCGGCTGCCCTAAATAAATCCTTTCAGACATAGGTACTTCTTTCGATTAACGTACGCCGTTAACTTTTTTGCTACAAAAAAAAATTCACGATCCTAATATTCATATTAAATAACCGAAGTATGATGAATATAAATTGATAAGGAGACAATGACAGCTTGTAGTTTATCTTGTTCATATTAAGCAGGAAGAACGCGAAAGTTATGGTATCGCGATTTCTCCCGCGGATCATGATTTGTTTAACAGACTCCGTAATTACGCGAGCCGTCACGCTTGACATTCCGCGAATGGAAGAAGAAGAAGAAGAAAAACAAACGGTCGATGAACTTCAGTGGAAGCAAGGGGTAAACGGACATACGTTACACGTGCGAGCGGCGACGAGTGTCATTACCTGCACACTTTCTCCAATCGAGTCACGTGCGGATCGCGGATAGCGAATTACATCGTAACATTTACCGCGAGAAAGAGAGAGAAGGAGAACAGGAAACGACTATATAGTTTAGGACCGAACGTAAATAAGTCAAAGAAAAAAAGAATCGAGCTATAGCTGCACCGATACACATTGTCTCTAAAATAATTTATTTTTTAAAACAATAAAAGTTAAATGTTTAAATATAAATTTACGGGGATTTAAGAGATATGAAGCATACTTCACCATAAGAAGTAACAGAGAAGTAACGAAAGGAAGAGTAAGGGAAAAGAGGGGGCGGCAGAGAATTCCTTACGATGCACCGGGTGAAGGTGCAAGGACGAGAGTTACATCGTCAACGATGACCGTTATAGATCAGACGAAGGACGCGCGTAAAGGCGGGATTTTCTGTAGTAAAGCCACGACGCACTTTCAATAACGACAATTTACGTAGGACATTATCGTTTGCCTGATGGCAGACGTGTCTCTCCGCAGTCGTGCTTCGGCGCGTCTCGTCATGTCGGGGTTAAATACACCCGGACGCTGGGAAATTTGTATGACTCGCGTTAACGCAAATCATCTTGCAAATGTCGATTTCCCGCGGCGATTTTCTCACATTCTGGCGTCTTTCAAATACCGCCGCGATTGCGTGGTAATTGTATTCACATCGAATCTCCCTCGTGCTTCGCATTGTCCCGCACAAAGCCGCCATTTATCGGAACGCGATATCACGACTTGGATCTTAATCTTTGTGTCTCGAACGACACGGAGATCAATTATGATATCAAGAACGAGGTGTATGATTTAACGTGGCATTAATGGAATTATTTAGCGATTTTTAAAGGAGACTTCAATGCAATACAATTTGAAATCTGTACGTGATTCGAAAGTGTTTGTCTTTTTATGGTAAAGAACAATGACAAAACGAGACCTTGTGCTCGAATTTTTTTTTATCTTCGCATCTTGGGTGGCACGAAAATAAAATCGCAATATCAAGAACACAAAGTGCATTGTTCACACGAAATTGCGTCATCTCCCGATTTTTTAAATACCATCCTTTGATGTCGTCATCGTTCGTGTAGCCTTTACGTGACTCAAGAGCGTTTACGTGACAAAGAAAAATTAAGATGATCGGCGAAACATGACTTGGCGCATCAGCGGAATCTCTTTGGTCGCGCGCCCCATAAATTGCGGTCCCCGAGCGCGGGGTGCTGCGGAAATTTACGAGTGGAGGCTACGAATTTACGAGAATCTACGGCGAGAGCCAAATTTGGACAGATCGCGCCCGCGATCGTTTTGGGCGATCGGCTCTATCGCGTGCCGCAGACCGAGAAGGTTTCGCGCAGTATTTCAGAGACGGCAGGAAGCGTGTGTCGCCCACGCCGCGAGAAATTATCGGCCGTACCTAAAATCAGGCGATAGCTATTTGTTCCGCGAAGAGGAGCGATCCCGCGGCTTTGGGAGCCGCTCGATAAATTACTTCTCCCTTTTGCCTCTCCTCGTCGACCTTTCCCCGCACGTTCGGAACTCGTCTGAAAAATCCATTAAGCCTGTGGCCGAGGCGAAACAGCTCGTGTATCTGCTTACGTTTCCGTCATCAATCACGCGTTCTCGTCGCAACCGATGTCCGTGAATTACGCATAGCCATTTATTGCGAATAACTCTTGACCCGATTAGCCCGATTGACCCGTTTTATATCTCAATCCGTGATACTCGCAGACCCAACGGAGCCCATCCGTCGCTGTTTTTATTTTCCTCCCTTTCTTAAGAAACTTTTCTGAAATAAAGTGTTTCTATTAGAAAGTCATTAAATAAATATTATATCATTAAATAAATATAGAGTAAGAATATGCAATCTTTTAATTTGACATTACATTTAAATTAAATAATTTTTTAATATAATTCATGTCGAGAAAAATTTTAATTGAAATAATTATTTGTATTTATCAATGGTATATGTATTTATGTATATTTGAGCCAATTATGTACATATATGTACACGAATAATTTTGCTGAAATATAGATCTGAAAATAATTATGTTGAACCATTAAAAAATTCATATTGGGACTTTTAAGCTAGTTGTTAGAATACCAAAACTTTTTGCTATCATCATGTTCGAATGTCGTAAATAATAATTTTGACAGTTGGACATAAAATTATTTTCTGATCTGTATTTAACTAAATTTTTAGATACTACAGTAACATTGTCTTTTCCGTGTATCTTAAAATAATTAAGTCAAATTTCTTTGTTTTGAGAAAGGATTAAAATATATTTAGTTCTGATGGGGAGTTAATAAATAATGTTAACAGGATCGTTATAAAAGATACAAACTGACTAGGCTAAAAGGCTTGACAGCGAAAGAAGAGAGGAGTCAACAGAGTCTCATAAAGAGAATCCTTCTCAATCATTCGATAAGTATTTTAAATGACAGGCCGAATCGCGACGCCAAATATTCTCCGCGATTAAACCGATTTCTCTTTTCTCTCTTTTTCTCCCTTCCTTTCGTCGCCGGGCAAATTAATTCTCGCGCCGCGGCGGAATCGATCGCCGGATAACGATTTCGTAGTCGGCGTGCAATTTACGTTTAATCGCGGTGGAAAAGATTCATCGATCACGCGGTCGCGGGACTACGTAAATCAAACACTGGATACACCATTGACTCGCCGGTGAAATATGGAAATCGTGAGTTCGTGCAATCACCGTTATACCCCGATACCGCGCGCGCGAGAGCTCTCTCTTTCTCTCTCGGCGCTTATAGATTCGAGTGTGCTCCGCGGCAAGGTAAGAGGAACATCGGTACCGGCGGTACCGATCGGACTTGGAAGATACGCGTCTTTTTTTTCCCCCGCCGATCTCATCCCCGTTGCTCCCGCGCCTCCGTATCCGCGAAACGGTCCTCTTTGCCGACATTACCGTTCGATTCTCTGACGCGGCCCGCCGCCGCAGAGAGCGAGTCGGAGCCGAGACAAAAATCCGGACCTCCAACCACGATTCATCGTTCCACATCCCGTTCGCTCCGCGAACTCGTTCCGCGATCGCCAAATGTCGATTTACACCGTTATTGCACTCGCGCGGGAATGGAAATCGGAGTTCTGTGAAATACCTGACCATAATTCTGTCATAATGTTATAGAAGCGAACGATTCAATTTCTGCAGGCTTTGACCTTCAATGCTATAAACGCAGAAATAGCATTGTGAATTTATTCACAATCCTTGTACCGCATCGTAAAAAATATGTTATATATATTCTCGATTGCTATATTCTTGAAATATATCAATGTTTCGCAAGTCTCTCCTCGGATATTTATCTTAATCGTTCCTCTCTTTATTCCGTTCATGTATGTAAATGGCGCACGCAATAATACGCGATTTATCGCGTGTGTTTCCCGTAGTATTTGAAAATCAATACTTCTCCATTTCTGATCTCGAATATACAGAGCGTAAATTACAGTCGGAAGGGTTGATTCTCTCAGCGCAAAAAACGCGATCAGACGGCGGAGTGTGTTTTGCCGCCTTCCATAATCACTATTCTAGGCCGTACGCACCAGACGTTCAAGGATCACGCGCGTTACCACATGCGCCTTTTGGGTGCACGCATATCCAAGCAAGGCGATTCAATTCTATCTCGTGAGTTTCAGGAATTGACGTCTAAATATTATTTTTAGATTATACCTTAGCAGATCAATTTTGCGATTTATCTTTACAGTTCAAGGTAATTTCTTGAAAGAAATGAAAAGCAAGAAGGATGGGTATTTTTATCCACAGTCAAAACCAGAGTAAAAAAGAAAAATGATATCGAACACTGGTTAATCGGCGTCGCGGCGATTGACTTGCAAACGTTTTTCGTCTTTCCTACTGCAACTGCGAAAAATTCACAAAAGCCTACGGGGTATACTCCAGTACCCCTAATCCTGCGTAAGGAACGTTAACTACGAGCAACGCGTCGTAGAACGGTGGACCGGTATTTCTTTATCGGTTCACTTTCTACCGAGGATTTAATAACGGAGTCACAACCGGACGCCGTCGAGCGTGACGCTCATTATGCGCCGCGAAATTATTCTTATGGAAATTAAACGCGCCGGCATGAATTTACATTGCCGGAGGAAGGGCGACATTGCGGGCATATGTGCGTCTGTACGTGTGCGCTCGTGCATTGAGATCGCGCGACGCTTTTTTTTTTTGCTACGTCCTCGAGAAGTTTACGAGCCGATGTCTAGTAATGCGGCCGATCGAAATCTCTTTTTCCCGTCGATAAACATACGGGGTGTCCCTGACCAATCGTCAATTTCCTTTTAACGACGGATGCTGCGTCGGTGATTGAGAAAAACGCCTTCGGTATCTCGTGGTCCCAGTAATCTTCAAACGAAAGACGATTGAAGTGGGTCATTGACGATATTAATCGATTTGATCGCGCGATTACTGTACATCATGAATTATAAATTGCAATTTATTATATAAATGCCGCTGCTCTTTGTTTTCTGATGTAACAGCGGGAGTCAAGGTTAACTACTTATATATATATATACTATTAACATTTATTTAACGAGGATTTTTTAACGCAGCTTAAAAATTCAAGTATTACGTTTTAGTTTTCTAGGATCCGCGTTCTTAAAAAAATAGGGAAAAATAAATAGGACTCTCATTAAAATTCTAGTGTATCATACGAACTCGAGATTAGCGATGTAAACGTAGAAAATAATACGTTCTCTCAATGCAGTCGGTTTTATTTTATTTTATCATTCAGAAACTGTTGCATTCGTTTTCTAACAATTATCTTTCTTCTTAGAATTTCTTACGTGGTATTTATCGTAAAAAAAAAATTGCGCTCAGGGTGATTGTGTACATCGAGTATCCGCAACGGTCTGGCATCTAGATGAGCGTTGGAGCGAGGTCTATCTGGTTTCAAGAATGCGTGTAACTGCGAGAAACGACCTGGAGGACGTTTGTCGCAATGAGTCTCAGTTGCAGGCGTTTCTGTAACGACGCCTCTGTCCGCGGCATTCTGAAACATCTTTAATTGCTACGCCGACGCGCAGGTGCGTACTTAACCAACCCCGTTGTCGGCGGCGCGCTGATGAGAAAACGAGAAGTCGCTTCGTCCTGTTTTCGATCTAACGTGAAAGTACGTAAAGGCACAAGGGGGGGAAAAGCCTCCCTCGTTTCTCGTCGCAAATCGCGTCCAGGTGTGTGACTACGATAACGGCATGTCGGAGAATACGGAATGCGGGGGAGAGGGTTAAAGTCGGAGCAAGGCAGGTATGCGCGAAGTGGTACGGACATGTACCTGCCGTGGGGGCCCTCCTTTTTTGCACTGGTAAACAGAGTTACTACTCTCTCCTTCGCCGCTACAAGAAAATAACATCATTACACCCGTGAGCCGCCGCGCACCGGCCGGAATACGCGGCTCCGCCGAGCGTTTGTGGGCGCAACGTGCGAGAAACACTCGCACACTCGCTGGTTTCTTCGTAAGTCGGTTAAACGACCCGACATCATTGCCATGGATGCACTGCTAACATACTGAACGAGAAGTCCGGCATAAATACATCGTCGAATTCTGTATTAATTTCTCGTTGATACGCTGAATGCATGTTATACATTTTATTTTCTTTCGAGTGAAATATATTTGTGATATCTCATGGAATGCAATTTTATTAAGGAGAAAAAATAAAAAAATATATATACTTAATTACATAAAAAAAAATATGCATCGTCTCGTAATCCGTTCAATACAGAAGTAATTTGGATTAAAGCAAAAGTTATTTTTTATATGTAACATAAAATCCCCTATTTGCGCCAAGATTAATTATGAGAGAACGCATCATTCGTTGTAACGATAATTCCATGGTTTCAAGATTTCCGTCAAAGTTTCAATCGAAAATACCTTCGAGCTTTCACTTCCGGGCGTTTCTTCGACCAGCGTTTCAACGGTTATCGGTGCTTCGTATCGCGTGCGTCTCTTCGCGTCCCTTCAGCCTCGCGTCATCCTGGGGTATCAATTTCAGGACGCTCGGGGCGAGCGTGACGAAGGGAACAAAGTGAACGTTCGCATAATGGCCAAGGCGCTCCTATCGACGACGCGAAACGCCGAACCGGAAGAGAGAAACGTCCGCGCGAGCGCACCGTAGAACTTGCTGCTCGAGAAGGGCACCCAAGGAGAGCCCGTTCGCGAAGCGACAAGGAGAACGCGCCGACCGTAGATCAGAGGCTAATTAAATTTTGGCGTGACCGAAGCAGTTGCGCTCTGCCAGCGGCCGATTCTCGAACCGTTTTCACGCCGGCTTCGATACGGTGCCCTATCATACTCTTTTTCCATTGTACGAACGCGCGTACTTGGATAACCGCGTTATTACTTTCAGAGCGATTCCTGTGACTAGAGAAAGAAAATCTCAGATATGCAATTTTGATAGCACTGATATATGATAAAATGATGGCAAACTGTTAATCGTAACAGTATTTTACAATATTTTACGATATTTACTAATTGTAACAAATTTTTATTTTTTTTAAATTTTAGAAATTTTTGATTATTCCATAAAGGGTAAAATATGCGTTAGAATAAAGAAGAGAAATGTGAAATATTTAAATTCTCTCGTATGTATAAATCACCTCGTGAATCACCGATTCGCGCTCTGATACCATTTATCTTACTTTGCGACGCGATGAGTACGCCGCGCGCCGGTTTAGATTGCCTGGAACCATTCAATTACATCTATTTTATTACGCGCGATCGCGCCGTTAGAGTGATTTTCTCAATTGTCGACAAATTAGAATGTCCATATGATCTAAGAATGTTCGCGTTATCATCCTACGATCGACGTAAGTTCTACCCTGCGCGCGCGCTTCCGGTATTTAAATCGCATCTCTTACGTCCTGCAATATCAATTTCATCGCACGGAAGGCGAGTCCCGATAAAAGAAACAAAGTGGATAAGCACTCGTGACGCCGCCGGAGGCGTTATTCGAGGAGGGACCCCGGACTGCTTCAACACACGAAGAAAGGAGGACGCGGAAACCCAAAGGGGGAAAAGGAGAAGGAAATGTTATTGCCGCCGTTGGATCCGCGCATCCTGGTGTTCTATGCGGGATGCACACCTGAGTCGCGGTAGGTAATAAAATCGCGCGGGGAGTTCGCGGCAGTTACATATCTAAAGGTAATTAAATGTCGACAATACATATGGACTACACGGACTAACCGATTATTTTTAAGCTATACGCGTGTACCTTCCTTCCGTAGGCTCGGCCAATTAATAGTGAGAAAACCGAGAGCATGAATGCGGCGTTAAACGCAGATATACTTTTATGATTCGCGTTTAACTTGTGTCGTAATGCTGTCTTTAGGAATATAATATCTATTTTTTTAAATGCTTTTGCAAGAGTATTTTATTAATGTGGATACATAAATTGCAAGGATTCGACGGTTATTTTCAAAGAATAATCTATCGGGAAACAAATTAAATAAAAATAGATTTATAGTTAAGATATTGTATATTTTTCTTCTGATAAAAGCAACTCTTAGCTATAAAAAGCTATACTTTATATTTATATAGCTATTTATTGCATTTAATTTCACAAGTGTAGACTTATCTCTGAGAAGAAGGAAAATATACATACTTTACCATTCATGTATCACTTTTATTACGTTTTATAGGCACATTTCCATTAAACTCAGCCTTTCTCTAATATAGTTTATTTCGTTCATCTTACAATCGCTGTAAATCAAAATCTCAGTGCTAATATAATAGGTATTACATTCCCACGAAGGCGCGAAGAGACACGGTTGTCGCTGCCGCGTGGTAAGTGGACGCGGCATTTCGCAATTTCAATTACGTCGCGTTAAACGACGATAAAATTGCGCGGCGGAGACGCGAAATTGAATGCGCGCGGGAGGGAAGACTCGGAGAGAAGGACTAAGAAGGCTATCGGGGACGATTAACGCTCGCTATACGAGCGGCAGTAAAGAACCGCCGTACGAAGGGAAGCCGGCCAGACGTTCGGCACAGATCAGAAGCCAATTAAATTCCGGCGTGACCTGCGCGCGTAGTAGACTCTCTCGCACACGGAATCGCGATTCGTTTTCACGCCGATTTCGACACGCTTTCTTCGCGCCGGTCTGCAGCAGCCCTTTCCTCGGCTTCCCTCTCGCCTACTCCGGCCACCCCGTCTGGTTTCTTCTCGGATGCCACGATGGGCGCGGTTAGTGTGAAACAGTAATAGTAAGGCTCCCGCGTCCGAGCGCCGTTGGACCTCTCTCTGGATCCCGGGCCTTACCTACATTACGTACGAGACAAGGGGAGAAAGAGAGAGAAAGAGAGAGAGAGAGAGAGAGAGAGAGAGAGAGAGAGAGAGTCTTGCCACTGCGGCACAATGAAGCACTGGGAGGCGTTATAAAGGGCTCTGTGTAGTTATTAGAGGTTATGACGGTGGTAATATCTCACTCAGCGGGCTCCACTGTAATGTTACGGCCAGGGGCCCATCCCCTATTTCCTCACGTCGAACCCTCTTCCTTTCTTTCTTCTCCTCCTCGCCCCGCTACATTCAGTGCTCTCTTTTTCCTCTTCTTCTTTCCGTTTTCTTTATCTTCGTCTATCTTTCCTTCCTTCCCTTTCCCCCTACCCTCGTCGCGATACGCTACAACCGTATTTAGTGTTAAATTCTGCATTCGAGGGGGCCTTGCAAAGAGAAATGCAAGGTCAACGCGAGTCAGTTGTTGCTCCTTTTGCCAACTCACTCACTAGCAATTTTATGTGTTCTCGGTACCTAGTGCTAATCAGCAAGCTCGAATCCGAACTGATAAGTATGCTTCTCGAAACGCTTGCGAGTCACACCTGTTCGACGATCGTTTGCCAATCGATTCGTCGTTTCTCACAATAATCATCGACGAATCGTTATCATTAGCGCGTTGCCTCGCGTATGATTCTACACGTATGTACGCGTGGTGTTGTAATTGCCAACTTTCTGCACAATTTCCTGTTTTTATCGGGTGATTCTCGGTTTCCTGGAATACATAAAATCTAATAGGGACGGATTATCGATGATTACACGCATCTTTACGCGTGATCTGTGCGATATTTTAAACTTTTCTCAGTTCCAAGTGTCACTCGATCTCGACTTTGATCTTGGAACGTGCGAGCGCTCCGCGTATTTTATTTTTAACGATAAACAAAGTGACTTAGCGATGACATATATCAAATTAATAGAGCAACAATCTTCCACTATATCTATATTTATTATAAAATTTTCCAAGATTCTCTAAACTTCTCTAAAAAAAAGGGGGAGAGAAGGCAAGGAAGAGAGTGGTGTTCAGTTGATTAGATTGAAAACTACAATAAGAAAAAAAAAACAATTTTCATGGCTTCAACGGTTTCACAGATCCAGTGATAGATCTTCGATCTTCGAGATATATTAGTCAGCGAGTTCGACACAGCGTTTTTTGTAATGCCACGACGATCACCATCGACCATCGTCGCGGTTAACCGATCGCCACGGGTATGTTTAATTGGGTGTCAGCGACCGCTGGAATTTCGTAGGCCGTCATGATCAGAGCGCGGTTTGTTTGATGCTAGCAATGAAGACGTTACGAAAATGCATCTGGTGTGCCCGCCGTGCGGTTTTAAAATTCGTGAAGGTCATCCGAGGATTAATGATCGTCGACGAGAGAGGCAAACGAACCTTCCTTCGGCCGGAGACGCTCGCCGCGTGTTTCCTGTACACCGTTGCCTCATTAGCGTATAACGTATTAAAGATCATTCCAAGAAGCTCTCTTACTCTTTCTCTCTTTTTCTTCTCCTTCTCTCTCTGTTTCTCATTGTGCCGAGAGATCATCGTCGTTTACCTCCGTTATCCGTTCACCGATCTCTGCCGGCTTTTAAATTGTTTAGACGGGGTCGCGGAGAACGCGCCAAAACGACCGAGAGGTATTCCGGAACGTGCAGCATCCTGACGGTATGCTTCTTCGCTTAGAGGACTGGTTATTCCCCGAGTCCGGGGATAAAGAGAAAGGGTGCAGAGCGGGAGAGGAGAATACGTACATTATTCAAATCCTATGTAGATCCGTATCTGGGAATGTAATTCTAGTGCGGACGCGTGTTTCAGCCGCGTTGTCGGAGCAACACTTAATTTGTCCGGTCACTCTCTTGCCACTCTTACCGCGCGACGCTCATCCATCGTCGTAAATCCGTTGTCATTAATACTGGCGGTGAAAGTGCGTCATTAAACCTATTAGCAATTAAAAGTGCACCTTTGTGTGCAAATTGATGACACATTGGTCGAATTTGGCGATCTTTTCTTAACTCGTAGTTCATATTGTGCTTTGCGCGTGTATGTATTTAGTCGTTTATAAAGATTTGTTTTATTTAGATGTATTAGTTTAATCTCAAGCAACAGAACGATCTATCAAGTGTAGGGTGCTATATTTATTACAAAAAATTATTTTTTTTATACTTGGCTTGTAATAAACGCTATAGCTGTAACTTTGCTTGAACTTTGTATCCTATTTAAGATAAATCTTTTTTGAAAAAAAAAAAAGAAAAAATTATTGTATTTATTTTATTTGAACATGTTTATTAAAATTTTAAGTTTACATATAAATATGTAAACTTATGTGTTTTGTTTAAATTTTTTGAAAAAATAAGTTTATTTTCAATTCTTTTAGAAATTGAATTTTTATACATTAATTATCATATTCTTTGAAAGTAATTTTGACGTGATTACTTGCCTGATTATTTCTTACAGTTTTTAATTGTCTTTTTAAACTTGTTAATCTAATTGCAAACAAAAGATTTTACCGTTATTAGTCAGACAGAAAGAAATGCTTATATATAATGTTCCGTTTCTTGTTGCGATACAAAATTTTGAAAAAGTTCTTGTTCTCATTTTGCGTCTCGTATCGTACCGTCAAATGCTCGTTCGAGTAAATGCGTAATGCCGTGGCGGGCAAATGATAGAAGATCTAAGTACACTCTCTTTTTCTTGCCTACAATCTTGCCGGTAATATTAGTGCACGCTTGAGAGGAAAGTGTCGGCACTGTATGAGTCGACGTGACCAGAACGGAGAAAAAGAAATGAGAAAAAGCGTGCGAGTGAAGAGCAACACGTGAGAGAGAAAGAGAGAGAAATTGAGGTTGGAAAAGAGAAGGCAGAGAGGAGGGGCAAAACAGAGGAAGGAAAAGAGGGGAAGAATGGCTCTAATTATTACAAATTACCATGATCTTTGGCAGGCGATCTCTCAGATTACAATTCTATGCCGACACACGTAACAAGCAGCAAGATGGGGCACTTTTCGAGGATAATGACGGCCGGACGGTTAATTGAAAGCTCGTCTCGGCTCTGTCATGAAATTTCGCAAAATGCTGCGGCCTAATGTTCATGTTGGACCTGTTCCGGCATTTTTTGTGTGTACCTTAATGGTAAAAGAATCACCGCGAATGACGTGCGATTCTATTGATATTCCTATTAGAATATTATCTTTGTCTGTGAGTCGGTATCACAAAAAATTAAATATAATGAGAACAAAAAAAAATTCAGATTAATATTAGAAATCATTTAATAATTATTATTTTATTATGAAATAGCGTTTGCTATCAAAATATTATCTTAGGCATATTTTCTCTGTCTTTCTTCTTTCAAGATTTTATTTTATCAAATTGGAAGAAAAGGAGGAGGAGAATTATCACGCGATATAGACTAATTAAAGAAAAATTAATAACATAATCGATAGAAATATTTGTCTTATTTCTCAAAGATTATTGCTTTGATAAAGAACAAAAAAATTTGTTTTGCTCTCCACTAAGGAATGTATCTACCCTAAGAATTGCCGCGTTAGAATTTGCCTGTCAATCAAACTGACCCAGTTCGTGCAACCGCGAACGTAACCTGTGTTGCGGACAGTGTCGAGGAAATTGTGGAGCACACGCCTGATATTTCTGCGCCTGGCTGATGTCGGATCGACGAAAGTGATTGGGTGATTTTATCCGGCGCAAAAGTTTTTACGATTAACGAGGCGACACATGCAGTCAACCGTTCTCTCACTGGTTGCAAGCATTAATCACGTATCGATATAGTTTTCTTATATTATAGATATATAAATATTACTATTAATAGGAAGAAAATAAGATTTCCCCTTTTATATAACAATTCTACTTTTATCCTAAGTATAAGATATACATATAAATATTTAAAATATCTTTTGGATTAAATTGCTGAAATTTTATTCTAGTTTCGAGGGGATAAGTTAACATAATCCGACTATGAAATATTGCCTTAATATATTTTTAATATAACTTAATTGGGTTTTTATATATTACTAGAACAACACAAGCGCGCGCTACACATTTACTTAATTTCATGTTTACAAATAATATAACAAAATATAAATAATAAAAATTAAAAAACATAATTAAACATTTATGATTAAGAATGATAAAGTTTACAATAACAAATAACAGATTATCTTCTTGATGACAGATTACAAATAAATAAAAATAAAATATGATTTGATTTATTATTAATGGTCTATAAAATTATCATTAATAAATAAAATACATTAATATCACATTCTTGTAATTGATATGTATAATTTTTTTATGTCTTTTATATAACAAACTCTATAAAAAATTTAAAATATAAACATGTTATAATTATATATTTTATAATTATTTAATATACAACAACGTTTGTAGTTAGCACGTGACACTATTGTATTTTTGTATTAAAAAAAAATATTATATACGAATCATCAACAAAATCAAGACATCAGTCTAAGCACACGAGATGATCATAAATTAGCTTTTGAATCGATCAAGTTCTACATACTCTCAAACGATACCTTCATGGCAATGCCTTCATGGCAATGTCGGAACGATAATGCATTCATGGCAGTGCCGTCATAGTAGCGCACGAATTTCTTCAATCCGTGTCCGGTTGACGTACGTTTTTTAATCCATGACCAATTGACGCATTTCTTTCAATTTATGTTCGGTTGATGTAATTTTTTCAATCCATGTCAGGTTGATATATTCTCTTTATAACATTAAAGCAAGATCAATGTGAAATTACTCGATTAGAATTAGAAACACAAAGAAGAAGAATTAAAGAGCTAGAAGAATTGAATTTAAAATTACACAACGAAAATCAAATGCGTAACATAATACAAGATCTGAAAATAAATATGAGTTTTTTGCCGAGGCCGTCCACGAACTCGGCAAGAGACGGAACAAAAGAAAGCCCTGTGTATTAAAAATTTTATAGATGACTGCACTATTGAAGTGAGCAAATCGAATCAAATACAATTAGCTACAGTGGTAAGCCGCGAGGGATAAGGCAAGAATTTTCATTTGATAAAGTGTTTACACCTAACGCATCACAAGCGGATGTATTTGAAGAATTTAGTGCAATCAGCATTTAAAGGATAGAACGTTTGTGTGTTTGCTTATGGCCAAACTGATTCTGGAAAAACGTACACTATGGAAGGAGAATGTGGATGTGACACCGAAGGCATGATACCTAGAACGATACGTCATATATTTAAAAAAAGAAAGGAGTTGGATATTATTAATTACAACTGTGAAATAGAAGAGAGCTTCATAGAGATTTATAACGAACGTATTATCGATCTCCTGGACGTTTGTACACAAAAAGTCCATGAGCAGAACAATTTTAATTCATTTGCATTAGACATATTTCTGAACAGAGACCTAAAATCTACCCGAGACAATTTCTTGGGACAACGGACCAAACACGCAAGTGTATGCCACATAGGCTGTATATACGGATGGATGTAATATACCTTTGCTCCTTGCGATCTTAAAGGTCTCTACCCGGTGTAGAATCCTCCTTTCTCTCTGGTGCGCGTCACGATTTCTTACCGGCACGATTATTCCGTCCTTCTACCGTCCTCTCTTTGGGGACGTCCTCTCTCCGTCTCCCATGTTCATCTTGGATTCGTCAAACGTCACGTCGTAGATTAGTATCGTCGGCACAAGAGCTCGAAAATCCGCATTCGCAAAGCGGCTTAAGTCTACTTCTATATCACTCTATATTGAATAATGTACAATAGAACGAGTATATACGAGTATATACCGATTCTCTCTTGCTCTACGCATATTATTCGAATTTGCTAATGAGATCCCTCGTAGTCACGCTCCCAGCGATTTGACCCCGCGGTCGTGATCATATTAACGGTATAGTCGTTCTAATAATGTTGCCCGAAATCGTGATGTCATTCCCAACATCGACAGAACAGCGATATTCTTTCGTTCGCACGGGTCTATCTATGCAGGAGAATTCCATTTCATAGAGATATCCAATTTAAGTTGTGGAACACCAAATTGGTGGTTGCACCGTAGATCGGAGCTGAGAATGCTGCAGCCGCGTACAACGCGGCAATCAATTTCTGTGGCTCAGCTATCTATCAGATCCGTAATATCACTTTCAACATAATCCGCATTTGCCTCGCTGAAATTACGTGCGCAATTTTTTGTATCGTCCGATTTGCGTTTTTTGTTACGCAACATCCGATTCTCAGAACGTCTTGAACAGTGATTCCGTATACAATAATCAATTATGCGTAGAGCCGCGTGTTAACGCTTCATTACACGCTCGCGTCGCGTGAATAGATGACCGACTAGTTTGAACTACGAAACTTACGTCACGTTACGAGCCGCGAGGATTATCGATCGCTCGCAAGGATGGCATTAGTCTTCGCTGGGCACCTGCTCCGATTAATGGATCGATTGGCAGAGCAAAGTGATACATTCGATCGATCCTGAGGACTCTCGGTGAGGGAGGTAAAAGAGAAAGAGAGAGAGAGAGAGAGAGAGAGAGAGAGAGAGAAAGAGAATGAGAATGAGAAGAATGATCTGTGTTTGACCGGGCGGTACAAAAGCGGTTCGCGACAGTGAAAGTGTACACATACGGCTGCGTGAGTAACCGGCGGATACCTTCCGGGTATGATTGCCGTATTACGCAACGTAGAGACGAGTGTCAGCTAGAGTTTCAGCTCGCCGATTCGAAAACGTATACGGTTATCGATCGGTAGCGACAGCGGCGCGTCGCTGCCGAAGAAACGGTCCCCGAGAGTCGCGGAAGTCGATCTGGCACGAACTAGATTAGAGAGACTTACGTGTCCGCGAGAAAACCAGACGCAGCAACTTTCCCGAATCGATCTCGTAAAACCCGTAATCCAGCCGCGAATAATTAACGAAGAGGCACGAATTGCGTCACCGCGCACCACGAGAGAGAGATCTAATGAGCGTAATTGGCTAAATGGGGAGCTTTGCAAAACGAACCTGTAATCCAGAACGCGACGTTAATTACTCTTTGAGATCATATTTAACGGCGAGAGATTAGCATCGATGCGTTCCAGATTGAACTCACGATGTTAATTATTATTATATATTAATTGCAATTACTTATTTTATAATTAGAATGCATCAACATATCTCATTGAATATCACTCTTTTTTTTCTTCCACACATTTTTACGATATCGCGTATCGTAATCAATATTTATAATAATATTACTAGAGGAATAATTTTCTGAATTAGCGGAATAAATATCGGCACGAAAAAAATCACAAAAAAAGATTAGTACGGTAGTCACGAGTAAGTTCTTCAGTACTACGACAGAAATCCTTCATAATGTCCATTACGCTAGAATAAAAACGGTTCGCAAGAAGGAAAGAATTGCTCATAATCGGTAGTAAAAGGAGACACTTTGGTAGAACGACGCTCGTTAACGGTCATGCACCCAGGCCCAATGGTTCGTACAGTACAGCGGAGGCCTTGACTTTTTATCCGGACTCCGCGTCCAGTCTTCTCTTTCTCTCACCGCGTGCGCGGCCGCTCTCTGATCCCCCCGGCTTCTCTTTCCGGAACGCACAGGATCTCGCGGCATGCGATCGCCGGGATATATACCATTAAGGGTGTCCGCGAACCAAACGTCACGTGGATTACACGGTTTCTGGGTATTCGCGCCGGCCGTGACTGGCCGGTTCCGCGTTCCGCGTTTTCTTCCACAAAAATAGTAATGACACATTTTGTGAGGTCGCGCGTAACGAGATCATGTTGCGCGACGTGATTGGCATTTTGAGGGAAGACGCGCATTTCCTCACTTCTCTCGATCTGTACCGGTGGTCCAGAATGAAGAAATGTCTGTGTATGTGCGTTAGAATTAATATAATATTTATTTAATGATAGATACATATAGAGATAATTCAAGAATTTTGATTAGATTACCAAATTACCAAATTACTTCACATTGTAATTAAAGATTATTATTTACGTAAAATATGATGGCGTTTGACTAATTAAAAAAAATAGGATTACCTTTGATAACATACATGATGATTGATGATAATTTAAAGAAATGTCGCATTCTATCTTTCTAATTAATCTTATTAGAAAAATTGTAAACTCATAATTGCGTAGAACTTAAGTTCAATAAAGTCGATCCGTGTATCATTTAGTTTCATTCAAACTCAATAGTAACGGGCATTGATCATTCGTTCGGCGGTTCGAGAGAAGAGTTAGATATTATCTTAACGGTATTTTTATTCTAACAGAGAAGCGCGTGTTAACAATTTAGCGGCGGCGCAAAGTTCATTGATCATTGGACGAGTAATTCAGTATACGATTGCGTAGTCTACGTGCAGAACAAAAGCGTCGCGCAAATGAAACGTAACAAAAAGTCGTATAAAACAGCGGTAGGGAAAGGGGAGCCTTTTTGTCGGGGCCGCGCTATTCTGAGATCTCCTTATGGCACACGTTTGTCAACGGACAAAGAGGATAATTCACACGAAGAGCCGCGATTGCGCGCGCGCGCGTGGCGATCCTCGCTCTCGAGAAGGTCAAGCACGCGTCAGTCATCAAAGTATTCGACCAGGACTACTTCAATACATACAATATGTCCCCCTGCTGTTGAGAAGCCGATTTAATGATTAATGCAAACGTTTCAATTCCGTCACGCCGAGCGGATAGTGACAGATATCAAAGCGATTAACTTGCCCGAGGCGTGTCAACTTACGCGCGAGGATGATTTATAGTCATGCGGATTATTGTATTAAAAACCTTTATCAGCTACTTCTTCTCTGGACATTAATCTTTCGTATTACAAACAACTGTAAATTACACGTAAACCAGTTGCAATAGTTAAAATTATTAACTTTGTTTTAATTTACATTTAAAATGTAATTCAGCAACGATAAATTATTATTAATATTAATTATAAACATAAGTTATTAATTTAATTGTCATTTAATATCATTAAATACTATAGAAAGAATTAACGACATTTATTTTTAATTTATCTTGGTAATTATTTTTGTGTTCCTTTGAAAGAATTAAGATAGAGATATATTTTAAAAGATTTTTCTCTACTTATTATATGTAACTGTTTGTCAAGTCTAATTTTTCTCTCCAAATTTGCGCAACCAGCTTTAATAGACATTTAATTTATGTTCACGAAAGACAGGCCCAGTGATGCTATGATGATGACAAATACTTCTCATCCACTTGATTGATTTCCTCGCGGTGGTCGACGTGCTGTCGCTCGGCGGTCTGAGTTTGCCAGCGCGACACGCAATCAAAACGTCGTGGTATTTAGCCAAGCGTTGTATGCGCACACAGTTTCAAACATTATATTGCACGTTCCAATATAATTTAACTTCCTTCCATAAAATAATGAATTAAAACTTGAAGATTTATACCAAGGAAAATTAAACTCCATAAAGAATTTTTCTTGAAAATATTTTTTAACAATTTAAAAAAATACTAATTATTTTAATAATAATTAATACTAAATTATTTTGGCACGAAAAACCTGTATTTTACTCATTACAGTAATTGAAATAACATTATTTATGTGTTCTACATAAAACAATACAACGAAGTATTTGCTTTTCATAATGACAGGAATAATGCATTACTAATTTGCTTAACTGCGTGTCGCATAATAGAATAGCGGAATATGATAAAATGTGATCTGATCACGTACCAGATCTCCGTTAGGTGCGACGGTCTCTTACCTGTAACAGAAAAGTGTGTGTCATGAAGTACCAGTTCGATAAAAAATTCAATAGTCATTACATATAAAGATATAAAGTAAGTGAGATTAATTTAGAAAATGCCTAACGAGCGCTCGTCATAATTACAAGAAATACATGGCCACGGAAGACGCTTGTGAACGTCGTGATTAATTCGCGTTCCCGTTATTATTTATTACGACGGTCGAGTCCTTGCGAGAGAACGACCCACGCGACGTGATAGAAAGAGTCACTCGGCTCGCGCAAGACAATGATTTCCAGTGAGACGATTGCCTAACCGCTGAGAAACCACGCTCCCGGCTACTCTCTCGGACATGGATAGAGTAAATATCGATTCGCGATAGAGATTAGCGGAATGAGACAGAAGGAGAGAGACGGTTTATTACAGTGGGATAAAATCTTTGCCTAAGTACACCGGGAGATAGAACTGGATTGATAAAGAAGAGATTCGTGCATTACGCCATTAAATGAGCAATAAAAAGATTTAAGTAAACTAAGATCGAAATCACGTCATTTATATTGAATCACAAGTAAGTGATTTGAGAGAGTCGTAGCGAAAGGAATCACGTTCGCAGGAGATGTCCTCGTAATGGAATTTTGAAAAAGATTGCGAGCGAATTTCTTTGACATAAGTCAATAGGTGATATAAGCGCGGTATGAGATAAAGAAAGATGCGGAAAACCAAACGATGAAGAGGAAAGAGATGGGTAGGTGGGTAGGTAGGTTGGTAGGTAGGTAGGTAGGTAACAGTCAGGCAATCAGGCTGCGCCGCACAGGGTTCGCGGCGGCGTTATTATCTACTTGGGTGGACAGGTGCCAGGGGGTTTGTAAAAGTATGCCGTGCTCTCTCTCTTTCTCTTTCTTTCTCTTTCTCTCTTTCTCTCTCTCGCTGGAAGATTGTTATCAAAGAAAAGGAAGACGAAGAGAAGAGGGAAGGACAGAGCTAGGGAGAGCTGAGAGAGCTGCTGGGAGAGAGTCCGATCGGAGTCCGGGGTCCAAACGGTGAGAGAGAAAGCGGCAGAAAGAGAAAGAAAACGCGCGCGCGACGTAGATTCATATGAACGTACTACTAGACATAGCCGCTGCCGACTAAAGGCAGTATAAGCCACGTTAAAAGAAGGCGACGGCGGTGGCGGCGACGGTGACGGTGGTGGTAGATATCAGGAGGAATAAAAGGTCCAGGTAGCATAGTTGCACGCACATTCCCGGTTCACAGCCTTGACTCCGGTGGCGAACGAGCCGACTAGAGAGGCAGCGACCGGCACGACGGCAGAAGAGCGGCAGCAACGAACGGCTGTTGAACGAACGAGAAGGAACGTCGGCCGGCGCAGACGAACTAGCTGGCGCGGGGTTCAGCGCGGGGCCCAGCCAACTAACCAGCTAGCCGACGAGAGCCGTAGATAGAGGAGGAGAAGAAGGAAAGAGAGGAGGAGGAGGAGAAGGAAAAGAGGCGAAGAGGGTCCTCTCTCTAGCGCGCTCACCAGGCTACGCTCGTTCGCCCGACGATGGCAATTATACGCGCCAGAGCCATCCCGGCTAGATTCAAGATCAGATAATCCCATCTGTCGGTGTAAGCGGTCCGCAAACGATCCCGCGAAGCGATCGGATATCCTCCTCCCGAGCCGCGCAAACGATTTTTCCGCAGATCAGCTCCGGCGGAAAGCTCGTTCACCGCGCCGGCTCGGGAGTCTAGAGATGGGTACTACTGCGAAGCACTGACGGGAGCCCGGTGATCCGGTGAGAGGCGCCGTTGCAGCGAGGAGCAAAGGGGATATTTTCTTAGGAAAATCTTGTCGCCGGAGGATCTCGCGCGCAATTTCTACAACGAGCGAATCATGTGAGAGAGATGAGCAGAAAATATGTGCGAGGAGTTGCAGAAAGACTCTCGGCTAATTATCTAGTTTCCGATCGATGGAATTGAGAAAGTAATTCTTAGGCTACGTAAATGTGGCAATAAGGCACACAGTTTAGGACAGTTATAAATATATTTATAGCCAAATTATTTTTGCGTGGGTGGAAAATTATTTATCTTTTAGTCGCGTTTATTAACACGTTATAAATTTTATCCAGTGAAATGTATGTTTGTCATGAAATTTATGCGTTGCTCGATTTGCCCAGCGTCATACAAATTGTGGGTATAAAATATTACGGAAGCATCCGTATCGAAAGGCGAACGCCAACAAAAATTCGAACCTCGTGCGAACTTCGATTACAGATCGTAAATCGAAGGGACGCCACTTGTTTCGATGACTGTGAAACGTGCTAACGGATACGTGTCTAGCATATCAAGCGCCTACGTAAGATCTACGTTGATGCCATTCCAATGTTAATTGAGGTGCCTAACGCCTACGAGGCTTGAAGTGTTCGCGGTTGGCTTGACGATCACTATTGATTATCATTAACTCGTCATGCCAATAAACGCTCAAATTTTCATGGTAATTCGTTTAACGCGCTAACAGTGCTAAAAATTAAATTGTATTATTAATGTAGAGTACGCGTATCATTTTAGGTCAAAATAATGAATAGTAAGATAGTTAAAAATTTTTATAAAATGTGGTATTAATTTTGTGTGTTTATATATGATTTATTATAATTTATGCATATATATGTATACACATAAATTAGATCATTATTGCAATAAATTCTTTAATTAATAATTTTAAATATATATGTATATACGAAATTATTAATCAAAGACTTTATTGCAATAACGTGTGTGTGATCAAATTTTTCTTTATTTCTTAAGAAACTTGAGAAAATTTATTATATACAATAATAAAAAATAAACCTTAATCAACTTTCTTAAAATTAAAAAAAAAGATTAGGACTTCTGCTATATCAAACTCCAAATAAATTCAGAACGCGATAAAAAATACGATTACGATATAACTAACCAAATATTGTCTCAAGAGAATTGGTGAATCACGTTCTCACGAGACACTTGCGAAAAACGACGACAAAGTGACGATGGGGGGATATGCGATCTGGGATTTCTCGCACGAGTGAACCGTCAACGAAGGAGTGAGGAAGGGTGACGAGGGAGGAAGGGGGCGAGAACGAAAGCGCGAAGGAAGGTGGAGACCACGGTCGCTCCTGGCGGGCAGAACGGCAGACGGAGAATAGAGCCACTGTCTGGTCCAGCTGGAAAAATCGGCTCTGAATCACTGCGCGCGGCCTACCTGCTGCCATATTGAGGAACCCGCTCCTCGGCCGTTCTTTCAGCTCATGCAGTCAGGAGTATAAATAGCAACTCTTTGAGAATGTGCTGGAGACACACCACCTCGCACGTCCATGCATCACCTCGTTCTGCATCACTTCCACCTCTCGCGTTTTTCCGCCATGCAGATCGCACGCATACGTACACGCTACTCCAATCCTGATAAGCCTCATGGTAAAATAGACGAGAGCTAAGTTTTGTCTTTTGTACGCGTAAAGTGGCCATTGACTGTTACGCGGAGACGGCTTATAATCTATTGAATCGTAATCTACTCTCGATTGTTTAATTTTTTCTACCGGAAGATAAAAATTCTCGATAACAAAAACGAATTACATTTCGAGATTTAGAAATGTATTGGGTTGGAGCAAAAATTTGTAGCGTTGTTTAAATGAAATTCAAAGACAATGTTCAGATATTTGAGCACGAGTTTATTTAATCATATGTGGCCGGATGATGAAAAATGTATCTTTGTAAATGAATATCGTTTCTTCTCAAGTATAATCCAATTATCTTAACTAACGGAAGAATGATTTTAAATCTTCTTCCTGGTACAATCAATCAAATAAAATTATTGTTTTCCTAATCATAAACGCTCAAGATTTATGTACAGTACATTACTCGAGCGCGTATGCTGCTGTAATATGAATGGCAAATTAATGATTAAACGCGGAGAATCGTTTCAATAATCGCAGAGCGACTAGAGTAGAGATTAGAAGATGATTTATACGACCAGTTCGCTTATCAATGACTCGAGGCTTGGATTGAAGCACGCATGACGTTACAATGCGTCGATCCTCTCTCGGGTGTATCCTCGTCTGCCGGCCGCAGACCTTCGATTCGGTTTCGTTATAAGAGAACGGCGCCTGCAGCTTCGCGGAGAGACCGGCAAGAGACGTGGGCGTCTTTATCAATGCAGTAATACGGCTGTGGCGAGTCATGCGCGTTCGAGAGAGGCTCGCTTCTCCGCTAACTCCGTCCTCCTTAAAAGCGCGGTCGCTCTCGCGTCGACAAAAAGCACCAGTTTCGTGTCCTTGCGGTAGTACACCTTGGATCTCGAGGACAGGATAACAGCAACTCCCGGTAAGACCGACGAGGCCCTGGGCCTCGTCCCACGTACCTGGTCGATTCACCACCGTCGTTCTGCCCGACACATATCACATCCTTTCCGTTGCCGTTGCTTGACCAACACACCAGGAAGAACGTTTACCTCCTCGATAAACAGACCACTTAAAGAATAGAATACCGTGTTTGTCCAAATTGATTTCAGTTCTTTGTTACGGCATGTAGGTTGCACTCACGCGAGCGGATCGGCGCGTAATTGTACACACGAAAGGGGATTATGTCAATTTACGATGTAGGCTCTTTTTAACAGGTGTCCTGTTCCGCGCAAGCGAAATGAAGTCCTTAAATTAATGTACGCGCGCGCGAGTAAATTTCAATAAGACTTTGTTATAGGATTTACGGCCCGCAATTATAGTTCGCTTATGTTCGAATAAATATCACGTGACCGATAATCTTTTCTTATATTTTATTTAAAATATGAGATAAAAGTTATTCCATTTTTTTTTCATTATATTTATAATTATTGAAAAAGATAAATATTTCAATATTTGTTCATTTATATATGTATTAGGTACTCAAAGATATGCAGAATAAATAATCTTTTTTTTTCTATTTTAATCATTGTGCAAATGTAAACAGTCATACAGTATATATTAATAATATTAAAATTGCTACATCTGTATTCGAGGAAATTAATTTTCTTAGATATTATCTTGACATAGAGAATTCTCCGTACCGTTCTATACGGCAGGTATTTAATACATTGCCGTATAGCTGCGCACATCGAAAAAATAACAGGATTAAGCGTATTCATTTCTTGCATCGCGTCCGAAGGAGAACGAGGAGTCTCGCGACCGATTTCTCGTGCCCACCGTCCGCGCTCGTCCGTTTTCGCCGAAAGGATCCGAAAGTACGAACATGTATCGTCTGCGAGAGTCAAGTTCGCGATGCTCGTGTTTGCCATTCTCGATAAGATCTTCAGGTCGAAACCACGCAAGCTGATTGATATTCCGCTCAAGCGGGCCTTATGGTTTACGAATACGTGAGGCGAGATGTGACACCGACCGCGTATTTACGATGGATTAGCCGAACTCTGCACACTAAGACCGTGCCGAAAATCATGCCTACGTATATCTTCAATTCAAATTATAACTTTCGAAATATGTACAATCCTTTATTTAAATGTAAATGCAAAATCTTGAATATTAATAAGCTTGGACTGTATCTTATCTGCCTGTCCATTGTTACCAAGAATTGTTTGGTCGGTTCTCAATATTCAACGACGTGAATAAAATTTTTAACGACGTCGAATGCCCGCCCACTAAATATTGATGGGTGAATAGAGTCTGCAGTGAATAAAGAGTCTGAAGAAGGTAAAGACCTACCCTAATAACTGATAATTTCTACTTTTGTATAAATTGAAGATAAAAATAGTTTAAGTAACAAGTATTTATATTTCGATATAAATCAACTAACTTTCTTCTTTTAATTGACTGTTTAACTAATCAAGTCATAATTGAGAAACAATAATTATCACAATCAGAAAAAAATATTTTACGAAACAAAGTAAGGAACTCTAAAATTCAAATCTGTCTAAAATTCTAACTTTTATAGAATGAAATCTTATTTTCAACAATTTCTAAATCCATATATCCTACTTCGCCAAGTAACTTCGAGAATAACGATTCCTTACTTCACGTAACTTCGAGAATAAATTTTTATTTAATTGGCAGCACGCTGTAGGATTCGTCGAGGATCCGTCACGTAGGTGTAAAGAACAGTGATTTCTACGTGGGCTTTGAGATTCAGTGATCGCACCAGGAAGTATCTGTCGTCCGAACGCGCGATTTTTTTTGCGGCACGCCGCGCTGGGCAGTGTGCCCCCATTGTGAATTTTATTAACGAATTTGTAACGCTTTTACGATTATGGACGATCTTGACGCGTCGAAGATGCGATCGCTATCGATAGCGGTTCGTGTAACGCGATACGCGCGCAAAGGGGCATTACGAAAAAAAATGAAATGTATGAAATAACAAATAATAGCGATGTAGATGGTCCGAGTGTAAGAATTCTAGCGGTATCGTTCTTTCTTTCAATGACAAGCCGTGAACTTCCGCGTACGACGTGCGTAAAAATTGATAATGAAATTGCGCAAAGAATCGCGTTACTTTATCTGCCGTTTCCCGTTGTATCAATACTAGACATATAAATTATCGGGCTGCTTGCGTAGGCAGGCAAACCTGCTGCATAGATGTTGGCTGTAACAAGGACGTCTGAAAACTTTCAGTCAGTTATGTCGCGCGAACGTGATACTTGGAGATTTCAGTATCATCATCGTCGATCAGAGTTCTCTCTTGCGTGACGTGCGTTGAAAGTCGTGTGGGTGAATAATAATATTATGCACGTGGGATGCAACTAAATCCGCGCGGGTTAATATCGATTCTACGGGAAACATTATCAAACCGGCTGTGACGCATGAAGTGCATAACTAAGATCAAGTTGGCAAATTAATTTAAGTTGTGCTTTGTCGAATATTTGTATGCATCACGCATATCAAACTTGTTTCGCATGTCTGAAGAGATCACGTAGCGAAGATAAATAACGCGAGAAAGAGCGTCGTCATTTAGAACAATTTTAAAAGCGTACGAAAGAAACAGAAACGCGCGCTCGTCAAATCATTTTTAACGCCCAACGTAAGTGTCTTTTACAATAATAAAAATTATATATTGTATAATATTGAGTAAACACACGGTGGATTTAGTATTAAGTGCAATGTCTCGCGAGCTCGTCCTAACAGTCGAAGGTACCTTTCCGCATCCTCGATCGTCGCGGGGGCCAATTAGCTCCCTGCGAACACTCGAAAATCAAGTGTCGTCTCTTAATTTCGTAAAGCAAGAACAATTTGTTTGTTGCACAACACATCCGAATGCCTATTCCGAGGATTTTTTCTGTTCCATCGCAAGATCCGAGTATATCCGAAGAGTCTCATTAGGGAGTTCTTCGTGGAGGGCTATATAATACTCCGTTGATTCAAGTTTAATGAATCCTCAGATTTGCGAGTATTTTTCAAGGCGCACCGTGCCTAAAGACATCTCATTCATTTGATAGAGACCAGTTTTTGCGTCTGATTTATTTTTAAGTCACTATAACATTAGTATCTTTTTTTTTGCTATATTTATAATATGTGGAAAGCATATACTTTAAAAAATATTAGGAATAACGTCAACGGCAAAGCGAAAAAGAAAATTCTGTTTCAACTTCAGCCAGGTTTTATATTTATACAGCGCGCGGTCGTAAACGTTTTTTCGATACTCTCTTTTTTAACCTTTTGATTTATGCAGACGTATTCTCAGAAAAGATTCGCAACGAAATAAAGTCGACTAGTGGCAGCTACCCGCAGGGAGGAAGTCGGTTTTATTAATTTTCTCAAAATGATCGACGACGATTCTCGATAATAGGTCCAGCCACACCGGGCCCGCCGTTATTCAGTCCGGTCAGTCTCTTATGCCACTTTTTTTTCCCCCGATGAAGCGTCGCACCGTCGCCGCAATCGCACAGCGAAATAATTTAGTGCTACCATTCTGGACGCGCACGCTGCCGGATGGACGCAATGATTAGTCGCGACGCGCACCGGTCGCACCAGTTCGCGAGCGTAGTAGTAGGGCCCACCGGTCCCCGGAGAGAGAAGATGCACGCGCCTCGCCCTCGCGCGCGTCCGCGCCGCGCCGTTTCTCTCTTTCTCCTCTCTTTCCACTTATCCTCCGCTGTTCACCCGGTCTCCCCCTGTCTGCCGCTGATTTCCTCGTATTGCATTCCGCGGCCAGTTTAATCGTTCATGTGCAGTTGGATGCGCGAAATGGAGTTGCGTGCTCGGCGATAAATGGGACACTTCGTTTCTCTCGATCGGGCATCTCCCCACGGACGAGTTTATTCGTTCGCGAGTCCGCAATCCCGCCGAACCGGCCGATCGGATTCGCCGGGATGCACGGCAAAGCTTTCGCGACTGGTTTACACGCACGATATATATACGAGTATATGTGTGTACACGCGCGGAGAGGCCTCGGCGCTATCGCGACGGAGATCTTACAGGGCCGCGCGCGAGTTACCGTAGTACACAAAGTGTAGCGGCTGTGGAATTGTAACGGGCGTGGCGACGTTACGACTTTCGGATGTATGACTTTGCCTATGGGCCGATGCTTCCCTAATCCAAACGGAAGAACGGATGTCGCGTTTCCGCTGCGTTGTCGTGCCGTCCGTCGTAACAAAATTTCTTCATTTGTCACATATTTCAAAATAGCTATTTTAATAGCTTTGTAAAACTGTCACTGGTCTATTTTTCGATAACTTCATATTCAAAAATTTACATATATCAATTTCAGGGGTTAATACTAAGAGCGGACGATGAACTGAAACGTGGTCGAGTCTGTATCAAAAAGACGGTCAATGTAAAAGGGTTAGATGGGTCAGTGATCCTCGTGATTTAGCGAAAAAAAAAGAAACCAAAGAGCGGGGGCTTTCGAAAGTTCATCGGTGGATTGGACGCGGCTTCTTGTACTTGAACTCCTTGACGGATTGAACCGGGATGCTGCTCTCGAGCAACGCCTCCGGGACGAGATGTTGTTATGACAAAGCGACACGGGCACGCAACGTCACGTTTCGATTTCGATGGGACTTACGCGCTGGAGGGCTAGCGGTTCTTTTCTCGCGTCCCTTTCACCCTTCCTAGGCACAATGAAAGAACTCGTGGCGCAGGCCGTCGCGTCGCTATTAAGTCGCATTGTTCCGCAACTGTGCAACGGTGCATCCATAATCCGAGCGTGCTATCCGGGCAGATACAGTTATGGCCCCGAGGAGCCCATAAGCACTGCATCCTCTGTCCCTCGGCTCGCCATTGATCACGGAGATGATCCTTTGGCGTCCATGAAGTCTGGGGAAGTCGTGCGCGATTCGACGAGCCCTGCGTCCCGCGAAAAAATCACGTACGACCCGCGCGCGAAATGACGACGCTCGACCCACAGAAGAGACCATGCTCGATCGCGTCGTCGCACGACCGATGGTAATAGAAAACCGTCGCCCGTAAACGGCACATTTCTCACTGAGTGGCTCCTTGCCTGATGGTTGCAAACGATAGCTACTTGTAAAATCTTTCTACTATAACTCTTTGCTTCTAATATTACTCTCTCAGACGTTTAAATATCTCTAATATTAATGGGATGTTGTAAGCATTTATGTATGTACTCTTTCAAATTACGGAACAGAAGTGTAGCAAATAAAAACATCGAGAGAATTAATGTATATGAATCATGACACATGGTAAAATCCATTTTTCTTGACAAAAGTAAGACGAAATAAAGTGTAAATGTTGTTTCGTCGACGTGTCTTCAAATGTATCAGAACGTATCACGATATTTAACTTGTTTGACGTTTCTACTCTTTGTTTAATTCCAATTACATCGGAGAATCGCGTAGACGGTTAATAATTAAAGGGCTCTGGGCAAAAATGTACCAGGTCCATAATTTATAAGATCCACTTTACATACGACTTCGTACTTAAAGCAGGCCTTACAAATTACAGACTGCGTCCGCTTTTACTTTGAAGCCCTTAATTATGCTACAGTCTCTTTTCACCGAGATTTGTCCATCTCCCAAGAGGCACCAGCGACACGCGAGAATCGCACGCCGATTAGCTCGTCTTAATTTTTCCCACACTCGAGAAAGCAAGGGGGTAGGCCCACGTCAGCGGGACATTTAATATTCAGCTAAGTTCCCGACAGGAGGACGGGCCCGCATGTATGCACCGGGGCCCCGTCCCATCCTTTCGTCGGATAATTCCAATTCCGCGGCGGACATTGACGAATCATCGATTCGCGCGGGCATCATTAACCAAGCGGCTACCTACGTGCGTCGCTCGTTGCTACAGCCTCGGACGGAGGAGTCTGGTTATTGGCCAAGCGTCTTCGTCTCGCGTAATTCTTTAGCTGCCGCGATTGCGTTACGTTCCGCAGATCAGAACGTATATTTTAAAACATGAGCTTGTAAAGTTTGCAACGATGCATTTGTGTCGCTAAGAAAAAACTCGCTGAAAGAATTTAATGGAAACAAAGATATACTTCTCCAGTCCTTAGAAATTTTTCTCACCTGCTTTTCGAATCTTGAATTTCCGAAAATCTATATTGCATTTTGTGCACGACTTGAAAATTTTATCAAATTTTTTCATTTTTAAAAATAAATATGATATGGAATTATTCAAGTTTTGGAATATGAAATGTTTTTAAAAATGTTTTAAAATTTGAACCTTTAATTCTTGCAAAATAATTTATAAAATAAAATTCTACAAAAAAAAACTGAAACCTGAAAGGGAAGGAAAAAAATAAGATATTTTTATCACCTAGTAATATTCTCTTAGCTAATTATGCAATAAATTCAAGACCAGTTTTCAAATTTTAACTGTAACAGAGATTGTTATAAATATCGCTGCCCATTAGCGATTATGATGATGGGAGGGAACCAACGTTTTCATTTCGTTGAAATAATGAAGATAACTAGTACTAATTTCCTGAAATTATTAGATAACTGCAAATGAGAAATGTGAAGGGGTCGAGTATTTAACAACTATAATTCCAGAAATAATCGTCGTGAAAAGTTTCCTGTTTACGCATACCTCCGGTCCACGGCTTATACATCATCGCGTTAGCGCAGTCGTAGTGTCTGCTCTATTTTTCGCAAAAAGACCCGCCACGTCGCGACAGTGATTCCCTTCGTGTTGCGTCTTGTCGCCGAAAGAGATAACGCCGTCGGAGCGTCGTGATGATGGGTCGCGAACGCGTAATAAACTTTATTAATGACCGTTTCGCGCGCGACCGGGTGAGGACACGCACGCGGATAACGCGTACGAAACGGATGACGTCACCTGCCGCGGGACGTCCTACTCGTGCACAGACACCCGCGAGGCCGAGGTTACCGTGAGCACGTACACGCGATGCGAACACGCTCACGAGTCGAAGGCATCGCGCAGAGCCGCGCGCGAGACAAGTGGAGAAGGGGGAAGCGACGCAGAAGTGAATGAATGTAGCGAAGCGTGGGCGAGCAGTGGTTCTCCGGCTGTTCTCCATTTCCGGATGAGCGACAAAGATTCGTCAGAAGGACGTATCCAAGAGATGTTCAGGAGAGTCTCATCTCGGAAGAGATGAGACCAAGATATGACAGGGGAATGTGAATGTCAAATCCATTACACAATTTTAATAATTTTAATAATGCAAGTGTTTCGCCATTTATTAAACTGTTATTTTATGCTAAACAAGTGTGCTAAATGAACAAACTGAAAAACGTTTTAAAAACCGCAAGTTCTCGTAAGTTCCAAACATTTTTAATCGTTGTACATCCACATTCAGATTCGCATTTGTGGATATCAAGTTGAAGTATTACCTTGTAAAAAATAAGATCAATTGCATTAATTGATTTGCTGTAATTTCTATCAAAGAAAACTAAAGGAAAAAAAACCTAGCAGAGGTCGGATTTGGCACAAATATAATTTATAAAAGAAAAGATAAAATTGATTACAATAAACTTTTATGCAAAAAAATGTTTGCAAAATGTGGCTGTTTAATCGCGCCAAGTCTTGCGTGTGAGCGGAGCTTAAGAAGGCGCGAGCATGCACGCGACCATCTCGACCAGCCGACCGTCACCAGCGGTACCGGGTGGATAGCATCCGGCTCACATCGCATCGGTTAGACGACACGGCGCTTGATTCATTCATGAAAAACACGAGACTTTATCCCAATTAACACGGATCTCCACTCAATTCATGCGGCAGCGACGATAGTCATTAATTTCCCGCGGTGCCACTCGCGACCGCTTCGTCGATACTAACGTCGTACGCGAGTTCTAGAAGACGAAGAGGATATGCGAGCGCGGAGGAAAGTTGTGGCGAGGGTAGAAGATGCCTCGCTGTACTTAGAGTCTTTCTCTTGATCTATGTACCTATCCCCTATCCACGGCAACTACATCCGGACATTATAGACCGTACTTAAAGCTCGCTAGTCCGACAGTATTTGTAGTTAACTACCTGAGACCTCGAGTGATAAGGACGGCGCTTCATGAGATTACTTCTCCTCGCGCCGTTCTACATCACGTCAGAGAACTTTTTTTCAAGTAAATATTTTATTTATTAAAAATCTTGAAAAAAAAAGAATATTTGTATTTATACAAATATTCGTTTACAATTTTACGGAATATTATCGAAAATTTTCTCGAGTCTGTATAACGCTAAAGTCATCTTTGCATGTCTTATTATTATCCTCTTATTTTCTTTTGTCCTTTTTTTATAAGAATTAAAATGTAATTTTGAAATGTTACAAATACTTAAAAACAAAAATGTTATAAATAGATATGTACAATTTTTCTCTTTGTGTAGTCTTGCATTAGTATTTTTTATTCAGCTTTTATTCGTCTCTTTTCCGTTTGAATTGGATCCTCCTTCTCTATACATCGTTACATAGAAAAAAAATGTGATGTTTGGCATTGACATTTTTTTCTCCGCCAGTGTAACATCGTTACACCTTATCTTTCTTCTTCGCGAACATCCATCTCCTATATACATTGTACGCATCAGAGGTACACGCTCTATCTTACGCGCGGCGTGTCACAGCCGTCGGCTTGTCGTATTTTCGACGAGACGTGGAATTCGGCCTTGGCGGGTAGATAAGACGAGACGGCGAAAGAGAATCTCGCCACTTACAGTCGCGGCTCTCTTTTCCGAGATGGGACTCGCCCTTCCTCCCGACGTCATCGTCGCCGTGAGTTTTTTCCCCTCCCCTTGACACTTTTCCCCGCGAATCGATCCCGCCGTCATCGCCGCTGCCGCGCAAACCGGTCCACTTTAGAGGCGCATAGTAGCGCCGATCGGGAATGCTCTGGGACCAAGCCGATACCGAGAGCGCGGGGATATCTTTAGAGTCGCGCGAAAGAAAATTCTTCCTGCGATCTGTGATGCCGCGGTGCATCGCATAGCGGCGGCACATGCACGCGGCCGGTGTGCACGAGTCGGATGTTCGTTACGTATGACGCGAACATTTGCGTTTAATTGGTTGACGTTATAACGCATCGATCCAATTAGGGACCGGATAGAATAAATCGTTTAATCGACTACAGTGATTTACATTCTTCTTGTACCTCGGGGGGTCGCCTATATGTCAGGGCCCAGGCTTGCGTAATCTTCCTTCCTGCTCCAGCAATTATCACGGATGTGCGGTTGGAAGTGCGGTACCGTCTAGAGGCTGATCGTAATATGGCGAATTATATTGTTTCACGATTAACGTGTTTCGAGCCGTTGGTCAACGTAAATAGATAATTATGTATAAATTGGTTTTTGTTATTAAAGAATTATCATCGTAATAAATTATCGTAATCACAGCTTGATTATAAAATAATGGGGAAAGCCGGAAGTCGATCCCTTTGTACGAACCATTCTTATCCTAAATCGGATAACGTAAACGACGAGTATATGGTTTTGAGAGTCACCGTGAGAAAATCGTGATCATTCGCGATATGACTTTCAGTTTCTCGAGTGGCTCTTCTCCATGTGAAAGTAGAAGATGCAGACTCGCCGGACGTATCCGTAGAAAGTACTTCCGATGGTATTTATTTCGTACACAGCACGCCGTCAATATTTGGAAATCGGTTATAACGATTTTCTGATTCCCAACGAAATGGTTTATAAGTGCAAAATAAATAAAAAAATGAATAAAAAAAAAATACTTCAAATATGTACTAAAAGTCATCATCGAGAAGATGTCATGTTAACTTTAATAATTATTTGGTCAAGTTTTAAAATGAATGCTTATTTATGTAATAGCTATCTTGTAATAGCTATCTTGTAATATCTTCTATTAAAAAGTATTTAATTATTTTTTTCTTAAATTTTAAATAGTGGTGGATGTTGGAATCTTTTTCCATCTTCTCTAGTCCGACCTTTAATTCATGACAAAATTATACATTGCACTATGCCACAATTTCAACTATATTATCATTGTACAAACGAGTGATGACACCGGGCGCGCGATTTACCGTTGACGCAACTCGACAAACGCCACGCGATATTTCAAAAGCACTGTTAATGCGCTATGCGGATTCGCGTGTGGCTTCTTTAACGATTATCGGTTGACGGACAAAAGTTCAAAGCGTCCTACGCTTAAATCGCCGACGAACTTCCTCCATGGCAGACCCGGAAGACGACCGAACACAAGCTTCGCGTGTAACCGTTTATCCACGTCGCGACGTGGTCGTCAGTCGGCCCGATATTTTGCCGCGTAGAATATGAAGAAGCCGCCGGGATAATGCAAGCTGAGTACAGTGCCCCTGATGAGTCGTTCTTCCTTTTAGCGATAGACACAACACGAGTACGAGAACTAACGTTTGAGAAAACATGCACTCAATCATACTTGAATGAGCGACAATTAAAGTTAGCTCGCATTCGCTCGTGAGAGACTATTCGGTCTTCGCGCGATTGTTTAGATTGCTCTGGCTGAACTGCAGATTCCGCATTGAGCAATTTTACAGCTACGTAAAACATTTCTAAAGTCGATTAGCGTTAATCATGCGTCTAACTAAATTTTTTTCGTATTTGGATGGACCGTAGTTTAAGTCCAGATAAAACGAGTCGCATCGGACGAAGTTAGTTAAACGCCGTGCCAAGCGTGATTCAGACTTTGTCTCCGACAAAGTAATTAACAAAGGTTTCTTGATGCGATTGCCATCTCGCGTTAGGCACACGTCGTAGTTTAATCACACCTTGGCAAGGGAGCGGAAAGGTATCCGAGCTCGACCGTTCGCTCTCATCATCGCCGATGTAACGGAGGAAACGCCTAATGGTCCGCGAAGTCGACCATCGGTTACGCGGCCGCGTATCACCGGCCGGCTGGTGGAAACAAGACGAGAACGGGAGAAACGCATTATGGGGAACGAGTGTACGAGCATGCATGTCGATATCGACGTTCCCCGTCCGAATTAATCATCGGCATAATCCAGCCGCCGGACGCTAATACGTTCAATTAGTCAAAGCGCGTGTGGAATGATAATCTACGCTTGGTCTCGTGATCTCCAAGAAAGAGTGGCCGAGCAATGGCGTAGATAGAATCTGGATATGCAAAAGCTGCATTTTTTACTTTACTTTGTAGAATTCAATAATTTGATCTTGAGAGACAATTGTATCTTTGAAATATTATAATTACTTAAGTGAGGAAGAATTTAAAAGTTTTCAGTGGTAAAGTTTTTGTTTCTATGCTGTATTTTGCATGTTCTTATTACGTGATAGCTACGCTGTTGCCGAGAGAAGCCTAAGGATTTTTGTCTGTGTTTTTTTTGGGGGGGGGGGAGGAACTCGAGAGATTAAGAAATGCCGTTTTACGGATAATCGAAATGTAATTTTTGTAGCGGCATGCAGTTTTGCTTTTCAATTCTACTATTGTTGTCTATTTTTTAATTTCTAACATTTTCATAATCGCCAGAAACGTATAATGAAAAAATAATTTATTTTTGATGACATTAAAATATATTTTAATATTTTAATGTGATACTTTTTACAGAGTCACATACAACCGATCTCCAGCATTTCTAAGAAAAGTAAAACAGAACATTAGAGCGTAATTTACAATGCAATTATTCTATTGTTCACTTCGGCTAAAGTTGAAAGCGGGATCTTTTGCTTCTTCGAAAGCATCGTTTCAAAACGTGGGAATTACTTTGTTTTAAAAAAGATATGAGCTATTTTCCGCGAGAGACAAATTAGATGAATAACGTTTGTTGTATCCACAATATGCCGTAGATTAAATGATTGCCATGAATACCCGCGTTACATTTTCAAGAGAATTTCTGTCGAGTATTTTTCTGTCTAGTACCGTCTTGCGTAATACGGCTTTTACGCAATTCTTTTTACGTCAACTGGGACAGAATTCAATTCTCACAATCAGTAAGAATACACTGCACTCTCAAACTTAACTGATACCCAAGCTTTTCTGCGGCTGTTTAAAGATCGAGTCATCCGATTAACATGCAAATTCACTTTAACAGTATCTCATTGTCAACCGCTGGTAATAAAAGAGTCTGACGCAAGCTGTGACATAACGTCAAATTAGTTGCACTGTGGCGATGAGAAAATCCGCGCTGCTTTCGCAAATCACGGTTTAATGTTGCATGCATTTATAGATCAAGATTTAGTTCAATCTCCTACTTAATGGTAATTAAGATATAACACTTTTAAATTGATATGTATTAAAGTATGCTGCAAATTATATTTGCTATAGAGGATAAATGAGGAAACAGGCCTTATGCAAGCAGATATATATTCTCCTTTCTAACATTGATATTAAAATATTTTATTGCGAAATCTTGTTAGAAGAAAGTTACACACCATTGCTCCAAAGAAGGTTTTACCTCTATATTTCTCCGACTGAAGGTGGATCTTAATTAACCCATTAAAACCCACGACCCCAGACCAGAAAAGATAGTCGGAATAACAATTGGAAATAAGACCGGAGCATTAAAAAAATTATTGACATAAAAAGCTCATTGCAAAATTTAATTTTGCAATTAATTTTTTTGTAACAATTGTTATTTTTTGCTATTTTTGCTAGTATGACCATGGACAGAAACGGATTTTGATTATTTATATAATATATTATTTTTTTGCATAAAATAAGAATGCTTTAAGAATAAACCGTACATGTTCCTTTAGTAATTTTTCCCATAGAATCGATTGGCACAATCAATTTTTCTCTACAGTCAAATTTTAATAATTTGTTTATAACAATTAGTTGCAAAATTGATTTTTGCAACATGCTTTTTATATCAGTAATATTTTACATGCTCTGGTCCTAATTTTAATTGTTATTTTTTAGCTATCTTTGCTGATCTGGCTTTGGGCTTTAATGGGTTAAATCGTCATATAACTTTCCATAATGTAACGGAAAAATAGAAACTTATTTGCAAAAAATGTATACACATGCATTTTTTTCATCCGAAACCTTTGATGAGCGTTAAATAAGTTTGATTTATTATTTTCTCCTATATGCGACGCGACTTGTAGAAGCCGACGGTACCGCCTTATCCACGCATTGATGTCACCGTTCCACGCCCGCGGGCGACTTCGATGCGTGGAACGGTGACATCAATGCGTGGATAAGGCGGCACCGTCGGCTTCTACAAGTCGCGTCGCATATAGGAGAAAATAATATATATATAATTTGCTGATTATGACACATGTTTCTCACAGTCACGCACGACGATTGTCGCTTTGTTACGTTCGTATATATGGTCGCGCGCTTGGCGATGTAATATAACGTCGAGGATACTTCAGGATAAGCTGGTTAATTGTGCGCGGGTTTCACTTGGCGCGCCGACACTCTCACCGGCGATGCGTAAAAATCACTTTACGCCTGTTGGTCACCAAAAGGGAAAGGTTGTCGCGAGCTTCCTAAGCGTGCCAGCATCGAGATTAGCACTTATCGCGGAGTACCTAATTAACAATCTACTTGATGCACGATACGACTTTACCTTATTATCGATAGCTCAAATCACGCAAGTGTCTCACCAATATACCAGTATATTTATATTTATATACTGACAATAAATTTATATACTGACACTAGTTATATGATATAAAAATATAAGTGCAAAATATATAAACTTTCTCAATATATTCATTCAATCTTTCTCGACAATATTTATGATCCAAAAAATCTTTCAATTACGGAATAATAATATCGAGAAATAAATCTTACGTTTATTTATAGAAGTTTTTTGTACATGTGATAATTATTTATTGATTAAACATGCAAAGCACTATTTGATTTTATAACGGTGAAATATCCCGGAAGCATAATCGCGAGCTTATCAGACAATTAGATGCATGCTTGGGTATATAATTGAGAACGATCGTATAAAGTAAGCCTGTCTAAACTCAGCATAATCATATGAAACAACCGTTAGCGTTTGATAAAATTATGATCGCTTGTGGGCTGAGAGTACATTATTAGACTCGATAATTACCGTTTACGACCTTTGCAAAGGTATATGGCAAACATACCGGTAGGTACAGGAAAACTCACCGTGAATCGTTGATAGGCGTTTCAACAAACACTTTGAATGCCAGATTATAAAAGATCAAATCGCACTTGATACAAAATATCATTGCCTCAGAATAACAGCAACTCAATGACGTGCAAACTTCATTTACAGTTAACCCCCGAGTACAATTTACGAAAAATTCATCTTAATTCGATCTCCGACTGGGTGGCCCTTATCTTAATTGATCTTCGAAAAGCAGGCCAAACATCATGTAGATTTTGTTGTTTCCGATATCAATGTTATGTAATTGATATCATGCGTGGGCGTGTAAATGATCAGCAACCTTACTTCTCTCGTAATAAAAAACTTCGATGGTATTCATTACGAGTTAGTTGAAACAAAGCGAAGAATAAATACTTTTAAATATAGAAATTGAATTGCATTGACAAATAAAATTAAAAGTATTAAGAATCTGCTTTCAGTTTGTTATCATTAATAAGAGAAAATACTTAAGCAAATTTATAATAAAAAGAAATAAAAATTGTATTGAAACGATTAACAAAAATAGATATGTATTTAATTTTTTGGTTTAGATTAAATGTTTGAAAAATGAATTCACTTAATGATTTTTATATTAATAACAGATAAGTAATTTATATTGTAATTATATATAATAATTTCTATATAAATATTTTTAAAAAATTGAAAAACTATAGTAAAAGTTAAATATTATTTACGCAAGCGGGGAGAGAACGTTTATTATTCCTTACTGCTAGTTTCCAAAATATCAGTTTTTGTCTGAGGAACATGTTTCACTTCTGCCTCTACATGACCCAATGAATATACGCATACTTACTGGTCAAGCACGCCCCACAGCTCGACGCCAATTAGAGCGAGAGATCTCTCGGAGAGTTAGCGCGACGTCGGCGTAAACGGCGTCGTCTGCGAACGTATTTAGATCGTGGTGAGCCTAACCCAGAGGGGCCCCCCTAGTCCAGATTTATTATTCAGCGGAACGTAGGCAGATCGCCCACCACCGCAGCCGCCGGACCTCGGCTTCCCACGCATCTCTCATTCGCCGATACCTATTTAGTCCCATCGGGGGTTGCCTCGGGTTAGACTGGCTTGCCGCGCGAGTTCGGACCCGTTGCGCCATTAAAACGCGATGGCAAGTTAGAATGTAAGCAATGCGCCCGCGCGTTTGCTTGCTAACTCTTGTAGCAAAGTGTTGTTGGAGCACGTCTATCTAGACTCGTCTGAGGTGCCATGCATATTGAAAATCTAGTTTACTTTCATATTATTTTCATAATAGCTCTCTTTATCGAAATAAAATATCTTAAATAATTTTTTTCTCTTGGTCTTTTTATATAATTATTTAAAAAGCTCATCTCTTTCTTTCCTTTAATCTTTCATATGAAATTATATGTTTCTAATAGCAATAATTAATCATTAAATAAATTAATATATTTAACTATAAAGAACATATTAATTTTTTGTTTCTTTTTTTCTACTTTTAATTGATTGATTAAAAATATACAAGGAAAGAATGAAGTGCTAGCAAATCACGTCTATCAATTCAATTTTTGTTCTAATAAGAAAATGATTTGCAATGCGATTTAATGATTTGCAATGCGATTTCCATATTTTATTAGAAGCTAGAAGTTTACGACAAATAAGAAGAAAAATTTAATTTACAATGACACTGATATTTGACGAAAGTCTTGTTCATCAATTTGACTTTGGATTCTAAACCTGTTGCTCTAACATAATAAGATGGCAAATTTATCATGTTCTCCGGCACGTGACAAGCTTCTCTCCAAATGTCCGACAACGCACGTTATACATGTATGTGCATATCGCTAGATATGCTCGACAAGGATCGAAAAGCGGCGCTAACTCAGCAGGTTAGCCCACACGATCAGCCGACGCGTCATCTTCTTATATCTTCGATGACGTCACGCACGCGCCCGCGTCGCGGCAGACGGGTTAAAGACCTCGGAATCAGCTCACGGACCGCCCTGCTCTCAATTAATCCGGCACGAGAATTAATTTCACGTTGGCGTGGCACGCGAGGCCCTCCTTTTGGCGAAAACGGGCCGCGCGCGAGCCTACCTACTTTTGCTTCGTGACTGAGAGAGAATTAAATTTCCCCCTTTCTTCTCCTTGCTTTTGTCAGTAAATCGCCATTTGAAATTTGTGGCATGTTATTATCCGGTGCAAATGTTACGTACGTATATATCAAGTTGCGTTTTACCTATGCCATGTCTAGGTAAATTATATTCATTTCGCATAATTATCACAAAAGACAGACGCGAGAGGATAGGGGTTGAATGGGTTATTACCTGAAATGCGACATACAGCGATATATATTGCGTCGGGGGGGTAATAACACGCTCGCAACCTCTACCATGCGCTCGTACTCGTATTCGCCACGTGCAATAATTCCACGTGACAAGTGTAATTTGCATATAATTTGTCGAGTCTCATCCGTCTCATCCAAAGACCGTTTACGGCGTGCTACCACCTTCATTTCGTCTCTTGCGGGGATCACGGACGCAAGGAGTTTCCACCAGAAACAGAGAGAAAGAAAGAAAGAGAGAGAGAGAATATTTCTGCAGATCTTTATTAGGCAAATCGCGCGGTACCGTTAACCGCGGCGCGGATTATTCGCTACGTAATCTCTATCCAGCGCGATTTCAAACGTTAAGCGTCTTAACGGGACATTAACTTCTCGTTTCCACGTGATGAACCTCGCCGCTAACCGGACTGATACTGGCGGCAATCGCGCACCGATAATTACAATTCAACGCCAGTTGACGGAATAATCTGTCAGCGTCGATAACTGTAATGATTACACGTCGCCTTGCGCAAACAACCCTGTCATCTTTTAATTCCTTTTTTGCCGGCGCGTCACCGGGCGTGTTGCTCTTTTCTTTCGGTCTCGGTCGCGTTCCCTGACGCGCGATTCGCGACGACGACGCGACGCCTCGGGCGGTGATAGAATAATTAGTAAATAAAGAGCCAAGACACACGCATACGTACCTGTCGCGGAAAAGCACGCAACAGGAACGCATTTGATCAAAGCGGGACTCACGTGACGTGTGATGCGTCTTCGACGTGCGGCCTCGTCATTGCGACAATAACATGTCATTTACATAACAATTAAACCTCGAGAGATCGCGTGTCACAAATCTGCTGCAATCTCCTAATAATTTTCAATAACGCATTCAATAATCGCGATGGAGAGGGTTGCGCGCACACGCAAGCGAGTTCTGGCTCTAAGACCGAGCGATTTGCACGATTGTTACGTAATGCAAACACGTCGTGATAGATAACGGAAAAAAATCATGGGGCCGATCCCCTGCCGTCGTTCCGGATTCGAGTGCGACTGTTGCAGCGGCGGTGGCGGCGGCGGCGGCGGCGGCGGCGTGCGAAGAGAATCGCCCGCAGGATATAAATGCCGCCGCTGCCCGGCACCCCGAAGGGACAAGGATAAAAATCCTGCGCGCACGAGAGCGTCAGCCTCTTCTTCTTCTCTGCGCTTCGTCGTGAGGGCGCGATTTTACGCCCACAGCGACGCGAAGTTGCGCGACCGCCCTGGCCGGCGATAATTAGCGCGTGTGACGGAACGATCCGTCATCATCGATAATTATGACGATTACGCGGGAGGAGAAGGAGGAGGAGGAGGAGAAGAGGTAGGATGGGGGAAGGGAAGAAAGAGGGACAGGAGAGACAGAGGGAAGAAACGCGCGGCATCATCGGCATCCGTGCGTTAATGCGTCCGGCCGCCGCCGTGCCGTGCCGCGCCGTCCGATTGGTGCGCCCGTCGGGCTTAATTGCGGCTAAGCTACGAAACGTCGATTAACGATCGCAATAACCGGGCGCCGCGACAAGCGTCTTAAATCAACGGCGACCGACAACGGCGGCGGATACGAACGATGATAGTCCCGGCGTTGCGCGCGCGAGAGAGCGATCCTTTATCTGCGTCGCGCTCGTTCATGCGGCGCGTCCGTCGCGGCGCGGCGTAGCGCTGCATTTGCGTGCTGTGTGCATCCATTTCTGCGACCGGCTGCCTATTTTTTCCTCTTCCCCCTCTCGCTCTTCCTATCGGCGCAGAGGCGACCGAGCGCGCGCGACATCGAGATTGTTATTGCTGTAATTTTGTTCGGCTGAAGTTCCTATCTCGTACGTCCAGAGAATTGATGTTGCATTAATCAAAGTACTCCTTCGATGATAACGCCAACTCGATTCGTCGTCGTGGTCGTCATCGTCGTTGTGGCCTTCGTTGTCGTCGTCGTTTGTGACTGTCCGAAGCGACTGGTCGGCTGCGCGTGCTTCGTCGAGCAACAGTGGTTACGAGATTATAGTAATTTGCCCACTGTTTAAACGCGATACGAGCTATAAGCGAGAGACTCGTTCGTTTTCGAGTCAAGAAAATTAAAAAGGCAAAGGGCGTGATTAATCGTAAATTTTCGTCTCTAAAGATCTTTTCAACTTTTAATTATTTCTCGAATTTATCAAGATCCAAATCAATTAATAAATTGTTACATTAATATTTGTTTTTTTTTAAATCATTAAATAAATATATAGAACAACGTTAAAAAATACATTAGATAAAAATCTTTTAATTATTCTTTCTTTTTCTTTATTTACAGTTATTAGGTTAAATAATTGTTCAAGTGTCAGAGTGCTTAGAAAATCATTTTGTGTCGTCATATTTATGTCAATAGGATGAAAAAGTTTCAATGATCAATGGCTCTTCAACAAGTAAAGGAAAGAATGTTTACAAATATTCTGCACGTCTTGCCGATATGCAATTTATTGCTTACATTCTTTTTAATCTCATCGACTAATGCACGTTACAATTAATGAGTAATAACGCGATAAAGACGTATCTGCCTGCGCACTCATGCTCTCTTATTCATTATTATGTAATTTCACGTTAAGACATCGCGTCCTTGTCGCTCCTTCCGCGACGGTCTGCCATGATAGCAGGCATATTAATCTCGTTGCTCACCGCGCGCAAGTAATTAAACGTGAGCGAGGGGAGAAAACATTTTCTCAACGATAACGAACGTAAATTACAAGGGCGAGAAAAAATCACGAATGAAGACGGTCGTGGCTTCGCTTTCTCTTTGCGGGAAACGATACCGAAGCCTACTATTCTGTCATTTTGTAAAGTATGTAGGTACTTGAACATATTAATTAAAACGATGACACAGAAAGGATGTAAGCGCCACTGAAACGTACGAAGATCAATGATTGCTATATAAAGACTGCATGTTTAATTTACAATATACTTTTGTAAATAAAACGTAATCCTTTTCGTATCGTCATCAAATAAACAAATTATTTGTAATACTTGTGACGTTCATCGAGTAATTTAAAATAAAATAAGAAAATAATGATAATATAGAGAAAATAGTGTACTAAATATAACAATACTTTTACTTTTATATTTTTTTTTATATTTTTATTTGTATTTTACACTGTTAGATTTGATTGAATCAGACGTGAATTATGGAGAAACTCATTCAGTATATATTGCATTAATGCACTTTGTTACATGTTCAAATCACGTAACTCTCATAGGCCGTGAACTAAAGGCGAACGCCTTCGGTGTAGACAACAGAATGGTTCGTTCGATGCACCTGCGACGATCGTATTAATGCGCTCGAGAGTACGCAGCTTATGCACACGAAGATCGTGACACCAAGTTTAATCTCGTTACGCAGCTGGTGTGCACACGTGAAAGCGACTCCGTGCGTTCATGCGAATCAGCGTGACGCGCTACCGCGAATTTTATATGGCATTAATTGCACTCAGTCGCGACGATTTATAGTCGCGGTAGTATCAACCGATGAATTTGTTTTAATTAGCGATAAAGAGGTATCCCCTGTTTTATTTATTCTTTGGACATTTTCATAAATTAAAACCGTCATCTTCGGAGAATCTTTATCTTCGTGAATTAGATATTGTTAATACTATTGTTGATTACATTGGATTAATCTTTGTATGTAAATTTTAATTTAAGATATTTGCTATATTTTAATGTTTAAATTATTTTCAACTTTGACCAATAGCCAGAAAGAATTTCGTACCACTCGTTACTTTTTCGTGGCAAAATCCGACGACAGAGGAAAAGTATCCGACAAAATTATTTGTACGACAAGAGAGCGCTTTCACTCGACCGATTCGTATTATAACTGGCCTGAATTGTAAAACGCCTGTCGCGAGGAACCTTTAAAAGGTTAATAGCACACGTGTGGGACGTATTTTCGTTATTGAATTATTTGTTCGTACTGCTGACAACGTACAATCACGATGACCGCATTTCGCTTGTTGAAATGCGTTCAATATAAGCGATAAGTTTTTACGAGTCTCGCGTGGGAGACGATTATGCGCACAACTTGAGACATAGCCCGCTGTCATTTTACTGTTACCACAATTTCACCAGATACTCAGCTGTACGATTTCAAATTTCAGCTTTACTTGTAGCCAACCTGATATAAATTTTTATTTTCAAAATTGTAAGCAGTAATTTTGTAATTTTATTTAAGTAACAAATTAAAGCACGTGATAATAAATAAATTCAACTTCATTATAATATAATCGAATGCACAGTCAATAAAATAAATAAGATTTACTTCCTTGAAATGTTCAATTAAATGGAAACGTAAATGAGATTTATTGTGAGAGAGATTACCATTAAGTTTATTGAGAAGTTACACCGAACCGTGTTCATGAGATAAACTGAATTTCCGCATTTTTTTGTAGCTGTACAAACCGCGTGAGAAATGATTGAAGCGAAGTCTTTTAATCTGAGGTGTACATTCATAAAAATTGCGTAAATTCAAGTGGATTGCGCGTTATGGAAATTCATTCGAGCGACGTTTCGCGACTTTGTGATATACACGTTGTGCCACTCTAGCTCGCATAGAATACCAAGGCCGTTAGATCACGATTACCTTTGGTCTTCAAATTTATTTCGGGTTGTTTTGCGCCTTGACTGCGTTTCTCGTCCGGGTTATGTTAATTTGAAGACCCGATATGGTATTAAATCAAGACGCCAGAATCGCGTATATTCAGCGTGGCATACAAAACACACATATATACACACGTGTACATGCAGATAACGTTTCGAACAGATGGAAAAAAGGAGAGAGAGCACGCGAACCAAGAACTGTATTTATCGTTTTGCTTATTTTTTATTCGACACCGACGAGATTCTGGGAATTAGAGGCACGCGGAACGATCGTTTCTTTGAGAAACCAGTTACGTATCGCGGCTACATGCGTTCTGTTTCCATTGCGAGAAAAGAGATGCGGCTATTAAGCAGCCGATCTCCCGCGGTTAATCTTGAACCATTTCGGGCGAACGCGTTCTTCGGTACGTCTTTTCTTTCGATTATCGCCGGTCGTTATCTAACGACTTCTGATAAAGAGGACGATAGGCAAAGCAACGAAGGGGAGATGAGATCGCGGCAAGTAGAGGATCTTCTCACGTGCGGAGTTCGCGAGAAAGTATTTCGGTCTTTATTGGAATCATTAAACGGGGAGATTTTAGCTATTAGTATCATCGTCGTATATTCGCGAATGCGAATAATAGTCGACTAATATTCAGAAGAATGATGTTCGCCTTTGTTCGAACGGTACGACCGTACTTTAGCGCGACTACTATTCTATCCGTTATTTATTATCCTTATTAAATCTGTTGCCATTCAGGCTAAGCTAGGTAAATATGTGCTATATATCCAAACGAGAATTAATAGCTATCTTAGAATAGTTTACGAAGAATTTCGATTAATGCTAAGAAATAATAATTTACTTATTGTTAGAGAAATAGAGTTTTTAAAATGATATTGTATTATAGTTTAAAATTTACATATATAGTTAGAAGAATAGATGATAAAAATGTTATGCTATATAATGAACAAATTAAAAGATATTTTTACGTTATTGTATAGCCAGAATATAATTAATTGACAATGATCATTGCTATATTTAATTAACATTATTTAGCTTATAATATTTTTTGAAAGATTTAGAAAACAAAAATCGGAAGACTCTTAGAAACTAAAATTGTTACTGACGATTTAATATTTTCTTCAATGGATGTTTCCATCTTAATTTTTGTAGCTGCAATTTTTATTAAAAGGACAATTTGATTTTTAGATTTGCATTGATATAATATTTTTGTTCATTTCGCGTGGGTTCGTACTCGAGGTCCTAACACACCGTTATCGCATCGTGCGATCTAACGGCTGGTAATAAAAGAGGAAAAGGGGTAAGGAGAGTACGCGCGGCAAGGCTAGACAGATCGCGAGAAAGAGTCTCCGCGAGAGGAGAGGATCTTCTTCCGAGCGAAATGTCAAGAAGCAGACGGTTAATTCTCAGCATTTACCGAGGCAGCAGTCTGACCCAACTATTCATTAGACGGGAGTGCAGGTTGTGTTCTTCTCTCGTGGTGTTTTCCTCTCCTCCATCGCTCGATACGAGAGAGGACTTGAGGAAGAGTGAGAGAGCGAGGAGGGATAGATTGTGCAACTCTCGGCTCGATTCACTTACCGCAGTCCTCTACTGAAACAAGACCCCGATCGAGCTACGAACGTGTTACGAACGTGAACGGACGTGGCAAGGGGCATTTACACCGATCACCTTTTCGGCAACGTGAAAGGGTCTCCGACAAGCGTGGTTCGACCTCGTTGACCGACAAAGTTGTAATTTTGATCAAGATTTGACTCGGAGATCGGGGGAAAGCAGTCCAAACGGGATTTCAAGAATTAACAACGTTGACCTCGAATTAAGGGGTCAAGTTTTTCAGAAAATTGCTCCGCTACATACCACCATATCACAGATAGCATTAAAAATTTGGTAAAATCAGCTGCTTTCGATCGCATAAATGATTCTTGAAGCCACACTTATTCCCTCCTTTCAAATCGTCGTCAAGATATGCTAACGTTCACTGCGACATTAATTCCGTAAATTCAAATTAAATGAAACTGGATACGTTCTTACAGAATCCGTAGTAATATTGCGAAATTAACACAGAATGGTATGGAAAATATAAAAGGAAATCGTTTCTCGCGAGCTAAATGAATCTCAGTTATCCGTTTTACGATCCCGTCGCCGGTAATTTTATTCACGAGAAACGTCGACGGCCGATAATGAACGATAGATTTGTGGAATCAAAGGTGGAGATACAGGTCGACTTTCACTTCGCCGGCGCTGATCGTCATCGTTTATCTCATCGATAATAATCTGCGCCTCACGTAACTTCCGACAAATTCCAGGGCTCGCCATATCTTAACGCGTTTTATGTTCTTTATCGGTGAAAATCGCGTTGGGTACATGATTCTGTCTGCTTGTTTTCTTGATCAAGAACAAGACACAAGACATGAAAGAGGGATAGAGAACTTGCGAGTATGATTAATCTAATTTGAGATCGTTGCTTAACGTTGAAATGGGAATTTTAAAACTCAATAAATAAATTTAAACGTAGCAATAATTTATGGATTTAATTAATGCATCTGCATAAATATAATCTTTATAAATTAATCGATAAGTCAGATAATCAATCAGATATTTTCTTAATTAAAATATTAAATATGAAAATATATAACATTGAAAACTATAATAACATTGTGAACGAATTTCTAAAACAAGTAGATAAAAAACTTCCAAAAAGAGTTTAATATAATTTTTGTATACATTGTATTACGTGAAAACATTTTTGTATTAAAATAAATTTTATGGAACTAAACTTCAATTTTATGCAGTTGAATTATTTCCAATTAATTCTTAATAGTTGATATAAAACGGTCCGTGCGTTAGACAGAGATAAAAAGGTTCCTGCCGGTTCTTCCTGTGCCGTTTGCATGACTGCTCATCGTTTGTTCGCCCATTCTTCCGTCTCGCCGATTGAACGAGCGAAAGAAGAGGACGAAGGCCATTCTGCATTTCGCTTCCTTCTCGTATCTTCTGCTTACTCGAGCGTTAATTTAATTAATAGTTAAGAGCCCTTCCACATTCCAACGAGAGTACGCGGTCGTCACGGTGCCTGAGAATACTTATCGTCCCGACGTTCGCTACTTTCCCGGTGTTCGGATTAATGTCGTGTGTAACGTTGCTAAATTATCGTAGTCGTTAACAGAAATTATGGTTGAAAACTCAAACTGTTTCGCTGTGGCTGATTGTGAATTCTGAATCATATAATATTTTGTAATTAAAAGATCTTTTTTTATGGAAACGCACGCGGTACAATGTATCTAAATCAAAAAGGGGGCTACTTTCATCGAGTGAGCAGACTTTATTATTTAGATAATAGAAATCTAAAATTATAATACATGTATATGGATATAATGAAAAGAGAATTTACAATGCATGAGCAAGCGAAACCGTTACGAAAATCAGGTGAACGAGTGAACTAGTTTCGTAATTCTCGCGTTCAAAGGAATTATCGTCTCGCCTATCTAAAAACGGTTCTGAGAAAACTGGCGATTTGAGACGCGGCGGGGTGTCGCATTTGGGCTTCCCGCAAGCTACTGCGTTGCGTGTCGATCGCGGCTGATTTTCGGATAGTCGCGGTAACGAGCGATTTACCAAAAGCGGTTCTCACACGTCACTGCGGATCGCGGGCAGTGACGTAACTCACTCGGTTGTTCGACTTTCATTCTTTTCGCACACACACACACACACACACACACACACACACACACACACACACACACACACACACACACACATACGTGCAATCGCGATTCCGTTAACGAGGGCCGCAATTAATAACTTCTTTACGCGGAAGTCGTCGTCGGCTACGCGTCTCTCCTCTTTCCGCCGTATCGCGCTCTCCGTCTTCCGCTGCTGCTATACGGTGAAACGGTGATCTGCGACGTGGAATTGGAGCTGCGGAAATTCCCTCCGCATAGAGTACTGGTTCCCCATTCACCTACACGTCACTCGACAATAGCAAGCGTATGTTAATAGCGGCGAGAGAGCGAAAAGGAATTAGCGAGGGCGTAGACTGTAGTCCCGCTATGGTACTTCATCATTACCGTACTGTAGACCAGTTTAATTTGGGGCAACGTATGAAGCATAGTAATATGCGCGAAGTAAAATAAAGAAATTGTATGCTTAGATTATAAATCAACTGCATCATTTTCTTTTCTAATATATATCAATCCTAATTAGATTTTTATAATTATTTTAATTCCTAATGTATATCCAGCAGTAAATTTCTCGTGTAATCCGCGTGAACACGCAATCAAGCATCTTTCATTACGATCTGAAAAAGAAGAATAAAACGTCTCGTACTTTCGCGTGCCGACCACGAGATCTGTTCTGGAGCAAAACAAATCCGCGCTCTAATCCACGCACTACCGTTTCCGCTTGATCTTATTTATCGCACACGTGTGTATGTGTACACAAGTGCGTATCCGCTCGCATTCATCTGCGATTCGCTATCACGAATGTTTCTTCACGCATACGCCTCACCCCCGAGGCCTGTAATTTGGCAGGCCCAAAGCGACAGATCTATAATCATTTCACGCTCTCCATATCCGGTGCAATTGCGAGTAGTACGTATAACGGGACGTTAGGACGCAGACAGTAGTAATAGCCCCCGTAGCGATACACTAATTTCTCATTTCCAAGTCAGATATAAATGCTCATGAGAGAAATACTTTACGAATATTGATATTGTTGAGAAAATAAAATTATTATTTAATTAAATCTCAAGGTGAAGAAAATTGTAAAAGATATTTCTTGATGGAGCTGCATATGCTCTATATTAATCTATAATTGATATTCGCATTTTGCACAAAAATGATATTACAGTTGCAGAAATAAAAATATCAAGCACAAATAGTATAACATAATATTTTGATATTCTCGAATGATTCGAATTATATTATTAATATATTATATATTTTTCTTATAAACATTTTGATTAATATCGGCTTAAGACGTTTCTACCTATTTAAATCGATAATTAGACGCGTCAACGAGACATCATTTGATCCGTGCTTAGCCGCCAATTTTTTTTGCGCGTGATTATTCTCGTACGTCGCGATTCGAACTCGAAGGTATGCGGCCTGCATCATAAACGCTTCTTGCTGCCACTGTTCCACCGGCATAGAATTAATGACGGCTAATAAGAATCTCTCGGCTTACTTCGCCACCGTGCCAGCCGTAATTATCGTGCGTCACGTATACCGTTTAGCGCGCGAGCGGGTTTGGCGATCGGTATGTTAATGACGTGCGCCGGTGGTCCAGCCTCACTTTCTTTCGAATAACCCTTTCGCGTGTACTTATACGGACCTTACGCGCAAGAGGACACGAGTACGTCCGCGCGTGTGTACGTGAAAAATCGAAGCTGCTCGTAAAATCAAAGCCGCATCGGCCGCGGCTGAGATCGCGAATAAATCACATAGATTTACGGAGAAGCCAGGCTCGTATTACTTTTTCCCAGAAAGACGCATCGTCCGGTGTCCTCTAGCTACCGCCCAACCCCTCCCGGCTATTATTTAGAATGATCGATGCCATCGTAATAGATGAAATAAGCAATGCTTCCTCGAACGGCTTGGCGATCGAGAGCCGATCGAAAAGAACGCGCTCCGACGATAAATGTCCTCCTCTCGTGGAAATTAACCGTATGCACTGTGTACATCGCCTACGTAGCACCTGTTTATGGTCAAATAGCGGTGCTATCCGATAGGTAATTGCGGAAGAGACGATAGAGGAATCTGAATACTTTCGATGCCTCTTAACGCAACGTAAATCGCAGTTTTGCATACTGCTGTTTACAGTAAAAGTAATGTGGCGAAACCAGCGGTTTATTATTAACTCCTTCAAAATAGATTTGGCATTTTGTGTAATTTATGTAATTTGTGTATTTTCTAAATTATTCGCATTAATTAAATATCTTGACGTAGCGTTGTACTCCAAATTAAAATTTTGTTAAAGCTCACGATGTAAATCAATTCAATTTTAGTTTTGTTACATGGAAAGAACGGTTTTGCTGAAGTATCTGGAAATTTAACTAGATACAGATTTGGAAATAATTTTAATCAAAGTAATTACGTAAGATGCTCAAACTGATTGCTAGAATGTTAAAATTTGTTGCAGCACTGCTCATCATGCTTGAACGTCCTTCACAATTATGGTCCAACAAAATTATTTTTAGATCTGTGTCTGGCTGAGTTTTTAGGTACTTTAGCAAAATCGTTCTTTCCAGGCACATATTGTAATAGAAAACGGTAATTATGTGGCGCAACGAATATTATCGTTATTCCAGAGAGAAGTTACTTTCCTAATAGAAAACCACAAAAGTCAAGTTACAAAAGTAACTGTCTTTTTTACGTTTGAGCAAAAGTGGCGCGGATATGGTGCGAGAAAAAGGATAAGGGAAAGGAGTCGGGCGTTCCCAGAATTAATAAATGGATCTAAACAACGTACTCCTCAGCTCCCGCGGCGGTCATGACAAATAGCAGCCGCAGTCCATCTGCCACCGCGGTTAAGTTTGTTTCACGTATGCTGACCTCTCGGCTGACCTCGCGTTTGCCGTTCTACGAGCGCCGTTCTACGAGCCGTCCTCTCATGCCGCGGCGCGACGGCGGGCTATTTCACGCCAGCCACGTAGCGCAGGAGTGCATTCGTGCGCGCATGAAGGTTGTACAGTCCGTAGGAACATAGTCACATGCCTGGCCGGCAGCACAGGCCGGCAGGTATGCGACATTGAGCCAAGGCCACCGTAGACTGCACCGGCAAACGGACGTTTATAAGCGCGGCGCACACCGAGCCTAGGGTACGCGTACATCCTCTCGGGACACGCGTAGACACGCGGCGTCTTCTCATGTGCGTGCGTGCGTACGTGCGTGCACGCGTACGGACATACGCCAGAGTTCGCGGGAATGTATATGCATGCCTGCGGGCGAGCCTCGTGCCCCGCAGGTGAATTCGCACATAAGTAGGTACGCGAGGGAGTCGTTCCGGGTGGTTGCGTGAGCGTGCACGGATGCGTGTGAAGTCTTTTTAACACCGCTTAACTCGCTGCCGAGAGCCGCGAACTCGATGAAAAACGGTTCTGATTTTCAATAGAGCTGAGGCGAACCCCAACTCTCTTTCTCTTTCCTTTCCTCCTTCTTTTCTTCATCCCTTCCTTCCATCTCTCTCTCTCTCTCTCTCTCTCTCTCTCTCTCTCTCTTTCTCTTTCTTTTTCTTATGATTAGGGTTACGTTCTAAAAAAAAACATTTTTTGATATTTAAAGGTATTTAGTTGGCGAACGGGTTGCGTGAGTGCATGACGATTGCACGGAATCTCTCGAACGCTGGGGAATTCGAAAATGTTTTTTTCTTTAGAAAATGATAATGATATATCTCGGCATTCGATTTATTTCAAAGAGCATCTACATATGATAAAATTTTGTGAAAACAATTATGTTTTTATAATAGAGGAATAATAAAACATTATTATGTATTAATACAACAGTAAAGTTAATGGACTAATGTATGTACAAATGTTATTGAAATAAGAGTGAACGCTTATTCTGATTCTCAAAAGAGAGAGAGCATATCATCATAAATCATAAATAATTTATACATTAATTGATTGAACAATCATCCTAAATAAAACTATATAACAGGAATAAATTGTTGTAAAATTGCTTCATGTAATTAGCTTATAATGTAAACGAACAATCATGGATACATTAATCGCTGATTGTTGAAAATGTATTATGCTATTACAATAATGACATTTGTAATTGCCAATTGCAACGTATGGGACTGCAAGATAACAAATTAGCAAATTACACGCTATTACGTGTCACTTTTGCATGTTGTACGCTCGTCAAGTAGTAAAGTCCGATGAATGCTCTCTCTACAGTCTGTGCATATTCGGCTTTCCCTACTGCAATTTCTCCTTCCTTGCCTGCGGTAGTTCTCGCTAAACGGGTTCGCCCTTCGCGGAACTAGGAACGATGCTCTTAAATTGGTCACCATAGTGATATATAGGTTCGCCCAGATTGGTCGTATCTGCCAAACTCATCTCGCCCCTCTACTCTGCTCAAATTCTAATGACTGCACGTTGTTGCGGGCTCGGCCAATTTAAGGATTCCCAATTTAAGGATTCCTTAGCTGAATCTGTTTCGGCAATTCAAACTACATATACGATTATTGCGTGCATTGACGGAGTATTCCTGTTGTCATTCTATTATCTCGCGAGCTCAATATTACGTAGCATTTCTGCATTAAGAGAGTATTGAATGCATTTCGCGTTGATTATCACCAACGAATTGGATAATCAAATCTAATCAGTTTCTTGATTATGAAGGTATGAGAGTAACGAAAAATTTTTAACTATGAAAAATTTTGCCGCATTCTTCTGGCTAATTTATACTTCAAATAAGAGAATTCACATATATTATCCAATAATTAATGTTCACTAAATTTCTTAGTTACTATTTTGGAATTGTTAGCCACTAAAAAAAAATTGACTTTACGATCGCGCGCAAGTATGCGGGCGCGATTAAGCGTCATAAAGCTGCCGCTGTCTGAGAGTTCATAATTCGGCTGATAAATCAATCGCGCGCCTCGATAGGTTCGCCGAATGCAAGAGCGAAAGAGTTACGATGGCGTATCGTGGAATCTACGGACGCTCACTTGGAATTCACGGAGAAAACTAGAATAGCCCGAAGGGCCAGACATAGGGGCCCTATTATAGGCACCTATGCCGCCACTTAAAGCCCTGAACCGTGGACCGGATGGGAGAACCACCGGTACTAACCGCGGCTGCAACCGTTTTCGAGCACTTTTTGTGTCTAGGGTTGGACCGTAACGTTCACTCGGACGCTTCGTCCCTCGTTAGTTCGTGCGAGGTCTCGTTAGAATTCACGGTAGACCGCACGGAAACGCACGGCGTCTTGCAAAAAATCTTTCCGACAACTAGAATTTTATAGTGTTTTACACATTAAACGAACCGACACGCAAAACATACTCCGGTTTAGATTAATGTACTATTGTTATATAACTCTTTTGGATTATTTATGTGCATATAATACATATATAAAAATATCTTTTTCTCTTAACAATCTCAATCATTAATTTAATTACGCGATTAATAATTAAATTGTATTCACTTTTTTCTCCTAATATTAAAAAATAAAAAATAGCGTACATGTTTCAAAATTAGATCATATATACATAGGTAATATAATTTGTTCCAAATTAATAAATGTGAATGTTGTACGAAAAGAGTAGTTTTGCTAAACTATCTAAAACTTTGCTAGATACAGATTTGAAAATAATTTTTTGTTAGATCCTAAAAATAATTATGTAAGGCACTTGAGTTGTGATTGCTAGAGTGTCAAAATCTTTTGCAGCATATCATCATACTCGAGCGTCTTAATAATTATTTTGTGGATTCAACGAAATTATTTTCAGATTTGTGTCTAAATTTTATAACTAAATTTTTAGACATTTCAGCAAAATCATTCTTTCCATGTATCTAAAATAAATGTGACAAAATTTTTTTATAATTCCACATTTTCTGTCACGCACACTTGAGTAATGGAGATGCCGACGATTTGCTTTGATCACCTGATTGTTTAGTTAATGATAGCCGACAATTTTTACCGAATCTACCTGGCCCGCGAGCAACGGCAGAGGAGGGTACCAAATTAGTGCTCCAAAACGTAATCATCAATCATAGTTAGCTTTTCGACCGTCTTAATCGTTCTCGAAAAAATTATAAATGGCGAATTTCGCGAACTGTGCGAATCGATTGGCCGCGGCCGGAAATAATCCTATATATTTTTTTTAGGCCTTTAGCAGCAATATTCCTAAAGCGGCAAGGATACATTCTGTTCAAAGAGAAGTCGTGTATCATCTCAACAAGAAAAATCAAGAGCCCTTATAATGGGGCGCGGCATGATAATTTAGGGAATTAACGAGGTATCCCAATAAATCCAATGATTGACGATTCCATTTAAATGGACGATTCCTTGGCGAGAAAGGTAAAGAAAGCCGAACGACGGAGATTAATCCTTTCTACGAGGGTTCCTCCGATCAATCGCTAATAATCCCACTAATAATTCGCGATTAAGTTAAATCGAATCCAAAGAGTAGAAAAAGATCGAAGAAGGATATAAATAGTGAGAGTGTTTCTAATAAATCTTATAAGGTTTAAATTCTCTTGTTATCTTTTTGCAAAGAACTTTAGCGAAATATTTTATTTCAATAAAAGAGTTAATCCAGTCTTTAAAATTTGCTTGAAAAATTAATTTTAAAATTAAATCAATATTATTCAATTATTCAATTATTTAAAAAAAATTTAGTTAACTAATTTTTATTTACAATGCTCTTTATAACAGCGAATAAAAAACGAGCTGTAAATAGAATAATTAATCCATGAGATAATAAATACGAATTTTTTTCTCTAATTATATTTATATAAACTCTAATAATATTATTGCAAAAGATTTTTTGAATAAGTTTTGCAATAAAATATTATAAATAGCTCATTTTTCTGTAAAAAATGTTGGATAAAAGATCAACATTTAGTTTCTGTAAACTTTTAACTTTTAATGCAATGTATTAGATCGCAATAAATTCATAATGCGTCTTAAAAAAAATTAATTAAGATCCATTAAAATTTATGAATGTTACAACGAAAGGCTGAAGCGTCGGGTCCAAAATACACACAGATGTAAATTGGGACGACTTTCCATAGATGTAGGTGAGAGGTTAAATCTAAAATTGCACGCGAGCTTTGTTATAAATGTATGTCCTTTCCTTTAGCGGTAATTTCCGAGAAGATTCCTCGGAATCATGAATCGGGCCACGGGACTTTCGCGGTCTCGAGAAAGCGCGATGAACACGGTGCACAGACTTCCTCGACACAGCACGGCGCGATTTCCGCGAAACCGACGACCGACATGCGACGGCGTAGGATCGAGAACCATGTTCGTGCATCGTAATCAGGGACACGCGCTCGAGCCGGAGACCTGCCTTTAACCCGGCGGGTTAAGTATAGTTTTGCCCACCCCTGTTCACCTCTTTCGCTCGCTGCGAGAGCGGCCGGCGCCCGTCGAATGATAGAAACGAGACCGCGGCACGAACAAGTCGCGGCCTTTCTCGGAAGTGGCGCGACCTTGGCCGGAAACGGTCGCATCCGATATTACGCGCCGCGTTGCACGCACACCGTGCACCGCAGTTGCGACCTTGACTTCCGCGAGGTTTCTACTACGGCATGCTCGGTAGTTTTCCCGGGCCTCTAACGAGCACACTTAAGAGAAATTAGCGTTCGTATAGTCTCCGCGGTATCGAAAAATCTCGCGATCGGAAGTTTTTTTTTTCCATGAGAAGTACAGTGCATGGCAAAACGCGGAGCAATTGGACGACAAAAAATCAGGGCAAACGCTTCAGCGCGGACTACTCTCCGATAATGACCTTCGGCTGAAATTAGTACCTGCGGATTTGTTCTTGCCATGACAAAGAGGAAGATCTACCTGACCGCAGGCGTTACGCCGCCGATGTCATTGATCCGGTAATACAAAGCGCTTTTCCGTCATCTGCGAGTAGTCTTGGAAATAATGAAAAATATGTATGATTGCAAATTGCGAGGAGAAAAATATAACTCTCGAAACACGGATTTAGAATACATTCTAATTAATTCAATCAACAGCGCTAGTAATAACACTTATAATTTTTTATAATGTCATTTCTAAAAAATTAACTTGATTTATCAGATATATTTTAATTTTTACCTTAAAAATAATTTTGGAAAGATTCAACGTCGTAGTCATGTCACTTCGTTTTTTTGTCGTTCTTGTTCGTTCGAGGAACGATTGTCACTCGTACCTGTCAGTACAGGATGAGCGTAGTACTACGGTCTATTTGTGCGTACTTATAAAGCAACGAGTTTAACGACGCTTTCTTCCTAGAGACAGATCGTTCGTTCTGGAAGTACAATCCGCGCGCGACTCGAGTAAACCGGGCCTTCCCTATTGTTAATTGCATGGAAGCAATTAGACGGCGTAAGCCACTAATCTAAGGCATCCGTCATTCGTGCGCATTACGCTTTCAAAGGTTTAGAATTTCAACCAACCACGCGTAATGATCGATCGTTAAGTAACGGATGCAGAGGTGAAAATTCCTGCGAGCCATCCGGTGAGCAGCATCGCGTGCGAAAATAATTATCCGTCGATTCTAAACTCTGCCAAATCGCTTGATTAAATCTTTTGCTGTAATTAAGTAGCAAATTTACGTAAAACGGTACATGCGTGCATCATTTTATGCATTATGGCCATAGTTACTTATTTTTTTTTGCGTGTAACCTCGATGTTTCAAATTAATTTCCATTTTAATCCGAGAATAGTGACCTAATTTGTTTTGCACAAACAATTATCCACTCTATATAATTAAAAATTATTTATGTATATGGACTCAATATTTTTTAAAACAAGAGAAATGAAAAAGAATGAATAAGAAATCTTGATCAGCAATTAAAACTACTGTAAAAATACTATGTAAAAAAATACTATAGATTTTAACCAGAGAATAGTCACAAGGTGACTATTCTCTGGTTAAAAACTGCTATTACAAAATTCTTTTGCAATAAAAATTAAACGTGTTTTGAACGTAGCATCAGGAGAAAATAAATAATGTATATTCTGTTTTAATATTGAAAATTTTATATCGTATATTTAAAAATTCAAGATTTATATCTTTTTTTTATAACCTATCTTTTCATTTATTTTGTTCTTATTTTATTCTAACATTTGAATATTATAATAGTGTAATTAGCAATATTCGGAGATTATATTTTACAATTGGTAAATTGATAAATTATAAGCAGTGACTTTCCTTCGAATACATTAGATACATAAAATAAAATTATTTATCTAAAATGTTTAATACATGTTTAATACATGTATAGTAATAATAACTGCGTATAAGAGTAGATTGTAAATTAATAGTTAATAAATATATTGCATATTCGCAAAATAAATGAATATTCTCCACAGTACTTGCCATTATATTGCCTGACTAACTGAAACGTTGAGTCGAACAAGAGTGTACGCTCTGCGCGCGTGGGTTGAGTAAAAAGTAGGTGAAGGGTCGTTCCCAAGGAGCAGCGAGCGATTAAGCAACGCGTTTAACGAGGGTCAGGTGTGCCGGGACAATTATTATTACGGCGGCACCGGCGCTTGTGACTGAACGACATCGACGTGTGTACGTATATCGTTAGTCTATTATGCGTCATTGTGCGATCATGCACGCGCGGGCACGCCAATACGTCCTGCCCACTTGATTGGGGCTGAATCGGGTCGCAGGTTGCAACAGGTACAGAGCACAAAATAGTCGCGTCTAATCATTTCAATACAATCGCAAATTATAAATAAATGATTGCAAAATTCTCTCTAAATATGATCGCAAGTTCAACGACGATTATCGATTGTCGTCCTAACTTCACCATACCCCCTTGATTCAACTAATTACCGAGCACGAATAAAAATCATTCGTGCATCATTGAGATACGTGTACATAAGCGCGTGAGGAATACGCGTTTTATCACGCATCGTTTATGTCTGGTTCCGCGCGGAATTACGCAATCGTTACGCGCCCGTGCAGGCATGCAGCGCGATGCGCATGCAATCAGTTATTAATATCGCCGCATCGCGAGCGCGCGGCCGTAGACTCCCCTGTATTTTAAGGGGGTTAATACAACTGTATCGTTTATCAACGACAACCACAAATACGCCGAATGAAATACGGTCGGAGTAATAGCCGCCGTAAAAACCCCGAATGCCCCGTGGGCCCGATCGATAACGCCCACACATACACACACACACACACATACACACACACACACACACACACACACACACACACACGTGCGCGTCCGGTGTACGGACCCGCAACTTTCATTCCCCCGAGAGAAAGACTGAGGGGACCGATAATTCGCGCAAAAACCTCAGACCATAATTAAATCTATCTCTCGTGTATCGGTGACTTTAGATTTCACGTTCTTCGTGGCAATATTTCTGGGCGAGTGGCTTTTCATTTCGTAAACGTCCTCAGTCAAATTCATTTTGATAAAATCAATACAAATACAATCCAGATCATGCATATAGTTTCATTTGACACTTTTGGCATATCAGTGTGCCAAATAATTCCGAAAATCAGCGTAATCATAATAAATAGATATTTATCCATTATAGTAATTTTATACTAATTGTTATTATATTGTATGTAACAATCGATGTTGTTATAAAAATTTAAGATACTAGATCTTTTTCTCTTTAGCTGTTTAATTATTAAATTTATAAATCATATAATAAATTAGATTTTGATAATAAATTTTGTTTTAACTTTAATACAATTTTTTCTATTTTGTAGAAACTAAAAATCGGAAGAAATGTGGAAATTACGTCAAATATATCGCTTAAAATATACGTGCTACATAAGCAATGTAAAACGTGAAACAATAGGCATGTATTTGTTTCCCACCGAGCTCTTTAATTATTGAACTGACAAAGGCAATGGCAATTGTACTTAATGCCCTCAACCTGTCGCTAATTCCTTCGAAACGATTTCTATGGAATGACGTATCCGGAGTTAAAGTAAATTGACATTAAGAATCACGTGTAATGATAGCAGCAAGGACGTGCACCGACGTCATCCTACATTACGACACTTCCTCCGCGCGCATATACAGGTACACCTTGGTCGATATCAAGTACAATGGACAAAAAAAATTACATAAGACGCAGGGCAAAGTAAACGAGCCCCATTGTCTTCTCCGCTGACCTTTCGTAGATGAGAAAAATCGCACAAACTATTGCACTCGAGGATATGTCAGCGGAGAAATTGCAATGTCATGTTACTCACAGGACTGAAATTTCAGCAAGTGTCCTAGCTGAAATGTGAACGTGAGAGTATAATTACTTTATTCGAAGCTGACGAATCATAGGGGGCTACGAAATACAGAAAGATATTAAATTGAATAGGACGATTTCGTGGGCGACTGAGTTAAACATTTAATTCTATGAGCCAGAAGCATAATGGACGTTTGATATCCTTATATATTATCAATAAGTATGCAGTAATAATTCCAGCGCAGATATTAAACATGGATATAACTTTACGCGAACTCTACCTTTTTTCGTTAACGCATCATAAAACCGCATTCAATTAGGAATCAGACGTGCAATTTTATAATGTCGCGTAAATTTATAAGTCGTAAATCCATAAGTCGTAAATCCGAAGCATTCTCTCTCACTTGTGTCGTTTGGCCAGTTCCTGGCCATTCTTCAAGGTGATCATCTGAAAGTTTCGTTAATACGATTATACCGTCAAGGACAAACTCTGGAAATGAGGCACTTTGTATTCCTGTTGAATGAATCGCGCCAATGTCGACACGAAACAAAAATGCCGAATAAGCCAGGTGCGATGCGATCAAAAGTAATGGCATTTGAGGAGAAGATATATTTGGTGTCCACTCTTTCTTAATAGCCATTGTCTACCATGGTGACACATTAAAAAAAAATAGAAGATTTAAATGAAAATATTTATATATAGAATTTATATACTGTTGCATAATTATAAAGAAAACTTATAGAATTAAATATGTCATAAAATTGATTTTTAATTAAATGTGTTTAATGTAAAAAAAAAGGAATTGATCTATCAAAGTTATTTTAATATGCATTTTCCCACAAATGAAGAATAACAATAGAGTAAAAAATTTTTAATCAAGATTAGGTATGTAAAGATAGACTTATGAGAATATTTTAATTGTTTTACGCGGTAAACTGCGAATAATGTGATGAGGTCAAATAAGTGCGTAGTATGCACTATAAGATTCGGCTAACTTGGAGACGTAGAAACGGTACCGTTTTAATTCATGGTGCCGGAAGTGACAATGTCAGCGAGGCATGGCCGAAGACGATCCGGGACGAGCAAGGAGCAGAATGAAACTCACGAATCCGCACGCGGTGAAACTGCTGAAAACAACCAAATGTACCGTTCGTGGGAACGCGGAACATCTTGCGCATTCGTTAAATTCGTAATGAGCGGGCACGCTACGTTGATCTGACCTAATCACGAAGAGAAAATCGCTGTACGAGAGATAATTACGAAAGGTCGTGTATTTCTTGTGGAAAACTTTCAGACCGTTCGCTAAAAATCAAAGTAAAAACTGATACATTTATAAAATCATATCTTGCATTAAAAAAAAAACAGTCAAAAAATTCAGAAGCAAATTTTAACTTGTGATGTTTTCTTCGATATTTATTGACTGTAAAAAAATGTTTGACTCTGAAATATATTTCTGTCAAATATATCTCTTACTTCTCTTATTAATATGTCTTTTACTTCTCTTATAAATTCTCTAAAAATTTATTTATATAACGTTTTCTTAAAACAGATAAATCTTTATTCAAATACGGCAAAGTAAAATTTTATTCCTAGCAAATAATAAATTTATTATTTGCTAGGAATAAAATTTTACTTTGCCGTATTTGAATAAAGATTTATTTGTTTTAAGAAAACGTTATATAAATAAATTTTTAAGTATCTTTTTCTCGTGTATTATACATGTGCATATTAACATTCTATTGAAGCAATTTTGTATCGTCTCATTACGTATCATGATATAACATTCCAGATACGTACCATTCCTAAAAATTTATATTTGTAGCATTAAAAATAGAAGCACGCGATTATGCGAATATTTTCATGAATTTACGAAGTAAATTAATTTAGATAATATTTCTGTGAAAAAGCAACGATACAGCGACAGCTCTTGTATGCATCGATGCGCTAGTTACACGCAATTCCTACGAGAGCCAAAAGCCCGAAGCGACAATTTCTCGAAGCTATCACAAGCTCGATCAACACGGAATAAACGGACCAACTCTCACCTGTCATCTTGGTGATTTTTGCACGCCAACGTGCATTTAGGATCGCATGTGTGTATTATCATGCCGCGTTTCTCTCGTGTGTGTGCACGTTAACTTTCATAAGATAAAGGAATTTGTGTATATTTTATACGTGTATAAATTGTTAAAATCCCGCTATTCGCGCGGACGAAGCGAAACGGAAGCGAGATAGAGCCACAGACAAAGGCCTTACGTTATCCGCACGCGTCGCTCGGCTCTGGACTGCAGCTCGACATACATAAATGCATGAGGAATGCGCGCGTGTCGTAGACTAAGCTTCGCCACGTTACTGATTTTAATAAATCCGCTCCCACATGCCTTATTTATCCGTAGGAGCTTTAGATCTCTCTTAGAGCTTTCTTTTTGATTTAAATTAAAAGATTAAATACGAGTAGCAAAGCTTTTCCCTCTCTCTAACCAAGTGTCTCTCAAATCAATTTCAATGAAACGTAACCCCTTGTAGTTTGTTCCACTTTTCCTCTTTTCATACCTGTTTATATTCTCTCTTTCTTAAAAGAAAAAAAAAAATTTGCGTTCTCAGAGTTCAATTCGCAAAGATTAACGTTTATGAGAATGGATCGCGTAGTGAGTAATGCTTATTCTTCTTTTCGCTTGCATCACGCCACACATACCTCTGCGGGGAGGGGCATTTAATTCCTCAAACTTCTTTCCTCCTCCCCCTCCCTCCACCCCCGTTTATCCACCCATTTATTATATATTCTCCTTCAGAGCTCCACAAGATAAAATTCGTGCTTGACCTAAGGCTCCCCTACACGCATACTCGCCATACTTCCTACACACATCGATCGCGAGGTAATCTATCCAAGTCGAAATACCGTCGACGAAATCGAGAGGAGAAGTTCTCACGTTACTCACGACTCGCGCGTACGCGTTTACCCGCCTCCGCATTTATGTGCGTGCGTGTGCATTTTACGCGGCCTACGGCGCGCACACACGACGCACGCATACAGCCACACGTGGCATTTTCCCATCTTTTCGTACATATGCACGTACGTACGTATCCGTAGATGTTCCCAAGCTGCGCGCGCTTTTTCCGCGGTTGCGCAACGCGGCGCATCTCGCGCGAATGCTCTTCCTGAATGCATCTGACGTAACTCTTATATATCCGCGCACGCTCACCCGCTCGGTGCATCGCACGTACGTAGTATACCGCGAGGAGGATCCTTTCCACCGGAGGATCATCCGGATAACTGTGCACGCCCCGTGGACACGACATGGACCGCTGTCTTTCTCTCTCTCTCTCTCTCTCTTTTCCTCCAGCATCCCCTTTTCTTTCATCTTTTCTTGTTCTCTCTCTCTCTCTCTCTTTCTCTTTCTTCTCACCGTCGGATGCTGAACTCGAAACGATTATCAGCGACCGCGATCTCGATAACACGTCGCTCGGAGCCGACTATCGCAGAGTAATTCGGAACGCGCCGAGGTGATCCTCGGGATTCTTCCTGGATGTACGGTGCATTTTTGCGCCGCGTGCGGGTCTGCGTCTGTGTGTTTATGAATCCTCCGGGGAATGCGCTTTCGCACATTCGTCGCTAAATGTGTTCTTTTGCAACGGAGAACAGTTACATTTTTTTTTATATTATGATCAAGAAGAAAATGGTGACAAAGAGTGGCCTTTTACGATTTATCCGAGTTTTTCATTTGTTTTTATATGGTAAAATATAATTTTGCAATATCAAAGTTTAATGCAAGAATGTTCTTGGAATTTGTCGTATAAAACATCAAGTGAAGGAGATAATTTTAAATAATTATTGAAAACAAATGAAAAAAAAGAATCAATTTTTTGATGCAATAATGTGTCTGATAAATTGTCCATGTAATTTGCACAAATATTTTCGTGTATAATTTGTACGAATAATCCATAATTTATGATACGTATTACACGCATTCGTAATAAATTTGAAAATAAATTTCTTATAACATGATTATATTTGATTTCCTTTAAAAACTGTGACGAATAAAATGAATCAAAATAAATACTTTCTTATCTCAAAGCAAGTGTAATGTTGACATATTTGAAAGTAACTGCTATTTGAATCGTTACTATTTATACAATAATTGTTCAGACCAACTTTTTCATGTATATCTCCTCTCTTCACAAAATATCATTTATTCAATGTTAAATCACGAGTTGGCGTCATCGCTACTACAATTTTTAATCAAAACGAATCACAACGGAAGTTGCTCTGCAAATCGCATATTGTCAGTACCTACGACGTAATCTCGTATAAATGTTAGAATTATGTATCGCGAAAGTCGAGGCATGTTCGACGTTGATTTGATATTCGTAGATTAGCAGGCCCGGTGTACACGTACGGGTACGTATCGCTCGGAAAAATCGATGTTCCTCCCCTATTTTTTCCGCCGTGAGTGCGCGCTATAAATTGTCGGCCGCGTACTGGAACGTTAGATCTAATATTGATGATTAATCGCCGCTTGGGACCGTGGCACTATCGGAAGAGAATGTTCCGTTCCATCAAAATAGAGGAGCGCCCCGGCATCTAGTTAACGTTATCGTCGCAATCGTAACGTTCGACATTGTAACGTTGATCGTTGCGCTCCGGCGCATTTTTTTTCTCTTCTCCGTTAGATAGATAGGTACGAGACGGCCACTTGCGGATTTTATCAAGCGTAGTGCTTCAAACGCATGGACTCTGGATAGGTAACATAAACAATTTAAGAAATGTATTCATTATATGAAAGATGGTTCAAGATAGCGTTAACATTTTCATGTAACTTGTAACTATAATAAAGTAAATATATTTATATAGGAATGGAATAAAATAGTCATGAATATTCCTGAACGGAGTAAAGACTGAAGTAAATAAAGTAAAATGACGAGAATGATGGTTTTTATATTCTGTGGCATTTTATTTATTTGTTGTGTTACGGAGACTCCTAAAATCGGGGTTTTACGGCGTTATTGAAAAACCCGCCATCGATCCGAAGAAGGTACCTTGACTGGAAAGAGGCAGAGAGTTTATCGCAATGCTCATTCCGAATAATCTGCCGGGCATTGTCGGGTCCGCGAGATCGATCATAACGAGCGCTTCCTTATTGCGGAGGGCTGTCCGTCCGCCGACATGTAAGTCGGAGTTTGCATAACTGACCGATAGGGAAGATCGTTTCTGTCGGAAGGGCGTGGGCATACCGCGTTGCACTATACTGCACAGTTCGAAGACGGCCTTTCGGTTTTTTTTTTCTCTCTTATTCCTGACAGGAAATGAAAACACAGTTAGCTGTTGACGAGGCATTCGTGTGTGCGCGCCTAAGCGGCTAGGGAATCGAATCGGTCATCGCAGAAAGGGAATATGTTAGGCAAGACTTTACAACGAGAAGACATTTAATTTGACTAAAACTATAACAAATGAAATGCAATTTGAATATTCCTTTATGTAATGGATGATGCTTTTCTTTTTTGTGCATTACTGTTTTAGGAAAAAAATTGATCATTCTCAATTCAATCGTTCCCATAAAATAGTTGACAATCAAATTTTTTTTTCGTAATGATGACTAGAGAGAATCTCGTGCCTTTAAAAGTCTTATGGAAATTGAGAAACATTACTAATTGTTGCATAAGACAAAGCGAACTTAGAAAATAATCCTCAGATTTTTTTATCGCGAGAAATAGAATTGAGATATAACATTATTGTGGCGATTATACGAATCGCTGATAATTCTTCGCGAAGTGAAATAATTACCACATTTATGGAAAACAAGTTTTGCCGAAGTGATTCCTCTTTATGTTGTATATTCATTGCTTTTCTCTTTCTTCCTCTCTTTTTTTCTTTGTCTCAAAAGAGTTACGAGATAATAAAGTAACCTTTTTCATGCACACCTCGCTTTCTTTACTCTTCCTTGGTCTTTCAAAGATTCAATTTCTCAGCTACGTCAGGCTTTTCGCTTTTCGCGATCCGTTAGCGGTGTAATGAGAATGAGCGAGTCTATATTTACGGAACATCCTGTACGCGCGTTGCTGTCCGATACCTGCCTGCAGTGCCGTGAGTTGCGTAATCCATCATACGTGGTGCGTTATGCAACTACGTGTTAGATCAGAGCGCATGTATCTGGAATGCGCACTGTGAAAATGCAAATGCCCATTAATCGCCGGGATCTCGATATCAGGATCAAGGACTGTGGTCGTTTGATCCATGAACTCTAGTCATATAGATGAACTCTGAATTGTCTAGATTCGTTCGCTTAATACGACACGTAATAATTTTACGCGACGCGATTACATCAGATGGTATTATTCTAACGTAATCACCTTTTTTTACCAAGTTCTGTTGTTTTATCAAAATAACGGATGTTTTCGATTTTAGAGAAATGAATAATTTAAAAAAAGTATATGCAAATATACAAAAATTTGAAATATTAACGAGTTTTAGAATTTAGCAAGTTAAAATACTTCTATGAAATATTATTGAAAGCATTCCTGGCAATGTTTCTGATGATGGATACCATCGATATTTTACCACTTATATCTATTCAAACTGTCCATAAAAAATTACATAACGTATAAATCCCTGGACCGATAAATTCCTATCTCTCTCGTCGGATAGATTTCGTAAGAACCAGCGGCAAAGTTAAATCGCTAACGAGAATCATGGAGATTCGCAGAAGTCGGGAGAGGACCTTGCCTGATCAAGAGAACGACGGCGGATGTTGATCCATTCTTGTCGCGACTCGAGACGTCCGGAAAGCCGGGCAAATTAGATTTAATGTCGATACCATTTCTAGCAGAGAGAAAAAAAAGAAGAAAAGAAAGAAAGAAAGACAAAAAAAGAGAACCTCCTCAGGAAGTTCCTGACATCGCCGAAATTACGATCACGCACATCTATTGATAATGATCCCGAGCAAAATGAAGAAGGCCCACCGGAGTCGACGCGAGTATACAGTTACGTCATCAACTTACGTGTAGTCGAAATCATTCTGAAAGATACAAACATAATTGAAGACACTTTCCCCGATAAATGATACATGTCAGAAAAGTTCTCGTACACACATTGTAAATCATATTTATTACGTATCACATTTCTTCCTTTGTTCTTGTTACCATTGTTAATCTAAACCTGACGTTACCTCTTAGTAACGTCATTGCTTCGTTACTGTAATCGTGATCGAATTGGCAAAGCCATTTATATCGATGCACATACGTATGTCTAACTCATGGATCAATCTTCGTCTTTGTTAGAAATGTGAAGAAGTCGTTCTATCGAATAAATGAAAAAAATTTTGATTTAATTGAATTTCAATCTCTTCTAGGTCTACGACATAGTAAAAAATAAACAATAAAATGCCGATTAGATCGTACGACATTTACGTTATTGCATGCACGTGCTCGCGCATATGCACTCGGTATGCTCGCTAGAAAAACATACGCCATCGGCATTTGCCACGTACAGCTGACATTCGCGTCTGACATTATCCGCGATGATCGCCACTGCGATTCTGCTAGGGCATATGATTCGGAATCACAAGTACGCATCAATATATCCGCATCTCCTTTTAATCGTGAGTCATCCTTATTCCAAGATTCGAGTGGTCAAATCAGTGGTAATCAGCGATGCGACCTGGACTGGTTTAAGGTGTAGCAATTGTAAAAGAATAGCTTTAACAGAGATTCAGTCGAAAATATAAAAATAAAATAATTGTCATTAAAGTTATCTAAATTTTTTTTATGATTCTTGGCACTTTTGATAATAAAAAAATAACGGGTTACGACATAAAGTATTAAATTTATATCTAAATTGTGAATGATTGTATAAATAAAACATTTTTTAATTTGTACGAAATATTAATTAAAGTTTCCAAGCGAGATGCTGAAAACTGACATCACGTGAGTTATATAAAATAATCTTTTAGTTTTTCCATAAAACTCTTCAATATTATAAATATAGTTTTTCTCTCTCATTATTATACATATCAATAATTACTTTACATAATATTAATAGAATTAAATGTATTTGTAAAAAACTTTATTTAAAATCATATATAAAATTCTGAGAACTATTGCGGCTTTTTCATAACGCTTTAATCGTGAATTAACCACTCGCCACTATCAGGCCACTCGTATCCTGTTTTAAAGTGAAACCAATCATGTTGGTTTTATTCTTCACTCGTGTGTTGTCGCCGGCGGAAAAGGGCGAGGCAAGGGAGAGCGAGAGAGACCGGTTTAGGAAAAGTCCGTTCATTGACGAAGTGCTCATAAATACGTCGAAGCATCGAGTTCGATGGTAGCCAACGTGTCTACCGTGCAATAACCGCTGTAAGCCGCGAGAGTATGTAGTCGACGGCAACGACGACGACGGCGCGACGACGACGGCGACGAGGAATGGTGGCAGTACGCGTGCTGCTGCGAGAGCTACACGATGCAGGCTACCAAACCGGAAATGCATCGTTGAGGAATACTGTACGAGTGGCCAGAGGCCATACCACACACCGCACACGACACCATGCGCCCCAAGGCGTATTTGCACGGTTCGCTCTTGATGGGATAACAAATTCGTTTTTACACACGACTGAGCACGGAATAACAAGAATAATTTCTCACGTGTTTCGTCATATTTTACAAATGATAATTTTTAAGGTTACAACATTTACACGTTTTACACGTTTCGCTGCGGAACGGATAGAGTTATTTTGGATGATCGTAAAAAAAATCAAGTATATATTTGCCTTCGAACACAAGTTGTTATGATCATGTCGCACCTGAACGTTTTTGTATGCAAATGTTGTTTGCACATATCAATCTTTGCTCTTGCGTTTCATGAATGATTCATCGAGAGTTATTTTCAAAACTGAATCATGTGTATATTTTTTCTCTTTTTTTCTCTCTCGTTTCTATGCACGTCTCGGTACTGACGAGTTGGTATAATCACGTCATACAGCGTCATACTTAATAACGAAGTTGAAAATGTGTCTACTTTTGCGTTCTTTTCAAGAGTTTTGGAACAAAGTGTACTAAGTCTACACAATCTTTTAAAATTCGTTTTAAATATTAGCTGTGACACTATTAGGACAACTTGATGGTGCTGAGATGTTTATAAAGACTAATTTATTCATTATTCGTTTTCAGAGATCATCCCTGGTGAATCATTCGAGAGAGTAAAATAAATGTGTGCGAAACATATTCACACGAAAATAATTCAACGTTTTTCTGATCTACTCTAATCGTAACTAATTTATTATAATTAATTACAAATATAAAAGCGCGTTTATTAAACGTACATGATATTTCTTGATTTAATTATCCTAAATAAATTGATTTTTCAATGTAATAAAAGAATAAAAGTCATTACTCTAACTTTCACTTCTACTTTGTTTAACGTCATATTCAAATGGCCATATTTATAAAAATCATGTTTATACGATTTGCGTTACTCTCGTTTAGAATGATTCATCCAGAATGATCGTCAAATACGTATCGTAGAAATTCGCCTTTGCACATACGATCGCGGCGCAGTTCGCAGCCAACGAAGTTGTTGGTCTCACGTTATGATGTACTCGCGTCTAATGCGCGTACGATGTGCACCGCACCCACGTGGCCAACAGGATACGAGAATCGAAAGCGTCACTTCATTACGTCGCCGGTGTGCGAACCGCCGGCCGCCTATCCACCGACCGGCTGTAGGATAGCGTGGCATTCGCGGGAAAGTCGACGCGCGATAATTGGTCATTCGCCAGATGACAAGAGTAATGAAGTCTCTCTTCGTCGTACCTTCGTTGTTCAGCTCTAGCCGAGCAATTTGCGCGGTCTACATTCTGACCGTCGACTACCATGACGGGGTCAGATCTCCGAGACCGACGCGGATAGTTGAGTCACTGAGCGGCGTGGCTGCCGCCCAACCCACAATTTGCAATATTTCATTTAAACGAGGAAAATGTGGGTTTGGCAGGTACATAATCGTGTCCGGGTATAATGATATCGCTCTCGGGCCAATATTAGAAATCGTAGGTCGAGCATCGGTGTTGCCGTGCCACATCTACGGTCATTTATTTCAGAAGGAACCGGAATTAGAATTGTCTTCCTAATGTCTTCATAATTTTATCTATGTTATTTTCACCCGCCTATTGTACACGGAACCCATAAACCAAATAAACTTGACGTTGCTAGTAATTAAATCACCCGACTGTATCCCTTAATTTTTTCTAACGCAGATGAATTTATATAGCGCACACGTTTCTTCGACGTTATATAATTTTATATTTATTACATATAGAAATGTGCGTGTATAAATCTATGCAAGTGTGAGTAAACGTATGCGCTGAACTCCGATCCGTAGGTTCGCTAAGTCTATATGACTTTATAAACAGATTAGTCATTCATGCGAGAGTTGAAACTGTTTGAGTTATAAATTGGAAATGTATTTAACGGCATCGATCACTGTCTATGTCATAAGTGGAATCGAATCGAATCCTTCTTAAAAAAAACGACATTAGCACTGCTAATCGCCGTGCAAAGAATCAATGGTAGTAATTAGGAACTAATATCTGTCACAACCGAGAGACAACAGTATTTACTAGTACAACTGCATATCGTATCGTGCTAAGTCGAATTCATTCGTAGGATATGTTCGCCTTTATCGAATCAAAACTGCAGTCGAATGGCAACCGAAGCGAAACGCGTCCGTTTATTCCGTTGAGAGCTACATATAGTTGCTGATAGTTTCCTGGCATAGATCACTCGATTGGAAAAATTGGGTTGCAATACAGACAGAGCCAGTATGCGATATTAAGCATCCAATATAACGCTTTCATCATAAATTCTCGTTCTAATTAAATTAAGTTTTTTTCAGCCCCCCCGACGGGGGCCCGTCGGCAATAACTGTTTAAAACATAATTTAGACCCACCATCCCTCTCTCTCTCTCTCTCTTTTTCTTTGCAAGATCCCGTATCTGCAACAATTATTATTTCAACGACATATACTCCTTACGTGGTCAGCAGTAAAGTGGAACGATTAGCGAGATACGGGAGAAAACGACGAGAGTCCCTCTCGATAGATACCGACGCGTACCCGATAATTGCAGATTGGTCGAGGTGTAAACTACGATTTTAAAGGCACGCCCGGTTCATGGGGCGTCGACGTTATCTCGAATCTCGCGGATTGTCGCCGGAAGGCGAATCGCCGGAAATGACGCGATTTCCTCGAGAAGCATTTTTCACAGATCTACGTAACGATAGGAGAGATACAACGAGTAAATGGTTAGCTTCGCATTGGCGCCGCTTGGTCAGCCCAATGATTGACATTCTAATAATAGAACGTTAGTTTTACCTTGCCATTTGCATAACTGATGCCACAAAAATTAAAATATTTCTTTCTCATGTTCTTTATATTTTTTCCGTATTTAAGTATGTCAATTATGAGCTAAAAGATTTCTTTAAATAATGTGTAATCGATGGAAGAAATTAATAAAAATAAACGTTTCCAATAATTGAGAAGATTGTTTAAGATTTATTAAAAAATTAATGAATTTTTGAAGAAGCTTTCCTATCAGAGATATTTTTCAATAGTTTTTATAGCAATTTTGATTCTATAAAATTTTGTCATAAACAATATAAATAGTACATAAACATTATAAATTAGGTATTAATTATGTAACAATTTAGATTGACGATATATTGAAATTATATTAATTAGGAATAGATATAGTAATTATATTAATTTAATATTATTGCGCTAAAATAATTGATATATTGTAATATATTAAAGAAACATTAGCAACGTGATAATGATTTTGTCGACGATAATATAACGCGATAATAGTACGAATGTATCGAAGAAATATTATCAGCGATAATCTTGTCACCAGTTATGTCACGCCGTTAATTGATACGCCGCGATATATCGAGGAAATATTACCGGCGCGATATTGCACAGTCGTTCGCCAATAAAATTTGTAGTATACTAGTTATTGTCTCTCGATACTACTATCTATCACTACACATGTATACTCCCACGTATCATGTTAATTTCCGCGCCGTCAAACCCCGCGGAACAGCCCCTGTTTCCTTTAAGGCGATAGATCAGTCGGTAGGTCGGGGTCTCCTGCGTAGCACGCGGACTACCTGAGGCCAGGTGAGCGCTTAACCTGCGGGAGATCGAGTGGGCCTTAAAGAGCGATGGATCATTGCCGCGAGCATTACCGCTGCGCTTCTAGTTTAGATACATCCACCCATGCACAAAAATCTAACGTTTTTATAAATCGTCAAGGAAAATAATTCAATCAAATAATACTAACTTTTAAGCCAGCAATTAAAAAATTTTTGAAGACCTATATCGAATTGAATTTAGTATATAATGCTTTGCAATGTCGCATAATTTCCCAAGTATCGAATCGATATGTTCTATAAGTAGCAATTATTTTTGTAATTTTTAAAAATTGCTCTAAATAATAAAAATTTGCTTATTTATATTAGACCTTTAGTTTAGATTAACAATAAGAGCGGCCATCCCGACTTTTTTCGTGGGATTATTGAAAATCTCCGTACACTACCGCCAGTACATTTATTTTTAGGAAATAGGTACTACAGAGAGCACATCTATTTTACAACACTGCCGATAAAAATGGTTCAAGTCTGAGATAAAATCATGTAGTAGGGGTATAATTTTTTTATCCCCACTACATGATTTTAGCTCAGACTTGAACCATTTTTATCGGCAGTGTTGTAAAAGAGATGTGCTCTCTGTAGTACCAATTTCAAAAATAAATGTTGGCGGTAGTGTACGGAGGTTTTCAATAATCCCACGAAAAAAGTCGGGATGGCCGCTTTTATTATTAATCTAAACTAAAGGTCTAATATAAATAAGCAATTTTTTATTACTTAGAGCAATTTTTACAAATTACAAAAATGATTGCTACTTATAGATTTTTATCGGCAATGTTGTAAAATAAATGTGCTTTGTAGTACCAATTTCAAAAATAGATGTACTGGCAGTAGTGTACAGGGATTTCGAAAAGGCCGGGATTACCGCTGTCAAATTTCTCTTTAGTATGCCTTTTGCAATATTATTTGCATTCAGTTTCTAATTTAAAAAGTGATATTAGACATCCTAACATATTCCGGCAATATTTCTTTAACCTGAGAACTTTAGCGTATCGCACTGTCCCGATCACCGATTCTCTGTTTAATTATTCACAATAACGAAAACTTTTCTTCAAAGAATACGTATACGAGTAAAATATTTAGAAGTATATTCGCGTGTTACTTTCTTTAACGATATCGTCATCAGCGAGAGAAAATGCGCTTCGGAAAATGGCCTTGCTTCAATTTTCAATTTTTCACCCGAATACATCGCTGATAACATCTTCTCAGGGGATATTTTGAATGGCGCTCGGCTCGATACTTAAATTGCGTTGCGGAATCGATTAGCCGCCACGCAGGCCGCGTGCACGATCGGAGCCGTGGAATCCCATAGGGAGCCGGTCGGCACACGGCCATTCGGTCGCGATTACAACGAGTTTATTGCGAGCGGATGCCGATTATTTACAACACGCCGCGCGCGCTCCGCGTGTAGGAAGTTGCACGGATACAAGTCCCGCGAGAGATCGGGCTCAATGCTTTCGATCATCGATATCGTGCCGGTATGAGCGATCGAAGCTAGGGACGGGGCACAGCGTAGTGGAACGGGCCCCGTAGCCGGTAACAGGAGTCCCCGAGCCTCCGCTCCGCTCGCTCTTAGGGGGGATAACTGGGTAAGGGTACGATACCATTAAATAAATGACTTTCTCATTTTTGTCATTAACGCTAATCGATTTTGCCCACGGAGACGGAATTGAAAGTAATCGACGGGGTTATACTTAGTAACGAGTCTCTCGGGGGTTTATACGCGACGCACACGACCGCTAATAAAGTTATTTGCTTTTTCCATCACCGTGCTTATCGACGTCGGGCTTAAATAACAGAACTCTGTGAAACCTAATTCTATCGGAGTTACCGAAGTCGTCTCAGAAAAGTGTTTTTGCTGCCCGTGATATTTCTCTGATATGTAGCCAATCTATCCTCGATCAAAATATCTAAATTAATAATCTTTCAAAATCGAGGAAGTTAAATTTCAAAACACAAAAATTGACAACGTTTCCTTCATTAGAAAATTTTTACAACAAAATACGATAGTCGCTCGGAGAATAAATCTCTTGCTATCATACGAAAGCGCAAGAAATCGCGCATTCGTGGTGGGCCGGAAAGTGTGACGAATGGTCAGCGAGAGTAAAAAGCCAGCAACAGAAAGGGAGGATGGGAACACGGACCTGGCAATCAAGCTCGACAATTATTGTTGTTTTCGCCATTAGAGGAGATCGGCGTAACATGCGCGCCTAGTACCCGCAAATTGTACGAGTTGCTGTGGAATCGCCGAGAGTGAGCCTCACCGACTAGTTACAATCCGTAAACTGGCTAATTATGTGTAACGAGAATACCATTACGTTATCACGTGAGTCAAATTCATTACTGGCACGAAAGCTTAGCTGTAACAACGGTAAATAGGAAGCGCTCACCTTAGTAATTTTGTAGAATTAGAATTTAATAGAATTATTTGTTTTTGTATAATTTTAAGAATTCTTCTTTCAATATTTTTAGACAATGTTAAATTATAATTTTCTTTTTATATACGATATTTACTTTATTTAAATGTTAAGTATTTTGATTAATAATTATAGAATTATCATAGTTTATCGTTTCTTAAATAAAATTTAGGAAAGTTTTATAAAAAATTGATTATTAAAGTTTTATTAAATTTTTGATACGAGAGAAGGAAGACAAATAATAAATTAAAATTTTACTTTGATTAAGTTTTTAAAATTTATAATTAAAAATTTAATTATGATATGATATAAAACATTTTGTAGAAAATTGATTTAAAAATCAAGAAAACTCGGATAAAGTTTTTCTTAAATTTTCTTTAAAAATTAAATTTTTGAGTGAAAAACTAAAATACCTGCTCACAATTGTGTATGTATGAATGAAGATCAATTATTGCAAAGACAAATAATATCATTCGTTTATGAAGTACACAAGTTACTGATATACCGCGCAAGCAAAACGTCATTCTGCGTTAATGCGCGTTAATTGCGATGACAAATGAACGAATGCATCGACGTCGTTGCCCAACGTCCAGCCGAGTGCAACAGGAAGTGCATGCGGACAAGAGTAATGGTGGCATTGCACCTCGGCGCAACAACACCAACAACGCAGACCAACGGGAGCGTCTCTCTATATCGCTTTCTTCGACTCTTGGAATTCACGTCCGTATATTATAATGCTAGCATTCGATGCAGATGCGACGTTGCGTCGTGTCTTCCGCCGAACTTGACGAACCTGACGACGTCCGCGTTCGCTTGCTACGAGACCGATGATATATTTGTGCGGTATTTCGGAACCAGTGGCGTAATTATATGCATTAGAAAAAAAAGTGATTACTGTGTTATATTAAACATAAAACATCCATTTTGATAGATTCGGTGAATTCCAATCTTCTTTCTTTTATTGTCGTTTATACTATCACATTAAACGTTCAGCTGTACATTTTCCATCTTTAAATATTTTGACAATCCAATTTTATTGATAAAGGAAGCTATCAAATTGATTTCATTAAATCGATAATCGTCAGGTGCATCTCAAGGTAGACACATTTGTAGGTTTTTTTTTTTTTCAAAATTTTCTCCTCTCCTTGCATTACGCCTCTGCTCTGTCCCGGCGTATCCGGAACAGGTATCACCGGCTGGAAACCCGGCACGTCGTAAAGCGCACACGAGGCGCAGGCTGTTGACTGGTACGACGGGGACCCCGTCTAAGGATCATTTTGTAAAAGCCAATAATTCATCGCGGTGGAAGCACCGTGTAAATTCTGCGGTCGCGCCTGCGATCGTTTTCGTGGGATTTTATTTTCGCCACGTGGAGCGGAGTATCGGGCGATAAGCGCGTCTGGACTCGTTAGCGCTGCGACGGATTCGCGGAAAGGGGAATATCCGCGATGGTCTGACGCTGTCGCGGTATAAACGCTTTTTTTTTACTCTTTTTCGTAAGTTCTCGCTGCGCCTTTGCCTCACATAATATCTCGCGGAAAGCGTGGGTGGGAATGAAACATGGGAAATTTTGGGTTATTCCCGATTTAAATGGTAATGCGCTAAGAACGGTATATATTATAAATAAATGTAGCGTTAAAAATGATAGTAATTAAAATAATAATTAGGATAAGATGCATATAATACATTAAAGACCGCGATGTTATAATACAATTTTAAAATTAGCTGGTCATAGCGGTATCTTAATTAGTGCATAAATAATAATTCTTGCAGTGTAATTTTATGTACATTTTCTGATTCTTCGAACTGCGTACTGTTACTTTTGATCTTGAAACGCAGCGCGTTAAATTAAATCAGAGAATAATAATATTATAAAACATTATTAAGTTGATTATATTATTTATTATATTATCACAATATTTTTTTAATTGACAATATTAAATTATAATTAATTTTAGGTTATTTATCCTGTTGCATTTGTTCTCTGGATAATTATAACACAGAAATGCAGTAGATTAAGACAGTTTTGAACTTTTGAAGTCTTGCATCATATCTAAGCTTCCAAAATAAAAAAATTAATCAAAGCTCCAGATGGATTAAACATATTTTTTTTTATATTGAGCATGTATTTAGAAAACTATCAAAAGATTTAACTTTCAATAATGCGCAACTTCACGCTATCATTATACTTATTGAGATACACTGCACTGACAACATAATTTATCTTGTTATATCTTTGGCGATCGATTACTTAGTGGAAGAGAGAGGGATCAGATATGCCGCAGAGATAAAGTCTCATGTAATAACTGATAATGCTTGATATTTTTTGTGAAGTCTAACTATCAGATTCAAATCAATCTTGGAAGCATAATTTTTCAATTAAGCATATCTTAGCGTACACCATAAGTCATTGATATTTTACAAAATTGTTTCTTTACTGAACTAGACATCTTCTGTGCTAATCACGAAAGTCACAATCGCTGGAGCACATCGAGCTAATGTCTAGAATGATCAGAGACAAGTGGTACCTTACTATCTCGCCAATAATCCGTAAACCATCGGCACTTGAAAATTTTCTAAACCCAAGCCCATTTGAACCCACCGCATAATGTCGCACAATAACAACCTCTTTTTTTTTCTTTCTGTCGGCGCGCGCAGAAAGAACACCTTTCAAAGGTCAAGCTGGGCTGTATTTCGTGAACACCCTGTAACCACGACAAATGATAAGAAGCTCATGCTCTTCATACGTATGTGCACGGCAGGTAGGACCGGCCTTGGTCCAATGACCTCGCGAGAGATCGACCAGCGGCCAACGTCTCAGTTCGTACATACGTTCGGTGCTCCCCCTCGACGTGACCGTCGAACGGGGAACATCATCGTGCGCCGGCGAACGAGCAGGTCGTTGACACCGAGCGGCTTCTTCCCCGTTTCTTGATTCGCGCCACTCGTGTAACCGCGGCCCGGTATTTAACGCGCATGAGGCGCTCGCATAATAACCACGTCGCGCCGCGCCGCGCTGCGACCTCAGCTGAGAGAACCGCTTACTCTCCAGTAAAGATCGTCGTCAACGGGGGGTCCTCTTCATCGGCGCCGCCTTTTTTTTCTCGCGCGTCGCAAGAACCGCGGGAATCTTAACGATTTTTCGTGCCGTGCATCAAAAATCGCGAACAGACTCCGATGTTCTGCTACAGAACTGTTTAAGATGTCTTTTATAAGTTTTATATTCCGTATACGTTCTATATAAATATTATTATAATTTCCGACTATAAGTGTACGAAATGATGCGATAGTCCGGGTCTTTTAAGACAATAAGATACGATATTTGACTATAACTTGAATGAGAAAAAAAAATTGTGAAATTAACAGATTATATTTGTATATCGTTGACATGCGTGAGTATTTAAATGAGAATAACTAATTTTATATATTTTTTAAAGTCATACAAAATATGGAATACTTAAAATGTTTTTATCTTTACACTGATAACAAGAGTAAGCAAGATTTTTATTGGTTTAATGGTTTAATTAAAATTGTAAATAGCTGATCTTTTTTCCTCTTTTTTTGTGCGTTTGTTCGTTAGAGTCAGATGAGTTTCTCTCGCATCGATCAGGGACAACTGTAATTTTTGTAGATATTGGATGATGCTCGCGCGTCACTCGCACGGTTTATCCGGTGTCGATGAACGAGATGATAATGGGCACCGAAGGAGAAATATGGGTTCGAGGAAGTGTTCGGTAATGGACTCGGTAATCCGTGGATCGATCAGTCCATTGACTGTGGCTCATTTCTACGGACGGTCATTACAGAAATATTATGCCGTGTCAATAATACCTTACCATGGCGTTTCGCGGCTGTAACGGACCTGAGGAGCAGATCGACGTACCATTGTGTGCGACCGGCAATCATTTTCGGAGGCATCGGAAATTTCACGCTCACATAACTCTTAACAGCTATGCCGGGACGTACGAAAATTTAATTTATCACGCAGACGACGCAGCTCGGTTGGATGTCAGTGCAATTCCATTTAATGGTGAAGTGATTTCGCTTAAATGCGAACAGTTATAACACGATACGGTATATAACAGCCGGAAAGAAAAATTTAGATCAAAAAATAATCTTATGTTGGGTTATTTCAAGTCATTACACCTGAACGTGATAACATTGCTGCAAATAGTTTTGATATTCTAGCAACTATCCTAAATATAAATTTTTTAATAATTTAACACAATTATTTTCAAATCTGTATTTCAGCAGCATCGTTCTTCTGGATTTTTTACTAAATAAATGGTTAGTTTTATTTTAATAATATTTTAATTTATTAAACAGTAGTATTATATATATACAAATTATAGAAGTATTGAAATTTTACTCTCTCAATTTTTAAAACGTTGAATAGTTTAATTTCTACAAAAAGTTAATACATTGCAGGTATCATTACAAAAAGATATTTAGGATAAAAAAGATACTGCGATTATATCACTTATTAGTTTATTTATCTGCGAGCGCGGAATATAAGCTTAAGCAGGATTTATCCAGTATTTCATTGTAAGAATCTTTCGTTAGGCGACACACAAAGTATTCTCGTATTTAAAGTTACACCCTGTTAAGGGTATACTGGCATAGAAAAACAAGAGGAAGCAAAAAGGGGAAACTACGCGAGGACACGGAGGAAGAGAAAGAGATGAGGGCGAACAGCGCATTACGCGAAACTATAATATTCTAATTAATGCCTTTATGTAAATAGAGTTAAGTCGTACAGGACGGTACGGTGCTCGTTATCTGAAACACATATTATCGTTCATGCCTTAGGGGTGTGTGCGTGCCAGTACACGTACACGCGTTCCTCGGCTGCACTTCCTGCAGTATTAATTGTGGCACGAGCTTGAGACCACCATAGCTGTGCGAGCATCTGCTCCGCGGAGAAAATCTGGTCGTCATCAACGACGAACAATTTCATTCCTTTAATGTACGATTTCAAGATACTTATACGTGTAAATTTGGTTTGATGAAATTGAACCAGGAGTCATGAATAAATTAAATTTATTTATAATTGATTTATAAGCTTTATATCAGAATAAATAATTTTTAAAACTGGCAATTACTGACGACGATGAAAAATGATCTTTGCGTTCAATATGTGATATTTTTCTAGGATTCCTGAAAAATTATTTTGAAATGCGAGTTGCGTGTAGAAAAATTTTTAAAAATTTGCAATGTCATAACATATTGACCAAAGTTAAATATTATTTTAAAACAAATCGTAAACAATTTTCCATAAACGATATATGAAAATGTGATCGCTAGCTTCTTGCGTTTAGGTAATGACGCATTAATCTTATAATAGGGGTTTTCTGTACACTAATCAAACCTTTTATATAAAAAGATACTTGCAATTTCTAAGTTAATTTCTAATTTCTAATAGTATTCGAAAGAAATTACGTAAAATGGAATTCCAATGATTGTATATGTCGTGGTGATCAGTTGCCGCAAGGTGGTTGAAGTAATGCGCAAGCAGGGTGCACGACTGTGTGTTGGATGGCCACGACCGCGAAGACGTCTCGTCGATCTCTTTAATGTGCCGCCGGCGATAAGTTCGCGCGGAGGAGAAAGCTGAGCCTTCGTGGACCGGACGCTCCGGCGACTTCGGATTCTCTGCGCCACGAAGAGAATTACGTAACCCGCCTCATTCCTGGCGGACTGAAATTCTCATCGGGCTCCCATCCTTCGTTTAACGTTCGCGAGACGATAACTACGCGTGCTCGCATAAATCAGTTTAGGCTATCGAATGTCGTCATCTAATGTCGCGGAAATGCCTCGCAAGCGTTTCAAAATGCGGCTAAAGGAAAGTTTATAAGACGATATTTCATGAAACGATCGTGAGAAAAGAAAGTAACTCCTGATAGCCGTTATTTGTATACAATCAATACTTCGAGTGCTTAAATGAAAAGCCGATCATAAATCGTCTCCAACATGATTGATAATTCGAATGTTACGTAACGTAAAGACGAGCATTCAAAGGTCAATCAAAATCATTTACCCGGTTTTATACGCATAACACCATCTATTAGAGTTGCGATCTTTGCGTGATTATAACCCGTCGCGAGTTGCGATTAAAGAACTTGCTTCCCTGTACGGTAAAAAAAAGAAAAGCGTATGAACTCCCGGGCTCCCTCGAATTGACGACGATTAGCGCCGATCCGGCGACAGATCGTTACGTTATTGCCACGAAATATCACGGTTTCTTTTGCACCATTAGCTTGACCGATTGTATAACACTTCGCCGGCACTGGTCGAAACTCCTTTCCAATTTAAATGGCCTGCACGTTATAAATTCACCCGTGAAATCATGCGCCCGACGATTACATCGGAATTGCTCGATTATTTAACCGTTACCACGCTCCGAAAATTACAACTGCCGAAACGAGAAAACTTGCAACTTTCTTAAAATGTCGGCTCTTTCTCTCTCTCAAACGGCTTTAATGTAATTACACGCGGATATATATTAATTGATACGAATCTAATGATTAGTAAACTAATAATTAACAGAAATTGAATGTAATAAATAAAATCCTTCAATAATTAATAAGCTAGTTAGGCGAATTAAAGTAACAAAACTTTTATTTTATTATTATTGCAGTGGTAATTCTGAAGATGTTTAGTCGAGTCTTGTTTATATATTCATCATGGGATACTTAATAAGTATTATTAAGATTCAACCTGCCACTTACGAAAGCTATATTTTTTGTAATTCGCTGTATTTTATGCGAGCGCTGATTATTATGACATTTCCGCGACGTCGCGTCGAGGAGTCGTAGACATTTGCACACCTTTCCTGCTTGTATTGTGCACATTATTAACTCCTTCGCCATATTCGTTATACTATGTTGACACGTGTAATGATGGAGATTAATGAGCATGTCGAACTCGTTGGAACGCCTAAGTAACGGCCGAGTCATTCACATAATATTGACCGTTGCGGAGAAACACAGGGACGCGAAATTTACTCGCGATTGCGATTTTCTCTCGTCGTTGACGTGAAATAATTGCACCGCGTAACGAATGATTAATTTCTTCCATGATCCCTTTTAAAAGCATACGCGAAAAGAACGCTACGAATAAATTGGCACGCTGCGCGTTAGTCTCAATAATTTCTTACGTCTTCGGCGACGAACATTAAAAAGGTATGAGATGGTCAAAGAAGTTTTTTCAATGCCTTCGAGTCTCTTGATAACCGTTTTGTAGCAATCATCTCACAATGTGGAACTTTGGAAATTTATACAAAGTGCTGTTTAATTCTCAAGTACTGAGGTCGATTCGTGGGACCACGCGAAAGAAACTTGTGTTTCTATTCCAGTTTTGTTTAAATCGATGTCTCAGAGACCAACCTCGATAAAAGAAGTGTCACTATTTTTCACCTCAATACTTGACAGTTAACACAAGATACTTAAAAAAGTCTCGTTCGATCCCGCCGTCGAAAACAGACCGCACAATCCGACTTTCTCGCGAGTCTCGATTAAATGTACAAAGAGAGTTTAGGGTATTCTCGACGGAAGCATAAAGCCGGGCGGCGATTCTCCCAGACGACCATGGCAAACGCCGGTAGTTCCGGCGAAGCCGACCGGTAATTAACTTGGCTCTTAACTTTCCTGACCTTCTTCCACCGGTGAGATTGCCCTCCCAGCCCGGCTCTATCGGGACCCGACTTCCTCTCCCCGTTCTCAGGATCGTTCGAGTCCTGGCAGGTATATTTGCCGCATCGCGTCCCCGTGCCGCATTCCAGAGCCCCGGATGCATCCCGCGTTGCATTGCACGAGTGCGTCGGCCCCGCGTGCTCTCCTGAGCTCGCAAGCGCGCGCGCGCGCACACGCGTAGAAAGGATCTCTTCCGGGACCGCGGCCCCGGAAATCGAAGGGATCGCACTCGCGCGGGGCGTGGCCATTAATTCCATCGAATCCCGGTATATAAATAAGATTAAAGCTCGTACTCCGCTTGGCACGCATTTAACTTATTCGATTCTGTTTAGCGTTGTCGCGCTAAAGCATATTGACGTGACGCAGTTCGAAAACCGATAAAATATCTATTAACGCGACGAAACGATGAGTGAACCACGCAAATAAATAATATAACGGTGGACGTGTTCTTCGCGCTTAATCACATTAATTATTTTATGGATTGTATGAATACACTCTTGATCATTATCTCGTCTGAACTTTTCGAAGAGATACATAAAGAATGTCCTGACTATGAAAAAAAAAGAAGGACACATTGCATCACCTTATACATATAATTCTAATAAGTTAATTCTATTATAATAATGTACATCTGCAATCATTTATTCTCTCAACTGTAAGTGATTCGTTTTGGACGATCATTAAAGCAAAACATATAAATTTGCCTTAAAACTCGCGAACATATCCTTCTGATATTTCAGATGTCCCCGTCGCTGCTATTAATTACGCCGCATGAATACGAGTGACTTTGCACTGGAAACTGGAGCCGCTATTGTAATCCGCCGCGGGGATTCTCGCGCTATGAATTGCCCACGATGTCGGGAGAGGGCAGGGTTCTGAAGAGGGTCGTGGTAAGCGTCATTTGAATTATGAAATTAATGCGATCGCGCGGCGAACGTAACTTTCGTGTCGCGTAATCGCGCATAAATTCTGTTCATGACACCGTCAGAATTTCTTGCACAATATCGTGTGTTTCATAATCATTTTTAAACGACTTATTAAAGTATTTTTATTACACTTTTATTATTCCGTCAATCTCTATTCGAGAAAGATGTGAGAGGTCAGATTTATGTTTAGTTCGTAGTTTAAATAAATTTTTATTATTTATTTATTTGTTCATTTTATACTTAATATTCATATTTCATATTAAGAATATAAAACGCAAATATAATTTCTAATTCGTAGAACAAGATTAATTTCCCACTAGAAATTAAAGCGCGTGACTAGAAATTACATTACGGTAATTCAATTTTTGTGTCTATAAAGAAGAGACGCACGCAATTCGCGCGACAGACTGGGGCAAAAAGTTGTACGAGCAGCGTTCGTATGAAACGTCCATTGGCCGCGAGACGGAGCTTAGCAATTAAGCAAATGCGCCACAGGAACGGCACTTAATTAATTAGGCACCTCGGTCAATTAACCGAGAAGCGTTTAGTTGGACTGGTACTTCGCCGCAGGAGTGACATTCCGAAGTACACGCAAACCTCGTATGAGACAAATGAGAAACGCGAAATCTTCCGCGTAATCATTTCTACACAATGGCGACGCAGATGCTTCTTTCCGTCTCGGGATGATAAACAAGATCAAATATCGAAAACAGCGTGATAAAATTATTCCTACATTTATCGTTTAATTTTTCTGATGGCGTAACAAAAGGCAACAAAAATTGCCCAATTTAGTGCTTTAATTTAATTTCAAAGACAGTTATGATTTTTAATTGAACCACGTCGTAACGATTCTACATTAAAACACAAAAGAGTTAACATTTTCATGCTCTGCACATAATGTGTTTTACGAAATGTTGCAATAATAATTCTTTGTTGAAAGGAACTAAGAAATTTACGCACGAGAAAATTACTTAATTATATTACTTAAGAAATTTACTTAATGCATTTGTTACGTCATACGTTTAAAAAAATAATTGTCATAAATACTTCATAATAGTGGATAAATTTTTAGTGGATAATGTTCCTTTGAACGATGTTTAAATCATAATTACAGTGTAATTTACAGTGACAACTGTATAATGATTCTATTTGAAATAATAACATAAAATTATCTGACATCAGTTTACTATATATTATCTGATAACAGCGAACAATATTTCTTTATCGTAATCATCTTTATCAACCATTTATAATGGCGAACAATTAGTATAAACGAACCGATTGTACTAATTAGTACAATCGAGTACAATCGTATCTTATTTACTAGCAGTTATCGTACATTAGCATAATTCAATAATTAGTACAATAACTGATACGAATAAAATTAGGCATGTGGTTAAACTACGTGATATCACGTGATGCATATTCCTTTAATGATTCTTTAAAGATCAGAATAAAAGATTTATACATTAAAGAAATTATGTAATTTATAAAAATGTATTGAACTCATTTGTTACATATGTACTATGTTAAATATTAAAGATATTATTAATAAATAATCCCGTTAAGCATGCATATTGAATTTCGATTACACAGCAGTTAGCATCAGATATGTGTTAGAAATATCATGGCGACAATTATATACCAGCATTTTATTGCAATCACTACAGCCGTTATTGTCAAGCTAATAGATTTGATGCGAGATAATTGTTTACAAGAAGCGTTAATTGAATATCGCAAATGAAAGATCCTCGGCAACTTACGATTGCAAAGTAATACGATATGTGTTCAGTAAGTAAGCGTAGGTAAGTAATGAGATGTGTGTTCAGAAACCGCACGCGGAACCGCAGACCACATCGGAGGCGTATCATCTTCGGCGGGGCCGCGCATTGCACGCGCGTGCCGAGAGGGAAAGAAACGCGCGGCGTAAACTTTCACCCTGCCTGGCTCGCGTGGTAGTCGTGTCTCCGCGGCATGTACACCACAATAGTTAACCTTATGACTTGGCGCGCCGAGAGGTCTCTTCCCCCTTTCTCTTTGTCCGGGAGGGAGCCCATCTCCTCGTCGTCGCCTGCACGCGCCCGTATGCGGCACCGCGTCGAGGCCCGGGGCGAGACACGCGCGCATCGACCTATCAATCATACAGCGATATTCACCTCCGTGACGTGCAACCTGGAAGTGGGCGTACAGTACGAAGTCATCGCCTCCTTCGACCTTCGACACGCGTTTGCGCCCGCTGCCGTTCCCGCGAGTGAAACGATCATTTCCGTTGTGCAATTCGCGACCGACTAGCTCCAACTACGAGTTTAGCCTCGGCTGAGTCACTTGATGTTCATACTATTCGATAATACATTGAAAAAAGAGTTTGCTAATAATAATTAATGAAACCTTAAATATTGAATGAAATTAGTAAGCTTTGTTGAAATAATTTCAGTTAAATGTTTCAATGAATAACCAAATATTCAAAAGCCATTTAATTATTATTATTATGTTTGGTTATTAATATAACTACTGAATATTACTAAATATTTGGTCACATTAACTAATGTAACTTATTTAATTAAAATTATTTCATTAAAGTTTGATTATTAAATTACCAAAATCTTTTCTTAATGCTCCCAAATATTTAAAAAACACAGGTAGAATAGTAGAGTATTAGACAGAATTAAATAAAAATTGTGTATTAATCCTTTAGTATCCATGTCTTTTAGTGTAATTAGGATTTACAGTAAAAACAAATGAATAATTTCCTGTCAGGACAGTTTCTTAATAAATTTAAGCTTATATAAACTTCATCAACGGACAGTTAATCTTATCGAGACGAGACTAATCGACCGGTAAAGATCGGGAATTCTGGCTTGCCATGTCACGGAGTTGGCGGATGCGAGAAACAGGCCGACGTCCTCGGGACGAAACCGCGAACCTAGAAGTGGATGTGCCTTGCAACGACCACGGCGACCTTTAACCTTATGGTATCGACAGCGCTGCCGTTTCTATGTCTTTGCGCGCACGAGGATGCACGAGGCAGCGAATAGCTCACTTTTCGTTGAGAAGAGGAACGACCCTCGACCTTATACCGCGCGAGATAACTCGCGTACGAGATTGCTGCGCCGACGCGTTCCACTTCCTCGATCTTTCCTCGTCCCCGCTAACCTTCGACGATGATCTCCGCGATACCGTGAACTTATAGCTTGTTTCCCGTTTCCGCTTTTCAGCAGTTACTAAGGCGACGAAAATTATTTGAGATAACAATAGATTTCTGATTTCAATAACTCCAAAATGTGTGATAATATACTGAACTATAAAAAAAAATCATACATAAGATTGGCCAATCTTGTTATTTATTTAAATATTTTGATTAAGTTTATGAATTTGGCGCATTAAGAGTAAAAATCATATAATTTAAATACATTAATTATATACACATATATATATAATTAATGTATTTGAACTGTATATTAATATGATAAATTTTATTTAAGAGCTAATGTAATATAAATCAATAAAAATATAAATCTTTTATCAGCTTGTTATAAAAAATATATAATGTACAGAGGGCTATTAAAGCAGCAGAACCACTGCATATTTAACTTGTTTAAAGGCAAACATTTTATGCACAATGTAACCTTCAGCTCTCATGCTTGTTGAAATAATTGCCAATTTCAAAGAAATCAACGTCGCATAATTCAATCATTTTAACCAGAAGCAAAAGCATTTAGCCTTCGATTTTTTTGCCATGAAATAATTTTCACAAGGTTGCAAATCGTTTTTTATTCTTTTTCTCTCTTTGATAGTTAATTATCTTATAATTCTGTCTGTCTGTCTTTGTCAATCTTCGGAGTGACTAAATTAATGCAGATTATACAACAAAAATAATAAAACGAATCGTGTAAATTGAAATCACAAGGCCATAAGATAATTGTCTCCCCGTTTTCTCTCCCTTCTTCTCTCTCTCTCTCTTTCTTTCTCTCTGTCTCCGTCTCACAGCGGAAAGATATGGTCCGTGCAATAATGTACATCTCAGCTATTCGATAGGCCAGTTTACGACGTGGAAACAGCCCGCGTTCTCAGCTGCTCCTTTTCATCGTGGTGGTCCGTCTCTAGCTAACCTTTGATGCTACGACGTTTCTTAATAATTCAAGCGGTTACGGTACGTTCGGAGCGGTGTAATAAACACGCATCTTCGTGCTTTACTCGTCGTGGACCGCGCGTTTTTCTCGTCTTTGTCGCCGGTCGCTCCGTCCCACCGCAAAAAGTCATTAGGAACTGGTTTTAGAGTTTCCAGTTAAGTCATCAGGGCAACATTTTAGAGCCGTCAATAGCGCCGATGCGGCAGTCGCTCAGTAATTTACAGCCGTTTCAATACCCGCGCGCCTAGGGTAGTCAGAAGCGTATGACCGTTTTTATGCCGTTGCGATTCTAAATTACGTACCATGAGCGAGAATCGCGCGAAACGCCCGCGGAACTCGCAAAAACTCATCTCGTCTCGCTTTGCAGCGGCGCGATTACATAAGTTCACAGCGAGACGCGAAATGATATGTATCGCGACGATATAGCAATGATTCAATACACACACGGATTATATAATTCTGTTTTCAAAAAACTGATTTTATCTTTTCCTCTTCCACCGACTTCCTTTCAGACGCATCCCCTAGAAAAATTAATGCCTAGAATTATGTTTAAAATCATACGTCTCAAATTTCTACCCTGTCTCACATAGTCATCTTCTCTATTTTTTCAATCAATTAAGCCATTTATTTCATGCCACATCATTTTTATTGCTCATTATCCTATTGCACTGAAAACATTGTTTGTCCTCAATTAAATATATTTTAGTATTATTTTTTATAGTACCATTCGCTCAGTAGCTGCCAACATTAGAAAGATCCGCCACTTTGATTTTCATTCTCAATAACGCAGCATGGTGCACCGTCAAGCGAAAGCGTAACGACCGCGGCGCACGTTGGCGCTATAAAACGTCCTCCGTGTGGGAAGGTGCAAGGACGTCGTTACGGAATAAAGCAGCGTACACACCTACGGATGACCGTGGCTAAGCTAGGTCCTAAGTAGCTTACGAGCATCTCGATGTCACAGAAATATCCGTTCGCTGCACTCCCTACGCGTAAATTTTCTTTCTCTTACTCTCCATCCTCCTCTTTTCCTCTGTCTCTCTCTCTCTCTCTTTCTTCTCCTATCTGTCATCTCTCACCGCCGCGACATACACGGCCCGTTAGAGCGACAGTGCCCACGCTGAAATGCCTCCATGAAGAGCAGCTAATTGTGAGGCGGTTGATAAACTCGTTTATCGCCAGGAGACAGGCGCGATGCACTTCTTCGAGAGATGCGATCGGCATTATAATGCACTTTGCAATTCCTCTTGATCGAATCGAATAATAATATTTGTGCACCTCATCTTCTTGTTGGCTTACATGGAAATGGCATTAAGTTTGATAAGTAGATGCCAGAAAAAAATACCGCTATCAATATTTCTTTGCTGATAACATTTTGCATAAAATGCGCACAGCGTATCGTAAAGATTTTAATTTAATAAACTCCAGGTTTTACAAAATTAATAACAAATATTATTATTATTTAATAAATATTAATGTATAAATTATATAAAATTGATAATTCATTTTTAATATTAATTTCAGCGACCTTTTTAGAAAAAAAATTTGATTTTTAAATTACAAATATCTCTTGCTTTAAAATTATTAATTTTAAATATTAATTAAAATATTGCAACGTGTTCTACACAAAACCCTTGTCTATTTAATATGATGTCAATATTTAATACTTTGGAAAATGTAAAATGACAATTAAAACTGAAAATGGTAGCAGTATCAAAAGTGGACCGTCAGCAGATAGAAATTCCTCGCTTCTACCTTGCTCGGCTGCACCTCCTTTCATCCTCCCTTTCACCTTCTCCGCATTATCGTCGCTACATGAAATGAGACCCACGCGTATATGCGTTGCGAAAACGCGTCGGCGAAGGCTGCCCAGATCGATTTCGCAGGTACAATGCGCCTGTCTTTGCAATAGCCTTGCATACATGCTCGCCGCCGCACCAAGTAACACGATAATTCTTCACCAGTGAGAGTGCAGCCAAAAATAATAAATCGTTCGAGCTAAAAATACTATACGGTGAAGTGTGTTCTCCATAACAGAAGAGACGGACATTTTTAGGTCGTACAAATATCGCCGATCGTTAACGTGAAACATATTCGATATAAAATATTTCACGACTCGACAAACTTGACGAAATGAATTTGCAATCGATCATCTGTATTTCTTTGACTTCTCGCTGTTAATTTATGATTCTTAGACAACTGAGATAATTTTTTTAATTTTTAGGAAAATAACTTAAACGCATTCCGAATCTTTCAAGCGATCCTAGATCATCCGCGATCAGCCGGGCGACTAAATCGGTTGAATCGTCCCGATGATTGAAATCGAGAACAAAACGTAGCGGGCGCGCAGCGCTTGGAATTGAGATGAATGCGGCGCGAGCAAGATTGATTCCCTTCATTAAGTCACGGGCTCCGCGCGCACAATTAAACGCGCATTACAAACGGGATGCGAAACGCGCGCGAACGGGTCGGGGCAAGTTCGCCCTAACAAGAATGAGCATTCCGCGAGCGGAGGTCCCTCTATTACTGCGTTTGAAATCGTAATGCTCGACGACGCGCATTAAAAACGCGTTATCTCCCCGTTCCTTCGTTCTCTCCTGCTCTTTTTCTCTCTCTTTTGCAAGATACTCTACTGCCCTTCATCGAAGAAAAGCCCCATCGCGCCGTTTCAAGGACTTTTCGCCGCGCTCGAGCACATAACGAATATAGACAAATGTAGATCGAGCAGACCACCTGTAGGGTTCCAATCGCAACTACAATGAGTCGTGCTAAATTCTTAATACTTTTATTCCCGCATTTAGCACAATCACGTGGCGATATATTAAAGTAACAAAAATTCAAAAATCGTGCACAAAAAGTGATCTACAAACCTTTTTGTTAAAAAAATAAACGAAACTACTTTAAATTTAAAGAATAAGCCTTTGTTCTCTTGAATTTTTAAACATATGCGTTAGATAAACGCCACTTTGGCACTTTACTTTTTTTTTTAAATAAAAAGATTGGAAAATGGTAGACAATTGTTAATAAACACACGAGTGGAAAAAAGTTTGGTCCATTTTATTATTACCAGAAATATGACAATAATTTACGGAGCAGCAAGCCTGGACTCTTCCTTCTTCTCAAGATGCGGTCATTTATAAGACAGAAAAAAGAATAAAAGAAATAAAATGGATGCAATTATTTGTTGAGTTATCACGCGACATCCCACAACGCCACGAATAAACGACATATAGTTTTAATCGGTTGACTGAGAGCTCCTCTCTCTCGCAAACGACTCCTGCGCTGGGTGGTCCCATTGTGCGCAAACCGGACAAACCAAAGTGGACTTTAAACGTCCGGCTGGGCATAAAGAAGTGCAGAAATTTACGTTTGCTTGTTGTTCGCGCGCACGCGGAAAGAATGCGACAACACACCAGTTTCGTAACGTTTCGGTCGCGACAACGGAATCCTCTTCCTTCAGGAATCTCCCAGCATTAGCTCTTTTTCCGCGCGCTCCCTTTTTACGCTCTTTCTACCGATGACACTCGTTTGCGCGGGATGTACAAACGACGACGGTGCAATGCTATGGGGGACGGGGAAACGTCCCTTCGTTTCGATTCCGGGAAACGCGGCTAATAATTCCGACCGCCTACCGGCCGCCGCCACCGACGCGGCCGTCGTCTCATTACGCGGTTATCATTATTTCAGCAAATGGACCTCCTACCTGCCCCGCTGGCTCGGTTACCCGCTTCGTAGGCGATTCTTTTCACTCATCTTTCTGTTCTGAAAGTCGATGCAACGCGACGCGCGGGAGTCGCTTTTTCGTTCCTTGGCGAACCGCAACGTGCGATTTACACGCACGAATTTTGCATCAAACCGTGAAGACTAAATTTAGAGATGACTAGGGAGAAACGTTTACGTCTATCTGTATGTATAAAAAAAAAATCAGAAGCTTCAGACATCTATATCGTTAATATCGAATTACAAAAATATGTATGTTGATACTTGAAAACAGGTGTAAAATAAAAGATTTTCAAGTGCTTGATCATAGCATTTACAAATTATAAGCCTTGTAAGTTTTAGGCAAAATACAATTTAAAAAATTTTAATGACATCTTACGTTGTATGAAAAATTACTATCTTGCTAGCAGAATTTAGTTTTATAATACAAAAATTTAGCCTCACATTTGTATTCGCTTTTATTTTAAATTCAATAAAACATGTTTATGCTTGCTTAAAAATGCAGATATTCTTTGTGGAAAATAATTTTGTCATATTTCTTATTAATCTAGAAGTGATTTATTTCGGATTCATTAAAGAATCTGTCTCTAAAATTAAGATCGGAGAGATTCCTCGATGCAACCTGTATAAAGGCGCACGATTACGCTAGGCCTCAACAACATGGCACTTGATTATTACGATGTAACAGCACGCGAGTACTCGCCGAAGAAATTCCCGTCTTCGCGTAAACATATTTAATTATGATCGCTTGATGACCGTATTATCGGTTCGTAGCTAAGGACGCGCAGTTTTCCAACTTGTCGCTAATGATAATCGGTATTGATAATCGTAAATGCATTTTTAATTTGGTTGCCATTAACATTAACTCGACATTTTTATGCTGATTCATATTTGACGTTGCTTTAATAAAATTCCCTACGAAAATATTTTGAACGCACTGAGAAAAAGCATTGCGTTACAATTTTATATCATCAGGAAAGTAAACGGACATTCTTGTCCGATGAGAGTTAATTCTGCTTAAACGACTGGCTGTTTTTCGAGCGGAAGATCGTCGTGCAAAGAAAAGGGGGGAAAAAGGAGAACTATTCTGTCCAGGTAACGTGGATAGACCCTTCCTTAAACTTATTGCTTCAATTCCGAAGCAGGCAGGGATTCCCGGGGTCTCTCGCGTCTGAAATTCGCCCCGGTAAAAACAACGGCGGGGCGCTAATATAGACGTTGAAAGCTATATCGATTCTGAGAAGCTCGCGTGACGACTTCCGCTCCTTGGCAATTCGCGTTCGCCACCCCGCCGTCGACGTCGGCTAGAAATACGCACACCAGACGCTGATGACAGGTCGGGACCTTTTCGCTCGTAAATTCGCTTAGCGGTCACTTAATCTCCGCGCGTTTCCGAGCCATTAAAAAGATATTGGCGCCTCGTAGAGACTTAGTGCCGAATCCCGGCATCGTGCGTCGTTACGGCGAACCGCCGCGCTGGTCGGGATATTATTTTCTCGGGAGTGAGAAGACACCATGAGTCGGCCATAAGCGCCGCGATGCGGGTGGCGAAAAGAGGATGTTGCGATTTTCTTGGGGTTCACCGCAAAAGAATGGAGAAAATTAAAGTATAATCAAGTGCACTCCTCAAATGCAACATACTGCGATGTTTTGTGATATACCGTGAGCTGTTGCGCAATGATCTTATTTCTTAATGATTCTGTTGAGATATAAACTGAAAGATCGATTTGGTTAAAAATACAGATATGATAATAATTTTGTTGGACCATTAAAATAATTACCAAATTTGGTAAAGTTATCAAATCTTTTTTCAATGCAACGTAATTATTTTAATGATCCAACATAATTACTTTTATGTCTGTATTTCCGACAAAATCATTCTTTCCATTTCTTTCAGCGTATAGAATAATAAGAATAAAATATAACAGCTTGTACTCGAAACTTCGTTTATAAGTAGAAAAATGAAAATTGTGTAGTGCACAATGTATCTCAACGATAAGTTTCTTAAAAGGTATTTTAATATTTATCGGAATTTTTGTAAATATTTAAGAAATATCTTCTCGAATTTATACATACATATTTTTTGACATGAGGTTATTACACAAGTAAAATTTCAGTTATGTTACGTGCAAGAAAATGAAAATTTAAGCATGGACAGTGCCCGACGCTATCCTCATTATATTAATTTTTTGCAACAATATATTGTCAATCTAAATTTAATTATAAATTTAATACAACTGTAAAAAAATGATTTTTGTTAACATAATTGCAGAATACACTAGCTTTTTTTAGAAAAATTCTTGTCGGCGCCCATGGCGTTAACCCGTTCGGAACAGCACGCGCACATGGGACACCGATTGTTGGACGAGCCTTTATGGCTCGTAAATCTGTTCTGTCACTACGCGATCTTTCGATCCCTTTCTTTGCTACAGCGGCCTAATAGCGGCCGCCTGCGTAAGTTTGGCGCCGGATCGTTCATCACGGGATACAGCTCGGTCTTTATAAATATATCGGAAATGCTACAAAGTATCCTCAATAAAAGCTTACTTCTCACTTTCGGCTAATTTCGATCTAACTTAATTTACTCTTAATTTTTTCTAACTAGCAACCACGATATATAAATTTGTTTTTGAAGTTTGAGGTTAAATATAGAAGGAAGACGCACAAGAATAAAAATTTTTGACACTTGATGTAAATATGGAGAATAATATAATGTGCTCGTCTGCAGAACATGCAGACACACACACAGGGAGAGAAAGAAGATCAATGGTAATAGGAATCTGTCAATAACGCTCGATGTAACGCTCACTGCGTGAGTACTGAGCTTTTTTCCAGACACCGCAAATAACATACGCGTGCATGTCATATCTAAAGAGCTAATAGAAAAGGCGGAAAAGGAGAGGTAATGATAGGATATTCAATGTATGTAAACCTATAAATTATAGAATGACAAGTAGGTAACGACACCATGGAGTTGTCGGACAGCTTATACTTTCTGTTTCTGTTAGGAAGTCATCTTTTTCTACGCTAGTCACGTTATAATTTAAAATGACTCAGTGTATCAATCACGTCAAGTGAGAAAGCGTGGACTAATATTCTATTTTTTTATATTCTTTTTTCTAAAGTTATAGGCCTATTACTAATTAATTATTAATTTAATAGAACTGCAGTTTCAGAAACAGTAATCATAAAAAGATTTATAGAAAAAATCGATTATCAAGTTTAACGAACCCTTTTGGCATTTAAAATTTTCTTTACTTGAATATTAATTAAAGAAAAAGGACAGTACTACCAGAAAAAAAACAAAAGAAAATAGAAAATGTATTGAACGCACTCGAAAAAAAAAAAAAAACAGACGTATTGCCATGTCTAACCATCATGTCTGTATTCACTTAGCGAGCATCCGCAGGAACGAAGTCTTCCGTGTCGGACTTGCGAGCGAGACGAAAGCGACGCTTTCACGGTTAACTTCGGCGCGTCGAGACAATGTCGCTTAGCCGTAAGTTTAACGGTGGTCAGTCGAGAGCGAGAGAGAGAGAGAGAGAGAGAGAGAGAGAGAGAGAGAGAGAGAGAGAAACGAAGAAGCAGATCGTCACGTTTTCCTCAGCGGCGGTGGCGGCGGCGGTGACTCCGTTCGTTCTTCTCATCTTCGAAGCTTCAAAATGTACTCGCATTTGCCGACGGCTCACACTGTTCGTCGCGGCTACACTCGCTCTCGAAGTTGCTACAGCAGCAACGAAAGATTGGCAACGGTCACCGCGCCGCTCCGCTCTGCTCCGATGCTCCTTTTTCGTCGCCCCATGATTCCGGGTAACCTTTACTTAGCTTACACTTCCACGGGGAGGCAAAAACACAGCCGGGCGGGCGATGACTCTCAAACATCAGAGGACCGGCGTCCGCCTCGCGGAAACGCCGTCCTCTTTTCCCGCGGCCGTTTCTTTTTCTCTCCGTCGCAATCGTTGCTCAACCAGGTCAAGAAGGAAGATTCAATACGAAAAAGAAAAAAAAAAAATAATACAGAAAAAACACGGGATGGAATCAAATGAATCGATTTTTATGACTTTCCCTGCAGGAGCGTGTCATATGAGAAGGCATTTGCCTCATTTTACGTAATATAATAAAGATTAAATTAATAAATAGCAATATAAATTTGAATTATGAATAAATAGATTTATCTCTATCTACGAATAATAATTTTATTAAAGTCTTTTGTTTATTGAATTTTAAGTCTTAATCGATTGCACGTGTCTTGTATTTGGTAAATGATATATTCGGAAATTTATCCCGATGATATTTCAGACAATTATTTTATCGCTTTCGTATATAATGTCCGTGCATTGAAATAATAGTTTCATTAAAGTTATATCTAAAAAACTTAGTTAAATACAGATTTGAAGATAATTTTGAACCATCAAAATAATTATGAAGGATGTTCAAGGATCATCGATGCAAAAAGTTTTGGCGTTCTAGCAATTGGTTTAAGCGTCCTACATAATTATTTTTTAGCTTAACAAAATTATTTTTAAATCTGTATTCAGCTAAATTTTTAGATATGTTTTAACAAAATCATTTTTCAATGTGTAAACTCTTATAATCAAATATTAATCAAATATTTACAATTTTATATTAATTTTAATTTCAATGTCAATTTTAGTATTAACTGTTGGTGATATCAAGATATTGGCTACATCTCTATCAGCCTTATTATTCGGATAAAATTTTATCAAATTTGCGCCCGTGTTAGCGTCGGAGATTAAAAATAGCACATATTTGCACTTGATCAGCGTGCGAACAAAGAAAGGCGCGAGCGAGGGTACTTGGAGGGACGTAAAACCGCGGAGGAGGATGAGTGGAAAACGAAAGAGGAGATGAAGAAGGGATAGGGTTCGGGGCCTACCGTCACGAGAATCGCCGCTAATAGCCGCTTAAACGTGAAAGTAGTAAAGCCACAAGTGGTACGTGGCTCCTCGTGCTCTAAGAGGCCTATCCTAGCTGAAGGGCTACCCGACAGTCGGTAGTCGTAAAAATTCCTTCAAGAACGCGGCGAAACAGAAGACCCTCGGACTTTCAGTTCTCTCGCCTCTCTTTCTCTTTCTTTCTTTCTCTCTCTCTTTTTCTCTCTCTTTCTTTCCACCGTCTTTTCAACCTCCTTCTAGTCATCCTCTTTGTCCTTCATTCCGTTGCAGCGTGGAGAGAACTTTTCTGCAGTACTACCGCTTTTCTTTCCTTCTCAGAGCGCGGCCCTTTTTTCCGGCTTCGCTAACCGAGAGAGAAAGAGAGAGAGAGAGAGAAGGAGAGGGCGAGTTGAGCAGTGTATCGTGGCACAGAGTAAACGTACGTAACGCGACGTAACGCCACGTAACGAACGTAATTACGCGCGCCAGTCCTTCGTACACGATAACCTGTTAATCCCTACCGCGGCTTTTCTCGGGCAGGAGAACACGTATCGGCCCAGCTCCTACGTGAGTAAAAGTTTTCTCTCTTCCTCTCGCTATCCCCTTCTTCTTCCTCTCTCCCAGTGGATCGTGTTCAAAGTGGAGTCTGCTGGCAGGTTGTAAAATCAGCCTAACGCGTCGTTAAATTACAGGGCTGCTCCGGGACTGCGCGATTGAGAAAAAGAATGGACCGTGAGACGCCGCCGATTAAACGTTCCGCCGCGCGCTACACGCTTGTCCTTAAAGCTCGGCTGAGAGCTTGTTCCTTCTAACGTTGGGTTTCACGTGTGTAGGATTGTTCGATGAGTTCTTCGTTACGGCGCGACCACTCGCGTCTCGTGAAAGTCGAACGCAGGTCGCAAATGAACCCGCGTCTTTTACGCGAGTCTATAAAACACTAGTCGTTCTAAGTAGTTACGGTAAATGATGGTCAGACAAATTTGAAAACTCCACTCAACTACCTTGTAAGCCGTACGTATTATTTGCTTAAATCGCGCAAATTAAACCTTAAAAAACCTTGAAATTACGATAAATTAAATTATCGCCTGATCTCAGAGTAATTGTTATGAGAGAAAAATCGGAAGATTAAAAATGAAGAGAGATAGCCACTTATTTTGTCCCTGAAATATTTTAGATCTGATATATGTACGCCGATCTTTGGTATATATATATAGAATCTACTACGTATACAAAATATTATACTACGCAGAGAAACAAAAATAAAATGGATGCAAATGTAATAAATTTCCAAAATTTATTATTTTCGGCGTCTAATTTTAATAATGCACGTTGCGACGTAAGGATATCCGTGTTGGATTCTACAAAATCGTAAAACTCATAAAAATGAACAAGTGAGTTTTTCTTACGATGCCCGCGGTCGACGTAGTCGTGCCGGACAAGCTTCGCGATATAGCCTAACTTTATCTCCCCGTTGGATCGTATAAGGTCAAATCTGCTTTGTATCCTTCGTTGATCACCCACGCCTATGCCCACAGCCATTGTTTGGCGTAGGAAGGCCGTTTCGAACGAACAGGTTCGCATTAAAGCGAAGAATCCGATGTTTCCTGGAAACCACTTGACGATGTGACGCGCAGGCTTTCGAATCGCGATGCTCACGCTATTTGGTAGAGTGTCTTTTGCTGCGTATCGAGGCTCGAGATTAACCGTATCGGATAAGAGTCCCGGTTGGTTCGCTGATTGCCCATTTCAGCGCAATACAGTTAGAAATAGATACCGTCTGCGATTTCTCCTTTGCAATTTTATTGTCAAATTTATAGGAGGTGTTGATTTTGTTCCAATTACTATAAATAAATATGTATATATATGAAATGAAAATAGAATAAAATTATAAATATCATTATTACTTTTTTTCATAATATTTCTGTATTTTGCTGATTTTTAATCATTAATATGTATATATTTTTTATAGTGTTTTGTTTATATTTTAAATGTTCATAATTATGTTATTTATATCAAATTAATATAACATGCTACAATGTAATATCACAAACATTTAAAATATAAATGACAAACTATAAAAATGTATACGTAATAATTATTAAAAATTAACAAAATATAGAAATAAGAATAGAAAAAAGTAATGATGGTATTTATAGTTTTAATGCATCATCAGCATTACCACCAACAAAAGAAGTACCATCATATAAAAATGTAACAAATGCAGTTCCTAATTTCCATGCATGCATTATGCAAAGCGCGCATCAAACACACGTTTCTATGAGTCAGTTCAATCAAAGCATGCTTTTTCAAGCGCATGCGTTTTATGCGTAACATGCTGCAACGCATGCATGGAAAGCAGGGATGTAAAAAAAATAGATATATTGTATTTTACTCCTTTTTTGTATTTTAAAATAAATGTTCTTATTTCCATAAAATAGGAGATATAAGAGATGAAGAAGAAATAATATCGTTTGCTATATATTTCACTGCTTACGCAAGAGAAAAAATCGGAAAACGGCAATCGACAAAAAAAAAGGGTAGGAAAGGAGAATTCTTACAGAGATTGCTTTCTGCTGAAGGCTACCGCCAGTGTTCTCTCTACGACAAAATGGGATCTGCGCCAAGAATGCAAAGCGATTAGAAGGATGCACACCGGCGCTTTTTGCGGCGCTACTAAACCTACACTCCTTACAACGACAACAAGCGAGGCAAAGAAATATCCGCACCGACAAAGTCGCCGAGTTTATCCAGTCGAGCGAGGAAACGCGGCGATTCTTCGCCGTCATCCTTATTACCTTCCGTTGACGATGATGGTTTTGCGGTTGTGCCGATTCAGACTGGCGACTCATCATCGAAAGCGAGAGTGAGCGTTGCATTTCCGTGCTAATTGCGCTTCAGATTTAAATGAGCGAATAAACGATTGATGAAAATAGTTCACGAGCACAAGTTGAGCAAATTGGTTCAATTTGTGCTCGTGAATCATTTTTATTAATCGCTCATTTGCTCGAGCCAAACGAAATATCCTGTGCAGAACTGTGGCAAAATTTTTACGAAATGTCTTTTAATGTTCCGATATTTCAGAATTCTCTTGGCGAAATATAGCACGAATGATATAACTGAAAATAGTTTTCAATCTTCATTATTTTCAGAATTCATTGTATCGCGATTACAATTCAATAAATCAAATTTTAAAATAAATTATAACACACAAATAATTGTTCAATTGTTAAGTTTATCTTTACAATCAAGCGACTAGTCATCCATTGTATCATAAACTGCGTCGTATGTAATTTTGAGGTTGAGGTCGGATCGTATGCGCTGAATTAGCACTACTGCGGTAACAGTACCGCAAAGGTGTCATCGGGTTAAACATACGGCACATAACATCGTGACAATTATGGTATTAACCGTATCTGCACTGCCATCTGTTTCGTCAGGAGTTTGTAACGCGTTTCGTCAGTAAGGAGCGTGAAGTACATTTTGAAACACATGTTGACAAACAAACGCCTGACATATTGCAGTTGATATGCATATTATATTTTGAAGAATTTACAAAATTCACGAGTAAATTAGATTAAATTTTTATAACAAATTATAATAAATTTTAATAAATGAATTTTTATATAAATGCTTAACCACATATATAAACTAATATATACTCATTTTTATATCATACAAGATTGATTTCATTTTAACGTACATAGTTATATACAGATCCTTTATCTAACTGACTTTCTTGCTCTCCATGAAAATATATAAATATAAAATATACTTTAGACTAACATCTTTTACTCTCCTCTTGTAGAGTAACAGCCTCTACTTCGGTAAAATTTTTTAAGTCGTGTGTAATTCTCTTTCTCACGGTCTTATCTTCCTTTCTTCCTTTCGAAAGGATGAACATATATTGTGCCATCCTAAAGGCAGAAAGCGTAAAAAGATGTAACTAAAAAGAGCAGAATTCACGAGACCGTAGGTCACTGTTGCAGGTTAACGATCCTCGGAGAGAACCGCGGCAAATCGCTACAGTAAATCGCTATCGGAGCCGTTGTAAAGGATACCCCGTGTTAACTTATCCCGATAGGCCGCGGAACGCGTTCAGTGTTAGAGCGGTTGGAATGGCACGCAGCAAGGGGCAACATGAGCTGGAGGAAGCAAGATTAGGGCCGGTGCACCTGCGCCCGGCGCACGGTATAATCGTACATTAAGTGCCTCTAATCCGATAAGAAATTGACTGACAAATCGCCCTACTCCGGCGCTCCCAGACACACGCACGTGTGCGCGTACACATGTATATGTACCGCGTATACGCCGCTGCGAGCCGGCTGAAAGAGAGAGTAAAACTTAATGTCAGCCGACGCTCCGTCATTCCCAAGGAACTCTCTACGTATTAACTGCGAATCGATTGCGCGTCCTCTCGGCCAGATCAAACGCATTTGTTATGTACAAATTAGAAAACTGAAAGTAATTTTCCGACATATTATTCCGTGTAAATGTAGAAAAAAAAAGGAGACAAATGCGCGCGTGCGTTATACGACGCGTATACTTGTTGCACGATAAAGACATTCACCGTATTCACAGTTTCGCACGAAGGTATAATTAAGAAAGTATCTAAAGCGTTTTGTGTCTAACATATTAACTGTCGTGACTTCTATTTGAGACTGGCATTTGAAAGGACAGACGTCGCGTTTTGTTCCTTAAAGGCCGAAACGCAATTGAGCAATAATATACTTCAGCTGGAGAAAGGAGATAATCGATTTTATATATACACACACACACACACACACACACACACACACACACACACACACACACACACACACACACACACACACACACACACACACACACATACACACATATATATGTACAAAATACTAGTAGCAAAATAGGTGCCTGTAGATCAGTTATTTCACAGCTACTCGTGGAATAGACCGACGAATGCATGATAGACGGTATCAATATCTTGGATTGAGTAAAGAACGTATTGCCGCAATCTCGACGGCGGAGAGCGAGTCCTACCTTGTTCACCAGCGCCAGCCAGTCGACCTCAACGGGAAACCTCGTCGTGTTACCACACTCGTGTTCACACTTCCTCACTGATCGATTCGGATGGTAGCCCCTCTCGTTTACGCGCGTAACTCCACTGTCACTTTCGCCTAATGGGTTGCTCGCCGTTGCGAGCTCACAATTTTTTCCCGGCCAACCCCGCTGCTCTCGCTTTGCTTCGCGTGACCTATTTGATCGACCTCCGTGTCTTTAGATCTACTTAATTATTATCATCAAAACGCTAATGAGGTCAAAATGCGTGTTTCCCTAATAAGAGAGAGTCTTGAACTTACAATAAAACGTTTCTTCCCCCCTAATTATATAAATTTTGGTATATCTAAATTAATATTTTTGAAAATATCCATCTATTATCTCGATAATCGAGCACCTCTCCCCCTCCCCTCCCCTCTCCGTATCTTTTTATATTTTTTTCTGCTCTGCTTCTCAGTATAGCCTTCTTGTTCTCTTCTCCCGCTCGTGGAATCCCGCGATCGCGAGGAGAGCCAACCGGGACTCCCGATGACAATCAAGGTGTGTCACCTTGACGAGGCGCTATAAATTATCGTACAGTGGGAGTTCGTCAAAAGGGAGATCTCGCGATGGCTCGAGCCTATGGTCTCGGGAGAACTGACAGCAGCCTCCGCTCACCGGAGTAAGGTACACCCTTCTACTACTTCACCACTACAGCCTCTAGTGCTACTTCTACTACTACTACTAATGCTAGTCGCGCGCGCGGCGGATCGCTATCTCTCTCTTTCTGTAGTCTTGCGGTTGATCCGTTCGTGCTCTTTGGCTAGGTGTATCCCTCGCTCTCCCTGTCGCCCTCCGTGTCTCTTTTCTCTCTCTCTCTCTCTCTCTCTCTCTCTCTTTCTCTCTCTTTCTCCATCTCGCACCGACACCGATGCACATGCATGTATTCCCCTTTTCTCTTTCTTTCTCTCTCTTTTGTTCGCTTCGTTTGCGCCAATCTACCTTCGTTTTCTCTCGGCACTACTCGACCAACTGAACGTCCTTACCACACGCGAACGGCGCACCCACATGAGCTCGCCTCGGCCTCGTCGCTCGTGTTCGCACGCCGGCACCGGCGACGTGTGGAAGCCGGGGCACGCGTGTACGCGCATCCCGCGCGGCGTGTAAGAACGCCGGGGATGCTGCGGTAGAGACTACTATGTCGTCAGCGTCTACCGCTGCCGCTGCTGCTGCTGCGGACTGTAAGGACGGCTCTCGTGGGACCAGCAGGTTGCACCGCGCCTATTCACACCTCTTTTTCGCGCATTGTAATGCAGTCGGTGGTATCTATTGACGGCTAAGCTCATAGCTATAATAGATTATTTGCAATTATCTGAAAATGTTTTTTAATAAATTAATTTAATAAATTCAGGTAGACTGAACGTCGGAGATGTAATACAATTAAATGCAATTTTAATTAATGTTTGATTGATATTTTCTACTTTTTGGCAATTTTCATCTAAAACACAACTGTATAGTCGATGTTTGATTTAACGAATGCTTTTTGACAGTTCAGTATCAATAATGAATTTAAAATAGATTTATATCTTGACAAAAACATATCTTAATGCAATTATATTGTGTACATCAAAATTAATAAGATGCAATTAAGTACAGTCAATTATAACACGCGGATTTTTATCTGTATAATCCATTTGTATATTTTCATTGACGCGAGTATTCTTATCGAATCAATGCCAAACCTTTTGACAAAAAATTGTTCCGATAAATTCAAGATATTAGAGCTAAGCTAGATCAGATTACGTTAGATTAAAAATTGATTAAAAATCCGTATGTAATATGTAATTATTTGTGCTGTATCACTAGCTGTAAGCTAGATTTATATTAAATATTTAATTTTATAATAGTCATCACATTTTATTATTTGATTAACTTTATCGATTATTACGGCTTACTAATTTTAGACTAAAATTATAGTGTATATTCCGAATAAATTCAATTTGGTTAATCCGTGCCAATATAATATGTAATATGTCACAGTTAATTATATATTAAAAAATTAATTTTTTTTTATTGCTAAACAAACATGAATTTCAATTTCTACTAGGGAGATTAGAGATTTTCACCGGCATATAGTATGTTTCGCAATTTCAGTTAATCTTTATTGACGCCGCTACGAAAACGAAATGTGCATTTGGTAGCTTTAAGAGCAATTTTCAACAAAAAAAAACCACAAATCTGCAGTCGGTGAAGCTATAGTTGCAGACACGCCTTGCAGTCGCGAGAATATCAGGGTGTGACGAGAATAAACGGTAGTCAGCGTATACCCGTGTCTATTTCGAGTAGTCATTATTACTATGATTGTATGCTCCTGCAACCGGTTAAAACGTCCAGCAGAGCATTAAACTATGTTGTCAATGTTTAAAGAAGAGGAGAGAAACCGCATGCTTTCGACAATAACTTGTTTTTTTCAACGAAACACAGTATTGAGAAATTGCATGTAATAAAATTTTTGCATGTCATATAAGCTCATATTATCTTTAAAGAAGAAAAAAAATCATTGAATAAAAAAATAAAAAATAAGAACTCAAACAATAATAAAAACAATAATTTATGCGTAGCAAAAGGTGCGGCTTTATCTTCATTACGGTGCAAAAATCTATAAGCAAAGAACAATGTAATGTATGTAGTTAAATAAGTCTGCAATAAAGTGACTGGAGAAAATAGTAGAATAAAAGCTCATGGTTTGCCACCCGGTAAAGATTTCTTAAGACATGCTTCTTTGGCGAGAGGCGAAACACTCGTGATTACGCTCATTATCGCAGCATCGCATCTGAGCGTAATCTCGAATATAATTGCGGACACCTGACGAGAGCAGTTTCAGCAAGGGCGATTGCGCACTTGGTGTGCCACGTGCTAAGATAATTAAGTAAATCCCCTGCAACAAAATAAAACGGACGTCCATTATAATTCGTCGCGTAATTTTAATCGATTACATACTTATTATTATAACTTGTTTCCTAAATTAGTTACAAATGTTACTTAGCAAAGCTTTGTGATTGAAATTAATTTCTTTCCACATTATAATTTAAATTTTTCATTATACGTGTTTGATCTAAATTCTTAATAATCGTAGTTACTTCAAGCCATTACTCAATGAAATATTTTCTATTTATAGCTCCATAAGAATCACATTTATAATGTTCAATTAATACTCTATAGATTAGAAATTATTATCAACAATATTATTGAGATAATAAAGCACGATAGAGAGAGAGAGAGACATGTGCATCCTGAATTGCGAAGGAAGCAGGCTGATTCAGCGATGCATCAAAATTGACGAAATCGAGTCACCACGGCAGTCATTCGAAAGCCGAGTCCATTACACGGAGTCTACGCGCTCGTGAGTTTAGATTTAGGTGAATCTTGCAAATAAGCCTCTACCGTGCACTTGCCGTTTTGTTTCCTGGGTCATAAATATGCTCGCGAGGTGAACGAAACGGTTGGAGCGAGGGAAAAAGAGAAACGGGAGACACGGGGAGAAAAGGAGAAGAGAAGAGAGAGGAAAAGGAAGGGTTGGTCGAAGGGGAGGCGGGAGAGGGGACGGTGCAACATCGTATTTTCTGTTCGTTCATGCGGAATCGGCATGTCTTAGATATCGTTTGCGACCTTCCTCTCCCGGTGGCGGAGTCCGGCTACGGCTTCGGTTAACGGTTGTACCGTGTCGATGCTGTTCTCTTCTCGGTCCACGAAGTAAGGACGCGAAGTCGCGGGCCTTTTACGGCGCGCACGCTAAATCGTCGGAATATGTACCAATAGGAAGGCGATGGCCGGTATAACAACGGCGGATGCCGGCGCAAACGCGCGCACTGCAAAAGAAGCCGTTCATTATGCACCGCTGCGGCGATGGCAGCGACGATTGCATCCCGCGAATATCGGGGAGATACGCGCAACGACGCGATGCCGGCGGGAGGGCGAGTAAGTGAGAATTGCACGCGGTGCGACTCATCACCGAAGTCGCGTTTTCACATTCGTCGCGACAACCCGTTAGCACGTAAGTTTCCGATTTTCCTCCAATCACAAGTATATTATGCGCATACCGAAATATAATATGAAATACAAAGGGTCATCAAAATTTTGTAAAGAAAAAAGAAACGAATTATTACTTTCTACGTAACGGCAATGATAACTTTAGCTACCTTTGTAAAGTAACATTGCCAACTCTGCTTGTTAATATAAATGAAAAAAACCGAAATAAGGCATCTTTCATAAAATATTATAATCTAACGATAGAAACTAAGGGAAAAGAACATTTATAAATTATTCTTAAATTAGAAATATAATTTTAAATGTATGTTATTTTGATTGTAAGTAAATTATATTATTAAAACAATTTATGGCTAAATATTATCTTTTAATTATAATTAAAAAATATCTATTATTCAATATTTGTTTGTATAAATAATCTCTCTTTATTTGCGAGCATTCGTTGTTCATTTAAAAATTTTTTTTTTTTTTTTTATAGCGGCGTTGTAATAAAAATATAGTATACGTAATTTTCATAGACTCTCTCATGACAATACCCATCCCGATGCGTACGGCGGCATTTTCGATTTGCGACAATCTGAGGACAACGAGCTCCTCCATAATTTTCGATATTACTCCACGAGAGAGTCGCGCCGTAATCTCCATAGCGAAAAGAAACTCGCGCACGATGGGAGCGCGCGGCGTTCCCTGAATGGCGCAATAAAATTAGGCTACCATACATAATGCGTCCCGAGGCGCGCCACCGACAGACGGGACTCCCATACCTTCGCATTATCCCCGCGGTAATTCTCGGGTACGCGAAACGCATTAGTCATTTTCGCGTAGGGTGGAGAAGGCGCGGGGAGCAGGAGAATAAGGAGGAGGAGAAGGAGGAGAATGAAGAGAAGGTGGAAGAGGAGGAGGAGTAGGGAACTGACTTATATTCATCCACCTAATCCCCCTTTGATGATCAAAGATCCCCGACTGTTGGCGGCACCGTGGATGCGGGCAACAACGACCGCCACCACTGCGAGTCGTCGTCGTCGTCGCCGCCGCCGCCGCCGCCGCGTGCAGTTTCTTCTACGCTGCTGCACCGCATCGCGCCGTGGGGTAATACAGAAACGATCCGTGCACTTCCGACGAGCGATTCACGTTTTCCGCGGCGCGGCTACTTGGGAGGCGAGCCGCCGGTTGAATTAACTTAGCCTAACGCCTCGTTTGCCGCGGCTCCGCGTGCGCGCCTCTCCGGTTGCGTGCGCGTATGTATGTGAGCCTCGCATGCGTCTGATGCGTTTCGCGTACGTGTGTGCGATGCATGCGTCGACGTCGCGTATACGTACACGCATGGCAGACGCGTACACGCGTGGAAGGCGTTGTTCGTTCCTCGCGGTGGCAGCGGCCGCGCGAGAGAGCCCACTGGACAGGGGTAATAAAGCAACAAGACAATGACGGTGATTTACGCGGTCCTACGGCAAATGGGCTTACCCGTAGATTTTTGCGCGGGCAGCACGCGCGTCGGCGCGAGAGAAAGGTGGAGAGACTCCGCGCGCGATTTATTAATCTCGCCCGTGCGACACGCACGCAGATGCGACTCGAACTCGACTCGGCTCGACTCGGCTCGACTCAGCTTGACTGCAGCGGGACGACGCGGGACGACGCGGCGAGACCAGGTGCTCTGGGGGAGCGCTAAGGGATTATTTATTTAACGTAAAATACGCGACGATATATCTATCGAGCTCCACGAACGAGACCGGAAAATGCGATTAGAATATTTTTCGCGTATAATGCTACTACAAATGATTTTTCAAGAACTTCTTTCTCACTCACACTGTATAACATAAATAATGCATTAGTTAGTAATTAAGCAGAAGTTTATATAGGTACATAATTTTCTTTGCTTTTAACATAGAGTAAGAGATTTTATCGTATCTTATCATTGTGGTGCTAAAATGTTACATAGACAAATGTTGCGGTAGGTCAAACTGATCCGAATATTTTATAATCGGTTAATCTGATAAAATAAACTACCAAATATATATATATATATATATATATATATATATATATATATATATATAGTATATATATATGATGCACTTTTATTTATCATAATGTAACAAGTATGTAATAATATATAGATGTTTAAGAAAAATGTCTTGGATCATTATGATTTAGCCTCTCAATGACGCTGGATTAATACCAAAGATAAAAGACACTCTCGTTTACGAGTAAAAATTCTTACGTATATCGCTACCTGTAACTGTGATTTACAGTAGGCTTTTCTGCGACGAGCATAGCGTCAGCAGGTAATAGGCAGATTAAAATAATTATGATTACCATTTACAAATGCTTATATATGTATACATGTATTTAAATACATAAATAAGTGAATACATGATCAGTACATGTCAATAGAAACCTCCATGAAAGTGTAGAAGTGAGAATATCGGTATTTTAGACTTTAAATATGTTTGATATGTATTAATATTAATTTATCCGATATATCTAACATAATGTCATATGTCACGCGATATTCATTAAGTTTGTCGACGTTTACAGGAAGGCTGACTCGTAAAGAAAACTAGACACAATAGAGTTAATTAATGTAATTATTACCAATTATCAATAGAAATGCAACGAATAATTCTTCCGTACACTTATGTTAACTAATGCGAAAGAATTACTTCAAAATTATAGCATTATAAAATTGAAACAAACAACGTCATTTTGCTTTATGGAACGAGTATATCATTTTTTTTCTTAACGTGGATAATTGTAATGTTTATATAGAGAATTATTTTATACGTGTATAATTGAAGAATGCAATCAAAGAATTAAAAAAAACGCAACTGTTAGGCAATTAATAAAAACGTTTTAAATAAATTAATCAAATATGAAATAATTTTTAAAAAAGAATAGCTTTATCACACGAAATAACGAGGACACTGCCAATATTGGCTGCTTTCCAGCGTATACAGACGACCCTGAATTACACACTGTCGCCTGTGTTGCATAACTGGAAAGCACTCACTATCAGAAAAACAATTTGCAATTTATATTTTTATCGAATAAAATGCACGAACGTCATTATCCCAATACTTTAAGTAGTTTAATTTTTTAAATAAATGATAAATGCAGAAAAACACATTACAGTGTTTTTCTGACAAATTCTTAAAAAAGTACAATTTTAAGAAAATATTCCAAATGTTTGTTGAAGTTTATGTTTTTAAAATTCAAACAAATAGATTATTGTCAAATAATTAATTTTATCACAAATTATTTATGTTGAAGCTGACATATATTATAAATATTAATTCCAAGATAAATTTTAAAAAAAGTTGAATATATTTTAATGATGATCAAGTGCGTATGTATGCTCGGTGGGTTGAGAATAATTGAAGACGCAATAATAAAAGTGAAATTATTATTCATATTTTAATTATGGAAATGAATTTATATACATGTATAATTCTAAAAACTGACTGACCAATCACATCAAATGGCCACTTAATCAACACAAAGTCTAAAATTGTATGAAATGTCTTGAAGATACTTTGTAAAAGTAGTCTTTAAAACATTTAAAAAATGTCTAAAACGTTTTATCAGTTGCCAAATTTTAACTAATGTCCCGCTGGAAATCAATTATTTTGCTGGGAATCGTCGGAACTTGTCGAAGATCAATTATTACTATTCAAATTATTTCAGCCTAATATAGTTAATTTTGAATAAAATAATTTATATTTTACACTTATTTTAATGCGCATTCTTGCTTTATATTATATTAGTTACATTATGAAGCATTATATATTATATATTAATTATAGTATAACAAATTAATATTAAAATAACCAAATCTTAAAATTGCGTTAAAATATTTTTATTTGAAACGATTTAATCAGCCAAATGTTATTTATTTTTTTCCTTTTATTTATGATTATTAATGTACGCATTCTGTAAACATTTTAAAATACTCAAACAATAAAGAAGAACATACATATCATTTTTCCAAATTATCTTTGCTTATCTTTGTCACGTTCAGTTTATAAGGTGGTGGCACTAGTATAAATTGCATTTCGTTTCCGCGTTGGCATACTGATAAAACGTACTTTGAAGTTCGCAATATATTTGTTTAAAATGTTACCGTCGATTGCATATTCTTACATTCTGTTATTTTTTATGACAAATGTAGCATCTGGCCAATTCGATTATTGTCCTTGTAAGTATGCAAACTTATCCACATATTGTTTGATGTTATCCACATATTTTTTGATATTATTTTTAATAAACATCGAGAATAATAACGTTAAATACACTCTATCATTCAGGTGTCTCACCAGATTCAACATTTGCGATTGGTGTTAACCTGCTCTATTATAAATGGTCAGTATTAATAAAAAAAATTTCAAACCATTATAAAAAATAGTAATGCTTTATATAAATATTTTTCAGTAATAATGCAACGGATCCTTCTGATAGAATCTCCTATAGTATTACGGAGCCAGAAAATATAATAAACGTACTAGATCCAACTAAACAAACAAATATTTTCATTTTTGGATGGCAGCTATACCCAGATCACATTCTTGTCCAGTATATGATGGAAGGTATTGCATTTGAAATAGACAAATAGATTATTATTAAATCAATGAAAAACTGTGCAAATTAAAATTTGTTTGCATCATTAGCTCTTTGTAACGGAAAAACGACCAACGTTGTGTTACTTGATTGGAGCAAGTATTCTTCTGGTTTTTACTTGACCGTTTTTAATAACGCCCAAGGAGTAGGAGTATTATTTGCTCAATGTTTACAAAAACTCGTAAATTCCGGTCTCGATGTATCTACAATTTATATCATTGGGTTTTCACTAGGCGCTCATATAGCTGGCATTGCTGGCAAATGCAATAAGAACTTTCAGTTAATTCGCATCACAGGTATATGATTAAATTATCTTTAAAATGCATGTGTTTTATTTTTATGGTTAATTTTTGTTATTTTTTAATATTTGATTTTCAAGTAACGATATTTTTCATTTTTTATTCATCTTCATTTATCAAATCAATAACAAATCCGCAAAAGAAATTTGTAGTTTTGTACGATGCAAATAACTTTAAGATTATCCTAAAATGTTCTTCAAAGTAAAATTATCGTTTATAGGATTGGATCCTGCAAATCGTTATATTCCGGCGGTATCAAATAATACTATTTTAAAAGGATGCTATCTTACGCCTGACGCTGCGAAATGTGTCGATGTTATCCACACGGATATGGGTTTCTATGGCACCCCCGCGCTACCCTATACGGGAACAGTGGAATTTTTTGCAAATGGTGGTTGTCGTTATCAACCTAATTGCACATCACCCATTCCAGCGTCACTTAACATCAGCGAATATGAAAGTAATAATTAATACGACTAAATATAATATCAATACGTTACAGTATAAATATAGTATCAAGTTACTGCAGTAAATATTATATTTCGATTTTCGATAAATAGTTATTTTTGTTATATACGATTGATACAATTGAAAAGTTAACAATATTTTGAAAAATGTTAATATAAAATTCTTTGTCAACATTTATTTCTATTTTTCGGTCATCTAGAAGTGTATACTTTTATTTTATCAGGATTTAATTTAATTTCTCATATTTTTATAAATAAAAGAGGAAAAAAAAATTTTTTGAATTCTTAGAAATAATTTGTGCAATAATCGCAATTGAATTTTTAGGATTTATTGTTTGAACTCATCATATATTAATTTTATTAATATAGTAATTTATCACTTTGAGTTTAATAAACTTTTTGGAAAATTATTTAAATAAATATACTAAATTAACTGTATTGAAGTTTTAAAGAATTAGATTATTTGTTCTTTGATCTAATTGTTCTTTTTATGTTAGAACAAGATCTCTGCAGTCATAGAAGAGTAATGTTTCTGTTTATAACATCGATTTATAATTCTACCAAAATTATGGCATGTAAATTTAATGATTATATCCTGAATAAGGAATGTAATGCAACTCCCATTGGATACGCATTGAAAGACGCATGCAATGTGTAAGATAATTGATATTCTAATTATTTTTGTTTAATATTATTATAAATATTATTACTAATTTTTGCAACCAATCTATTTTTTTGCAGAACCGGAAACTATTATTTCAATGCAGGAGTCGAGCCCTATTATTACTAAATATTTGTTGTAATGTAATAAAAAAAGGTTTATTGTAATTAAATACAGTTGTTATTGAATGAAGAATATATAAAAAAATTAGTTGCAAATAAAAAAAATTGTGTGTCTTAAATTTCCATTATAACATATAGATAAAACTTCAGCAGCGTAACTAATTTTAATAATCTGTAGGTATTATAGATAAAGATTACAAAAATTTAGCGTCAGCAGACATTTTAATGGCTATGGTAGCACGCGTTGAAATCATTAGCTATAACTTCACTGTAGGAATACAAGTTTTGGTGTTTTTGATAATATTGTACATGCCATTGCAGATCCGGATATCAAATTCTTGTCCTCTGAATTAATTTTTAGGTAGAAATAAAAAAAATTGTATTTGTCGAAATTTGTTTTATTTACTCTTATTATGGAGTCTAAATTTGGAGCTTTAATTTTGAAAAATCCTTTCAAAAAATAACATTTTCTTGTTTGAAAAATCTTCTTGTTCAAAGAAGGAAATTCACAAAAATGAAAAATATTATAATGCTGCTTTTATTCCGTTCCCTGTGACTCTTATAAGAAATATTCCATCTCTGTACCGTGTATTATTTGCGGATAAGCGACTTGTTGCTACATCTCTAATTGAAATAGCAAAAATTTTTTTAATATGTAATAATCTATTAATAATATATTTAATAATTTAATTTTAATAATTTTTTAGTAAAACCTTTTGATATTGCATATGATATTGCTCAACTGATTTTTAATGATTGCAAAGAATTTGTAACATAAGAAAATGATTAGATAAAAGAATTGATTAATGTAATTTTTTAAAACTTTATATTAATTTGAAACGCGATATGAAACGAATATATATCTCCTCTCTATAATATATATTTCCCTTTCTATACAGCACATTACGACATAAACTAAATTATAAGTTGTTTCTCGCATAAGCGTAGGCTTATAGAAAATTTGATTGGACTATGCTAGTGCGCACTGATACGCCCAAGCTAATAAATTATTCCAAACAATTTGCTAAATCATTGCTGTATTAATTCGCTTATTAATTCCCATTTTCGCAAATATTTATTAAATATTTTAAATATAAATATACAAAGAATCATAATGAAAAAAGATAAAATTACATAATTTGTAATCCTACTAACTAAAATCATGATTGGCAAAATTCTACATTTTTTTTATGTCAATAATAAAACTGATGTCAATAATAAAAGTCGATTTTTATTAGTATTTAAAAAAAAACTGGCAAAAACTTTCAAGGCAGTTTTTTTGCTTGTGCGCTTTAATGATGAATTATGCAAATTTATTGTCACAATAATTATTACGATAACGACATTATCGATTTCTGGAGAATGCAAATACCCAAAAATGTAAAAAAATTGTTTATTTTCCAATACGTTTAATATATTTTCTGATGTTATGATACGATAGACGATTTAATTTAGTATAACGTTAAATTTGTCAAATTCGAAGTTACTACATAACTAATAAATTATATACTTATAGTTTTTAAATAATTTTTTATCTAGATACTGTGATAAACATGTACCTATATCAATCTAGAATAAAGTAAATATTTAATATGGAATAGTTAATATTAATAATATTTAAATTAATATTACTATGCACAGAAAAACATTGGTTGAATTAATCTGAAATATGAATAAAACAAGTATAATATTTGCATTCCTATCTCTGAAAAATATTCTATATTATTTGAATGCATGTCTTGGTGTGGACAAATAAAATCTTTCTATCATTTATTTTATATCTTTTATTTAAAATTTTTTGTATACTTAACCATTTCAAATTATTAACACTAAGTCCATGCATGTTGCCGTAAATTATCTTATCTTTTTCATATTTAATTTGCGTGGAGACCTATGCTACTTATATAAATTATGTTGACATTGAGTTTCTTTTTCAAAATTAAAATCTACATTAAAAATGTTTATCTTGGAGCTCTTAAATATTTTACTTTTGTAAAATGTTAACATTGATTGTATATTATCATGTTTTGCTACTTTTTATGACAAGGATCATTTCTAGTTAATTGGATTGCTCCTGTAAATATGCACTGTTTTCTGTCTATTTTTGTAACATTACGTAACATTACAAATGCTAATTGAACGCATTCTATTATTCAGATGATCTATCGGAATCAGAATTTGTAATTGGCATCAACCTGCTCTATTATAAGCGGTTAGTATAAATGTAAAAATGTCCAAATCGTAATGAGCAGTAATAATGTGAGTAAAAGAATTTTTTTCAGTAATAATAAAACCCCTTCTACGATTGTCTATTTTATCATAACATCAGAAAATATATTAAACGTATTAGAAAATAAACAAACAATTTTTTACATTTTTGGGTATTTGTATTCTCCAGAAATCGATAATGTAGTTATCGTAATAATTATTGTGACAATACATTTGCATAATTCATCATTAAAGCGCACAAACGAAAAAACTGCCTTGAAAGTTTTTGCCAGTTTTTTCTAAAAAATACTAATAAAAATTGGCTTTTATTATTGATATGGATTTTATAAAAAAAAATGTAGAATTTTGCCAATCACGATTTTAATTGGAAGGATTACAAATTATGTAATTTTATCTCTTTTTATGATTCTTCGTATATTTATATTTAAAATATTTAATAAATGTTTGCAGAAATGGGAATTAATAAGTGAATTAATACAGCGATGATTTAGCGAATTTTTTGGAATAATTTATTAGCTTGGGCGTACCAGTGCGCACTAGTATAGTCCAATCAAATTCGCTATAAGCCTACGCTTATGCAAGAAACAACTCATAATTTAGTTTATGTCGTAATGTACTGTATAGAGAGGGAGATATACGAGTATATTATAGGGAGGAGATATATATTGCGTTACAAATCGAGTTATCGTGTAGAACGGCATACTGATACGATTCAGTCGACACCTGGACTGAAAGCGTGCTTGTTGTTGTTTGAGCAATTTCTTTCATTTTAAATGTTATCCTCAATTATATATCTATACGTTCTATTAATTTTTGTGACAAGAATAAAACATGGCCAATCTTTGTGTTCTTGTAAATACTAATTTTTCACATATTTCTACAAACATCGAGCATACATATTAACGTTGTACACATATTCTTCAGGTAATCAACCGGATTTAGATTTTGCAACCGGTGTTAATCTGCTTTACTACAAATGGTTTGTATCCACAACAAAAGATCTAAATAATAATTAGCAATAATAATCAGTGTAATAATAAAAATAATGAGTACGCGCTTCTCACAATCAGTAATAGTGAAATTCCTGCAACAATTGCTTATCCCATCACAGTGCCACAGACGTTACTCAAAGTGTTGGATGATAATAAACGGACAATTTTTTACGTTTATGGATATGAGCAATTTCCAGAGAACAACAATGTTCAGATAATGATGAAAGGTATTGTATTTAAAGCGTTTATGTGTTAGAATAGATTAAGAAATCAGCAAGAAACAATTAACATATGTTTACATTATTAGCGCTTTGTTACGGGAGAACGGACAACGTTGTGCTACTCGACTGGAGTAAATATTCTAATGGCACTTACGCGTCCGTTTTCAGAAACGCTGAAAAAGTAGGAAGTTTATTCGCACAAAGTATACAACTACTCGTGGAAAGTGGCCTGGACGTATCAAAAATTTACATTATTGCGCACTCCTTGGGTGCTCATATAGCTGGCTTTGTGGGTAAATGCAACACCTTCAAGATACCTCGCATCACAGGTATTTAATTATAATAAATAATCTTGAATATGCATGTGCTTTATTTTTATTTTTAATAGTTTTTATTATTTTAAATAATTGGTTCTTAAGTATCGATCGTATTTTTTACATTTATATTTTTCTTTATTTATTACGTTAACGTGAGGAGTTGGCAAGTAACCTGTTAAAGAAAAAACATATTACGAAAAAAACCTGTTTTTACTGTATTCAGAAAAAGTAAAACGAGCAATATTTATTATAGTTTTTAAAGCAAGAAATCTGATGGTGCTAGTTAAAATTTGTAGTTTTATATGATGCATGTATCATTCGTGGATCTTAAAACGTTTCGCAATGTAAAAATTATTGTTTGCAGGATTGGATCCTGCGAATCCTATTTTTTATCTTCCCGGATGTTATCTCACGCGTAACGACGCGATGTGGGTCGATGTTATCCACACGGACAAAGGTGGATATGGTACCCCAACATCTATGGGGACCGCGGACTATTACGTGAACGGTGGAACGCGTCCTCAACCTGGTTGCAAATTGTTTGCCTTACCGTTAAGCGATACCGGTAATAATAATCAATGCAATTAAACGGCATTATCAACTCTTTGCAGTAAATTAATTTCAACAGATTATTGTGAACAGATGAATACATTGTTAAATATGTATTTAATCTTGAGGAGATTGAGGTATCTGACAGATACATACAAAAATATATATGTTTTTAAATTTTTAAACAAACTCGGCTCCAAACAGTAGCTTTATGCAGTTATTTTGCAAAAATTATTATCGCTCTGTAACTTTTACACTATTGTATTTCTTAAATACACCGAGATTCTACAAGTAATTTTTTAGGACCGCAATCTTTGCAGGGTTGATGTTAATATTCATTGCTTCATATGTTAAAAGTAATTACTAACATTGAGAAAAATTTAATGAAATTGAAAATTGTAAAGATAATTTATTGATTGAAATTATTTTGACTGCTTCATATGTTTGGGAAACTATACCGAGATTGTTTAAATTACATCAAACGTATCTTGATAATATTGTAAAGAGTCAATTTATCAAAGATTTCTTCTAATTGTTTTTTTTTTGCTAGATTTCTGTAGTCATCAAAAATCAGTCGTACTCTATGCAAAATTGAAACGTCATCCTATGAAATTTGTGGCAAAGGAGTGTTTTTCTTTTATTCACTATAAATTAAATAATTGCTATAAAATTTGGAAGATCGATATTGGATATGCAGCACAAAACATGTAAGATAATATTTAACATTTTACTGTTTTTATATAGTAATAAAAAACATGAACATTTAACAATTTTTTGCAGACGTGGATCATTTTACTTTAGTATAAAGGATATATAGCGATTATTGTTCTGCATTCACTAATTCAAGGTTTGTAAAAAGTGTAATAACAGTATTTTTTTGCATTAAACGAGTGTAGTACCCAAATTTACAAAATGATTTTTTTTTATTCTTCAAATTATCTAACGACTCAACGTCAACATTTCTAAATAAAAAAATGTAGTTTTTAAATTATATTTAAAAATATAAGCAACTATTATTTAGAGAAATATAAATGGTTAATAAAATTTTATACTTACTAATTTAAACAAATGTTAATATATGTATAAAATTGAAAAACTATATATTCTACAAATTAATTAAAATTAGAAGTCCTAATGAGATTAGATCAAAGTTCATTATGATTCTAGCTAGAGCAAATCAAGTCAAACATTAATATCTATTAGAATTTGCGAGCTCAACGTTGTAATTATACGTGCATGCAATACGCATTCTAATTACTCGATTAATATTCACAGCTTAGCTGATGTTGATTTTTATTGCTAAACAGGTTTATTTTTTAGTTTTATGTCAACATATTACATAAATTGTCAGCAATCATCACAAATTACAGTTAAAAATTTTTATGTATATTTGACATTATAATCAGTATTTTTAAAAAACTTAACATTTTTTAATATTTGATTCTACTTACGGTACTATTTTAAACAAGATGTGTGAAATATATAATAATAGAATATCAGTAAAATATAAGAAAACAAATAAAAAAGAGCATATTGTCGTGAAATTTATTATTATTAACATTAATCTTGTCTCAAACGATAAAATAAAATTATTTACATAGACGTACAAATTCTAGTCAAGTTAATGAACATTAAAAAAAGATAATAAAGAAATAGAATACCAGTTTAATACTGTTGCGTAAAAGATATCAATAGAAAAATACCGACTCATGAGTGCTATTATCTACAATAGTACAATCATGAAACTGTTACAAGTTACTATCTTTCACGAGAATCACTCAGATTTATGTTAATATCGGAGCTAATTTCATGCAAGACTGTAAAGTAAAACGATGGAATTTCAGCGTTGGCAACTAAATACCTGTGCCAACATACTTATGTTTCTTTGGAACAAGATTATTCGACAGTTTTAATATTATTCGAAGCGCTTGTCGCAATCTGTTTTTTTTTTCAATAGGAAAAAACTGATAACAAAATCCAGCATAATAAATTTTGGAAAGAATATATCAATATTTATCACATGAATATTTATCGATACTTTATTCACGAATGTTTATAATTATAAAGCTGTGATGTACAGGTCGTATATTTAACGGAGCAGGATATTATGAGCCGTATGTGCGGATTACTAACCCGTTATTATAAGTATAATTATTCTCGTTATGCGCAATTTCTCAGCCGGTCGCTAGATCCGCAGTCATATATGCAATGCGTCGCATAAACACACTCGGCGTTCTCAGCAAGAGATATCGTCACTAATCCCTGTTTAATGAGAGCCCTAACGGGGAACTTTGATTACTGGCGAGCGACACGTATTAGAATCAAGTGAACCCATAAAATAAGTCGCGGTAGCTGAACTCCATTTGTCGCTCTCTCGGAGATGATTTATAGAGTGGAACAAAGCAAGTTCCTTGTACAATTTTTGCGCCATTATTTTTGTCGCCTTGTGCGTGTCATTTGCATGAAAAATATTTCAAAGTATAAACAAGTTTCTGCTGCTGCTGTTTCTTAATTATTTAATCGATATGTGTGTTAAAATTTTATTTAAAATTTTACGAACAGATTTTACAAGTTTGCAAACTTTGCTCTAGATTAATTAGAACTATGAATAATAAATCAATAACCGTGAAATGATGACAAAATGCTATAAATATTGTAACACTGTAATATAAGAGAGAATTACCTGCGTAAGGGCAATCGAATTAATTTTTTTTTTTTTTTAATTGTTAGTGTCAAATGAAAAGATTATTTGAGTCCGTAGATTTATTGGTAGAAATAAAATATATAATATATATAATATATATATATATATATAATATATATAATATAATTTAAAAATAGAGGAAAACAACTTCAGATTAAAACGTACCATTTAAACTTAATTACGACAATTATACCATACAAAGTAAATTGAGCAATTTTGAAAAGACGCATTTACGTACGCAGGAGAGTAAAAGTATCGGTTTCTTCGAATATTTCCTGGCATTGAAAACAAATAGCGTATCTACCATCCTGTCTGCCGCGATTAAATCTCTTGCCTTTGTTTCGAATTCATAAATGGCACTTCCGCCCACGTTCCACAGGCAACTCTGAGAGGAACTGTGGATCAATTTGGTAGATTGACGCACGAGTGACCGATTATAATTTCATATCGAACGCTGGCCGTCATGAATAATAGATTCAGATTGTTTTCATCCCCGATACTCTCGCCGATCGAACCTCCCATCGCGAGTGCTCGTTCGCATTCCGCAGATTTCTTGTGTCCCCAAAAGGTATCCGGATCTAAATATAAATAACCGTTGCATTTATGCAAGTGGCTGTTATTATGGAGTGATGCATAAATTGTAATATATAAACAAGTTAAAATCGAGCTATCGAAGGTACTGACCTTAGAACTGTCAGAAGTTGAACAATATTGTTATACTTTTAAAATGACGACAGCAGATATTGCTTTGTTTTCCCCTTTAAACGGTCGTGTTGAAGGAGTTTTTGACGTAAAAATTTCTCGCGTTTGCCATTCGTTGCGTTTCCAACCACCCAATCTACCAATTATTTGCAAAGATACGAGCAACACATAATTTGACTCTTTCTCTCTTCTTCTCTGTCTATCTCTTGCTGCACTTACGAATCTCTCTCTTTTCGTATTCATCTGGGTTACCACTTGCCACCACGCGCCGAGAGCGTCGCGTGCAGCGGCATGTTAACTGTAGTGTTGTAAAGCAGATTTCATTTAAAGCGGCACAACGGAGGCGGAAAGGCCGTAAGAAAAAGAAAGAGATACACGGAGAGAACGCATGTGGTCAGGCTATGTAATTTTCATTCGCACTCGTGGCTACGTTTAACCGCGACTGGGGCAAAATAACGCTTAATGGAATACCTATACAGGGCGATTCACGGTTAAGTCAAGAAGCTATGCATGCAAAGAGTCTCGTAAGAGTAAAGACAAAAATATGATTGAATGCATAATTTCGAATATCCGAAAGGAATGAGATTATTTAAATGCAATAAAGTTTTCTTTGATATCAAGTTCTCTTTTTACTAACAATAAGATATAAACGGGCTCATTTGCTGTCCCCTAAAAATTTAGTGAAAATAATTTTTTTTAACAATAATAAATTTATAGTGACATATTGTACGAATTTTGTGCTTAAAATTTTGAAAACTGAAAATTATTTAAATTTAATATTAGAATCAATACAGATACAGTCTCGACCGTACTTGATTTTCGTAGTTATTTGTGACTATATTTAAACAGTTTAATTCAAATTATTGTTAAAATTTATTTATTCTTTTAGTAACAATAGAGGACATACTTTCGTAATTAAGAATGCTAATATATTTAATAAATCATTGTAAAGAATTTTAACATTTTAATAATAAAGAGACTTGAATTTTTATTTTTTAAATATTTGCCATTTATTTTAATCCTTAAAAATTAGCAAAATTTTATTATTTTTCTTGGTTTGTCATTCTCAACTTTAAGTTTTAAGTAAAAGACTTCGATCCAGCCATGTATCATCCTGTAGCAATGATTCGACCGAGCAGAGTACCGGCAACGGAGGTAGGACGATTTCAAGTTGAGAGTCGCGACCGGATATTCTTTTCGTCTTTAGTATTATTAGCAGCAAATTAAAAGCCGGCCCTCAGAGGTCGAGAGTGATGCGTTTTGCACGCAAACGAATTCTAAGTCGTTGAAATGCTCTTGGTGAACGAATGCCCGCCGGGTCGTTATTTTCAATCGTGCAACGCTAAATGCGGCTGTCCGATCGTCGTGCCTTGTTAACCTCGAATTTCTATCTCCGTTTCCGTCGAATAAAATCAGATTAGGCGTAAATGCGCGTTAAATATAAGTGGCATTATTAGCCTTGTAAGCATTGATATAAAACGAGAGAATGTTTTATAGACATCTTGTTTAATTTTAACTTTATTTTTAAATTATTCATTATTTTTTTCAAATGTTGTATATTTTGCATACAGTTAAAAAATTTTATCTTCAATCATAAATTAATTATTTCAATCTCATTTTAAACTTGTTTTTAACTATAAAAAGTATTTAACTGTAAAAAATAATTATACAGCCACGCGTGCGCTAAATTTTATTAATTTATGTTGTAATTGTGTAAATTTGCTTCAATATACGAAAGTTTAATAGTTTGTTGGTAAAAACTGAAAATAATGTAGCAAAGATCACCAATGGCTTTGAGATAGAATATGACAGAATAAAATCGGAATTTTCTTTTATATTGCACTCATCTCGTAATGAAGATCGTGTCGAACATCTGTTATAATAAGCTCGATATATCACACGTGTACGAAGATCACCCCCTCGTGATTTATTACACATTATACCTGAGCATTATCGGACTGCGCATCGCGCAGCTTCAACGCGGCGCCTCACATGACGTCCATCAAGAAGCGATAATTAAAAAGAACATGGTTTAAATCGCCTAGACGTGCACGAGATCGGCCATCTGCTTCGCGCAGATTAGAATAAGAATGGCATAAGTCATGCTTACTATGAAATTTTGCTATCGAAGCGTGGAGGAGCCGAGTTAGAAGATCGTACTCGTAACTTTGCCATCTATTTAATTTTGAGAATTGAAAAATACAAATTGAAGACATTTTTGGAGAAATTATCCAGCAAAATCATTGTTACAATTTCTTATAAATTCTTGTATTATATAACGTTAAGTACCTTGATAATTAAATTCTGACTACTTATTCTCAAAAATCTATTTGTATGTAAATAAGCAATACAATAAACTCTCTCTTTATCTAACTTTTAAAATAAATATTTAATTTTTTATAATTTACCTATACCTCAATGTGAGGTATAGGTAGCTACTTTCATATTTTAATTAGAGTTTTTTTTTCGGATTTTGAAAAGTTTCTCGCGAAAGTTTTAAAAGTGACGATGTTTCTTACTAACAACATGAATTTAAAACACTTTTAGGATCTATTTAATTATTTTCGAAGATTGCTCTTTCAAAACTGCATACATAATTCAAAATGATTTAATGCTCATTCTTCATTCATGCGATCGTCATTGACGTAATTGCCAAGCGAGAGTATGAAGGAGAGAGAGAGAGACAGAGTTCTCTATTGCGTCGCACACAATAATGCACTTTGACTCCGATGCACTTACCATCGCCACTCGAGAATTGAACGAGAATCCGCTCCTCAACCGAGAGAAAGAGAGAGAGAGAGAGAGAGAGAGAGAGAGAGAGAGAAAGAGTAAGAGAGAGGGAGGGGGCTGGTCTCTTTTCTCCACAGGGCATATTTCTTTGATCTCGATTTTTGTCCCGCCTCGCCACCCCTTTCGCCTCACTCTTCCTTTTATCCGCGAAGAGCTCAAGACCGGTTAATCCAGATTAACTTTGAGTTCGAGCATATACAATACATGTACATACGCATACACAACAGTGCGCATATCGTACATATTGATAGATATACGAAGTGTAAAAATCTCATGTGTCTAGACAGATTCGCGGGGCTTCCACTGCTAGAAAGTCTTTTCCTACAGTGGAAGTTTTTGAAAATGTACGTGTGTAATAGGGATTATATTAATTATTGTATTATCTATTTTATAATGTATATGTGTAATATATTTGCTAATAATGTTATAATAATTTTATTACAATATATGGGTATTAAATATTCATAAAAATTAAAAAAAATATTTTTAATATTTATTTTTAAAGAGAATATTTTTAAAAAACTTTTTTTATTGAATGTTGGGCGAGAATCTGTTATGAAACAAATTTATTTAGAATTTTTGTAGTTTTTATGATAAAAATAATTTTCTATTACATTCTTTTACAATAATTATTAATATTAATAGAGTAAGCACAAACTATATTTATTTATGGATGTCTTGTTTTCTTCACTTTATAAAAAAGTGTTTTATTACGTGCTACATTACACACAAAGAAAAGTTGAAAAACAGATTATAGACGGTGTCCTCGAACCCCACTCAGTACTTCGTATATTGGTTGCGTGCATTGGTTGCACGCGTCACCCATCGCATCAATTTCTGCAACCCTGACCCGAGTTTTGCATCAAATGACGAACATTGTAACGCTCAATGCGCTTTAACGAGAATGCGTGTGCGACGGTTGGCCGCGAGGGTAAGATACTTTACGTACAGGTCCTTGGAAGCCGGTAACGCGATTACGCGAGATCCCGGCGAGATCCGATCTCGACGACGGGATTAAAGGCAATCGCGAGGCGATCGAGAACCGCCATTGGGTAATAAATGCGGCACATAATGAACCGCCTTTATCTAGCGAACTCGTTGAAAGCCGCCGCCGTTCGTGAATGTAAATTTATTCTCCGTGCGTAACACTGTTGCGTTTTGCCCCCAAGGATAGCGCAAGTACGGCGAAATCTCGCTCACATTAGACAAGACACTACAATATCTAGATGCCGAATAAAATAAATTACTATTCTGAAATTTTACTGCGCCATATCTTGGAATTTTTGCAACGAAGTGTAATAAAATACAAAAATAATCAATGACAAAATTAATATTACGAATAGGTGAAATAAGAAATCGCGTTATTGAAAATTAAATTAAATGAGTTATTAAATGAAAAAATTTTGACTTGTTCTTAAAATTGTGACGGGAACAGAGCAGTGTGCAAATGGCGCAATTCATCTTCAATATCGCTCTCAATTTTATATATTTATTGGACTTTCGCGGTTGATTTGAAAGCATTAAAAATGTAAAAACAAAAAAAAATTTATCTCTCTGTGTGTGTTTATTTATTCATACACAAACAACCTTTTACTTAATTTTCGGCCATTTAAATCTTTCCATTCCCAGTAAGACATACGAGTCTAAATGCTAATCCAATCGTGTGTGTATTTTCTAATATACATATAGAAAATTTCTTCAACTTTCGTTACGTATAGTACTCTCTGTAATAAACTCACTAAACAGAGATAACAGACGCGAACACATAAAAGAACACGCGCATCTGTCAAGTACCAACAGTGTTCTGAGTTTAAACGAGTCCTAGAAGCGCGCATAATTTACAATTAGTTGCACTGATATGCATTCATTCGCGAGACACACGCTACTTCTCATGGTGAAACAACGAGCCTGTTCAGGATCACCATCTAGGGATGAACGACGAAGCAATGTAGCTCTCTCGAGCTCTCGGCGATCACCAAAACCTGTCCAACACTCCGAGTGACTTCGACATTTTTCACGGATCGTCCTCGATAGCGACCCACGCGCCTGAGCTACGTCCAGTTCTCGAAGTGGACCTTTTCCAAGGTTAGTGACGTGTGGGCCGCTAGAGAGAACACTGACGAAGTGCACTTTGTTGCGAAAGCACTTACGACCGTCGCGCATGTCGCGTGACGTTTTGACATCGCGATGCGAATGCAATCTCCGGATTGCGACGAGATTTTTAACATTAAACGACCATAAAAATTGCGTCATTTCATACAGCCGGCTTAACGGTCAATGAATTCTATGCGATGACATGGTGACACATCTTATTAAAATTAGTGTTCACTTAACTTTGAAAAAGAATTACGCAACATTATATATTATATAATATTTTATGCATGTAATTATTTGATGCATCGGTAATTAACGGATAAATTAGATTTTTATTTGAGTGAATTAAAGTTGATTTAAACTGTTGAAACACAGGTGAAGAAAACACAATTGCAAGTATGTGTTATACGTTTCTAGTTAAATTATAAATGAAAGTCTTTTTAAGTCATCCTTCAAATTTATTATAAGAAGTAAAAATTGTAAACGACTTGTATGATTAATCAAAATAATTTTATAAATAATCACAAACTTTTTGTTGACTTGTTAATTTACTTGAAAATTTGAAATAAATATAGAGAATAATTGTTTGCAATAAATTACATAATTTATTATTATTTGTACATCTTTTTATTCTTTGATCATTGATTCATGTAGGTACAATTACTTTTTGGATGATGACTTTCGCTAAAAAAAGTTCTCAATTTTCTTTAAATACTCGGAGATTAACAATTGATATGCGTTACAAATGAAAAGAAAATCCTCATGCAGTTTATAATTAGAAACTTGGAAGTGAGAAAATGAAGCGCGATTGGACTCGACCATCCGACACGCTAAATCAACTAGTACCCTATCGTGGTTCGAGTATGTTCATGCGATTATGCAAATCCGCGACACGCGCGGCGAAGTCGGACCGTGATGCGCGTGTTCTCGGTCATTGATTAAATTATGATCTGGATCGTACGCATATCCAGCGTGCGTGGACGACCCGAGTTTGATCGTAGAGTTCGCAACCGGGGCTAGGGAGGCGTTAATTAAATTCAATGCGGCTCAGATTCGCGCGGACGCGCGCGTCCGGTCACGACGGCGTCTGTCAGGCGCGATGCGCGATGCGCTCTGTATAAGGCGTCGTTCCCGATATTAATGATAGCAACGCATCGCTGGTAATGAACACATGCGCGACCTGTCCCGCCCACGTGCGAGAGCGGCAACGGATTATCCGGACGGCTCCGCGCGTCGTAACGCGCGGGCGACTGCTCTCTCGCGCGGATTTGCATGGGGAAACTGACCGTCTGGATGAAGATTTATCAGCCCGAGAGAATTTGAACGTTTCGAGTTTGGAGTTATCGATGAGTTAACGACGCAATCATTGATATGAAGAGAAGAAATATAAAGTTTTTGTTTTAACCTTGAGCAATCAACTAAGAAAATATTTAATTTCGTACATTTAATAAATGACAGTGTAATCGTAGCAAGCGAGATAAAGATTCTTGAAAGAAAATGGATTATAATATCACGAGATAATAGAAAAAAATTTTTTCTTTAATATTAGCACATCGGTGTTAATATTTATAAGAAGAGAAGAAAGAATGTAGTAATTTATTTTTTATGTAATTAAAAATTTAATGACATTTCTATATATTGCTTCAATATTTTAACTATATTTTCAGATAGCGTGTGCAAAGCTAATTAATTTTTATTCTTTGCACTGGTAAATAGTTGTAGAAAAATGCTAATTTTATGTAAGCATATATATATAATAAATAAATGTATGTAACTGTATATAATATTTTCTATAATGCTTTTATAAAAAACTGCAATAGATATAAACAAGTGGATCGTGTGAATTGAAGAGTTACGTGTAAGATATTCAGGCTATAAAATTTTAAATTTATGCTATAACATCAATGATCAGCTCTTCTTAAACGCAATATAATTAAACGATAATTCAAAATGATGTGGAAAATGACTGAAATACAATGTTCTCTTTCGCTTTCTACATTATATAATACTATCACATACAATTAAAATTATTTAATTTTGATTTGCTATTACATTATTTACATTAATGTGTAAAATTATTATAGATTTAAAAACCAATATTTTTTAATATAAATTATTTATTTTTCGAAAGTATATATTTAAATTATTTAAAACTGATTTTCATAATTACAGGAAATTTGATTGAACTCTTTATTAAAAAATTAGAATCTAATTATTTGAAAATATTGATACTTTATTTAGTCAAAGGACAAGTTAAATTTCGAATTACGTATTGGACTATTATTTTATTGTATTAATTGTTTAAAATTTTCTTTCTAATTTTATGGAAATTATAAGAAACTGATATTAAAGAAGATTGATGTTGCAGAAAAATTTGTTTCTCAGAAATACCATAAAAGATATTCATGGTATACCAACCGAATAAAACTGACCTATCCACGTCTGCGATTAGTCTACGAACTATGAGCGAGCCATAAGTTTCCCCTTGGCGTCTGTCGATCCGCGGCGTAAGATGAGTCGATCATTGCGAGTGATATCGCTTGCCATAAGGCATTCAAGTTCATTAAGTATCATTCAAGAACGGCCCTATTATGTGCTCACGCTCGGTAGGTGCGCGCAATTTCTTCTTCGCGGCATGCAATCCGACCGATTCATGCGTTATGTCGGGATTACATTCGCAACATTTCGTTATTTACGTCCGATATTTACGAGTTTCGATTCTCAGAATGAAGCACAGTCAAAGAATTCGATATAGATAAGCGTAATGAGAACGTACGGCGCTAATCAAAGAATGAAGAAAATTTAAGACGAAGAACTGGAATGTCGTCGTCTGCACTTAATCCGCCATAATCCGTGATTCTTAATTATTACATATAGCTTTGAAATACAGCACGAATGATCGATTCGATGTTGCACGATTGTTTGCAGAAGACAAAAATTATTAAAAAGCTTCCATGATTTAAAATCTTGATGATTAAAATATGACTATGTAAATCCATATGTAAATGTGTGCTATCATTTCTTATATTTATTTATTGTGTCTCTACAAATATACCTCATATTAAAATTTAAAACTACTTATTCAGAAAAATTTTGCAAATTACGATAGTAACACGTATATTCGAAATAGTTTTTATTACATAAGAAAAAAAATTTCTTGAAATTTTTTGTGATATTTTTCTAATGCAGAAAGAAGCAAAAAACACGCCAGAAATTTAATTTTATTTAAGATAACTTAAAAGAGATAAAAAAATAATGATTACAAAACTACTAACTTTTAACTTAAAAAACGTAATGTTGGAAATTTTTTTAGAAATCTCAACATCTTTTTATAGAAATATGCCAATAAAATTGATAATTCCAAAAGAATTAATGCTTGTTTATAATTGAAAAATTACATACAATAAAAGAGGAATTATATTCAATTCAACGTTGTTATCTTAAATAATTGTGTATTACTCGAATACGAATAGCTAATAACTGCGCTGACTAGTAATTGCTTACTTTAACAATCGTAAAGCACAATAATGTTTTGCATTATCTAGCACGATTGTGTTTTGAAGAAATGCAATGAAAGAAGAAAAAATCCGTTTATTGGCCCACGAAATGCAATGATACACGGAGCGACATGCGCTGCTATCTGTCTACGTTCATTCAAGTTAAATGATAACATTCCGACTGTGGGTAAATAATGCGCTGCTGCCTGATAATGCAATTAATAAACTTGGAAAAAAATTCACTTTGAACATTTATTTCTCATCACTCAGGCCAAACGGTGAGAGATAGTTTTTTCAAGGCATTTTATAAAAAAAAAAAAAAAAAATTATTTGTCCTCCACCTAGCCTGGGCGACATCCCTCTATGGCAAATTGGTATCATCAGTAGATAGACCATTTTATGCCCCACAACTTTTATCTGAAACACTTTTTTGTAAAACTTATATTTTTCGTGAAATTTTACAAAGTGCTACGGAGTGCTACAAAGTTTTTCTTCGTGAAGTTTTTCTTAATACTAGATTCAACAATCCGCGATAATACGCCCGATACGCTTCATGGGACTGCACCCTCACTCTATCAAGTTACTTCAAAAGTAGAGAGATTATCATTAGCGAGAAACAGAGCTGGTACATTTCAGTATTGACAGTTAGTATATTTGAGCATTGAAATATGAGTATACCTGACATCGGTCAAGTCGGCACCGTTACGAAAGTTTTAAAATATTGCAAGTTCAACATGAAATGTTTAAATAAAAATATCACGTAAACAACAAATATAAAATACATTTTCTTTGAAGTTACGCATTTTACATCTATTATATAATTTGCTAATTTAGAATCAAATTATGGGTGCGTCCCGTTTCACGCATGATGCGTATGATGCATAGATATGTGCATCGTGCGTGAAACAGAACGCTTTCTACACTATCTTTAATTAACACAACAAAACACTAACGCTCAAATGTACAACAAACTTCATAGAGAACGAATTCTCTTGTAATGTAAAAATGTTTAAAATGTGCACGTTAATGATTAGAGTTTAAAGAATCAAATAATAAACGTCACATTAGAGATTGCATTTATATTTTAAGTGTTCTAAAATGGACATTAAAAATATCAACGGTGAAAATATTTGTTCCCCTAAAAAGAATTATTATTCAGATCTTATTACAGGTAAGACTTTTATTATTTTTTTTTTAAATCAAAGCATGCTTGATTATACAATGTACTGATCATATTGAATAATTGAACAAATCACATAGACACAGAATCAGTTGACCTATCTACTGTCCCAACAAAAACTAATCTAGCAGAGGAAATTCTTGCCGAACAACACAGTCCAATTGTAAAAGACGTTAAAGTACAAGAAATGCAAACTTTCTTTGACGAATCTAAGCAATGGATGACTTTTCCCGAAGATAAATCTATTGTACGCAAATACATGCGAAAGCGCAACTACACGATTTAATTAAGATTTATTTTGTTATATATAATATTTTCAATTCAACATATCTCACGTTATGAAAAAGTTGATCAGTATTAGAATAATAATATTTTATAAGAAAAAATAAATATATAAAGATTACAAATATTTTTTATACAACTTCATACTGTTAAAATTTTAAATATACTAAATATTTCATTCCTTCTTATTTTATAGCCAACATTTCCATTTTCTAAGTTTCTTTCAGAGATTTTATACCTTGTATTTGATGTAACAAATGCATATAAACTCTTATACGATTTAATTTTTAATACAAAACATATTTAATAATTTCTGAAACTTACATTTCTTTATGAACAAAGGCATTTCCGGAGAAAACTTTTCTACCAAAAATACAAATGGCATATAACATTCCGACACGCAATGTTGAAATTGAAAGAAGACGAAAAGAGTATAAGAATCTCAAGGTAGAAGATGTTTTGAAAGAGGAAGATGTCAAGTCATATAATATGTTACCATTTGAGAAAATTCACCCGCTACTTTCCTACGATGAGAAATACGATTTATACTCCAAGGCAAGTTATTTACCATTGGAACTATTTGACGACGAGGAATACGATTGTAGGTGAGAAATTTACTGTTATAATAATTGTATGTTTGTCAAGTAATGTTTTAAATATTAATTGTCACAGTTATTTCAATTACAATTTATTTATTTTTATATTTTTAAAATTTTATATTTCTATATAAATTAAAAATTAAAAGTGTAACGATATTCATATATAGTAATCTCAACAAAGATAGATTAAAAATAAATATAATTTAAGATTAAAATTTTATGCCTACAAAGAAGCATCTTAATAAATATTTAAAAAATGTTAAATATAATGTATTGAATGTAAAAATATATATTTTTAAGATATAAAAAAAAATTAAATAGAAATGTTATCTCTATATAAAAAGGCATAAATAGAAATGTTATCTAATATAATAAGGCATGTAAAAATTAGTAAATTTAAAATATAAAACATGTGAAAGAGTAGCTATTTTTCTATTTACTCTAAGAATGTAAGCAGCATGTAACGATAAGCACTTATGTTTAATTATTACTTCAACTTTTTTTACTTACACATATGTCTACATATATTATAACTTATAATTATTTTAAAAAAATACAAAAATATTTAAAAAATATACAAAATTGTTGAAAACAAAATAACTTGTAAAGGACTCTTCTAAATGCAAGATAATAACTAATATATAGTAATAAAAAGGATTTTCTCGTTAAAGTAGCATCATACGATACGATGTGTACTACAGTGGCTTTAGAGGAGCTTGTAGTTTAAACATAATTTTACAAATTCTGTACGCTTCTATGGTTTTAGACTAGAGAATGAAATTTGATATATTGTAGCAAACATCGTATATTAAAGTAAGTCACTACTTGAGTATGTCAAGTGGAGCTTCCATTTTAAAGAAGCATCATCAAAAATTTTATACGTCAGAGATTATATTCGTATTTTAAAATTTAAATTATTATAAAATTTTTTAATGATAGAGAAATTTATATTATATATTATATTTATTCAAATTTACTTAAAATACATATTTATTTGTTTTACAATTTTGTCTAAAGATTTAAATATATTCTCTTTATAAGCGATCTACTTTTTATAATTTCTCTTTCTCTCTCTCTCTCTCTCTCTCTCAACTTATACAATTTGTATTTCTTTAAAAGTATTTTTTGCTATTTCAATACTCTATCTTCACCATTGTTAACATATAATTTTCTTTTGCAATTCGATAGAACAGCAGAGGAATGGATAAATTTAGGCATTATCAATGGCGTTCATTATCCGTTACCAGCCACAGTATTTGTTGAGAGGATTATAGATAAGAAGTGGATATTTGATCACGATGATAATACATGGAATAATTTGTATGGTTGGTTTAACGCCGCCGTTATGGGTTATGATAACGAAAGAAAAGTGTGGACTGTTCTCACTTTAGATGGTTTTAAGCGAAAATTTTATTTGCCTAGAATATATATCCGATTTTTTGGAGAAGATCCTAAAAGATTTGCCAAAAGGATTGCTGCTGCCATCAAACAGAGACAAATCGCGGAGACTAGTATTAGGTTAATTCAGAAATATTTTATAGTAATATTTTCAAATAATAATAAGGAAAATATAAACCGAAACACAATTAATTAAAGTTGAGTTTTAATATTATGCGCAATAGATGACTAAAAAAATTAATTTGTCGAGATAAAATGATATGAGAGATTCGCTGTACAAAATTATGAAGCAAATTTATGAAGTACTAAATGAAATACTAAAATTAAAAAAGATTTTTTTACTTTTTTTACTTAAATTCTAATAAATAAAAATTTAATAAATATACATAAGAAATGACAAAGGATCTATTATTTTCTAAATTTTTTATCATGTAACATAATTAAATGACACAAAGAGATTCATGTAACTAAAAGAAGTTTTAACAAAACTGATCTCAGTATTTTATATTTTATAAAACTGTAATAACACTAAATGTTGTTAAAGTAACTTGTAAAGTATCCATTTTAAGTAATGCAAAAAAAATTGGATTTTGTCAATATGTTCAAAGATTTATTTTTTTAACAGACTTCAAAAGAAAACGTAGGGTACGTATTAAAGTAGAGAATTCTGAATTTTTTTCTGTAATTCTAACAAGATACTTTGTAAAACGATTTGAAAGTTTCTCAGAATAATTAAACCATATAATTATACGTAGGTATCACTTTTATTTGGACTGTATGCCGGTAGAAGGTATGCTAACACTCGATGAAAAGCAGCAAGAAGTTATAATCTTTTCAGTCACGCGAAAAAATTTCGTGAAATATGAATCCAAACGTCTTTTGGACGTAAGTATATCTCCTATTTATTTTCTTCAATTGCTGATTCTTTTTTAAATATTTAGTCAATGGACGAAGTTGTGCTGGAATATCGTCGCGTAATGTGCGATCTTATGTGGAGATCTCTCGTACAACAACAACCAGGAATTTTTAATTTCATTACGTGGACTGAAATTAATGACACTCAAGAGCTTAAAATACCAGAAATGGGAAAATTATGCACTGAAATGGAAAACTTTACGGTATTTACAAAGAGTATTTTGCGTTTGATAAGCATCTTACTCAGGAGATTTAATCAAGATTTATTGCAGGAGATCAAAAAGATTTTCTCTGAGATGGTTTTGTATATTTTGCCGGAGGTATATCAAGCTATGGAATGCATAGTTGTCGAGTGCATTAACATATCGAATATGAATCTCTTTGTCTCGAATTATGGAAAATCTATGCATCTATCGGAGTTCAAACTGCAGCAGCAGCATGAGACTGGTACAGTGATAAAGTATCTGAAAGAAACGTGGTTGGAGAAGATTATACAGTCAGTCAGGCTGTGTTTAAGAGATGTCGGGAAAGGATGGTTTGATATCGAACAGAAAAATTATGATGTGTCCGGTGTAATAAAATTGAAACGATTTATGGATCTTATTTCACATCGAATGCAGGTAACTTAAAATATTTGATTGACTTAATACAGTTGTTTCAGTTTTAATACGCATAATAAAATATGTGTTTAATGCATTTTATTTTTTTATTGCATTTGTTTATTTTAAATTCTCTAATATATAGTTATATAATTATAATTTTTATTATGATTAATTAAATAAAAAAGAAAAAGTTTTAAGAGATTTTTCTTGTTATATTCAAGAAGAAAAATATTATTTTAAATTAATTTAAAATAAAAAGTGAAAAGATCAATTTAAACTCGTATTTGAAATTTTTAACAAAATTTAAAAAAATATATAAATTTTATAAAATACAATTATTTCACTAACAAATTGTATTAATTATATTATTTTATCTGTTACTAAAGGGTGCTCTTCGAGATCTCGTGAAAAAATCGATTGTTTTCTATTTAGAAATATTAGAAGCTCCAGCTGTTTGTACATTAAATGTAGATGCAAATTTTGTGTGGGGAGATGATCTCGTAAACACACACTTTAAATCTTCAGTGAATCCTATCTTTAATATTGATATGTTTATGAATGATAAAACTGTTTATTATTTAACAGATCCTGATTCATTTGAGGTATGGATAACACATATTTTGTAAATTATTTCACTCATTTATAGATTCTTTATAATTAATAAAAACAAAGAGTAAGGGTATAGCAAGCACATATTTAAATTATATCTACTATTGATTCGATAAATTAATTTTATTATAAATCGTGTGTCTAAATATTAAATGTTAATAAATTATTTTATTTTTAGGAAATTATTATAGCCATATTAGATAGTTCTTTAAGTCAGTGTCATCAAATTAAACAAGTTCACCCTTTCTTGTTACCTTTCTTGACATTCCCCAAAGATTTCTATCTTACCTCCGTCGGCTTACTGGAAGAACAGATTTGCAAAGTTCGGGAACGCCTGAGGATCGCTTATCAAAAGTCTGTAATACCCCTAAAGGCATACGCGAGTGAATATCAGCAATATTTAGAAATTTACAAATTGGATGTCGAAAAATATGTAGAGTGAGTTCAGATCGCTTCAGGCGATATCAGAATATTTAATTGAATTTCTGAATCAAAGAAGAACGAGATCGATTAACAAAGTGAAAAAATATCAATTATCTTTTTAATTATCACTTTATTTTTGTAGGGACTTTAAAAAAGCAGGTCACACTGCTGCGGAAATCAGAGATGAAGTATCCTTCCATTTTAAGATGAAATCGATCCTCGAGTACGCACTGCCGAAGGACATTGTTATAGGACCTTTCCGCGTGAATGTTCGCCCTCTTAAGGAATTTCTCGTGCAGAAGCGACAGAAATGTTGTGCGCAGTTACTTGTCATGTTTACTGAGAGCTTAAGAACGAAAATCGATGTTGTTCTGTCTGATTACGTACAGATCCGAACGAGACTAAAGTTATCCCCACGCAATATCGAGCACTTGTTCGAAGAGCAGGACTGGATAGAAATTGTACCATTAATAGTGAAAAATCTGGATGAAACCGTACAAAGGCTGAGGCATGAATATAATATCTTCGATCACTTTTGGTGGAATCTATCTGACGAAGATTTTGAAGCCAAATGGCAAGCTATCGGTTTTCCTCGGCAAGTGCAATTATATGTAAGAATTATTAATGCTTTGTATAACGATGCATTAATATAAATAACGTATTATTATAAATAACAAATAATTAAATTAAGTAATTAATCAAATTTTTTTAAATATATTAACATCTTGAAAAGTATCTGTCAAAGTATCTGCCAAAGATTAAATTATCAAGAGTATTGTTAAAATTATTATGGAATAAATTATTTAAAATTAATGACCTTATAATGTCCTAAATTAATAAATTTGACAAATATTTTATCAAGCAATTTTTTAATAATATAATAATATATTACTTTCTAATAAATTATTATCAATCTTTAATTTTGTACCTTTCTATCATTTACTATACACAGATCGACGCGGCAAAGAATCGTTTTGTCAGTGAATATGAGAAATTTCATAAATTGCAAGTGCAAGACGAAATTCTTTTATTGGAGAGAATCAATACACTTGTAGGAAACGTTACTATTATAACATTGCAGGCGGATATCAACAAAGCACATGAAATGGCTATAGAAGTAAAGAAAATTTGGAAAATGTTAAAAGATTGCCAAGAATCGGGTTTATTGTTGAACAAGCGGCAAAAATTATTCGGCATAGATGTTGTGCCGTTCGAGCAATTAGATAAATTAATAATGGAATTCGAACCTTACCAAGTCTTATGGATTACTGCATCCGGTACATGTTATATACAGGGTAGTCAAAAAGTATCGGACCCCCCCAATATTTCTGTTCCCTTGCATTTTACAAGAAAATGTTTCAGACAAAAGTTGTAGGGTTTAAAAAGATCTATTTACTGATCTTATCAGTTTGACCTTGGATGGCGTCGCCAAGGTCAGATCGAAATTACATTAACTTTTTTAAATGGAATGAAAAGAGTGTCCGGACACACGCCACACTTGCCTTAACTGGCCGGACACACGCCACACTTGCCTTAACTGGCCGGACCCACACGCCACTCTTGCCTTAACTGGCTGGACCCACACTACAGTACACTGTAGCTTTCAAGCCTTACAACTCGGAAAGTACTCAACGAAAATAAACTTTCTTGTAGTGTTTTGGAAAGGTCTCGAGATAAGCTACAAGAATATGCAATAAAAAGTTAGGTGTTCCATTTAAAAAAGTTAATGTAATTTCGATCTGACCTTGGCGACGCCATCCAAAGTCAAACTGATAAGATCAGTAAATAGATCTTTTTAAACCCTACAACTTTTGTCTGAAACATTTTCTTGTAAAATGCAAGGGAACGGAAATATTGGGGGGGTCCGATACTTTTTGACTACCCTGTATAATACATTTTAATATACAGTAAATGTTACATAAAATTTTTTAAATATTTAATTTGAAATGGTAATTTCAATAATATAAAGTGTTAATAAAATTATTGGCATTTTTACATACTTTTAAAATGCAGATTGGTTAAAATGGCAAGAAATATGGATAGACAATCCTCTGATAAATCTCGATGTCGATCAAATCGAAATTGTGATTTCTGATATGTGGAAAACTATGTCGCATTGCGTGAAAATATTTCAAGAGAATCCAAGTAGGTTGAGATTTCGCTTAGAATTTATTGAGTTTCGAATGTATTATATGTGAACTACAAAGAAACTGGCGTCTACAAAGAAACAGAATCGTCTATGTATTTTTCATGGTTTATAGAGATGGCTGCTATAGCGTTCAATATAAGGGATCAAATCGAAGCATTTAAGCCCTATGCTGGTATGATACAAGCTTTGCGATATCCAGAGATGAAAACTCGACACTTTGACGAGCTTACAAAGAAAACGAGTATACAAATGGCACTCACGCCAACTTTGACTTTTAAGAGCTTACTTCTTCTTGATATAATGAAATACGAAGAAATCGTGAAGACCGTTGCACATGCTGCGACAAAAGAATTCTTGATAGAAAGTACACTAAATAAAATAATGGTTGATTGGAAAGCAATCACGATGGATATTTTACCTTATAAAAATACGGGTGTGCAAAAATATTTTATTCCATTTTATAGATTTTCCAATACATTTCAAACAGACTCAAATATCATGTATCAAGTTTTGTATCTATTTTATCTTACACATAAATATTAAAAGTGTGATTTTAAACGATAATTTATATTTTAGAAATTAGAAATTTAACATTAAGATCTTTGTTATCTGTGTATTTTATTAAACTAATAAGTATTAAATATTTTGTTTTTTAATATTTCTATTAAATTTAAAATATGTGTTTAAAAAATATTACAATTAACGCATATTAATCTTTGTAATATAAATAGTATCATAATTTTTATTAGATAAATATATTATGAAGATTTCTGATGAGGTCATCATTCTTTTGGACGAAGATATATTTAAAATTCATCATCTTAGATTTAATCCCTTCAAAGCTGCTTTTGAGAGTCAAATCGATGAGTGGGAAGCTAAATTAAGATTAATTCAGGAAGTGATCACGCTGTGGATGGAGGTGCAAAAGTAATAATCACATCTCGACTTTTGTTTATTATTGCATTAGGATATATTCGTATTGATTTTGTATGCACAGGCAATGGATGTATCTAGAACCAATATTTGCATCTGAAGATATTAATCGGCAATTGCCAGTGGAATCACGTAAATTCAATACAATGGAGCGTAACTTGACACGTATTACAAAAAACGCCTACGATTACCCATATGTACGTAACACAAATTTATTTTCTCATTTTGCGCGCATTTTTCCGTTCCTCGACGTATCGAAGCGTTGAAAATTCTAAAAAAGTATCAATTTATTTCATACAATATGTGATAAATACAGTGTGATAAATACATTAACAAATTAACATATTTAATTTATATTGTTAATTTTGGAATAATTACAGAATATATAACTAAATTTTCTAAATATTAATGGATTAAGAAAGAATTTTATACTTGTATGTTATCTATGTTTTGTTGATAATTTTTATTTTATTCATTTTCTTAATAATTATTATTTTAAGCACATATTTGCATTGACCAATAATTTGTTAGCTATTATTTAAGGCAATGTATTTGTCCAGAGCATTTTATTATTTAATTATTAGAGAAAGAGAGAGAGAGAGAGAGAAAAGATATTTTATAATATGTAAATTTTTTTATTTCCAAAACGTTGTCTTACATAACGCAGGTGATTACAACGTGCACGGATAAAGTCTTGTTATCGGACTTGAAGGAATGTCTTTTGATCCTAGAAACTGTCGAGAAAGGTTTATCCGATTATCTGGAAACTAAACGAATGATCTTTCCGCGCTTCTTCTTCCTGAGCGACGATGAACTTCTGAAGATAATCGTTCAGTCTAAAGACATTCAAGCGGTGCAACTGCATCTAAAGAAGTGCTTCGAGAACATAAAGAGATTACGATTTGAGAATCCAGATCTCAGGATAACGACGATGTATTCTGCCGAGCACGAAGAGGTCGCGCTACGGCCAACGATCTATCCCGAGGGAAATGTGGAAAATTGGCTGGGGCAAGTCGAGAATGCGATGCGTAATACTCTACGTGAGATCATCGGCGAGGCCCTTGAAATAATAGAAACGACACCGCGTGAGGAATGGGTGTACATGTGGCCGGGCCAAATAGTTCTTTGCGGAGGTCAAATACAATGGACTGCTCATGTGGAAGAAAGTATCAAGAACGATACTGTGCCCACCTATTACAATTTGATGTTGCTACACGTACGTATTATATCTAACTTATAATCTAGCGAGAAGTGATACATAGAATCGATGTGAAATTGAAATCATCGATATCAAGCCGTATCAAAATAATATTCAAAATTTGAAGTTTATTTCGAAATTTGTACTTTATGTAATAATTTTAAAAGGAAAAGATTAACTTGTGGCACGTATTTATCGTCAATTTCTTAAATGAGCAAATTATGTATTTTCTATTAGAACATCGATATTTTATCATTTTAATATTGATTCGAAGATAATTTGATATGTTTTATAAATATAATATTACTTTTGCTATTATATAAAATAAAAAGTAAAAATAAAAGATTACATTGTATTAGTGAAAATGGCTAATGTAAAAATTTTATGATTTAAGTTAATTTAGATTTATGTTAACATGCAATGTAAATACAATGTTGATTCTTCTGATAAGATCAAAATCAAGATATAATATCAAAATAATTAAAAAGTAATACTTTTTACAAAGAGATTTAAAGTACGACTAATAAATTTAATAATACATTTTCACAAATACTTTACATAAGCTTGCGATTGCCAAGATTAATTGATTTATGCTGAACCATTCAATAATTTTAATAAAAATTAGACAGGGATATTTAGTCACATATTAAGTCTCGAACAGTAATATCTCTTTTCTGTAGAATTTTATTTGTATATTTATCATTCGCATTTATATTGAACTAATATAAATTGGTATTTAGACTTCTCAGTCCGAAGGAGAGGAGAGAGAATTTCATCTTCTCTTATAATTAAAGGAAACCTTTTCGGATTCAGCAACCCATTAGTGACTCAACCGTTGTTAGACTAGAGACTAAGGACGAATGATTGGATGCACCCAGATGTACAACCGCTCACCGATCGGCTAAGTAACAATTGAAGATGATTGGTTCTTACCTTTGGATCCAACTAATCATCTTTAATTGCTGTTTAACTACTCAATAAGCGGTTGTGCATCTGAATGCATCCATTGACTATATGAAATTCTGTAATATGATGCGCTGGCTAACTCCAATGAGAATTGAAACGTTCATTTTCAGTTAATTTATGCAATAAATTTTAAAAATGTAATAATTTAATTTGCGCATTAATAATCCTACTGTATTCTCACTAGCTTTGCTTTCGTACAGTTTAAATTTGAAAAGTTCATTATTTATTTGTGATCAATAACTTTGATATTTTAAATGTAATTCTTTGTTGAAAAAATACTCTATGGAAAATAAAAATCAGAGCGTAAATTGAATAAAAGAGAAGAACGAAGTGTAAATAAAATGTCTCTAAGCTTTAACGTCTCTCATACGTATTATTAATCGAATTTTTGTTTTAGAATTTTATTTACGTTTCTGTCACTCTCCCCTTACATTCGATTTATGTTTCAATTTTTGTTTTCCAGGTAATGATAATTTTTTTCAATTTTTAATTAAATATTTTTTTTTTAATTAAATTTCTAATTAAATTTTAATTAGAATTGTGAAATGTAAGATCTGTATTCAAAACGTGCTTATAACGTTAATGCACTGTTTGTCATTCTATCTTTGTTTTACGTAACAATAATGAACAATAAAAGTATAAGGATACGCTATGTAATAGCTCTGTGTAAAAATTATTTTAAATATTCTTGAAAATTGTGTGTTTGAGTTTGTTGAAATATTATTTAAAATTTATTTTGATTTTAGCCTTGTAGACTATAAAACGATTTTTTTTTAATGAAAAAAAGCTCTCAACTGATGATGAGATAATATTGTGATTTTATGCGAAGTTAAAGTAAAAAGTTCTTTTTGAACTGTTAAGAATGCTTTTAGAAATGGGATAAAACAGAAATTCAGAATTTCTTATTTCAGGACATAAAAAAGAAATTATTTTTGTTCTCTCTGTACTATGTGGATAGTAATCTAATTCAATATAAATAATTGCAGTAAAAAACAAGTGTTCATCGATTCGAAATCGAATCATTCTGAATCAATAATTCAGAAAATTGTGACATGAATCAATCGAAGTCAATGAATACTTCGAATAGTTTTCGTATACATTTTCAATGTAGATTCGACATTGATTTGATGAGCGCTTTCTCGCTGGAAAAATAAATAAGACTTGAAATCGTTGTATGCAGTGAATAGTATAATAATTTTATCATAATTGGATAAATATTTAATAGCTGTATATTTTGCTTCCACTTTGGAATCTCGAGAACATTAGAACGTATAAGTACGCTTAAAACACTTCAATGACATGGTTGTTAAAGAGTTTTACTTTTTTTCTTGTTTTTCCTTTTTTTTTGCATTCTTTTATAAGATGAAGTTTATTAAGTAAATGTATCTCTCGACTTTTTTGTTCTTTCTTGGTGACATTCTCTTATACGGCAAAAAGTTTAATAGTTATATAAAGTAAATGGCTATCTCGCTTCTTTGAAATTGTATACTGTATATAAATAACATTAATGTTCATAATTTTAATGAACGTTAAATAAAAAGATTCTTTATTTGAGAAAATGGAAAGATAAATGTGCCTGTAGACATATTTATTTGTTGTGTATGCAAAGAAAGTTTAACATTATATTTTTTTTTAGTAAGTAAAAAGTAACTTATAAATAATCAATGTACGTTTGATTAATATCTCATAGCTCGAAAAATTGCAAAAATTAATACGTGGTCCGCAAACTGAAGTACAAAGATTGATGCTGGAGGCTGTAATCACAATTGAGGTTCATGCCAAGGATGTTTTATACAAACTAATTCAAGAGAGAGTAACCAATACCAACGAATTTGAATGGATCTCTCAATTACGATATTATTGGGTAGAGAACAAGGATTTGAAGATTCGCGCAATAAATGCTGAATTTTCGTATGAGTAAGTTTAATTTATATTGCATAAATTATCAAAACTGTAAAAAAGAGAGATATAAACTGTTGATAAATCAATTTTGCTTATAACTGAATTTGACAGAAAAATGTTAAATGCAATTTAAAAATAAAAATTAGAATAGTAATTTCTAAGAGAATTAATTTAAGTTTATATATTATCTCTTATTGAATTGTATGGAAGTCATCTGATAATATGTTATGCACTGAGGCAAGTACGTAGCTAATAAAATGACGAAGTTTTTAAGCATATTAAAACTTACACACTTATCCTAAGCTGTTTACGTCTTTTACATATATTAAGCAAAGGGAAAAGGGAAATTTTAGCTTTAATAACTGCTCGTTGACCCTGCAAAGTTGATGACTTTTTAATTGCACCTTAAATTTAATTTTAGTACCACTTTGACTTATTTTGGGTATAAAAGGAGTATTATAGCACAGTCTCATAAAAGCTGCATAGAAAATATCATTTTAATAGATAAGATGTTCTCTTTTGAAGCCATATTACTTAAATATTAGCTGTACAAAATACGGATTTTTCAGTATTCATTTCTTAGTTTTCTACTTTGCAATTTTTATTATGCAAGAAAACGGGAGAGAGTACCTCTCAAGTTAAAAATTTTTCTTGGCAGAAATATCACAAACAAATTCAATTATATAATATCGCTTTATAAACTCATTTTTTACTTTGAAAGTCACGTGTGGACTTATAATAGTCACATGCATTATTGGTAATATAAATCAATATCTTTGTTTTAAATTCTAGTAGAGAATTTGTTTTATCTTTATAACATATTTTTATTTTTTACATTATTAAGAAATTTTAGTAATATTAATAAATTAAATCTTAATTTTCACAGTTAAAATATATTTAATTAAATGAAGCAAAAACCAAAGTAAAAGTAAGATATTTTATCAGCTCTCTAAGACTCTTTCAGAGTTTCCTTTATTGTATCTCTTATGAAAATGTACTAATCAGTTTACAATTTAAAATTTTTATAATTAACTTTCTACTTTCAATTAATATCTTAACTTTCTACTTTCAATTAATATCTTTATTTTACTCATAGTTTCTTTTTAATTTTGACTTATAAGTTCGACTTTAATAGAAATGTGTTACTAAACTTACATCAAATTTATTTTTTCTCTTTCATAGGTACGAATATTTAGGTAACAACGGAAGATTAGTAATTACACCATTAACCGAACGCTGTTATCTTACTCTTACCAATGCATTGCATTTAAAATTCGGCGGTGCACCAGCCGGTCCGACGGGTACTGGTAAAACAGAAATCACAAAGGATCTCGCAAAAGCATTTGCAATTCAATGTGTGGTTTTTAATTGTTCCGACCAGCTGAGTTTTCGATCTATGAGCAAAGTTTTCAAGGGTCTTGTCAGGTAAATTATGAGAATTAGCAACTAGCACATTGTAACTCAAATTACATTAATAGCATAAGTCAATTAATTTCATTAGTAATCATTTCAATTAAGTCCAACATTTTGTGATATTGCACAGCACCGGCGCGTGGGCGTGTTTCGACGAATTTAATCGAATCGATATTGAAGTGCTATCTGTAGTAGCGCAGCAAATCACGACCATTCAAAAAGCACAACAAATACAAGCGAACAAGTAAGTAAATGAAAGCTTGATGTAAAATAGCTCGAAATAATTTAGGAATCGACAGTTGAATGTTAATAATAGCAGAGAAGCATTGAATATTGTTTTGTAATTTTAGAGACATTTACTGTATTACAATTCGAGCAATGAGAAAATGTTATTTAATTATAGAGGCGTTTGATACAAAAGTACGACAAATAATTTAAGTTATCTTTCTCTTACCTATTTTTATCAAATTAAAAATTTTTTTTTATACAATTTATTAATTTTAAATTTGCAGATGTTTCTTTGAAGAAATCGAACTTACCTTAAAGCAGTCCTGCGCCGTATTCATCACTATAATTCCTGGTTATGCTGGTCGAACGGAATTACCTGACAACTTAAAAGCACTCTTTCGACCAGTAGCTATGGTGATGCCAAATTATGCTCTTATCGCTGAAGTTTCTTTGTTCACCTATGGCTTTGTGGATGCTAGGAACCTCGCCAGAAAAATTACGACGACTTTTAAACTATGCTCAGAACAACTAAGCACACAAGTATTCTTGTTTTTCTTTCTTTTCTATATCCTTTTGCTTGTTTGTTTCTTCTTTTTCAGGAAAAAATAATAAAATAAACATTTCAATAATACGAACATTATTACATTTATTTTATAAAAACTGAACATACATAGAGGACGTTTGTTAAAACTGCATTAAAATAATTTTATTATAATAATAGATTGTTATGTATAATTAATACATTATTTTATTTTTATTTATGTTATATATTAATACATAATATAAATTAAATATTCAGATAATATAGTTACTTCATACTACAAAAAATTTTTTTTATTATTTAATATCTTTAAAATATATTAAGACTACGTATCAATTAGTTATATTTTATAATAAATTGATTTCTCGATTGTGATGAAAATATATATGACAGGAGCACTATGACTTTGGTATGCGTGCAATAAAAACTGTTATTGCGGTTGCGGGTAATTTGAAAAGAGAGCAGAAAGATCTTGAAGAGGACCAAATATGCCTACGTGCCTTAAAAAATGTAAACGTACCCAAATTTTTAAAGGACGACTTGAAATTGTTTAATGGTACGTTAACATTTATACATGTCAATTTTTATATAAAAGCAATATTGGATAACAGTCATAATGCACCAATTATAATGAATTTTAGATATTCATTACATACTTTTTGGCTACTCATAATCATTGCCTTTTTTAAATAAACATCCACAAAAAGAAATTAATAAATTCGATCATTATTTTTCTATACTTCTAGGTATTATATCAGACCTCTTCCTAAACATTATCGAAAAATCAGTGGATTATGGAATCCTAGAAACAGGCATCCGTAGTTCTATTAAGCAAATGGGTTTAGAAGACGTTGATGGTAAGTTTAGTTTTTTATTTATAATCTACATTTAACATGCGCTTTTTCGTACTTTAAATATATAATATTGTTAGATCGAATATGTTATATTACTAAATCTTAATATAAAAACGAAACGAGTTTATAAATATTTTAAATATTTTGGTATAGAAAAATAAAAAAACGAAAAACTCTAAGATATATGTATATTGATAAAACATATCACTTTGATTAATCCTAACAAATTCTAACAGATTTATAAAAAGAATAATAGAAAGACAAGTTTTAACTTTCAAAATTTATTTACGAGTTAATTATTAGTCAAATTAATACATTAGTCAAATATATACATAATTTATTAGTCAAATTTATCGCAAACATAATAAATGTGTATGTTATATATAGTTTATAAATGTATATATGGTATATACATATACCAAATATATATATGGTATATATTTTTGTTATATATTTTCATGAAATGTAAAACTGACAGTTTATTTTATGGAATACAACGTGTAGTATACCAACAAAAGTATGAATAAATCGAGAGTAAATGAACTTTGAAAAAGCTTTTGCTGTTTAAAAATATGGATAAAATACATTAAAAGAGTTATATTAATAAACACAATAGAGTATAAAATTTGCATACTTGTAAATATGTTTATTTTACAACAACAAGCAATTGAATGAAAAATAATGATGCAAATGCAATACAAGGTGTCCTAAGGAAAACTGCTGAAATTATTTAGCTTTTATTCTGTAATGTATACGGAGATACCTTGCATAATAAATGGTTGTAAATTTTTGAATATATCTCACTTTTTGTTTAATTAAAAGACAAACACATAAGCGTATACGTATATAAAATATATAAATTAATTTAGCTTTTTTAGTTTGAACTTACTTTGTTTAGTTTAAACTTAAAAAATCTGACAAATTGCTTATTAAGCTACATACATTATTCTCTTTTTTATGATCAACAGATTATTTATTTTCTTTATTTACATTTGTAAAAAGTTTAATTAAAATGCCAACATATCGTAATAAGCGTGCGATAATAATTTTAATTGTTGTTTGATTAAAATATGATTTTCATCAACAATTCTTGAAATAAAAATATGTTAATGCATACAATTTTAGGATGCATATGTAAAATTATGTAACATATATTGAATATTTGTACAGATATCTAGGCTTGGGTAGTAACTAGTTAAAAAGTTAAAAGTTAAACAAAAAGTTAAAAAGTTAATAATTTTTAACTTAATTTAGTTAATTTTAAATGCGTTAATGTTTAACTTTAACCAGTTATTTTTAAACATTAATTTATTAACTTTTTTTTATGTTAAATTGTTCTATCTATATAAATGATAGTACAATACATCGGTACCATCTTCAGCATTGTATAGAACGAATGTTTAGCGTAGGTGGTTTACTATTGGTACAAATATAGATTGATGACTTACAAAAAAAGTTAACTGATCATTTTAAAATAATGCTGTTATTAAAATTTAATAATTACTTTAATAAAGATAAATTTTTTTAATATGATATTTTATTGATATATCATATATAAGGTTATATTTTACATTATATACGTAAAATCATATTTTTAATAATTTAATCATAAAATGTAAAAATTGTAAAAGGATACATATCTATATAAAAAACAATATTTCTTTTTTTATTTCATATAATATAAATTTAAATTATAAATAAAACAAAAAATGATTTGATAATTTATATTATAATTGTTTTGTTGTTTACAATAATGCAATTTTAAAAAATTACGATATTCTAATTTTATATAAATAATTATTTTCAAAATTAACTTTTATTTTAACTTAATTTAATCTTAATATAATTTTAACTGAGTTAACTTTTTATTTATATAGCTTTTAACTAAATTAATTTTATGTGCCATTAATTTTAACTTAATTTAATTAAAAAAATTTATTAACTTACCCAACTCTGCAGATATTTATTTTCTAGTGTTTAAACAACAGATGACTTACAGCAATTATATTACTAATTATGAAATTACACATAAATACAGAAAGTAATTAGAGATTCACATAAAGTGAACATTTAATTACAGCAGCTTTCTCTCTCTCTCTCTCTCTCTCTCTTATATTCCAGAATAATATAAGTCAAATAATATTTGTTAATAATAATATTGTTGATATTGATATTAGAAAAATTTATGCAAAAATGTATTATTTATTATTTATAGAAGAGTTTTTCTATAAAAAACTTTTTAATTCTCTTCTTTCTCTTATCTATTTATGTCACTCATAATGGAGTATTGAATTACAAATTATTTTTATTAATCTATAATATAAACATGCGCAATATAAATATTTGCAATATATATCTTATTTATCTATATTGCGCGCGTTTATATTATAGATTAATAAAAATATATACTTATTAGTGATTATTGTTTTAATATTCGATAAATTTTCAACTAAGTCAAACATTAAGAATAAATATAATATTGTATCAAAGTATTTTTTGTGCTATTATCTTAAAAATGTGCACGTGGAGAAAAAAAGAAAGAGAGAGCAGTAAATTTTTATTATAAAATAAGAATAAATTTTTATCAATTTTCCGTGACAAACATGCATTTTATATTCTCTTGTTACATTTAAGAGATAGCATATTCGCGTTAATATCTATAGAGAAATTACGGAAATTATGAAAATAAACACAATGTGCAAAACATGTTTTGCATTAAAGCATCCAATTTGAAAGCGCTAAATGTGATGACGCGAATTGGATCGATAGCGGCATTTACACATTTCGCAACTTGTCCGACTATTCCTCGTGGAATCTATTGAAGTTGTAACTCTAATTACAGAGTTCGTGAGAAAGGTACTGCAGCTGTACGAAACTACATTGATGCGTAACGGATTAATGATCGTAGGTTCAACCGGTTCAGGAAAAACTAAGGTAAGTGATGAATAATTTGTCAGACAGACAGTTCTTTGTTATTTTAGTAAATCTCAAGATGAAAAACTTCTCTCCAGTTTCTTGACTATAATAAGCTTATTAGTATTTTCTTGCATCATATTGTTACACGTTTCACACGTTATTTCTAGCTGTAAGCATAAATAATTTATGAACAATCTAACAATCTAAAAATTTTATCAAATAAAATAATTTTATTATTTAAAAAAATCTTTAAGGTCTGTGAATAACTTGATATTTTTTGGAATACTTAGAAAAGCAGAAATTCTCTATTTTAGAATAGTTCGAGTACAAATATTTTATTTCAGTATTACAAATTTTAATTAAATGTAATCTGAAATTTGAGCTCTTTAAATTATGCAAATAAAGAAAGATATTTAAATAATGGAGTGCTTCTAAGGAATATTAAAATAGCAAAATAATTATAAAACTTGAAAGTTATTTTTATTTATATACTTTTATTATTACAATTTATTATATTACATAAGTTATATTAAATTGGCAACGTGATAATTTTCAATACTATTTAATAATAAAGAATTTAATCACACTGTGCAATTTATGAAAAATCTCGAAAAATATTATTAGTAGTAACTGATACGATATGCGCTATACATCTTTTAGATACATTAATATGTTTGCTAATATCGCATATCCTCCATGTATTTCCTGAAAATATTCTATATGATTAAAATATAAGATGGATCTGAAGGAAAATCTACATACATTCTTTCTGTAATAATGAAACATAATATTTATTATTTATAGCTACATTTTCATAGAAAAGATAAAAAATAATTTATACATATAGACACTAGCGGTTTATCTTCAAAAAGAAAATGTGACGAAACTAATTTTGAATATCTGGGGCAGGGAGCTGGAATAACAACCATTATTTTCAAGTTTCTTTTAAAAACAACATTAATTTATTTACATAACATACAAGTAAACAACATATTATTAAGAAAAAATGATATATATAAATATATAATATATTATATAAAATACGTATAATATATAATATATATATATAAATATATAATATATTATATAAAATACGTATAATATATAATATATATATATATATATATACATAAATGCCACACAGTCAGTGCAAGACTCATTTGAATATGTTATATTCGTTTAGATTAATATAAAGAAACCACATATAAATAAATTTGGAATTACAAAAATAAGATTTTAATTGATCAGCATTTTATCATATATCGATTAAATTTAGGATATACTTAAAGATTTATTTAAAGAAATAATTATTATTTACAATGCTTTATCTTTTTATTAAATTTAGGTAAAGCAATAGGTAAGCAATATGCTTAAACGCAAAATATAATTATATATACTGACATAATCGCACGATAAAACGTATAGCCATCGTGAGATTCGCTTACTTACAATTAGTTACTTTAGCCAGTACCCTTTAAACGATACATATACACGCAACATAAAGATACATACATATATACATATATGTTTAACACATATTCCTTTCTTAAACATATACAGTACCTATACTATATACAGGAATGCACAACACGTTAACCACATGTATCGTATATACGTATATATACATATATAGATTTTTTATTATTATCTTAAACTCTATTCTTATTTTTAATATGCATACTCTATCTAAGTAACAAATATGGAATAGGAGCATGCTATAATATATTTTTATAAAAAAGATACAGAAATTTATAGAATATCTGTTTATATTTACACATTACATATTCCATTATAAATTATTCGATATATAATCAATTACTGACATACAGAATATTGATACACATTAGAATATGACTTGTGTACGTATTTGCGTGCATCTTCCGATATGATATTTAGTGACCTTTAGTCATTTTGCCGATAAAAAAGATTTGCTGGCAAAAACAAATGTCACAATATAGAATCGATTTGTTTACTTTGACTTTTAGAATCTCTTTCAATAGATCTTTGCTGTATACTGCTATAATGATATATTATGCAATGCACATAAATGTGAATTATTAAATTAAAACGTGTTTCAGATATTGCAAGATAAAAAAAATTATTTAGCAAATTTGCTAATATGTAATATAATTTATATATTATATATAATATATATAATAATTTATAATATATTATATATATACATACACACACCTTTAAAATATATAAATTATGATTTATAAATGATAAAAAATGCAATGCATGAGATATTTAATGCATAAAAAGAAAAAAGATTTTTGACAAAGTTGAACAGCCGAATTAATCAATTTATATATGGCATTTTACATTATTTATACGAATTAAATGTATGAGAAAGTTATATAATATTTATGACATTCCTTCAACAAACACCAGTTAATAGTAACAATATCAATATTATAATTTTGTATGTAACAGTTATAAATTGTCGAATAAGAAATTATAATATTGGTGTTATAATATTGATATTTATTGATCTATTTTGTATTTTTAAAGAAACGACACGTGTACAGATTTATTTGTGCAAAAAAAACGCGTAAAATATATAGACACGTGTATTCATATTGATACCACTATTGAAAAGTATTATAACTATAGAGGTTTGCACTATAAGGTTTTTATTTGAAAATGATTGAATAGCAAAAAAAAATTGTTATATTAAAAAAAGAAAATAACAAAATTTTGTGTTCATGTGTGTATTAACTTATATAAACAAGCAATTATAATATTTATTATCGGTGCCATCTATTCAAGAAAACTATTCATTAATCTTATTCAATATGCTACCTCTGCAACTTTTTCATATAAATATGTGTTTATATATGTGTATGTGTATATAATGTTTTAATAGTTTTCATTCCTTAATTTCTTTTCACATACGTAGTAAAAAATAATAAAATTGCTTTATATGAATGATTGTCTTATAAATTCAGTAAAAGTTTATGACATTTAAAAACTGATTATTGTTAACATCCACATGTATATCGACAACACGATTGTTTGGTAGAAACGAATGGATTTTGTTATACGTGAAATAAATACTTTTATTGTACTCGTAATGATTATACGTGTTAAACTACAAAATTTCCGAAGTAACAATTCTGTTTATTAGCATTGTATGAAGCACAAATCCGTAGGAGAAAATTCATGGAAAACTGATTCATGGAAACTGATCTATATGAGATTTTAAGTAGATTTGCATGGTCCCAAAAGAATATTTTCTTCTCCGTGTTACAGATGAAACATCAAAAATTTTTTTTCTGTGATTTCCCCAGACGAGTTGCCGATGAATTGATCTCTGTTCTAATCGCACAAAAAAATGAAAACTACGCGAAAGGGATGCGGCAACTCGATTTCTTTTGTGTTTGAATTACACGTCAATAACATTTATGCAATTATTGTTTTCGATGGTTTTTCTCTCGAGAAAAAATTACAATATTTCTGGCAGCATTTCTGATCATTTATTTCTTTATAACTTTATATCACTTTTAATTAATTATGTTAATAGCAAAATAATACGTTAAATTTTATCAGCGTGCAAAATTTGTCATAAAACGTTAGGAAAACTTTAATTAGAAAAGCGCATTTTTTGGTTAGAAAAAATCTCAAAATCTTTTCTAACTTACTAAAACAATTATTTTTTCGAATAACACTTTTAAAAAGCATCGACATTTAAACTTTTATTCTATAATCTGTTTAAAATAAATCTTGTCTTTCAGTTAATATCTTTATCTAAGAAAGTTTACAAAGAAATATTACTTGAAATCATCACTGAAATCTTGGTTTGTTATTTTACATAAAATTAAATAGGAAACTTTTTTATTTTCTTTGGTATATCTTCGAAATCTCAAATGGACATATTATGAATATAGCAGTTGAAAAAAATGTCAATATCAACTTAATATATATTATATTTCAGAAGAAATATACTGATGCTTGAAAAAATTCATATATTTATTTCACTATCTCCATACAAAAATTAATTATCTTAAATTTGTTGACTTTTAAATAATAGGAAAACGATATAGATTTTACGATTATCTTTAAATTAAGTCCCTTAATTTGAAAACTATTGTCTTATTCGTTAATTTTTAACCAATGACAATTCTCTTACATTAATAATTCATATTTTCGTAGAATTGATTTCATGAATACATGAATATTTTATGCTTTCTCTCTTTCTCTCTCTCTCTCTCTCTCTCTCTCTCTCTCTCTCTCTCTCTCTCAAAAAGCACATATAAAAACAGAACATTGGTCATTACTGATGTGACAATTCGAGATTGCAAATACAGTTAAAGCGAAAATCTATGAATGAGATATCAAATTCATCTATTCTTTACATATTGCAGTATGTTGTTTAATTTGAAAGAAATCAAAAGATTTAAAAAAATCTAACAAAATGTAAAACTCGACACATAAATATTTCACAGCGATTTTGCTGTCTTATTATCTTGGGACTTTTACAAGAAGAAAAATGGATTTTCTCAAACATAATCGCCGAATTTGTTATTCACATACAGCAATTATGAATCTATATTATCATACAATTGCATACAAGACGCATGAATCATATATATCAGTCAAGTATTTATACCATTTTGAGTTTTCCTATTTTCTGACAAATCTCTCGTCAAATCCGTCGTCAGATCCATCATCATCGAACTTGAAGTCACAGATGCGTAAAGCGTCCGACAAATTATTCGCCCTTTCAAAGCGATTCAACAAACAGGATTACCTTCTGTTTACCCTTGGATATGCGCCCGCAAAAATTTCAACAATGTGGCTTAAAGCTTTGGTTAAAGCCAAACGCACCAGAGAAGAATTATCGGCCAAAGAGCGTTGATGTTTCACGGACTTACCGATTCCCTGATAATCATCATTAACGATTTAATTTTATCTGTATCGGAGCTTCAACAAAAAGATGGAATGTAAATTATATATACCTTTGCGGACTGCAGTGATACCGAGTCATACTCTTTAGGATTCTGCGCAGTATCTGCTCCAGACATCGACGGAACGTGATACCGCACATGGCGTACAGCAGAAAGTTGATACTGAAGTTTGTATAATAGAGCAGCATGAAAAATTGCTGAAGACACCAGAGTGTCTCCGGTGTATTCTTTTTCGCCAGAGTGAAGAAGAACACGCATAGACGAATCACGTAGCTGAAATAGAGTGAGAACTCGACTCGTAATGTAATTTTTGTGCAAATTTGATTTTACCAAGAAGTATTAGGCGTTTCATTTCCATCATAAATTGCAATTTACATCTGCTTCACAATTTATCTCCTTTGAAAAAAATTCGTAAATTTTTACTGCTTATTATGAATATTCTAACAAGATTTATTTTTCCATTTTTTGTAACGTTTTTGCGATAAAAAAAATAAATTATAAATATTTTTTATAAAAGAGTACAAATATTTACACACATTGAGAACAGCATCTCTGAATTTTTTTTCTTATTTTGATATAATAAGTAATATAGTGTAGTTAAATTATTTATTACTTTACTTATTAATAGCATTAATAGTGAAAGTCTGCCATAAATTACATAAAATTTGAATAAATTAAACTAAAAGCTCAAATCCATTTCTGTCATTAAATATGTCAACTATATTATTTGAGTTTAAATCACTTGAGTAATGCAATAATTTACATGTAATGTTTCCATGATTACAATATTTTGATATGTTTCCAAATATTTTTGCGTAGGTGATGATTAAATGTTCTGTAATCGCATTAAGGAAACAATGCTTATAGCAATCTAATCTAATTATCTATGCAGATTTAATTATTTATACATATTCTGAGCTATAAAAAAAGATTCACAATTATCATATCAAATATAATAAACACATGAAATTTATAAATAGAAATCCGGAACGCAAAAAAATATAAAAAAAGTATAAAATGTATAAAATACATCTGGTTTACTATACACCGAGCACTTTAATATACGTACTAAGTACTTAGTAAATATACGTATCAGTATCAAATTGCGTAATAGTCTTGTTTATATCGAGCATATCAAGCGATTTGATACGGATATAATATAATACTTGTTAGTAGTATGCGTATTAAAGTGATCATTATAAGCTAGATAAAAGATATAATGAAAAGGCTCACCTCGGTAGATTAAGCAATATGAAGACTGTACTAATAAGCACAAGCATTTTAGTGATGCTCTCTTGATTGAATCTAGTTGATCCGAGATTCCGACAGGATGACCTAACGTCTGCGAAATAAAAGATTCTATGTAGCAGTTGCGTTTATGCAGAAACATAAAAGTAAGAAGCTTATTTTATAGCTTGAAACTAATATTTTTTTTTTAACTTTACTAAATATAAAACTTGAAATTATTATGAGGTACATCTCGCTTTTCATCGTAACGTTTGAAGTTTTTATCAAGTCATTTTATGATTTTAATAACGCCAGACCATTTAATAATAGCTACAAGTATCGCGCAAAAAATAATATTTACGCCAGCAAAAGAAAACTACTTTGTGAAAGAAAGATAGAAGAATCTTGAATTATCTTGAATTCCGCAAAGGATTCCACAAGTATGTTTATAACGGATATAATTTCTTACCGTGAGAGCGCGCGATTCTCATTTTACAAGGTATACTACGTAGGTATGCGAGAGATTCCTTAGAGGCTCGAATCTCACGTCGCAATAGACCAACTTACGTATACACGGGGCTTCTATTTCGGTCATCTGACAGACGTTCCGGGGTGTCGACGGCGGAGCAGATGCAGGTTGATGCCGGGAATGGCTCTTGGACGAATGAAACGATGATTGCTGGGAAGGTGGTCTTCGCGTTCCATTCGTGCCCACGAGTGAAACTAGATTCATATTACCGCCGCCGCCGTTATTGCTGCTATTGGCACTCTGAAAATAATTTCGTAAAATATTATCTTCTTTGATATCGATATTATCACTAAAACCTGTCTACCTCGTTCTGTTTGCTACACAGCTGACCCATTCATACATAAATGTTGGCTATGTTCGAGAAAATTACTTTGGAATGAAGCAGATTTATCGCGTAGTTTTAAAAGCAAAAACGCCAATACATATACCTACTATCATTTTAAACATAATAAAGTAGTACATTTATATGCAATTTTATTTATTGCATTATTAATACAATAAACATTTTTGTATATATCGTATAGGAATTTCATATTATCAATGTGTTATATTATAAAAAAGTAACAAAAAAATATATATATAATTTAAATTTAATTTAAACAAAATATAATTTATTAAAAAATGTGAAAAAGTTGCGTTATTTTTTCAACTTAAAAGCTTATCTGAAATGATTGTAAATATGTTCGTAAATCTAATATCTTCTTTAAAAAAGCTATACTTACATACTTATATCATTATATCACAAATAATCATTACAGACATTGATAGACGATTGATTAGGTTTTTAATTATCTTGTTCAAACATGCTAGTCATAAATTATATAACAAACATACATTTAGCTGTGTCAATTTTCTTATTAGATTTTGCTCATATACAACGTTAACATTATATAATGCGTTTTAATATAATACCATTTGTTTTACCTATTCCTAAAAAAATTCCAATAAAAAATGTAAGAAACATTTCAAATACGTGAAATAAATATGAAAGTAATATTTACAGTTATTTTTCGATAAAAGAGCATGTATACATCAATAATATTGGAAAACAACTGTAGGTATAGCTTTATTCAAATTTTTGTACCTTTTATATTATACATAAAAAGGAATTCTGAGAGAAAGAGGCATTACATCAGTTTGTTACTAAAACACGACATAATCTCTGATTCTAGTTGATTTTATCAGAAATTATCACAAAATTGTATAGATTACGGACTTATTCAAAATTTATTGATTTACATTTGTTACACATCACATTCACATTTTGCTTTGCATTGAAATCTTAGCAAACAATTTATATGGAGTACAATTTTATATAAATTGCCACAAAGCTGTGAATTATACACATACGTGAGGTTCACATGGTGTGAGATAGTAACTGAAATAAACATGAACGAGTAATATGCAAAGTGCAGCGTTATGTATTCATTAACGCATGGCGGCTAAACTATATACACGTACAATTTTTGCATAAAGCAGTGTTTTTTTTAAACATACTTCATAAACATGCATTCTTTCGCAAGTTACACAAAAGAAGGGAGACTTTTTGAGAAATCATATTTTTCTCACTACACATTCATTCAATTAATTTATAATAAACCGCTGATTATTTTTATTCTAATTTATTTGAATGTAAAACTACATCAAAAATATAACTTGCATTGTAACATAAAATTATTTTACTTTAACTCATAAAATACAAAACTTCTATGAAAAGTTTATTTTAAAAATGTAACACATGGTACGACTACATATTCGGTAATTCTGTGAGTAATTAAGACAAAAAGATTTTTAATTATTTTAATTTATATTTGAATTTAAACAGCAAACGGATGATTAATTTGGACAATTTCATTAATATTTTAAAATATCTATTATATTTATATACTTATAGTAAATTAGTAATAGTGGTAAATAAAATTATTTACAAGAAAACATTTGACATATTTATTATATAAGAGAAGAAAGGGTCATTCATTCAATTAACACGAGCGAAACGTATCAACAATTCATTGATATCCCGCATTCATATAAAATATTAACAGGATTATTTAAGAGGATCCTTGGGGTGCCAATCATAATAACATATCACATAAGTGCCTATTCATTTCTCAAATCACCATTTTCATCATTACCACATTTAGTTGATGGAACGCTGTGTCCTTAATTGCAAACCTCTATTCACTTTGATAAAGTTATTTGTCAGGCTAACTATTATTCAATTCTTGAAGGTTTAATGGTTATTATTCTATTCTCAACGACTAACATGGAAATAGCATTTATTCACAGCATAAAATAGAAATTTCGTACCAACAAATATAAAAGTTAAAATTTAACAAAAGGTAAAATTTTATTTATTGTGATGAAATACAACATTCGTTGCGGAGAACGACACTGTTAATTTTATTTGAATTTAAGACGTTCCAGTTCTAACATATCTCAATAGAAATCGATTCTACGCCAATTTCTAATTGGAAAAGACCTACTTAGTTAATCATTTTATTAATATTTTTTTTAAAGTAGAAAGATATTTGATCGTTACTGTAACAACATAACTCAAACAAGAACGCCTTCTACGGTCGCAGCTAGATCTCCGTGCTTTTATTGTTTGTGTGATTTTATATACTTTCCTTAAATTCAATGAACTGCGCGCCGAAATTTTTTTCAGTCATAACACAGCTCTACAATCAACAAGATTTAGTAATATCACGTATTAAGATTGAAATTAATATTAACCCTTTTTCCTCCTGAAAAATTGTTTAGAAATTTGAGAAAAGTATATAAAATCACACAAACAATACAAGCACGGAGCTCTAGCTGCGACCGTAGAAGGCGTTCTTGTCTGAGTTGTAATATTTTTTTATTTCCATTAATCTTCTTCAATGTTAATGAATACATGGATATAAATATATTTAAAGATATTACATGTGTCTAATTAATATAGGAATCAGCAATATTTCAATTCATATTTTTCTCAAAAATTACAAAATTGATTGAAAAAATTATTCTCTAGAAAAAACAACTGTCTCTTGTTCTCTTTACAAAAATATATTTATCTTCCATTATTCAATTTTATCACAAGTTAGACAAGACTTGTTATACGTCAATGCCATGTATCATCTATTAACCTTCAACTCACTTGACTCACTTAATAAAGAACGTAACGAAAAGTTAACACGTCAATAAAAAATAAATTCACGAAAGACGCAGTAGGTCAACATTCTAGTTATTATTTGGACAATAATACGTCATATCGGACTGGCAAAATTAAAACATGAGACTAGAAGGCCTATGTCAATCACAGCGGTTCTTGGTGTTTAATAATAATATTTAATTTTTTTAATTAAAAGTTATTGTATGTTATTAAAAATTATTATTATATGTACATTAAATTAACCAAAGATATGCCATAAAATTTTAGGAAGAAATATCGTCTTACTAAAAAATATTGGACATTAATCAAGATAAAATAAAAGCCAATTTATCCCTAACGGAATTTGTTTAAAAAAAACAAGACTAGTACGTGTATATAAGAACATGTTTTTGAAGAACGGTAAAATGCACCGTCATCGCAAGAAGATAGTTAAAGTGATTGGTACGACGTTTATATACATACGCACTTTCAATCATATTCATTGACGCGCAGTAATTCAGTCGCAGAATTTCATGCAAGGCGTGTGCGTCTTCTCGCTAGCTAGTCTCTCAACCGTTTTTAATAATACTGAAATTAACAAAATGTGCATCAAATGTAATCAATAATTTTTTCACGTTATTGACACTACTGTGACAATCAAGGGTGAAAATAATTTTATCAATCCTAACAAGAACTGGTGATAAAAAATCCCAATTAGTATTCTTTTTGCATAATCGATCCGGAAATTCTTATCACGATGGAGCTGTTTACATTACTTCTGTCTATCGTGGTAGCAAGTATTTGCTTATATTATTTTATTATAAGCAAGTTAACTCATTTCGAGCGACTGAAGATCCCGCATGTACGGCCGATTCCATTGTTGGGCAACATGGCACCGTTTGTTTTTGGACGTATCGCTCCGATGGAGCTCATGCAAAAGATATACCACCTCTTCCCGGACGCAAAGTACTACGGATTTTACGATTTTACAAAGCCCATGATCGTTATCCGTGATCCGGAGTTGATTTCCACGATTGCCATTAAACAATTTGACAATTTCAGCGATCATTATGGCTTCGTGAACGAAACTCTCGACCCGATAGCTGCTAAAAATCTGTTTAATCTGCGAGGAGATCATTGGCGTGAGATGCGTAAGCTTCTTAGTCCTAGTTTTACATCTAGCAAAATGAAAATGATGTTTGGACTTATGAATCAGTGCGCCGAGAACTTTGTCAATTTTGTGGTAACGGAATCTGGAAAGACCGGCAAAGCGTATGATATGAAAGACTTACTTAGCAGATACGCCACTGATACGGTTGCCACGTGCGCTTTTGGCATCAACACAGATTCTTTTAAATATCCGAACAATGAATTTTTTATGGTTGGAAAAAAAGCAATGACTTTTGATGCCTGGATGTCCTTCAAGTTTTTTATGCATAGAAACTTTTCGCTACTTTCAAAAATCTTGAAGCTGAGAATGTTCGGCCCAAAAATAGAGAATTTTTTCAAAGATGTCGTTGCCACTACTGTGAAGGCCAGAGATGAACAGGGAATCGTTCGTCCAGACATGATTCAATTGATGATGGAGACCAGAAACAAAGATAGCGGACCCGAATTTGATATCGACGAGATGACTGCTCAAGCATTCGTTTTCTTTCTCGGCGGATTCGATACTGTATCATCAGTTATGTGTTTTATGGCACATGAAATCGGTGTCAATCCTGATGTACAAAGAAAATTGAGAGAAGAAATCGAGGACGTTCTTAGACAGACGAATGGCAAACCTACCTACGAGGCTATTAATCGCATGAAGTATTTGGACGCTGTGATAAACGAGACTCAAAGACTGTATCCGGTAGCAATTTTACTTGACAGAGTATGCGTCAAAAAGACCGTATTGCCACCAGCGACTCCAGATGGCGAACCCATCACATTAAAACCTGGAGACAACATATGGTTCATGCCTTTTTCTCTGCATCGCGATCCAAAGTATTATCCGCATCCAAAGAAGTTCGATCCAGAAAGGTTCCTTAACGGCAGTGTAGACAACTCGGTCTACATGCCGTTTGGTATCGGGCCCAGACTTTGCATTGGTAATAGATTCGCTCTAATGGAAGCAAAAATCATGATATTCCATCTGCTTTGGCGTTGCGATATCGAACCCGATGTTAAAACTAGAGTTCCTATGGTGTTTAATAAGAAATCACTCGCCCCACTACCGGATGGAGGCTTCTGGTTGAAGTTGCGGGCAAGGAACTCGAAGGCTTCAGTTACACAATGTTTACCGAACGGACACAATGTTGATGAACAATAATGAAGCATGTTTGCACTCTTTAAATACAAAAAACACAATATGATCTACAATTGTGTAAGAAAGAATATTACTTTGATGAAAGATTGTAGAATTAATGATTATTCTTAATCGATTATATTAGATTAGTTATTATTCTTTAGTCACGTGTGAAAAGTTAAATAATATTTAATACATATTCTATTAGTTATCTACTTATGTGTATACACATGTATATATACACATATATGTATAATTGAATACTTTTTATTGTTGTGTATTAAATATTTTTACTTTCTCAATATAATAAACAAATCATATATATGAAATATGTCAGTACATAAGATTGAGGGAAGAGAGAAAGAGAGAGGAAATTAAGACAAACATTGATTATGGTGTTATATAAATAAGTGGTATAATTGATGTATGTATGACACTGAAAAACTATTTATACATTTTGGAACAGTGTTTAATTAGGCAGTCAAAAATAATGCACATTAAATTAGCAATAAAATTCTTAATTTACAACAATTTATTTTTATTTTAGACAGATAATGTAAATTTCTGTCAAATAAACTCTCGAAAGAACAAACGGTACTTTGATATTAAAAAAGAAATTACTTTTTCATTTTCTTTCCCTTTCATTTCCCTTTCATTTTTTATCTAAAGAATTCATTCAATTTATACAATATCGTAAATAGTAGCACACTAGGTACACGATGTAAAAGTATTATAAAGTGTTTAATTTATTTGCATATAGTTTGGATTTCTTAAAATTTAATAAAAATATTAAAATGTTAACTAATTTATTAAGTATGTAATTAAAATTCTATTCTCTAAAACAAAATATATTCTTCTGCTAAAATATTTACTTTTACATTTAAATACAGGAAAAGTTAAAAGTTTATGGAAATAAAACTTCAATCTTTTATCAAATATTTTCTGCTGAAGAAAGAGCTATTTATTTCGTTTCAGAACTCAAGTTGGAATATTTGTTATAATAATGTAAATTTTTTACATGTCATAATAAATCAGAAAAAGATATCAGAAGAAAATATTGTCTTATTACAAAATGTGAAGCAATGATACTGCTAAAGTGAAATTGGCCTCTAACCTTATTCCTAAAAAAAGAACTGATAATACACTGTTAAACATTGCTTCGCACGTTGATAAGAATGTTTTCGAAGAACGGCGAGGCAAATCTCAAGGAAATAGTCAAGAGGCTTTATGATGTTCGCATCTATGCACTTTCAATCATCTTAATTTTGTGAAAGCTTTAAGAATTTTTTATTTTTACTTTATTTTATGAATATTTGACAAGATATACAGATCAAGCAGTGAATCTCATAAAGGTATTGATTTTTTGTGAAGAGCGTTATTTTTCATCTTTAAAATGAGCCCAGGAAAATATATAAAATTAGTATTAAAAAAGAGAATACCCCCTTCAGTTAAATAATACAATTCAATTATACGCAATTGTGCAATGTTTAAAATAATGGAGCACGTAATGGAATGCAAGATCTTGTCACGTAATGTAAACAGGTCCAAGTTTGAGGTCCTCTCTAAAGTAATATTTTTTACAATAAATTTTTTACCGTGTTTTAAGGTGCTTGTTAGCATCATAATATTATTAAATTGCTTGTTAATTTAATTTGTGTCAAATTAATTATTAGGTATGCAAGAATTGTGGGACACTCTGTATAATGTCTTTAATACATTATTAATCGCCTCAATATGTTTGTAGATTAAATGCGTTAATTAATAAAACACAAAAAATATTATTAATATATTATTTAAAAAACTCTCACTAAATATCTTTTTTCTTTGTTTTAGTTTTGCTACGTCTAAATAATTTCACAATTTATTATAAATATTTCGTTATCCTACTCAGAAGTAGGTATTCAACGATGATATAACTGAAGTGAGAATATCCATGTCTTTTCAATAAGTCTTTAATCAAACTCAATTTATAAATGATAAACTTCATGTATTAATAACAATAATCATACTGAATCAGTAAGATATTATGACTTATTAAAAGACTATGTTGCGTGAAACTGATGTGATAATCTCTTACGACGTTCACAGTTGCGCACTTAAGAGAAGCAAAATTAATCGATAAAAAATAAAACCTACATTTCAGATAACATATCAGAATGATAAGCTATCTTAATGGTGGAATTTTTACGAAGCTTCTATAAGCAAGAAATTAAAAAAATTTATAAATTTAGTTGTGATAATAAAATAGATATATTTGATAGCAGAATTAACATTATCTTGCATGTTTTCATGTTGCGAATCTGATATTATTTTGCCAATTGGATAAAAAGATCGATCATGATTTCTAAGCTGTTAATATTATTTTTAATGATGCTGAATAAAATGATATTCTTTATGACAGCAGACTCTTAATTGAAATTACGTAAAAAGAAATCTGTAAATGCTCGCTAATGTTTAGCGAATTGATATAAAGCTGAAAACGAAAATAAATATTTATAATATTTATAAAACATGAAATATAAAATTATACGTTAAAAATAGGTTTTGTAAATTATTTTCTAGTCACGTTTTACAGTTTTTATCTTAACATTAGGATGGAAAATTAAAGGAAGGAGAGAGAGAGAGAGAGAGAAAGTATGAAAAATAAAAGCGCAGAAAAAATTATTGTATAAAAATTTTATATGTATTCTGTTTATTATAAATATGTATTATTATGCATATTTTTATAAAAAGCAACTATGTTGTTTAATCACTTTTAATGCAATTATTTTAGACACTTTTATTTCAATGATTTTTTAAATATAATTATTATATTAATTAATGTAATCAGTTTTAAAAAATATTTGGAATAGATTTTTTTAATTCATATATACGAGTATTGTTGAGCTTATTAATTTTATAATACATTTTTTATATAAATAATTGTACGCATTATTTGTCGAGTACATTATTACATTTGTAAAAATCATGCTCTTTCTTTACAATATTGTATTTCATTTATTATATATCATTTTCCCTTAGTGGATAATATCATGTTATATACGTATATATGTATATATTTACATACATATATTTATGTCTTGTTACTCATACAAAAGTTTTGTAGAGAAATTTCGAACAGTCAGTAAAGCGGTGATAATAAATTCTGTTCTAATGTGTTGCATGCTCATACAAAATGCGTAGTCTAAGAGAAGATTTACCGCGTCCATTTATTTCCATAGATAGGAATGCATTTCATGTGTTGCAAATGTGTTTTATGCATACAGATGTACGATAAATCATTACATTAGTATTTGATAAACTATCACACCTTACAACCACGCGTTCAATAACAGCAAATTTAATGAGCCTCGTCAATTAAAATAATTTAATTTATAATATTGAAAGCTAAATTAAACAGAAGATGGAAACATAAATGTTGAATAGAAATAATTTATATTTGAATTATAAATTTTGTGTAGAGCATACAAATGAAAGAGTTATATAAAATTTTATATTTCTTTATTTACATACGGCTAAAGTAATTAATGTAAATATAGATTGTTTATATGAATACTTAAGAGAAAATATTATACTTATTATCATATTAAAAATATTAATCAATAACAATTGTTACAATAATGCTCATTTCCATCAATGTAGATTAACTTTGGTCTCAGTTTAACCTACTCTTTACCTTTTTTCAATTTTGAAAAGTAAGAAAAGATAAAAAGCAAGTTAAACTGCGTTGGTGGAAATAAGCATAAGTCAGTTGATCGCAAATCCAATTTGATTTAAAAAAATGAGGATAGTACTTTACATGTTGATAAGAACTTTTTAAGTAGAACGGCAAAGTGCATGGTTCAAAGATAGTGAAAGTGATTTTGCGACATTCATTTCTATGGATATACAACGTTATAAATGGCTTCGTAGTGCATTCGTACAGAAGCCAGTCGAAAAATTTCTCGCGTCGCATGTGCATCTCCTCCTAGATAATTTACTAAATTAACAATTTCTAATTAAACAGAAGCTTGACAAACGACAATTGAAAAAACAAGTGCAGTGATGTAATTAACAATATTACCTTTGTCTTTTACCGTTATTAACATTACTGAAACAATCAAGAGTGTGGAAATTGTTTCTATCAAAAGGAAACAAAAATTATTGACAATCAGAAACTATAATAAAGAATGTTGTGTTCGTGTATAGTTTCCGAAGATTCCCTTTATAATGGAGCCGTCTACATTACTGCTGACTATTCTAATAGCGAGTATTTGACTATACTATTTTATCCTAAAGAAATTATTTTACTTCGAGCGACGGAAAATTCCAAAATGTGCAATAGGTTCTAATATTGAGCAACATGGCGCCATTCATTTTAAGACGTGCCTCTCCAGCGGAGATTATACAAAAATTATACAATCTCTTTCCAGACGCAAAATACTTTAGCCTTTACAATTTTACAAGGCCCATCATCGTTATCCGAGAACCGGAGCTAATTTCAATGATCACCATCAAACATTTTGACAACTTCTGCGATCACTGTCCCTTCATGATTGAAACTCTTGATCCGATAACCAGTAGAAATCTATTTAACTTGCAAGGAGATCATTGGCGCGAGATGCGAAAGCTTCTTAGCCCGAGTTTTACATCCAATAAAATGAAGGCGATGTTTGGACTTACGAGTCAATGCGCTGAAAACTTTACCAATTTTGTGGCAACGGAATCTGGAAATAGTGGCAAGACATATGAAAGACCTACTTTGCAGATACGCCAACGATACGGTGACCACGTGCGCTTTTGGCATCAATGTGGGTTCTTTTAGGCATCCAAAAAAAGAATTTTTCTTGCTTAGAAGAAAAGCAATGAATTTTGATGGGCCCTGGCTGACCTTTACGATTTTTATGCATAGGAATTTTCCGCTACTTTTGACACTCTTAAACCTGAAAATGTTTGGTCCAAAGATAGAGAATTTCTTTAAAAATATTGTTATTGACACTGTGAAAGCCAGAGATGAGCAGAAAATAATTCGTCCGGACCTGATTCAATTGATGATGGAGACCAAGAACAAAGATAGCGGATCCGAATTCGATATCGACGAGATGACTGCCCAGGCGTTCATTTTCTTTGTAGCCGAATTCGATGCTGTATCAAACGCTATATGTTTCGTGGCTCACGAAGTTGGTGTAAATCCTGATGTTCAGAAAAAATTGAGAGAGAAAATCGATGACGTTCTCAAACAGACCAATGGAAAACCTACGTATGAAACTATTAATCACATGAAATATTTGGATGCTGTGATAAACGAATCTCTTAGACTGCCAATCTCTTAGCTGCTTCAGGAGCAGCTTTCCTTGACAGACAATGCGTCAAAGAAACCGAATTGCCACCAGCAACTCTGGATGGCGAATCAATCAGTGTAAAATTGGAAGACAGTATATGGTTACCGACTTTTTTTCTGCATTGCGATCCAAAGTACTATCCGCATCCAGACAAGTTTGATCCAGAAAGATTTCTTAACGGCAGTGTGGACAACTCGGTCTATTTGCCATTTGGTATCGGGCCCAGGATCTGCATCGGTAACAGGTTCTCTAACGGAAGTAAAAGTAATGCTTTTCTATCTACTTTGGCGTTGCAATCTTGAACCCGACGTCAAAACTTATAGAGTTTCTATGGTGTCTCAGAAGAGATTATTTGCATTATAACTCAAAGGAGGTTTCTGGTTGGAATTACGTGCGAGGAATTTGAAAGCTCCTATTACAAATTAATGTTTATTTAACATTACACAAAGTGAAGAACAGCAATGTTGTATATTTATAATTCATTTTTTTTCTAATTTGTAACTTTTATTTGGCTGTACACATTTCAAATTATACAAAGTTAAAATAATAACATGGAATTTTGTTAATATGGTTTTTTAAGCAAAATTTTTATATTAAAATATTTCTTCAATAAATCGATTATTATTCCAGAAAGCAGTGTTTAGAAACATTAGAAATATTATATAATGTTTGTTGTTTAATGTTAAACAGGGATAAAGTAATATCCCCAGGATATAATAATAATATTTCTAATAAAATTGCTAATGGTATTCCTAAAGTTTCTAAAGAAAAATTCTAAATCAGGAAAATTCTAAACAATGGAAAATTAAAAATATACAATTTTGTAACAAGGTACTGTGTTTCTTTTAAACAAATTTAATTTTTTTAAATTATTTTTATACGTAGCCATATTACAACTACTTTTTTTTCCATCGATTATGCAGTGCATTAGTTTTTTATAAATCACGTCCTAAATAATAAATATTTCATTACTGTAAATCTAGAATCTGTCAAACAACATTTTGAATGTTCGTTCAAGTTTTGAATGTAATCATTCAAGTTTCAATAGAAAATAATAATTATAAACAAAGTTATTCAATAAAATGAAAATGGGTGCCACATTACCCTCTTGTCCTCTAACATATTTTATCAACATAAAATATATTAATGTACTTATGTAAGAAGGAGATAAAGAGAATTGAGACAAAATTAGTTATAATATTATACATTTAATAACATAAACAACGTACATGTAACACTACCAAATCATAAATATTCTTGAAAAGTTCTTTTAAATTGTATATGTTAAAACTAATAAAAATGTTTAATCAGACAATGTTAATAAAAATTTGCTTTTATCTTTGGCCAGATAAAATAAATGTTTGACAAAAACTCTGTCGAAATTATAAGCACTTACAGTTTTTATTTCTAAAGTGTGCTCAATTGTTTTGTTATATTTTGCAATAAAGTGTATAAAGCGACTTTGTGTCTACAAAACATGATCTTATTATTACTAACTGTGATAATAAGATAAAGAATTCATTCAATTCACAATGTAATAAATAGTAGCACACTAGGTACACGATGTAAAAGTATTATAAAGTGTTTAATTTATTTGCATATAGTTTGGACTTCCTAAAATTTAATAAAAAAATTATAATGCTAATTAATTTATTAAGTATGTATTAATTAAAATTCTATTCTCTAAAACAAAATGTATTCTCCTGCTAAAATATTAACTTTTACAATTAAATACAGGAAAAGTTAAAAGTTTACGGAAATAAAATTTCAATTTTTTATCAAATATTTTCTGCTGAAGAATAAGCTATTTATTTTGTTTTACAATTTAAGTTGGAATATTTGTTATAATAATATAAATTGTTTACGTGTCATAATTAATCAGAAGAAGATATTGTCTTATTACAAAGTCTTAGGCAATGATACTGCTAAAGTGAAATTGGCCTCTAACCTTATTCTTAAAAAAAGAACTGATAATACACTGTTAAACGTTGCTTGCAACATGCTTCGCATGTTGATAAGAGTATGTTTTCGAAGAAACAGCGAGGCACATTTCAAGGGGATAGTCCAGAGGCTTTATGATGTTCGCATCTGTACACATTTTATCATCTTAATTTTGTGAAAACTTTACGAATTTTTTACTTTTACTTTATTTATTCTATTACTTTTACTTTATTTACTTTATTATTTGACAAAATACACAGATCAAGCGGTAAATGTCACAATGGGAGAGCATGATTTTTTGTGAAGAGTATTATTTTTTATCTTTAAAATGAGCTCAGAAAACAGATAGTACTAAAAGCGAGAGAGAGAGAGAGAGAGAGAGAGAGAGAGAGAGAGAGAGAGAGAATACCCCCTTTAGTTTAATAATACAATTTAATTATACGCAATTGTGCAATGTTTAAAATAATAACATGCAATGGAATACAAGATCTTATGACGGAATATAACAGATCCAGGTTCGCGAGGTCCTCTCTGAAGTAATATTTTTTACAATATTATTCTTTACAATGTTTTAAGGTGCTTGTTAGAATTATAATATTATTAAATTGCTTATCAATTTAATTCGTGTTAAATTAATATTATGTATGCGAGAATTTTGGGACACTTTGTATAATGTTTTTAATATAATATTAATTGACTTAATATGTTTGTAGATTAAATGTGTTAATTAATGAAACACAAAAAACATTATTAACATATTATTAAAATAATTTTCAATAAATATTTTTTTTCTTCTTTGTTTTAGTTTTGATACGGCTAAATAATTTCATAATTTAAAATAAAATATTTTATTATTCTACTCAAAAGTAGATATTTAATGATGATTTAATGGAAGTGAGAATATCCATATCTCTTCAGCAAGTCTTTAATCAAACTCAATTCGCAAATGATAAACTTTATATATGATTAACAATAATCTTAAATCAATAAGATATTACGACTTATTAAAAGACTATGTTGCATTAAACTGATATGATAATCTCTTACGACATTCACAGTTGCGCAAGGCCATTTATTTTTACAAAGAGGAATGCATTCCATGTGTTGCAAATATGTTTTATGCATACAGCTGTACTGAGAATCATCACATCAGTATTCGATAAACTATCACACCTTATATCCACGCGTTCAATAACAGTGAATTTAATTAGCCTTGTCAATTAAAATAATTTAATTTATAATATTGAAAGCTAAATTAAACAGAAGGTTGAAATATAAATGTTGAATATAAATAATTTATATTCGAATTATAAATTGTGTGGAGAGCATACAAATGAAAGAGTTATATAAAATTTCATATTTCTTTACTTTTATATTTACATATGGCTAAAGAAATTAATGGAAATATAGATCATTTATATGAATACTTAGAGAAAATATTATAAGTATTATTATATTAAAAATATTAATCAATAACAATTGTTACAATAATGCCCATTTCCACCAATGTAGATTAATTTTGGTTTCAGTTTAACTTACTCTTTATTTACTTTTCCGATTTTTAAAACTAAGAAAAGATAAAGAGTAAGTTATACTGAAATTTAATTTAATTTGTGTTGAAGGAAAAAGGCATAAGTCAATTGATTGCAAATACAATTTGATTAAAAAGATTGATGATAATACTTTACATATCGATAAAAATATGTTTTTTAAGAACGGCAAAGTGCATAGTCATTCCAGAGATAATAAAAGTGATTTTCTGACGTTCATATCTACGCACAATCAATGTTATTAATTGCTTCGTAGTGCATCTACAGCAGCCAGTCGAACAATTTCTCGCGTTGCATGTGCGTCTCTTTCTAAATAATTTACTAAATTAACAATTTCTAATTAAACAGAAGCTTGACGACAGTTAGAAAAACAAATGCAGTGATGTAATTAACAATATTACCTTTGTCTTTTACTGTTATTAACATTACTGAAACAATCAAGAGTGTGGAAATTGTTTCCACCAAAAGGAAACAAAAATTATCGACAATCAGAAACTGTAATAAAGAACGTTGTGTTCGTGTATAATTTCCGAAGATTCCTTCAATAATGGAGCCGTCTACATTACTGCTGACTATTCTAATAGCGAGTATTTGCTATTTTATCCTAAATAAATTACTTTACTTTGAACGACGGAAAATCCCACATGTGCAATCGATACCAATATTGGGCAACATGGCGCCTTTCATTTTAGGACGTGACTCTCCAACAGAGATTCTACAAAAATTATACAATCGCTTTTCAAACGCAAAATATTTCGGCCTTTACGATTTTACAAGGCCCACCATCGTTATCCGTGATCCGGAGCTAATTTCAATGATCACCATCAAACATTTTGACAACTTCTGCGATCATTATGGCTTCGTGAATGAAACTCTCGACCCGATAGCCAGTAGAAATTTGTTCAACTTGCAAGGAGACCATTGGCGCGAGATGCGAAAGCTTCTTAGCCCGAGTTTTACATCCAGCAAAATGAAAGCGATGTTTGGACTTATGAGTCAGTGCGCCGAAAACTTTACCAATTTTGTGACAGCGGAATCTGGCAAATCTGGCAAGACATATGATATGAAAGACCTACTTTGTAGATACGCCAACGATACGGTGGCCACGTGCGCTTTCGGTATCAGTGTGGATTCTTTTAAGCACCCGAAAAACGAATTCTACATGCTTGGAAGAAAAGCAATGAATTTTGGAGGGCCCTGGCTGACTTTCGCGTTTTTCATGAATAGAAATTTTCCGCTACTTTCGAAACTCTTTAACGTAAAAATGTTTGGTCCAAAGATAGAGAATTTCTTTAAAAATATTGTTACCGACACTGTGAAAACCAGAGATGAGCAGAAAATTGTTCGCCCGGACATGATTCAATTGATGATGGAGACCAGGAACAAAAATAGCGGACCCGAATTCGACATCAACGAGATGACTGCCCAGGCGTTCGTTTTCTTCCTAGCCGGATTCGATGCTGTATCAAACGCTATGTGTTTCGTGGCGCACGAAATTGGTGTCAATCCTGATGTTCAGAAAAAACTGAGAGAGGAAATTGATGACGTCCTCAGACAGACCAATGGAAAACCTACGTATGAAGCTATTAATCACATGAAGTATTTGGATGCTGTGGTAAACGAATCTCTTAGACTGTATCCAGGAGCAGCTTTCCTTGACAGACAATGCGTCAAAGAAACCGAATTGCCACCAGCAACTCCGGATGGCGAATCAATCACTGTAAAGCCGGGAGACAGCATATGGTTCTCGAGTTTTGCTCTGCATCGTGATCCAAAGTACTATCCGCATCCAGACAAGTTTGATCCAGAAAGATTCCTTAACGGCAGTGTGGACAACTCGGTTTACATGCCGTTTGGCATCGGGCCCAGAATCTGCATTGCTAATAGGTTCGCCCTAATGGAAATAAAAGTCATGGTTTTCTATCTACTTTGGCATTGCGATCTTGAACCCGACGTCAAAACCAGTGTTCCTATGGTGTTTCACAAGAGAACATTTGCTCTGGTACCAAAGAGAGGTTTCTGGTTGAAGTTACGTGCGAGAAATTTAAAAGCTCCTGTTACAAATTAATGTTTATCTAACGGACACAAAATGATGAACAGTAATGTAGTATATTTATAATGTATTTCAAATGTGGAATTTTATACTTAAAGTTAATTTTTTAAAATTTATTTATACAAGTCCAGCTTTTTCCTTAATTGAATAAAAGAAAAATTAAAATAAAAATTTTAGAGAAGCTATTTTTTAAATATGTATCGTTACATTTAAAAAAAGCGAAATTATTCAAAATTTATTTACGTTAAGAATGTACTTATAAAATACAGTAATTGTAATATTGTTAATATAAATTTATATAAATTACGTATATTTTTGTTTTCTATTATATGTACATTCTACATTTCATAGAGTAATCGTTATTTTAAAAGAGTGAAAATTGAGCTTGTACAATTTTTTGAATAATTTTTACTTTACGAAGTTTAGAGAGTAAGGTAAATTTAATAAGTAATAATGGATGTCGATGACGTCAATTATGTTTTATTATATTAATTTTATTATATTAATTTTACGAGTTATATTTCTAGATATACAATTTTAGTTTGAATTCTTGAATTAAATAATGTTATCTAAAATTTTTTTTAATGTAATTTAATTCAAAAATTTATATTGTAATTCATATTGATATTGAATGGTTCTTCTGATTAAATTTCAATCTAAGTATATCAAGAAATGTTATAAACAGCTTAACATTTAGTATATTTAACTTTACAAATAGTTATATGTATGTAAAAATGTTTAGAAAAATCGGTCAATTAAATTTATAAATTATTAACTGCAAAATTTGAAAGTGATTATCTCTAACCTATTTTTTTATTATTTACTTAAAAAGTCATTTAATTATAATTCTAAAATATTATATTTTTCATAAATAAATTTAGGAAATGGACAAGTAAAAGTGATACGATCAAATTTAAGTTTCGCATTTGGTTATTGTTAAATTTAATCAGCCGATGAAGTCAATCAGCGATAAGACCGGCTCTAGAGCAAAAAAGCAAACATGTCTCGCTAAATGCATGCATAAAACTACAAAAATAATTATTACATGTTTGAATTTTGAGCATATAATTTTAATATAGTTAAGGTTAAATATAGATAAATTTATCATATGAGAGATGGAACTATCTAACAATTTTGCTATTGTATTCAGTGTTATTGTATTCAGTGATAGCACAGATCTTGTTTGATTTCTGCTAACAATATATCGTAATACTGCGTTGCACAATTTCTACCGTTAGATTTTGACAGTATAATCTATTTAAATTTTGCTGCCAATCTACTGGCATGGAACGACACTTGTTAAATTTTTAGCAGCAGTTTGCTAACATCGTCAGATATTACAAAGTCTGTGTGAAGTTGGTTGCCAGTCTGAAATCAAAAATTTATTACAGACTCTGCAGCAGAATTTGTTTCTTTAGATTTGCTTACCAAGATTCATTCATAATTATCATTCTTCATTCACATGTACATAATTAAGATATGTATAACACTAATAAAGTATTCACATATTCTCCAAGAAAAATATTTATTTATTACATATGTATTTATTTATTACATATTATATATATATATATATATATATATATATATATATATATATATTAAAAATAATGCGCACATTGGATACAACAAAAATATTAATTAACCTATAAAAATTTGTTTTTGTCCTCGATAAGGTAAAGTAAACCTCTCCAATAATTTCTCGGAAGTACGAATAAGAAATTTACAGTTTTTCATATACTTGTTATAATTAAATACAGCAACTCTATAATGCAATGTGATTTTATTATTATTACATAATAATTCTTAATTAGTCCGTACAATGCAGTGACAGAATACTGTAAGTATAAAACGCACAGATGATTTAGTGTTTTATTTAAAATATTATTTAGTTTTATTTATAATATTTGGAAAAAGTGCAATTTTTCAAAATTGAATATCGAAAAATAATTATGCAATAGTTTATTAACTAAATATTAATTTAAGTACTTTTCCCCAAGAAAATATATTCTCATTTAGAGATATTAATGTTTTGCAATCAAATATCATTATATAGGTTTACAGAAATTAAATATTCATTTTTAATCAAGCTTTTGATACAGAAGTATCAACTATTTATTTGGTTATAGAATTACTAAAAAATTTACAAAAATGTTAAAATAATTTATGCAAATATGAATTATTTACATAAATAGTCAGAAAAAAATACAATATTTATTGCCCTATTGAAAAAAGACAATTACATTGGTAAAATGAGAGCCAATTAACTTTTAATTTAATGTGTTTAAAAAGGACAATATTACTATAAAACCTGTTTTTAAGAACGGCGAAGTGCTTCGTCATCTCGAGGAAAGAGTTAAAGTGCTTAATGACATCAGCATTTACGCACATTCAATGTTATCAATTGCGTCGTGGCGCACGTGCAGCAGCCAGACGAAGAATTTCTCGCGAGGTGCGTGCATGTTCTCGCTCGACAATCTACCAAAGTACTTTCAATTAACTACTTCCAATTAAAAAAGAACTCTAATGACAATTGAAAAAACAAGTGCAACAATGTAATTAGCAACTTTGTATTTCTCTTTTAGTGTCGTTACCACTATTCTAACAATTGAGTGTGGAAATCTGTTTTTATTAATCAAGAATAAAAATTACCGATAACTAGAAACTGTAATCAATAAAACTTGTGTTCGTCGTGTATAACTAATCCGAAGATTCCTGACATAATGGAGTTATCTACACTGCTTCTGACTATTGTGGTAGCAAGTATTTGCTTATATTATTTTCTCAAAAGCAAATTAACTTATTTCGAGCGATTGAAGATCCCGCATGTAAAGCCGATTCCATTGTTGGGCAACATGGCACCTTTTGTTTTTGGACGTATAGCACACGTGGAACTCGTACAAAAATTATATAATCTTTTCCCGGACGCAAAGTACTTTGGTTTTTACGATTTTTCAACGCCAACCTTTGTTATCCGTGATCCGGAGCTGATATCCACGATGGCTATCAAACAATTTGACAACTTTTCCGACCACAATGGCTTTGCAAGTGAACTTGATCCAATAGCTAGTAAAAATCTGTTCAATTTGCAAGGAGATCATTGGCGTGAGATGCGAAAGCTTCTCAGCCCTAGTTTTACATCAAGCAAGATGAAAATGATGTTTCAACTTATGAGTCAGTGCGCTGAGAACTTTGCCAATTCTTTAGCTACCGAATCCGGAAAAATTGGCAAAACGTACGATATGAAAGACGTACTTTGCAGATACGCCAACGATACGGTGGCCACGTGCGCCTTTGGCATTAGCATAGATTCTTTTAAGCATCCGGAAAACGAATTCTTTGTTCTTGGAAGAAAAGCATTGAATTTTGGAGGAAAATGGGTGAGCTTCGTATTTTTGATGAATAGATACTTTACGCAATTTGCGAAACTCTTCAAGTTAAGAATGTTTGGTCCAAAGATAGAGAATTTTTTTAAAGATATTGTTGCTAATACTGTGAAAGCCAGGGATGAGCAAGGAATTGTTCGTCCGGATATGATTCAACTGATGATGGAGACCAGAAACAAAGATAGCGGACCCGAATTCGATATCGACGAGATGACTGCTCAGGCATTCATTTTCTTTATCGCTGGATTCGAAGGTATATCAACAGCCATGTGTTTTATGGCGCATGAAGTCGGTGTCAATCCCGATGTTCAGAATAAATTGAGAGAGGAAATCGACGATGTTCTCAAACAGACTAACGGAAAACCTACTTACGAGGCCATTCATCGCATGAAGTATTTGGACGCTGTAGTAAACGAATCTCTCAGACTATATCCAGGAGGAGCTTTTCTTGATAGAAAATGTGTCAAAGAAACCAAATTACCACCAGCAACTCCAAATGGCGAACCGAGTACTATAAAACCTGGAGACAGTGTATGGTTCTCTAGTTTTTCTCTGCATCGTGATCCAAAATACTATTCGCATCCAGACAAGTTTGATCCAGAAAGATTTCTTAACGGGAATGTGGACAACTCGGTTTACATGCCGTTTGGCATCGGGCCCAGAATCTGCATTGCTAATAGGTTCGCTCTAATGGAAGCAAAAGTCATGCTTTTCTATCTACTTTGGCGTTGTGATCTCGAACCCGACATTAGAACTAGGGTTCCTATGGTGTTTCAGAAGAGAACAATCGCTATAACGGCAGTCGAAGGCTTCTGGTTGAAATTACGTGCAAGGAATTCGAAGGTTCCTGTCGTATAATGTTTATCTGGACACTAAGTTGAGGAACAAATAATGTAGCATATTTACAATTTATTGCAATCGTAACACTAGATACATAAAATTTATTTTTCAAAATATATTTGTACCAGTTCAGCTGTTTCTTTAAATAAATACATAAAAAATTTTAAATAAGAATTTCAGAAAAGCTATTTTTTAAATAAGTACATAAATCATTACATTAAAAAAAACAAATTTTTTTTTTAATTTTATCTGCAATATAATGTTTTTAATAGACATCGATTGTTGTGCTGTTAACATAAAAATCATATCTTTTTCGTGTTGTTTTTTATTATATACGTAAAGCAAATAAATGTAATAAATAATAATAGATGTTAATGTTGTTTTGCTTTATGTTACTTTCATAAATTATATTTTAAGACGCTGTTCTCAAAAGTGCAAACAAAAAATTTTCAGTTCTTTATTTACCTCTTTATAATTCAACATAAAAAGCGGTTCTATGTATGTAACATAATATGTAATACAATATCTTACTATGTGAATAAGTCGTAATTAGTTCATACAGTACAATAAAGAACAGAATACTGTAAGAAGATAACGCAAAAATATTTTAAAATGTTCCATTCATTTGTAAACACCTTAATTTTTTAAAATTTATTATCTATATAAATTAATCAATATATCATATATTTATTAGTTAAAATTTTTTTTTAAGAAAATATATTATTCTTTTGAAATATTGATTTTTTATAATTAAGTATATTGCATTATAAGCTTACAGAAACTAAATGTTGATTTCTTATCAAACATTTGCTGCGGAAAAATCACCTATACATTTTGTAACAGAATTTGTCTCTGAAAAATCTTTCGCTGTAATTTTAAACATATATAAATAAAAATTGTTTTCATAAATAATCAGAAGAAGATATTATATCACTTATCTTATTAAAGAACGTTGTGTAACAACACTGATAAATTAAAAACTTGTTGATTTGTTGAACTCCACTTTAAAAAACAATGATATTGCTTTATAAATTGATAAATGTGCTTTTGAACAGAAAAATGCTTCGTCATCTCAAGAGATAATCAAAGTGACTTTATGATACGTACACATCCAACTTTAAATTGCTTCGTGCCGTATGTACAACAGCCAGTCGCAGAGAATGCTGCGACAACAGAACTTCTCGCGGTGTGCATATGTTTCCTCTTTGAACAATTTATAAACTTAATAGTTTTGAATAAGATCGGAACGACAACCAGCGAAACAAGTGCAGTAATGTAATTAACTTTGTGCTTCTTTTTTTTTATTAACGTTATTCTAACAGTCAAGTGCAATAATCGTTTTCATCAATCAAGTGAATCGAAAACTACCGACAATCAAAAATCCTAATCAGAAGTATTTCCTTGTACAACTAATTTGGAAATTTCTGTCACGATGGAGCCGACTACTTTACTTCTGACGATTCTGACAGCGGGTGTTTGCTTATACTATTTTGTTCTAAGCAAGTTAACTTATTTTGAGCGACTGAAGGTCCCGTATGTGCAACCCATTCCATTTTTTGGCAACATGGCGCCTTTTGTTTTTCGACGGATATCTAATGTGGAACTTATACAAAAAATGTACAATCTCTTCCCGGACGCAAAGTATTTCGGCTTCTTCGATTTTTCATCACCAACTTTTATTATCCGTGATCCGGAGCTGATTTCGATGATCGCCATTAAACATTTTGACAACTTTTGCGATCATCGTGCCTTCGTGAATGAATCTCTGGATCCGATAGCTGGTAGAAATCTGTTCAATTTGCGAGGAGATCATTGGCGCGAGATGCGAAAACTTCTTAGTCCTAGTTTTACATCCAGCAAGATGAAAATGATGTTTGAACTAATGAGTCAGTGCGCTGAGAACTGTGCCACTTTTGTGGCAACGGAAGCTGGAAAAGCCGGCAAGACGTATGACATGAAAGAGATACTTTGCAGATATGCGAACGACACGGTGGCAACGTGCGCTTTCGGCATCAGCGTGGATTCTTTTAAGTTTCCGAAAAACGAATTCTTCATGGTTGGCAGAAAAGCAATGGTTTTTGAAGGCTTAGTGTCCTTCAAGTTATACATGCATAGAAACTTTCCGCTACTTGCAGATCTCTTCAAGCTGAGAATGTTTGGTCCAAAGATAGAGAACTTTTTCAAGGATGTTGTTTCCAATACAGTGAAGACCAGGGATGAGCAAGGAATTGTTCGGCCGGACATGATGCAACTAATGATGGAGACCAGGAACAAAGATAATAGACGTGAGTTTGACATCAACGAGATGACCGCCCAGGCATTCGTTTTCTTTCTTGCCGGATTCGATACTGTTTCAACAGCTATGTGTTGCATGACACACGAAATCGGTATCAATCCTGATGTACAAAGAAAATTGAGAGAAGAAATCGACGACGTTCTTAGACAGACCAACGGCAAACCTACCTACGAGGCTATCAATCGCATGAAGTATTTGGACGCCGTAATAACTGAAACTCTCAGAATGTATCCAATAGTATCTTTTCTTGATAGAGTATGCATCAAAGAGACCGAATTACCACCAGCGACACCGAAAAGCAAACCAGTCACGTTAAAACCCGGGGACCGTGTATGGTTTCCAAATTATTCTTTGCATCGCGATCCTAAGTACTACCCACATCCAAACAAGTTCGATCCAGAAAGATTCCTCGATAACACTGTGGACAATTCAATCTATATGCCATTTGGTATAGGGCCCAGAATCTGCATTGGTAACAGGTTCGCTCTAATGGAAACAAAAATCATGCTGTTTTATCTGCTTTGGCACTGCGATCTCGAACCCGATGACATTAAAACAAAAATTCCTATGGTGTTTAGTAAGACATCATTTACGACAACGGCAGAAGGAGGCTTCTGGTTGAAATTGCGAGCAAGGAATTTGAAGGCTCCTGTTACACAAGGTTTATCTAATGGACACAAAGTTGAGGAACCATGATAGCATTAATAATACGTTTAAAGCGTGACGTTATACTTAAAGATGATTTTTTTAAATATATTTGTAAGAATATGGCTTTTTCCTTAATTGGAAAGGTAAAAACTTTAAAATATGAATTTCAGAAGAGGCATTTTTTAAATAAGTATCGTTACATTAAAAAAAAAAACAAATTTTTTACCATTTGTCTATATTTATAATGTTCTTTTAAAATACATTAATTAAATTCCTGTAACATGAATACATATCTTTTTTGTGTTGACTTCAATCGTAATATATAAATTAAATAAGTTTAATAAGTAATAATGGATGTCATTTTTACTTTATTTTGTATTACTTTTACATGTCATAATTTAAGAGATATAAATATATGAATTTACGTAATTGTGAATATGTTACATTTTTGATTTTCATTTTTGTGTTCATGATGGATATATATTTTCGTAATTGCAATCGTAACACTAAATACATAAAGTTTATTTTTTAAAATATATTTGTACGAATTCAGCTTTTTCTTTAATTAAATACGTAAAAAATTTTAAATAAGAATTTCAGGAAAGCTATTTTTTAAATAAGTATTGTTATATTTAAAAAAAGCGAATTTATTTAATATATACATTAATAATGTTTTTATAAAACACAGTAATTGTAACATTGTTAACATATATATTTTTTGTGCAGTCTTCCATTATATGTACTCTTTAAATTTCGTAGAGTAAAATGTCACTCTAAATAAGCTTGTTCAATTTTTAAATAATTTTTTACTTTACAAGGTTTAGACAGTAAATCAAATTTAATAAATAATAATGAATGTCGATAGATAAACGTCAATTATATTTTATTATGTATTAATTTTACGAGTTATATTTTAACGTAAAAATTTATTTTGAATTTATAAGTAATTATATCTTAAGAAAATTTAAAGCATAATTTTATTTAGAAGTTTTCATAGTAATCTAAATAACATCTACATTGTTCTATTTATGTAGCGTACTCCTATTTAATAGGAATATATTGACATAATGTAAAAGTAATTAAATACTTTATTGTTCAAATATGTTAATATTTTTTAAACATAATAAAAAAAATGAAATATATTAATAATTTTGAAATAGAGAGAGAGAGAGAGAGAATTGAAAACCAAAAAATCAAATTTGTTACAATATTATATATACAGTAGTATAAGTAACATATGTATAATACTAAGAATATTCATGTATTTTCTACTTATTACATTAAAAATAATGAACATTAAATAGAATAAAATTATTATTTAAACTATAAAAATTTATTTTGGTCCTCGGAATGATAAAGTAAGTATTTGTATAGTAAGCTCTCGAAGGTATGAACAATGAATTTATAATCCTTTATTTACTTGTTGCAATTAAAATATAAAAAGCGACTCTATGTATGTATATGCAATATGTGATTTTTATGTCTGTCTAAATAATTTGTAATTAATTTGTACAATGCAGTAAATAACTGAATACTATTATATAAGTAGAAAACACAAAAATGTTTTAAAGTGTTTTATTTATTTTTGAAAAGCTCAATTTTTTGAAATTTAATATCTATAAAATAAATTAAAAATTTATTAAGTATATATTAATCTAAATTTTTTTTTTTTTTTCAAGAAAAGATATTCTCCTCTTGAAATGATAATTTTTTGTAATGAAATATATTGCATTATAGGTTTGTAAAGACAAACATTGATTTTTTATTAAGCATTTTCTGCGAAAGAATCAAACATACATTTTGTTGCAGAATTCATCTTAAGAAAATCTTTTCTAGTAATTTTAATTTATATAAATACACATTGTTTACATAAATAATCAAAGGATATATTATATCCATTACCTTATTAAAAACAGTGAAGCAATGACATTGATAAAACAAATGCTAGTTGATCTCTAACCTTATTTAAGAAGACGATAATATTGATTTATAAATTGAGAAGAATATGTTCTAGAAAAATGGCGAAGTGCACCGTCATCTCAAAGAGATAGTTAAAGTGACTTTATGACATCCGCATTTACGCACATCCAATGTTATTAGCTGCATCGTGGCGAATGCTCAACAATCAGTCATAGAATTTCTCGCGTTGCGCGTACGTTTCATCGCTCGCTAATTTATAAAGTTAACTGTTTCGAATACGACCAAAACTCCAACGACGACTAATAAGTGCAATTAACGATTTTGTGCTTCTTCTTTGGAAGATTAACACTATTCTATCAGTCAAGTGTGACAATCGTTTCATCAATCAAGCAAAATAAAAAATATCAGCAATAAGAAAACTTATTCAGGTTTTTTCTTGTATAACTGATTTGGAGATCTTCGTCGCAATGGAGCTGATTACTTTACTTCTCACTATTCTGATAGTGAGTATTTGTTTATACTATTTCGTTTTAAGCAAGTTAATTTATTTCGAGCGATTGAAAATTCCGTATGTGCAACCGATTCCATTGTTGGGCAACATGGCGCCTTTTGTTTTTCAACGTATGTCCCATCCGGAGCTCGTACAAAAAATATACAATCTCTTCCCAGACGCAAAGTATTTCGGATTCTATGATTTTTCAACGCCGACTATTGTTATCCGTGATCCAGAACTGATTTCAATGATTGCTATCAAACAATTTGACAACTTCTGCGATCATCAGGGCTTTGGGAATGACACTCTCGATCCGATAGCCGGCAGAAATCTGTTCAATTTGCAAGGAGATCACTGGCGTGAGATGCGAAAACTTCTCAGTCCTAGTTTTACATCCAGCAAAATGAAGATGATGTTTGGACTTATGAGTCAATGTGCTGAGAACTTTGCCAATTTTGTGGCAACAGAATCTGGAAAAACCGGGAAGACGTATGACATGAAAGACATACTTTGCAGATACGCTAATGACACGGTGGCCACGTGCGCTTTTGGCATTAGCATAGATTCTTTTAAACATCCGAAAAACGAGTTCTTCGTCCTTGGAAGAAAAGCATTGAATTTTCAAGGCTTGCTCTCCTTTAAAGTTTATATGCATAGAAGTTTTCCGTTTCTTGCAAATCTTTTTAAGCTGAGATTGTTTGGCCCCAAAACAGAGAATTTTTTCAAAGATATTGTCACTACCACAGTGAAGATCAGAGATGAGCAAGGAATTGTTCGTCCAGACATGATTCAGTTAATGATGGAGACTAGGAGCAAAAATAATGGCCCCGAGTTCGACATCAACGAGATGACCGCTCAGGCATTCGTTTTCTTTCTTGCCGGATTTGATTCTGTATCAGCAGCGATGTGTTTCATGACACATGAAATCGGTGTCAATCCCGATGTACAAAGCAAATTGAGAGAAGAAATCGACAATGTTCTTAAACAGACCAACGGCAAACCTACCTACGAGGCCATCAATCGTATGAAGTATTTAGACGCCGTGGTGAACGAGACTCTCAGACTGTATCCATTAGCATCTTTTCTTGATAGAGTATGCATCAAGGAGACCATATTGCCACCAGCGACTCCAAACAGCGAACCAATCACGATGAAACCTGGTGACCGTGTATGGTTCCCAAATCTTTCTCTGCATCGCGATCCAAAGTACTACCAGTATCCAGACAAGTTCGATCCAGAAAGATTTCTTAACGACAGTGTGGATGACTCAGTTTATATGCCATTTGGTATCGGACCCAGAATCTGCATTGGTAACAGGTTCGCTCTAATGGAGGCTAAAGTTATGCTGTTTTATCTGCTTTGGCGTTGCGATCTTGAACCCGACGCTAAAACTAGAGTTCCTATGGTGCTTAGCAAGACATCATTTGTCATGATGGCAGACGGAGGTTTCTGGTTGAAATTACGTGCGAGGAATTCAAAGGCTTCTATTACACAATGTTTATCTAACGAACACAAAGTTGGGAAATAGCAATGAAGCATATTTACAATCATTTAATACACAAAATTATATATTTAAATTTGATCTTTCAAATTATAATAAGAGTTCAGCCTTTTTATTAATTAAATGAACAAAAGCTAAGAGTACACGGTTTAAAGTTATGAAACGATAACTGTATAAAAATTCTATTTAAAATTAGTAAAATAACGATATTGCTGCACAAATCTATAAAAGAAGTAAATTAATTCAAAGAAATAAATTATACAATAGAAATTTTTATAACACAGTTACTTTTGTTCTAATCATATTTTAAATGTTATTTTAAACATACGTTTCAAATTATGAATTTAATGTAAGTTGCTTTTTGAAATTCATTACAAGTAAAAAAGTTTGTTTCAAAGTTTTTATATCTGTGTAACGTAAATTTCCAAAAATCTGTTACATATATAAAAATATTAAAAAATAATTTATTAAGTACGTATTAGAATAAGCTTTCTCTTCCGTAAAAAAATATATTCTTTTATCAATTAACTTTTTGTCATCGAATACACTGTATTAAAAGATAATGATTTACACAAACTAAATACTTATGTTTCAAACATAAAATTAGTCATTTATTTTGTGGCAGAATTTATATCTGAAAAATCTATGCAATAATGTAAAAACAATTTATGTAAACATAAATTGTTTATATGCAAATTATGCCTCGTGTGATCTATGCTATTGATAATTATACACGCTGAGTGCAGAAACACGTAATATTCTCACAGTTGTACCACTATTGCTACATAATTTATCGATACTTGAATTAATCACTTTGTGGTTGACGCAAATCGATTGCATCCAAGTCGTAACACTTGAAACTGGTTTATGTTACAAACAGCACAATGGTGGAAACTACAGCTATATTTTTAAATCAAACGGTATATTTCATAAATAAATATTCAGTTATAAAATATTATAAAACATTAATTTTTTATTTTATAAAATGATATTATGAAACGCTATGCTTATAATGTAATATTATCGTGTAAACTAATATATTTTTACGTTTATTATATTTTTGTCTTAAACGAAAAATCATATTTTTTTTTAATGATTCCTGATTACAATTAAAAATCTGTTATGTTAGATATAATGTTATCGTGATTTTTTTTATCTTTATTACATTACAGAAGAAAATGATCCTTGTATTATGACTATTCGTAACATTTTTGTTATTACACGGAAAGAACAATTTTGTTGAAGTACCTATAAATATGTGAACATAATTTTATTGGATTATAATTTTATTAAAATAATTGTGACAGATGTTCAGACATGATGCTTGATGAGCAATGCTGCAAGAATTTTGATATTTTCATGATTCAATTTGACAGTCCAACATAATTATTTTCAGATCTGTATCCAACTAAACTTTTTAAATACTTTAGCAAAACTGTTCTTCAGTGTAAGTAACAAATTTTATAAATTACTGCAGTTTTGAAAACGTACATACATTTTCATATATTCTGCAATATTTTCTCTTTATTTTGAATAAAAATTTATAATTTTGTGACAAACTATTTATTTGAACCAATTTTTGAAATCTATTTTTATTTTTTGTAGGGAAAGGCATATACTACACTTGTTTCTCTTAATCCATATATTATGTACACAATGTCATGTTTATAACGTAAAATTCTAAAAAATAAATATTTTATAATAATTTTAAGTCTAGAATCAATTGAACAACACTTTGATGAATGTGATCGTCAAGTTTTCAATTTAAAATATTGATTATTAACAAAGTTATAAAAACAGTACAAAATGTAAATAGAGGATCCTATTATCATCTTCACTATAATACACTTACAAAGTTCCATTGTAAATAAACTGACAACTGATTAATGGCTAAAATTGTTTTCACAATGCAGCAATATTACAAGATAAAAGTTTTTTAAAATTTATTTACTTTTTCTTCAAACTATACAGAAAAATTTTAATGTTTGTATTACGGAAAATCTAATATATTCAAAGATTGAATCTATACAAAACATAAAAAGTGCAACCGCTGGAATTTTGTTCCGAATACGGGACAAAATTCCAGCGGTTGCACTTTTCATGTTTTGTAAATAATACGATAGGTCTACTCCAAGCAGACTGTACTCTTTTCTTCAATCTTTTGTTAGAAGGAGAATATTGAAAAGGCAACGCTGAAAATTTTGTTGCAATGCATCCAATTTTACTTTCAATTTCTCAAAAAATATAAAATGTACTTAGAAAAGCATATATGAAATGAGATAGAGAATATGAAGTACATAAATTATTTTTATTTTTTATTTCATTCTTAAAAAATTAATTTATATTATAAAATTGTAAAATGTTTTTTTAAATTTTATACTATTTTTGTATAAAATTATACTAATACACATTAATATTTTAAATTAAGTTATTTTATTTATCCACTTTAGTATGATAAAAAAAAATACAAAATTGATACAAAATGTAAAAATTAATGAAAACATAAAAATACTGAAGATATTAAAAAGCGAAAGCTCACAAACATTTTGATATAAATGTTTAATTTTTATTTCTCAATAATATTATCTAAAAAATACCTGGTTACATTTTAATATACTTAGAAAATTGAATATTTATAAAAATTTAACTAATATACATACAATCCGTTTGCACCATTGCATTTTTACCTTCAATTCTTATTAATGAGATCTTATGAGTTTTGGTGTAATCGCACTTAACTAATGTAAACAGCAACATTGTAAACATTAACAAGATAATTACGATCCGCATATTCCGTTCGATAGAAAGACGATAAAGTGTATCAAGACACTTCTTTTAATAATACTACATATCTTTAACTTTGTTTTTTCGCAACGTTACAAATAGTAACTCAAAATATTTCGGTTTTTAAATTAATAGAGATAAGAATGTCGCGTGTTATATTTTATCATTTTGCTCTATATTTAATGTTTTGTTTCATAATGTAAGAACACATAATCACAGACTATGCAAAGCGACGAACACAACACTTAAAACAAATACAAGAATAAGAATTCTATATACAAATGCAGGCAAATAAGATAAAATATAAAATAATCACGTCCGGCGCGAGGAAGAGTGCAAAAATTTCCTTTTTTTTTTTTTTGTTTCTTCTCGAAGGACCCAACGTGAGCCCGAGCGGAAGAATCCGTTGACTTCCTTGCGCGGGACTTGGTAACGTAAGAGGAGAATACAAATGCTGCAGCCCAATAACAAATTGTTGATAATTAATATCAAAGGAGCGCCAACTAATGTGGTAGTTTGAGTAAGGGGAAGGGGAATTAAACGTCCTCGATCTTCCCATTTTTTTATTTTACTTGCCTTTCTCTTTCTCTTTCACCGCCCTACCCCATTTCCGTTCTCTACAGAGGTGTGTAAATTTATGTGTATATGTATAGATATGTATATTCACAATTATTTCTTCCATTTGCTTTCTCCTGAGACTCCCTATTTTTTTCTTTCTTTTCTTTTTTCTGATGTGCGGAGTCTCACTGTGGTAATGGTGAAAGGGAGAGAAAAGGAGAGAGAAGAATTCTCAGTCGGTTTGATTAAATAATCATGTGAAACCTTTAGCACGATTTTACGAGTGAGTAGGCTCGTCATTATTGGATTCGACAGGATTCTGGGAACGGGGAGAAGGAAATGGAGGATTAAGTGAGGTGAGGGAGGAACAACGATTACGGTAATGAATTGAGAAAGGAAGAGAAATATCAGATAAAATTTTACAGGTGAGTAAGTAGAATTATAAAGAATTACAGATAGAGTTATTTACATATTAGTAAGAATATTTTATTAAGCTCAGCTACTCTTCTAACCGCTGACGTAATAATTAATTTTGTAGTGTTTATGCATGTATTTAGCAATGCCCTGCTTGTTTTTTGCTGTCAATCTGATGACGGATCTTGTCAGCAAAATCTATTCAACTTCTGTTGCCAGAAACTGCTAACATAGAATGTCAACAGATTTTGTCGACAGAGTGTAAGCAGAATGCAATCTCAATCAGGTAAACTCAATCTACTAACAATTTTTAATGTGTTGCTAATCTACAGACATTTTGCTAACATTTTGCTGACTACAGGAAACTACGTATGTAAACATGTACAACGTTTAATTCTGAAATTTTTAAACTATAAGAAATATTATATAATTTTAGAAAATATAATGTTTTTTGTATCTAAAGAAGGCACTAAACTTTATATTTATTTTAACTTCTAACTTGAAATATAGTTGAAAATGTTTAAAAAATATGATTAAATAAAAAATGATTTACTTTCTATAAAATATATTTGAGTTATTATTAGCATATTTCTTTACAAATAATTGTTGCAACTTTACGTTACTTTACTACGGTACAGATTTAAAATCCTCTCATTATGGATTGAAATTTGAGATCACGAATATTTTCCTATAAAAATTTTAAGCAGAATTTTTTGTACAATCTGTAGGTTTTCTAAGCTATACGATAAGTTGGTAAAGAAGGAATTTAGGGCTTCTGAATGATTTAAGTCCGATAAATGTTTACAGAAGCAATCTTTTTATTTCTCTCCATTTTTACATGCATATAACTACTTGTAAAGTTAAATAAACCAAATATTAAGCTGTTTATAAGATTTCTTGATATATTTAGATTGAAATTTAATCAGAAGAACCATTCAGTATCAATTTGAATTATAATATAAATTTCTGAAACAAATTATATTTTAAAATTTCTTTAGATATCATTACTTAACTTAAAAATTAAAAATAAATTTTTATGTTTTGAAACATAAGTCGTAAATTTAAGACGTAATAAAACATAATTGTCGTCCATCCATCAACATCCATTATTAAAACTTATTTTATTTACTCTCTAAATTTCGTAAGGTGAAAAATTATTCAACAAATTAAACTAACTCAATTTTCATTCTTTTAAAGTGACAATTACACTACGAAAATTATGGTGTACATATATTGGAAAACAACACAAAAAATATATATAAATTTATATTAACAATATTGGAATTATTGTATATACGTATTATAAGAACATTGTTAATGTAGATAAATTTTAAACAATTTCCTTTTTTTCAAATGTAACGATAAATATTTTAAAAATAACTGCTCTGAAATTTTGTTTTTAATTTTTTTTTCATTTAATTGAGGAAAAAGCTGGACTCGCATAAATATATTTTAAGAAAATAATTTTACGTATACAATTCTACACCTAAAATAAATTATATAAATATATTACATTACTGTTCCACAATTTTATGTCCGTTAAATAAACATTAATTTGTAATATGAACTTTTAAATTCTTTGCACGTAACAAGAAGTCTCCATTTGGTAACATAGTGAAAGTTCTCTTGTGAAACGCCATAGCAGCTCTGGTTTTGACGTTGGATTCAAGATCACAACGACAAAGTAGATAGAAAACCATGACTTCTTCCATTAAGGCAAATCTATTATCGATGCTGCTCCTTGATCCAATATCAAATAGCATATACATCGACTTGTTCACATTGCCGTTAAAAATCTTTCTGAATTGAACTTCTCCAAATGCGGGCATCTGAAAGATTTTTTAAACAAAATAACGTTACGATTAAAATATTTATAATCAAAGTTTAATATAAATAAAGACAAAATATATTTATTTGAGTTATTGTTAGCTTATTTACTTTATAGATGGTTATAGTGACTTTACGTAACTTTAACGATGTAAAGATTTAATATCTCATACTGTATAGATATAGGAAATCACGATTATTTTTCTTTAAGCATTTTACATATATTTTTTTTATACAATTGTTATTTTATATGCTTTTTTTTAAATATTTGTATATACGTATAACTATTTGTAAAATCAAATAAATTAAATATTGTGCAATTTGATAATATTTTTTGATATACTTAGTTTAAAATTTAATCAGAAAAACCATTCAATATTAATTTATATTACTATGTAAATTTTTGAATCAACTTATATTTTAAATTCTCTTTGGATGTAAATTACTTATGAATTCAAAATAAATTCTTATGTCTTGAAATAAATATAACTCGTAAAATTAATACATAATAAAACGTAATTCATGCCCGTCTATCGACATCCATTATTATTTATTAAATTTATTTGATTTACTTTCTAAACTTCTTAAAGTAAAAAATTATTCAAAAACTTGTATCAATTTATTTAAAGTGATATTTTACTCTACAAATTTTAGAAGGTAAATATAATAGAAGAAAGCACAAAGAATGTATTATATTTATGTTAACAATATTACAATTACTGTATTTTATAAGAACATTATTAATGTAGATAAATTTTAAATAAATTCGCCTTTTTAAAATGTAACAATATTTATTTAAGAAACAGCTTTACTAAAATTTTTATTTTAAATTTTTTGCATATTTAATTGAAGAAGAAGCAGAACTTATACAAATATACAAATATATTTTGAAAAATGAACTTTATATATCTAGTGCTACGATTGAAATAAATTGTAAATATGCTACTTACAATTTCATCTTTGATTTTCATTTTTATGTCCATTAGATAAACATACAACAGGAGCCTTCGAATTCCTTGCACGTAACTTCAACCAGAAGCCTCCTTCTGCTGTTATGGTGAATGATGTCTTGCTAATCACCAGAGGAACTTTGGTTTTAACATCGGGTTCGAGATCGCATTTCCAAAGTAGATAAAACAGCATAATTTTTGCTTCTATTAAAGCAAATCTATTACCAATGCAAATTCTAGGCCCAATACCAAATGGCATATAAACCGACTTGTCCACACTATTGTCCATGAATCTTTCTGGATCGAACTTGTCTGGATGCGGGTAGTATTTTGGATCACGATGGAGTGAAAAACCCGGGAACCATACAGCATCTCCTGGCTTTATAGTAATCGGTTCGCCATCCGGAGTTGCTGGTGGCATTTCGGTTTCAGTGATACATATTCTGTCAGTGAAAGCTGGTCCTTGATACAGTCTAAGAGTTTCATTTACCACAGCATCCAAATACTTCATATGATTAATAGCTTCGTACGTTGGTTTTCCGTCGGTCCATCTAAGAACGTCATCGATTTCTTCTCTCAATTTATTCTGAACATCAGGGTTAACACCAACTTCGTGCGCCATGAAACACATGGCTGTTGTCGCAGAATCAAATCCGGCGGCAAACAAAACAAATGCCTGGGCAGTCATCTCGTCGATATCAAATTCGGATCCGCTGTCTTTGTTTCTGATCTCCATCATTAACTGAATCATGTCCGGACGAACAATTCCCTGCTTATCTCTGGCCTTTATAACATTGCTAACAATGTCTTTAAAAAAAATTTCTATTTTTGATCCAATCAATCTCAACTTCAAAAGTTTCGCAAATAGCGGGAAATTTCTGTTCATAAAAAATTTGAAGTATTTCCATGCATTAAACGTCATTCCTTCTTTACCAATCATAAAGAATGTGTTTTTTGGATGCTTAAAAGAATCCACACTGATGCCAAAAGCGCACGTAGCCACCGTATCGTTGGCGTATCTCAAGAATAAATCATTTATATCAAACGTCTTGCCAGTTTTCCCAGATTCCGTTATTACAAAATTGATCAAGTTTTCGGCACATTCACTCATAAGTCCAAACATCATCTTTATTTTGCTGGATGTAAAAGTAGGACTGAGAAGCCTTCGCATTTTGCGCCAACGGTGTCCTTGCAAGCTGACCAGATTTCTACTGGCTATCGGATCGAGAGATTCGTTCACGACGCTACGGTGGTTGCAGAAGTTATCAAAATGTTTGATGGCAATCATTGAAATTATCTCTGGATCTCGAATAATAAAGGTAGGCCTGGTAAAATCGTAGAATCCAACGTATTTTTCGTCTGGAAAGCGATTGTAAATATTTTGTATATGCTCCGCCATAGATATACGTCGAAAAATGACTTGTGCCATGTTGCCCAACAATGGAATCGGTTGCACATACCGGATCTTTAGTCTCTCAAAATAAATTAACTTGCTTAGAACGAAATAGTATAAGCAAACACCCGCTGCCAGAATAGTCATAAGTAAAGTAGACAATTCCATTTTGAAAGAAATCTTTAGATTATTTATAGACGAACACAACTTTCTTGATTATAATTGCTTCTGATTACTGGTAATATTTGCTTTTGATTGATGAAAACAATTTCCACACTTTGTGCTGTTATGTTAAGGTTAATATCGCTAACAGACGAAGGTAAAAGTATTAACCACGTCACTGCACTTTTTCAATTGTTGTTCTTCAAGCTGCTATTTACTTTATTAGAAATTGTTATAAATTTTATAGACTTTATACAAGGAGATGTGCTTGGGTCGCGAGCAATTTCATCACTGAGGATTCTGTACGACACTGTCTCTATACTTATAATCTTTTATATTTGTTACGTATATGGTGTTGAATCATTGAACTGTAATCGGTTACAACCCATGCTGAAGGCCGCGCTAAAAAAAGCGCATGTAGAAAGAAAGAAATAATTCAATAATAATCTTCCTTTCTTTGTCTAACTGATTTGTGATTGGTTAAAAATATTTTCCTTTCTCTTCCAAAGGTTCTTCTTTGCTTTCTCTCTCGTCGCGCAACTGCCTCTTTTCTTCCAATACGACTTACAAGGCGAACTCTTGAAAAGAGCCTCACCGATTTTACACTACGTTCCGTTTCACGCATGATGCGCATAATTTATCGTTTCGTCCTTGTTTAACATTCGTGGAATTGCAAGGATAAAATGATGCATTAAACGGAACGTAGCCTTAGTAAAATTTTATGGGTATGTACTACTCATTCACACCTTTACTGTAGTAAAGCCGTTTGTTCCACAACTTTAGCATTCTTGGATTAAAATCTTTTGTAAGTCACTCGGGACTATCTCCCTGATAACATATGTCAAGGTCAAAGTCGTCAGAGGCTGCTCCGCTTTTAATTAAAAGTATTTAAACATTAATCGAAAAGCAGTCGTCAAAGTGTATTAAATGACTCCATCGAAATAAGTAAACGCATATGTGATTTTTTGTGAAAAGTGGTTCCCAAAATTATGTGTCAAAAATTTGTCACTTTTAACTATCCATGACTAAATTTATTCTTAAATTATTATTACAATGTAACATGTAAAATAAAAAAATGAAATTATTTTGAATTGTAATACAAAATGTTAATTTTGTATAAGTAATATATTTAAAACTGATAAAATAATAAAGAATCATATGATTATATAGTTTTTGTAAAATATAATAAGGGTTGTCAACACAGATAGGGTATCATTTGGTATATACTAGTAGCGTAAATCAAAACAACCTGGCGTAATACAGGACATTTGCAGTCTACATTTAATGCTTTGTACATAAAAGTATTTTTGTATATTTTAAATTTTTATATACATTTTCGCTAATTTATAATATTAACTTTAAACAAAGTTTATAGTTTTACCTAAGATCATTTATTAATTTTTTTAAATAACTTGTCAAAAATTGTCTTTGCTTAAAATAGCGTCATTCGATACTTTTAAATAGCTGTGTTTTATTAAGGTCATAAAATAAATTATGGTGACGTCATTCGGGTCTGTGCACAGTGGCGTAATTCACCTTATGATGTTTTTTAATTGAATTGAATTTGAGGTCAGCTAACTTATTTTAACAATTGTTATTGAATAATATGTTTAATAAAACAATAAGTATAATATTTTCTTTTAATTATTTATATTAAGGCTTTTCCGTGTGAAACGGATCAGTCATCTTTCAGAAATTTTTTAAGTTTTGTACATTTATAGTACTTAAAGAAATATAATTTTGTACCAAAGGATATTTTTTAATTGCAAAATTAATTGAGATATAAACAATTAAAAATTTGACTACCATTTTGTTTAAAAATTTAGAATTCTGTTGCTAATAACGCTAGCTTAATTCTTTCTTTTAAGTTTTACAGAAAATATTTTAGTTTACGACAAAAATATAAATATTGCAAAAAGTTATTTTATTTATTTACCTTTCAATTTTTTTATTAATGAAATGAATTATGTAACATTACTAGGATTAAATTGGGCCTTTATGTTGGATAAACGTATACTTTCACATACATACACATACAAGCGCGCACACACAACATACATGTATTTAATAATACATCTATCAAATGCAGTTTCAAAAGTTTTTGCTTTAAAACTGCACTTTTAAGTGACTGGCAATCTTTATCTAAAAGTACCAGTCTTTCAAATATAACTGGTCGTTCCGGAATTTTTATTTTTACAATTGTGTAATAAAAGGCAATACTTTAATAAAGTATAGTATAATTGCAGACTGTACATGACAAATTATGTAATCTTATTTATAAGTTGGGCGCGGATGTTCGTGCGTGATTCCATGTCGCGCGCGAAGAACCGCTGCGGCCTTCTTAATGCGGCCTACTTAATGCGACCTACTTAATGCGGCCTACTTCATGTGAACATAAACATAAACAAAACACGAAAAAATTTTCTGCATTAATTCGAGATTTCTTCAAAATGTCGAAATTTTATTTGAAAAATTGGCAATGTTAATTAAAATTGACGAAAATGTTTATGATGTGTTCACAGAACCGGATTCAATTTATTAGCAGATTCTGATTTTATTAAATTACCAAGCATCGGATCTTGCCGAGAAATGCAGCGAGCACTCGATTCACTCGCACACAGCGGTTCTTCGCGCGCGACACGATATCATGCACCAACATCCGCGTCCTATTTATAAGCATCATTCTTTATTCACGTGAGAAATATGAAAAACAAAATTTTTTATTATAATATTTAGTATTAGAGTTGAGCATATCTGTGATTTTTCATTCACAGTGATAATTGCGAATGTGATTTTTTTTATCAGTGATTTTTAACAGTGAACTGTGAATGCTTAAAATCATGATTTAGGTATAATATATACTAGGTAAATTATCAATTAAAGTTTTATTATGATTTTATCAAATTTTACATCAAACAAAATACATTTTAGAGAAGACACAGTCATGTGTAAATATTTATTATAATAATCTATAATATATATTATAAAAAACGTAAACTAAAACTTTTATTTAATAAATCTTAGATTCTTATTTGTACTTTGCATTGCAAATAATCTTTAATTGCGCATTTTAATGTATAGCTTTTTAATTTGGTGACTACCCGACAGTGCGGAAAGCCAAAAGTCTCATTCACACTATTCACAGTGAATTTTCATATTTGTTCACAGGTCGTGAACGTGAATTTTTATTATCAGTGACTAATTCACAGGTAGTGAATTTTCGCTTAACTCTATTTAGTATTAGCATTAAAAGAACAGTCTTCATAAATTTTATCGTCTTTTTATCGAACAAAATATGCGGATCGTAATGTAGATTAGCAACACTACAAATATCATGTTGATGTTTGTAGTGTTGCTAATCTACATTAAGTGCGATTACATAAAAATTCATAACATTTCAATAATAAGAATTGAAGATAAAAAATGCAATGACGCAAACGAATTACATATATATGTTAAATTTCTATAAATATTTAATTTTCTAGAAACATTAAAATGTAATCACGTGTGTTTTAAATAATATTTATTAAGAAATGAAAATTAAACATATATATCAAGATATGTGTGAGCTTTGACTTTCTACTCTTCTGAGTAAAGTCAGTGGTCAGAAGAGTAAAACATAATAATAAATTTTGTAGTGTTTATGCATGTATTTAGCAATGTCTTCTTTGTTTTCTGCCGTCAATTTGATGTCTTGTCAGCAGAATCTATTCAATTACTATTGCCAGACTGCTAATATAGAATGTCAACAGGTTTTGTCGACAGAGCGTAAGCAGAATGTTACACTGTTAGAAATTTCTGTAGGAATTTTCAGGTACGTGTGACTGAAGCTTTATGCAGTTACCGTTTCTCAAATTTACTATACGAAACTGAAAATTTTAGAAACAGCAACTCCATAAAGCTTTAGTCACACGTACTTGAAATTTTTGTTACACTTTAGTAATTTTCAGTATCTGTAACTGAAAATTTCAATGGGTAAAAAAATTTCTATCGGTTTATTAATTTTAATATATATGTAGTTTATAATGATATATCTTATATTCTATATATTTATATAGAATATAAGATATATCATATAATTATAAACTATTATATATAAGACGTATATAATTATAAACTATAATATATATTAAAATTAATAAACCGATAAAAAAGTTTTCTTAAATATTTCTTATATTTCTTTATATATAATAAATCTTATATATCTAATATTATATATATTATATATCTTGGCACCTAAATAGTAAGATAATATGAACTAAATATGTTATATGCCATTCAAGCCACTGATTATACATATACGTATCAAATGTATATCAAAAACTATTAGTTATGAAAAGTTGTTTTTGAGTGTTCATTTAATGCAATGAGAATACTGTGTATAACATATACACAATTATGTTAGTTGTTTGTTTAAACATACTTTGTTCGTATTATATATTTATTTATATGTCAAGATAAATATTATAAGCAATAATATATCAAAATTAATAAACCGAATAATAATATCATTATAATCCTTTAAAATAATACTTAATCAAATCTATAAAATAGAAAACTATATCACATACATCACATTTTATATAACATAATATCACATTTTCAGTAAAATTCTGAATAATGACAATTGTTTTTGCACACTGTATCATTCACTACCACTTCTGGCCACTTCTCACCACTGAGAGATTGCAAAGGATGTCTTCCTGCCGATCGCCGAGTTGTATGCGGGAAAAAAACTGCGCAGAGTACACTGCGCAACTTCATCCAATCACGTTATCTTAAACTTCTGTTACCATTTAGTAATTTTAAGAAATCATTTGTAATTCTGAGATAGAGTATCAGAATTTTAAGAGAAATTTAGTAAATTTGCATTAAATGTTACTTAATTTCGTTTTCAGCATCCCAATTTCGGAAAATTAAGTTACTTTAGTAACTTAAATTTGATGGAATTTTACGAACATTTCTAACAGTGTATTTCAATGAGGTAAGATTAGTCTACTAACAATTTTTAATTTGTATGTGTTGCTAGTCTACAGACATTTTGCTGACGTTTTGCTGACTGCGAGAAAATAATTATGTAAACTGTCATGTATACCGTTTATTTCTGCAATGTTTAATCCATATGAAATATTATATAATTCTAGAAAATACAATGTTTCTTGTATTTAAAGGAAGCACTAAACTTTATATTTATTTTAACTTCTAACTTAAAATATAGTTGAAAATGTTGTAAAAGTATGATTAAGTAATAAATGATTTACTTTCAATAAAATATATTCGACTTGTTAGTATATTTTTTTACAAATAATTGTAGTAACATCACGTAACTTTACCAGGATAAAAACTTTAAATCCTCTCCGTTCATTATGGATTGAAATTTGAGATTATGAATATTTTCCTATAAAAATTTTAAGCAGATTTTTTGTACAATCTGTAGGTCATTTTTTAAGCTATGCGGTGAGTTGGAAAAGAAGAAATTTAAAGGGTTCCTGAATGACTTAAGTCCGATCGACTTTTACACAGACAATTTTTTTACAATTTCTCTCCGCGCTACTCCGACCGCTCCTTTCTCTTCCCGGTACACCGTAAGCTTTTTTTTTATTAGACATAAGATACTGCTTTTGAAAACTACACCATATGGTTACACTGGTACAAAAGTCTTATAATTAACTCATTAACCTTATTTGTACTATAGTAAAAAAAAGTGTGTAAAGGGTACTCCTTGAGGTATTTGAAGAAGAACTATGGAAACAAACAGGTGCCACATTAAAAATCACCCTCATGAACTTAATCAACCTGCAAACAATACGACCAACGTAACAAACAGTGACTTTAACATTTCAAATAAGATAACGAATACAAAGAGTTTGATAAAGTTTTAAACCTACAAGTAAACTTAAAGTTATATACAATGCCCTTTTTTCGCGCCACAGGCTATCTCCATTTATTCTAGTGGATAAGAGTAAAGCCTTAAGGCGGATCCATCAAATATAATCGAAACAACTTAACATTGCTACAAATCATTGTTATATATTTATTTTAATAATCAGATTTAATTGATAACGTGCGCCATTCTTCTAAACATTTTTACATACATATAACAACTTGTAAAGTTAAATAAACCAAATATTAAGTTGTTTAGAAGATTGTATTTCTTGATATACTTAGATTGAAATTTAATCAGAAGAATCATTCAATGTCAATTTGAATTGCAATATAAGCTCCTGAATCAAATTATATTTTAAAATTTCTTTAGATATCATTACTTAACTTAGAAATTAAAAATAAATTTTTATGTTTTGAAACCTAACTCGTAAAATTAATACATAATAAAACATAATTGTTGTCCATCCATCGATATCCATTATTAAAACTCATTTTATTTACTCTCTAAATCTCGTAAAGTGAAGAATTATTCAAAAAATTGTACAAGCTTAATTTTTATTCTTTTAAAGTGACAATTACACTACGAAATTAAAAGTGTGCATATATTAGAAGACAACACAAAAAATATACGTACATTTATATTAACAATATTACAATTAATGTATTTTATAAGAACATTGTTAATGAAAATAAATTTTAAATAATTTTGTTTTTTTTTTTTAATGTAACGATACATATTTTGAAAATAACTTCTCCAAAATTTCTTTAAAATTTTTTTTATTTATTGCAGGAAAAAAATAAATTTGCATAAATATATTTTGAAAAATTAATTTTACGTATAAAATTCTACGCCTAAAATAAATTATATAAATATACTACATTACTGTTCCACAATTTTATGTCCGTTAAATAAACATTAATTTGTAATATGAACTTTCAAATTCTTCGCACGTAACAAGAAGTCTCCATTTGGTAACATAGTGAAAGTTCTCTTGTGAAACGCCATAGCAGCTCTAGTTTTGACGTTGGATTCAAGATCACAACGACAAAGTAGATAGAAAACCATGACTTCTTCCATTAAGGCAAACCTATTATCGATGCTGATCCTTGATCCAAGATCAAATAGCATATACAGCGACTTGTTCACATTGCCGTTAAAAATCTTTCTGAATTGAACTTCTCCAAATGCGGGCATCTGAAAGATTTTTTAAACAAAACGTTACGATTAAAATATTTATAATCAAAGTTTAATATAAATAAAGACAAAATATATTTCTTTGAGTTATTGTTAGCTTATTTACTTTATAGATGGTTATAGTGACTTTACGTAACTTTAACGATGTAAAGATTTAATATCTCATACTGTATAGATATTTGAAATCATGATTATTTTTCTTTAAGCATTTTAAATACATTTTTTTATACAATTGTTATTTTATATTTATTTTAATAATTGTATTTAAATGAAAATGTATGCCATTTTTTAAAAATATTTTTATATACGTATAACTATTTGTAAAATCAAGTAAATTAAATATTGTGCATTTGATAATATTTTTTGATATACTTAGGTTAAAATTTAATCAGAAGAACCATTCAATATTAATTTGTATTACTATGTAAATTTTTGAATCAACTTATATTTTAAATTCCCTTTGGATGTAAATTACTTATGAATTCAAAATAAATTCTTATGTCTTGAAATAAATATAACTCGTAAAATTAATACATAATAAAACGTAATTCATGCCCGTCTATCGACATCCATTATTATTTATTAAATTTATTTGATTTACTCTCTAAACTTCTTAAAGTAAAAAATTATTCAAAAACTTGTATCAGTTAATATAAAGTGATATTTTACTTCATGAATTTTAGAAGGTACATATCATGGAAGACAGCACATCAAATGTGTTATATTTATGTTAATAATATTACAATTATTGTATTTTATAAAAACATTATTAATGTAGACAAATTTTAAATAAATTTGCTTTTTTAAAATATAACGATACTTATTTAAAAAACAGCTATACTGAAATTTTTATTTTAAACTTTTTACGTATATAATTGAAGAAGAAGCTAAACTTATACAAATATACAAATATATTTTGAAAAATGAACTTTACGTATCTAGTGCTACGATTGAAATAAATTGTGAATATGCTACTTACAATCTCAATCATTGATATTCATTTTTATGTCCATTAGATAAACATACAACAGGAGCCTTCGAATTCCTTGCACGTAACTTTAACCAGAAGCCTTCTTCTGCTGTTATGGTGAATGATGTCTTGCTAATCATCAGAGGAATTTTGGTTTTAACATCGGGTTCGAGATCGCATTTCCAAAGTAGATAAAACAGCATAACTTTTGCTTCCATTAGAGCAAATCTATTAGCAATGCAAATTCTAGGCCCAATACCAAATGGCATATAAACCGACTTGTCCACACTATTGTCCATGAATCTTTCTGGATCGAACTTGTCTGGATGCGGGTAGTATTTTGGATCACGATGGAGTGAAAAACCCGGGAACCATACAGCATCTCCTGGCTTTATAGTAATCGGTTCGCCATCCGGAGTTGCTGGTGGCAATTTGGTTTCAGTGACACATATTCTGTCAATAAAAGCTGGTCCTTGATACAGTCTGAGAGTTTCATTTACCACAGCATCCAAATACTTCATATGATTAATAGCTTCGTACGTTGGTTTTCCATCGGTCCATTTAAGGACGTCATTGATTTCCTCTCTCAATTTCTTTTGAACATCGGGATTGATACCAATTTCATGCGCCATAAAACACATGGCTGTTGCTACAGAATCAAATCCGGCGATAAAGAAAACAAACGCCTGTGCAGTCATCTCGTCGATATCGAATTCGGGTCCGCTGTCTTTGTTCCTGGTCTTTATCATTAACTGAATCATGTCCGGGCGAACAATTCCCTGCTCATCTCTGACCTTTACAACATTAGTAACGATGTCTTTAAAAAAATTTTCTATCTTTGATCCAATCAGTCTCAACTTCAAAAGTTTTGCAAATAGCGGGAAATTTCTGTTCATAAAAAATTTGAAGTATTTCCATGCATTAAACGTCATTCCTTCTTTACCAATCATAAAGAATGTGTTTTCTGGATGCTTAAAAGAATCCACACTGATGCCAAAAGCGCACGTAGCCACCGTATCGTTGGCGTATCTGAAGAATAAATCATTTATATCAAACGTCTTGCCAGTTTTCCCAGATTCCGTTATTACAAAATTAATCAAGTTTTCGGCACATTCACTCATAAGTCCAAACATCATCTTTATTTTGCCGGATGTAAAAGTAGGGGTGAGAAGCCTTCGCATTTTGCGCCAACGGTGTCCTTGCAAGCTGACCAGATTTCTACTGGCTATCGGATCGAGAGATTCGTTCACGACGCTACTGTGGTTGCAGAAGTTATCAAAATGTTTGATGGCAATCATTGAAATTATCTCTGGATCTCGAATAATAAAGGTAGGCCTGGTAAAATCGTAGAATCCAACGTATTTTTCGTCTGGAAAGCGATTGTAAATATTTTGTATATGCTCCGCCATAGATATACGTCGAAAAATGACTTGTGCCATGTTGCCCAACAATGGAATCGGTTGCACATACCGGATCTTTAGTCTCTCAAAATAAATTAACTTGCTTAGAACGAAATAGTATAAGCAAACACCCGCTGCCAGAATAGTCATAAGTAAAGTAGACAATTCCATTTTGAAAGAAATCTCTGGATTATTTATAGACGAACACAACTTTCTTGATTATAATTGCTTCTGATTACTGGTAATATTTGCTTTTGATTGATGAAAACAATATCCACACTTTGTACTGTTATGTTAAGATTAATATCGCTCACAGACGAAGGTAAAAGTATTAACCACGTCACTGCACTTTTTCAATTGTTGTTCTTCAAGCTGCTATTTAGTTTATTAGAAATTGTTATAAATTTTATAGACTTTATACAAAGAGATATGCTTGGGTCGCGAGCAACTTCATCACTGAGAATACTGTACGACACTATGTCTCTATACTTATAATTTTTTATGTTCGTATATGCGCTGGTGTTATGTATATTACAAGTCAATGAACTGTATATTCTGTTCTAACCCATGCTCAAGGCTGCGCCGAAAATAGCGCATGTAGAAAGAAGGAAATAATTCACGAATAATCTTCCTCTCTTTGTCTAACTGATTTGTGATTGGTTATAAATATTTTCCTTTCTCTTCCGAAGGTTCTTCTTTGCCCTCTCTCTCGTCCCGTAATTGCCTCTTTTCTTCCTATAGGACTTACAAAGAGAATCTTCGGAAGAGAAGGGAGAATATCTTTAACCAATCACAAATCAGTTAGACAAAGAAAGGAAGATTATTCATGAATTATTTCTTTCTTTCTACATGCGCTTTTTTGGCGCAGCCTTTGAGCATGGGTTACAACAATTTACAGTTCATTGACTTAACACTAATACATATACGTAACTCTTGAAAAATGCCTCACCGATTTTAGGCTACTTTCCGTTTCACACATGATGCGCATGATGTACTATTTTATCCTTGTTTAACATTTGGAGAATTAGAGGGATAAAATAATGTGCTATGCGCATTATGCGTGAAATGGAACGTAACCTTAGTAAAATTTTATGAGTGTGTAGTATTCATTCACATCTTTAAGTTTTGTATTTTTATACTCAAAGAGATATAATTTTGTGCCAAAGTATATTTTTTTAATTGCAAAATTAATTGAGTTATAAACAATTAGAAATTTGATAACTTTTTTGTTTAAAAATTTAGAATTCTGTTGCTAATAACACTAGTTAAATTTTTTTTTTAATTTACACCGAAAATGCTTACGACAAAAATATAAATACTTTAAAAAGTTCTTTATTTATTTAATTTTTAATGTTTTTATTGATGAAATAAGTTATATAACATTACTAGGATTAAATTGGTCCTTTATGTTGGATACTTGCACATACACACACAACATGCATGTATTTAATAATACATCTATCAAATGCAGTTTCAAAAGATTTTGCTCTAAAATTCCATTTTTAAGTGATTGACAATCTATATCTAAAAGTACCAGTCAAATATAACTGATCGTTCCGTAGTTTTTATCACTCACTATGTTTGTTTATGTAATAAAATTATTAAAATATATTTTTACATTATGCACAAAAATTCTTCTTTCCGAAATTTACTGCAAGTAAAATCTGTAGTTCCTGTTAGATATATTTTAGATTTTCATTAGTAAGTGAATAATTTTCAGTGAATAACAAAGCACTCCAAAAATGTGTAATAAATTTAGCGATTTTTACTGTCTAAATACGAAATGTTATAGTCTACAATTGTGTAATAAAAGGCAATACTTTAATTAAAGATAGTATATTTGCTGACTGTACGTGACAAATTATATAATCTTATTTATAAGCATCATTCTTTATTCACGTGTGAGAAATATAAAAAATAAAATTTTTTTTGTTTATAGACATTTAGTATCATTAAAAGAACAGTCTTGATAAACTTTATTGCTTTTTTATCGAACGAATTATATGGATCATAATTATCATGTTAATGCTTATAGAGTTGCTGTTTACATTAATTAATTACGGTTACATCAAAACTCGTACACGAAAAAAAATTTAGTATCAATTCAACAATCTTTGTTTCATATATAAGCAAGAATATAAAATTGTCTTGGAAGAATTTATAGCCTTAAACAGACATAATTTGCTTACATAAAGAGAAAAAATTTCTTCATGTAAGCAAATTATGTCTGGTTAAGATTATAAATTCTTCCAATAAAATCTTATATTCTTGCTTATATATGAAACAAAGATTATTGAATTGATATTAATTTTTTTCTGTAACGTCACAGTAATAAGAATTATAGATAAAAAATGCAATAATGCAAACGGATTATATGTATATTATAATAGTTAAATTTCTATGAATATTCAACTTTCTAGGTATATTAAAATGTAATTACCTATTTTTTAGATAATATTATTGAGAAATAAAAATTAAATATTTACATCAAAATGTGTGTGAGTTTACGCTTTTTAATATCTTCAGTATTTTTATGTTTTTATTAATTTTTACATTTTGTATGAATTCTATACTTTTTTATCATACTAAAATGGATAAATAAAATTACTTAATTTAAAATATTAATGTATATTAGGATAATTTTACATAGAAGTATTATAAAATTAAAAAAACATTTTATACGATTATAAATGAGATTATAAATTAATTTTTTAAGAATGAAATAAAAGATGGAAATAATTTATGTACTTTATGTTCTCTATCTCCTTTCATATATGTTTTTCTAAGTACATCTTATATTTTTTGAGAAATTGAAAGTAAGATTGGATGCATTCCAACAGATGTGAATTTTCAGCATTGCCTTTTCAATATTCTCCTTTCAACAAAAGATTGAAGAAAAGAGCCCAGTCTACTTGGGGCAGACCCATCGTATTATTTATATCCTGGTATTCGGGACAAAATTCCGGCGGTTGCACTTTTCATGCTTTGTATAGATTCAATATTTAAATATATTAGATTTTCCGGAATACAAACATTAAAATTTTTCCGTATAGATTCATTTAATGCATATGATATTTACTATACTATTGGTATACTATTATTTAAATGAAGTAATTGAAAATGTGTCATGTTTTCTTAATCGAATAAGAAAATAATATACTTAATTTTAATATGTTAACATTCCTGCGGACATATCAAAAATAAAAATAATATTTTTATTTTATTTTCTTATCAGCTTTTTACTATTTTTTTAGCTTAATTTGAAAGGGAGAAGCTTTTCAGTTTATCGCCAGTTTTGCAAATATTTATAAACTCTAAGATTAATTTAGTGACTACGTTTATCTTTCTTCTGGTCTTATTGTTAGTACTGAAGTTAAATAAAAATTAATTTAAGTAGGTTTAACAAAGATTTAATAAACATTTGTAAAAAAACAAAGTTTTAATGATTAAAGTATTAATAACGACATATTAAAAAAAATTATTTAATTTATCTGTATATGACACACAGTTATTTATAGATAAGTTTAGCTATATATCTTTTTCATCACAATCTCTTTGTTATACATATAACAGAATTCATACACAGTCAAACCAATTGATAACATATTGTTTTTCAATAGGGGTAATCTATGAAGTATTGAATCTATATTTATATTGCATTTATTCTTATATTTTTACATTCTGTATTCGATAATTTAATCTCATTCTGTTTGAAGAAGAAAAAATAAATAAATTTTGAAAAACTTTTATTTTGTAATATTGCTGCATTGTGAACACATTAATCAGTGGCTATTAATCAGTTGTCAGTTTATTTACAATGGAACTTTGTAAGTGTATTATTAGTAAAGATGATAATACGATCCTCTATTTACATTTTGTACTATTTTTATAACTTTGTTAATAATCGATATTTTTAATTAAAAACTTGACGATCACATTCATCAAAGTGTTGTTCAATTGATTCTAGACTTAAAATTATAAAATATTTATTTTTTAGAATTTTAAGTTATAAACATAAAATGACATTACATACATGATATGTTGAAAGAAACAAGGGTAGTATATGCCTTTCCCCACAAAAAACAAAAATAAATTTAAAAAATTTGTTTAAATAAATAGTTTGTCATAAAATTATAAATTTTTATTCAAAATAAAGAGAAAATATTGCAGAATATATGAAAATGTATGTACGTTTTCAAAACTGCAGTAATTTATAAAATTTGTTACTTACACTGAAGAACAGTTTTGCTAAAGTATTTAAAAAGTTTAGTTGGATACAGATCTGAAAATAATTATGTTGGACTGTCAAATGAAATTGCGAGTATGTCAAAATTTTTTGCAGCATTGCTCATCATGCTTGTGAACATCTGTCACAATTATTTTAATAAAATTATCATTCAATAAAATTATATTCATAAATCTGTATTCAACTAAATATTTAGGTACTTCAATAAAATTGTTCTTTCTGCGTAATATCCAAGATATTATGAATAATCATAAATGCAAAAGACATTTTCTTCTCTAATGTAACAAAGATAAAAAAATCTTGGTAACATTATACGTAACATAACAAATTGTAATCAGGAATTGTTAAAGAAATGTAATTTTTTGTTTAAAACAAAAATATAATAAACGCAAAAATATATTAATCTAGACGATGATTATGACAGCATAAACTATAGCATTTATCTTTATAATATTATTTTAGAAAATGGAAAAGTAGTATTTTATAATCTTTTATATAATTGAATATTTATTTATTAAATATACAATTTAATTTCAAAATATAGCTGTAGTGTTCACTGTTGTACTGTTTGTAAACCGGTTTCAGTGTGTTATGATTCGGATGCATTCGATTCGCGTCAACCGCAAAGTGATTACTTCAAGTGTTGATAAATTATGTACCAATAGTAGTACAACTGTGAGAATATTACGTGTTTCTGTACTCAGCGTGTATAATTATCAATGGTATTGATCATACAACACATAATTTTTATATAAACAATTTATATTTACATAAACTATTTTATCGTTATTGCAAAAGATCTCCCGCCCCCATATATAAATTCTGTCACAAACTAAATGTAATAAATGTAATACTAATTTTATATTTAAACCATAAGTATTTATTTTGTAAACCTTTAATTTTAATACAATGTGTTTGATAAAAAAAAATTAATTGTAAACTTTGTTTTCTTGCAACGTTACAAATAGTGACTCAGAACATTTTGTTTCTTAAATTAATAGAGATAAGAATGTCGCGTCCCAGATTTTATCATTTCGCTCTATATTTAACGTTTCGTTTCATAATGTAAGAACACGTGATCTCTCATAGACTATGCATAGCGACGAACACAACATTTGAAACAAGTACAAGAATAAGAATTCTATATACAAATGCAAGCAAATAAGATTAAATATGAAATAATTTGTCACGTCCGCGAGAGAGACTGTCAAAATTTCTTTTTCTTATTTCTTCTCGAAGAACTCAACGTGAGGCCGGGCGACTCCGTTGAGTCTCTTGCGCGGGACTTGACGTAAGAAGAAGGCGCAAATGCTGCAGCCTAATAGCAAATTGTTGATAATTAATATCGAAAGGGCGCCAACTAATGTGGTAGCCCAAGCAGAGGGAAGGGGGCTCGCTTTCCGATCCTTTTCCGTTTTCTTATTTACCTCATTTGCCTCTTTCTCTTTCTTTTTCACCGTCCTCCTGTATTTTCGTCCTCTACAGACGTATGTAAATTTATGCGTATTTGTATAAGTATGTATATTCACAATTATTTTCTTTCTTTTGCCTTCTCCGGAGCCTCCCTAGTTTTTTCTTTTTTTTTTTTGACGTACGGACCTTGACTGTGGTAATAGTGAAAGAGTGGAAAAAAGAGAAAGGAGAAGAACTCTCAGTCGGCTTAATTAAAAAATCATGTAAAACCTTTAGCACAAGCGGAAAGTAGACCCATCATTATGGATTCAGCGGGATTGTGTGAATGGGGGAAAAAGAAGCAGGGCTCAGGTTGAGTGAGGTGAGAGAGAAAACATAACGGTTACGGTGATGAGTTCAGAAAGGAAGAGGAATATCAGACAAAAATTCACAAATAGACTTATAATGAATTACAGATAGAATTATTTGCATATTAGTAAGAGTATATTTTGTTAAGCACAGCTACTCTTTTAACCACTGACGTATCAGGTACAGAACCCTGCCCACCCGTCTAACATAGAAATAGCATAGTTTGGAAAAAATAATCTTCGGCAATGTCCAGGGCAAAGGGGAAGGCGGAAGGAATGCTTCCTCTATAATTCAGCGCGAAAAATTAGCGTTGTTACGCCGGTTGTAACAAATTAATAATGTTGTTGCTTCCAAGCTCTGTTTATTGCGACGTTTGCGACTCAAATCAGGGTATTAAACTATTACGTTCAAGATCAATCGCATTCGTAGTTATCACGTTGAACATAATTAACATTTGCTTAATAATGATACTGGAATATTAGTAACAGCATGTAATAGCGAACTATCACTGTATTGAGATTATAATTACGAAGCCTGGTTATGATGCAATTCGATTTGGTCGACCTAAATCAATACTTCCTTCTTCTTTTGATAATTTTCGCAGATCAAGATACTCTTATTATTTTTGATATTGATTGCTTTACATTAATATTTTTTTCTTCGGCTTGGCAGATAATATTAAACTCGTACTTTATAACAGAGATATAATAAATGAGTACGAAGTACTTATAAACAAACGATAATGTAGAATATATAGATTGCATAATACATTCAAAATAATAATTAAAAAACTCATTTCGCGACAGTATTTTTAAAATCAAACTTTGAGCAAATTTATGTTAATTATTAATACATGCTAAATATTTTTATAAAATTTATAAGAAAAATAACATATTTACACATAATGCAAAATATGGCATTGATCCTTTTTGACACCAGGTCATAGAATTATGCAAATTATTTTTATCTTTCCACTTTTTGTCACATATAATATGTACGAGTATATTACAGTTATATATCTCATTTATTTTTTAATATTTACGAATGACGTTATATCCTTAACATAAAAAATTCAATTGTTAGAAATCCATCTTTGCCTATCTAAATAATTATAAAGTCATATAATTTATTGTAATATCATAAATAAGAACGCACTGAAAATACATAAAAACAAATAAAGTAAGAGAAATTTCCAATCATAAACATTTCTGAAAATTAAGATTAAAGTAAGAATATAAAAATACATTCCACAAATCTATAAAACATAATCATAAACTTTTAATTTTATAATTTTACCAATTTATAAACAAGCATAAAAAATAAAATTAATAACTATGTGTAAATTCTTAGGTTTATATAATTAAGTCATGCTCAAAACTGCTGTTTTCTATAATAAATAATCAATTTGCATGTCACATTTTTTAAACAAATATATATTATCATCATAATCTTTTACTCAATCTGCTCGGTGAAACGATATTGTATTTCTTTTAAACTGTCTCTATGTGTGCACTGTAAAAATGAATTTTGTTTCGCTTCCAATATTCCAATATTAATTTCCGCTAAGAAAAGGTAACTTTAAAACTTATTTGCATTTATTCTCAAGGAATAATAAGTCATTAGAATTCAATCTCTTTCATACAGATCATAGTTTCAATCTCTTCTGGATTGCGTCGAGAAATTCATAATATGATTGAATATTTGAAGCATACATGTAAACATCATAACATAGAAATCAATATTTGCACATCACAAGTTTATCAACAGCAACAGAGAATTCCCCTAATTTCTGAGTTTCAAAATCCATAATCAAAAAAATAATAAAGTCTCAAGTGTCTTCGTATTATTTTTCTTTTTTTAGAAAAAATGTGGGCACGTATAATATTATAAAACTGTTCGGGATAAATTCCGATCGGAATTCAATTAATCCCTAAATTTCTATTGTGTGTTCTAGTGAAAATCATATCAAATAATTCTGGAATCCATTTTGTACAGTTCTATAATTTGTGACTTATTAAGAAAAAAAAAATATATATATATATTTATTTATTTATTGATTTATTTATTTATAAATGGCCATCAATCAAAATGCGGAATCAAATGCGGAAATTTTTTTATCATTATGTTTCAAGGATAAAATAATTCAAGAATAAAACAGATTCTTACAAAGTGACAAAAATTTATTTTTACTTGTATAATTTATACAAATAGAATAATACAAATATAAATATACATTTCTATTTATAACACATTTATAAATATTATATAATCTACAATTCTCAACATCGGCTTCTTTCAAACCATACGCAAAACGCTTGAAAAGTGCTAATGGGAAGCATAAATTCTTCAATGGAACATTGACTTTTCACTATTTGTTATTTCAACGTAAGAATTCTCAAATTATGCATGCTAAAATGATTCGAATGCGAAACTGCGCATTGTTATCTTCTAAACATATTGAGAATTCCAAGCTATCTACACATTTGTCATTACCGCTAAAAAAAATGCAAACGTTATTCTGTCAAAATTAAATTAAATTATAAGAAACAAATACTTTTAATTGTCATTATACAATAGAACTTTTGTACATGAAATGGCATTTGCCATGTTTCTGGATAAATTTAAACAATGGGGCAATGCCTACAAATATTTATTACAGTAGGTTTTAATTCAGTCTAAATACAAATAATATTAGCAGCATAGTATTAAAGTCAGAATGCAGTGTCTGAGAAGAATAATCTACCAGAATCAAGAATAAGAATATTTTATCTAAGATATATCTTAGTCTTGATTATATCTGATTGTGTTAGTCTTGTTATTGCAAAATTTAATTTATGTACAATTATATGTTAAAAAAATATTCCAATATTATTTTTAAAAAATACAATAATTGAATCAATAGGCTCGAATATAAATATTTTTTTATAAAAAAATATTGGTATTTTTTCACTAATAAATATTTTTCGTTACACTTGTTTTTACACTCATGCAAAGGAAAATTCCAAACATCTCTCACAGTAAATTTATCTGTAGATAAATATCTTCTCTTAAAACGTACATTATGAATGTTTTTCTCGCGCATGGATTATTGTAACGCCTCTAATTTGCGGAGTATTTGATATTTCGAAATATACGCCACAATCTTTTCCGCCCCTCTATACACCCACTGATGGCGATATCAATGGCTCTGTAAAAAGCAGATTCCGCGCGATTCACGATATGTCGATAACACACACCAAGTCACGATTATAAACAGCGAGCAGCAGGAAACAGCAATGCACGCACGTCGATCCGTAAAGATGAATGGCGGTTGGTTATGTAAGCCACGGGAGTATTTATACGTCGGTCCAAAATAGTCGACAAACCACGTTTGAAGGTGGCACGTTTCTCTGATAGCATATGGTTGTCGACACACTTTTTATCGGCAGCACCAACATTCGATCGCAACATGAAATGTTGCGTTTGATGACTCAAACGATGCCGACGTGATATTTAAATATTTGTCCACTCTCTTTCTAAGAAAATTAGCGATGATTTATTGTACAATTAGATATTTGCATAATGATATACATTCCAGATTATATTTACCAATTGTAATAGAATGATTAGTATTATCAACTGGATTCTGTTTATTTTTATTGTAAATCAATTTGAGAACACTTTTTTTTTTACTTTTATCATTGCAGTGCGCCTTTAAGATATCGCATAGGCGGGTGCAAACTATTTCCAGATTTGTTGATATTTCGGATTACATATGCTTGCCTCGATGCTCTACTCGTGCGAACAGCATACACGGTCGATCGCGGGGAAGCCAATATTTCAATGTTTACTTATCGAGATTTATGACAACACATGTGGGAAGAAACACTCTTCTAACTGATACTGCGAGAGTGCTATATCCCGAATTCCAAGGCCCGATAACTTCAATAGTGATAAATCCAAGGGAAAAAAGTATAAGAAATAACATCTGCGCATACTCTCATATTTTCTGACAAAATAGTTATGCAAGTCGTTTGTGAAATTTTGTAATCACTTAATAATTAAAGTCTATTTTCATAATGCTATTTTACATGTTAAATTTTCCAACATTACGATAAAAGCACAGTAATTATATAATATTCAAATGTTTAATAAACTAACTTAACGTACGTAATAATATTGCAGCATGCAAACTGTCACAATAAATCGTGTATGTATATTAAACACTTAACAATATCTGTTAAGTGGTAGATATCCATATGTATATGGACAGTGTGCATTACTTAAGTGGTTAAAAGCTTTAAAACACAAGGGAAACATTTATGTAATACCTCCCAAAATTTTGCTAAAATTTAAATTTTGATACACATATTATTAGATATTTTTTAATAAAGCAAAAATTGATTTACGTTCAATTCTACTCAAGTTATTTTTTAATTTAAAAATTTATTAATCTTTAATCTTTTATACTTTAGTTATTATAAATTATTTTACCAAAATTTATAATAACGTCAACATAAACATTATAATCAGGTGTTTTTAATTTAGAATATAGTATAAACAAAGAGGAAAAATATTTTAATTACGAATTATTAATAAATTAAAATGAAGTTTTGTAATATTTTACGAGAAAATTGTTATTATACTCTTCTCTACAATATTATAACGTTATAATATATAACATAAATTTATAACAGAGAGAGAAAGAAGGATAGTATGATAAAATTTCTTTGTTGAGTAAAAGCGGCTTGAGAAAACATCCTACACTATGCTATTAACACATACGGATTTGCTTCGTGCATGTATAACATCAAAGTACAATTTAGAACCGAGGTTCTATCAAAGGGAACTTACCGGGATTTGATTGAGATTGATGTCCGATTTATCCCTATTGGGACAATTTGTAGTGTAACCGGGCTCCTGGTTGAACCGCCTGCCAAATTTCAGGAGATTCCTCATAATCATGGTATTCATCACGATGATAAGTACGAGCGGCACGATCAGACTCGCTATACTATCGATGATACTAATGATTTGCATAGTTCCCATGTATTCGGGCTTCAGGTCGCATATTTCATCGCCACCCGCGTTCTTCACCACGCCGGCGGTGACGAAGGAGTATGAATGGCTGGCCAAGGCAAGGATCGTTAATATCAAAATGATCGTCTTTGCACGCGCTACGGTGCACATATGCGGTCGATGCAGTGGATACTGAACGGCGATAAATCTCTCGACGGTGAAGGCGACGATTAGCCAAACGCTGAGTGAACTGCAAACCGCACTGACGTACACCAAAGTTTCGCACCAACCGTTATTGTTAAAGACTTTCCATCCGATCGTACTGTTAAGCCACACGAGAAGCAGAGATATGAGAAAGCTGAAATCAGTTGTGGCTAGTGCAGCTAAATAATAACTGGAGCTGCGCAGCTTTAGATGAGTCTTAAGGAAAACCACACATGACAACAGGTTGCCCACCAAACCCAGCAAGATGATAGACGGTATGTAGTATAGATGGCAGAAATCCAGAAGGAAGTAGAGCGAGTGGCAAAAGCTGTCCGATTCCTCGTCGTAACCTGGCTCGTGGCTATCATTTTGGTAATCGTAGGACGTGTAGTTTGACCAATCCGTCGGCGACGCCGATCTTCGGAATCGCGACAAGCCGTCGATCGTTGTCGGTATCTGGTGACATTCCCAAGTTTTGCTCGATAGTTTTTGAAACACGAACATGATTGCTCTCGATTGTAAGATTGTTTTCACACAAAAAAAAACAATGATTTTCTTCGATTTCCGTTGTTTCAGGAAATTGTTCGATCCAACGCAGTCGGTCGTGATGTGCAAAATGCGTCAGTGTAAAAAATACATTTCAATATTATTAGCCATTCTCCAGACTCGTTGGTATGACGTCGTTGATATAGGCCAGGCCAGTGTCGATCACAGAGTTGCACGGAATGCTCGAATCGAGTGCCAGGCAAAACGATTGTCCAATGGGAATTCCCAGTTCTTTCTCGCAACGCATAATTCACATTGATAAAACCTGTTGAATATGGTCGTATGTATTTCACATTTGACAAGAACTTATCGAAGTCATGGATAGTACCGTTGACATGAACCACGACAGTGTCCTGCGTAGAATCACATTAAGTACTCGAATCGTACGTGATGAGCATCATAACGAGTTCGATAGAGATTCTTTATTTTTTGTCTACAAATACCCAATGTTACGCTCTGCGAAAATCGGTTAGCGATATGATTAAAAAAAAGCTTGACAGAGCTTCTCTAAATTTGTAGACAATATAAGTAATAGACTGTAACATTATGGATGAGCTCAGAGAATTAGTCGTTTAGTTGGCATCATCTGTTCATATATCTTTATCCAATTAGTCACCCCCGAAAAAATTCATAATTAAAAAAAGCTATTTAGTCTAACACATTTGATTGCAACGTGGGTTGCATCGTACGCATTCCGTTGCGAACGAATGCATGGTGTAACGATTGGAGGTGTTCCAACGTCACATCGCTGACACGGACCATCGGTATTGAGCGCAGAATTTCATTTAAAATGTTCGAACAATTCGTTTTCATTTAAAATCCGAATACTTTTTTCTGTCAAAACGTCTATTTGGATGACATTATGGCCATTTATACTTTAAGCTTGATTATATTCGATTCAATTACGTTTGCAGCAGCATGCAACTGAACAATGCAATTTCACGCACATGCATTTCACTCGAATAGATTCGATTTCATTTAACCGCATATTTGCTCGCTTTTTAACTTATTTTTGGATTTTACGGTAATTCGTATTTATTTTATCTCATCAAAGTGTGCGCTGATTCAATTTTGAGAAAATCGCAAATCTATTATATTCACGTCAATAAATAATCTCAACCCACTTTAACTTATTCAATAATATCTTAATGATAGTGGTTTGATGACAAAATATGATTTTAACGTACCAATTCACAGTATCTGTATTAATTCCATGTTAAATAGAACAATATGTAAGTGCATTGATTGACTCGCAATTGGAGTATGATATCGGAAGCAATTACCAAAATGCAAGTGAATAATTATTCACATGCGCGGAATTTCGGATAATATAACGCATCTTTTGAATAGAAAGAGAAATCTTGCACAATACTCATAATAAGAACAAAACTGCGTCGTTAGTTTTTAGTCACCGTTCAATACAATTTTCCACGTCTTCATGAAGACGGAAAATACGATATATTAGCAGTACACCTAATAGCTTCCTATAATTGATTTCTTAATTGAATTGTCTATCTTTCTTTGTCCACTCCGCGTGCGACTAATTGTAAATCGATACGCTTTAACGCATTAAAAGCTCTGTTCTCGCCTGTGTAATATTTGATCGCAAAATGAACGCGGAAATGTGGTAGAGTTGATAAATAGCGTGCACGTTTCCGCAAGAATGCAATTTTATTGCATAGCTCACTTCGTTATTCGCTCAACCTTGACTCGAATAGATTCCGAATCTTTAGTATACAAATCGTCTCAACTATAACAATTGCGGAAGATTTAACAATTTTCCAGATGCCATGCATATTAGATAGAAGTGATATCGATTTATATATTTATGTCTTTTAAGTTATGTCTTTTAAGTTCTACTTAAAATTTAATATTAAATTTAATACTAAATCAAATTAATTTCCATATATAAATTTACTTTTTATTTTTTAGTTTTTTCGATTATTATCAAATCTAAGTGATTATTAGTCAGCTAAGTTATTAATAGTTAGTTCAGTTTTAAAATTAGCGCGCATTGACTTACCCCGTTTAATTAAATTATATAATCACTGAATCACGATATCATTTAATACACGAACATCGCTTAGTAAGCCTTGGATAAAAATATACATTCTTTTTTAATATTAAGCGGAGAAATTGTAATATTATCAGCTGCACTTTTAAATGTCATTTGTGTGTCACAGAGAATACGATCATTTATACCATCCAATTTTCTACACGCACTTTTAATTCTGTCTTTTCCCATCTTCTCGTTCGTCACTATGCGTAAAAAATTCACAGACGGAGGGAGAAGATACAATATATCTTCCTGATGTAGCAACGTCGCGCAGCATTATCGCAGATACATTGAAGGATTTTCACTATCATCACTTTATTTGACGATATTTTTTCATGATTTGGTTAAAATCCCACAAAAGATCGTCTCGTTCCTTTCTGTTGATCCTTAATCCTTCTAATTGCTAAAACATCGATTTTTTTTTTCTTAATATTAAAATTGTCCTATTAAAATTTCGTCAAAAGATTTCCGATCTTCGAATTTTCTCGATGACCTCAAACCTAACTGGAAAATGCAACTCAAAAATTTTTATTTAAATCGAGGAAAAATCGCAAAACAACGCTCGGAAACGTACGCGCCATTTGTCAGTGAGAATTATCTATAGATTTATAGCTACAATAATCGAACTATCAAGTTTATTTATAAAGCCTCGATAAAACAAGCTGAATTTCCCTAACAATCCTATAAGCACATAATTTACTTTTTTTTATCTTTATTCTACGTAAATGAAACGTTCAGAAACCTTTCGATTACTCCGTCCCATCGGTAATTAAGCTCTAACGTAGAATCAGCGCTGCAGTGAGAAAGTTTTCGAACGCGATCTACTAAACACCGCGTGTGTATGGAAAATTTATTTCACAATTTTTATATTAAGACCTCACGTAGGAAAATGTACACGTCGCGCGTTGAGAAACGGCGTCGGGTAAACTGGGGGAGCGAACCACTGTACGACCGCATCTGTGCCAGTCGAAAAGTTTCGCCGCATGCGCTTTATAGAGATCCTGTCGGCGTCGCGACGGACACCGCTAACATCGACGTCGCCAGCAGCGTTAGGTTTCACACCGTTGTACGTCTCACGGCTTCAAAGGAATAATTAGAAAAGAAGGGCATGTCGTGTTCCTTAATTCTGAATTAAAGAGATTGGGAGGTCAAATTGTTCAAAAATTTTTTTTTATGACAAACTGAATATATGTACAAAAAGAAATTTTGAGGATTTATCTATGCAACATATAAAGAAAAATGAATTTTTTATTAACAAATACTTATGTAAATATAGCTAAAGTAATTTCCGTTTTATTTTGCAATGATTTCGCGGCTTTCGATAGTTCGATCATTTGTCAAGAACAAGTACGACCTAGATGCAATATTTGCATTGCAATATTTTGATTTTAAAAAATCCTTTTAGTTTCGCACAAGTAAAAACATTATTGGGAAATTTTCGATTCATGAAATACGTTAAAATTGACGTACGAAGAAAATATTTTTATAAGTTCTACATGAAAAATATTTTATTTGAATTTCGATTTAAGATATATCGATGGCTTACATAAAATCATAAAAAGTTTCGAAACGTCATCTACTTTTTCCGCTATTGTATGTCTCTATTGTAAAAGGGTCATAAAAATGAACTAGTTGAATAATTCTTTGTTCAATGATGGGCAGCTTCGAAAGATTTGTCGAAAACTTCAATAAGTTTTGTATTTCAAATTCATAAAATTCTACAGAATTTTAGGAATGTATATGTAGATAATACATCAGTTTTTATTTAATGGAATTTTAGTCCGTAATCTTGTTAGATACAAAACTGAAATAATTAACGTTAAAAATTCTGAAAAACGCAAAAGATTTCCGAGTATGCTACATTAAAAAAATTACTAAATATTCCGATTTTTTTACAACCTTGCTAACCAATAATGCAAAGTGCATCCAATCATTGCGTCAAGTTAACTTTGAGCTTCATAAATAAGAGATATTCAATGATTACCAGAGAATCTTTTAGAAAGGAAGAGAACACACAGGTGTGTCATCCCGATCGACTAATCCTCAGGCCGGAAATAAAATTACTCATCAACGCGACTTCTTCATACCCCGATTTTTAAATTCACGAAAATAATATCTCATATTTTTCCCTAACAACTTTTTTATTGATTTTAAAAGTGTTTCGATTTTAAAACAGATTGATATTATAACGTATTAATCAAGAAAAAATTAGTGAAAATAAAAAGATGCGCTATTCGTTTTAATACCGTTGGATTTTCAAGAAAATCAATTTTAATCAATATATTCGTTTAACGTATTTACGTAACTTTTATTTGGACTGTACGGTTTTAATTATCTTTGCAATCAATCCTTACTACGTTAGTTTTCTAATTCGATGGCTTCGTTAGAAATGTAATTTTAGTACTACGCTGCAGAAGTTAGCAAACTTCTGTTGAGTAACAACAGTTGGTTAGTTTCTACATACGTAGACTACATTAATTAATAATTTAGACTAATCAAATAATGTAGTCTATAACGCATTAAATGTTACATGTTTAATAGACTTTATGTTTAATGAGAAAATTTAATCAAATTTATACACAGTGTAAAATGGGTAAAAAAACTTCTCCATTTTTATGCTAAAAATTGCATTAAATTAAAATATGGTATAATAAAATATTATGTAGCTTACATTTAGAAATATCATGCTACGATGTTATTTTATTTTCCAGACAAAACAATTTAGTAATGGCACAATGCAGAAATAGATAGAACACTAAAACAAGCTTTGCATTATTACATAATACAATGCAAACTGAATTATATAGCTATGGTATGATAAGCTTAGCACAATCTATTTTGCAGTGACTGAATTACGGAATGCAACACTGATTTTCGTAGACATTTGTCTTGCGATAAATGCGTGGTTTACAAATATTTTAATTTACATTGCTGTTTGTATTAACAAATACAACAATTATTAATAAAATTTTCTCAAATATATTAATCAAATTTTGTAAAATTTTTATGAAGTTTTTATTTTTTATATTTCTATAAAGTAAAAATAAACGTTTTGTCAGAAATAACCATAAAATAATATTTGAACATTTCAGTGTTACAAAGTCCTAAAACACACTTGTACATGTTTGAAAGGTCAATTACAACAAAATGGTAAATCGTTTACAACAGTTACCTCGTATGTATTGAATCCAAAAGCTGTAACAATCGGTCAACTGTATGGCGAACACGATCCCAATACACACGAATGGTAAGTAACATATTATCGATTATACATCAAAAAAATAAAACTGTAAAATTATAGAATTTTAATTTAACTTTGCAATCTGACATGCCTTGCATTGTGCCACAATTACAAATTTTTGTGAGCTTTTTTTAAAAATATGTCATCGAATATAAAATAAAAACGGAAGTTGTAAATTAAAATTTCAAATAAAAGTTGTGATTTGGCATGCATTTATATAATACTAATTTTAATACATTTTATATATTATTAGAGGGGGCTAATAAGAGTATAGCGCGGCAATTAATGTTCAAATTAAACTGTAAAATTTTTCAAAATTTATTAAACATAGACTATGTAAAAAACACGTACGTTTCTTTCTCTCGCGTATTTCTTCATTAATAATAACACTGTACTCTCATTAGTTCTGTTTAATTAGCATATTGCTAAATTTTGAGAAGTCAAAATTATAAAAAATTTATTCTCAAGTTTTTTTTATTTTTGTCTAATGTTTTATTTAAAGTCACCCAATTTACATGTTTGAAACATTTTACATCTACGTTAATTCAAACATATATTGATTGAGTTCTGCTTTATTGATGAACGTATTATTATATATTATACAAGTTTGCAGACTATAGCTACAGCTGCTGTAGCACTTATAATCAATATTTTAATACAACTAAACTTAAAATTAATGTTTTATTACTTTTGTTTTTTTTTATATTATAAAACAATAATTACCAAATATTGTTAAGTATGTATAGTAAAAGTTGAATTCGAAAGTTTAGAATTATCTGAAGTTAAATCTTATAAGCAGCAACTTTTATATTTCAAGAATCTTCTTTTATTTTAACTAATCAACAACAAAACTAAATTAGCAAGAACATTTCGTAAATGCTGTATTACATTATCAACAAGAATTTTCATAAAAGATAGAGGCCTTTGTTGAACATTGCAGTTTTAAGTTTATTACGATAAATGAGACAAACTTTCTTAGTAGAAATCTCGTTTTATCTATTTTTCTCGTTTGAAATAGATATATCACGATTCTCGTTTCTCTTTATTTAAAAAAGAATAATAAAAAAAATACAGAAAAGAAATGAAAATAAAAGATGTTGTCGGAACTACAGCCTGTGCTCTAATTGATAACCTTTAGCACGTTCAGTTTTTGCTCGTGTTTCATATTCTAAAAAAATTATTCTGTCAATGTTTTTTTACGAATTTTCCGAAAGAAAAAAATTGTAGAATTCACAACGGAACAAGTTTATAGCAATTTTACCGTAAATAATTCATGTGCTAAATTTAATAAGATATAAGAAAATATATTTATATTTAATAATAATTAATATATAATAAATTTTCTATTAGCAATGCTAAATTTTCTATGTGTTTGTGTGTGTGTGTGTGAGCGCGCGTTTGCATAATGATCTATTTAGATATGAATATATTAGATGTATATTAAATTCCATGACATCGATAAATCAAGAAAACCTCCAAAATAGACACGAAATTCAGGATATTGAATGCACCGCACGTCCGATTTGCAGGACAGACGGAATATTCCCAGCTTTAATACGAGCGGATATAGAAACAGAGAATAGTGATAAACGTTGGTATATTTTTGATGGACCGGTCGATCCAGTGTGGATCGAGAATTTAAATACTGTCCTGGACGACAATAAAAAGCTTTGTCTCACGTCAGGGGAAATCATGAAACTACTACCGACTCAAACCATAATGTTTGAAGTATCAAATCTTCGAGCAGCATCACCAGCTACAGTTTCTAGGTAATAAAAAATTAATTTAATAAACTTTAAATAGTTTCTATTACTATAATAAAAAAACAAGTAATATCAATAATATCAATTATTCTTAAATACTAAAATGTTATAACCAATAAAACGATTTTTTTCTATTTTTTCACGATTCTATTTCTTCACGAATTTCTATTTTTATACGAATTATGCTGCAAACTATATAATCCTTTACACCTGTTTTGTGAAGTGAATTAAATATGTTGTGTGTATAATAAAAGTAATAGAATATATGCTTGAAATATTCAGTGTACAACTTCTTAACAAATTCGTCTGCTTTAACTTGAATTAATGATAAAACTTATAATGATAAATAGCTACAATACGAATACAGCTTTTACGTTCCACGAAATTTGAATACATATTAATCGTGATTACGACGAAAAATGATCTAATGGAGAAAATCTGATAGCGAAAGAACGAAATAACCATTAATTACAAGGTTTCAATAAAATGAGTAATTATATAAATTAAAATTAATGTTTTGATAAATTTAAGTATGGCAGATTTTTCGATTGTTATTAAATATTATTAAAAAGATCCATTGTTGTTTGTTGTAAAATAAACTACGATGTTGATTTTTTTAAATTTTCTAACATATATATTTTTATTAGATGTGGCATGGTGTATATGGATCCAGAAAACTTAGGTTTGCAACCTTTAATCGATTGTTGGATACGGTCATTGCCAACGGTAAATCAACGTATTTTTTTACAAAATTATTCTTTTATAATATATTAAAAATAAACGAAAAGATATTAATAGTAGATAATCTTAGTCAATTGAAAGTTTAATTTGTATACAAAAAAGAATTCGTATTTAAATTGCATAACTTCTTGCTATAAATATTTAGCGTAATTACATATTCTCGGATTATTTTAATAAAATTGTTATAAATTAAAATGTAATAAATTAAATTTTAAATTAAAATTTTAATGAAAATTAAACTTCAAATTAATTTATATATGTGTGTATGAAATAATGCTTACAATTATTTTATTCTTATATATTTTTCCGATCTCCAATCAATCTTCAGTTAACAATAAATAAATTGAACTACAGAGTAAAACAATTGTAGGACCTTTCAATAATTCTAGCAATCAAAAGAAAAAAAAACGGACAAGTGAGAATACGCGCAGTTTTTGAGGCGCAACAATTTAATTGACAATCTAAAATATACAATACAAATGCTTCGACTCGACAGCCTGTAAGAGCATGAGACATTTGTGACTTTTCCATAATGCACTTTGGACGATTGTACACTGAAGATGAATCGAAATGTTTGTATTGTATATTGAAGATTGTCAATTAAATTGCGCCTTAAAAACTACGCGTACTCTCACTTGCCCGTTTTTCTCTTTTCGATTATTTGAAATATAATAACATATATTTTTTGTGCATGTCGCAATTAATTCGTGCTATTACTACAAAGTCAAATTTGTAAAAAATGCAGTTACCTAAAACAAATCTAAATAACTGTTTCTGCAGACGATGAGCGATTACATCGAAGAAATAACCAAGTTAACAACTCAACTGGTGCTTCCTGGTCTGAAGATTATACGCGAAAGTTTGCGAGAGATTGTAAGAACAGTAGATTCAGCCGTAATTCAATCTTATATAAATCTAATGAACTTCAGAATTGGACCGTTGACTGGACGTGACGGAAAACCAACACCAAGTTTTGCTTTCCTAAAAACTATACGTAAGTCACATACAATTTAATTGTAATATTATACATGTGTGTTGCTAACATGTTCATGATAAATGACAAGTTTAGAATAGCGTAAACTCTAAACTACTTTACAACATGCAATTGCTGCACGTACATAGTAAAGTCAAGTTAGTTCAATACATCTGACTACGTGCTGTTGCAAGTACCATCAGTTTCTATTCATTAACTCTAGCCAGCACCTTACAATATAGAATCACAATCAGATAACTAAATCAGAAATTGAACTTGGACATTTTGCTTCACTAAGACTTCTAAATTAATTACTACAAACAATGTAATGAATCATGTATCATTAATCAAATTTCGAACTATTAATTATCATTATAGAGAATAAGGAGGATCAACGAATTTTTATTATATGTAAAAATGCAATGTTATATTTGCAATGTTATATTTGCATATTCACAAAATTACCGTGAACAGCGCTTCATGTTTAATATTATAGCGGATTTGCTGTCACCATGGACTGCTTTTGCTACCGTTTGGGGATTAGGTTCAACTTGCGATTACAATAGTCGTTGTATATTCAGTGACTGGTTGAAAAAAGTACAAAAGAATGCACAGCATAGCACACCATTTCCAGAAGAAGGTCTCGTGTTCGATTACAGGTGCAAATAACAAAGAAAATAAATATAAAAATAAGTTAAAAAATACAATTTATTTTTATGCTGATATACTTTCTTCAACGATTATATATTTAAAAATTATACAAGAATTAGTACATTAAATTTCAAATAGAAAAATATTTATAAAGTAAAGAAAAATAAAGAAGAATATAAAAATAAAAGAAACAAAATATGATACTTGATACTTATAAAGACAAATAGATATTATCTTTGCATTACTTTGGATATAAATTATTTTTTGTCTTACTTTACAACATTTTATAATAGACATTTAACATTGACAAAGTTTTAAATAATTATTGAAATCAAAAATTTAAACTTTATATGTAAAATGTAAAAGTAACTAAAAAAATTATATTTTTGTTAACAAAATATGTCTCTTTCCATTATGATTTTTTCTATTCTAAGAATAAAATGCATTATTTACATATAATTTTTTCTGTGAATAATACGGATTAGCAAAGTATGTAATCCTTTACACATGTTTTATGAAATTAATTAAACATGTGTTATGTACATAAAAAAATTAATAGAATATACTGTTCAGATTACACGATGGTGGATTTACTGATTCAATTGAAGGTCAAGAGCCAATTTCACCGAAGTGGTACAAGTGGTTGGACGGAATTCCATCCATCAGAATAAAGCCGGAAACCAAATACATGGGTAAGTTACGGATATTTCATCAGGAAAAGTTAAATATTATTTGTGTAAATTAAATATTTTAAATTAAATATTATATATAATATATAAATATTTTATATTTACTTCTTTACGGAACATGTAATTAACTTATTAATTATCTTATACAATAACAAAGAGCAAATAAGCAGCAAAGAGAGCGATCTCTTTAATGTTAGAAGATAGAATATACAAAGAGGTTGTGTCAGATACTCTGCGTTTTGCAAAAATGGATAATAGTTCATTTTAATTTATCTTTAAAAAATTTAAAAGAATTTTAATTTCTTCTTTAGTCGCATAAAATTAAATAATAGCAGAAAATAATGCGCATAAAATTAAATAATAGCAGAAAATAATGCACAAATATATTTTTTAAAAAGTTTTTATTTAAAAAAATTAACTCTGAGTTAATCGCAAAAATTTAATTATGATTAAAAAAAACTATAAAAAGTGATTTTCATATCTATTAATAAGGAAACATTAGTACGACACATTGGATGTCGTACAACACATGTTTATGCAAAGTGTATCAACAAAAATTAATCAATATAGTATCAATAAGTATTATGGATCTTACAAACATTGTATACTTATAATATTTTATCTTGTATTTTTTCGAAATGGTACAAGCTCATACTTCATTTGATATTCTTGAAAAATAATATCTTTTTTAGATATCATAATTCCAACTACGGACAACATACGAAGCGCGGCGTTAATCGAATATCTCCTCATTAACGAAACAAATGTACTTTGTGTGGGTGAAACCGGAAGTGGCAAAACTTTGACGGTGTCGGCGAAACTGTTACATAACATGCCAAAGAAATACATTTGTGATTTCATAACGTTCTCGTCGCGAACCACGGCGCATCAGACGCAGGTATAGCAGAGAAGCGATGTATTCCTCTTTCGAACAGGAAATGAGATTAATACTTAATTTTGCGCAGGATTTAATTGACGTGAAATTGGACAAGCGACGTAGAGGTATCTACGGGCCACCGATTCTGAAAAGGCAAATTTTCTTTATCGACGATTTGAATATGCCGGTACCGGATATATATGGCGCTCAACCACCGATTGAATTAATTCGCCAATTTATGGATTTTAGCGGTAAATGAAATTAACAAGATTAAACAACTCATAATAACGCACTCAATTAACTGAGTCGATACATAAATCACTGTAAAGGTAAAAAAGTATACAAATAAAGCATACATGAGAAGATATAACACAAAAATCAAGTTAAACATGAAATATAGAAAAATGATCGCAAGTACGTATACTCGTAAAAAATTTATTATTATTATTAATTTATAAGCAATTTTATTTGCACTTATGTTTTATTTCAATATGCGATCATTTTTTGAGACTACGTATAATTTTTATTTTGCATAAATATATCTACAGAAAATGTTTCAACTTTTTCAACTTTGATAAAAAAAGAAAAAAATTAACAATATCTACATATTATAAATAACATATCTTAAAAATTATACAATGTGGTCATAATAAACGTCAATGAAAGAGCCTTTCATTTTTATGTCATAACAATTTAAACATTTTTTTATTCGAAAGATTCATGATCGTATTTCTTCGTTAAAACCTCCGTTTAAAATGTGTTTTGCACAGATTGTATTGTAGATAGGAGAACAAGTAAATTAACTTTTAAATTAACGAACACTTTACTTTTGATCTTGCAAGAGCTTTTAAGAAAGCTTCCCTTAAAAAGAAATTAATAATCCTTAAAGACTTATACATGATAGTCGGAAACACTCGGAATGGGATTACCGTAATAACAATTTTTGTACACATCTTGAAAAACGGAAAATACCCATGTATAAAAGTTTATCAGTTTATGATTTAGTAATAATAAAATATTTGCCTGCGGTATGTAGGGTAGAATACATTTAGAATTCTAATAAATTTTAATAGCCTATTTATACGAAGGTAATAGTCCCCGAGGCAACCATGCCATTGAAATCGATCTCTTACGTGGGTGGAATCCAATATTGTAGATATAAGGATCTTACACATGGGACGTGTTAACGTATTTTAGTTACGATATAAAACAAATTACATAATCGTGGAATTCTACATTAAAAAAACTGCGTGTTATCCGATTCTCTAATTATCTTCCCATTCAATTATTACTGTGCTAAGCTGTAATAAATCAATAAACTTTTAGAATCTTGTTTTTTTTCTCATTTTCTTTTTTGAGCTTAAAACATTGATTACAAAAACTGATACCCTGCTTACCAGATACGATAAGATAGCGTACAATGAGTGATCAAACTTTAAATTGAGATGGGTTTTATTTAGGTTGGTATGACAAAACGGAAATCGGATCCTTCAGGCTGATCGAGGACATGAATTTCGTCGCAGCTATGGGACCTCCGGGAGGTGGAAGAAACCCAATAACTGCCCGACTTTTACGGCATTTCCATATTATTGCGTTTCCAGAGATGGAGGACGATGCGAAAGTGAGTTTGCCTGGTATTTATAAAATTGTTCGTTAAATACGTTAACGCTAATTGTTCACATTTATCGACGATTGTCCCCAAGAGAGATCGGTCGTATTATTTTTCCTAGGAATAGAAATGTAAAATTCTTGCTGAAATTACGTTCTTGTTGAATAGAAAAACGAGATTGCTTGTATGACATTTTCATGTAAAATTTCAAGCATATGGATATCAAATAAGAAACGAAAAAGTTTAATGTTAGTTACATAATTTCGTAGTTTTATATTACATTTGTTTTAAGCACAAAAAATACGAATCTGCGCATAGAATCGTAAAAATGTAGAGGAATAAATGTATACGCGTGTGAATATGAACATATATATATATACATGAATGTACATCACATATATATATGTACATAAGGGAGGAAGAGAGGAAAAGAGAATGAATTAAACTAAAAATTATTACCATTGAATCAGTTGTCAGACAATTTGTACGTGAAGAAAGAAATAAGTATAACAAGTATAACACACCGATACAGCGTAACAGCTTTACAAGAGAGACAAATTTTAAGTTAAAATTTTCATTTCGTAATATTTAACGAAATTCAGCTTCGCGAGTTACCACGTTGTATGTTGAAAAATTCGATAAAAGAAAATTTCCGACGACGCAACATTTTGTTATGCCCGGAACTGCACGTACTTAACGCGTACGTTTCCTTCCACTGCGTCGTCAGGTTTTCTTCCATCAAATCGACATTCCACGCCCAGTCGCGTATAATCGTGACTCGTAGGAAAGACGGAACACCGTGGCACCGTAGCTCACACTGTTTGCCCTGTTCCTCCGTGCCCGTCGCAATTAGATGTCGTAAATCGTGATCATACCGACCATAATTTATCATAATCACCTAGCCGCTTGATATAATGGAGACCATAATCAACTCTGCCGACTCCGTGCACTCGTACAGACCTTCTGTACACGTTTCAGCCAAGGTCGACGAGGCGGGTCCGAGTTTAAGTATCACTGATTAAATATTCATATCAAACACATTTATATTTCTGCGGAGGATTTTCCCGGTTCTGATACATTTGAATCATTTATCTAACATTAGTTAATTAAATATTGGATCAAGAAAATTATTTATCAATGTTATGTACAATAAATGAAACAATATATAAATTTTAATTAAGATTTTAACTAAGGCAACCACTTTTTAATATGAGCTTGTGCTCGGCACGTGTTGGTTGATGTTATAGGCTGTCCTCATTCCAGATTTTTTTTTCTTTTACAAGCTAAATTGAAGTTTGATATTAAAAGGTATTTTCGATATTAACTTTTTGTTAAAAAAAAAAATTGTCTATGTATCATTTTAATTTTTAAACGCAAACATTCTTATATCTCATTATAATAAAAATTTTATTAGAGTAAATTTAAATTAAATTGTGTTATAAGTAAAATTAAATATATATCTCTATACGTGTACTAAAAAGCAGTTTTAATTATTCAAAAAGTCTGTCCAAAGAAAATGCTACTGATTTAAGATTAATCTAAAAATTTATGAAAGTTAAATATTGAATATGCAAATGTATCTTGGTATATGATACTATATTCAAAATTAAAGGTAAACGTACAGGTCTAACCGCTTTCATATTTAATTTACAGTCGCATATCTTTAAAACAATCCTTGACACGTGGCTGTCGAATACACCAGAACTTTACAATTTGCTCGACGACGTAGTGGACGCAACTTTGAAAGTTTTCACAGTTATACGCACCAAAATGTTACCAATTCCCAATAAATCACACTATATCTTCAATCTTCGTGATCTGAGCAAAGTCTTCCAAGGTATCCTTATAGCAGACGCAAGAAAAATATTAGTTAGTATAACTTTTTAATATTTCTAAGTTAAAAATTAATTATATTTAAATAAAAAATAATAATGCACTTTTTACTTTTAAATAATGCACTTGTCGATAATAATGGATTTTTTGTACGACGAAGAAAGCCGTATAAAAAAAATGTGTGTTCAAGTGATGGGAGTATATAGTCAGACGTGTATAGTCAGACACACCTCGGCTTTGGTTCATGTATGCATAAACGCTTTTGGCATTACACGAGCATATGGTTATTATAAAATTGATATAGCACGAAAAAGAATATCTGTTTCACAAAGTGAAAAAAAATATTGCTCAAGTGGCTTTATACGCAACAAAGCAGGTCGCACTATGTATAAATCGATAAATGTTGCTTGCAATCCTATTGCTGTAAAAGAGAGATTAATTTAATCCGATTTAGTACTTTATTCATACACTGTCAGCGTGAAATTGAATGCTGCACTTTGTGAGATTTATCATGGAGACAAAAATACGTATTACTATAAGATTATATATACCGGAAATCAACACACAGTCAACAATTTTTAATTTTTCATACAATTAATTAATTTATGTGAATTGATTTATATATTATATAACATTTCTCACATTTGATTTATTTTCTTTTATATAGGTTCGCGAAAAGTTGTTATTACTTTGGTATCATGAGAATATTCGAGTCTTCAGCGATCGTTTAATTAACGACGAAGACAAAAACTGGTTCGATCAATTTTTACGCGTTGTATTGAAGAAAAAGTTCAATTGCGACGCTGGCGAGATTATCGGAAAAAAACCGTTGTTTTATAACGATTTTTGTAATCCTGCTGGAGAATATGAACAGATAATAGATATCGAAAAAGTAATTTATTATTCTTAAAGTAAAAAATTAACATATAATATATATTAGTATTAATCAAATGATTTATAAATAAAATATGTGTTAAGAATTAATAATTTATCAATATAGTACTTAATAATCAATAATAACTAATAATAAATCTAGCAGTAAATATTAATTAATAATAATTAATATTAAAATTTAATAATTAATACTCCTAAAGTATGTGGCTATTACGGCTGGATACTAACACCTATAAATAGTTTAAAATGCAAATTTAATTTAGAATTTACACTTTTTGGATATTTTTTAAAAGGCTTTTTATAAATATGATTATAAATAAAGATCTTACTTTATTAATCTTTTCTACATATTCATGTATAGATGAGAAGTGTTCTACTCGATGCTTTAGACAGTTATAATGATTTAACGACATCGCCAATGCAATTGATTCTTTTTGAAGATGCAATAAGCCATATTTGTAGAATAACACGGATACTTCGACAACCTGGAGGGAATGCTTTATTGCTTGGAATAAATGGATCTGGTACGCTATAATTATTGAATTATTTTCAGATAAAAATATTATTAACTTTATAATTAATAACATTTTTATATTTTATATATATATATATATATATATATATATATATATTTCTATATATACGTTTTTCTCCGTCTAAAAATTTACATGGCATCTGATAGAGACACGGAATACAAAACAGAATATGTTTTTATTCTTGTTAGGACGTCGAAGCTTGACAAAGCTTTCATCGTACGTCAAGGAATACAATTGTTACCAGATTGAAGTCAACAAAGCTTATACGACTCACGACTGGCAAAATGACATTAAGAACATAATGCTAAAAGCGGGGTTGCAGGCTCGACCTATAGTCTTTTTGTTTTCTGACACGCAGGTAAAATACAGAGCAGGAAACTCAAAGTATATTTTAAATTAAAAATTCACAATTCTCTCTCTAAAAGGTTATAATCACGCTTTTATTTATATTATGATGAAATAAATAATAAATATAATGAAATAAAATTGTATCTTTTGAACAGATATTAATAATATTGAAACGCTGTTGAAATATTTTACATCCTTAACGAAAAATTTCGTAAAACAGAAAGCAAAATAACTAAGTTTAGAAATACAAAACGTTATTAACAAATTATATTATTTTCACAATATTAATTATCTAAAATTATTATACATTATTACGCTGTAATTGTTTATTGTTATAATTATAATAATCTTTTTATTATCACACTTTTTTAACTAAATTAGACATTAAAATCTTGTTATAATTATATACTTTGTAGTTAAAATATAAAAACATTATTAAGTAATAATTAGGATTATATAAGCAGTGTTTACTATAAATTATGTGTAAATATTTATTTTTAAATATACGACATCATATAATTATTACACTGATAAGTATATGATTTCTTTTATTTGAGAATAAACATTCACGCATAATTTATAATAAACTGCTTATATAATCCTAATTATTACTTTATAATGTTTTTATAATAACTTTATTTTCCGAACACGAAGTTCTATTTCATATATAAACCATTTCTCCGAGGTATTTTCTACGAAATTATACGTCGTTGTAGATAAAGAATGACTTCATGCTAGAGGATTTAAACAACATCCTAAATAACGGAGACGTTCCAAACATATATCAAGCTGATGAAGTAGACAAAATATATCAAGCAATGCGAGCGCCAGCACAAGAGGCTGGACTACAGATCAATAAAAGCAACCTTTTCTCCGTTTATGTGAAAGCAGTCAAAAGCAACTTACACATTGTCATTACAATTAGGTACTTTTTATGAAAAAAAAGAATATATAAATTTTAATATCATTCTGTTATTACTTGAAAGTATTTGAAATTATCTTTTAAGAGTGTCGTAAATTTTATAAAGCATGCTTCTATAAATAATTAATATCAATTTGTGACGTAACTTGAAAGAAATCGCAATATACGAGCATTTATAAAAAATTAATGAGATTTATGCGATGTCAGACAGTTTTGTAATAGTAAAAAAACGTGACTTTCGCCAATAGCTTTAATAAAATATTAGGCACGCAATACTGTCGAGGCACGCAAATCGAATTGTTGTTCGTCACGATATGATAATAATAAATCCACAGTAAAGATTCACTCGTGAGATTTGTATGTTTTTACGACAAATAGACACGAATCTGTTGTATAGAGTGTCACAGAGCTTTTAATATCCGTAAAATCATTAATCGTATTTTGCGTTACATATATCATAAAGCAAAATCATGTGAAAGTAATCTCAGATGGAATGTGATAAATGAGGCATAAATGGTATTACAACTTCCACGAAAATTTATTAGATGTATTTGCTAGAATCAATATGCATATTCAACAAAAATTTTCACCATAAATTATAATCCACACATTTAGTTTAGTATAAATATCCTACATTTTCTTACTTTTATTAGAGTAAAAATTTAAAAGTAATATGGAGTTTGGAATTTAAGACAAATAATTCTTTCAAGTTGTAACAAATTATACTTCCTCTATAATCTTTTATCATTCCCCAAACTTAAAATCACTGAAAGTTGTGCAAAAGAAATATTTTTCAAAAACTTTACTCTTGATTTATAGATTATAAATATTAAAAAGATTTTATGTTATCCAATTGTATGCTACATTTATTTATATTATCGTGATTCAAAAGCGACGTAATCTCTCGAAAATAATATTATAAATGAGAAATTATACTCTGTAGTAAAACATGACGGGAAAATAGTTAATTCTACTACTAATAATAGAAAGTAATTAAAGTTACATTTAATAGTAAATAAATAAAATTAAAAAATGGTAACATGATCAATGAGAAAATAATACATTGACCGACAAATTTAATTTCTTCAGTACTTTATCTAATATATCTGTCAATTTCTTATGAAATACACAAATCACTCACAATTGAGATTGATTAATGTTAGAATTACTATAAAAATTTTAGATGTATTATATTCTGCGTTCTTCTTTTTACTAAAATATCAAAATTATTTATTTAAAATAATTTTTTACGTTTTTGTGTTTATTTTTATATTTGAAAACAATCGCAGAAAAATTATATCAATCATCAATCTTTTAATTCAAAAAGAAATTAATTTTTATATAAAGTTCTTGTTTTTCTATCTTATTTTCTTTTTTAATAAACTTAATGGAGTACGTATAATTTTATATACTTACATATTGTATATACCAAACTATAATAATTAAACCGTATGTTTAAAATAATTTGTTAAATTATAAAGAGAAAAAAAATCTTAAAGAATTTAATTAATTTTCGTCTATAAATTATTTATGTAAGAAGATTTACTAAACCTAAACGTTAATCTAAAATACATATTAGCTAAATTAAATTCAAAATAAGCATATTGAATAAATAATGTAATCCGAGAATGTTTGTAGGAAAATCTTAAGCATATTAATAGAAAAAGTTTGCGAGCTATAATCAACAAGTTACTCCTTCATATTGCTAATCATTTGTTACAAAACTTAATTATAAAATATTTTAATTATAAAACATGACCTAATCCAAATATTTTATTATTTACATAAATTTATAATTAACTGAATATTATATTTCCAATATTCAGCCCGATTGGAGATACGTTTCGCGCTCTCATCAGACAATTCCCAGCACTGGTAAATTGCTGTACTATTGATTGGTTTTGCCCCTGGCCAGATGCCGCGCTTCAGGTTTGTATAACACAATAAAAAGTGTAGCATAACTAAAAATATATTTATCTTTGCAGATTTTTTTATTATATCTCTTTTTATAAGTATTTTTAAGCAAACATATAAAAATAACTATTATTTCTATGTCGTATATATCGATCACGTATATATATATTTTTCACAAATATTATTTGTACAAATTTTAATGTAATTTTCAAGTTTCTAATTAACATGTCATTTAGAAATGTGTTTTAATATAATGCGAGAGAAATATTATGTTAAAATTTTTAAAAATGTTTTGGTATTCAGAATGCTTATAGTAAAAAAATAAAATGTATTATTTATTTAACTTATGCTTTCGTAGTCTACTAAAGGCATTTTATAAATGAAACAACAAGTATACAAAATAAGAGGTAAAAATGTAAAATATCGTAAATCTACACGATATTTAAAATTCTTATTCCATCGAAGATTTTCTACGAAATATTAAATAAAAGATTAACAGTAAATAATATAATACCTCTAATTAAATTCTATTAGATGAATTCTAATGAATAGATAACAAATAATTAAATACGTAAAATATATCAACGTATTTTTTTTAATTTAAATACAAAAATCTAAATTTTTAATGATTGACACAATCTGTCAAATAATTTTCTAAAACTAATTAATAAAGATAAATTAATTATTTTGTTAAATGTGTAGCTCTTAGTGTTAATGGGTTAATTTTTTAAATATTTTTAAAGAATTATTTAGAGGAACTGTACATTTTAATTCCAGTATGTTGTTATCCTAATATCTTCATAATTTTATGTTTAATTATTACTGTATTAATAAAAATAAGTAATAATTAAATTAAATCTATAAACTCATGAAGTATAACAATATTATACTTATTTTAAAATTATAATAAAGGATCTTAAAAGAATTACATGTAATCTTATATTAATTAAGAATTATATTTCATCGTAGCGCAATCACGTTCTTCAAATTTAAATAAAATAATTTGTAATTGTAATTATTTTTTTAATAATTATTTTAATAATTTATTTAATATAAGAATTAGATGGAGAATTTTTTTGTATATTTAGATATTTTCAATGTTTAGCTCCAAACATATACAACATTTAAATTTTGAATTTTATTTGACTTATATACAAATCGTACTTCTTATTACGGTGGATCGGAAGATAGCAATGTGCATTTAATGTCAAATACGATGAAAATGAATCTAGCGTGCAACATTTAGTAACTACGACGTTATGAATTCAGAGCTTCGCTTCCGCTCTACTCCGGAAATCTTACAGTAAATTAATTTTCAAATGTAAGCACGTGCATGAGTTTAATATAAGTTTATGTAACACAGAATCCCTCTATTAATCTTTTGAAACTTGTTAATAGAAAATTATTGCATGCACGACAGACAATTGCGCAATAGATAGACAATTGCACAAATACAATTTATTGAAAACTGTAATTTACTTTTGCTTAGAGCATAGCAACGCATCTTCTGTCGGATATCAAAGATGATTCGATCTCAGATGAAACTTTGCATTCTATTATAAAGATATGCCAGTATATGCATTCCAGTGTAATTGACGCTAGTAATCGCTTTTTAAAAGTAAGTATTAATATTTTGTTAACATAAATAAAATTGCAAACTATTGTAAATAAATAATCTATCTTAGGAACTCGACCGTCATAACTATGTTACGCCTACATCATATTTGGAATTATTATCAAGTTATAGCGACCTTTTAAGAAAGAAAAAAGATGAATTAAATTTTTCATTAATACGTTTGTCCACTGGTGAGTAAAAATGAAATTAATTAATATAAAATAAAACTTTATAAAAAATTATATTTATTGATAAGTACAAAATGCATAATTAAATAATATTTCCAATATTTTCTAATTCTTATGAAATTAAATTATTATATAATATTATATATATATATATATATATATATATATATATATATATATATACATAATACTTATAAGAAAAAAAATTGAAAGAAAAGATTCGATTGTCTTTATCATAAAAATTGCTTTATAATATAGATGTAATGTTAAAATTAAAATTAAAAATAATTCTATTTTATTTAATATACTCATTATTTTACCTCTGTCTTAGTATAACGAAGGACAAATTTCATAGGTCAAAGGTAAACGACCGTCTATAGTTTTCCAGTCTATAAATTTAACGCCAACTGTCTGACGGTAGCTCGTAATTCGTGGTAAATTCGGAATATCGATTTGTTCTGTGTGCAGGTTGTGGGTATTATTCACGTTAGAAGGCAGGAAATGAAATGTCTCAGTTCTTCTAACACTCTTGCAATATACATCTAATAATATTTTTAATGTATGTAATATCGATTCTGTAAGAGTATAATATATCTAAATTATCATTCTCTCTATTTTAATCCGATCCGTATTAAGCATATATTCTCCACAATAACTCGATTTCTGATTAATATATTTGTGGAAGACAGATACAAATATCTTTCTTTTGCCAGTTATTTAAATATAAAAACTATATAGAAGCACTAAAAGCAGAAAGAATTTCGTCCCTTTAAAGACATTGTGTTTCTAGTGTTGATTAGCATTTCGACGAAACGAGAACGCATCTGTTTAAACTATACGAGCCCATAATGAAAATTCACTGCCTCCATTCGTTCACAACAAGACAATGCAAATTAATTACTTCATTGGATCTGCATAAATCAGCATACAACTTAGTCTTTGTAACGCGTGCCTTTTTCGAACAGGATTAAATAAATTGGCGAGCACAGAAAGAGAAGTGAAAAATATACAGGAGGTACTAAAACGTATGAAACCTGAATTAGAGAAAGCGGCAGAGTCTACAGCAAGAATGATACACGAGATTACTCAAGACACAGTAAGCATCTTCATTTCTGTCGAAGAATGTTTTGCATCTATATTACTAAAAAAACGTCTTATTTCATATCTTGTACGAAAGATATAACTCAGAAATTACCAAAGTTTCACTAATAAAAAGTATTTGTTCAATTAACAAAGGGAACGATGTGGTATTCACGTTTTCGATGCCAATTTTTTTTTTATGTTTCTTGAGGCAAAAAAAATATACATGGCGTTCGCGTTTATCAACATGTGTTTTTGTTTTCGAGTTATAAATTTTTAAAAATTCAAAAAAGTGGACAGTTCGCGCCAGCGAATCGAGTTCGCATTTGTAGTTTAGCATTTTCCTTTTTCTTTAATACGTATTTTGTAATTTTTTATTTCATTCAAACACTATAATACAATGATATAACAATATTATAATTGTATAATAATCGCTTTAATGATACATATCGTAAAAGCACAAAAAATAAAAAAATTGCGATAATTTGTACATCAAATAAATGATATCATATTCACAGATCACTGTTCTCATCACACGTTTTTAAAAAACATAATTGAATATGCATGGTATACGTCGAAATTAATTCCGAAAAGACATATTTACTAAAATGTGAACCAAATGTGTTTTCCGAGAAATTAGGGACAACAAATGCACGTGCGGTATGTTATCATTTATTTTATTGCAAATTGTTGCAAGTTTTCCGTGCGTTTACACGTATCATGCGAGCTAATGCTCGGTACTCCATACGAAAAATCAATAAATACAAAAATATGATACAAAATTATTTGCTAACCGATTTACAGTGTTGCATCACTGTAGAATTGAAAGATTTGTGATTTCATAAGGTTATTTTAATCTTCAAAAGTCTGTAGGTATATATATGTAATATAGGCAATTATAATATTGTTCTATCATTGTATATAATGTTTGAATGGAATAAAAAAAATTACAAAACACATATTAAACAAAAAAGAAAAATGCCAAATTGCAAATGCAAACTTGATTTGTTGAATCAATTGTTCAATTTTTTAAATTTTTAAAAATTCAAAAACAAAGTTGTATGTTGATATACGCTGCAAAACATATATTTTTTGGCCTCTAGAGTCACCAGAAACATTAGTATCAAAAAACATGACTATCACTTCTGGGATTACCTTTAAAACAGAAATAAATCTTATTTGGTCAAAGCTGGATTTAGTGCATAATACTTCTTGTGTGAATTTATCTTCAAGTTCTTCAAACGGCGCGCCGAATACTTTCGGTTTCCATCGCAATATTAAATTAATAATGCATTTATTATGCTACCGATACTAAGCACATTTTAAACACTGAAAAGGAGTATATTTATTTTAACACGCTTTAATGGTTGGAATGTTTAATCGTAGAAGAGATTTTCTTTCACATTTGTGTCTTATAATCTTTCTGGCATCTTAAAAATCAATTCACACAACATATTTTATAGGAGAGTTTTATGATAAGAATAACTAATTATTAATTGCTTTATAACGATATTAATAAAATTATTATTATTCCAAGCTTTTGTAAGTTTTTATAGAAGGATTATTTTTTTAGATTTTCATTAATTTAATTAATTACAAAAGCGTTTAATTAAATCTTGTAACGTTTTAATAAATTTAAAACCATTGGCAAAAGGGGAAATTTCTTTGTAAGTTTCATATCATGAAGAGAGACTAAATATGATAAGCCAAATTAAGAATAAAAATAATTAAACAAAAATGATGCTTTCTTCTGTCTTTGAGAAAAAAAATATTTACAATGACAATTATTTTTTTATATAAAGCACATAAAAAATTTTTCTCATTAAAATATATGTATTAGTATATTGATGTATGATTATTCTTTAATAATTATATTTAATTAATATTTAATATTTATGCATCAAAAGAGCCTTTACCGTTTACATGTACAAGACTGGATATACTTGTATCTTATTTTTCACAAGATACACATTATGTAGTCAAAACACAAAGCTTATAATTTGATCCTTACAGATTGAAGCAGAAAAGACCAAAGTATTGGCTATGCAACAAGAAACGGCAGCATCGAAAATGAAGGAAGAGAATAAAGAGATAAGGGATGAAGTAGAAGCTGATTTCAGTACGTTTTATCTTTATAAAACATAGTAAAAGCCCTACTACGAGAGTAGTATATTGTAAATTATGTTATTTAAAGTTTAACAAACTTTCATGCGCGTATATAATGCGGCAAAAGAAATTTGTTATAAATTAAGAGAAAAAACACAACAAGAGAATACTTAAATAATAATTCTGGATTAAATAATATTTCTGAGGAATTGATATCATTAGGGAATTAAATCGCTACATCGCTATATATATATATATATATATATATAGAGAGAGAGAGAGAGAGAGAGAGAGAGAGATCTCGTCCTAATTAGCAGTCACTCAATAATTATTGCATATTTATATATGTAAGTAAATTTTGCCTTGTTTAATATCGAGTAAACTGTACTATTTTATTCGATACGTATTGATTAGTTCCCTCACCATATTTTGACAGGTAAAAAGTAAAAATAAGTTTGAATCTATATATAATGTGTATTGAAAAAACAATCTTATGGCAGGCTGTCGAAAAAGTATTGCGTCGAAAAGGTATCGCATGTTATTTACTTTAAACGTTTCGCTTTCAGGAAAATGTATCGCTTCGTACACAGTTCAAATGTCAGAATTTTTCGACGAAGAATTTTTCGATTAAAGCACAACACAAAATTAAAAAAAAAAACAACAGAAAACTTGCAGGAAGGTACACAATGCGAATGCTGATGTACATTGTGTATCTGATTTATATACAGTTTACCTTATTGTAAACGTATTTTCAAATAGAAATATAAATCCATTTTCACAACAATGATACGTATCTATTTACATAATCATGAGGAATTTATCTAGTTTAGTATAAAAAAATAAAGCATACGCACATATTAATAAAGCACTGCTTCTGAAATCAGTACCTGTTACTATTGAATTTTTAGTTTATTATTTTTATTCTATATACTATAAAATATTTATAAATATATGTTTAAAACCGTTCAATATTTTTTAATTATTTAAAAATTACAGACACAAGACATTTTAGAAAAGAGTATTGCAAATTCTAAAATATATACTTAAACTATTTATAAATTATACATAAAATATACATATAAACTGTTTTATTCTAGAAAAGTTTTTTTTCGTAAAAAATAGACTGTTGTACCATGCTCAAGAAAAAATAAAAAGAGACATTTTTCCAAAAAATATGTTTAGTGCAAAACGCTACAGCATTTTTTGAATATAATAAATTTAAACGAAAATTTTAAGCAAAAATTAACGCCTGTGTGTAAATTACATAGATGAAGTTAAACCAATACTCGAAGCTGCCGAAGCTAGTTTAAAGGCACTAAATAAAAATGATATTACGGAAGTTAAAATGATGAAAAGACCGCCAGTGGGAATGCTCTTAGTAATTGAAGCAATGTGCATAATAAACAATGTGGAACCAAACAAGGTTTGTTCAAGAATATACACAATTACGCAAACGTCACAGAATAATAATTTCAAAAAATCAACGAAATAACATTTTTTTATTTTATGATAGTATGCAATCATAATTATAATCATAAAAATCAAATCCAAAATGATTATTCTTAGCTTCCAGGGAAATTTCCCAGTGAGAAGATATTAGATTATTGGACCCCTGGAATTCAAATGCTAGCAGACCCAGTTCATTTTTTACATACAATAGCACATTTCAAAAAGGAAGATATCACAGAGGAAATTATCAATAAATTAACAGACTATATAGAAAATCCCATTTTTCAACCAGAAAATGTAAATATTTATTTGTAATAAACTACATATACAGTATTTGCATAAAAATATATACTTCATAAAATTTAAATTAACTTTTATTTTTGTTTTAATATAACAGAATTTTACGCACTAATCAAATTGGTTTTTATATTAAAAGAGATAATTTGTTTTATTAAATATATGTATGTGTAAAAGTATTAGTAATAATTGAATTAAATATTTTTCTTTTTGTAATCTCTTTTTTTTAAACAATAGAAAATAAATATCATGAACAAATACGTGCATATGCACATTGTTACAAAGTTTATTAAATTAAATTATAATTGAAAGGTACTTCAAGTGTCGAGGGCTTGTTATTCTTTCTGCTTGTGGATCCATGCAATGTACAACTATTACTTCGTAAATAAAAAAATTGCACCCAAAATGGCAGCTTTGGCAAGAGCAGAGGAAATTCTAGCTAAAACCGAAACAACGCTGGCAGTTGCTGTGGCAAGACTGCAAGAGATACAGGAAGGTATTGAAAAATTGCAAGATCAATTGAGGGAAGAGGAAGCAAAGAAAGCTGAACTAGAAAAACAGAAACAGCTTTGCGAAGAACGAATTGCACGAGCCGTAAGATTAATTGTAGGCTTATCGGACGAACAGAAACGATGGACTAATATGGTGGATAGTATAAAAATGTTCTTAAAGAATGCTGTAGGCGATATACTTTTATCGTCAGGTGCGCAACACATATTTACTTTTGCTTGTTATTGTAAATTTGGATGCTTTCCAGCTACGCGACATAGGTAACAATGTGTGTAACACAATGAGTCCTTTTATCCTTGTTTAATATTGATAAACAACACGGATAAAATGATTTACTTTGTTACACAGTGTCGCCTGTGTACGTAGCTGAAAAGCACCCTTTCTATTTAAATCATGACATTTTATGATTTACACAAATTTACAATTTCTACAAACTAGCACAACCAGTATAATAATTTTGGTACATACATATATTGCGCAACGATACAATATTTAAATTTGGTTTTAAATATTAAAAAAGAATCAGTAGGTTATTACATTTTAATTCATATATAATAGCAAATAAACCGTTTTACGGATAATAAAAGCAGTCGCTTATATATTTTAATAATTTGCATTATTAAAATAACGCTAAATTAAACATGAATAGATTTTTGCAAAAGAAACAAATAAAATTACGACATTGAAACGTGTCATTATCGATAGATAACTGTTTATTTTTAAGAAACATATTGTGAAAAAATTTGTTACTATATAATTTCTAAACTAGTATATTAACAGCATCAATTTCTAAAATTCTGTATGATCCACTTTAACATACAACTGGTGTAACATTTATTATATTAGAAAGTGGCGGTAATTCTAATAAATTAAATATTTCTATCTTGAAAGAGTTTGTCCTTACAGAGAATAGTGACACTAATTTGATTTTGCTATCAATGTTTACCTACCAGCGTGATACCTTAGTAAAAATCATTAAGGAAAAACAATGAAGCTTATTTTTAAAAACTTTTTATGTAATTGTGTTTTTATTTTTCATATTTTTTACATCATATATATATATATATATATATATATATATATATATATAAAAGAATTACAAAGCAAAGGCGTTAGAAGCGCGAAAACATTTTTAATTTGTAATTTGAAAAATATTATTTATAGTATCGTCAATAATGTTAACAAATATTTCTCATGAATCTTAGTCCGATTGGAAATAACACAATGTCTTCGTACGGTTCATTGGTGACAATTGTTTACTATTTCATTCACACTAGACAAAGCTTCACATGCAGCAATTTAATCGAGTGTCCGCAGTAGCTTTGTCTATTCGAGCAACAGAACGGGATTGATTTCAAATGATTCCTTTGTATCAGAAGATTCCATCTTGTTTGTAGGTGCGATTGCGTACCTAACACCCTTCACGGATATTTATCGTCAAAATCTTTTGAAGTCCTGGTATAACGTTCTTGGTGAAGATGTACCTCACACCCCAGGTTGCAATCCGATATTAACTCTTGGCAATCAAATGGAGATAAGAAGTTGGCACATAAGTGGTTTGCCAAGGGATGCCTTATCTATTGAAAACGCAGTTCTTGTGATGAATTCCAAGCGATGGCCCCTCTTCATTGATCCTCAAGTGCAGGCGAACAAGTGGATACGCAATATGGTGGGAATTATACAGAGAAAAATAAGAATTTTTTTTACTATTTTTTTACAGAATTTATACTCCATATTTTCTGTAGCTGACAAGAGACTTGTACAGCTCGACAAGAGACTTTTGAAATAATGCATAAAAGAAAGACGAGAGAGAGAGAGAGAGAGAGAGAGAGAGAGAGAGAGAGATATTACATATTTATCAGGCGGATTTAATACCGCACAAAATATATGGACATAAAGCAAAAGAATTTATAACAATTATTACTATTACAAGAATCCATTATTGAAATATTTTTAACGTTATTCATATAAAACATGAATTTATCTTTTATTTGATAGAGCGATAATTGTAACGAGATATATTTAAATTTATCTTTTATACGCACTCGATAAAATAATAATTCTATCGAATACATATTCATTTTGAGAAAATTTAAAATTAAGAATATTTAATTTTGAAAAATATTGAAATGCCTATCACAGAAATATAGATATTTAAAAAATGTCCCAATTAAAAATATAAAATAATGATTTACACAAAATAATTCCTAAATATGTTTTAAATATTAAATTTTTATATTGTTTATATAATGTTTTAAACAATTCTCTTATTACATAAATATAATAAAATCATGAGTACACGTTAGAATTTATTATTATTAAAAGATTCAGTGCAAAACAGCAAACTAATCCAATTTTTTTTTTAAAACATTGAAGTATAAAGCTTAAATATATCCTCAAAATATTAAAAAATTCAATTAGATAATTATTATAATAAATTTGTTAGTGCTTACTGTATTAATTGCTTTTCATAGCAATTTTCCTATTTTTTTAACTAACTGCATATTCAATTTTAGTGCAAACCAATCGGACTTGCTATTGTAAGAATGACGGATAAAAACCTATTAAGTACCATTGAAAATTGTGTGCAATTTGGAAAACCATGCTTAATCGAAAACATTAGCACAGAATTGGAAGCTTCTCTTGATCCTATTCTTACTCGTACATTATTCAAGCATGATGAACGGCTGAGCGTTAAAATTGGCGAGAATATTGTACCCTACAATTTTGATTTTCATCTTTATTTAACTACGAAATTATCTAATCCTCATTATACACCGGATGTAGCAATTAAAGTTCTGATAGTCAATTCTGCTCTGACTGTTAGGTGAGACTTTAATTTTTTTGGAAAAAATCTATCTACGAAATGTTTCATATGTAAATATAAGTTTTATAAATTATTTATTACTATATCTTTTTATTATCTCTTATCGTTAAGTAACTATCAAATTATATCTAATAATAATTTTAATTTCAATGAAGCTAGCTTCTTGAGATAAAAAAAACTCAATATTTTCTGAACATTTAATCATCTTTTCTTGAACTTTTATCTCTTACAAAATTTACTATACTATTATTAAATATTAATGTGTCTAATCTATTAAAAATTATATTAATATAAAAAATTACTATTGATCCAATTTATAGTTTCAAAGTGACGTATATAATAAAATAAATCAGATAGATTTGCTCTCTATTCTCATTTTTATTTAATAAAATAAAAAAAATCTTATTAAAGCTTATTAATTGTTAACATATATCGAATGTGATATTTCATTCTAATCTTGCATATGTATATAACTATACAGTAGCCTTCTCGATCAATTGCTGTCTCTAGTCACCATTCAAGAACGTCCTGATCTTGAACGAGACAGGAATACGCTTATTGTGTCAAGTACTGAGATGAAACGCGATCTGGGGGAGATCGAGGATAGAATTCTTTACAGACTGACGGTATCTGAAGGATCAATAATTGATGACGTTGACCTGATTCATAGCTTGGAAGCTTCAAAAGTTAAAAGTGAAGAAATCAAGGTAAAAGAATTTATAAAATATCCTATTATTACAGATTAAATGTTAATGATGGAATCATCTGCTTTTTTTCTTTATATTTTAAATAATAATAATTTATTCGTAATAAGATTTCAGCATTTTTTGAAAAAATATTGAATAAATTATGTGTATAATTTCGCGTTGGTTTGTCAAACGAAACAGAATAAAGCTATTTAATATTTAAAAAAAAATAATATTACTTCTGTTTTTAATACAAAAATAATAGAATATGTTTTTTTTTTATTACAGATGAAGATAGAGACCGCTGAACTTAAACAAGCGGACATTGATTTAACGAGATCATTATATATGCCGGTAGCAAATCGAGCACAAATGTTGTTCTTTTGTATTACCGATCTCCAGCGTATCGATATCATGTATCAATACTCTCTGGAATGGTTCGTTATTATACTCAATAATAGCATATCGAATACTGAAAAAAGTGGTAAGTAAAGCTCTTGTATTCTGATATCGTATAGTATTGTGTCACTGATTCAAGCTTATCTGTTATATATAAATTACATAGATTTAACAAGCTTTTCTAAATAAACTTTATAACAGTGTTTTGTTCAAAGTGTGTAAATTCAAATATGCAATTTTTAATTTAATTACATGTAAATTAAAAATAATAAAGTTAAAAGATTCTAAGATACAAATTTACAGAATCTAACAAAGTTTTTTTTACCAATAAGACCCAACACTGGATGTCTTTGTGCACTTGATATCTTTTTATTACGAAACGATCATAAAGAACGTTTTTACAACGCTAATAACATGAATTACAATATTTTCGCAAACGTTTTGATTCACAATTCGAGTTCTCTTCAATGCACGTTCGTTATATCAATACCGATGATCAAACTGTACTTGTTGCGTGAGATTTTTTTGCACTTTTGTATTATATCACCGATAGACAATCGAGCTTGAACTGTTATTTAAGCTTTGACAGTTTAAATACTCAACATTTCACAATCGCTTGACATGACTACCATATTCACTTTCACAACTAATAGTCATAGGAAGTTGTCCAACTTAGCTGGAACTGTATTTGATGTTATTGATTTATAATACAACTTGACAAATTCGCTGTCACAGCTAGGAAAAATTTCACGTGACAAATACAGTTTGATCATCGGCTTTGATATAACAAACATGCACTGAAGAGAACTCAAACTGTGAAACAAAATAGTTGCAAAATTATTGTAATGTATGTTATTAACGTTGTGAGAACGCCCTTTATAATTATTTTGTGATTAATAAAAAGATGTCAAGTGCACAAAAACATCCGGTGCTCTTATTGGTCAAATTACCTTTGTTATATTCCATGTAGTTAATTATGGATTAATTAATTTAGTAATTACAATTACGCAGATGATATTAATAAACGAATTGCGGACATCAACAAGAATTTCACATTCGCTCTCTTCACGAATGTCTGTCGAAGTGTATTTGAAAAACACAAACTACACTTCGGTTTTCTCGTCTGCGCACGTATTCTTTTAAATAATGGTACAATCGATCCGATAGAATGGCGACACTTTCTTACAACGACCACACCGATACGGGTAAACGTGAACCGAATTTATATTTCCCGTGCTTCGTAGAACTAGAAAGTTTATTTTTTATTTATTTTTTAAGAATTAATAACTACACTTCTTTAATAAGTATACAAATGTAACAAGGCAATTTATTATGTTGATAATATTTATTATATCTAATGTAAATTAATTGATTTTTTATCATCTAGTAAGAACTTTATGAATAATCATACGTTAATCCAATATTAATACATTCAAATTATTTTTGAGAAAAATTTATCAAAATTAAGAATTAAATTTAAACTTAATTTTTCTCTATATAACGATGTTTTTAATATTTAATTTAATTCTATTTCTAAGATATATTTAGCTCTACTTATACATCCAAAAATATAAGATATAAAATAAAATTAGATTTATTTTAATGTGTCTCTAATTCAAATAAGAAATTTTAAAGAAATCAAATATATTTTAATTTGATTGTCTCTTTTAATAATAAAAATAAAATAATTTTAAACAGAAAGAAAATAAAACTTTAATTTTTTTTATAATTTAAAGATCAGAAATTTACAATTTTATAAAATAAGTCTTCATCACAGACAAACGTATACAAGCTATTTTCAACTTCTGTTTTACAAGTTGCGTAGTATGCTTTCGCATACAGATATTGTAGTTTTCGTGAACTCAGAAAGCACGAGTAGGTGACGAAATATTTATCTCTGTCACATATTATCAATGTATATCCGGAGATATATGTCCCCTTTTAGGAATTGCCAAATCCCGCGTCAGACTGGCTTACCGCGCGATGCTGGCAGGAAATTCAAGCTTTGGAGCGGCTTCCAAAGTTCGACAAATTTATCACATCCTTCCAATTATTGTTAATCCAATTTAAAAACATATTCGATACCCAGGAAGCACATTTGTAAGTGGATTAAACTTTCTTAACGTTAAAACTCATATTCACATAAATAATTATGTAAAATGAAATTAATCAGCAAGAAATAATTACTTAGTTTTAAAGAAAAAAGAAAAAATAAATTAAATTGACTCATAACTAGAAAGAAGGTCAATTAATCTAGTAAATTAAAATAGAATGTTATGAAGGCACTGCATGTTATAGACGATTTAAAGTCTTACATAAACGAAACGTTAACTTTCCTTAACCTTTTTCAATCGTACGACAGCTTACATTTTCAGTCAGAAATACACAAGTTTACCTATTGTGATATAATTAATAATATCCCTAATGTTATTTAAATTAAAATGATGCGATGATAAATATATGTAACGTATTTATTCGACCTGCGTCTGATAATAATCAAAACTATAAGATATGATTAAATTAATATAAAATGATCTATTCTGATAATGTAAAATAGAATTTAATTGCATTTTAATTATTGATAACTCATAAGTCTTATTCCTACTCGTAAGAATATTCTTCTATTATAATTATCAGAAGATGGTCGTATATTGTACTAAATATTAAAAAGTTTTAAGATTTACTTTCCCATTTGCGAGATGGCTAAACTACGATTCTGCATTAAAGATAGAATTTTGATTTAGGGCACCGTTTCCTCAACCATGGGAGACAAAACTCGACGATTTTGAGAAATTACTCGTGCTCAAGTGCTTACGACCTGACAAGATCATCAACGCTATGCAAATCTATTTGACAAAACATCTAGGTCAACAATTTGTCGAACCTCAGACGACAGAATTATTAGCAATTTATAAGGAATCGTCTAACACCACGCCAATTATCTTTATCTTATCACCTGGTACTGATCCGGCTGCAGAGTTATATAAGTTCGCCGACAAGTTAAATATGGACAGGAAGTTACATGCGATATCTCTTGGTCAGGGTCAGGAAGTCAAGGCACAAGTTATGCTGAAGGAATCAGCGGAGATGGGCACTTGGCTCTTCTTTCAAGTTATAAACTTTCATTAATTATTTTTTTTTCTAGCTATGTAAGTTTAATCTTTATTTAGAATATAAAATATAAATTGATTCATAATGTGTGCACAATTATTTATCACATTGACATTATAGCAAACTTAATAACTGCGTCCTATTAACTTTAGAACAGATTGATAAGCTCTTTACGCTAATTGGATTATACTTTTAGATTTGACTTTAAATGAAACTTTATCTCTAGAACTAAAAATATAATCCAATTAACTCGAAACGCTACTAAACTGTTTCTTTTTTTTTTGCTGAACGCAGTCAATGACTTGAGTGTTTTTAATCTTTTGACAAATAATCGCCGCGCTCTTAACTTAAACTTTTTTTATTTCCAAAATGTATTAAACGCAAACAATAATTATGCAAAATTAAATTTAAATAAATTTAAATAATCTTTGACAAGAAATTAATATTAACTTTTATTAAACAAATACAAAAAAAAATTATTACTTTTTAATTTTTATTTCTAAAGGAATGCAGGAAGATAACAGTAGATCGAATTCTTTTGCAAAGACGATTACGGAATGTTCAAACATTAAAATTAAATAAGGTTTATCTTATCCGATACTTATTATTGCAATAAAAAGGTTTTAAAATTAATGAGAAATATAAAAGTTAATGATTAAAAGTATATTGCAAGTCTATATCTATATAAATGCGAAAAGAATTTGTACTCTTCTCTAAAATGCGTTAAATAAAATATCAATTTAAGTCCACATAATAAAATACAAAGATAATGTCCAATTTTATGTTATATATTAAAATCAATGTACCATGAAAATATCAATATATCGCAACAAACATTTTTAAAAACTATTTATTTTGCGAAAATGAGAAAATATGCATTTTGCGTAACAATTCCAGAAAAACAAACAGTAAAATTTTATTTTTTTTATACGAGAGATGGAAATTTAAATGTCTTTTTATGTTTAAGAGCATATTGACAGAAATAACTGTTTGCTTCATTTCAACAAAAAAAAAAACAAAAAATAGAAATAATTCATTACGCTGCGCGCTGTGTAATACTCTTAACATCATAGCGATAAAAAAGAAGCGGGACAACGGTATTTGCTAAAATAACTGACCTTCTTGTTCTCATTACATATGAGATAAATGCCACAGGGTGAGACAATTGCTTAAATATCGAAAGCAGTCATTATTTATTCATCCTTAGTAACCCTTTTATTCTTTGAGATACAATTTCATACGCATAAAATACAGTTAACGTATCTAATATTAATTACAATATATTATAATACTTACAAAATTAAATATAAATTGGTAATTAATATTTACAAATTTACAATTATAATTTATTAATTTATAATGATAAATTATCAGTTTAATACTTGTAAAACTTGTACTATTTTTCAATTTTGCAGAATTGCCATTTGGCACCAAGTTGGATGCCGAAATTTGAATTTCTTGTTGAAACATTGTCGCCAGAAACTACACATCAAAATTTTCGATTATGGTTGACATCTGCACCGACACCCGATTTTCCCATTAGTATTCTTCAAAATAGCAGCAAAATGACAATCGAATCACCGCGGGGTATAAAGGTACTATTGAAATAATTGTGATACATTATTTTAATATACCCATATGTTATTTCAATGTAATCAATCTAAATTTTTTCAATTAAAAAATAAAACTAATTCTTTTATATTTTTAAACTATATTAAACAAATTTTCTCAAAAGACTTTTCTGTTATAAAATAAAACACGGATAAATACGTAAATGAAAATTTAAATAAAAATTTGTTCATGTGTTTTAAATTTTCATACAGTTTATCTTGTTTCTTTTTGTTTCTAATTTTGAACATAGGCCAACATGTTACGTGCATATCTGACACAAGTCACGGAAATGCAAGAGCTTCTGCAACCAGATCACCTGAAAACTGTGTCATTCAAGCGGCTTATATTCTCACTTTGCATGTTTCACTCAATCCTGATCGAGAGACGGAAATTTGGTCCTCTCGGTTTCAATATATCCTACGATTTCACAAATGGGGATTTAGCTATATGTTTATCGCAATTATATGTATTTCTCATGGAATACGATACTTTGCCATTCAAGGTAAAATATTACTCAAAGGCAAAGCAGATCTTAGCTTCAGCAAACATGTTTCTCATTTCTTTTTTAATGTTTTGATTTCTTTTTTAAATTGCAAAAGTATAATAAAATTAATATTTTTTAGAATAGAAAATTATGACATTTTTATATTTTCTCTGAATATAAAGTCATTACATTAAATACGCGTGCACAGACGATTTCTATTTTTATATTTTATATGTGAAAAGTTTTATTTTAACTTTTATTTTAACTCACGTCTCTTATACTTGCCAAGCAAAATATCTCTACATTTGTAATAATATATAAACCTCGGACTTTTCTTTATTTAAATATTAAATTTAACTTTTCTTTATTCAAACTTCAACTTTATTGTTTAAAAAAAATTTTTATTTTAAGTAATAAATACATTAATTTTTAAGTATTAATTGTTATTTCAATTTAACAAAAGATTCTCATATATACTACTGGGCATATTAACTATGGTGGACGAATAACAGATGATTGGGATCGTCGATGTGTCCTAACACTTCTCGAAGACTATTACAATATTAATGTTGTCTCCCAAGGTTATCAGTTTGATGAACAAGGGATTTATTATCAGGTATACGTATCCAAATAAAATGACAAACTTTTTCTAAAAAATACCTGATGTAAATTAAAAAATTAAATTTTAAACGATGATAACTCTAAAAACATTAAAGATAAATTAAATCTATTTAGCCAAAGTGTAAAAAACATATATTAATGATGTACAAATTAATTTATGTTTCAATATTAATAATATAATAAAAACAATTTAAGACAGAAAAAAAAGAATATATTTCTTTTATTTATAATTTTGAAATTGATATGATTCGAATAAATTCAGATTTTAATTTAAAAAGCTCTATTTATTTTATATTTTTTACGTAGCACATTTTTCGTTATTGATTGCTTATAAAAGTTTAATTCTTTCATTCCATGTGTAAACATAAACTTTAAATACATATATGAGATATTTTAAAAATTTGTATCATAGTGAATATAGTTTTACTAGCACCGATAAGAATGTTTATAGAAGAATGTCTTTCATAAACAAATTTTATTATTATTATATGCAATTAATATGTTATTAATTACGCTTTTCTCTTTTTTACACATGCTACGTTTTCGCGAATAAAGTTACCGGCTGCAACGTCATTCAACGATTATCTAGAATATATAAAAGGTTTCCCTTTAAACGACGATCCGTCTCTATTTGGCATGCATTCAAACACCGATATAAGTTATGCGCAAGCAGAAGCATATGCTTGCCTCACAACTTTATTAAATATGCAGCCCAGAGAACTTGGTGTTGCAGCTACAAGTGTCGAGGAAGCAACAACTCAAATAATCAAGAATATGTTATCCACAATACCAAAACCGTTTGATTTAATCGAAATACAAGCAAGGTATTATAGGATATCCCTTTATGAGACAACAAAATATATTTTTGTTTTTGAGAGTTCATTTTTTAATATGTTCTTAATATTGCTATTTTGTAATGTAAAATAAAAAGCAGTTTTATTACATAATTTACTGAAAAAAGCATCTCTTTATAATTTTTGAAATATAATAAATATAATTAAATATAATTATTTCGTGATGTATAAATTTGAGTTCGTAAAATTGTATTTTTATATACTTGTACAATACAATATTCAAAAGATAGAAAAATTTTTACTTTATATTGCATATTTTTAAAACAAGTATAACATGTCAAAACCTCTATTAAACCAGTAAATAAACTAAATTGAATTTCAGGTACCCACTATTGTACGAGGAATCCTTTAATACCGTGTTACTACAAGAGGCCAAACGGTATAACGGTTTACTTGAAATCGTGCAATCAACATTGCAAGAGCTTTTAAGAGCTTTAAAAGGCTCGATCGTCATGTCGGAACAGCTTGAAATAGTCGCCACCAATCTATTTAACAACAAAATACCTACAGATTGGCAAAGCAAAAGTTATCCTTCTCTAAAATCTTTAGGTAGAAAGATTACAAAATCAATATATAAAATATAAATTTTGTTTAATTCTCAAAGCTTGTTGTAACAGATATTTATCATTTTATTTAGCCGGATGGTTTACCGATTTAAAAAACAGGATAAAATTTATAAGTGATTGGCGAGACCAAGGTATACCGCCTGCATTTTGGCTTTCAGGCTTTTATTTTCCTCAAGCCTTTCTAATTGGCACGTTACAAAACTTCGCGCGGAAACATATAGTGCCAATTGACACAATCGATTTTAGCTGCAAGGTACGCTTTCAGCCTTTAATTAAATTATTGATGGGTCAACATGATTGACACGTAACATAAATAATAACAGGAAGATGGATGTGAAAATAATTGATAGCATTGTATAAAAATTATTTGAGATTGACTTGGCTCTTCAATAAAGAATAGCTACAATTAAGTAAAACTATACATAGGTTTTAATTTATAGTACGTACAATTAGTTTAAAAAAAAAACATTTAAATATCCTATGTCTAAAATAATTATTACTGATCATGGATAAAAATTTAAATTAATATTAATTAAAATTGATTTTCATTAAATAGTGCGTTATTTTATTAAAAAAATTTGAAACTATGTTAGCCTTAGCAAATCGATATATGAACACTACATATATTTCGAGCAAAGTCATGCGCAATGTTGCACATCACGTAGGTTTTAACATCCAAACCAACGCAGAGACCGTCGGATGGCTGTATTATTTATGGGCTTTTCCTGGAAGGCTGCCGATGGGACGGAAACTATCTCGCAGAATCTTTACCAAAAGAATTATTCACCGGTTAAGTATTAACGATCAAGTATCAACGTGTCACATTACATTAAAATAAATTTCATGCTAACCTATTAAAAGCTAAGATTACCCAAATATAATTACTATGCCTTATTAAGCAAAGTACAAACTGTTCAGCTGCTCTGAATCGCGTTTACGTAACATGGTACTGTTTACTTGTTATTCAGACATGCCGCCGATTCACTTGTTACCGGAAATTCATCATGTAATTCCACCTCACGGAATTTACGTATGCCCTGTGTACAAAACCATTGAGCGATCTGGAACTTTAAGCTTAATGGGACACTCCACGAATTTTGTTCTAGCGATGGAACTTCCAGTTGACAAACCGCAATCACATTGGATAAAAAGAGGAGTGGCATTAATATGTACTTTGGACTATTAATATTTTTTTGCGCTATATAGCGTTTATAATTAATTTACGATTGACAACTGTTAAAGTTAGTAACTTTACAAGTTTACATACATGCATTGTTAATATTACACTCATGATAACAATGGTATAACATAATAACGATTATACCAAATAAACTTATTATTGTAAAATGGCATTTTTTATTTATAAAACTCACAAAATATAAAATATATTATTATTATATTCTATTTATAAGTATACTTTGCATAAAAAGATATTTTATTTATATTCATGATATATACATGAAATTATTATAAATTTATCATATACACTATTATAGTAATTATAGTAAACAGGATAGAAACGTATTTGTATAATTAAGTATAAACCAACATTTTGTTTAGCTAATTTTTTAAAAATAAATTATGTGTATATGTATATATAAATTATGTGTATATGTATATATGTATATATATATATATATATATATATAATGCGTAATATATCACAAAAATATGTAAATAAAAATATGTATAATTTTCGATATATCTTTTATTAAACTCCAGAAACAATTTCAAGGGTAACAATCAAGTAAAAATTTTATTTGTAAAACAAAAATTATGTTGAACTTAAAAATAATCTTAATCGATAATTGCATTTATTTGTCATTCTCGTATAATTTGGGATCTTTACGAGTATATCGATCATGTGCTGCATATGACCACTTATATATCACAGCTGACATTATAAAACCTAAAACGAAAAATATTGAAGATTCAATTAAGGACAATCGTGGAAAGGAAGGAACTATTAAATAAAACAGAACTTTAAGAAAAGTTGTGTTATATATAAACTGTCTATCGGAATAACAATGATAGAGGTTCATAAAAACAAAATTCTAAAGATACATCATGAGTCTAAAAAATAATTCTGGAATGATGAAATTTTTAATCTTTCTTTTTTCTAAATAAATTAATAAAAAATTAATAAAATAACAGAAAAATAAAATAACTGAATTTTATGAATTCTTTTGATTATCTCATTAAAATATGTTATATAAACTATACATTAAATTGTAAAAATTTGTATATAATTCTGAATCATGTACACATTTTTCATATAAAACACTTAATAAAAAATGTTTCAGCTTTGAAAAAATTTGAAAACATTAATTTTACATTATATATTATTTAAAAATCTGATTGCGAAATAATGCTTTAACTTGTTTTTAACTATTTTCAACAAAAATGAATATATTCTTCCATCTCAAATATATATTTGCAAAAATAAAATATCGGTATAATTTATCTGACTTAAAAGATTATAAAATATCAATTTAAAAATGATATTATTGCAATTGATATAATTAAAGATTGCTAACGTTACAAATTTATAAAGATAAAAATATATGTACCAATATAGAATTGTTATTAGAAATATTTCATATCTGACTTTTCTTTATTTGGAAATACATTTTTATAAAATTGAAACATTGCTACGTTGAACATGTCATGCAATCTATTATATAAAAGTATGTATGTTTGAAACAGTTTTTTTTTTATTTTATCTAATAATATTTTATCAAATTAAATTAATTCAGATTAGAATTTCCGGCATAACATTTTAATGCGCCTTAATCACAATTATAATAAATATGAATTTATATATATTTGTGGTATTAATACTATTGCGGTGATTTATTTGCCGATGCGTTAAATGCATCGGCTCACATTAAAGTCAAAATATGATTTCTAATATAAAATTTATTTATCTATTTTATATTTTCTGGCGCATATAGCAAAAATCTGAATATTTGTGTGATCAGATATGTATTCAAATTCTTTTGAGAGAAGAAAATGAAAAAACAGTATAGAAAAACGCAATAGACGAATAAAACGAATCTCATGGTTCAATACAATCAGTGATTTCATCTGCATGTAAAAAGAGCAAAACAAGTTACTTTGTAAAGTTAAAATTTTCTGTTTCTCTAACTAAATTGGATCGTTGTTATTCATGTCTTATAAATTATATTGCCAATTAAATCTATCAAAGAATTGCATGACTGAAAATTGATATTTAAAAAATTAAAATTTGTGTACATTTATAATTATGTAATACATTGAAATTTGCAAATAGATACAATTATTAAATCACCAAAATTAAGTTAAATAAATAAATGTGTTAGTAAAAAAACAATATGTATAATTTAATTATTAAAAACTGCTTGATTACATAAATACGTTATAGAAAACGTATAAATGTATATTTTTTAAGAACTTTGATTAGATTTTTAATTAATACATATTTAAGACTTAACATATACATCTTTATAAACTCTATAACTAATACAACTTTAAGTATATTACAAAAATATTTCTATTATTATATTTGTAAATGTATTTTTAAATACATTAACACGTATCATTGATAATAATTAAAATACATGAATCTTGATACAAACGCATACTTGGAAGCACGGTTGGAAGCGCACGCATTGCTCTATTCACCAAATTGGGTAGTCCATGCGTTATCGATTTTGCCCAAGCTCGTTGCTCCAACGGCGATAAACCATAGTATGCAATTCTATGAATACGAACCGGTAAATTGCCAAATTTCAAACCCATTTTGCACAAATTGCAATAAAACGAATTAAAAAATTGATCCCTAACGAATCGCTATCACTGCTATTTAACTATTTTTTTTCAATTTAAAAGAAAAGAAGATAAAAACAAATGTGAATTAAATATGCTGTAAAGCGCACTCGTCTTTGGAAATTAAAACTATAATTAACCAAATGATAAGAGCAAGGACTATCGGTAAAGTGAATATGATGATATGGAAGAGAACTCTTATGCCATAAGATGATGTAGCATTACGTACTAAATTCCTGGATCATCAGCAGAGGATCATGTACATACGTACACTATTTCAAAACCGCACGATTTATTTTAGAATAAATTAAATCGGTTACAACGAATTAAACTATATTCTCGCAAGATTGAAGATTAATCAATAAATCATACATACATATTATCTTTATACAGTTTCAAAAATATCATTTTTTAATTAATATTTTATAATCTTTTAACTCAAATAAATTATACTGATATCTGGATCTTTGCAAATATATATTTGAGATGGAAAAATTTATTCATTATTATTGAAAAAGGTTAAAAACAAGTTATAGCATTATTTCGCTAGTGGATTTTTAAATAAGAATTTATAATTGGACATATACGATTAAATTAATTGTACAATTTTTGCTGTAGAAAATTGTCGGCATATAATTTTGTGTATTTCATATTCATCATTGTACACCATATTATCATAAAGTAAGGAACAAAACGATTTACAAATAATTCCGATGATTTTTCGAACCCGTTTCATTAACCATTATTTTTCTCAGAATGAATACGCGGTCCCGGTTATCAGGAGGCTTTTTTCCTCCGGCAGCAGGATGATAAGGGGGACAGACACGTGGCTCAAAATCGGCGCATGCTTACACGGTGGCACGTAAAATTTTCGCTGCGTGACCTAGAATCTTGCGAGCCCGTGATAGTCGGACTTTCCCTGATCATCGACCCTCCGTGTCCAGACTACCGCGACTGCGAGGTGTGACACGTCAATAAGTACGATATAGCACAAGGACACCTGTTTGCCTCGACCAGCGTGCACGCCGGCAAACGTGTCATTTGCAAACGCGTTGCGAGCAATACGCATGCAATGATGTGATTAGGAAGTTTGCATCGGCGTGACGTATCAGAAATCCGCTTTATATTTTATTCCGTCATTCGACACAGTTACGCCAGTTTCCAGATCAAAATGAAATAGAAAAAAAAAGAGAGAGAGATTTCCAAATTCAAAAGAGATATTTAATCAAAAGGCCAAGGCTCTAACGACAATTGAAAATAATCGCTTGTTTATAGAAGATATTAGCGACTTTAACAATATGAATAAATGTTAATAAATAGAACGCCATCCAAGTGATAAATTGAACCATTTTTCCTACAAGCGTATGCTTTCGCGCGGTGAAATGTGTGTACCATTTTAACAAAATTACTAGTGTCAGCGATAGCGCTTTGTTTAAAGACCACCGTCGTATTCATCGCAGAATGTCCTACTTCTTGGAACGCCACGCGCCGTTCAATTTGCACGATTATCTAGCTGCGGCTGATACACTGAAAAGTCAGTACACGCGCGGGATAGTTTCAATTATGGCAGAGTGTCGACGGCAACAACGATGACGACGAGGCAGCATATGCCTCTGTTCGCGTTTTATCTACGTCCACGCCTGTTGCTCCTGTTTACTATTCCTCTCTCTCTTTCTCTCTCCCTCTTCGTATTAGCCCTCTCTCTTTTCCACCCTTCGCTGCCATCACCGGTGCGCCTTTCATCCGATCACCCTCTCTTTCACCGCCTTCTCTTTCGTATCCCTCCTTTCTCTATGCTGACGGTTTGATACATCCCTGCGGGCCGTGTAGGCGCGAGGGGAGAGCTCTCGCACCCTTCCACCCAAGCCGACCTTCCACCCTCCGATGCTCTTCCCCCGCATCCCATCGTTGCCGATATACCGAGTGGAGTCGTGCGCGCGAGTCAGTTACTGAGGTAGTGGCGACCATATACCACAGGCCAGCGGCAGTAGCAACAGTAGCAGCAGCACCCACTTGTCGGCTGGCCGACACCACGGCAGCTCAACACTGCTCGACACGATCCCTGGCGACTACCTGTGCGATTGTCGAGTGCCACCTAAGGGGAATTAGGAACGCGGCGCCGGCAGCGTGCACTAATTAGCGCGACAATTAATTGCCAAAGAGCACGAACTGCCGTGAGCAACTGACCGCACGCGTGCGCGTCCCACGTCGACGTGACCAGCTGCAGCCTGTTGCAAGCGGCGGATTATGACGTGAGTCCACGGTCGTTACTCTTTTTCTTCCTCTCTGTCGCGTCTTTTGTCGATTGTGCGATAAGAGGTTCTTCCTACATAACATTTAATCATGTTATTCCGCATTGATGATGCGGAATTAACATGATTAAATGTATATTACGTATTGTTCTGACAAATAGTTGTTGCATGGCCTATTTAACTTAAAATTGTCTGGCGAATCATGTGCTTTATTTCTGATGATTTTGAAGAATATTTGCGATTTCTTAATTCGGTCTCAATAACATTCCAATATTTAAATGTAGAAAATACAAGCGTTAGACGCGTGCTGTGTTTGGACATATGGAATATTGGCTCTTGTCATTCTCACAGTCCAAGCATTGATATGTTATCGATAAATATCCAAAACGTATTTATCTATGCTCTCGATCGATAAACGTCGAAAAGGCATTTACGTAAACAACGAATCATCCTCCGGTCGATTTCATGCGGTATATCGACAAAAAAAGATCCACGACGAAATACCGTGCTACGGATATAATTTATGCGCATAGCACCGTAATCAAGCTCAGATTAAATTACTTAATTACAAAGCTTGTGCACGGGTGGAAAGTTACGGGAAAAGCTGCGGTTGTTTTCGTTATTAATAAACCGACCGTAATTACGCGCGTTCGGTACGAGCGGTATATACACAACGTTGATACGGGTATATTCATCGATTGATTGCTAATATCAACATAACGCAATCGCACGCAATTTGGCCACTTTTTTCACGGAGCAAGGCTGTCTGCCACGCGGCCGATTAGCCACTAAAGAAAATCGTGCATTCGCGGTGGGAAACTGGTTGGTCAGCTGTCAAACTTCAATGTATACGTCTCTTCTTTACCTCCTTTATTTTTTAACCGAGTGCCGTTGCGCTCTTTGGACTGTATTTTTCAACGGTTTTGTTCCTTTTTTAACGCGACATGCGCTCATGGCACGGCGCATATACACGTCATTGTAATAAGAAAAGTGTGAAAGACTTAAAGAGAGAAAGAGAGAGAGCTGCGAGGTATGCACCATGGAAGTATCGATTCTCCGGGGCAAATATAGCCACTTTCGTTGAAAGTTCCTTTGTTCTCTTTACCGCAGTGAACCATATGATAGCGAGTAACGCGCGATGAACAATGGTAGCAGATAGCAAGACGGCGCGGCGAGTTTATTGAATTTTCTGCGGAGAACTTGCATCCCGCAGACGTGCATTTGAATGCGTACGTTCATTCTAAATCCATACATAGACGAAGAGACGAGGCATTTTGGTCCGTATGTAGTATAAAGTTATCTCGGATTCTCGTTTCCTTTTACTAAAATCAACGCTTTCCTGATACACTTCCAACTAATACACTTTCAAAGAACAAATGCATCATTTTATATTTCTACCAGTTAATGCTACATTGTTTAAAATATAATACCTTGAAATGACAATGGCTTTGAAATTGTCCAGCAACGTTATGAAAGTAATTTGACACGCAAGATGAATTATGTTCAGCTCCAGTCAAGGATGTATGCCACATCTTTGAAATTTATTAGAAAAATGAACAGTCCGTATAGCTCGTATAGAAAGCATATAATATAAATATAAAAGGATTTTATTTGGATAACATAAAACAGTTTTATTTTTCCTAACGTTACAGCGCTATAAAACGAAACTAATAATGTGATGAAAGCTACTTAAAAGTTCCTGCGAATGCTATACACTGAAAAATGTCATAATGGCTGAACTGAGAAGCTACCATTGATTTATACAACTTTGTTATGTTGAACAAGTTAAAGAAACAAAGTTCGCGACCTCATTTTTCTTTATTCTTTATTATATTCTCGTTACCTTGAGAAATATGATGCTACGCATTATTCTCTTCGTTCTCACAACTCGAATAATTCTCGTCCAAATGCTAATATTATGTCGAGATGTATCGTTTCAATTAACACGTTTCAATTAACCAATGGATGACTAAATCGTGTAAATTAATAATAATAATAAATAAAAATTTTTATGGTGCATCAATTTTTATACAATAAAATTATCTCAAATATTTTGAAATTTAGAGTTTCTTATAGAAACATTAAATTGTAAAATAAAACAATTCGACTTTTTTACATTTATACCATTAATTTACACACAATAATTTCTCTTTTCTCAAAGTGGAGAATTTCACAAAATCGTATCATGCTGCCATTCCATTGAACGGCTCGTATGAATACCAGACATCGTTTCCTTCATTTTACACAGCGAATACGCGACAATTCGAACAGTACGCGCTTGTAAAAGCTATCATCGAGATACGATAATATCACTGTGCGGAAACACATTTCGAAACCACGTTTGTGATAGGCGATACCAGATTTCCTGTGCTATTCGAAGCGCGCATCTTGTCGTACGTTTTCCCTTGTCGTTCTTCGAATATTTCTAATTTCCCAAAGTCCCAATAGAATGTAGGGATTACGTCGTATACTGAACAGGAAAATAAATGAGAGAACGCGTTTTCTCCCGGCGTGGGCGTTGCGGCATCCCACGCCGGGAGAAAAATTCTTTACAACTGGGTATCGTTGGCCGGGAGGGGAGAAAGATAATAATTCACGTCATACATGTCAGTACGCGCGCACAAGCTCGGCACATTAATATTCGGAAATGACGGGAATTTCAGAACCGGGTTATGCGTTACAATACGTGTCAAAATTTTCATTTAATGGCAAGAAAATCCATAGGGAAATATAAATATTTATAAATATTTTTAATTTATAAACAATATTTAATTCACTGCAAGTTTCTACATCATGCTGCACGCTGTGTAATGTGCTTATTGATATATTAATACATCTACAAAGAGCGTAAAAATTTTATTATACTGATATAAAGAAAAAAGATCTGAGAAAAACTTTCTAATTAACTTTTAATATTTGTTTTTCTGAATATATTTTTCTATATTTTCATTAAATTATTTTAATAAATACAAACTGCAAATTAAATTTTTAAAAAGAATTAAAAATAAATTAAATTATATATTGAATTTGCGTATCAAATATTTTGTGCAAAATATTTTATAAAAAGATGTGTGTAAAAAGATGCATATTGCAAGTATGTAAATTTTATATTACTATTAATATAAAATATAAGTGAAAATACTGTTACGAAATGTACTCGTGCAAATTATTCTTTGTTCCTTGTATGCTCTTACTCGAGATCTAAATTAAGTTTATAGAAGAAACAATTAATCTTACAGTGGAACCCGCTAAGTGCTAGTTCAATTTGCCTCGGGGGAAAAATAGCTTTCATGTGGCTTCCAGATGCTGTGGTACTTTTCTACAAACGGTATATTTATCAGATTAAAGGTTAGTGATTTTTTTAATGTTCCAATTCCGTTCGCAAATTTTAATTGTAATTTTTATATCTACCTGTATTGTGTGATAAATGTTACACAACAAACGTCATATGTACGTAGATATTAAATATAAATCATGTATGTACGTCAAATATATATAATTTTCATGAACAAATAAATGATATTGAAATTTACGTGTATATATAATAGATTATATTTGTTTATTGTTACAGATAGACTGATTTTACGCGAAGAGAGGAAGAAAAGGGAAAACGAAGAAAGCAGGAAAGAAGAAAAAGAAGCAAACGGTGTGTCGTAGACAAAATAACTCGCAGTGAAATGGATGAACCAATAACGCGAGGTAGATGGGTTTGCCCGAATGATCGGCAACTGGCGTTGCGAGCAAAGTAAGTTTCAACATTAATTAACAGCTAAAGTAGATGTCAATGCTTAAATAACGATACAAATTAAATTAAAACTTTATTTCCGTGTTTAATAAGCAATCACAAAAATATCTCTTTCTGAGAATTTGATGGACTTTGAATATGTTACAGGATAGTTGAAAATAAAAGGCATCTTTTATAAAGTTTTTTCTCAATTTAAAATTATATTTTAAAGTTATCGCGATATTTTTAATGAATATTGCTGAGATCATGCAGTGTATAAAAAAACGTTTTTTACACATTTTTAAAATGTAATACACTTCAATTATTTTTTTAAAGTTATGCCTTTTGATATATCTTTCATTACTATTCTTACAAATTTCAAAATTTTTGTGAAAATTAAAAAGCATCTTGTCAAACTCATATGTATATAACAATATTACATTTTTTGAGAAATAAACTGTAAATATCGCGCAATATGCATCGCGACCATGCATATTGCACATATCACATGACACAGCAATTTTTTTAGCATCATACATAATATAACTGCATATATATGATACAAGATATACTCGTAATGAAGATAAATATTCGCAGTTGCATACAATATGCAATAAACTACAATGTATAATAAAAATTTCTCTATACACGATAAAACAATTTTTATCTATTATACATCGAAAAAAGAAAACTCACATAATGTTAAAAATAACATAAAGCAGTTAAAATAGAAGTATACAAAATAAGTAGGCACAAATTTTTGCTTTTGCGATATATGTAAAAGCACTCATAATTGTCTTGCTTTTTTTCACCCATATTGAATATTGAATATGCAAAACGTTATAAATTCGCTTTCTCTCTCTCGCTCTCTCTCTCTCTCTCTCTCTCTCTCTCTCTCTCTCTCTCTCTCTCTCTCTCTCTCTCTCTCTAATATATCTTTCAAATATATCAAAAGATATATTTGAATAAAGCGCATCACACAAAACTAAATCTTGAAGATTTACTTTTTCAAGTTTGTCGAACTCAATATTAATTGTGCAGGTATCACTTGGAAATTCCCACATTTCTGCCGAGGGATGAAATAAGATTTTTCATAATAAGATATGTCATAATAAGATATTTGATTGTAAATAATATCCACAAAATAACATTATACCTTAAAAGCTCTTTTTGAAGAGAATTCTTCAGAGAAATTTAATTTGATAATTTAAATTCTTTTTTAATGAGTGATCAAAGTTTTGAAATTAGTACATAGACTTTTGTAGATATTACTAATGTCTTTTATAACATTTCTTAATAATTTTTATTCACGTAACATAATCAATTATGTAAAATTCACAGAAATAATTCTACAAATAATTCTCTTTAAATTCTTAAAAATAATCTTAAAAATAAAATAATTAAGAATGAATATCACATACAAAATTGGAAATAAAAATCAACTATCATAATATTATGCAACAATGTATATTATGCACGTATGTAACTACGAATGTATCTATCTTTGTTGTTCCCATAATATACATAGTGCACATTACAAATATTTATAATTCATTTTTTTTTTTAAATGTAATTTTGCAAAATAATATTTTTACACATGTATAAATTTAGTGTGAAATGTTTTTCAATGCTTTTCAATACCTACCTCTTTTGTTTATATAATTTCAAAATTTGTAAAAATAAGAATAGAAAAGAATTAGAAGAAAAAAAAAAGATTTTTCAGAATACATTATTTGGAAAATTCCTTTATGTAGAAAGCTATAAATAGTACAACATGGGGCCGAACTTTGTCATTCTCGACTGAGGACGACGTTCTCAGGCGTAGCTATGCGCGCGAAGCGCGCATAGCGCAACCGAGTGCTGAAAACAACGTCCAAAGTCGAAAACACGCTCGGCCCCATGTTGCATATGATATTTTATACAATGGAAGTACGTTTTTTGCGGCATTCGAGAGAGAACTAGCATGTGGCATTTTCCTGTCACTGCCTGTCCCGCTTATAGGTTATGAGAGATCAGTGTACTACTTTCGCTCATGCATTTCGACCCTACGCTCAGCGCATGCGTCACGAAATGTGCGGAGTCACGTGACAAAAATGCGCATGCAAAACCGTACGAGAATCTTGATTTTGCTCACTTTGCCGTCCACGGATGGCAATATCCCCCACCCCAAAGATTCACGGCCATGTTACCAACTGTCCCCAAATGTCGCGAAAAACGGACTTCCTGTGCATAAAAGTATTAAATCAAAGCATAAAACTTATCTGAAATATCTTTTAATATGGAGTTTTCTGATATTCGTTCAAAATAAAATATCTATATCTAGTGTTTTAGTGAATTGTTTTAATCCTTCAACGCTTATAAAAAAATAAATCTTTATTTTAATCTTACAACATATTCTAAAATCATTTAAATAAGAAAAAATATTTTTTTATTAAATTCTTTGTAAACTTATTTCATAAATAAATTCTATTTTAAAGAATACGTTTATTATTACTTTTTACACACAAATAAATTATTAAGTTTCTATAATAAAGTATATGATAATATAAATTGTGACTAAATCTGACATACAGATTGCGGACAGGATGGTCTGTGAAAACGGGATCTTTCGAATCCCATGGTTGGGGACAGTATTCAAATTCTTGCACGAGCAGTTCCAATCGTTGCGGACAATCTTACTTGCTCAGTGACGATGAACGAAAAGCTATTATTCAGGTAAACCTCATATAAACAATGCATTTTATGATATATTTCAACCTTTTCTCCGATTTTTCAATTTATATTAAATATTTCAATATAAAAATAAACTCAGAATTCCGTTTAAGGAAATTAAACACGTGTTATTTTTTTTCACAATAAAAATGTGATATTATTTTAAAAAATAATTATATTTATTTACTTCATATTTATATTATTTATTTTATTAGTTATAATTATTTTTTGCGAGATTCAACTGTTACAACAATTGTAATGAAGTAACTAATAATGAAAATTCTGACAGTGAACTATATTATTTACATTCATATTCAATGCCTAAAATATATACATAGTATACTTAATATTCATTCCCATAAAGAGTTCCCAAGTTATTTGAAATATAAATTACAAAATTAATAAAATTTATTTTCTCGTTCTCTTCTTGTTCTCAAGAAAGTGAGTGTTCGTTGCATAGTGTCTTCAAGCAAATGTTTTCACAGGTAATACAAAGAGCCGAGGCTCTGGACCAGTCGGAGCAGGAACGAGTCGGTAGACTCGTCGAGAGACTAGAGAACATGAAGCGAAACGTATGCATCGTGACATCAAATAGATTAAACGAGAGACGCGGTTGCGGAATTCGGTGCTCCGGTGGAGCTCGTTGCGTCTGTGCGTGCGCACTTTGCGGTGAAAAGTTTGGCGCGGTGCTGGGAGCGAGCGCAAATCTTTGCAAGGACTGCCGCAAATACATCTGTCAGAAATGCGGTATTGAGGCCACTAAACTTTATCCATCGAAAACAAGCGGCGATGGAAATGACGCGATTACTTCGTCGCGCAGTTCGTTACGCGTCGTAAGATTCGCTCAGGAACGGACAGGTGTTCAAAGATCTCATGCTAACGCGCCGAAACAATTCCTCTGCCGAATTTGCGCGGAGACCAGAGAGATGTGGAAGAAAAGCGGCGCTTGGTTCTTCAAAAGCATGCCGAAATATATTCTACCGGAGAAGAAGGTACGTGGAAGAGAGTCCAAACGTAGAAGACAAAAAGATTTCGGCATATTAAGTTTGATACTACATTCAAAGCGAACACAGTACCAGAAAAAGAATGATTTTAATTATTTTTTTCTATCTTTGCTAATTAAAAGCTTTTTCTATCTTTGCTATTTTTAAATCTTGTTGAAAAAGAGAATTAATTTATTTTGAATGAAAAAAAATCCTGTATTAATGATGAAATTAAATTAAACTCAAAATTAAAATTCCACTCAAAGCTAAAATAACTCACTTTGTAAAAAGTTGGAAAATCATATTCTATAATTGAATTTATGACGTGATTAAATTACACTATTAGTTTTTTCTAGTTTGTCTCGTTGTCTATATTTTGAAAATATTCCTGAATGCCGTAGAATATTATATTATTCTACGACTTTCCCCAGCTAAGAAAAAGTTTAAAAATTATTAATTTAAATAGCAAGATTTTTAAAAATACATAGCACAAAAGATATTTTGCATAAAACATTTAATATTAATATGTACAAATGGACAAACTACTGATAAATATTTAAACTGCTTTCTCTCCTCTTTTTATAATTTTTAGTATATTGATATAGCAATACAAACTTTTACATAGGAGCGAGGATGGTCTCGTCCTGGTCACAGAACATCGACGTGGACGATAGGAGGTCCATGTAGGTCCGCGGACTCAACTGATGCTCAGGATTCTTCGTCCGATGACGATGCAACGCGACGACTCACGGTAGCCCGTGGTCATTCGCCTACAAATCTGTCAAGCAATCGTGAAAGCACCCCGACCAAATTGACAATTTCGAGTCCTGCAACAAGTACCTCATCGCCGAGAAGTCTTCGAGGAAGGCCAAATGGTCTGTCGTCTTCGGGCTATCGCGAGGATGCTAGTTCTGACAAGCTGGACAAGTCTTGCCTCTCGATCGCCTCTCAATGTAGCAGACTTTCACCCACGGGCTCAATTAGCCCTCGTTCAAGAGCAAGCGGCAAAAGTCCGAACGAACTCCAAGTGGAGCAACGCGTATCTTTCGAAGACATTTTCGTAGATGACGAGAGAGCTAATGAGGCAGATGATGACGAAGAGGAAGACGTTCAAGAGACTCGCAAGGACGCTTCTACATCCATAGACCGGTCAAAGGGCTCTCAGGTACAATCTCTCAGGTAAGGTAAGAATAATAACGACCAGAGTAGAAGTTTGAACTTACGAGGAAATATTGTTTCACAGACTAAAAGCGCCGACGATAGCGACAACGCCGACCACGCCGGTCGAGCGGTTTCAGACCATAGGCAAGATTCTCCAAGAGAAGAACACGGAACGGGACGCGAGCAGGTCCTGCTCGGATCAGGACAGTTCTTCCAGCACTCGCAGCAACAGCCAAGTCAAGATACGAAAAACCCCGGAATACCCACAAGGTCATTAAAAACATCTTAGCAACAGTAAAACAAAATTGCATAATTATTGGCCAGAATAAAATGCTTCGCTATTTAAATATAAGTTTGTAATTAATGCAATTTTCGTTTTTTTTTACATAAAGCTTTTGCTGTTTAATTATTAATTTTTTCTTGACTTAAAATATATGATTTCATAAAAAAAAGAATTATCTCTGAAATGTTAAACATTGAAATAATCCTTTTTTTTCAAGAAGAATCTACAGAAACATAAATAACTTTGACATTATAAAAAATTAAAACTGAGTTTTAGTAGTGAACTAAAAAATGTAAATAATAATAATTTTCTATAAATTCATATTTAGAATATCATTAAAACTTAAAATATTATAGAAAAACAAAATAAAAAATTTTTAAGAGAAAAAGACTAGTAATTTAGTTCAGTTTGAAGAAAATTAAACATACTAAATCGCCGAAATATTGGAATTAAACAGAAACGGGACAAGATTATGGGACTCTCGAAGTCTCCTTGCGATACGACCCGGCAGATCAGTGCCTCCAGTGCAAAGTGGAACGTGCACGTCGTCTAAGGCCCATGGATATCCAAGGCCTCGCCGACCCTTTTTGCAAGCTGAACATATTGCCCGTCAGAAAGGCATCGACGAGCAGGCGATTACGAACAAAGACAGTGCACAAGACACGCGATCCCGAGTTCAACGAGACGGTGAATTTCTACGGAACGACGGAAACCGACGTAAAGATCATGGATATTAATTCAATGATTGCAAATGATAACAATAAGTACATGTTAGAAATTTTTCTTGTACTAGATCTCGACCGGCAAGGCGCTGCACATCCTAATCATTCAGGACGATCCTTCGGGTCAAGATTTTCTAGGAGAGGCGAGATTTCCCCTGCACGAATTAGTACCATATCAAACGAAACATTACAAAATTTCTCTGCAAGCTCATTATCCAGTATGTTGAATACAGAAGTATGCGTTAATCTAATTATACTTATAAAATTTAATCTAATTCGAATTATTACGTCGAGGACAGCAAAGACACATTCTTTTATTTAAAATTATTCATAGAATAATTTTATAATAATTTATACGACGAAAACTATAACAAAACATACGAAATAAGCATTTCTTATCGGCATGTATACAGTATAGATTATTTTAATGTAGGTGGACAACGAAGAGGAAACCTGGGGTATGTGTTCAAGCGGTCGCGGTCAGATTCAAATAAGCCTGAGTTATTGCACGCGTCGGCGTGCACTGCTGGTCACAGTGCATCGCGCTACGAATCTCTTGCCCATGGACAGCAACGGGTTTTCTGACCCATTTGTCAAACTGGCACTCGTCGAGGATGCGACCGACAATCATCGGCAGCAACGGTTCCTAGACTACTCGGCCGCTCGCGCAACTGCCAAAAAGCTGACCGGGAAGAAGACGGCCAGCCGCGGCTCGCAGAGCACGAGCATCAAGCGGAAGACATTGAATCCAGAGTGGAACGAAGAGTTCGTTTTTGCGACTCGATTGACGGAGCTAATGAAGCTGACGCTATGTCTATCCGTGTGGGACAAGGACTTCGGCAAGAGTAACGACTACCTGGGTACTGTGAACTATCATTAATCACTTTATTCCATATTCATTTTTCTTCTCAATTTTGAGCGGATATGATAAGTTATGATCTTAAAAAATGTAACTCAAAATCTAGTATTTCATGAACGAAATAAATTAGTTATGCTCCAATATATAATACATATTAATAAAATTTCATTAAATTAATATACAGTAGTTTTTAAAATTGTACTTAGATAAAAAGAAATAAGATTAAAAATATCGAGAGCCCCCATTTAAATTCTTTTTTTTTTCTTTTCTATTACTTAATCATATGACCAGTTTGATTAAAAATAGGCATTGCTTATCATCGCTTAACATTTATCTTACAAAAAAATGTGATTTTTCCTATCTTAAGAAAACGAAGAACTGTATTTTCCTCCATTATCACAACTATGAACCAGAATTATAAACATTCCAAAGTTATTGACTCATATAAGTAAGGTTTAAATACTATTATCGAATTTGTATAAAATGTTTATATTTTACAGGCGGTCTTATGCTAGGTTGTGGTAGCAAAGGGGCACGTTTACGACACTGGATAGATGCGATCAAGTTCCCGGATCATCGACATTTGGCGTGGCACAATCTAGCAGAGATGGATGTGCCCATCGAGTAATAGCTCTATTTCGGTAATCAGAAAGCAGGTCAAGGTTAAACATACGAAGTATGCGGGCTTTATCGACATGTTACATTTACACGGATATACACACGCGCATACGCTATAATATACTTGGCGCGTGTGTTACCAATCTGTGCGTGATTTATCGTTGCTCAAAAATTAAGTATTATAAAGTATTAAGAGAGTTGATACGAAAATAAAGAAGTTGAGAACAGAGTGTCATTTTGTTATAATTATATTTAACAATATGTTCACATATCACACCACATGCATACAATCCTTTCTTTGTTATTCTCGGATATTCATATATAATACATATTTTATTTATATTTTAAATAGAAAATATTAATCATTACTTTCAGTAGAATCTTCCTCTGCCTCTTGTAGCCACTTAATAAATTGCTGGACGGCGTTTCTCACTTTTGTATCCGCGTCGTCAGTAGACTCGTACCATTCTAAAATCTTTTCTTCCGAGAGTATATCATCATCGTAAAATAGTTTTAACAGGCGTTGCGTGTACGGTAATAGCTCGTGGGTTGTACTGGCAACGTCTTCTATAGCACGCAAACAGTTTTCCTGAGCGTCTTCGTTCTTAACATAATTTAGAATAACAGGCTTAAAATAGGATATCATAATTTTCAGAGTCTCTTGATAATTCTGTTTACTAACGGCAATCTTCAATTCGGAAAGATAATGCAACGGCAGACTCAGAATCGCTTTAATCACGTTGTATGTTACTTTATTAATAGTAACGTTATACGCGTACCTCGACGAATTTATTTCTAATATTAAGTTCTCGCAATTGAGCTGATCTTGATAACCGCGTAACAAACTATCAATGACTTCGGACAGGAACATATTAGTGTCATCTGGAATTGGAGAATCACACTCCAGATCTCTTTCATCGCTAGACGACTCTGTGGAACAATCGTCGCAATCAACTACTTCAGTATTCTCCGATTTCTTAAAATACAAAAATCCGTCCTCAGCATCGAGATCTGACATTTTGGTCTTGACCAAACCGGAAGATGTGGACTCGATAATGGTATCAACGTATTTACTGCGCGCGGCAATATCAATTCCAGGACACAATATACATCCATCTATTTGGCTACCATATCTAATGATGCAATCCCGAAACAAGATGCTATCAGTAATGCTGCAATTATCTTTGATTCTGACGTTTGAAAAGACACAAGAGTTGTCTATAGTGACGTTACTGCCTATCGTGCAATTGTCTGCGATCACAGATGTTGCAACTTTAGTTTTACTTCCTAACGAACTGTTACATCCAAGAATACAATTTTTTTCTAGCAAACAACCTTTAGCAAAAGTAGCAGTTTCATGTTTATATGTACTTCGTGGCATGCAGATAAAATTCCTTAACAAAGGGAAAGCATCTGGTGCAAGAGGAAAACTAAGTCTACGCAAAACATCCTGGGTAAGCGTATAATGAGCCTTCCACGATGTAACTGGTAAAGCATAATCTTCTACGTTTAACTGCTGCCAATAGATCCTTGAGTCCAAAATCTCCTCGTTCATCAATACTCCTCGAATAAAATCATCCATAGTCTAAAAACATAGGAATATTTCACATAGTAAAAACTATATTTGTTTTATTATTATACAACATATTCCATAACTGATGGTACAACCGGGTTAAAAATTGATACATATTTTAACGTAAAATACCAAATAATTCGTAAACTATTTATTTTTTAATAACTATATTTTAATACTTTTACAAAATAACAAAATAAATTAATTGATTTAACAAAAATATATAATTGCTTAAAAAAAATGTAATAAATAATACATATTATTTTTTAAGGCAATTATTTTCTTTATATCAATTAATTTATTTCGATTCCATGCATACAAATATTAAGATAAAAAATTAATAGTACACAAAATATTTCATATTTTCTGTCAAAATATATTTTTTCAAATTTGATTATCTTCAATAATCTTGATCTTTGTTAATCTTCAATTATTTCGAAAATGTTGAATTAAACAAAAAATTATTAAGACACCTGTACCAAAGATTCGGGAGGTCCCAGGTTTGAACCCTGGCTGAGGTGATATTTTTCGCAATAAATTCTTTTTTTCAGTTTTTTCAGGGAGAGAAAAGGTTAATATAGATGCTAGTGAGCATAAAGCATTATTAAATTAATTTTAATTTAATAAAAGTGATATTACTAACTCTTATTCGATTATAACTGTGTTATATGAACAAAAGTAAGGGCACACAGTTTGGTTGAGTCTGAGAAAGTATATAAAATCACACGAATACATAAAAGCACTAAGATCCAGTTACGACCAAAGAAGGCCTTCTTGTTTAGATTTGTATGTTACATGTATCGGTCGAATATCTTTCTAGTTAAAAAAAATTATTTTATGTCTGACTAATTTTTTTTCATATAATCACCCCTTTCCCAATTGTATCATCACTTATGGAACAATTTATATCTGGATTCATTCCCAAACCTTAGTCCATATATATATAATGTTTCAACTTTTATAACAGCTTGATTGAGAAAATTGAAGGATAGCAATAAATAAAAGAGTTTAAGACTGTAATTCATACTTTACGAATCCATATTTCATTTGCACTAAAATAAAGAAACAATTTAGCTTGTTTTACTTACCTGAAAATCAAAGTTATCAGCAAAGAGTGGCAAAACAGATGGCGAACACAAGTAAACATGAGTGTCCAAGTAGCAAGAATTGATTTCTACTTCGTTATGATCGAGAAACCAATCTAATTCTAACTTTACTTTCTTTTCATTGTTCTTCAGTTTAGTATAATACAGTATTTTATTGCTACTCTTATCCGATACAACTAGAGACGTTTCCTCATTGAGGTAAGAATCTTTTGTCGACCCAAGATTTCGCAATACCATAGTCATAGCTGCTCCCTTGTCCTTCTCGACTTTTAGACGATGAGTGTTAAGCAAGGTCTTCAAATTCGTATTGGTAAACACATTTCCACGAATCAATATGAAGCAGCCTCTGATACATCCTTTTGCATCAATATCTCGTAGAGCATCCCCGAGAGATCTACAGCCATCAGAGATGATCAAGGAGATCGTAATATCTTTGTAAACACTTTCCATCAGATGTTTTTTTAATAGATCCAGATGACTGCTGCAGTAAAGAAACACTTCTTGTATCCTCGACTTTATCAGCGTTTCGATCATGTAATCGAAGAGCGGTATGTTTATCACAGGCATCAGGATGCTCGGTAAAACGTTCTGCGCTGGATTCAGTCTTGTCGTGAAATCGTCCGCAAGAATAACGGCTTGCACAACGTCTTTACACACTTTCGTATTCATGATCTCGGATGATGATATCGATAATTCACTGGAGTATAGATACAGATCAATAAAAATAGTCAAGCTTTAAGCGACTGTGCCACGAACACGTGGGAATTCATATGGTTCCACGAGAAGATTGAGGTTAGGCAGGAACTTGAAGTAAATTGGAAAAATCACTTTTTCTCAAGGTTAAGTTACACGCGATTGATGCGTTTTTTGATGCACTTTCTTGTAAGCATATTTATAGATATAAAACATTTTTAAAATAATCCATATACGTGACGCAATTTCAAACTTTCATTACGAGAGTCTTCTTACTTTAAGTATGGTCAGCGAAACAAAGTCGAATACTTCACTTCAAGAAAACACAAAGATGGTCAATTGCATAAACTCTTCCAAAAATTTCAGAACACAAAACACGTCCGATTCCGATCACATCTTACAACTTTATTGCGAGAATAAAACAATATTCCCAGATTGATTGGAGTTCCAATCAACGATGTCAATTCATCTTTTCTACTCAAAATTAAACGACATCTAACATTTATTTTCAGAAACTTGTAACAAATAAAAACGTATAATTTTACCATCATCGGTAATGTAGAATTCTATACTTGTTACTGATTAATGAAAATTCTCATGGTTGAACGTTTATGCGTAAAATTATAATACATATAGCAAACAATGTAAACTGTTTCATCTATTATCTACGTGAACAATGATCAATAGATTATAAACATAAACAATACGAAAATAATTCATGTAAACGTAACCTTAAAATTTATGGTGCAAATAAATTTTATTTGGCTTAAAAATCTCTTCGTTCAAAATCTACACGCAAAATTACAAACGACACATGAAATTACTATACTTGTAGAAATGTAAAAAATAAATTGGTGTAATTAATTCTTATTGGCACTTTCACTTACATTTCGGCGAGAAAATAACGGCGAAAAAATCTGCAACCACGAAATCTCTCTGCCAATGCCGCAGACGCACGAAAGCAAATATATCGTTGATACAAGAGTCATATTACGTTATGTTTAACGTGTTCGACACTTCACGAGACACTCGCGATAATTTCTCGCTCGTAAGATTTGTAATTGAACGGAAACTGATTGCGAAAAAGCACGAAACAATTCGAATACGATTACCGTGTGTGGCGGCGGTTTCATGACTGAACGTGATTCGAAATTTAAGTGCGACGCTGCGATTGGTGGATTGTCGAACGATTGATAACAGACCGATATCACATTGCAACAATAAATTTCGTTTTAAAATATTACTATTCTGTACATAAAATAAAATGAACATATTTAAGCGTATAACAAGATATCCTTTTATATTTTACAATTATATTTAATTAAATTTATTCGGTATACAAGCCCAAAACTATTTATCGTTGATTTTAAAAAAAGAAAAAATTGTTTAATAAAATTAAAATTAAAATGATTGAGTAAATGGCTTCGTTCAGCTGTAACACTTATTTCTTTCTTTTTGTTGAAAATATGTTAAAAAAGATATTTATACAGAAGCCTGTCCTGTTCGTTCTTTTATCTTCTATCTAAAACACTATAAGCATATTCTATTTTCATACTTCAAACTTCAAATAATAATAAAACTTCAATTAAATTAATCAACGATTACCTGAAACAATATCTTAATACATATTCTGTTAATACAAATAGCGTAATTGTTTTAGTACGTGGTAATTGAGCTTTAAAAGACTAAACTTTTTTAGTTTAGGAGGTTAAAGTCATACAAAATCAGTCCAACAAATAATTTTTATATAATTTTGTTAAATAAAATATAATATCTCAAATCGTATTCTTTACTATTATTTGGTAATAAAAATCGTAATGATAAAAATTAAAGAAATTACAAAAAAAAAAGATTTGATAATTCTTTAGAATTTCAGACAAATATTAAACAAAATAGTAAAAGGAATAGTTAAAGAACAAGAATCTTATAAGTCTGAGGATAAAAAAAATACAGACAGATTTATTGTGAAGTAATTTTTACTTCTAATTTTTCATCAATATCATGTATTATTTAAGGTTCTTAATATTATTCTTATGACAGAGTCAATTGCAATTATTATAACAATTCAAAATTTTACAATGATTATGACTTTGATAACATTGCAAATTTCTTTGCCTAATATGCTACATGATATGAGAAATTTTATGTAATATAATTCAATCACTGGTCTTTGACGCATAATTAATTAGTACATGTATATACGTATGTGTGTGTATGCGTGTGTGAAAGAAACAAGAATAAAATTGTATCTGATAAAAAAAAGTTAATAATTATATAAGATATATAAAGTAATATTAAAGATAAATTGTTTATATTAAGTTGCTTATATTGTGTAAATTGTTCTTATTCGTTAAAAAAGACACATTGTTGCTTCAGTTGATCCACACTCGAATGCGTGATTCAGAAATTTCCAAACTCGTAATCGTGATAAAATAAACAAACATGAATTTTTCATCAAGATAAAATATAAATTAAACATTGTTAACCAATTACAAGATTGTTTAGCGAATTATAGATTTACTGCAAATTTCATTTACATTTACCTATCAATTCCAATTACATTCATCGATCTCTTGGAATATGTTTGAGAAAGAAATATTAATTCAATCTAAACGAGTTTGAAAAATCCTGGTTACATTTATATCTCAAATTAAGACAGACGCTTTACATTTATATTTATTATGTTCGATTTATATTACTGTTAAGATAATGAAATAAATGGCTGAGATATAAGACTAGCGTATAAGTGGGCTTGTTCATTTTTCACTGACACAACAAAATAAAACACTTAAAAAAAACGTACTTGGTACATGTGCGAATATCTTACAATGTATTGACCGCAATGCAATACACGATTCTATAATTACATAATAACATTGTATGCAATGGTAATTATTTTGCTATAAAACCCATTATAACACAAAATAATTGTGTAGAAAATGTAATAATGCTGTATGAAGTTACGTAAGTTGTAGTGACCTTTTAATATCGACCTTTTAATTCTGCATTTATATAAATACATTTCTAAGTAGCGAACACAAGAATTAAAAATCGCACTAATCATATGTAATGTTAATCTATGTGTAAAATTTCAATAAAATGTAATTATTAAAGAGTGAAAATACTCCCGGACATATCTGTAGAAATATAATTCTTTTTTTTTTTCACTTGAACACAAAAGATTTGGAAATAATATCATTGCACTAATATAGTGCTAATAAAAGTATATTAATTATTTATAAGTGTATTATGACAGAAATTTTACGTGCTTTATACCTTCTTGACTAGATAGTATAAGTCTTGCTAAACGTATTGCTTTGTTATTCCTTAAAACATTTCATAATTTTGTCATAAATGATAAAATATTTACGGAGTTGTGAATAAGCTTCTGATATAAAACTTCAGGAAGCCCTAATATGATTAGTAAATTAAAAAAGCTATTAAAAAACCTTTAAAAGATAAGAATTGTGAATGATGATATAAAAAATGTTAATACAAAATGTTTCAATAGAAATGTATAATTGCAACAAAATGGCAATTTATTTCTTTACATAAATTTTTTAACGAATAATTCTTTGTATGTAATGAGTAAAATTTCATACAATGCATAATAAAATTGCATTATCTAAAAAATTTAACATTGGACTTACGTTCCTTTTAAGAATATAATATTAAGAATACGGCAATCTAATATTCAACATTTAATTTAATAGATTTTTTTAAAGTAATTTAAATTTTATTATTTATATCTTTTTATTAAAGTTTGCAACTCTTTCGTACATATTTTTATAATTTGTTAATAATTTTTAAAACGCTAATTAATTATAGGAAATATATGATTTGCCAATTTTATGAAGAAACAACATGTAATACATGTCTTTATATCTTACAAAAATTTTCATATCTTGGTAAATAATTAAATTAACTTTATTAAGTATACAGTATACATATATCAATTATATTGATGTTATGAATAAATCGTTATACTTTGTCATTAGTTAAAAGTATATAAAGTCCAAAATAATAAAGTTGTATATGTATACTTTGTTGTGAGATAACGAAATATTTTATGACTCATTCTATATATATCATTTAAAAAAAATATGTGTTTGCGCGTTAAATTTAATAGAAATTTTTGTATTTTTTAAACGAGGTTATTGTTAATATGTTATATAAGAAAGTAAGATTTATCACAGTTTTCCGAATTAATAATGTATTTAAAAAAATGACTTATTACTATTAAAAAAAAAAGATAAACAAAAATAAATAAAAATTTCAGACATTTTATACCCAAACTAAAATGGAACCGGAATCAATAACCGTTTCATAATCCTTTATTTAGTTAAATTAAAACTATAAATCGTACAAAAATTTTGCAAAGTTTATAATATCAAAATTATAATTGGGCCGATAAAATTCACTTTCTTTTATTCTTTTTTAGTCTTAATATGCAATTAATTATTTTTACTATTATACTATTTTAACTATTATTTTCTTTATAAAATTTTAACAAACGCTTTATATTACGAATCAAAATTTGGACTATGTATAAAAAAAATGTCAAAAAGAGACGATTAAATTGATAAAAAAATTACAGTGTTTAATAAACCAATAAAAAATTTAGAGAAAATAATTGTAGAACTATATAGTCACGAACGAAAAAAACTCATAATTTAAATGATTCCAGTTTTCTTCTTTAGCCATTAGCTAAAAAATTGAAATTGAAAGCAGAACAATTATTCTTTTTTTTTTTTTTTTTTGTTAAACCGTAACTGAACTGAAATATTTTTTCTGGATTCAAGTTCGAATCTCTGTTTTAGACATCATTATTAATATAAAAATATTGTAATATGCATAACACTTCGTGAAACAATATTAAGACAAGAATGTTGTGATATGGCAAAAATTAAATATTTCTCAACATGATAAAAATTGATGCAAGGAAAGGAACATGTAAAATGATATGTAACTTAACGAATGCTAAACATTTACACGACATTTGCATGAGATCAAAGTATGTATGACATGTATAATTTGCACTATAAGAATGATATTAGCATAAATATACTTTTGACATATTAATACTTTTAACAAATTTGGCAATGTTTTAATGCCAATGTAAAATGTTTTTAATACTGCGCCTATCTATCGCTGTATGCATTACACCATTCACTTTTGCCTGTTTCAAAATCAATCTATCTTGGGAATTTAGTGTAATTCCTATGTAATACTAGTCATAAATATTTTAGTTTGTGACAGTGATATTTTCCTATGCAAATTTACAGGTACTAATTATGCACATGCACAATGGAAACATTATGCTGTTGCGCTAAGTATGCACCAGTTAGATAATAGCTCTAAACTGATGACGCATCATACGGTCACTAACGGCCTGTACTCCTTGTTAACGACATAAAACTTGTGTTTCTTGCCGAACACGCCCCATATCACGGCAACGTTCTCGATTATTATATTGAACGGAATAGTGGATAATGCACCACATATACACAACATAAATCGGGCAACACCAAAACGATATAGGGAGAATGATTTAACTACTCCGAACACATACATGTAGATATTTACCGCACCGATAAACGCGCAAAGAAAGTCGATCAATGGCGGGCAAGTAATCGGGCATAATCCAGCCAAAACGATATTAGAAGTAGAAAGAGGCATCGTCACCCACGAGTAACACGAAATACCCAGCAACAATTTCTTTCTTAATGGAATCGCTTTGGAATGCACGACAAGTAATATACCTTGTAGCCATCTTTTTCTCTGTTGTACAAAGTCCCATAGACTAAACGGCGATTTTTCCCACATTTCACCGTCTACAAAGTTGAACGTGTATCCTTGGGAAAACGCTTTCATTGCAAAAAAACAGTCTTCCGCAACAGATCCATCCAATCCATTATTAAATGAAACCTGTTTTTCTGCTCCCATCTGCAATACATATTTTATAAAAAGAAAAACTTACATAACGCATATACTATATGCAGAGTTGGGTAAAAACCTAGTTTAAAAAAAAACAAAACCAAATTTTTTTGTTTAAACCAAATTTTTTAGCACTTTTAATATTTAATATTAAAGCTATTTTAATATTTATATGAGAATTTTAAAACATAAACAAATGTTTTTGCTACACACACAATTAACAATATTCTAAAACTATATATGTATATTTTCATTTGGACTGTAAGAGATTCCTGCATTTGTCTGTTTTTTAATGATTTATTTTATTTTTTATCTTTTATCTTTTCGACATTGAAATAAAATGGAATGAAACAATATTGCACATTATTTTAAATTGCTAAATAAAATAGATTCAACCATTAAATAGTAGAAACTAATAAAAATGTATTATTTGTAAATTGTAATTTTAATTACAAATAAAAAGTTTGTGTATCAGTTTTTATTATATAATATTAAGATGTTTTTTTTACTCTTAGTTCGGTTGACTTTCATTAAAAAAAAAAAAAAAAAGAGATTGAAGAAGACTGCAAAAATTAGTAAGCTCGTTTTTCTATATAAATTACCAAATACTCATTAATTACAAAAATTATATAATTTTTATGTAATTAATATAATATTTATGTATTAATAAAATATTACTTAATACATGAATATAAAATTTTTTGTAATTGTATTCTATAAATATTGTTCATGTAATAAAAAAGTTTCTTCATTAAATTTAAAATTATTATTATTATAAAAATAAGGACTTCACACATTTCACTCATTTTGAGCACTGAACTTCTCTAAAGAAGTTTTATATATTTAAAAATGCAATTTAAAAAAAAACCAAAATAATAGTAAACTATAGTTTTAAAAAAACCATGTGATTTAAACCATAGTTTAAATCGTGGTTTAAACCATTTGGTTTAAACCATGCCAAATGCCAATCCTGGCATATAGATAACAAAAACAATATAAATCTCTGTGTAAATGCGTCACTTAATATGTTAAATATAAAAATAGAAATAATTTTATTGTATATAATTAGGATAAACATAATGCATAAGGAAAGATGTCTTTTACAACAAATTTACATAAATTTATTATTAAATAATCAGTAAATACCTGTGTAACAACATAGGACCCTTTCATGCTAAAAAATGGTTTATGAAACATGGTGAACTGTAATCTTAGCTTTCCCATATCGTCTGCTACTCTGAAGCTATCAGCTAGGGTTGTAATCCAATTAACAACATCCTCATTAGCGTATGTGATTAATCCTTGACCAAATTGATGTTTACCATCCAGTACAAAGTTCAGTATGCCACGAACAGAATTTTCAGTCATAAGAGTCTCCTCGTCAAGATGGACAATCCAGTCATGATCAGCCAATTCGTTTACCGAGCTCTCAAGGCAGTATTGTAAAGCACGAGCCTTAAATAAGGCACCACTACTTGTGCGATAATTTGGTGGGACAACAACCTCTCGCACTCGGCGATGCGGCGTTAAACCTATTGGCTTGTCGCTCACCACTTCTATTTGGAAGTTCTCGAGACCAGCCTCTATACATTTGTCTAAATTTCTCTTCACATTTGTCTTCACTAATTGGGGATAATCTCCCCGGGTCACTATTCTTATACAAATGAATGGTGCAAGCAGGGGTGAGCCTTTCAAGATTACTTTATCAGGGAATGCATTGTATATCGTTAATCCTATAAAATTGAATAGAACTTGGGGAAAGGAAAGAAATGTCACTGTTCGTAACAGGTACAAAGTGATTGCACCAATAATGCCATATCTTGTCCATGAGTCAATCTCTTCCTTCTTGTCTGTATTCCACTGAAGGCCTCCGGATACAAATTCGAATACTAGTATGACCACAAGCAACAGGCAGCAGTGCAAAATATGCTTTGTTATACTGTTCAACATTATTCCTGCAAATTATAATATAAATTTAATAACTAATATCACAAATTTATATAATCAAGTTTATATAATCAAGTTCAATATAATCTTCAATATAATCACAATTATGCACAAAAAGCACAAGTTATTTGTTTTATGCATATCATTTGCTATGCAATTGCTATGGAATTTCAGGGATAGTGTTTCATAATCGTGACAGTTCTCATTAACCTTAAATTACGGCAGTTGTGCTCGGCGAATGACGAGAGTAATTATTCTCAAACTTCACAGCAAAGATTGATCTGGCCTTCAACTTCGTCGCATAGTACTCGCGTTATATATGTTCAACGTATACACAGCTAACGCGACATTGTGTATGTGTTCGTGCGATTGGATGAATTCCAATAAAAGACTCGTGACTCGAAGAATTACAAAATTAAAATTAATTCACACGAGGTGACTCAGATTTCCCTCGAGCAGATAGCGCACTGATAACCGAAGCGTGACGAACCAGTGACTGCCGCGAGTTTTCACAGACGCAAACGGAATGCGGAAACTCTTTCGCATAATCATGACTTAAAATACCAAGCACAAAGTCCGAATATCATTACAGGGCTAACGCGATATAACGAACGTTGCAACTCTCGCGAACTCCTTGGAATTTAACGAGTCGGATGGGTGTCCGACGTGAGTGGGAGCGTGCGCGTAAAAGCATCTCGTGCATCGATAATCTGCGATAAGGCGGTACTCTTGTATAACCTTGCCGATATCCGGTTGATGGTGAATGATTTGTAGGGTATTGTGCGGATGAACGGGACGCCGATCATAAACAAGCACAGCGCGTACACATCGAGCGGGACGTCCTATCGATCTTGACCGTTGGTTGCTCACCGCGGATTCCGGACGCACGTACCTGCGGTGGAGGACGAATTTTCAGATGTGTATAAAAATCACGAACGCGCCGGTTCTGCCCATTGCTCGTGACGACGATTGAAAACAGGCCGACTCTCAGCGTTTCGTCGAAGCGCGCGGACGGCTTTTCATAATTTTGACGCGCACCGTCTGACACATACAAACACACACAGTCGTTGCAACTCACCAGTCACCACTACGCGCGAGGGTTCAATGCACCGATTTACGTTTCCTTTTTTTTTCCTTTCGCCGTTGTCGAGAGATCTCGAGGAGAGACGACCGATCGACTCTTTCGAACGGCTCTGTCGTCAGCTTGGTCGGTCCTTCAGCGGAGTTCACTGTTCATGTTTATGCAGCAATGAGGCATTGGATGTAAAGGTCCGTTCAAACGGACTTGCAGTCCTTACTGAGAAGCAAAATACCAGAGTATAGTGTAGTGCATACATACAATCGATTCTGCTGAAAGAGTTCTCTAATGTATTTGATTTGCTGACTTAAGTCCGAGTCAATGTTTGTCTTTTTAGCTGCATTTTTTGCACAATTTGTCTCTTCTTTTGTAGCTAAAAAGAACAGACTTGGAGTCGGTTGAGTCAGCAAATCGAATACGCTATTAAAGCATGGCTGCGTTCAGGAATACACACCGAGTGCCTCAGAGTGTTGTTTTATCTTTGTTGTTCACTGAATGCTAAACAAGGATAAAATGATGCTCGGAAACACTCGGTGTCATTCCCGAACGCAGCCCATGCGTATGACAACCGTGATAACCTTTAAATTGCACGTGTACAGTAAATCGACTGTAGAAAACACAAAGTTCAATATTTTTAGCCTTTTGAATTTGCATTATATAAATTGTTCATATATTTGTCTGCATTCTAACAAACATGGGAAAGTTGGACGTTAAGATGTTGCGATATTTAACCTCGGAAAATTTTCGTGTTTTAACAGCGGTACATATTTTTTTTTTTACTGTATTCATGTAAATCTGTATTCTCCTTTTATAGAAATTGATAAGATTGTGTAATAAGTTTTTGTAAGATCTGTATGCGCCATTAATTTTCTTCTTTTGAATTGTAATAGTTCTAATTTTTGATATTTTAGATTGAAATGGGTATGAAGAATCATGAGCTCGTACCTGCCATACTTGCCGCCCAAATAGCGAATTTGCGTTATGGTGGAGTTCATAAATTGCTGAAAGAAATGTGCAAGCATAGATTGCTCAGTTATGAACGAGGCAAACGCTGTAAGGAATAGAAATTTATATGTAATTCTGTTAAAAATATCTAACATGTCTAATATTAAATTTTCAGATGATGGTTATCGTTTAACAAATACCGGTTATGATTATTTAGCCTTAAAAGTCTTAACGCAGAGAGGAACAATCTGTTCCTTTGGCAATCAGATTGGTGTTGGCAAGGAATCTAACATTTATATTGTTGCAAACGAGGATGAGACTCCGCTTTGTCTAAAGTTACATAGACTAGGTAGAACATGTTTCCGAAACATTAAAGGGAAAAGAGATTATCATCAGCACAGACAGTCCGCATCTTGGTTGTACTTATCGAGAATTGCTGCAACTAGAGAATTTGCGTACATGAAAGCACTTCTTGACAGAGGTTTTCCTGTACCAAAACCAATTGACTTTAACAGGCATTGCGTTGTCATGGAGCTGGTTGAAGGTGGACCTCTGTATGTTTATCAATGATATTTGTATTGCTACAATTGAATGTTAATTTAATTATAGATAATACTTTGATCATATTATTTTATTTAGGTGTAATGTAAATGAAGTAAACAATGTGGAAGCCTTGTATGACGAGCTCATGGATTTGATTGTTAGACTGGCGAATCATGGTGTTATACATGGAGATTTTAATGAATTTAACATAATGATTAAGGATGATGGCAAGCCTGTTATCATTGATTTTCCACAAATGGTTTCTACAGAACATGAAAATGCAGAAGTCTATTTTCAAAGGGATGTGAACTGTATCCGTGATTTCTTTAAGAGACGTTTTGGATATGAGAGCGAATTGTATCCAACTTTTGAAGATGTATCGTAAGTAGTAAAAAAGAATGTATCTTCTGTTATATTTTTTAATTATTTTTAACAAAATTTTTTTTATCCATGTTAGGCGTGAAGATTGCATAGATGCTGAAGTCAAAGCCAGTGGCTTTTCAAGGCAAAAAGAGAAAGAAGTTAATACCTTTTTAACAGAATTGGGTATTGAATGTAAAGAAGAAGAAGAAGAAGAAGAAGACAATGAATATAATGAGATTAGTGAAGACAATCAGGAAGAAGTATATGAGAATTGTGTTGAAAATATCGAAGATTTAGAACACCAATTAAATGATTTGCAATTTCAAGATCAAATTGTAAAAAGAGAATTTGATATTCCAAGAGAGACAACACTTTTATCGTCAAATGTGGAAAACAAAGCGCATATTTATGATGATACACAAAGTATACGAAGTATTTCAACAGCTGCTACAATTGCACCAGATGTGATAAAAAAGAGAACAAAATTAGCACTTGACAAACGTGAAAGGAGTCAAACGAAAAGAGCACTTGTTAAAGGAGAAGCAAGCGCAGTGACGAGGATACGAAGAGATAATAGGGCTACAATTAAAGAATCAACAGGAATTTGGGGCTGGGAATAAAAGTTATTTATTGTAAGTCAACTATACATTAATTATACATTAAATGTATAATTTAACAAATATAATTAGATATTTTTGCAAATAGGTTGTTATAATACACATGTATGCATGAATGCAGTTATTTTTTTCTTAAAATTTTTATTACTTGCGCATTATTTCGATCCATTTAGTATTTAGTGTATAATTATAATATTTAACAGCATAATAATTACGTAATTGCAGAATAGATGCTATCAAAATATGTATAAATAAATTACTATAAAATTATATCGGCTGCCCATACTGTCTGCAAGTCAAATCCAAATGTATATAAGATGCACATAAAATCTATTATTATATTATTAATCAGTAATTCCATTTTGCTATTGCCAATATAATATAATATGGAACCTTTGGCTTTGAACATGTGCTAAGCTTAATTTAATCTAAGGCAAGCATAGAACTATGTAAAAATTTAGATTTTTCTAACATAAATGGATTTGTTCCAACTGGATCCAAAACTAAAATTCTCAAATTCTATACGTAAATCTTTTGTGTAAGATCAGATTTTTCTGAAGTAGAATCATATTTTATATATTTGTAAACCATATATTAGGCAGATTTTTGACGTTGAAATTCTTTCAGTCCAATCAGGAGATCTAATGAAATTCCTTCTCTCAAAGCGTTGAACCAATCAGGAGAATTTTAAAAAATACCTCTTTTAAATATAAATTAAGATTTCCATTCTTTGGAGAAAATGCATCGTTTCTCAAACGTTCCCAGTTCAATTTCAAGTGCAAAAGGCAAATTTCTCTAGAGAAACACAATCAGAAGAAAAACTTTTATTTATTTATTTTGTTCTTATCATATGTTACGTCACGATTGTATTACAACACGTGTACTGTGGACATAAGCCCAATTGATAGCAAGAAGGAAAAGTGCATATGCGGAATTAATCGATTTACTAGTTCCGGTAAAAGCGTGTTTCTACGACATAACACAACAGTTGAAGGTACAATTGTAAAATATAAACTAATTTGACTATTTGATAAACACGGGTCGCAAAGGATGCTAACGATATTAAAATTAATGGTGACGTTGAAGAAAACGACCAGCAGGAGATAATAAGGCCGCAGTGATAGCTCCGAGTACATACGTATAATTGCGCCGCGTGTATATATAGCAGTGAGTTCTCTCTTGAGAACTCTCTCTCTCGCAGAGTCCCGTCCCATACGTTCTGTGTTTATCAAAATATCTGAAAGTGACTTGGACACAAGCGGGTCACTGCTGAAGACTCTCTCATTTGCTTCGAATTGTCAGGAGAAACATGGCTAAGGACAATCTCACGGCTATACTGTATGGCATCAACGATTTGCGCCTGGTTAGTACACGTTACAGAAGCAAGACGAATTTGCACAGCTGCGCTTGCTCGAGTTTGAATCAAACGCACCACCTCCTATTGATTTTATTTCGATTAAGCTACAACTTTTATTGGCCTAATTCATATTTAACGGGCGATAGAAAGATTAAATAAGGCTTTCAGAATGTATTAATAAATTATATGTTACCAATTGCTATACAAATAAATTATTTATAATTATTTTTGTTTTATATTATATTTTAAGATATACAGTTTATTATCATTTAGCGCATATTGAAGCTATAATTTTTTTAATGTTATAAATTATAATAATATTATATGACCTATTTGTTAAATTAACTATGCGATTTACTATGTAATCTAAAAAAAATTTATGATATATTTTTTTAAATTGTGCATTATATGTATAAATACATTGTACAAATTCATTCTATACACTTTTGTACATTTTCTTCTTTTTTTCTTTCTTTCATTTGAATACACATTTTAAATATATGAAACATAAAATAATACATGTTTAAATAAATCACCATAAAGAGAATAAATTGCCAACATTTTTGTAGAAAGTGTTTGTAGAAGCAAAAAAACAATTTCTTTGTGCCAAACTGCTCATGTTAAGTGTGTATACATTCTTGTATATTTGTCCTTCAAACCATTAAATTCTAAATTATTTTGAGACTGTTTTTTGTTTTTAAATTACGTTTTATGAATTGATACACTCGTGAGAATAAAACAAATGAATATTATAAGAATTTATAAAATGTTGAACTTTTTTTTAAATATTTATTTGATAAATCATATAAATATTTTGCTGCACAATGATATTTATTATCTATATTTTTTTATATTATATTTTAAGATATACAGTTTTGATTAAAAACTAAATGGTTTTTTTTTTTTTTTTTTTTTTTTTAAATGATAATATTAGTAATATAAGATACAAGATAATATGACATTTATAATTAACATTTTACTAGATATTAAGATAGATTTTACAATCACATGATCCTGATTCTTGAATCTATGCACATTAGACTGCAGCCGCCTTGTAAATTGATAGCACATGAGCCTCCATATTAACGGATTGACCTCTAAATTTATATTGTTCAAACATCTATATTAAATAATAGTTTTTTACCGTATTATGGCAATTTTTGTTAGTCTTCTTTGTCATTAGATATCTTTATTTTTTTAAAAATAACTTAAAAATTTTTAATAGCAAATTATTCTATATCTATCCAATATAATCCAATTTTTATATTGTCAAACTTTATAATTATTTTATTATTATTGCGTGTAGTTTTTTTAGAATGTTACTAAAAACATTTCCAGTAATTAAATTTAAATAAAATTATATTGGATAATTTTTTCTATTTCAGGAAAACACAAGTATCGAAGAACCAGAAGACAATGGCAAGTGATTCTTTATGAATATTTACTATTATTTGATTTATGAAAATATTGCAAAAAAGATTCCAATCTTATTGATGATGAAAAATATATAATTGATATTAATGATATTGTCTTCATAGAAAGCGTATCAGTGAATCAACGTATAATAAAATCATTTTTATTAAAAAAAAAATATGAAAATCTAGTCTATATTTAAAACGTAAAAGCAAGATTCTTTGTACGGTTGTACAACACTTGATATGCGTGGAATCAATTTATATTGAGTGCTATTAATAAATGCGATGACGTTCATTGAAGTAATACGCAATGCTGTTCCAGATATGTTGTGACTGATAAATTAAGAAGATTAATTTCAATTTAAAGCTGTTGAATCTTCGCGCGTATATTTAGATCTTAATTAGATAGAAATGCGTTATGTTTCTCAAATTTAGAGATATCCATTTCTAACGAAGGATTATAAAGGATTATATTCACACTAGGATTATTAAGCTAGAAAGAGAACCATTAGAAAGTTTGTCAGGATTAGAATGGAGTTTTTCATAATACATGATAATTTAGATGAAAAAATTTAGAAGATTTCTGCAATTTTTCTTTTTACATTTAATAAATTAAATATTGCATTATTTTTTTTTATAGAGGTATTGTTGGAAATGGGATGCGTAGGAATTTGTGGGTCGGATGTTCATTATCTTGTTGATGGTAGAATCGGTGATTTTATAGTGAAGAAACCCATGATTATCGGTCATGAGTCTTCCGGAACTGTCGCCAAACTTGGAAAAAATGTCAAGAATTTAAAAGTACGTATGTTTCACGTGTTTATGCATATGTATATTTACTTACTTTTTCTTGTAAACAAATGTGGCTGAAATTGAAGAATTTATTCGCATTATTCTTGCGAGTTAAAGTATACTTAATATTTTTTTTGTATTGATTTTTGTAGATCGGCGATCGTGTTGCTATCGAACCTGGTGTGCCTTGCAGAATGTGTACGTTCTGCAAAGAGGGACGTTATAATTTGTGCAAAGATATTGTGTTTTGCGCAACTCCGCCTGTGCATGGCAGTTTAAGACGTTTCTACAAACATGCAGCTGATTTTTGCTTCAAGTAAGCAGTTAATAATGTACTTGGTTTACACGTGGTAACATAAAACTGATAGTGTGCAAACAATGTAGATACAGAATAATTGGGTATCTTTTTTTCTATAAAATAATTTAATAAAATATGCACTTTGCACAGATGAAATAAAAATTGATTTCTAAATTTGTGATTTTTTTTTAAAGATTGCCCGATCATGTGAGCTTAGAGGAAGGAGCGCTTTTAGAGCCATTATCAGTGGCAGTACACGCTTGCAAACGAGGCGAGATTGGAATCGATTCTAAAGTATTAATTCTTGGAGCTGGCCCGATTGGTTTGGTAACATTACTGGTAGCCAAAGCCATGGGCGCTAGTAAAGTAGTTATCACGGGTATGTATTTAAAAAGATAAAACTTGAAAAACAAATATACTCTGATCTATGTTTTAACGATTTTTTTTATCTTCAATATTTTAATATCACTATGTCAAGTAGTTACTAGAATTGACTAAAAAGTATGAGATAATGAGTTGATAAATAACAATTAGATGAAAAATAAAAAAATTTACACTTCATTGTTAAGTTCTTATAATGTGGAACTAATCGCGATTTATTCATTTTCTTAAGGATTCTTTACATTTTTCCTAATGTTGAATTTTTATTTCATGTTAAAATAGAATTTTAATACTTCTTTATTGAAATAAAGAAAACTTGCGATGTAGAGCGACTTGTTGTCATTTTACGGAAAATTCTGCAGTGATAACGTCGCGATAATAGAATTTTTTTTTATTAAGAGGATACACCACAAATTCATTTGCAAAGTGATAAGTGGTTATCAAGTTACGCAAGTGTCAATTTACGTAATTATGAATGAGGAAAACATTTATATAACGCGTTCGAGATGTGGAGTAATAACGGTGTTGCAATCGATCGTGAGATAAGCCGCCGAGGTTGCATTTAACATGATAGATATTACCTACGGAACAAGACATGTGTCGAGGTCACAAAGTGTCGCATAGTAGTCATTTTTCTATTGCATGTTCGAACTACGCATTGAAGGCACAAAGTATGCCTTTTCAAGAAGACTATATCTTTCTCTTCCTAATACATATTTCCGTTTCATTTGTAGGTAGCACAATACGTTTTAGATATAACATCCTTCCTCAAAGAATTCTAAATTCATGCCTATACAACTTGAAAATGAGATGTAAGTAGGCGCGATTTATGTTTATAGATATCGTGGAAAGTAGACTGAACATAGCAAAGAAACTTGGCGCTGACGACACGTATCTGGTGCGAAAGGATAGATCGGAAAAGGATACAGTGGTTGACATTCATACAATCTTCGAGGGTGAACCTAATAGGACGATAGACGCCTCTGGTGCACAAGCCTCGATTCGTTTAGCAATTCTCGTAAGTTACGAAATGTATCTTTTTTTTTAAATTAGATTATATAATTTAAAATCAGATTATAATTTTATTATATTTGTGTATGCCTCAGGTGACCAAATCTGGCGGAACCGTGGTATTAGTGGGACTGGGTGCACCAGAGGTACAAGTTCCACTAATAAGCGCTCTGATAAGAGAAGTCGACATCAGGGGTGTCTTCCGATATGTAAATGAGTAAGTTCTAATTAATCGAGACTTGTACATTAAATAGGAAAGATATGACATCTAATACTTCGTATGTAATTAAATGCGAAGACGATGCGTCATCAATAAATGTCAAAGTAATTGCGGAAAATAGTCGCATTTTTAAGAAACTCGTAGTGAAGAGTTTTATAGTTTTTAACTTATTTGATCTTTATAGATTTATATAAATTATTTTGATGTTGTACTTGTAGAAGAGATTATTTTACGTGATTTTTTCTGATTTCTTAGCTACAGCGACGCATTGGAGCTCGTCGCTTCTGGTAAGGTAAACGTGAAGCCATTGATCACTCACAATTTCAAGATAGAGGAAACCAAGCAGGCGTTTGAAACCAGCAGGACTGGGGCAGGTGGAGCTATTAAAGTTATGATTCATTGTAAATAGACAAATCGTAGCGGAAATACTGGATCATGATTTTCTGCGAGGAATACTATGCAATAAGTTTATATTTTTTCGTGTGTGTGTGTGTGTGTGGAATATGTTAAACTAAATTTTACTATTAAAAGCATATATAAATAATTTTTTTTAATTTGATGTTTGTCTTAATAGGGAAAAATATCTGGATATATTTATGTCAACATATATCACTTATTACAAATTGGCAGGACGTTTTAACAAATGTTTTTTATCGTGTTATCTTGTATAAACCCAGACAACACAAAGTCAAAAATTACAAGATGTCTTTAAGACTATTTTTGGGAAATGTGTCTTACGATTTTTAGTCATTCTTAAGACGTCTTATGATTCAATTTGAGACTTTGTGTCTGGGAACATTAAGCTATATGAAATTCTGATTATACATCTTTTGCTTGGCAAGCAATTGAATGGTAACAAGTATTCCTAAATTGTGTTTATAGAAATCGCATAAATACGTACGCTATTGTTGGATGCGTACAATGGCTCAAAGAAAAAAGAAATGATAAAGTAGCGCCTGATATATTCAAACTGGTGAATTTTAGTTAATAACAATGTTTACATTAGTTGACATTATTTTCACAATAACGACGTTGTTTAACTATTACAAGCAATAAAGTTTTATTTTCGAATATTTGTACAGAATGAATATCTACCGACATAACACTTTCGTTTCCTTTATATCCCCAAAACTTATCTCCTACAAAAATTATATTCTGCTATTCTATCTTATGTAATATTTATAAATTCAAAGATTTGATAATATATTTAATACACAATGACTATCTCGTTTCAAAAATATTTTGTATATTTTTTATACGAAAGGCAGTCGTATATCATCTATCAATTATATTTCACGAGTTAGCATTTTAGTATTTCAGTAATCGCTAAGAAACGTTTCAAAAATAATTTTTGCGTTAAATTAAGTTGCTTTTTTATTACAAAAACTTAATAGGAATACAATCTGCTAAAAATCTTAAAATTTCCTTATTGAAACTATAGTTTTACTTATTTTCATATTTTAAAGGAAATGTAATGTTTAATGTTTCTTATTACTATCTGATGAATGTGGATTCAATTCATGTAGGCAGAGTTGGATAAGTTATTATATATTTTCTCACCTAAATTAAGTTAAAATTGATGGTTTATAAAATTAATTTACGTTAAAATTAAAGTTACGTTAAAAGTTACAAAACACTAGTACTGCTTCATTAAAACTTACGTTAAAATTAAATTAATTTATATTACAAATTAATTTTAACAAACATTCATATTAAATTAGAAATTCATAATTCTTTAAAGTTAATTAATTTTTTTTAAACATGAGTGTATTATCAAACGAATGTATGTACATATATTCAAGGTTTTGTTTGTATTTAACTTTTTATTATCAAACGATACAAAATAAAAAATATGGTTAGATAATTGTTTTACTGTAAAGCCCGTATCAGATTACAGTGCATACTAACTCTCTGCACTTGCTTATATAAATCATTTTCGGCTAACTACATTTCCAATTATGCAAAATTATTTAATAGCATAGTATTTTATAAAAATTGTATTTTTTTTACTTAAGCAAAATTTTTATACTGTTGCGCTATATAACTCTTTCTCAAATCATTTATATTTCATGCAAAAAAAGTAATAAACTATACAAATAATTAAAACTCGTTCCGGTCCATAGCTAGACCAACAAAGATAGTAAAAAAAAATAACAATTTGAAATAGGACCGGAACGTAAAAAAACATTATTGACATAAAAAGTACGTAATTTATCCCATAGAACCGATTAGTGCAATTAGTTTTCTACTACAGTCAATTTTTAATATATTTTTATTTAGGGCTGGGCAAACAGCATTTCAAATACAAAGTACAAAATATTAACAAGCTTACAGTACTTAAATTATAAATTATATAAAATACTGGTAATTTTGATTTGAAATATATAACAATTTAAGTAGTATTTTGTATATGTTAATAAAAAACGAACATGCGATAAAGGAATATGAAAGGGATATTGTGAAGAAATGTCATAATCTTTACTATTTAATTTAGAAAAAAGAGTCGTGAAAAGAATAAAATTTTCAATTCTTTTTATATATATAACTTTTTCTTTACATATGGAGGCAATTGAAGGGAGTGGTCAGTGAACATAGGAGCTGTGTTAGTATGCATTTGTCAGTATATTTCTTTCTTTTCATGTGTGCGTGCGGCCCAAAGTTATCTCTCATGCTAGATAAGTGAGAGTATCGCTATGAAACGCGCAACGGGATCCATCTATTAAATTGTAGCGACTGTGCTACTTAATTTAGAACATGGTCTCCACAGTTAAAGAGCTTCCGATCATGGACAGCATAGAACATTCCACGCTTAGTCGCGCGCCAACGTAACATACATATTATTTGGCCGACGCAGTTTTGATCGTAGAAATTATTTGCAACTGTTAAAAAACGAAAAAGTAAAAATTATTGAAGAAAGCAAAAATTGCTCTGCCTTCCTTAAGTTGGCGCCTATGTAAGCCTTCTCAAAAACTTCGTGGTCTTTGACCTCACAAAACAAAATAGAAGATAAGTAGGGGACTATACTGGGAGACCAATTTCGTATTGTCTGCCTTTTACTTTGGCTACATTCCGTTTCACGCATGATGCGCATAATGTATCATTTTGTCCTTGTTTAACATTTGGGGAATTACACAAATAAAATGATGTGCCATGCGCATTATGCGTGAAACGTATTATAGTCTTTATGTATCGTTCTACCACCACCACGGACATCAACAGCCTATTCTGTATGTCGATGTAAGGGACCCAACTCAGGAACCATACAGCTTAAAATTAGTCAACTAGTATACATAAAAGATTCATGCAAGATGTTTGCTCGTTTCCTGAGTGTGATGTCTAAAGCCCAAGGTTCGACAAAGAATAGAACTCGTGAATTAAAGGTATGTAGAAATTTCACGCAAACGTAAAGTAAAAATTGTGAAATCTACTTGCCGTTTTTTTTATCCATCTGTTATTTTATGGATTATCTCTCGATTATCTTAAACGGAATACCTTCTTATTATTTCCGTGAAGTTGGCACCCGACTTTTACGAAATCAGATTTCAAAATGTGTTTCTTGTAGGATTTTGTCTGTAGATGATTGTAGTAAATATTATTTTGTTTGTAGTTAAAAAATAAATATGTTATCGGTTTTTAAAAAACAGTAAGAAATTATTTAATAGCTACAGCTCAAATGGCATCAGATCTCAATCTGAAATCGTTTGTAGTTGTTTGTAGTTCAAGAATTTTATAATTTAAAAATAAGAACGTTATCAATTTTTAAAAAACAGTTGGGAATTATTTTATAACTACAGCACAAATGGCATCCCACTTGTATATAAAATTGTTTATAGTTGTTTGTAGTGTCAAAATTTTTGTTTGTAGTTAAAAAATATGTTTATAATTACTTTTTAAATAACAATTGGGTATTAAATTACAATAAAAAAAAATTACATCATATCGTCATTAAAAATCGTTTGTAGTTGTTTGTAGTGTAAGAGTTTTTGTTCGTAGTTGATTGTAGTTCAAGAATTTTTGTTTGCAGTTGAAAAATAAATATGTTATCGGTTTTTAAAAAACAATAAAAAATTATTTAATAACTACAGCTTAAATGGCATCAAACTTCAATCTAATATTGTTTGTAGTTATTTGTAAATCAAAAAATTTTTTTTATAATTTAAAAATAAGTATATTATTGATTTTTAAAAAACATTTAAGGATTAATTTTTAACTGTAGCACAAATGTCATCACAATTTCTGTTTTTAAGCATGCTTACTTTTAACCTACAAAAAAATTCTTGAATTGCAAACAATTTCTACAAACAATTTTATATAAAAGTATAATACCATTTGAGCTATTGTTATATAATAATTTATAACTGGTTTAAAAAAATCGAAAACATACTTATTTTTAAACTATAAACAAAAATTCTTAAACTACAAACAACTACAAACGATTTCAGATTGAAATTTGATGCCATTTGAGCTGTAGCTATTAAATAATTTCTTACTGGTTTTTTAAAAACCGATAACATATTTTGTTTAAAAAAGGAGCGCTTCGATGCTGCGTCGGTAAAAAGGCATGCACAGCAATATATTAACGCCGAAGGAGGCCCTTCGGTTTCCTCGATGCGGGTAGGGGTAATTTTCGGTTAGCGATTCATGCCGTCACAAAAATCTCGCTCTCTCTCGATGACTTTCATGGCTGGTGGAACGCATTTCTCCGAACATTTCTCTACTGTAAAATTTCTATAGTGCACGAAAGTTTCATTCAAAGGGAATTAGAGATCCTCAGACGACAATATAGAAGATGGCAAATCTCAACCATTTACGAAAACCTCTCGCAGTAAGATAAAGAAAAAATTGTTCTAATTCTTTAACCAGGTCAGTAGTTCGTTTGCGAACTACGAGGGTCCGACAAACACCTTTCGCCATCTTTCTCATTCGTCTTCAGATCTTCCGTTTCTTAAAGACACCTGCTATTCCTTCGGGAAACGTTCGTCTAAAGATCATCAGGATCTTATAGACACCTGCTGTCCTTTCGGACAACCCTCGTCTAACGATCATCCGGATCTTATAGACACACATTGCTGATTCCAGAAACGCACATCTTAAGATCGCGGAAATAGAAGCATTTTACACTCTCGTTAATAGAACGTTCTCGTTGCTTTGGCAATATATATAGTTTAGTACGGGTCAGGCTTCATTGCTCAGGTAACAAAATCTCGAACCGCCCGTAGAATTGAGTGACGAAGTCTTTATCTCCTTTTTTTCTCTTTTTTTCGGTCACTCGCTCGCTCTCTCTCTCTCTCTCTCTCTCTCTCTCTCTCTCTCTCTCTCTCTCTCTCTCTCTTTCTCTGGTTAAGACACGTACCTCTCTCTCTCTTTCTTAAGCGCATACATTTATCTCTTGCTACGTGCAATTGACCGGATCTCTCTATCTTTTTCTTTCACAAGTGAGGAAGTCTCTCTCCCAGTCTTTATTTTAATTTTCAAGCGTTCGTGCATTACATTTGAATTAGTTTTCCTGTTTTTTCTTGTTTTCTTTCAGTCGTTATTCTTTAACAGATCTTTAACCATATTATAATTATTTATATTTTGAGAATTAATATTCATAACTTATTTTAATAAATTATTGTTATTTTCTTTTACTGTGTCTCGTTTCTCTCGCCGCTGCCTCTCCATGAAATAATTTTCAAGTTTAAAAAAGATCGATTTCACATATTTATTTTTTAACTACAAACAAAATAATGTTTACTACAATCATCTATAGACAAAATTATACAAGAAACACACTTTGAAATCTGATTTCGTAAAAGTCGGGTGCCAACTTCACGGAGGTCTTCTTATTGACAGGAATGCAAGATTAAAATAAATGATAAGAACATTAACTACATAAGAGTCGGCACAGGTGATCATCCGGTGCTGCTGTTGCCAGGCGCTTTAAGTAAGTCAAATAAAATAGACACATAATTTTTTGCTTGTTATTTCTTATTTAAATTATACTTTAAATAATCTTTTAAGAAATTTACTTATAAAAGTTGTTTTCTTATATTAAAAAACCACATAAAAAACATTAAGACAAATTCTCTCATTATCAACATATAAAGATTTAAAAAAGCAAAAGATAAAGTAATAAATTTTTTTTTACTCTCTAAATTCTTTGGAGTAGAATTTCACTTTTTTGAAGTAGAATCTCACTCTTTTGGAGTAGAATCTCACTCTAAAAGAGGGAAAATCCGGCTATTTGGCTGGATTTCCACTCCTTGTGTTCTGCTAACTTCTCCCGTTAGCAAAACACAAGCTTAAGTGAAAATGCAATGAATGCCTAATCTGTATCAATATTGTATTCAAATTTGATGGAATAATGACAGTAATTTATGATCTGGCAAAATAAATATTTCAGTGTCAATATGGCTCGCTTACAAATCTCAAATAGAAGGTTTGAACGCGGACAAACTAACCATAGTGGCATGGGACCCACCCGGTTATGGAAAATCACGGCCACCTGACAAAACTTTCCAGGATGATTACCGTCAACGTGATGCTGAGTACGCCCACACTTTAATGAAAACTCTCGGCTACTCGAAATTTTCTTTAATCGGCACGAGCGACGGCGGCGTCACATCGCTCCTGCTTGCCTCGATGTATCCTGAAAGCATCCGCAAGATGATTGTTGTCAGCTCAAAAGCGTACATGCATCCAGACGAATTACAGACAATTCAGCGTAAGTATTTACAATTTTTTTTTATTTATGCAATTTATCGCTCAATTTCGTTTATTTGCAATATATATCAGATTTTTGAGAATGTTGTTGAGGAAATCTTAAACTTGGAATTCGTAGGAAATTGTTAAAGTAATAAATAAATATTTGTAAAATAATTCAACCTCATGAGAATTGACGCTATTTATTACATTGTCTGACCAGAAGAGCGTTAACTATTTTATTTTTTCTGTTCGCGTAAAATTTTATAAAATATTATGTTCCAGGTTATAGAAACATCAACCTGTGGCCCGAAAAAGTAAAGGCACCTCTCATTCAATTCTACGGCGAGGACTATTTCAAAAAGATGTGGTCGCTCTTTTCAGACTATATTCAGGAAGAGTACAGAAAGCACAACGGCGACTTGTGCAAACAAATTTTATCGAAAATTAAGTGTTCGACTCTAATCATTCACGGAGCCAAAGACGAAATTACCCCACTGGAATGTTCAAAATATCTAAAACAAAACATCGCCAATTCAAAGTTCGTATTTATACAAATTCGAAAAAATCAAGTAATTAGTTTACAATATCTTTTTTATCATTTTTGTTGTATTACAGACTGCATATTTTTGAAACGGGCACACATAATCTGCATTTACATCATAGCGAAAAGTTTAATAATTTGGTTACGAATTTCCTCCTTGGGCCTCAATCGAAAACGTGATGTGTTATCATCATATTTATGTATCATATTTATATAGAGGGTGATTATTAATGACTGTTCCCATTTTTTACCATAGGAGCACGCATTTGTAATTTCTAATATAATAATATGTTAGAAATACGTATTTGTCGATAAATCATGCTCCTATGGTAAAACAAGGAAACAGTCATTAATAATCACTCTGTATATATACACGTACATATATTTTTATATTAACTTTATGATTTTTTTTCCTTTATCTCTATTGTCTTTGCTATAGATTTATAATTTGCTCATCATCAAACACAAATATTTTATTTGTAAATAAAGTTTACATAAAATGGTAAAAAAAAGTTAATAAATTGTATTTTAATGATTCAAAAGTAACTAATTAAAGTTAAAAATTAAATCATGAAAAATTAACTTTGTAAGTTAATTTAAAAGTTATTAATTTTTAACTTTATTAATTAATTTCTAATTTTTTAATTAGTTGCTATTCAACCCTTATCATTAGAATATGATAGAATTTTTATATTTATCTTTATTGTTTTAATGAAATTTGTCGTGAATAATCTCTAAGCTCTTTATCGTAATCAATAATCAATCACTTATTTGTTGTTAATTCCCGATTCATTATTACGATTGACAACGATTGAACCATTTCCTATGACCTTCTATCAATATTTCTTTTAACAGGATTTATTCGCTACATTTTCTATTTTCTTCGCTTTCTTCCTCCAAAAATTGAACGAAATTTTCATTTCAAGTGCAGACCAGTGCAGACAAGGCGAACGGACAATCGAGAGAGTTACTCAAATAAGCAGCAACGTGATTGACCAGACGTCAGACTCGGTTTGGCGCCCGCCAATCACAGGCATCGTTGCTCGGCGGACTCAGTAGGCACTGCGCAGTCACTGCATCACACTGCGTACTGCGTTGCGACTCGAGATGGTACGCTCCGTGTTTCTCGCGTTTGTCTTCGAGTTTTACGTACTAAAAACGATCGCGAAAATCTTCCGCGTGCATCAAACCTTTGCTACAATGCAGGTATCGCCCGCAGTCGACTGGCAAATACCCAATTTCGCGAATATTCTGAACTCGCGAATCCTACTAAGCCTTGCTGCTCGTCTCGCTCCATCGTTCCATCGTCGAGGAATCCTGCGGCTGATGTGCAATCGTTGTCAGGTATGTCCGCACACGTTGTCAGACCCATACATGGTTATAATTGCGTATTATTTTGTCGTATTCGGGGGTTATATTCAGAGGTCATATTCAACAGCGTCTCATCGACGCTATCGTCAATCGTTATGTTCAAAATTGGTGAAAGTGTCTCATTGGTGCTTTTCTCGTCGCGGTCACATGACTCGTATTACTGCGCGATACGCAGTATTGCGCCGCCATTTGTAATGGCCTTATGTTTACGCGGGAATAACAACGGTCGAGTGATGCATGCTCAGCACAGTTCATTATGATTGATCAGAGACATTTGGTATACGATTGAACGTTTAAACAACAGTGTTTTGCGTAATTGTTGTACATACAAGATGTGCTTTGATCGAGTGTGCAGGTTATATGAGTCGTTTCGTACGGTGTCGATTACTCACGATGTAGAGGTTATGAATCGTGAAACTAAACGACCGATGCATATTTTGCTTTTGCGAATGTGCAAATGCGAACGAAATTTACGTTAAAGATCTTTGGCTGCGGATTTGATGCAGGTTTGATGATATATTCAATGATATATTTCATTTGCGAAAAATTTGAAAGTATATGAAAGCTGATTTAAATATTGTTTTTATGTATTAACTCTGTACACACGTTATTTTTCAATATCCTCTCTACATGTTGAACCACTTCTGAGTTAATTTTTACTATTTTTATAAAAGATTGCATTGTAGCAAAGATTATAAAAGATCTGCAATGATTTACATATACTTTCTAGAGATGTAATAAATAAATAAGTCAATGACACTTTAAATCTAGAAAGTATGTGTATATAATTTAGTTTTTGAAAAATTATAAACGTTATAACTAATTACAATGGTCTTCGTTTTTTAAATGAAATATTGTGACTTATCATGTATATGGATTAATACTCCATCTGCAATCTAATGGTGTATTCGATTTCCTGACTCGACTCAATTCCGAGTTGATGGTCTGTTCTTTATAGCTGCATCTTTTGCACTATTTATTTTTGTAGCTAACTAAAAAAAGAGTGGGAGTTGAGTCGAGTTAGAAAATTGAATATGCTGTAAATCTTTTTTGTACAACTTAAGTTTTTTTCTACTTCCAAAAAATCTGAAAGGAGTTACTTTTTAATATCTTTATTACGTTATCAAGTGTTTGTTTAATTCAAATGTTAGAACCTTTAATAAAAAATTCCTTTATTTTAGCGAAGAAAGAAATTTGAAAGTGAAATTTTATTTGTGTTGAAAAAGACTCAGATTGTAAATGGAGAATTAAGAAAGATTGTTAAATGATAAAAAGACTTTAATAAATAACAAATATAATTTATACAGTTCTTTGTATGTTTAGATAAATATGGAATGTATAATAAATTAATTTTATATTAAAGATATTTCTTATGAAGTTGCACTAAAATCCTTCAATTAATATAAGTTAAATTCTATTGACTAATAAATGTGAATTTTGGAAATTGTTACAGGTTGGGATCTTCACAAACTTACAAATTAGACTAATGCCTCAGGTTTTGTTATAAAAATATTTTAATATACAAATCCTGTATATTAAAACTTTTGAAAGCTTAAAAAAAAGCTTGATTATAGCACATCAGTGATTAAGTCAATGATCAAAGGGATACGATGGGAAAACAATTATATAATTCAGGTAAATTAATAATTCGATATTGTTTTATAATAATATTTTATGCTATATTTACTATACAGATTTGTTTTTAATAAAACCAAATATCTGTTTCTGTTGCAGGATATTGAAGCAAACTATCATTAGCATTTAAAAGCAGTCTCGAACAATGCTGTTTAAACAACAAGATAGTATTACAAACACATACAGTTGTTAGTTAGGAGGTACACAATTTGTATATTTAGTCATTTACTTTTAGACATATATTTCTGTAGATTAATGTTCTTATTATAATTGCTTGCAATTTGTGTTGTTACAGGCTGCGATACAGATAGAAAAATTTGAAAACAGAATCTTTGCAGTAAACTTTCTTTACATCTCGGAAATAACTTCACATAATCTCAGAATAAAGGTAAATTAAAAATTAAATTTTAACCTTACCATTACCAAGAATAAGTACATCTTACATTTATTTCTAATATTAAAAATTTTGTTTGAAAACTAAAGAATGTCAAAATATAATTCTAGTTTTTAAATAAAATATAACTTTATATACTAGAAGATTAGATTTTATAAATTTTATATATTAGAAGCATTCTTTTATTTCATTAATATTCAGATTCTTGTGAGATACATAGAACTATTAAAAATATTGAGAAAATATCTTGGTATTAAGGTTAAATATTTGTTGACTTATATTTTTATACATGTTTGATATATACAATTCTTCAAAATATTCTACTGTACTGTAATGATATAAGAGTTACAATATTCAATTTACCCATATTGACAATTCATAATATGAAGACACCTATAATAACTTAGTGTTTTCATGATAAAACAAAAAAGCTCTAAAAAGAAAAGAGACAACTTATATATTTAAAAAGTACTACATATTGGCATTTTTTTAGATTTAGTAAAACTTTTTGCTGAAAAACCACCATGCATTTTGTGGAATATTTGAAAGTCATGTATTATTTAAATTTTATATTTTGCTGAGGGTAGATATGGAATACTTTATCGCTGAAATAAAAGAATGGAATATAGAATCTATTTTTCAGTACATATAACTTACTACTATCTGGTTGATGTTCTTTGTGATAAGACTTTGATTTGCTATTAATTGGTAATTCACACTGATATCAGCCAATATACAAAAGAACACTAAGTGGCTTGGTGCACTGGCATTGAATAGCGAAGCATAGAGCGATGAAAATCGTTTTAACCATCTGCAGTATTGTCCACTAACAATAGCACTGCGTGACTTCTTCTATTAGCCTTCTACATTACTAAGTGCCTACTTCAGACCTGCATTTATTCCACCCCATTCATTCTGAAGTTCTTTAGTTATACCCGAGTAAACTGTCGAGTACGTATCGTTAATATTTGTTCAACATCACTTTAGTTATAATAATAAATTATTTTAGATAGATTTATTATATATGATAGATGCAACAATGAATGATTGATTAAAGAATATTATTAGCTAACTTTGGAAATGTTTTTGCTAAATAAAAAAAGTGAGTTTGAACTAGTTGTTATTAATTTTATATAAAAAGTATAGTATTTAAATTAAAATTAGAAGAAAAAATAATGAAATCGATATTAAATAATCACTAACTTTCGCAAATAACTCCTTTAGTTTGTTGATCTGTCGCTATTGGTATAATAAAGGCTTTGCGAAGTCTCGCGCCCATTTACACACAAGCAGTTAGCTTCAAGCTCTTAGCTTTGATAATGGAACAGCGCGACTCCTTTTATTAGCTCTCTGCGTTACCGAGTGGTGCTCAACGAATATTTGTCCATCCGGTGGGTGAGCGTCAACATATAACTTACACACGTTCCATTTAAACGTTCCGTTTATCATTGGAAAGTAAGAATGCTAAGAAGTTACTGAAGTGGTTGTGTTCTTTTCCGATTTTGTGTATCTTTTTGACAATAATAAATCTTTTCAAAACGGCTCCTCGTTTTGTTGAAATTAAAATACATGTTGTCCACTCGTTATTACACATAATATATTCAAATGTAAATGACTAATAGAAAATTATCAGTCGATTCATAATCAATAAAGTTATAGTGAAAGTTACATTGAAAATTATATTGAAATTACTCTTTTGAAATAGAAATTATTACATGTCTCGCAATTTTTCTATGATCAAATAAATCAGCGAATTTAAAATGAAATTAAAGTTAAAATTAAATCCAAATTAAATCGAAAACCACGTTTTATCATCTGTTTTATAACTTAATTAAGTCTTAACATAATGGCGATCTTATTTTCTTAATATTAAATATTTCTTTATGAAGATCTCATCAAATTTTTTGCTCAAAAAAACCATTGATCCTATGCGTATTCAGTAAAAAATCTGATTATAATTTTTTCCGATGGTAACCAATTTATATATTAATCGTTTATTAATCAGTGCTTCTGACGATTTCTTGTATTAATGCTATAACTGCAAGTTGATGTAGTTTCGAGATCGTTCTTTTTTATTTTTTTATTTTTTTTAATGGAAATTTTCGTCGGCCGCAAATGCAGGCTCGCGGAAAATTTCCCTCGTTACAGAGGTTACTCGTTATTCGTGTGTAAAATTTTCCGCTCTCGCTAGTCGGAACGGTCGTAATCTCGGATATTCGTAGTGCGGGAGCGCACCTCGCGCTGCGTGTTACATTATCGGAGACGGCGGATAATTAATTAGAGTGCCGGTGCAAACAGCAGGTTCGGCAGGAGGACGACGGAGTTACCCACCCCCGTTCGTCCGGGAACTCCGGCGTACCTTGCGCGTTCGTGGTGCTCGCTATGACGCAAATATAATCGACAGCATTTCCCACGAGAGCACGACGGTGCCGGTTGTGCATACGGACGCTCACCACGCGGGCCACGTCGACGTGGTTGGTGTTTCCTTGTTGGAAGCGTGGCTTCCGAGTTTGTCCGCGCATATTTGCACGGCTGGGATAGAGAGACAGCCAACGGTGGTATATACATTTAATCGCCTCGATAACCGATCGCCCGTGTTTGCCTGTCGCTGTTCGCTTTTGAGTCTGTCCAATTGGATTGACTTGCGAATGGCTCCGTTGTTCGTTATCCGTTAGTAAGGAGCTTCTAAAATCAGTCACCAACATTCACACGGCTTTATCACGCTTTTGCTTCATACAAACTATCATGTCCTATATATATATATATATATATATTCATACAAACTATCATGTCCTCTATATATATATATATATATAAAATTTATAATAAACACATAGCTCTTTATTAAAAATATTATAATTTTACATTATACAATTTTCTGTTCAGTCCTGTTCGAGTTCATCTATATCAGCTGTGTATTTATTACTATTTAACCTTAGTATGCTTTTTTTGAATTATACGTATATATCCCAAAAAATATTCTTTGCACAGAAAAAAATTCAATCAACTCAACAAATCATTGTTTCATATATAATCAAGAATATAAAATCTTGAAAAAATTTATAATACATTTATAAACGGACATAATTTGCTTACATGAAGAAACAAAACTTCATGTAAGAAAATTATGTCTGTTTAAGATTATAAATTTTTTCAAGAAGATTTTATGTTCTTGCTTATACATATAATGAAACAATGAATTGTTGAATTACTAATTTTTTTCTATATGGTGAGTTTGAAACTAATTATATAAATGTATTATCTTTTTTACAATTTTTTAACTTTTTGAATGAGATATGTTTATAGAATATTGTAAATTATAATTATTTATCAAAATAATTAGCGTTTTGATATTCCAAGAATTATTTTTCTTGTTTTAATCCTTATAGCTCTATAAATAGGCGATACGCCTTTCAAGGTATCTTACGTGCCAATCGATATAGAAATTAATACATGAAGTTTACTTTTGAGGTTTTCTTGCGGTTTTCTTGCGGTTTTCTCACGTGCACGTGTGTCTTACAATATTTTACGTAGGGCTGCATTTTGGCAATAACGAGAACAGTGGTGTTTTCATATCAATCTTGCGGTTTGACAGTTGTGAATCGTCTGAGTATAAAGAGGTTCTAACCAGAAACCTTAGAACAGGGAAAGAATACTCGGATAATCGTCACCTAATACCTGTAAATATATCCTTACACGTTGTTTCCCTGATGCTTGTGAAATATACTTGTTGTGATGGTAATAAATTTTGTTTCACGGTTTTTGATTGTGTCTATTCATTAATTTATAATTTGTTGTATATTTTAAATTACGAGGTCAAACATCTTCAAATATCGCCGGAAGTAAAAAATGAAGAGAATTGATTTTGAGTAGGGAGTAGAAAAACTTTTTTTTTTAGATTTGAAATAACTTTGTTTAAAGAAATATTTTTTTTAAAGAAATATAATTTTTTATTATATAGAACTCATTATATTATATTCCACAGATGGTACTGAAAGAATACATGTATATTTTAAAGCACTACATATTTTTTTTTGTTTTTACGACAAAATATTACAGACTTCAATGTATTGATCTCGAAATTTGAATTGGAACATTTATCTCATTCTTATTCTTATTTTGATAGCTTGCTGAACATTTCTCTGAATAAATTGTTCTTAGTTTTATTTGCAATATTACAGTGAACAATTAATGTGTTTTAAGTGATGAATAGGAGATGAAAAATTACCTATATCAATAATTTTTGTAATTTTCATTTGCAGATCTTCAAAAACTGGACCTGTTGGACAAATCTTTAAACACAACATATTTATTTTCTTTTTTGACAATAAACGTGTATTAATACTAACATAATTACGTCTAATCTATTTTATTTTTTCAGAAAGTGACAAAGAGATGTAAAATAATAATGTAACATTTATATAAATAAATGAGAAAAAAAATATTTTTCAGGATGAGAATATGTATTTCACAAATGTATTTTTCTCTTATTACGTATTATTACATGTGTTGTATATTATTTTGTTATACGTAAAAATATTTTGCTATAGTTTTGCTATAGTTGTTTTACAATGGCAAAATTAAACTATTTTACGGAAAAATGAATGTATCTATATAGAAGTTGGATAAATTAAATTTAAAATATTTAACAAATATTATACAAATATTACAGATACTGTTACATATTGATATATATAATTGCTTTAACTTTTTTATAATTTATTTCTGCATAATATTTTCTTAACATAAGCAGCATGGAGGTTGTCCGGAAAGTTTTATAAATTCAAAATTGTATTTTTTTTTTATTAGTAATCATTATTGCACACAGAATTTAATAATCGCGATTGATGGCAACATCGATTTTCAGTTTGACGCCTAGCCTTTAATATTCGTTAATCCAATCTCTGTGTCGAGAGAGCAGTCCATTTTCAGAGACAAGAAGCAGACCAATGTGCGGCTCCTAATTGCGTTAGAGTAATTACGTTATACACGTTTCAGGCAATAACACCCTACCGAACAATAATACTGTACAGATACCGGCGTTATTACGCGCCGGAACAATTACTAAATCGTAATGAGCGACGTATTTGCGAAGGGCCATTGTAATTAGCCTCCACGCTTCAGATTTAATTACACGGTTCGAATATCATAGCCGCGGAGAATGCCAATTGTTATGTATGCTAATGAAAAATTTGACATTTATGTGATCAATCGTGATAATTATACAATACTAATTAATTTAGTATACAATGCTTGATAAAAGTTATACTTTTTAAGAATCTCAAGTTTCATACACCAGTTTATGTCATGTTTTATATTTTGATATTGAGTCTTTCTTAATTGTTATATCAATTTTTATTTTACAACATGTAAAATATGTTATATAAAATGCATTTTATGACATCTCAATGAGAGATACTTTGACTAGCTTAGACTCAAATTTTCGTAAGCAAATTAATTTCTTGGCGTGCATATATTAATAAACTTTAATTTGAAATTTGATTCAATGAAATCCGATCTTTTGATTATGATCGTTTATGAACGATATGGATGTAACGTGATTACTTCCACGCCTCGTTTCGGTCATAACATTTTTCGCCTCGTAACATCCTGTCATGGATCACGGAGACAATAAAAAAAATAGAGCAATTGCTTTAATCTGTTGTATTTATATCGTACTAAATTTGGATTACCGCATCTGCGCCACACGACATTTTCACCCTCGTGTTCGCCGAGGGTTGACCGCTTGTCTAATAATACTGCGGCATGATAAAAAAGCCCTCGGTGGAAGTTAATTGCCGCGGTTTGCCGGTTGTCCTCCATCTGATGAATGGCATTATGACTTTACGCTCGTTTTAGTCCATCCTTCTTTCCTACCTTTTCTGTCTCGGATATGCGCAACTATATTGCGAGGCAAGAATATATCATTCGATCCTCGAGTGGACTATTAAAAGAATGTTAGAAATAAGAAAGACCATAGAGAGCGCACAGTTGTTATCTTTTAATTTTACTGATTTTCCACATAGTATAAATTTCAATTGCATATTAACGTAGTAGATGGAAGTTGGAAAATGACAATTCGAAAATTCAAGTTTGACTGTCGAATCCATACACAGTTTATGTAACATTTATATTTGAAATTATATTTTAAGATTATCACTAAATATGTTTAGTGTTTTATCTTTATATAGAAAAAATCGTGTTCTTTAAAAGATTTAATTCTACATAGGAAAAGTACATAGTGTGCTTATTTTCTTTTGAATGTGCCGCAGTTAATCTTTTTGCTATCGGATGCACCGAGCAGAATAGCTCTACCCATGTTCGACCGAATTTTTGCACAGTTGGCTCGATACACTGCAATGCGCGAGCCAGCGCTACTCCCAACTCCAAATCTGGAGGAAGGGTGGTAGGTTACTACCTCGCGAGTTCGCGTGGGAGGTCACGTTGGATCGGGGGTAGGTGAGGCGACCCACGACCTTCGACCAATCGCGAACCTTGCTTGGCATTGGCCTGCCAATAGGAGTCTGCTTGGCGTAACCCCGCGACGTGACCTTATGCGCGATTCTCTTCTTGTACTTTGCGCCGCGAAAACTACCCCCGTCACTTTCGTCCGCGAAATCACATCAGCCGAAGCTGATGGTAGCATCATTCGTATACTGATTCGTATATTCGTTGCTCATTGCTATATACAGAAATGGTTTTGAAATCGCAATAGGATATCATTGTACATATAGTATCGTGCGTTTGATTGTCACTTATTAAGGATTAATCGTATTTTAATTGACAATTCTGTTCACAGTAATACTATATGCACATTTGCTTAAAATAATTAACGATCGTGGTTTCAAATTTTTATGGTTTTTATTAGTAAATTAAAAACAAACCTATTAGTAACGATGAATTAATTAGCGCTGATTAAATGTGAATGTGAATGTGAATAGTAATTGCCTTCTTAATATATAGGTCTTTATTTCGAATTAAAATTCTTGTTTTTGGAAGTTATATTTAAAGTAAGGCTATGTTTAATCAATGTTCGTTGACGAAGAACTTAGTCTAAATGAACGTTGGCAGGCTGTAATAATGTTCACGCGGAGATGAAAGGATCGATTATACGAGACTCACGATTATTTACGTATTAACGAGCGCGTATTTATTTATACACACCAAAGGAAGTATTCGCTACCATCCCATTACCTCGTCTCTCAGTCAAGATAGAAGCATCGTTAATTTTGTCTGTTAAAGGCTGTAAGAAAGTTAGATTGTACTAGCAAAGTACAATCTAACATTCTTTGTACTAGCAGAGTATAACTTTGCGTCATACTAAATGAAAGGTTGTGACTTAATTTAATATCTAAGACAATAATTTTCATCAAGCCGTTTGAATTTTCCTCTGTGTAGCATAGTTTCAAAACTTTTAATCAATTGCTTTAGTTCACTCTAAGCTTACAGTAATCAATTCAGATTTTGTCTTTGCGGATGATTTCTTTTTAATTATTTTATTTTGTTCTTTGATGATTTTATGGTTTTGCTGTTCGCTCTTTAATTAGCCTACTGTATATCTAATCGTGTTCTAAGACGTCTTCGATTTCGACGTATATGTACCGTCGAGGGCGCGTGCTCGTGAATACCCGGGCGACCAGACCGCGTCATCCGGCCGTCAGAACAGAGCATCCGATAGCGTCGGTTATCGAGCGCGGGTGGCAAGGTAATTACTTCCTTGGGGTTGGAGACGTGCGCGCGCCCCACGGGGGTGGGGTCAGAGGTCACGCAGTCGGCTCCAACCGCCTCCGGACAGCCAATCAACGCTCTACGCTTCCTGTCTTCGGGGCGATACGTGCATGTGGGTATCAACGCGTGCGCGGCCGTGCCCGGACACACGCGTTGATACTCACGCGTAGATGCGACATGCCGCCAATTGCACGACTGGCCAACTAACTCCAGGTGCGGTAATCGCGACGACACATTAGCTAATACGTCGACCTGGACCTGGACTTCCCGTGGTAGTAGTTACTGACGAGCGCTACTCCCAACGCGGCTGCCATTAATATCTCCCTTGCGCACATAGATACGTATTGCTTATCACGACGATAAGGAAATGTTGCTTATCACGACGCGTTGCTTATCCAGATCTATTACGTTTATCAAACTTGGAATTTCTAATGAACCTCAAGATGTTTTTCTTTTGGAAAACTTGTAAAAAAATTATTCTGTGTAAAATCTATGTAAAAAAATGATTTTTTAGCTTTTTGAACGCGAATGACTTGGAGATTAAGTTTTAATTTTCAAGTTTAATTGAGAAATAAGGAATAGATAGAGTATAGAGTATAAGATTTATCATATTTCTCGTTAGAGATTTTTTGATAAAAATGATTTTTTCTGAAAGCAATATTGTTCCCAATCTTTTACTTTCTAGCTTGATTTGAATAACTATTCTTTCCAAATCCGTTTACATATTCCGTTTCATACTCCTTTAATTTGTTCATACTTCATCTTACCATCTTCTCTTTGTTCCGAGAGATCAATCGCTGATACGCTTAATTAAAAATTTGGAGCGTCAGGTGATCAAGGCATAAAATACAGCTCACGTTAATCGGGACCAAGAGAGCGACCTCCCCTCATTTCTCTCCTTTTGCTTAGCATCATTCTCGTATCGTCTTCTCTCTTTTCCGTTCAACGTGCTCGGTTCGCTCTATTCTTCCCGCGCCAACCATGGTTTCATTAGTCGTCTAATCTTTCTTGCAACCTTGGAAGGAGGATGGGAACTTAGGCTTCTCTCGCTTAGGTCCGAGCAAGATCTTCTTTCCCTCGACCATCGGGGGATCTGGTCGAGTGACTGATGAACTGGCCACTAATTACCTTCTCTGTGCCGTACAATACCAGCGTATTAATAACTCGCATTTATATGCCTGTGAAAAATGGACGTTCGCTTCCTTTCGCTCTCGTTCCTTCCTTCTCTCTTTATTCGATGATCAAAGCGTGCAAGCACCCATGCGATTGTGTGGACAGATAGATGCATACGCGTAGATACGAAAGCGCGAATGAAAGAGATAGCGTCCGACCGGATTGCACCACCAACCTGTTGTTTTGCAATGCTGTACTGTCATTTCGCGACTGTATAAATTCAAAATGAAGAATGGATAATGCTGCTATTAAATGCAACGAGATAGATTACTGACATAACTGGCTGAAGTAATATTTATCGTGAAAACATGTCTGAGATTAATAATTGAAATTTAATTTGATTGGAAATATCATTATAAAATCTTATAAGTTATAATGTACAAAGTTATAATGTACAAAGTGATAAGTTTATTAAAGAGATTTTTATTTTTACTGTCGATATGAAGAATAGATTATTTTTAAAATATTCCATGTCTGCATTATTTAATAAAAAATTTATATTACATAAACACAGTATTAACACAATTTTTTAATATCGTGTTTATACGCTTATTATGTACAAGTGCCATTGCACTTAATTTAACTTATCTCAAAATATATGCGTGGAAAAGATATTTCGAAATTATTCGTATTATTATCTTTCACTTTTGGATACGACGTATCTCATGTCTTGGACATTTCGCTTAAGACTCGATTTGCTCTACGCTTATTTATCATCACCGGATATTAAATGCTATGCTGTCAACTTGAAGCTAAGAGAACGCGTACATCGATCGATGACTGGGCGCGTTGAAGACTACATACGTGGGCCGGGACGACCTGCGCGAGTTATACGAACGATCGAAGAGAGGAAAAGGTCTTGACATTTCCTCTGCGCCTTGACAGAACTAAACCGAACCCTTCCTGACATTAGATAGACTCTTTTAGCCTTTTTCGACATTTATAGAGCAATAGACAACGAACAACCACCACGTATCCGTATTCTCAATAATAATTCACGAATGTCATTTTCGGAGTGAGGAAAACTACTATTATCGTGATACCGTTGGTGTTTTTGATGGTAAAATGTCTATCCATTTATAAAATAAAAAATTGTGAAACTTTTTTTCTTTAAACGATGTAACGTTAGGCCAGGCATCTAGATCAAAGCATTTTAAATTGCACATTGCACTGCAGGATAAAAGTGTCCTAGACAGTGATTTTTTTCAGTAGATGGTATTTTAAAGATCTGAGTACATGAAAGACATACTATGTATTATCTAATAGCATTTCTTTGAATGAAAATTATAATCTAGTAATATTTTCATCTAGTTTTTTATTTGTATATTACTGTATATTATGTTACAGTAATTTATTGTACGCATTTTATAAATTATGTTCATATAATTAAAAGTTACGATTTCGCGTTACAGCAATTTTTCATTATGAAAAGCATGTACATGAAAAAAATACAAAACTTAAAATTATTTTTTTTATTTTTATGTCAGTTTTGTCTGGATAATCTCGTCACTAAATTTTGATTTTTATTAAAAAGCGATATTATATTGTTTTTTTTAGTTCTTTTTTAATGATTCTATGAATAACGTAAACTGTAGATGCGATTATTTCTTCGAGTCAAGTCACGAAAAATTCCAAAGAGCGTTTTAATCAAATTGTGTCATGAGTAATGTGAAATCGATTTTTGCTTCATATAAAATTATGTTATTATCTTGCAATATGATTATAATATAATATTATAAACTGTAATATGATAATTTGAGAGAAGCAGCTTGAAATGTCAGGTCTTCTGTAGCTGCATTATATTCCTTTACATTACTGTATAATACATTTTTAGTAGAAAGTAAAAAATTAATATAAAATTAAAGAAACACAACAGAAATTCGAAATTAATTTACAAATAATATATATAACAGCGCGATTAACGTTTTGAGAAAAATTGAAAAGATTTAAAACGAAAATAAAAACAAAATTATGTTCTGCGAGAATGAAACATTTTCAACGATATTCACCCTAATACAATTTTGTTACACAATTTGATTTTAATAAATATTAAAATTTTTATTATCACTCCATTGTTGCAATGGGAAAATATTGTTTATGGTTGATACAAATTCGTGATTCGTAAACTGGACAACGCGTGTGCAATGTCTCGAGATTCGTTTCTAGGGTAATTCATAATTCAGTCGGTTTTTGCCCGAGCACTTTGGCAATATTAAACGCAGACGCGGAACCCCACAAGGGGCATCCACAAAGCCGCGGTAAGCTCAAAGCGTCCCTAACCACCATTCCACCCTTTACACACCCATTCCTCTCTTGTGTATGATAGTATGTACTCAGCAACGGTCTCATTTCACTGAGTTTACAACGGCGGTAATATAAAAAAAGATTTTTAAAAAATCATAACATGTGTGCCACATGATTTACATATATCGTCACATCATTATAATTCTGCTCGAAACAATTAAAAGAGAATAATGTAACTTACCATCTTATTCTATCGATTAATAATTAAAGCGATTATGTTCTTAAAGGTACCTTGTATCCTGCGTGCGGATTTTTCATATTTTATATGCACCTCGTGCAAAATTTATAAAGCGCAATCAGATTTGCAAAGGATTATTTTCTCTTTTCGTCGCGACAAACATAATGTAGAACTTTAGCTTCACGCAAAGCATTTTATTCGCTACCGGAATGGTCCAGCAGGCAGAAGTGCCTGTTAATGTTAACCTTTCGTGTACAAGTAAAATATAATTAGGCTTCGCAGTGACGCGAATCGCGGCTGCGATCTGGGAATATGCCTGCAAGGTTTCGCTCGCTCAGTCGCGCTGACGATTTATTCGCGCAATAACGTCACGTACTTTACGGACGTACGTAACGTTTACTGCATCTTCTATTCAGCGGATAAGTTACAGCTACCGTTACCATCGCGCGCGAGCGTTCGCAGTCGCCGCGCGAATATTCATCGCGGGCATTCACCGTGTACCTATCTACCGGCGTACACAACCGCCACTATTTTTTCCACGAGTAATATTTATCGACGCCCGACGGATTACGAGCGCGGCCCGACGCCGGCTACTAGATTCTGCGAGCAAGTTAATTCTTAGCTCGTAACATAAATATCTGGCCGCGTCTCGTTTCGTGACTGTAGGAATCTCGGAAATACTTGGCAAGCAATCTTTTTTTATAATACCTTTACGATGATTGTTAATTATTACACAATTTTCTGAAAAAAGTAAAATCCGAAATCCTGATTATGGCTCGATTTATCTATCGTATTAATATTTTATCTATCATCATTTTAAGATTATAATGATTTGCACTAATATTCAAAGCATATGAGAGTATCAAGTATTTTTTTATTTATAAAGAGGCAAGAGGCAAGAGAGGAACAAAAAAAATATAATTACATAATAAGAATTTATAGATGATTGAATCTTTTTGCGTAACTCGAGCATAACTGTTTTTTTCTTTTTATAATTTATTATGTCTTATTTCTATTTGAATTTCTAATAGTAGATAAATTCCATCATTTCTGTATATAATGTGATATAATACGTTATAACAAATTCTAAAGCATATACGTATATAGTATATATGTAATGAGAACTTTTATCATTTTTATTTATAACGTTAATTAAATCGGTAAACGTATAAATAATCTTTGGTTATTTCGTAGTAACTCTGTTGTCGATTTATACATTTTTTTGAATTTATTTGGTAGAAGATACATATTTGTGCCATTGATTGAAAAATCTTAAATAAATGATGGCGAGAGCAGATCAATGGTTTGGCTTGTATGGTTAAAAGAGTACACGGCTCGCGCGATCTACGTTTTCATGCACGTGATATCAAGCGTACTTACTCCCGAAGTCTGCGAAGGTGACTCCGGTCAGAATCCCGGCCTCCACCTTCAAGATGGGGGGTTGCAATCGATACCCTTCGACCAATACCCTGTGTCAGTATCGATTGCGTGCGACAGTCTATTCACTTTTATTCGCTTTTGATATTTAGACTTTAGACATTTCGAGAATTGCAATTAAATTTGCGAATATATTAAATTAAAATTGCACAACATGTAATAACTCAGATAAAATTACATTTATTTAGATATACAAGACATGAATTTTCGTTGGAATGATTTAAGCCACTTGTTCCTTGCTGCGTGCCCTTTGCAATCATGACATGCGATGGGGTCGATTGTAATCTTCCGCGAAGTTCGCCAAAGTTCCACCGCAAACGTGCACATGTGTACACGTATACTTACAATCGTGCCAGTATTGCACCTGGCGATGCGCGGAATTGAAACGACACGATAATCTAAAGGCCGGAAACGATAGTTCGCGACGACTTTCGTGACGACCACCTGGATCTAAGTCTCGTAATGCTCCGGATATTAAGCATGGCGAACAAAACGGACGGAAGTAATTACTGCTTTTAAAACTCACCCCGGAAGCGACGAAACAAGAGGGTGGGAACACGAGACGCTTCCTGATTTCGTACTGTGATTCGGTTAAATCATTGCGCGTGAAAAGTCGCATACGTGTCGCAATCGATCGTGACGGTTACCTATTTGTCACATTATTTAGACAGAGATAGAGAATTTAAATCATTTTGATGATTTTTTGAACGTCATGCATATCGATTTATTAAATAGAAATTTTTTAGTGATATGAAAAAATAATATTTTCTATCATTTGTATCATGCAAATTAGAATATGAAATTATTTCTCTTATACTTTTTGTTATACTATATATATTAATATTTTTTTTTTTATTATTATTACACTTACACAATTATTTTTTAAAATTGTTTGTGAGCCATATGAGCAAGAAAGGAGTTTTTATCTAAATGTACTGAAAAGGAAAGAAAATGAAATTTTATATTTTATCTCATATTGATAAAGTTTAGAATTTAAGCTTTCCTTTATTATAATTTGAGATTAATATAAGCGGTACTACTGGTAAACACGATTTATATAACTGCTGATTTATTTGTGAATTAAGAATGTGCTTATGAATTTTAATCTCGTACCAAAAAAAATCTAATTTCGAGACATAATACGCACGACAACGAATGCCGGTGAGAATATGCGGCCGCAAGAGAAACAGGCTTAACGGTTTCCGTGAAGAACTCTTCAATTAAGAAGATCCCCGGCATTATCGCGACCATAGCAGCTACGTGCGCCTCGAGGAACTCTCGGTTGTGGTTAAGGCCGTGGTCGTGCTAGTGCCTTCTGTACGTCGCCGCGTCGCGTCGGTGTGGCAGCGTACACAAGAAGAGCCGCAGAAATCTCCGCGCCAATAACTTTTTATCGCGAGCGACTCTTGCGCAAGAAATATGAATTGTTAATAGAAGGTAAAAGCAATTTTATGTACTCTACATAAAGGCGTGTCGATATATTCTAAGGAGCGGCTTTCTCCGCTATACGTCGCCGACGCCCCGCTATGTAAATCGCGCCGGAGAGAACCACCCCTGCCACTACCACCCCGCATACATTAGTTTTTATCTGTTTTACTTTTTTATTTGAAGATAATTTTCATAAAATGCTTCTTACCCGCTCGAGCTCCTCTTCCGCCGCCCTCTCGAACTTCCTTTCCCTTAGCGGGACTCACTGAAATCTGATTCTATTTGATAACTCCGTCACTTTGCCGAGCCTGCGATTTTCTCTTCCTTTCGCTACTTCTTTCACGAATATTTGAATTCTTATCCGTGGTCAACTGCAGGACTATCAGAAAGAGATTTTATTTTCTCGGAAGAGAAAATGTATTAATTTAAAGTTATTGAGATGTCATTCAAAAATTTTTATTTCTCTTTTTAAATAATAATAATCTACTTAATGTGAATCACTTTAAATATAAACTTGTGCAATTTTATGATAAATATATACGAGTAAATATATACAGAATGCAATTGAGACTCGAAGTCGAATTTACGATTTATGGGCTTCACTCTTGTTGAGCATAAATTAACCGTTAGTAATCTGAAACTATAACCCATCAAGCGCGATGTTATCAAGCGCGATGTTTCAATTTCTGATAGTTACAAGACCACATACTCAAAAGTTAGTAAGTTTGCGTACCAACTCCGCGAAACTATCCTGTATAATATATTCGTATCTAGCACGGGTCGTGCGAGATCCAACGCTATGAAAGTACAAAGTTCGAAAATTAACTTTTGCTAATTGAGTTTAAATCGGAATAATTGAATCAACAAAAGCTATTTGCCTCTTACGTGTGACATGATAAGGAAAAAATATTAGATACAATCAAGTCTTTAGTTTGAGAATCGAAATTATATGAGCGAGCTATTCTTTTCTATTAATTTTCTATTAATTTTTTTACTTTTGATACTTTACAAAATTTTCATCATTTCTTTTAGGAAATTGTAACGAATAGAGAAATTGGAATAAATTTTTGTTATGGAACATTTGACACCGAATTCTTTTCAAATTTGTGTGTCTGTCATTGATATCAGATAAACATTTCTTTGCGGCATATCTCGTGCATATTTCTTTACGCGTTCATCCATTCGGATCTATTTGTGTCGCGTCCGATCGTTCAGGGTGACGCATTGGGATGATCGTGGCCGCGGAAGCCAACCTCCTCGAGGTCGCGTGGTATATTGCGAGGCCAATGAAAAATTTAATAGAACCCGCCGGATGATCGATGTAAGATAGTCGGTGGAGAATAGCGAAGATTATAAGGGGAGGTTGGGCCACTGCCGCGGCGAACAACCGCTATTCCGAGATGAGTGATCGACCCCCGGAGACATGGAGTCTGATCTCGTCGTCGCACCACCCTATATACCGGAGACTCGTCACTCGCCTTATCTCTCGACGGGCCTGTCGCCCGATATAACGGAACGTCGAGTCCTTACGTTAAGCCGTTATAGGATGACGTGCCTGAAGAGTGACCACGTCGGCGTCGTAGTCCGTGTCGCGATTACACGACTTTGGCGTGGTGTCGATTACATGATTGCGTTACTGCATGTTAGACAGACTGTGCTTGCGGAAATCACGATTTTAACTTAATTATAGATAATTTAATCAAATTAAAAGGTCCACTTTTTTAAATTAAAACGTATGATATTAGATTTTTAAATATTATACGAATATGATTCATAATAACGGAATTTTAATAAAAATAATTGAGTCTCTATTTATAGTTGCATTTCCATTGAAGAAGTCAGTTAAATTTTTGAAATACACAGCTTACTTTTGAATCAATCTTGCACTGTGCTTTAAATTTTTCGATTAAATAAGACGTTTATTGTTATATTGTAAGGGTTATTTAAAAAGTTTTACGAATATGAATATATGACTGAAAAAAAAAAGAATTATTTGAATGATTTTGTTGCGCAAATAATTTTTCTTTCCAGTATTATGTGTATATTCATTTACAAAACTTTTCAAGCACTTTTCATAATTAAGTAATCTATTGTTATTAAGTAGTCTATTGTTATTTTCAGAGATCGAGGACACACGACATATACCGCAAGGAAGCCTTGGAGCCATTGGATGATAAAGGATAAACTACGAGTGAGTAAATTATTCTTTATTTTAGCATTTATTTGCAGAATCAATTTTTGCTTCAGCAATACGGAGTATACAAAAATTTTGTCCCAAATCCATAATTAATTAAAAATACTGAAAGGTTTTAACACTAAATTTTATCATCCAAGCATTAATTAGATAATATTTTAATATTGCACATTGTAATACGTAAATAATAATTGTTTCTTTTGTTGCTTTCTCATAAAGAAGTTGAATTTGTTCTGTTTTATGAAAAAAATGTCTCGCGAAGTTAAGTACCTAGTGTACGTAGAATATATGTAGACACCGACACGTTATCTTCTCGCGTGGAGGGAGTTTGACAAGCTGAAGGTTTTCAACTCGTTCTGTCATCTGCGATGATTACGTACGCATGGCAAGGCGCGCGCGCGCGAGCGTACGTGTATACGCGGATTCGTTTGAGGGGTTCCACCGTCGAAGAATCGCGCTGTCGTTGGTAAATTCACCTCTCGCGCCAAAGGGAATAGCGCCCGGCTATGTCGACCACGCGAAACCGTCGGGATTTCGGTGGAAATGCTGCGCGACGCGGTGTCTTTCGCGCGCGAGGATACCCTTCCAGCTCGCTCTCTGTAGCGCCCCTCAAAAGAATCACTGGCGTGTGCGGCTTTCCGGCTCGGTCCCGAAGTTAACTTTATTAAACCACGCGACCGCGCGTAAGCCGGAATTATGAAATAATCACCAGCGTTGTTATTATTATCGTGGTTCGCCGTTTAAGAGGGCTTGCGAAATTATTTATGCATCGTCGACTCACGCACGCATTCCTGCATGCATTCGAGCGATTGCATACGCGAACTTATAAAAACGCACTCGGAGAATCGATTGATCGTTGCCATTTTATCAAAGAATCGAGATAAGGTTCTTATTCTCTTATAAACTTTATATTTAAGATTATAAGTTAGATAATAAATACTAATTAATTAGTTAATTTTTTTTAATTTTTGCTGTGATATATAAAAATATTAATAAATTTTTATTTTGTTATTTAATATACGCAATATATATGTCTATTAAATAGTTTTTTTTTTATATTAAATGTAAAAAACATGATATCTATTGAGATGAAAATTTACGGAAGAAATCATGTGATTTAATGATAATAATATTTCTTTATTTATATTATATTTTCGCTATAATGTTTTATCAACGAATGAGTTTCCTACTTGTTATTTGAAAGCCTTTCGCTGTAAACACGTTAATGGCAAACCTTTGAGAAATCCGATTCCACGAGTCAAATACATTGTCGCTTCTCGTTCGATCAGTTTCTTCACATGCACGATCATATCGAGTATTCAAAGAGGAAAAGAAGAAAATGAAAGTCAAAGAGATTCGAACGCACATAGTGCGTTGATAGCCCTGTTCTAACCGGTGCTTGTAGAGCCAGCCACCACGACCGTTAATCTCGTTTCCCGCGAAGAGTATCGAAAGAAAGAAAGAGAAAAAGAGAGGTAGAGAAAGAGGTAGTTTCGGATTCGAGTTAGGGGTAGACCGCACAAGAATCGCGGCGGTAGCTTAGGTATCAGAATGTTCGCGGTTGGTCACCCTCGAGACTGGAATCAGAGACCAGGAGAGTGATCTGGAGCAAGCGGGGGTGGCGAAAGTGTCTGCACGTGTACGTATGTGTACGTGAGGCAATCGTGTATGAGAGGACGAGCAAGACAGGTTTACGTGACGAGAGAAAGCGAGAGAAAGAATGACGATCAGGGAAGGGATGAAAAGTAGGGGTGGAAAGAAGAGAAAGAGAGAGAGAGATACATGGAAAAGACGAGAGGGAGGAAGAGCGAAAAAGAGTGAGAGAGGACCGGGGGGGAGCGAATGTGGCGCGAGATTTACCCTAAAGCCCCGGGCAACCGCAACCCCCGAGCGATTTCGATTATCGATAGCACTCGTTTTAAAACACCCAGTGTCGATTTGCCGCTCGTCCCGCTGGTACGCTGGGTGGTTGGTGGTCGCCCACCCCCGCGCACGCGTTCCGGACCCTCCTGTGTGCTGTGCGGTTCTTTTTATTCCCCGCTCGTTGACGGACGCGACGATTGTCACGTTGGGAATTTGTGGTCCCTGCAGATGCCATTCGAGATTCGTCCGATTGGATGGGCAACTGTAGACACCTGCCATGCTTCTTTCGCGACGTTCACCTCGACGTGCGGCCGCTTGATTATTCGGCCGATAATATTCTACATGGCGAGATAAATCGCGCCAGCAAAGTTACGCGATTTTCGAAAATTGCGCTTCATGAGAGGGAAAGACTTCTTATTATATCAATATATTGTAATAAAAGTTTATTTGTATATTAAAATGTTATATGTTTTTTAAGTTTATTGATTCCTAGAAATATAGATCTCTTTCGCTTATGTTCTCGATTATACTATATGATTAGAATGAAGACGGTGAAATATGAGAATTTTGAAGCAAATGTAGTGAGAATTATATTTAATATTACTTCTCATATTTTAATTGCCTTAGTAATATATCGTGATAACGTTGACTAAAATAATCTTGTTATCAAAAATCTTGTTAGCAAAATTTTACATTTACATTAAATTTAGTAAAACTGCATTTAGTTTGACGAAATAAATCTGATTAGGATGAATTCGTTGGAAATTGCTCATTAGCAGGAACTTCGCGGAGCAACCGTATCGTTTCTCATGCGTGAACTCTTCGCATGTGCCTTTACATATGTTAGTCGAATCTCGACCCCCTCGTGTCGAATGAACGCTAGTCCACCCTCTGGCAATCAGGCTAGCGAAGTCAGGTAACCGGCATAATCACGCATCGTGATTTTTGGCCATCTGCTGGACGAGTTACATCGTGATTTTACACCTGCTCGTCGCCCAATTCAAAAACGGTTCGCTCTATTGTTGCGCGAACGAATGTCGAACGAATGTTTCCGGAAATACCGGGCAAAGAGTTATCCTCGATCGTTCGTCGGTCCTTTTGTTTCCCGCCGATGCACTCGCTCCGATGTCGATCGCGTGGGAACGCTAATGAAGAAGTTATCGTACGAAATGCGTCACGCTCGAAATTAGGGAGACCGTTGTCCCCGCGTTGCGACTGCACAATGCACACGCAGTCACCCCATATGCATTAATGCGTTCGAATTGCTAGTATGATATTGTACGATCGGTGCGCGTAATAAAAGAACAAAAAAAATTATCGTTTGATCGCGTACGTTATCGCGAATCGAGATATTCTATGAAGCAGAATTTCATTTACAGAAATAAATTCGAAATTCGCGTATGGTAAAATAGAAATTTAATTCTTATTTGCGAATTCGCCACTTTATATGTATGTAAGAATTATTATATTAAAATTATTAAATTTTTGGATCATATTAAGGTGCAATCATTCTTTCTTATCAAACGATACGAAACGAACGAGATGTAACTTTTATAATAGACCTTATGCAAGAATAAATTAGTTTTCATGTTATTATTATAAAAATTAAAGAATTGTAATTCTTTTGTACATCAACAAGTATTCGTGAAAGTATCGTTGTGTAATTATTTCAAAGTATGACTTGCTTATCAAAATAACTGTGTTAGCGTTCGATCGGATTCGATAATGTCATACTAGCGGTGAAAGTGACTTCTACTTCTTCGTGCATGCCAGCTTTGAGCGTTATTTGTCGAAGTATTTTTTTTTTATTTTCTCCCTACGATGGAACTTTCTTCCTACGATCGCGCGATGACAAACGACGCGGGGACGTACGAAAGTCCATGGGTTGGGAGACACAGGGGCAACTTTCGTCCATCGTAAGTTGAAATTTCAGCGGCCGGAAATTCCGCGGCATTATTCGTCTCAGGGATCTCGGTGCTGCTCCGGCATTGTGCGTCGCGGGAGGAAATGATGCAGGTTAAATGTACCGAGCGGTAGATAATAAACAACAATAATACACACTCGAGATAAATAACGCGCGACAGATATCGCGCGCAGAAAACATAAAATATTTGTCCCCGGGAGTCGCGCCAGGTCATCCGTCATTCCTAGCTCTGGTGAAATCGATAAAGCCGCTAAAGGATATTTATCGCGCTGAGAACGCGCTGTAAAGCTTTTCCCCTTTAGTTTTGTAGCTCGAGACAAAAGTACTTGGGTCCACGGCATGTCTATCATGCGAAATTTTGATTATCGATTATCATAATAATTTTTTTTTAACTGATTTTGTTATTATTTTTTATATTTAACGTACAGTTTGTTTCAATATCCTTACAATAGTCGCTATCTTATAATTAATTTGAATATCTATAAAAAATAAGTCTGATTGTAACACTAATGATATACGTACGAATGTGACATATGTCTCATTATTTATTCATCACGCTTATTGATATCGTATACAAACATGAGATGCATAAAAGATGCATTGGCATCAGAAATATGACTTGATAATAACTTTGGTTCTTTAAAGATAATATCAAGACGTTCCTTTGTCCATTTAATTTACAATTACAGATGTTTTGCAGTAATATGTCATTTCTTTACGCAATTTATTTTCGCTTAATGCGCGAAACTCGGATACATTCTTATCAGGTTAATGTTATGCGACACGCAAGAATAATCTGCGAAAGCGAACGATCAAATAAGTACTGGCAGTTTGCCATTCGCTGTCACACAGCTGTAAAAATCTCTCTAAAAGTCTTTTAAAATTTTTTCTAATGATATATAGCATATGCGCTTTCGTGACCTTTTTATGTAATAGGCAAAGCAATCCGAGCAGTTAGTTGGCCAAGGAAAAGCGTAGATAACTCCCAGAGTAGAACCGATCGTCGTGAAAAATGACATATAACAGTATAATTACATGAATATTAATGCTCTCGCGCGATTGAAACTGCTGGAGTGTGATTTCTTGATTTTACCGTATGTCTTGACCGGGTAAACTCTCTCGATGCCGCAACATCGACCTGAGAGCGTGCAGTTTCATCAATAGATATTTATCAAATGATAACTATACGTGATTGATGAATTGCGCGTATTTATTTGACGTAACTCTAAGATATGCCTCCGAAATAATGAAGAGACAGATATATGATAACGTTAGTAGACATGTACAGCTATTTTCAAAATTTAATTATTTAATTGCCGTAATATCTTTCTTTTATCGAAATAAAGTTAAATGCGTTAGTGAAAAGTTAACAAAGAAATTATTATTTGAAGAAGTATTTTAATAGATTAGACATATTACAGACACATGTGCTCTAGCTTTTTCCACAACGAAAACTTTCATTTTATCCTCTCTTAGTTTTTGTTAATTACTTGGAATTTTTTAGAACCGTTGTCGTTTGCAATACTCGCGGCAGACTCGAACGAAAAAGATGATAGGAACGACTTTCACCGCGATGAAAGTGTGCGTGCGCGCGCGCGATTGTGGACGTGCGTGAATGTTGGGGTTCAATTTGTCGCGGTGTAAGCAAATAACGTTCTCCGGAGTTTGCTCGGAGTAGAGCCAACGACGCGACGTCCTTTAATTTAAAGTCCTCCTTCGATATCGGGCGACGTGAGCTACCTATACCCCGACTTCGGTTACCGCCGCTGTCGGTATCATCGTCGAAGCGTGCTTCATTTTCAACCACCTCGTCGTACTTGCGCGCAGCCTGCGCAAACAGAAGGGGTGGCCTCGTGCAAACAGTTATTGTTTGGCACAGGCGCTTATGCACACCAGTATCGACGCAGAGATCTCAATTAGTACGGCACTCACTTAACGCGATCAACCGTCGACGGTGCAACTTCGGTGTGCGGCATTCAATTAATTGAGCACTCGTTCTTCCGCGGCTTAGAAAGATCGCCCTCTCGACGGCATTTCTTGCCTTCTTTCTTTGACTTTCCTCCAGCAAGACTGACAAGTGGTTCTTAACTTTAAAATGTACAAACGATTACCATGTGCACTATGTCTCTGTGTACACAGTTAGAATAAGACGAGGAAGAAATTTTATACTCAACAATTTTTTTAAAAGAAATGTGATATTTTCAAAATTTAGAAATACACACATATATGTCGTGGAAAAAGATTCTTTTTATGTTTAAGTAAATATATTTAGTTTACCCTATCATTTCCTTGATTTAAATAAATATTAGCTAATATAAAATTATTTTTAAACTTGGAAAATATTTTTTTCAATCAAGGAAATGTTTAAATAAATGTACTTGAACATAAAAAATTTTTTAATGTAAAAATTAATATCTTTATATTTGGGTTAGATACTGCCAATCGTTATCGTATGTGTATTCTTTATAATTTAGAAATATCTAAAATTAAATCTACCATATTTCATTGTCTTCAAATATATTGTTAAATATATGTAGTATATTATAGTTATATAATTTAGGAGTATTATTTAGAATTATAGTCTCTCTTTCTCTATTTTTTTTCAAATTCTACCTGTGCACTTGCAGACAAATGTAAATCTTGGATGAACAGAGCAGATTTATTAAAAAAAGATTCAAATCAAAGTTAAAGTTTTTGCTATATTAAATATATTTGTTTGTTCATTAATTCTTGAGTTAATTAATGTTTAATTAAATAAAAATTCGTTGAGACTTTTAAAAATTTAACACATACACGTTAGACCGCAATGATCGAAATATTTCTTTCTATTCGGCCTCCGATGCTTCCTCGTAGATTAAGATTGTTCCGGGTTGGCAGCCGTTTAAAAAACTGCCGGGGCGATGTCTCCCGATATCAATAGCGGGAAAATCTTGCCCATAAACAAGAAGGCTTAAGCGCGGAATCCTCGAAATGACCAAAGGCTGTTCTCACAAAGGGAAGCAGTGACTGCTCGAGAGACTCGCGCGCGGGGTTGGCTTGTGAAATTCTGGTTGCCCTCGGATGGGGTAAGATTACGCGTGTATGCGAGGATGAGGGAGAAAGAGAGAGAAAGAGAAAAAGAGAATCTTACATTCAAAATAGCTGGGATAAGGCTGAGCTTTCGGATTTGGCAGTCGCGATGGCGGGGACGTACGAGCGGTCGCGAAAGTCTACGTCGGGGGGAGAGAGAGAGGATCAGGAAGGTGGGGTACAGGTTGTAACATGCAAATTTGAACCTTAAAGGTTTTATGTCGGCGATATCTCGGAATCATCTTCCCTTCTCCCTCACGTCGGCGGCACGAGGGAAGATTTCGCCCCGATCTTATCTAGGACAAAATTGTCTCACGCGTTGAAAAGAAATAGACATTCTCTCATTGTCTTCCTCTAGGATGCGAAGACATTGCGAATGGTATCGCGTTGGCCTTTCATCACGCATCGTCTCCGAATCGATAGCGATTTGTGGTCAACGATTTTCTAATGATACATTGGAAAATCTACGATGAGGTCTTGTTCTTTTTGAATTGATATAATGGGTTAAATTTTTCAATGTGTCGCTCATTCATGAATAATATTCTTTGCACCTTTTTTGACTGAATACTTCTATCGCTTATAATCATTGCAATGAGGTAATTGTGGTGCGATGAATCATTGATATTGGAAATTTCGTACAGCGCTTATGTATTCGCAATTTTACGTCTTTTTTTTCTGACTAATTATTATGTTTTTCCAATGACCGTTTTTGGATCGGATGATAATCTTGCCGTAAAAAATTTATTATGCGTGCAGAACGAAACGCGAATGGCTTATACAGCGTGTCGCGCACAACGCAATCAGATACAAAATTGCAAACGATTTTAATACGGCGCCTCCATAATTCACGGGTACAGTCGAGTCGCGTATTTTTATTGCGCATGCGGCGATCGAGATTGTTATCTAAATTGAATCGGATACCGGAGTTCTGGCGTGCCGCTTCTATAAACACGGGCGTAAACCAGACACGCCGCGATTTTTTTAAGCTGCTTTCTATGAAAATCACTGAAAACTCGCGATATAATGATCGAAATTGCTAACGTAAATAACTGTTTACGCAACCGCTTGCAAGCGTCAGAATAAAAATACTTTGAAAAATTTCTATACTTTCTCTCTTGTAAATAGATTGGTTATACAAACATACAAACTATCTTCTCATATTATTCTCGTATCATTCTTCAAATTTCTTTTCTTCTCTTATTTACTTTCTTTTCTATTTTTCTGCTAATTGTAATTTATCAAAAATTACTATAATTATCATTCTACCCAATGCATTTTTAAATAGTCGTGATTTCTTTCATACGCAAAGAGGAGAAAAATAGGATGCTTCATGTACGATGCGTCAAGTCTCTCGCATTGTGATTACGCTTAGGCACATTTGGCACTTTCGAAGTTATACGAGTTGCAGATCAATCATGCAGATATTAATATCGCGGACCACATTGGCCGCGCATTCGGTAGTCATGGTGCATTCCGGCCATTCATCATAGCGCCGTAGTAGGTTACGGCACACCGAGGGCGTGTGATTAGAATCAGTTACCCTTTACTTGCGCGCGCGTTGCCGCTGTCCCCGTGGTGGCAGCGGGTAACCCTTGATATCCCGGGCAAGGATATCCCCTCGGGTACCATCTGCCAAGAGCCGCTCCTTCTATCTCTATAGTGTCGCCCGCTCCGATGGGAGAGGCTGTACGCTACGCGGTGGTCCTCTCTCGAAAAATTAATAAGCCACAATCTCTCATAGCTGCGTCATTAAGGCTGGCTTGACTTTTCGCTCGGGTACTGCTTGATGGTCGTATGATTACAGCGAGTTCTTGAATCAATCATTGCGAAGTGACATTACTTTTATTATTTGTGTAATTACTTTACGTTACAATAGTATCATAATATTACTAAAATCTACTAGATATGTTGAAAAATTTTGAGAGTTTACACAATAACTTTTATACTTTTTTAATTATGAATCAGCCAATTATTTGAATTTTCAGATTTTAGTTTTTATTATACCTAGTAAACAAGTTTCGTTTTGTTTTAGTGCTAATTTAATGGAAATTTATTATAATGTAGATATAATCTAGACATTTTGTGCAAGTGGAATAGCAGATTAAACAGATAAAAATTATTTACAACAGTTTTTTAATCTATTAAATAAAAAAAGAAATGGAAAGGATTACTAAATTTTAAAGAGGTGGTAGACCGTGCCTTTATTAGGCCAGGCAAGAGATAAAAAGTCCATCGCTTTAAAAGTATCTTAATTCACTTTAATAACGGAAGTGATAATGGTATATAATATACTATCTCGGCACTTGTAGGTCGTGATCGGCGCTGATAACGTCACTTACGTTACTCCAATTACGTGCTCCCGTATAATGACTTACACACGATACGCTCTTGTGGGAGAATGTGAAGCACGGTCCGAAATTACGTGAACTTCGGCGACGCGTACTCGCGCACAATTTACAGCAACCCTCCAAGTTATATTACGTGGCCATTTTGGTCACGACGTCGTAAAATCTATTATTTAAGCGGCTACCGAGCCGGGGCCAAGAAGATTGCATCTAAAAGCGGTAGTACGGACGAAGTACGCCTGCGTCTGTATATATGCGTTCACATTTACTTTGTGCGCCGATGTATGAAGTAAAAAAAAGAAAGAAAAAAGGAAAATGGCAGTGAAAGGCGGACGGACTGCTGAAAATTTGTGACAACTTTTCATTGCCCTTGCGGAATAGTAGTGCTTGCGTTGACGAAGTTTCCCGTAAAATTTGAAAAAAAAATTGCATTAATCTCCTTTGCTCCATGGGCGATACACTTAATATGCATATCTCTGAGAAAAAGGATATATTCTTACATAAAGAATAATATATAAAAAAGTAGAACAATTTTTTTCATTTATACTAGAGATAATTACCTCTTCGATAAGTTTTTAAATAAGCATAACAGAGATAATCGAAATTGATTATTAAATAATGTTTATTGTAACCGAAATAAAAATAAAAAAATATATACGAGGGAAATATTCGTAATAATTATTGAAGCGAACAATTGTGCCAGTCTGATGACGTAGTTTGATTTGTGGGTGAAAGGGCACGATGGAGGAGTGTATTGTCTCCCTCTTGTACGCATCCGATACGTCACTTTACAGAAAACAGTCTTTTGTTCCTTATTTATTGCGACATGAATAAAACACGGAGGAGGAGCGGCGGCCAGCGGCGGTATTAAATGCGGTATAATTTTCAAATTTTGGGAAATAAATAACGGGTAAACGATACGCAGACACGCGTGGGGCGTTTCGCCCTCTTTGCTCTGCCTCCGATCTCTCCCCTTCTCCTCGTCTCCCCTGAGCATACATAAATCGTCGAGTACACGTGGGTTTAGATTCCGCGAGGAGCGATGAGAGGGAGACCAACTCCTTTAAAAAAAAGTATTGGATCATAGTCACGCGTATCTCATACGTTATCCAAGCGATATAGAAAGCTATCACGGATTTGAAGCAATAGTTAATTTTAAACGAATAAAAATAAGGCTTTCATGTAGAATTTCTAAATATGAATAAGCAATTTTAAAATATGCAATCAGTCCAGTTTAGCTAAAATAAAAGATTTTAATAGTTTCGCATGGGTGACATTCAGTCATTTGGGCTTAACAATCTCACGACTCAACGTACTGTGAACATATATCAATATATTATATCAATATATATTATATCAATACATATATGCGCTTTTCAGTATAATAACATATCTTTATTAATCTCAAAATAATTGAAGAAATATAAGATAAATGTAAGACATTCTTACAAAAAAAAAAAACGAGAATTAGAATAAGAGTTATACATGTGACTAAATTTCTTCAATTAAAACTATTCTACTCGGTTTAAGTATTCTAATCAGACTTAAGAAAGAAGATAACGTGCAGGTTTTGAAACGGCGATTTGGTTATGCGCAAGCAAAACGACGCTCATATCGTCACACGATTTCTCACCGCGTTTCTTTAATTGCTGGCATTAATCACGCATAAGTACCGAGCATCTTGCAACGGTGCTAATGTTTGCCCGGCAAGCGTTTTCTCGTGCGATTTTGGTCTAACCCTTTGACGCCAAGGGCGCGAGGGCGATGGGAAACGGGCCCGCGGACGAGTCGTCGCGTCGCGCGATTTCCATGGCTACGCCACTGGGAATTAACCCCGAGGAGCAGTAACCGCCATCCGCGGCCGCAATTAGTACGATACTGCATGGAGTGGTTACGGAGGGTCCTGCCAAACCCCGTTTTGATCGTCGCGGCTAACGAACGGTTAACCGTCCTTAAGTGGCGCCCGAGCGACGCATACACTACTATCGAAATTGCGCTAATCTATGCTAATATCGATCGGCAACTATTGATAATGACGTGGCTATAACGCGGTTTTCTCGCGAGAAGTCTCGTCTGCAATTTGCTTGTGTAACACCAATTTCGAACGTAATAATGCAATCTCATAATTTTGGTCTACCGTGTCGACGGATGTCATAAAAGGTGCACTTATCGCGGTCAACGTAGCTTGAAAAAATTCTGCAGATGTTTCATTGAATTTTTTATTTCATCACTTATATTTATATGTACACGCACATTTTTTGATCAAAATTTTTTTAATCTGCAATAAATTAGCTAGGATATTGTGAAAGTAACACAATAAGTTTATATTATACTGAAGTTCAGATATTAATATAATAATATTTCTAGTTGAGTTAAAAATTTATCGGAGCAAAAAAATTGATATATAAAATTATCTAAAAAAATAAGTATCAATTGAAAAGAAGAAAAATGTATTTAAGCAAGTTAATAATGAAAATAAATTAGTAATTTGCTTATTACGTAACATATACCAGCCATTGCATTATTTTAATGACTACTTAAAAGTATCTAGAAGCATTTTTTTCTAGAAAATTATTATACTAGTAATGTCATTAATTTCTAAACTTATTTTGTCCCGTTGATTTAACTTCTGGATAATTGTTTGAATCAGTTTCCTTTAGCATTGAAAAGTCTTACTTGATTTATTTCGGAAAGAGGTAAAGCGTAAAAATTCTAATTTTTGCGCAGCGCTCGTGAAATTTGCCTCGTTGTTACTGGGTATTAATCCGCCCGATTAACGAGCGACGCGATGTTATTTTAACATTGGGCTTCGTGGTCGGTCGGCCTCGTTGTCGGGAGAGAGCGTGCATTAGTTCGTCTCGTGCAACATTAAATACGGCGCGAGCGTTTTACAGCGGGCGCGTACACGGCCATCTTGGTTATTGATTGCACCCTAGTTACAAGCACACGGACAACGACGAAGCCGCCTGTCTCGTTTGCTTTGGTTGCTCGTTACTTTCTATGCGACCACGCATTAGCTCTCGCCAAGTCGACACGCAGCCCGCCAAGTCGACACGCAGCCCGATATATGCGTGCGCAAGAAAGAGAAAACACTCGTCGCGAAATTACCTACTCCCGGGCGCGAGAGAAGCGCTTTCAAGTGGAACAAAATGTACAAATAATCGGCATTTGATTTAAAAATTCTCCGCGACGTTTGCAAGATACAAGGAGTAGATATAATTCTTGGGTTATGTCGCTTCGTGATAAAAGAATAAAAACGAAATTAAGTCAAGTCGTTCTTTGCACAATTTTACTGTCTTATTATTACAAATGCATCTTTTATTTACGAAAACATTTGAATAGTATTTATTGTTAATTCTTAACGTTTCTTTTTGTACAGCGATTTTTTAATGACAAAACGAGAATTATAAAAATATTTTCAATATAAAAGTATTAATGGTTTTAAACATATTAACTTGCTTTTACAGACGTGATTAATTTATATAGATTTTAATTTACAATATAAATAAAGTATAGAGTATCATAGGAATAAATTATTTAATGTAACGGAGTATGTACGTTAAGGTGAATGTCGAAATTTTCTCTGCGTTGGTCAGAACGTATAAAATTTTCTCTGCGTCGAGCGTAGAACGCGTTTGGTCGGGTCCCCGCGGGCTGCTGAATTAAATATTTAAGCACTTTCCATTAGCGTACCGGTTTATACTTATCAGGGATAAAGTCAAAGGGGTCTTCCGCAAAGTCACGCCTCGAACAGGGAATAAAGGGTAGCTTCTATATTCCGAGTCTTTTTGTTCGATCTTCCGAATATGCCAAATTGAGCGATAACACATAAATAGATAGCACACTAGAAAATACATTTAATTGAGCGTATCGCGTTTATTTTTTTGTGTTATATATTTTTTTTATTTTAAAATAGGTATTCTTTCTCTCTGTCTATGAGATTGTGTGGTCGAAAAGTACAGGTAATACTTGACAGTGATGGTCATTTTCTACTTTAGCTGTCGATCATTGTTAATAGTTTTCGAAACTCGAAATAACTGTAGCTAATGTCCTAATTGCAAAATTAGATTTGCATGAATTCGTTTGCTATAAATTTTAAGATTGTCTAAATGAATTATTTACGTATTACATTTACGAGTATTTTTTTTATATTCAATTTTATTTTGAATTATACATTTTTTAAATATTTAATAAGATATTTATAACATGTACAGTGTGTAACATATCCAGCCTATTCAATAGATGCTTTAACTATATCTTACAGATATTCCTTGAAATAAAAGTCTAACAACGAGAGGAATTCAATATCTATCGTCGCCGATTTATAACAAAATAAACGAACCGCAGCCGGTTCGTCGCGTCGCGCGTTTTTTTCCGGGAGTGCCGTTTAAGTTATCGGACTAATAGACTTTTTTTTTCTATAACTCCCATTTGATAAACTCCTAGTTCGAGGGCCGGGAATCGCACCCCCGCTGCTTGGCAGTGGATATCTTCTCTCTGGGGCGTTGCGTATGGTGGCTAAGAAAGACGGCGCACCGCGACGTTCCATGCCGAGTGCCCGTGCACGAAGTAATGCCGGGCCGCGTTATAGCATGTTTCCCCTGTGTGCATGTTGCGCGGTTGTCTGGTTGTGTGAGGTTTACACGCTCTGTCTTCGGCGATCGGTTCGGTCCTAAGTGGTAAGAGTTCGGATCAGTTGCCTTGGATTCGCACGTTTCTCTTGCTCTCATCCACCTAAGGCTTTCTTAGATCCTTGATACCCTTTTTGGATTCTTTGGATCTGGGGTTTGAGCTAGTGAATCACATTTAATCTGACTTGGTCAGAACTTGGCCTTGTAGGTTAAGCTTGTGACGAGAGGCTGGCTCTCATTTCCTGATTCGTCTAAAATGCTAGACGTCGGCAATGAGTACCTTCTTCTCTCGTCCTGCCCGAGTGTCTTGTCGACGCCGCTTGGATATAAGATCCAGTGGGACTGATTAAGATGATCCGTTGGCTGGGCCTATGAACGAGTCAATTTTAGACGTAATTTTTGTGAGACAAGAGGCGTAGGAATTCAATACCATTGATTTCGTTTTCTTCCGCGCGGGGCTTACCCTCTTTCGGGGGGCAGGTACGCGTGCGTCCTACTCGTCGACTCGGGGTGCTGAATCCACGGGAATCCCTCTGAATGGGAACTCATATCATGGGTTTTATAAACCCGAAGTGCCGCAGTATTGCGCGAAAAACTTTATAAATAATTAGTCCACGCGCGCAAATTTAGTATATTATTCGCGAGTGTTTCGCGTGTGCAATGAAAGGAAAAGGCTTAACTACCTGGAGGACTGAGAGGAGGAGGAGGCCTGGGAGGCATCGGGCGTCGGCGTATCAACCTTTCAGTTAGTTATTTATTAAAATTTATTATTTATTAAAGTTAATATGCTACTCTTTTAAATTTTTTAATACACACAAAAAAATAAATTTTTCAAGAAATGCATAAATGCTTTAATCTAAGAATATTTTATGCTTAAAATAGCGCCAAGAATAAATAATCTTCGATTAAGAATAAATTATTCTTAAAACAAAGCGAAAAGATATTCTTAATTGAAAATAAATTTTCCTTTATTTAAAGAATAGAATTGTGCCCGTTTAAGATTAAATATGCTTGTATTAGGATTATTTTTTTCTTCAATGCAGGCGGGTTTGCTGCGGCGGATTCATTGTACATTTCATGTTGCTTGTGGGTAGCAGATCCGCTGCGGCAGATCCGCCAAGCTGAAAATTTTACTTATCTTTGAAAATTTAAATCATATTGTGGAGGCATGCTCTGTGAATATAATATTTTACTTATCACAACTATCCTCATTTATTTCATAATCATTGATAGTCTGTTTGAAAATGAGTTTGGTTATTATTAGTAAAAGTAATGCAGTTTGCAGAAGTAAAAATTACTGGCGTTGCGTTTCGTTGTTTTCTTTGTTTTTCCTTCTTTTAAAATTTTTTCTTTTATAACCTTTTTTTATACAAATAAATTTTTAACTTTGATAAAAAGTTAATAAATTAAAGTTTATGTGCTTCTAAAATAACTAGTTAAAGTTAAAAATTAAATCATTTAAAGTAAACTAAGTAAAGTTAAAAGTTATTAACTTTATTATTTAACTTTTAATTTTTTAATTATCCAACCCTACAAATGAGTTACAAGAATCCATAATGTGGTGCGATGCAAGAAAATCTCTCTAAAAGTCGTTGCGGTAGTCTCGCGCAGCGAGAGAGACTCCGCTTGCCCAAGACGCGCATGTACGCCGTCTCTGTTAAAGTCCCACTCGGGTCGTTGACCGTCCGCGGTCTCGCAGACAGGCGCACGTGCTTGCCGTCTGGGCCGCCTCCCCACTCTCCTCGGCCGACGGAGAGTGGGGAGGCGACCGACGGAGAGTGGGGAGGCGGCCTAGACGGCAAGCACGTGCGCCTGTCTGCGAGACCGCGGACGGTCAACGACCCGAGTGGGACTTTAACAGAGACGACGTGCATGTGCGCCTTGGACAAGCGGAATCTCTCTCGCTGCGCGAAATTACTGCAACGACTTTTAAGGAGATTTTCTTGCATCCCACAACGTTATGAACAGATTGTATAAACTTTACATTAAAACATTGTAGTAAAATAAAATAAAATTTACATACTTTGCACAGATGTATTTATTATTGATTGTAAGTAAACAATTGTAATTGAACACAGCATTTCATACTTAAATGAAAACAAACAGCATTCAAGAACAAAAATATAGGTAAATTAAACATTTATTTTTTTGTGTGTGTATCTATTTAATGTATTTAAATTCAATGAACAAATAATTATTTTTTTTTAATATTAATTATTTTGGGCGCTGCTATAACTTTTCTTATACTTGTATGTTACAGATTAACATCATGGGATCTGCGAGGAGGAGGAGACATCAGGCGAGGTGGAGCAACCTTGAGGTAAATAATATAATTACGTAAAGAATCACCACATGTGTTATTGGTCGTGGTGTCTAAAACACCCTTTCCGGAAAGCTGTGAAGTCTCAGATTCGATTTCTGGCTGAGGTGTTATTTTGCGTAACAAATTCTTTACAATTTTTTAAGACAAAGGGTTTTTATTGACTTCATTGCCATATTAAATGCTTGATTATTAAATTAACTTTCAATTTAATAACACGATATTATTATTTCTAATTCAATTTGCGTTTTAAGATCAAAAATTTATTTGACAGTTTCATGAACTTGAAAAAATGTATATAAAACGTATCATTGTTTATAAATATGAAATTGTCTTCACTCGTTATTACAGAATATTCATGTATCATCGATAATTACATTTAAGCATTAACACATGTAGTGACTTCTTGTGATAAAATCATACAGTCTTTGTAGCCAATTATTTGCGGTCAGAATTATTATGCATTCGAAAAAAATACCATAATTTTACATATAAGAGGAAAACTTTGCGGCTATCTGGCCGTTAGGCAAACGCATAGCTCGCAATGCTTGATTTAGCTTTGAAAATGATTCGACGTGAAACATCAATAATATGATACGTCAAAAATTGACCTGTCCATAACTTGGCAAAGAGAAAGAGGAGCGGGGGAGGGGGAGGGAGGAGGAAGGAGTTCCGCATGATTTAAACCGTTTTCCCCGTTAGACAATTTATCGCGGATTATTCCCTCGTTATTCAATGGACAGCGCGCGAGGTTCACGACTTCCACGCAGTCCGTCGGGAGTTGCGTGTAATAGTTTAATTCATATGTAAATGCTATGGCGAATCGTGGTCGGCAAGGTGGCGGGACCTACATGTGAAAAGGACACGCGCGGGAGAGAGAAAGAGTAATCGCTCGTGCACTTGTGCGAGCGGCCTCATAAATCTGCAATGGGATACTCCACATAATTAGAATTAGCCTTTCTGCTTCACCGAACCATCGCCACGTCGCGATAGATCATCCACGTGCATTTTCCACTTTGCGGGGCTCTAAACGGAAGCCTGTCCATTCGCGTTTTGCGGAGTATATCGCGTATTAATCCGTTAATTAATTACAGCTGTTGGCGAGAAGAATGGCATGCTACATTTTCTGAAACGTTTCGGTGTCTTTTATCATGACGTGGTAGATATTACGCTGATTGTGAGAAAGAGGCAGTGAGAGATTGTGAAATTGTAACGTTACAGCATATATTCTCTATGGAAATTATTTAGATATTTTGATGTATGAACGTAATTCATAAAATACATTCATATATCAAATTTACCGTATACTTGTGAATTATATGCAAGTTCTTTTTTTACACTCACGAAAACGTTTAAATGTAATTACTTATGAAATTTTTTTAAACATAAGAGCACTTAAAGTTCTGATAAACATTGTTCTAACAGACTTAAACAGATCCTAATAATTAAATTATTCCTGCTCAATGGGCTATCAGTACGTTTTCTCGGTAAACTTAAAGATGTAAAAATCTATAGCAGTATCGCGAACTGAATTATTAGGCGAGAACCGGCGATTCGGCGAACATCGATGCCACCCGCGTACGCTTTTAATTGAAACAAATAGAGTGATCAGCGAGTGCTAGCACGACAGAACGACAGAGCGGAGGGGTTGTAGGCCATCGCGAGCGGAGTGAGAGTGGCGATAGAGGGTAGAGCGAGAGCGCGAGGGGTTGCCGGGTACACCCTTTCGTGGGATTATTCGGCCGGGTAATGTATGGCAAACATAAATCACAGAGCGCGGGACTGTCGCTTGAACCTACACGAAACTCTCTGTCGGAGATGATCCACTCGCTGCGCGCCACGGTTAGACTAATTGGTGGGCAGAACCACCGTCCCACGCTGCGGTTCCAAGGGGGTGGAAGATGGTCGACCCTATCGTCCGAAGTCGCGCGAACCGCGATCGAAACGACGACCGGTCGACACGCGGTGAGAAGAAACCTTAGAGTATTATTCTTCTATTTCGTGCCGAAGAAAATTGATTGCATGCGATACGATAACTCGAGTCAGATAGTATTATATATGCGCAATTCGTGCCACGTATTCGAACGTAGTTGAAAAGGGTTAAAAGGAATGTTACAGAGATAATGGCACTTTAAAGTATGATCAATCTTAGTCATATGAAACGAACTATACCGGTACGGAGAGATATAGATATACTCCATTATATCAAGATTGCTGAGTCAGAATTACTTAAATGTCTTGCCAGTGTAACTCAGCATAACGTCTATCCTTTCGCTACGCTATAACCATGGCTTTTGATGTCAGTTTATCCTTCCCTCGTTCTCACAAACGTTTCGTTTGTAATCCGCGACAGTGATTTAGTCGTGGTAGTCCATTGCGGACGGAACTGCGCGTCGCGTCGCGTCGTCGTTACGCTAAGTTCTAATGATGATAGCGATTGGCAGAGCGCAGGCACGAGCGAGCGGGGAGAATATTATTAACAAGAGTATCGGTGAATCGGCAGTACGCTGAGTTCGATGTCATAGGAACCAGTTGTTTTGTATTATCGATGCAGAATCTGAAACCGGAAGTAACGGGTATCGAGTCGCGCTGCGCCGCTGGTTAGGGTTGGGCGAGCGGCTGCGAGGGTTAGCGGAGGGTGAGAGAGAGGAAGCCCCCCAGGCACGTACCAACGTAGAGTCGATGTAACGGGTAGACAGTTGTGCCCGCTGGATACACTCTAGCGAACTCGTACGCGCGAACTCCTCTGTAAGCCTTGTAAGCGATACCGTTGTAGCAGACACGCACGGATCTGTTGATACCGGCCGATGGATGCGGCATACTCACGCCGCGCGTGATAAATTACGTTGCTCCGCTTCGTTCAATGATTTTTAAATCTGTTGGTACGTAAAAAATGATGGCAAAAATCGGTTGTTCGATTACGATGTATATAATCATTAATTTTCTCCATTTTCTAAGGAATTTCGCCGATCTTTTAATTAAATTTAATTGATACTAGAAGCGAGAACATTTTATCGATTTCTTTCTATTGAAAGTTTCTTACGTTTTTAACATTTTCTTTTATTTTGTTTTATTGATATAGTCTATATTTGGAATAATTTTTTTACATTTTCGTTTTTATTTTAATATTCCACGTAACTCGATAAAAGGATTCCGTCTCTTAGTTTCTTACTAAAATTGCTTTCCATGACTCTAACATATTTTCACATTGCATAATAGTTACTTACGTAGTATAAACATTCCAAGTCGGAGAAGCGTCGTCATCGCCGAAATCCGTCTATCGCGAATAACTGAATAATGAGATGTTTCTAATCAAGGGAAAGCTTAACGTCTACCATCGTTATAACAAATTCTATGGTAGATAAATCCGCGTCATCGTCCACTCTGAGCCGAGACGAATTACTAGGCACGAGCATCGCGGATCAGTCAGTGCGGCGCATCGTGGAAGCGCCGCTATGGGAATTGCGACGCGTCATGATGTTTAATCGAACGACGATCGTAATAATCGTTAGCGAAAGGAAAGAGCGATGCGATACGAACGAAGCTTGACGATGACCTCTTCGCGAGAGAAGAAGAAACGAGCGTTGGAGAATACGGCTCTTCGACTCCGCCGTCTGGCTGCTTCCTGCTTCTCGTTTTATTATCCTCCACGTTAGACACTTGTCCCATAGTATCGCGGCAAAGCGTAACGCCGTTAGAGTTTCTAAATGGCTTTGTGCGCGACGGAAACAGTCATTTGCGATAAGGGCTTGTTCGCATCTTCGGGAGCGCTGTATTCGAGAGGGAGAAATTTCTGAGAGAAAGAACGCGTGAGGGTGAATCTTGTGAAACATTGAGAGAAGCGACCGTGATCGTTAATGCGCGACGAAGAGAAATAGAGACAGAGGGAAAGAAGGGGGTTAGAAAGTCTGCAAAAGACGACGGTCTGAAAGTGAGAAAAAGGAAGAAGCAGGGAAATCCTATCGATGCGAAAGAGAACAAGCGACAATCAAAATTATATATTTCAAAAAGAGCTAGACATTTGAGGGAACTTTTGCATCACCTTAAGAACTTATTTCGATAAGAAATATTGTTTTTTTCTTAGTTGTGTATATAAGTAAATTTGTGTATTATTGATGAGAGTTTCTAGAATTTAAAAAACTTAATGCTATCTCTAAAAAATTGATATCCAAGTTAGCTTATGTCAATATTTCATAATTCATTGAAATTTATTATTCAAAATTAGTTATTAATGTTTTTAAAATATTTTATAAACTAGAACCAAGATAGAAAAGATTAAAAACAGTACAATGCATCCATAATACATTGTTGATTATTGGTACAAGGTGCGTAGACTTTTATGTATTCCAATAAATTATATGATAATAGGTGAAGCATTATCAACGGAAGTTTAAAATGTTTGAGACCGATGGTTTTTTTATGGATAAGACATTCAAGTGGATCGGCGACCCCGACGGGATTATTATCCAGTTAGTGTGTTGGGGATGGTGGCGCACATGGGCTCTAAAATCGCATAAATAACTCAACGGGGATAAACCTCCCGCGTCGAAGGAGAGACTAAGGATAAGGGGCATGAGGTGGCATCAGCAGAGAGCGATCCAGAAAGAGCGGAAAAGACGTATTAGGGGGTGTACATCGTTACTCAGGGTTAAAAGATACGATTTTAGGTAGTGATTTGTCGAGCTGAATGTATGGAAAATTGCACGTATCGCAAATTTTATGAAATATATTGATGATGGAACAATTCGATTCTCTCTCAAGACTCGAATATATATCAACGATCTATTTCCAACCGGAGTAAAAAATATTCTGGCGCATAACATGAGATTTATTTTAGACGAGAATATACTTTCAATGTCGCATTTAAAATTTTATATTAAATCTTGTATTCGTCGCTTCATTTCTCTATATCTTTTTACATTAAATAACGTTTTTATTTTTAAGTTACTGTAATTTCCTCATTTTACAATTTCTACTATCTAAAAATAATTATAATTAAATACAACAGATCATTAGAGAAAATGACAAATCGATAGGTTGACTTTTTCTCTTGCAATTTTCATGAGTAGCAGTTTCATTTTTTTTTTTTAAGTAATCTTTTCAAGATTTTCATAAAATATTAGGAATCTGTACTAGAACAGAATATCGTTAGTTTAATGGCGCATAAAATCGATACACGGGAATGCGATTTTACGCATTCGGCGCTAAAACGACGTGGACGTCCGGCGTCCGCCCTTAACGCAAGGGGCAGCGAGGGCCCAGCGCGGAGTTAAGGCGCTAGGGAGCAATTCCCTTAAATGCCCTGTCGCCCGCAAAAAGCCACTTCGTCTAAAAAACACCTCGATCCGTGTGCGTGCGCGTGTATGTGCTCGTCGACACCCGCCACTCAGTCTATTGCGTTTCGCGTTCTCTTTCTCTTCGACCTCGGGATTATATTAGTGTTTATGGCGCCGATAAAAGTGCACTATCGACCTTTTTCGTTTTCTCGTTCGCTCCTCCGTTTCACTTGACAGATCTTTCCTATCTTCGTCGTGTTTGTATAACGTCTGGATTTGATGTGCGGCACTCTTGACCGTTTCCTGATTTTCTTACTTTCTTCTCGATTTTATTTCTGCAGATTATTTAATTCCCGCTAGATAGACGAGAGAATAAACCAAAATGTGCGGAACAAACGGCATTAATTATATTTATAACAACTATAAACGGAATCAGAAATTTATGCCTTTAATCAGTTTTAAAAAATAAGAAATAAAATTAGATTGTGATATTTAAGCACAAAAGTATTAGTAACTTTGCATTTCGATAAAAATTCTTAAAAATGCGAACGCAATTTTGTGGAAATAACTACGCGTTCGATTACTATTTAGCATTCGGCAAGGAGAAAAATTTTCCGGCTCATCGCTATTCCGAAAAGGGATAGAAAAAAAATAACGTTTATTTCAACAGAAAGATCCTGAGGATAAGCACCCAACATTGTTATCGTCGTCGTCGTCGTTGTCGTCGTCGTCGTCGTCGTCGTCGTCGTCGTCGTCGTCGTCGTCGTCGTCGACGTCGTCGTCGTCGACGTCGTCGTCGTCGTCGTTGTCGTCGTCGTCGTCGTCGTCGTCGTCGTCGTCGTCGTCGTCGTCGTCGTCGTCGTTGTCGTCGTCGTCGTCGTCGTCGTTGTCATTGTCGTCATCGTCGCCGCGGACGTCAGCGTGTATATTTGCGGGTGCTTTTTCTGCGCTTATAAAACCCGATTGGATCGCGCGGTAAATTGAACGCTGCCGCGCGATATTTCCAATATTTGAAGCCACGACGGAAATCGCAGTCGCTCCAGGAAATGAAACGTGTGTCTAATTTCCAACGCCCGTTGGTGCCGTTTCTCGCGTCGCGTCCCCTCGCGTTCTTCGTCCTGCCAGAAGTGACATGAGCACTGCCGAAAGGACGATTTTTATTTTTAGGTCGCACATCCGAAAGAAAACGCGGACACGCACGATTCTCAGGGTCGGTCCTCCCATCTAACGTATTTTGTCGTTTTCCAACTAATTGAATTCGCCATTGCTTGAAATAATTAACTCCACCACAAAGAAACGTTGTGTATAATTTTTTCTTTGTTCTATATCTTTATTTTTAAATCTTTTTTTACAATAAAACATGATACATTTTATAAATGTGAAAGCATAATGTTTTAAAAAGATTAAGATTAAGATTTGATATTTGATATCAATTAATAATTTCTAATTTTTCCTTCCCAACTAAATTTTTAGATGTAAGTAATTATCGCCTTAAAAAATGTTTGGCTTAATTAATAACGAAGTCCTTCATTAATATGTTTAATTATTAGAAGACTCTCGAAAACGATAATAATTAATCAATATCACAGTATATGCGAACATTTCTAATTTATTTCTTATTTATTTTTAATCTGTGTTCGTGCACTAAGACGCAATTCCATTTTGCGATCAATCATACATAGTCGGATAATCATTCCGAACTTTTTCAATTTTTCGATCGCGACTCAGCGCAGAATGAAGAAATTGAAAAAGCTCATTTTATGAAATATATATATTTGTATGTATATAATATATTGTATACATACACAGATACGGTGGTTGCTTTCGAGAAATGAAACGCATGAATGGCGCGAGTTGCTCTCCCTCTCTCTTTTTTTCTCTTTCTTTCTCACTACATTCACAAAATCATCCTTTACCAGAGCAATCCGGCACCGCGCGTTGCTCCTGTTCCACTCCTCTGATCACCCCTGTACCCTTGCGGCATTCGCCACCTTTCCTCATCCCTTGACGGGATGAGGCGGAGGCGGAGGGTTGCGCTCCTCGCGTTAGGCATGCGAAATGAAAGTACGGCCGCGATTCGCGATATCACGCACTGCCGGGCGCGTGCGTGCGTGTATCGAAAAAATATGAATAAGCTTTCCAATTTCCGACATTCCGTGACATTTTTCTATTAGGGCGGCTCTGAATAGGGCGCGTCGCAGAGCGTACAGCGAAATGCCATCTGATATATTCCGATGTGTTTGTGCGTGCATGCGTGCAAGCATGCAAGGATACGTATAATACACATAATTCATGTGTATAAAGCGCAAAAGGCGACGTGACAGCGTTGAATGTGATTGAAAAATTTAGAAATACTAATCGCGTTGTATCTCTCCCTTAAGTTTAATTAACGTAAATGCAAATAACGGTTGCTTCTACATCGTTTACGATAAATCTTGTCGATTCCTCTTTGTGCGATTGTCATCGAACATAAAACTCGCGATATCGATCAGTTCTACAGACAGTCGAATCTGTGACTATTTTTGTTAGCTCTTGCCTCTTTTATCCCGCAGTGCAGAAGTAGAGTTCTGCAAATCCGATGTAAATCTGTGATCTACGTCAACACGACGAATACGAAAAGTAATCCGCGCAGGATGTCATTACGATGGCTCGCCGCGAGAGTAAACGAAAAGTACGGTGACAACGAAATGCCGGCCGAAACGAATCCATGATACGTTTGTGTAAATACGCGGTGCTTGCATCTTCGAAGATTAAACGTCTGACGACGACGAGAGAGAGACCGTTGCACGATCGCGAGCGAGAACGTGCCACATCAAAGTCGTAGATTCTCCCGTTTCTATTCAATGTATTCGGAGTACACGGTTCTTGCAAACCGTCTCAAACGGAGTTTCTCAGTATTGGATCGGGATGTTTTTTTTTTTTTTTATCGTCGGATCTCGTCCGACTCCGTTTGAAAGTGATAATATGAACCTTTATACAGATACTGCATTAATATTTGCTCGTGAAGTGTTTATATAACAGTTGAACACATATTATTTTTTTTATCTTTAACTAATACAATATTTGTATGTGTATAGGAAGAAGATGCATCGAGACGTGCACGAAGCTACTCCAGTTCTCTGATTACGGATTTCTGGCAGAGCAGCAAAGTTCTTGACGCAACGACGGCTGAGAGGGTAAGTGAGATGTTAAGTTTATTAAGATGTTAGGCATGTTTCCCGTGATGCGACGCGATATCTCGAGCAGAGAAATGAGGATGCGAAATTAATTCGTCACACAGACAGAAAAATATTGCTGGAAGTATCTAAAAATTTCGTTACATATATATTTAAAAATAATTTTGCTGGACTGTTAAAATAATTATATAGGACACTTAAGTTGATTGCTGGAATGTCAAAATTTTTTGCAACGTTACTCATTGTGCTTGAAAATTCTTTATATCATGACAGTCTCAAAAATTTCACACAGAGTTGTATCTAACTAACAATAAGCTTTTAGATACTTCAGCAAAACCATTCTTTTCACGTATCAAGTAAATCTTTAATATAGAATAGGCTGTCTCATTAAAAGCATTTATTAAGTGAATTTTCTAATGTAAGGAGATAAATATGCGTTATTAATACTTTTATTTTTATTTTTATAATTTTTAAACACTAAACATACACCTAAAATATAATTTCCAAGTTATAATATAATTTGACGTGTAACATAAAGCTACGCAAAAACTGTCATACATATGTGAATATTATAAAGAGAGAAATGTCTCTTTTACTTCTATAGGACGAAATTTGATTCAGTTAGCCTCCGTTATCGAGATATTATAATAGTCTGAGGGTTAATGCTGAATATATCACTTTGGAAAAATGATCGATGCCGCTTACTCGCGGCCGCGATGGATATGGATCCATTTGGCGCGTAATCCGTTGCCGGGGATGAGAAATCGAAGTCGAATACTGCGTACGACGGGACCGAGGGAGCCGCGATCCATCAAGGGGACGTAAGGGGTCTGGGGTGATGTATCCGAGGCCAGGTTGACCTCTGCGCCGGACACTATAAAACCGCCCTTAAACATTGCCGACCTAAAACGGCGCCGACCGGACCGGTCGCCGAATTACTCGAGTCCGAGCCCGAAAGAACGCATTCGATCGAAAACGTTTACTTCAACGTCAGTTGTGGCCCTTCGCGATAGAGTGGGCCAGTGACTTCACATTTTTTCCTCGCGCGATGACGTTCGCATACGAGAAAGAGAGTTTTTGAACTGTGAAACGTTTAGATTCTGACATTCCAGAAAACTGAGAATTTCAACTATTTATCTTGATAGTATTTTATACTTAAAACTTCACATTTTGGAATCTAAATATCGGATTTCTCGGAAGGTTACAGAATTATGGAATTCATGGATATTTAATTATTATTTTCATGTGAGAATATTACGTTTGTAATTAAATATCCATGGAATGAATCTCTCCCTCTCTCTCTCTCTATTGCATACTTGAATCTTTAACACGCTAATAAATTAAAGTATTAAAATAACTAACTTATTTCAAAATTACCATTTTAATTAATTTATATACAATAAACAATATCATGAGTCAAGTCTCGACGTAAACGATAATGTTAAAGACGCGCGGTAAGTCGGATAAAAAGCCATCCGCGGAGAAGCGAGGAAGAGCAGAAGAGAGGAAAACGTCTGGAGACGCGCGCGAGTTTCCTCTCAGGTTCCGAGTCCGTAACTTCTTACTTTGGAATTCCGTCGATACATCACGCTTCTGGAACCTCACTCGCTCCGCCCTCGCCACCTCCACGCTCCGCCTCGAAACGCCGTTAAGACTTTACTTCTCTCTTCCCTCTGCATCGTCTCCTCTCCTATCCTCCTAGAGGGGGTCCTCTCCTCTGCCATATCCTCCTGCGCCAGGAACCACGGTATTTTCCCGCAGAATCCCACAATGCTGTAATATATCTCAGTACACTCGCGTACAACGCTACGGAAAAAGAGACTTTTAGGTTTACATCGCGGGTCACTGGAGCTGAGTTAGTCGCAAAGTAACGAATGAAAGATAATTGAATTGATCTGTGATATATTGAACGATCTTGACATAGTATCTATCAACTCTAAAGCGAAAGTCATCGGTCTAATCTCGCAAATTATTAAATGCTACCAAGTATTGATACATTTATTAGATTGCGATGAACATTAAGGATTGGAAAGCATTGACCCATTAACACAGTACATTACACGCTACGATAATTACATTCGTTATTAATTATGCAAAATATTTTTTTCACAGTGTGTCTTTTTGTGCTTTATGAATGTAGAACAATTCAGTTTTCTATGTGCACATGTCTTTTTCGCGATTTTATCATTTTTGTCGTTCACTAGAGTGACGTTTACTGTCATTTTTCATCTTCACTTAATATTTTGTCTCCTTCAAAAGCGGGAATATTTTTCTTTCCCCGATTTATTACTTTATCGCCTTCAAATCGATGAGGTACGAATTCTGCAAGTTATATATTGTGAGCCGCTACCGTACCGTTAGTAAATATTTTTGCGAGTAAACTCATGCGTGCTGCGGGTCGCGAAGGAGACCTGAGCGGAAGTCGAAGGTGCAGTAGTGAGAGAATGCAATCCGGCGCTGCACCATGGCGCAGCGGGCCGCAAAGGCGCCATGGCGTCGCGAGGAGCGGTGTGAAATGTCTACTATATTGCGGCAGAAGCAACACGTTTATTATTTGACTTGGGAAACAATGTTTATGGCCTCCTTGTTTGCTCGATTCATAAGACAAGGAAAGGACACTAAGTTTCTTCCAAAAGAATTTCTAACGCGCGAATTCTTTTTCCCATCTTTCGTTTCACCATCTCGAAAATATCGTAAAGTCGTTTCTGTTTCTCTGTTACTTGCTATTTGTTCATCTTTCGTTTTTGATCTGACCATTCGTCTTCTTTGTGCGTCGAGATTCTTCTTGGATTATCGATCAAAGTAAAATAAAAAAAAGAGCTGTAAAATGATTCTTCAATTGAATCTCAAATATGAGAAACGTGGTTCCTATAAAATGATTAGACTTAGTAATATAAAAGTTATATATTCGTTTTAATAATAAAAACAATTGATATCATGAAAACGTTATATTTCTGCAAATTAAAATAGTATCTATAAGTGGCAATATGATACTCGTATATATGATAATAGACAAGTTATTATTATAAAGTGAAGAAAGTTTAAAAATTAAAATTTTACATTGTTTCTTGATTTTAACAATTTCCTACTAAATTTAGATAAATTTAGATAAATATGAAAATAAAATTGTTTCAATAATTACAATAATAAAAAAATAATTAAATTTATTGATGCCTGTTAGAAATCCAATATCGTCTGTTTGCTTAACATTCTTTGTAATATACAAACAAGGCAATCCGTTTTAAAGACATATATTTAACTGTAAGTACACAATTGAAAATTACTTGCTAAAATTCGCAACAGCTTTTAAACAGATCCTTTTCATTCTCTTAGGAAATTATCGAACCTTGCGTGTAATACATTTTATATAGATTAATTTGCCTAAGGCAAATGTCGGTGTTAAAGATCAAGAGACAATCTTCCACGACATATATCGTATCTTTAAGTTTTACTGACATCACTACAACTGCGTAACCTCGTGTCGAGTTTTCATAGGGGGGCATCTACGTCTCGCGCGATTTCAACTTTTGGAGAAAGCGTGGCTCTCTTCTCTCCCTCTCTTTTCCTCTCTCTCTCTCTCTCTCTCTCTCTCTCTCTCTCTCTCTTTCTGTGCCATTAGTATCGTGTTCCGAGATACGTCGCCCTTGTGTTTTCTGAGCGTGCTTCTCCAAACAGCCGAGTTCCGCGTCTCGGCGCGGAAAACTTTAGCCGGCGGGAAAGAGCGAGCTTGCGCGAGCTTTCTTGCCGCGCGTCGGCCGTGTTCTTAGACAATGCAACCAACTTCTGTAATTAAAGTTATGCTCTCGCGTCGAGTCTAAGTTACGCCAAGTTAGACGACAACGACGAGGACGACGACGATGACTATGACTATGACTATGACGACGATGGTAGACACACCGCGGTCGTCTTCTTTGAGAAGAGACCGTGTTTCACAGGCGCTCCTGAACTGTCGCGATAGTTGGACGAGGTGATTCTCCCTCCGGGGGTAAGAAAAAAATTTTTGTTGAGATATGTCCGCACGACATTGAACTTTAGATTTTCTCGCGACTTTAAAAAAATACGTAGCGACACTTTGTTACACAAGTTACAATTTTGCACGTTGCATTCTTAGGCTCTGGATACAATAGAAGAATATTAGATATTAGGAATAGGAATTAGAATTTTTTTTAAATCAATTTTCTCAACGAACATTAAACGTAACGCGCAATGTATATAAATAAAATGTAAGCTGTAAATCTGTTGTACAACAAAGAGATACAACATGTAACTTATTATTTATTTGTAGTGTTCGATAAGAAAACTGATTCTAAAATTATAATGCCCACGGTCTAAACCCGGAATATCGAAAATCAAGAATGACTAGCGGTAAACCGATACAATAATAATTATTACAATTATTATAATTATTTTGTATAATAACTTTGAACTTTTTTTATAAGAATGTAAAACAATGCTATAATATAAGACTAATAAATTGAGTTTTTTTCGCATATAAGCTTTAATTTTAACGATTATATCTCTCAATAGTTAAATTAAATGTAGTTTCGCGATAAACGACGGTTATTCTTGTGCTCGCCCCGTGTAAGCAGCTAATTGCGTATCGTAGCTTGCACTACCGTAGGAATGAGCGGAACGGAATGCAACGGAACATAAAGAAACCGAGCGTGTCTCACTCACTGGTTGATATCAGCACGCGACTAGCAAAAAACAGGCCGGGGAACGTTCTCAGTAGGCTTAATTATCTTGTTAGTGGACCCGCTGTGCTGCTGTGTCAAACATGCCCGACTACGTCGTCGTTCTCCGCACCTCGGGTGCCTTTTTGCGCTCGTTGCCGCCTTCATTCGAGGGAATAGTCGCGTATTTTTCGACCTCGCTCATCATGTCACGTCGTAAGCTGCTATAGAAATTAGTGACAAAGCCATTAGGTGTAACTTGTTACGACATCCGGAAATTTGCGGAAGACGTCACCAATTGTGTAATTCTTAACGAAGAAATTCCAAACATACGTATTATGAGTAACGAAGCTTGTTTTAGCTGAGAAGTTGCGTTCGATTTTATTCTACCCTGAATTAAATCGGTGAAAGATTTAAGAATACTTTTATGAGAATTCTTATAGAATAGTTAATAAATATCAAAGTCTTATTTTGTGAGAAATTTGTATAATGTATATGTTATTATATAACATAAATTTATTTTATTAATTGGTTATTGCATTATTTAATGTTAAAAAAAGCATCGACAAAAAATTTTTAATATTATTTTCCAATAATTAATATTACATTTTACATTTTTTACATTTTGTGTCGTCTTTAATCCCGTTTATTTTTATGATAGCATAAACTATCCTATACTCAATTAAATATAATTAACATCAGTTATGTGATTTTGCTCCATTTTATGAAATTGCAGTAAAAAAATCCATGCTTATGAAATCATATAATTTAATTAACAAAAAGACGTGTGTAGCAAATTTTTTTGCATTGAAAAAAAAGAATGGTTGATATAAGATCCTTTGACAAACCGATCTCTTGGACTTCATTTCGCGTATCGCTCATTATCATATGAGAGTAATGGGTTGTTAGCGGACATTGCGCGATTAAACGGTTACTCAATTTAGGATTAAATTGGCAGACAAAGGCCTTAAGTCGACTGCTTACTAACATGCAAACGGACCTAACCAATTATGGACCACCCAAACTGTCGTTTCTCGAGAAGGTTTCGTATGCTGATAAGCTTATGTCCTGTCGTTCTACCTGATTATTGCTTACGTACATCCTCTGTTTTTATTAAAAAATTATCATCAACAATTATTATTAATTATATTTTAAAATAATTTCAGTATAATTTTAAAATTATAAATAACTTTTTTTTATTTAAAATTGATTTTGAATTTATTTAAATGTACACATAAAATGATGCTACAAAATGATGAAGAAAATAATTATATGTTAAATTTATATTACACTGGATGATTATACATAAACTATTGTATCTCGAAACTTTACCGAAATAATATTAAAAAAATAGTGTTTTATTTGAAAAAATATTGATAAAAATTTTCTAAAATATTTTATCTCATTAAAAATTATTTAAAAATTATCGATATAAGATCGACGTTTTATACAAAACTATTTGGTAGACTCTATTTTAGAAACAGTAGACTTATAGAAAAGAAAATGTCCTAATTATCATTACATTTATATCATTTACATTTCATTTAATACTTACATACGTTACATATACGCGTGGGTTCAAGCCATTGTTAATTCGAAATAACATCGGGTATAACTAGGCTTGATCGTAAAGCAGCATATCTCGCGTTTATCGCGTTTATCCGTTGCGTTTATCACTCGCTCTAAAGACGAATGAGCATTCAATTGGAACGAAGGCGTTCTGTCGGCCGCACGCTTACGCTCTAACGGCACCCTTTGACCCGTAAAAATCCGACACTTTCGTCGACAATCCCGCATGCGCGCGGCACTCTGAAATTGGTCCTGAGGCATCATCGTGACAAAGGTTTGTCGACCTCGTGAGAATAGTTTCGTTCCAGTTAAATGAAAGCTAGGCACCCGTATGACTGCGCCGCTGCCGCCGCCGCCGCCACCGCCCGTCGCCGTGTGTCATCAGAAATTGTTTCTACCACACTTTCCTACCAGCATACCTTCGCGCGCCACGCATCACCGTATCGCGTTTCTCAATTTGGTGTCGGGTATCTCTCTCATTGGCGACTTCTTAAGAGAGTCGCGGTTCAGAATGAAAAGCGCAGAGGTCGTTCAGAGTTAAATTATAGCTATTAATATAACCCTGTAATTTCTCTAATTATAAAGGAATACAGATTTTTTATTCACGTGAAGAGAATATCTTGAAAATAATTAGTTAAAGTAATCGTTGTGTATTATATTCACGCTTAATAGTCAGGAATTTCAATTCTTCGTGAAAAAGTATATAATTTTCTTTACGATCCATTATAATAACATTAATAGCGAAGTTCGCAAAAGTAGCTATAAATATCCTCGACGAATTTTGTATTTGATGCACGAAAAGTGGCGATGTATCAGCGAGTAACTTGTTATTGATTAGCTGTCGCTTTATTTGGGCGAGATAAAAGAAGAGCGAGCCCTTGGGATCTAACGGAGTCGCTGTGTGATTCGAACTGAAGGATACACGAGAACGCTCCTAATCTTGATGCGCGAGCTTTTTATTTTCCTGAAATCTTTTGAGAATACTTCTTCGTCGTCACTATTCTTCGCAGTTTAACTGTGAGAAATATTAGGATGGATTAAGATCGATATAGAAGTTCGATAGCGGATAGTAAAGCTTATTAATGTACATTGCAATGTCTGTCCAAAAATCTATAACAGACAAATTTCAAGAAAAAGATCTTAGGGATACCTCTTCTCGATGTTAACTTTTTAACTTTTATTTAGTTAAAATGCAAATTTCTTTTTATATTTTTTTTGTGATTATAATAAGATATATATATATATATATATATATATATATACACACACAGAAAAATAGTTGATTTTTATCGAATCCGAAGGTACAAAGTCTACTATCAAAATGTTATTTTCATTAAATCGATATAGACGAAACTATTATCTATACTAGCATCATTCTTCTTTGAGTAATTCTTCATATTGCATACCTTTCTCTTTAGTTTTCCAATCGATTACGGTGCCTAATGATGATAATAAGCGTCTTCATTACCTGAGTAAGCAGCTAGCTATAACGACGACCGATCAACGTATACAGTATAGCACCTTCGCGATATCCGCTGCGTCGATACTCTATAATTAGGTTCGGGCGATAAAATTCATGTAAATACTATACGTGATAATCTTTCGGTAAAACCGTACAGCGAGAGTACTATCATATTTGAAGACGAAGCCGCGACTTACCGATGCATCGTAATTCTTGTTCCGTAGCTCTTAATGACCGGAGTACCTAACTCCGGGTTAAACAGAGGGCTTCCTCGAGATCTCATCTTTATGCTTCACAGAACTTTTTCGAGGGTCTGGAAACGGTGCCATAAAAGATAATCTTGTATTCGAGACTCTACTGTACGTCGACATCTTCCTGGAATGGTTTGTCATTTCGAAATTTCGAGTAGCGATTGCCGTCGCGTCTTTAAAACTGCGATCGAATGAACGGCAAACGATTCGAAATAAAATACATAAAATAAAATTATTTTATTAGTCTCATATTGCTGAAAAAATGATATTGAATAATTTAACTTTTATTGGGTCATTATATTAATTTTTTTTATTATATATTTTTTTATTAGATCTTTATATTTAATAAAGATACACAGTAGTTAATTTGTTGGCTGAAACAGAACTATATTAGAAAAGTATAGGCTGATTTTTATATGCCGTATAATTACTATAAATACATTTTGCATGTGAAACTAGAACTTATTCATGGAGCACTAAAATGTTAAATAATACGCAAACAAAATAATATAAAAAAATGGAAATTATTAAAAGCTTTCGCGTGACATATGTGACGTATGTGCGTAAAACAGCCTCTTTAAATCGAAGTAGTCGATAATTTGAGGCATGAACGATACAAACGGTCGAGTACCCCTCGTGTTCCAAAATAAATGCATCTTCGCGGTCGAGAAAACGAGCGGGTGCTTTTTTAGGCTTAACCGAATGAGTGCAGGCCCTGCCGCGCCGCGCACGAGGCGAAGAAAAGGCGGTTGAAAAAAAAGGGAGCACAGAAATAAATGGCCTATTGATCCCAAACACCGTGTCGCCGGTATGCCGGTGTGTTCACTTTGGGACAAGGACTGTCGCTTTTGTGAAATCTTAAATAGATACGGTTCCGCGACTACGGTTGATCCTCGCAGCAACAACGCGCGTGGTATTTTCGTTTTACGCGCGAATTCCAACTCAAACTTTAAATATCACATTTCTAATATAAAACACTTGAGAATTTAAACGTCAAATGTTAAAAATTGGTGTTAATCGATAGTAAATTTATATGTTCTCTCTCATTTAATAAAAAAAGATCAGACAATACTAATTAATAAACGCTTAATCATTTTCCTTTATTTTGTTGAAAATTCTTGGGTAATTTTCAAAGAAATTTAACATCAAATATTCACGCAATCATTAAATTTTAATTTGATTTTTTCACTTATCATGAACATATAAAAGTTTAAAGGAATTTCACAAAGTCTCAAATGAATCGAAGAGATAGAGAAATTAAATAAAAGATACAGTCAAACATGAGATTATCATTGATACAACTTGACAATTAAACAATTAAATTATTTTCTCGCTTTCGATAAACGTACTAATTTTCTGAGATATAAACTCAAGTTGGGTAGTTGTAATGTAAAAACGTGACGGGCATGACGCTGTCTTACACTAGCTGTAACGGCTGAACGCACATGTTGCTAGATGTCACCGGACAGATGCGATATTGCTGTCGTAGAAGCCGGTGTTTCCTGATCTCCGACACTTCCTGACGCCCACGAGCTCGCCTCCTTTCTTTCTCTTTCTCTCTTGCCTTCCTCGTTTTGCGTGAAATTCCCACAGGATCCGAGAAATATCCCCTTCTCCCGCGCACGTCCAAGAAACATTATCATATGCTCTCTCGGAACGCGTCAGCTTCTTGCCAGAAGGTCCAACAAACCAAAAACGATCTCACGCGATTTCTAACGCCGTCTGTTTCAGCTTTCCGGAAATTCCCTATACGATCCATTTGTTTTCGGAAGTGCCATATGTCAAATTTTGGGACGATAATTTAAATGACGTAAATGAGACAAGTGGATATACAGTAGAAAGGCAAAAATGAAAAATGACAAAGCCATTAAATTGATTGAAATACAAGATTTTATTTACTTAAACATCAACAATTATGTGAATTGTTACGTAACATTGTGATCCTTCTTACTTCTAAACATCTAACAATTAAAAATAAAATAATCTCAATTTTTCCGAGAAATACAATTTTTCAGGAAGAAATTATACGAAATAAATCAAAGTGAGACGGATCACGGGCGCATTGAGGGATGCGTTGCATCCCCCAATGCGCCCCAAGCGATCGCTGATTGTCGGGATCGTAGTATCTAATAGTTCGCCCGATTCATCTTAGCTTCGGTAGCAGGCAATCGACTACGGCTCCTGGTTTGACCAGATTGATCGGAGGGTTCAATGACGGTGCAGATAGCTACCGCGGATGATGCGTTCAGAGCACGCAATCCGATTAAAGACGAGGTCGATGGCTTAGATATTCATTAAGGTATACATTCGTTTCGAGATGTGTAATTTGAATTACCTTATCAATAGATCTTTAGATGTTCTTATTAATGGTAAATATATCTTTATTAATTCTGAAATTTAATAATAATTCTTAAAAAGTATGTTGCGTCAATTTCTGCAATTTCGAGCGAAAACAGTGGGTGCAAACACTTTGTTCCGTAAGTAGACAATCGCGAAGACGTTCGGAAATGAGCGGGTGGCAGCTGCGCTGAAATTTCCGCCTCCGTTCAGTATTCTGTTGGCGACACGCGTTCGCTGTCGGTGAAAATGGGCGTGCGACACGTAACGAGACTCGAACGGCTTCTGTATATACGAATTCGGACAATGCCGGACAACGGTCGCGCTCGTGTATCCAGTACAATGCCGGTGAGCGATCGGCATTGATGGGCGTGCAGGGATCCTTTATAGAAGAATTCTGTGTCGGCTTGTGGGCGTACAGGGTTACATCCACATTTTATGCTCCGACGCAGGGAAAGGGGGGAGGGGACTAAATGTCTCATTTAAGAAAAACTCCCGGCAGGTCACGCCCCGTGATCTCGAACCGCGTAATCGTCCTTTCGAATAGGATGCTGCTTGACAAACGACGAATCACCATTATGTCGGTGCGCTTATTTATTGCCCCCATTTCCATCATGACCGAAATACCAGTTATTTCGCGAAGGAAAAGAAATAACTCTTGGAAAATCTTAACTCAAATTAAAAATTGACCATTTGGATAAAACAGACTAATCGGATGGCTTTAAAACACTTGTAAAGTGGGTAAAGACTATCCTTTTTTCGTCTAACAGTCAGTAAATAGTTGTAGACAGAATAGTAAACAGAAAAACACACGGATAGCTATTGAAAGGAGTGAAAAATGCTTTTATTTATAAAATTAAAAGAACTTTACTTGCGGCCCATTTTTACGAATTTGGCAAATACGAGACAAGTCATATTTTCACAATGAAACGCATACTAACAAAATGACATGCGCGACAACATCTCATTGTCAATCAGTCAGGTTTCACGTCTATTAGTTTTCTAATTTTGTCCACGACGGAATATCGCTAACCGTCAATGCAGAGTTCTCGACTGAGGTGCCAAGAGCCTTAATATATTTCAAAACTGCTCTTGTCCGTGTTACTCTGGGCGTGACGATCCGGACCAGATGGTCCGATCTGGATGCGACAATAAGATTTCTATCTACGCCTGGCAAAGATGTTCTACGTTTGACTTCCGTGAAATCACAACGTCTGCCGGTTACGTAGGATCTTGTTATTTTGTAGTCTCTTGCCTGTATGGGATTTTATAGTCTAGCCAACAGTCAACATTAACCGACTAATTCTAACAGGTTTTACAGCGCATCGTAGACTAGTCAGATTTATTTGATGGCTTATAATAATTATGCGATATTTTTTTTGTAAATTTTTAATGATTTATCAATCGTCTTGTTGCGTATTTTCCTGTATTTTCTGACGTTAGCGGATTTTATGACAACATATATTAGTTTTACTATTTGGTACTACAAGTATAGAAATATAATATTACAAAAGTTATTTAGTTTTTTATTGAATTGATAAATAAAGAAATTAAGAGAAGGAACATCACTCGGATAAATGTCTCTCGGTTCGCGTATTTGTATGAAACTATCGTGGACCTTCTTTTTCCATTGATATCTGCTTTCAAATGGATTTTGAGACAATTTTACGGTGGTTCGACAACAATGCGAGGCGTGGGAAGCTCGGTTGAAAGCCAAACGATGCAATTTGTCAAGCGGCGGCTCCAAAAGCAGTCAAATATTGAGCACGTGCCGTAAACTGAAAAAAGTTCTTTTTGTGATTATATACAGAGATGAATATATATCATTATGTTAATAATATGTGATGTAGACGCAAGAATTGCTGTATTGTTATTATACAATTTATCTAGTATTCCAATATCATTTAAAAGTATCTAAGTATATAAAATATGAGAATATTATTAATCGGAATAAATTTTGAATTGTTTTTTTCTCAATATTAATTTTAATTATCAATGTGTTTAATGAAATTAATAACTATTTTAAGTAGAGTTACACTTAAATTCTTTCCGAGAAGAAACTCGGTTTATGTATCAAAAAGCTCAGAATTCTTTGAAAATATGTTTCTGTCATTTGTAAAATAAGAATATTGAATTTGGAATAAGAGAATGAAATTCAAAAATATTTCTTTCATACTACTTATCGAGGAAGAATCAAGTTTGTTCGTTTTTGTTATCGATTCATATATTTTATCGGTCATCAGCTCGCTCCACCATCGTCGACGTCGCTATCGTCATCCGCCGATGAAGAAAAATGTGGTGCTCCGTGGTCCGTAGATGGCAAGGTCATAAATTTTGCGTTGACTGCACGCACTTGCCGTTGATAGACAGTCGTGACCTCTCAGTGGGAAGTGCGTGAAAGTTGTTCGTTTCTAAAAATCGTAGAATGGATCCACAATTAACGGTGAACGTAACTCACCGAGCTTTCCCGCCTGACTATAAGGACGTTTACGTTCACGCGCGTACATTCAGTCATTCGATGCAAATACGGTTCGATTCTTCGTCATGCGTCATTCTAAACGTCTTGTGCGGCAAAAGCGAGAACGAAAGATCAATCTTTCGCCTCTTCCTTCGTTGATAAAATTCGAACGCGTCATTTAATGCTGCATTATGATCCGTCATGAAAATTTTTCCATTGCGTTGAAAGTAATGGAATTGAACTCTGTAAACAACGTGACCTAAAATCGTCCATTTAAACATCAAGTGTAAAATATTAAAAATGTAGGCGTTGTGAAAAATCGAAACCTTTAGTTTGAATGGAGTTTTACATAAGTTTATTAAGGATTTAGTCCTCGTTATTAATTACTGTTAGTTTTTGTATCGTGTCATATATAATATTTATGTAAATATTTGCTGCGAAAAAAATTTGGTTAAAAAACTAATATATTTAGTTCAATATGATCAATTAAACATTGAGTCGATTTAATAATTATTTACTTGCATAAAAAAGGTACATATAGTTCATTAATATCAATCTCATTCAAATTTTTTAACTAAGAATTTATTAAACCGACTCAATAATTATTTGCAAGTATCGAACTAAATATTTTAGTTTTTCAACAAATTTTTTTCTCAGTGTAATAATCGCTGAGATATCCTCTTAGTAACCATGGAGACCAAAGTCTCAGTTTCGTACGGTCTCCTCACTAAGGGAGATCAGTGTGAAACGTGTGCACCATGCGTGGTTAGAAAGAAGTTTCGATGCAAAATTCGGAGTCGTCTTAACGAAAGGAGCCGTCGCGCGGATCGGCGTACGTAACGCAATAACGTCGAACTCGGGCGGACCCGGGACACGTACGAAATACGCGCACGCATACGTATCGGGAGTGGGCGATACTTTATCGCAGCGCGTGCCCGCCACTTGGTTATGCGGAATGTGTCTCCCGAGTGCTCGGCCCCGTCTCTTTCCCCCTGGGCGAGGAAACTTACCGATATCTACTACCGCGTCGGCCTTCTCCGACGCCGCCAACGCCGCCGCCGCCGCCGCCGCCTCGATCTCGTCATCCTTCGTAAGGCGACGTAACAACTTGATTCCATATTCCCGGGGCGGTTGTCGCCCGTGAAGAATTGAATGAAATAAAATAAAGCCCCGGATTCCCCGTGTTTTATGGCGCGGCTCGTTCCCTATCCAAGCCGCAGAGAGCCGCATACCCACTTCGGCCGCGTGCGCGCGTGTCTACATACTGTGAGCGTCTGCCTCCTCGTTCTCCTCGTTTTGTTCCTGTCCCGTTCCCTTATCCTCTTTTCTCCCCTCGTCTCTTCCCTGCCCTGTATTTCTGCCCGTCGCACGGCTTTCTCGTGACTGCTCTTTCGCCGATGATAGTTTGCTGTAGAGCTATATTTCTGGGTTACTATACTACTGAGGATGTTTCTATGTTAAACGGTTACGAGAAATTATTAATTAGTATTCAATTCTTGCTCTTCTTTTTTTTTCGTTAGGAAATGGTCGGTTTTTACTCGTCGCGTGCATATTAAGATTGTAATAAAAATGAAGATCATGTAGTTCTTTTTTTTCCAAGTCATTCCCTGAGTCAGTTTTATATTATATACGTTACGTTATCTACGATATAAATTTTACAATATAAAAAAACTTTTCTTATTATTAATAAATTAGAAAGTGCTATGTTTGGATCTTAATATCACGGATATAATTCTTTTAAATTTAATTACATTTTTTCGTAAAATTGCGAGTAGAGTAAGGACAAATTTTGGACGATTCAGAACAAGATACTTACGAAACGTTTTGGAATGGACTCCGATCGGAATTATTCAATTATTTCCTAGATCTCTATTGTGTTTTCTAAGGAAAACGGAATAATTCCGATCGATAATCCATTCCGAACAGTTCCATAATACGTGCCCAGAATTATGTCAGAGAATTACGCGTCGTATTTAAAAGACTCAAGATAAGGTCCAATATAAGCTGACAAAGTAAAAATGATCCCCGACGAAAAGGTGGAGAATGTGAGGCTCGGGAAAAAGGTGGTAGCGGCGAGGACGGCGGCGGCGCGGCGAAAGAGATGAAGAAGAAGTGGGCGCGCGGGAAAAAAGTGATGCCGTAAAGCACTCAGCAGGACGCGTGATCCGCTTACGAAAGTCAGCTGGGTCTACGTTACTACATTACCGGGTTACCATTTTACCAACTCCGGGTTATATCTTCATCCGCGACGTCACGCGAGCGTGACCGAAAACGCTTAACGCTTGTTTCGTTCAACGCTTGGCACCTAAAACCCGAGGGTTTTCGCGATAACCTACATGAGTCAGTGATAGTAACATAGAGTCTAAAGAACTCCGAAATTGATTACCAAATAAAATAAAATCGCGTTATTCACGATAAATTTGTAATTAGCTTGAATCCTTAATTCGAAAGAAATTTTGCTAATTACACTTTATAATTTATAGCTACACATAACAACAGTCTACTGACGATTGTTGGATCGTGTCGTATGAAAACGAAAAGGATAATGAAATATTTGTCAGACTTACGCTACACATAAGTTTTGTATAAAATCGGATCATCGGAAAGGAACATATGTGCGAATATATGCAGCGCCGGAGAGCGGCGGCGATGAAGGCGCTCGGTTGAAGAGTGAGAGGCAGGGAGTAAGTTCGCTGGGGAGGAAAGACGTGAATATAACGTGAATAAGGGGAACGTATGTAAACCGCATTCCTGCGGGACGAATACGCGCACCCAGTTTTTATATCGCGCCTTCCCATCTGTGACCGCGCGACGAGGCTGTAAAACTCGTGCGTCGTCGTGCACCAAAAGGTTTCCAGGAAGCTTCCTTTCCTCCCGGCTCTCGCGGCTCTTGGGTGAGTTTATGTCGCCACGTAGCCCGTACTAAGGATCGCTACGAAGTAGCAGGGTAGAAGACCAGGAAACCAAGGAGAATCGTAATAGACGCGCATAAAATCTGCGTCGTTTCTGCATTAAAGCCGAGGTTGATCTAATCGCGACGCGTTCCGTCTGTCAAGTTTCCCCGAGACTGATATTTTTTATGTGCCATCCAGCTTTTAAATTAACAAATGAAAGTTAAAAGAGCTTTCTCAATGAGTTGCTGTTTCATCGAACTTTACGCCGCCAGTTTGATAATGATTTTTTAAACAGTTCGATGTTTATTTAATATTGGGAGAAAGGTATTTTTTTACATTGATCCTGTTTGAAATATATTGTACAAGTAAACGCTGTGCACTAATATTGGATGTAATGGATTTTTTAAAATTTTTTAATCTGCGATGCTTTAGTTAATATTACTAGAGTTAATCAAAATTATTTGAAATTTTTGGAATTGGCACGATCGACAAAGCCTTAAGAGAAATATTTCAATAATTGATCAATTATTCCGACAGCTTTTAAAAAAAATATTAATAAAACTTATTTTAATCGCAAAACAGAAATAAATTTATTATTACTTTTTTTCCAAACGTTTTGTTACATTTTTAAGAGTAAAATTCCGTTTTTTAAATAGAAAAAAAAATATATCTATATTTTTGTGATTTTAATTTTTTTTTATTCATCGAATCAGGATCGATATAAAATCACAAAAACTTCTTAATTTATTAAAATATGATGGTTTCACTTTTAAAACGCAAAAATTTAACAAAAAAGTAATATTCAACAAAATTTTGAAGAGAAATATTAAGATTTTATTAAATAACATTCTTCTATTATTTTACGTAATTACTTATTTCAATCACAATAAAAATCAATTTTATCCTTCAAATGAATTATAACCATGTGTATAAATAAGATTTAATAATTCTTTAAAATTATTGATCAATTATATAATTTTTTCATTAGACGAAAAATTAATGATTAATAAAACTTTTTATTAATGACATATATAAAACCATAGCACATATTCGAATTAAAATAACAATTTTTTCATTAGTCTTCTCTATCAAATGGACTTATTGGTAAATGGAATTATCTCAAGTAAATCCCAATCATCTCGGAATCAATTCCGCGGTATGAGAAATAGAATATTCGGCGTATTTTCCGTAATATTTTATTAAATCTTTCGGCGTTTACTTCATTGAATATTTCGTAACGGCAATTGATTTATTGACATGCGTCATTCGGCACTCTGTTTTTGCTGTGTATAGCGTGACTTGCGTACGCGAGGTCGCTACGCGCTGTTATTTGTTTAGTAGCGTTTAAGCCGGTGAGCAATAGCATGATATGCTCCGTGTATCGGATGTATCGTATGTTGTTATTCCTCGAAATGATTCTAGTTTATGATTAATTAACGATTACGTTATCATTGAATTTTTACGATTTTTAAGCGAGGTGGTTGTTTGTTGAAGTATTTAGACATTTGCGCGTTATTCGTTTGAATCGGAGCGATAAGAAGAACAGAATCGTAAATTGTTATAATATTGGCAGATTTACAAGTAATAATCACGCATTTCTTTAATAACGCTTACCTTCGAATATATTTCGCGTTGCAAAATTGACATTTTTTGCCAGTTTAAATATAATTCGTCTACTATTTTCGCATCAAGAGCGCGGAGTAACATATGGATCGTCGGATATATGTATGCTGTCGGAATAATTTATGTAATGGAAAGCTGCGATATATCGACCGTTCATTAATAACTAATTTGGAATACGAGTGATAGAATATATTCGGCATATATGTATTGTACATTGTAATACGTTAAATATTTCATGGCTGCGGCGAGCTGTTCATGTTTTTGCGCGACGTACGCCGTACTATTGTTTACATTAAAGTCGCTTTGTTATCATTCACGCGGTGAGACTCGAGGCAAGTAGTCAATGGCGCGTACCGTCCCAAGTGCTATCGCGTTACCTTCTTGGAACACGATAGCGACAGGTATCAGAAAGCCAAACGGAATCGTTTCCTACGATTGTAACGATGGTTCACGCAGTCAATTAACTTTCACAATTAATGGATCCTGAATTCCTATCGAAAAAAATGACTTGATTGAAGCAGGATCCATTCATTTGAGTAATAATCGAAATGAGATGGAAATCGTAAAAGACTTTTTTTTACAATATTTTTTATAATATTTTATGATTTGTGCGAGTTTTTTTAAAAGGATCCTTTATATTTCGCATTATGCTTTGAATTTTTCGGCGATTAAATTACAATTTAATCATCATTCATAGATTGAAAATGCAGAATGATGCATGAATTACTGATTCGAGGGATTTAAGTAATAAAAGGTTCTATTATCGATGTATTGTACGTGAATACCCTCTTCGCATGTTAACATCAAGAATGCCGTGCAAAGAATTGTGCAAAATATTATATTTTAGTAATTTGTGCGTACGCGATCTGATAAAAGTTTTAATTAGGTTGAAGCTTTTAAAGATGATTTGACTGAAAGCCCTTTAAGATCAAAAAATTCGGAATCATTGCTCTAAACTTGCAATTTTTTTTTTTAATCGTGAGATCATACTATATTCACAAAGCAATTTTACTTGATGGTATTCAATATATTTTGGCATCACAAAGTGAGGAACCATGCGAGCCCAGCCGTTTCGCGGCGTAACAAGTGGCTACCGCGTTACTTAATAAATTAAGTGACAACGGCGCAGCTGTTCCTCTTAATGAAACATTAGTTCGGTGCGATGCTGTGGCGTCGTCCTCGACTATGCTCGTTTGCCCGATGATAGACGATACGCCTGATGATTCCAGCGATACTCCTCCTCATTCTCCTTCGTTCTCTCGATCTCCCCTCGGGGGAATTCATTGTGCCTTTTATTCTTGCGGAAACGAGAAGTGCAGTTTATTTTAAACTTCTTAGATTTGATCTTACGATCACAGAAATTTCAATCAAAGATATATATGAAAGTAAAAATGTGTGTGTGTGAAAGAGGATACTATTAAATATATTTAATTGTTCTAAGGCGAGTCCCCTCCCTCTCTCTCTTTTTTTAAATTTATTTGCGATGCACTATCGTATATATTGATGAATTATCATTGTGCATTCATCGACATTTTGCAAATAGTATTTCTGTTGAATAAAGCAATACTTATATCTACTAAATATTTCTTTAATCATCTATATTATATGCGTATTTTGGGTGTGACATTGCATTTGTTTGTCAATGTTTTCGGTCTATCTTGGACTTGGTTAATCGAGAACTAAATTGTTTTTCTATCTAAATTTTTTCGAAACCAATCATAGTCAGTTAAACGTTTTCTTTGAGCGTTCGGTGCAGATGATTATCTATCGAACGATAAAATCAAAGCTATCGCAGCGAATAAATAGAAAAACGAGATAAAGATCCGTTTCCGATTCGGCCACTCGTTACAACTCACTTCAAATCCATTTGTGTACTTTATCACTGATTTCGACTGTCAATCTTAAGTTTGATTTAGGATGTATTTTTAAAATTTCAGTAAAGCAATTTTTGGAAGAGTAAGCTGACAATAAGCTTAACAAATAGTATCGCAATTATTAAGTTTTTTTAGATATTTAAATGAGTTGTATTAGATCACATATTTCTACGTCACAAGCTTTTTAATTCGCATTTGTTGAGATATAAAATTCTGCACGTACGCAATCAAAGACGCAACTTGATCGAGAGCACGGAAAACGGAGCTAATGGAGATTAGGGCTCTTCTTCCAAAGTACTCCACACAATTCTAACTGCAACGTAGAGAAAGAAAATATAATTAACCGTCTTCAAAGGGCCGCGGTTGCACCGCATGTCGGAAGCTGCGCGGCGGCGGCTATGCAACCATTCGGTGCAATCGGCCCTTTGACGGGGATGGAAGTACAGAAATAACAGCAGCGCTTTTCATCGCGGAAGCAGCGGGGTTATATTATGCATTTTCGCAGCACAAGAGAGAGAGAGAGAGAGAGACACGCAGCACGGCAGCTACAGTAGGTAGCACGGCATTGGCAGACGTTCCCGTCATTTTCCAGACGCGCTTCCATCCTTTTTTTCCCATTCGTTTACAAAGCTATTATTACGAGCGTTATATTAAACTCTGGCTCGCGGTGTGACTTGTATGGCAGACGCGCTTCTATTCACTACATAATTAAAAGCCACATTCATACGGCCGAGTCCATTCGCCGCGCGTATTCGCGCGCCGCGCGGACCTGTTCTTCGCGACAGTCCTGCCGGGGAGTCCTCCGGAGCCCGCGAAAGTCAAGAATGACAATGCTTCTTCGTCGTCCCATTGTAAGCGACCATCGGCTTTTTACGTTGCCATTCGATTCGTCGTCAAATCGAACGCGTTGCGCAACTTCCGCCGTGTTCGTCATCGTTCTTTCGTGTGCGTTGCTATTTCATAATTACTTGCACGAGTATCGCTGTTTCTTCTTACTTTAAAAGCGCGACATTTTATTAAGCAATTATTATTACACACACATCATTACTGATTAGAATCAAATTAATTATTCTATTTGTTCAAAAAATTACTGGTTATATATTTTTTATATAAAAAAAATTCTTTTGATACATATATTTCTAGAAGTATAAAATATTTCATGTCATGTTCCTTCTACTATTTATATAATTCGTTACTCCCAGTTTCGATACGAGATTCTCATTATTTTCTCAACATTGAATAATGGCAACATTCGAAACGTTTCTTTGTTATCTCTGCTGTTGCAATTCGACCTCTATCTCACGGTATTTTTCGAGATATGTGTACTCGGCTCTCCCGAGTACTCCTCTCGAGGAAGGGAAACTTTATCCGAAGCTCTGGCCGAGCGATCGATCCTTGGGCTAGCGCGCCCGAAGAAAGCGAGGAGATCTCCTTTCGAATCAACATAACAAATTCAATCTCACGACGTGTGCCGATGGACCACGATAGCCACCGCTGCTGACATCCCCGCGAAATGTATGGGTGACATCAGCATATGCATGAAAGAAGGGCAGCCGCTGTCAGTGTCGGCCGCCCACTATCGATTGCCTTTTGACTCTCGTACTGCGGTCACTGCTAGCTGGTGGTGTGATCGTTCGCCGAAGGGATGAGGGCGAAGGGCGAGAGAACGAAGAAAAAAAAAAAGGCGGAAGAATAGGACGTGCCCGCGCAGAAGTACCAGCTGCGATGTGCGTTAGAGATGGCTGCAATTCTAGAAAGAACATCGATACTTTCAAATCCACGGGCAAAGATTCTTTAATCTTTGATATTTAAATGAAGCTTTCGATATTTTATTAACAATTTTTTCATATATTTATTTAGTTATTAAGTACCAAAAATAGTACTATATAATTTGTGTAACATAAACTTTATTCCCCTTTTTTTTCAAAAATGATTTATATGTTATTTATATCTTTACAATTTTTATTTTTAATTCTTATAATTATACTTTTCGTATCGATATCTTAACAATTCTATTTTCATAGTTTTTAACAATAGAATGAGTATAAATATCTTACAAATAAAATGCATAAAACTATAATTCTTTTGCTTTTCAAATGATTTATCGTATATTTTCAAAAAAACGTTCACTCTGTTTTACTTATTTGTGGAAACTCAATATAACGAGAAATACAGTCTTCCTGCAGAGAGCAAATTAAAATACGATAAGTGCGATACGCTCTCTGCTATTTCTTCTATTTGAATTCTTTTTCTCTGGTACATTAGATTATCGTACTACTTCGGAAAAGGAAATTTTCTTCGACGTGGCGTTGACGCCTCGTTTCGAAATTAATCGAATGCCGCGGATTTATTTTCTCGAGGAAATCTTCTTCCAATCTCGTCGCGTGCGCTAACGATCTAATTAGAAAAATAGTCGATTTATATTTATGAGTCCGCGATGGCCGCGCTCGCGGAGCAGACTTGCCGTGGGGAAAAACTTTGGACCCGCGATGTTGAGAAGCCGAGTTTTTAGCTCTGAGCTTGAAGAGAGCAGTGGTAGTCCATTAGATACAACGGGGGATGGGCATTCTTATTACAGCGTCAAGGGTAACTTGCGATTCATGTCGGGCAATAATTACTCCCACGTAACATCAGCGCGACACGGGGTGGGCAATGGGGGCGTCGATGGCGCGCAAGTTCGGCGTGGAGCTTTCGCAGGCACGATGACAAATGGACGACGAAGGGTGGGCTTTCCTGTGTGCGTGCTCGAGAGAAAGCTCGCCCGTTTCTTCTTTATGGCAAATAGCAAACGGCACAATTGCGGTAAACAAAAAGTGGGCCACCACCGTCTGAAAGTTACAAATCGAAGTGATCCAAGTTATAAATTGAGCATTGTATGCCGAAGGAAATTTTATAAAAGTGAATAAAATAAATCAGATCAAATGCGAAATAATAAAATAGATTTTTTAAAACATCATTTTGTAATATTACATAAACATTAAGTAAAAGAACGCGATTGGCATGGTCGTATTCACAATTATGTACATAGACTGACTTATATAAATTACTATCTATGCAATTTATCTTTTTAATTTAAAAAATTATATTTTTCTTTAATGCATTTATTATTATACATAAATATATCACATTTAATGATTATACATAACTTAATTTGCGACTAACACGTTACTGATTGGATTACTAGCATATATTTTGCTTATGGGCGAAATTATGAGTTCGCTACTGTTTTGCAATAGTTTTTAAAAAACTGATTGTCAAGCATTCATTAAATCCTCGCGCGAGCACGACCAAAAGGGCGCCTCCTTTTCGTTGCTTCCACTCTTTCTACGGAGGGGGAAATAAGAAAAAGCGATACGCGTTCGCTACAGTTCGTTAGCGACTCCAGGGAGTTAATTAGCGAAAAAGTTAATTTCTTGCGCGCTCATAAACGGACACCGGTGATGAAATACGAGCTTGATAAAGGCAAGTACTCGCGGGGAAACCGGAGTTTTTGGTGCAGGAAGAAAGGGAGATCCGCAAGTAAATAGATTAACATTGTTCTCGCTTGACAGGCCGCTGCGTTTAAGTTTTCGAGTTATCATATTTACTTTAGTATTTCACGAGCATCTTTAGACTCGTATCATTTCAGTATGAAAAATTTAATTTTTGTATTGTGTGTAATATCGCAAGAGAAAGAGAGAGAGAGAGAGAGAGAGAGAGAGAGAGAGAAATTATATTTTACTTCTACTTTAAATTAAGACGAAGAAAAATATTTAAATTAGCCAATATAGAAAGTTAATTTTGAGCTGACGAATTATCTATTTAAAAAAAAATTATAGTGTATTGTAATATTTTTCTCATTTACCTTATTATTAAATAGAATTAATAAAAATATTGTAATTTTTTGCTCTTTCGTCTTTTATTTCTCTTTATCAATACTTGTTTATTTAAATTATACTTTTGTTCAAAAGGAATTATGTATGCCAATTAAATGATGAATTAATCTATTCGAGGGTACGCGAGAAAGCAAATTTGGTGAGAAAGTTGCGACGTTATGCAAATTTCGGGAACGTCATCAAAAAGAGGAGTAGCAATCGGGCCGCCGAAGAAGCAGAAGATAACCGGTGGTGCACCGGTGTCGGTTGTGAAGTCCTAGAAAGAAAAATATTTTTGTTTCGTTTCGTGCCACAAATGCGCGGCCGACTCGCCCGGCGGCAGCAGCGCGGTACTGAACTTTCTGAATAATTACCGCGGCTATGAGCTTGATTCATCACCGAAGTTCGCCTTCCTAAGATGCTTTATCTGCGCGTCGCAGTCTCAGCGAAATTAATATGCTAATACCCCGCGTGGTCCCCTCGGCCTCGACATCGTACACCCTCGAGAGCTCGGGTTCGAGAGATCGAGCTCCCAAGTCCTCGACCTTACTTCGCCACGAGCCGAGGCATCGGAACCTTGTTGTCCTGCCACCGCATTCTGGTAGCTATCCTTAACAAGTTATCGCGTTCTGTCCGCCCAATAGCCAAAGCTCAGTTCTATGGAAGATTGATAGATCGATTAATTTCCCTAATTACTTCAAACTTGCAATTACATCGCTATAGTCTGCTGACACATGATTATTTAACTCTTGGAAAGAACTTTCGTCTTTCATTATCGGATAAATTTGCTTTTCACGTACTTGAGGATTTTTAGTAACTTCCTGTTTTAAAATTTGAGGGACAATATTATTTTAATGTTATAAAGAAGAATTAATCGATCTTAAAAATAATATTTTTCCTAAATATTTTTCCAATTTTTAGACAGACTTAATTTTTCAATACATTTGAATTTTTAATATTTATTATAATATCTCAATAAACGGTGTAAATTTGAAACTAAGTTTAATTAAACTCTCTTAGCTGTCTGCGCATCTATATGCAGCTCTCAGTAAAATTCTTTAACGTTAAGTAACTTTGTAATTATATCTCAACTTGATTGGCATCTGGTAATAATATTCAAACACTCACAAACGATGGTATAACAATTTCATTATTTTCGAACACTTTATAACTCGTTTAAGAAAATTATGCAAAATATTCTAGAAGTTCCTCAGACAGCCCGCCGTATTACGAAGTACAAGTTGAGGCACGTAACCCTGTTGCGCGGCGCAAATACGCCACTCTGCTTCACGATATCAGCAACACCTATTACAATCGTTTACAACGAAGCTTAAATAACTCTTTCGACCCGTGTCGACTCTACATAACGAAGTATACGAATGTAGTAATCGAGGTAGGCACATGCCAGCAATGGTGGATGTTGCTCGGCGGTAAAGTTGGAGAGTTTCAGAGAGAGGGAAAGAGAGAAAAAGAGAGAGGACCGTGGGATAAAAATTGATCCGTCAGTGGCTGGCACGACGTGTAATTTAGTAATGAAGTCCATACCTCGTTCGAACGTGCGCGCGGCAGTAAATCACGAGACATGGATTGGGGCTCGTCCCGTCCAGATGTGACCCAGTGCTTTCCGCTAATTTGCTGTTCCCGCAGCGTGCGGCGGTCGTGTTCCCTTCCTCGTCAGGTCGCGCTGGTGCAAGAGCGAGAACACCGCCGCACCGGGAGCGATCGGCCGACCGACCGGCCGGTTGGTTGGTTGGTTAGTAACCATGTTTCTGCTTTTTGCCAACTCTGTTTCCGACCGTTATTAATAAAGGCGTATTCTTATCAAGAGTACACTCGTCTTCCCACGCTTTACTGATGAGACATCTGTATGTGAGACGATTATTGTGATCATGTTGATCGAGAAGCTATTTCGTTGATAATAATACGCCGCATCATTTCCACTTGATGCGGCGTATTATTGTTCTACGCGAATCAGCCTAATTTCAATGGTATACTTACTGTATCAATCGGTGATATGTGCACTGCCTTTCAGTGATTCCGATCAGTGAGAGTCTCACCCTCGGAATCACTGAAAGACAGTCTGAATAATCACTGATGATCACTGATTCAGATTTTAAGTGTACATTTTACTCTTAATGGCTCCGAAATTTAAAAACACTGTATGTTAGCGAAAATAGTATCGTTTATCGAGCACTACGAATAACGAAATGTCGATAAATAGTCGACTCAAGACAACTTTCAATATCGTAGCATTGATCATTCCCAGGTGATACTCGCTAATGAATGTCTAGATTCTAGATGAAAATGTTGAAATAGGAGTAACTTTCCACTATCAGAATATCGGTAGGCACTCGTAGCCGATACTCGAGCGTGTTGCTCGCTCAAATCGCATGCTTTAATCGACAATGGAAGGAGAGAAAAGTATGGTCGTGCGTTCGCCTTTGGGGTTCGAGAGAGAGCACAATGGAATTATGCTCTATCGTATCTGGGCGGCTGTAGCCGCGATGCTATATGGGGAAAGCCTCGGCGACACACGCGTGTGTATGCCTACACGGGCGTGCAGCGACAGGACGACGGACGGACGATATAGCATCGCGGTATGTCGGATATGCTCGCTATGCCGGGACCATATTCTGGTTTTGATCCGTGCGCCAGATAAGATCGCCCTTTGTTACCGAGGCTCGTGCCTTCGGGACCCGAGAGAGAACTACCACCGGTGTGCCTTTACCTACGGTCTGCCCCGCGTTTTACTCTTCCCTTCTCGCCATTCGTCTCAGCCTTATCCGCGAATCCTCTTGCGAAAAGAAAATAGTACGCGGTGAAAATAAGAGAATTTGCGAAAGTGATAGGATCACTATCACACATTTTTGTTTTTAAGTTGCCTTATTAAGTAACAAATTCTGAGTAAAGTAGGAACGATTGAACGATTAAAGATCAATTAAGATAACGCATTAATTATGATTTTATCTTTTGATAAAACGTAGAGACTAAATTTATTCAAGGAAAGCTGTACATGACAGCTTCTTTTTAATTTATAAAATTTATTATTAAACAATAATTTAATTTGCGTAACTGAATCTGAATTTTTTGAAATTGATAGCAGTATACATATAGTACAGCATGTAGGATATTAAAAGTCTCACACAATTATTATTTATGTTACAACTTGGTTACATATAATATTTTTTTTTTTAATGCTGATGCTCAAATAATAATGATAGATTTGAATTTTAAGATTTATTTTTATTTATACGTTTACAATATCAATTTCACTTATTAATTGAAATACTTTTTGTATATTTTTGTCAAGAAATCCATTATCTTATTATTTCATTTCGTACTTTTCGTTTATTTCATCACCGCCTCGGTTGAAACGTTTTCAGGATCGAAGAAAGTTTTACCCCATTCTTTCCTCCATTCTATCTTCCTTTTTTTCCGAGGGAGAACCCGATCTGTCGCAGTGGGACATTCGTTCGTGGTTAACTCGCCGCTATCGACTACTCTTGGGTGGCGGCGGATCATGTCGGTGACTTTATCGAGACGCGTTAAACAGGCCGTACGTCCTATCACGTGTTAACCACCATGCTGATTCAATCGAATTAATCGCGGGACGGTTCCCTGCTGCGAATGTAACGCCCGTTTGAAGGCTCAGCGCGTATTTTCACCGTTTTCTTTTTTTTTATCTTTTGCGTTATACCGCTTGATGTAAAAAACATCATTATTTCAATAGTTTCAATCTCACAGATAAAATAATATGACGAAGAAAGATAAAGAATGGAATATTTCTGTATCAATATAATATCAATCAATATCTTTGTAATTATTTTTAAATGACATAAGTTCTTTGTTAAAAGATATTTCAGCATCACATTGTATCAGTCTGTCGTTGCTTTGTCTCCAATGTCGCAAATACAAATAAATCTTTACAAAATACGTTTCGTTTATATTAGAAACGTTCAGACGGATTCAGACGAATAATTTTTCATATAAGTAGAGTTGCTGTGACAAGATTAACGCATCTCTACGAAACATCAGCTGATATTCCATTTGTCTTCATTCATTGTTTCGGTCCCGGATTGCAAATCGTACGATGCGATTTTCGATTTAAAACACGCAACGTCGTTCGGTATTTCCAACTCATACGTTTCGTTTTGTTGCCGTGGTCGTCGTCGTCGTTGCGAGATCGGCACGGGAAAAGCGGCAGCGGATTCGAGTAATAGGCCGTCTAATGAAACTGTGTTTTTGCCGAACAGCTGGGCGCGCGCGTCTTCGCCTGGGTGTTCGACGTTGCTTCTCATCGCAGTGATTAACAGCGCAACGTCGTCGTACGTCGCGCCATGACGACGATATAAAGTATCATCGGCTGTTTTCGAAAGAAGAGACATGCGTGTCTCATGTGCGCGCACGCGTTGCGCGTCGTTTACTCGCGCGTGCCCGCTTCGCGAGGCCGATGCGCGTTGGGGTCAATGAGTATGACCCCCGTAGCCTTTTTCTCACTGATCGAATATCATTACCGATTTCTTCGTAAATGCTCCAATTAACATGAAAATGCGCTTGCCTAATCTGCCGAGCCGAGTGAACATTCATTCTCACGTGCATTCGTTCTATTAGACTTCGAACCGGGCTTCTCAGGTGCCGTCCTAATGATCGCCTAATGATGCGCGGTAATAAAGTTTACCGATGCTTCGCTGATGCCGAGATGATCCCTACGAGTTTGGAAGTGTTTGCGTAAACGATGCTTCGTGCCACTTTCTTACCCGAGAAGGAGAAAACATTCTTATTGCGTATACACATTTAAAGTACGATTTATTATTTCTTAAATTAATATGGTGTTAGACAATTAAGAAGGTATTAGACAATAAAGCATTTAAAAATAACTCATATTACTAATGCCCGTTTTAAATTTTTTCAATTTAGATAAGAAGTCGTAAAATGTAACGTAACGGTCATAAACATCTATCAATCTAATTTGAACTGATTAATAATTGATACCAAAAATTAAATCTTTTTTCTAGAAGTTTTTTAAGAGTCTATAAATGATATTAATTGCGATAGCTGCACTGGTAAAAATGTCATAAGATACAATGTATATTTTTAAGTTACACAAGTATATTAAATGTAATGCATCTATTATTGAAAAGTGTGTACACTTTTGACAACATTAAATTTTTTCAAAAGTACCCGCTTGTAATTTGCTTTCGTTACATCACATTAAACTTTGCTGCGTATTTTTAACAGTGTAGTAAAACTTAATAGATCCGCAGAGATGACTGAACCATACAGTTATTTGGGCTTAGCAAACCCACGGACCCGAGTTTAACACATTGTAGACATTCACAATGTGTGAACATTTACATATTCATGCATAAATATGAGTGCTACATAGTGAATAATTGAAGAAAGAAGCAAAAGATAATGTAAGAAGCAGAAAAAAAATAAGAATAGGAACACTCATAAATATGTTTGATCTAGATCAAGCTGAATAGCGCAAGATAAAGCTCATTTTTACATTTTACCCCGATAACAAAAATCTTTCACAACGCACAAACATAAATTCAAGTTTTACGTCTTGAGATGCATATTTTGAGCGTTCTTTTCGAGATTGATAGGATATCTACATTTTAATTTCGTTCTCTCTTTTTTTTCTCTCTGGCTTTTTCTCTCGTTGCGCTAGCATTATCATTGTTGCCCATCGTCGCCAACAAACAGCAAATCGCCGGGGGCTGCTGGCTGGCAGGCTCGCGAACGGTAAGACAAGGCAACGGCAAGGCGATGCAAGCTGTGGCAGAGTATCGCGGAGATATGCCCTGTCTGCCTGCGGGTGCAACGACCCGTCTGACCTTTGTCCGGCCTGTGCTTCGGTCTGGCCCTGCCGGTACCAACGAGACGCCCGATCTACCGACTCGCAGCGCGCGGCCCGCTCCGAGCTCGGGCTTGTAGTCGAATTCGCGATCAGTCTTGTATTGGAATTGGACGCGACAAAACGAACTCGAAAACTCAGCGTTAAAACAAGAAAATGCACGTCGTATAATATTTCAATAGGGAATGTTCTCGCGTGAATTATATCTAGAAATATAATCACTGAATAGAAAAAGTTTTTTAATTGATTGTATGTACATTTATAAAAAAACGTATGCCGATTGACTTAGCATAGAAGGAAATAATAATGGAATAATTAAATCAATAAATAAAAAGGGAAAATTTTTCAATTCGTTAATGAAATATTTCTAGTAAAGAAAAGGGGAAAATAAATTAATTCTTAAAAGGAGACAAAATTAAATATTTTATCAACGTTTTAAATACATGTTTAAGATTCTTCTTTTCCCAGTCTCTTCTAATTCATTCCATTATAAAAATTGTATAAAATTAAAGTATTATAAAAATTATAATAAATATTAACTAAAAAATATAGTAATATCTTCTTTCTAAAACCATAATGTTTTTTTGTTAATAATGTGATTGCGGAAAACATATACGTACTTAGAAGTAATTTTAAGATTACGAAAACTATATTAATTGTTTCATTTTGGGATTCGTAGTTACAACTCGTGGTCGTGAAGACACTACGCGAATCCCACGAAGTCAACGCACGCGATAATTCCTCAGCTATTAGGAATTCCTCAGCTGGAAAAACGTGTCAATGACTCCGCTCGAGATCCGGGAACATAAAAAGAGGCGCAATAAAAGGGCGTAATCTTGTTGTCGCCGGGAATGAAATTATTTTTAACCGTAATTTAGTTCCCACATACGAGTGAAGAGAACGGGAGACGCGCTCGCGTTCCTGAAAAGATCGGGCCACCTTTCGAGGCGAAGTTTAATGACGCAATAAAAATCTGGAGGTCGTTAGGTGGAACGGTCGGGCACTACATTTTCTCCGGTACGATGACCGCGCATGCGATTGTTTCAAAATTGTCGTGACGAATATAAAAAGATGGAGGAAACTCATCCGCGAGATGCGATCGATCACTTGGTTAATTAGAAATCACCTCATTTTTTCCAAGCTGAATAATGAGGTTGTCAAACATTTTTTTATCACTTTTGTGGGATGTTCATTTTATACTGAACGATAATTGCTGGTAAGAAGAAAGTTAGATGAAAAACCTTCATTTTCTTACAAATTTTTTCATTATCTTTTTCGTTATCGCGTATGAAATATCGAACACAACTAATCATTTAATTTTTTATCGTTTCTTAACATGCCTAACATAGTGAAGTAATCTTTTGTATTTTATTATGAAAATTTTATATATGTTACTTTGTAATTTCTTATCTAATGAGGTAATCAAGCTATATTACACCGCGACATTTTCTTGACTCCGTTAAGCGTTACGTTACACGAAGGTAACTACAGGAGCGATTTAGCAGATGGCGGTGCGCAGGTGACGTTGCGTTAAGTTACTCTTAAGATCATGGCTAAATAATTATTGCTGGCGGGAGGATGGATCTCCTCGCCTAATTTGATGACGAAGATTCACCTGTCTGACGCAGGACTTGCCATGTGGAACTTGTTACGCGGATTACTTGCCTAATCATTAAAATCGCAATTACGACATAGATAAAAGCAATACCTTGAGAGTAGAAAATTATAATTTTATCGCAAACAGCATAAATAAAATATATATGATAAATGCCAAATTGAGATAAATATAATAAAGTATGCATGAAAAGTTCATTAAATACATTTTTAGACAATAAAATAGTTACTAAAATAGTTAATAATAGTTAATAAAAAGATAATACGGAGATGCGTAAAAAATAATTTAGAGTCACGTTTACTCAATTGTATTCAACTTTAATTTTAACTTAATTTACTATTTTCAAAATTGGTGAATAATATCTCATTTTATAAATGTATAAAATACGTACACACATACATGTATACATATCTGCGTATGTGTATGTATATATAAGTAAAACATAAATATTCTTGATTTTGAAAAGATGAATTAATTAGCAATTTATAACGCGCCTTTGTTTTACTCTGCTTCTCTATAAGGATCGCACTCGGTATCGTCTTGCTAACAGCGGGTTCGCGTGTAAATTCCTTTGCCTCTTTTTGCTAGATAACGAGACGAACTTTCCGCGATAAAAGCACTTTCTTGCGGCAAGCATCGTCGCGATATTACTTTTTACGGGTACGTCGGGTGTTGTTAGACGACACTCTCTAGGGATGCATTTATCTTGCAGGGTCCTTAGGTACCTCATGTATCTTGGTGCCGTTGGTGCCAAAAGTAGGATGAAATTTCGCAGTAGCTACCCCGCTGTTCATCGATACGAGATTGCTTGCGATGTTTGCATTTCTCTATATTTTATTTGATTCTATGATGCATGTAATACATGGTACTACGCCTAATGACGTATCATTAAAATCATTAACAGACATTAAAATATAATGTGATTTTTCATACTTGTAATGGGGAAATAAGCGTTATGGGAAGTAAGAATTTTAAAATAAGAATAAAAAGTAAATAAATATGCAAATTGTTTTCTAAAATTCATGAATCAAAAAAAAGTTTTCGAAAAATTAAATATAAAAATTTTTTAAATATTTAAAAATTTGTATTTTAAATATTTTTTTAGATATAAGAGCTTAAAACTGGTTAATTAGAGATTACGTTTAGACATGTCAGTCAGCTGTGATGACGGTTATTATTACTATCGCACGAGCACTTTTTGAACTTTTCATGTTTAATGGATCGTACATTTTATCTCATAAAAACGATATAGCATCTTCCCAATGATGAAAAGATAATGATTATTTTAAAATTATAAAATATATTTTACCAGAGTATTCTATTCTTTGTCCGAAATATGTATTATAGTTATCAAATTCAATCCTACAATAAAATATATTAAAATGATATTACTTCGCGCTGTTGAAATTATAATAACAGACTTCTGATAACAAATTAAAAATAAATTAAAATATGAAATAAACATGACTTCATTGTGATATAATTTTGAGTCGTGTGAGTCAAGTAAGAAATCGTGATCAGATAATAGATCACAAGTTTCGAATTGCGAATGTGGCATTTCACACTAGATGAAGGAACACTAAACTTTTGTGTAATATGAAAATTGCAACGTTGCGTTACAGGGGGAATTAGAATTTTACGATTTTTTAAAATATCGGGTCAATTCGTGCGTAATTAAATTTTTAAAAAACGTAATTGTTCTAACCACCACGGGACACTTTCACGTGACGAATAAAACCAAAGAATATTTCACTGTGGCGAACATTTTAAGCCTGGCAAATTACGGAAGCGGTTAAAGCGTGGTCTCTCTCAAGATGGTCTCTCTCAAGACGACGTCGCTATCATACCGCGGCGGTGTGACCAAATGTAATATCACGCTCTTCCACGAGAGTCAAGGCTCGACGTCACGCCTATCCGCTCTCGAAATCTCGCACCAAACAGTTTTTCTGCTGCGTTACAATGAGTTTATCGCCGCGAACACGCCTGAACGATCCGTAGTCGCGCTTTTTGAACCTTTCATGCCTAATGGGTCGTACATTTTACCTCATAAAAACGATATACCGATCAGCATTTTCCCAATGATGAAGAGTTAATGATTATTATAAAATTATGAAATAAATTTTTACACGTGTATCGTGTATTTTATCCTTTGTCCGAAATATCTAGTTATCAAATTTTATCTTACAATAAAATATGTTGAAATTATAGTACTTTTAAAAATTACTATTAAATAATTTGAATAATGATTGCGAAATGTAGTCAAACACTAGACATGAATATATATGACCGCAAATAATATCACTTGTAAGATGTTATTGAAATTTCTGACATGATTTACAGACAATAAGATTTACAATTGTGTAAAAATTTCACGTTCGAGGAAATAACTCGCGGTGTTCGCGGATCACCGATCATTTGTCGATGTTTCTTCGAACGAACGAGTCGAGAACAAACGGCGGGTCGCTCGTTACCGCTTCTGCTGATCGTTTTATGCGATTTTTACGAGAGCCACGCACGTGTCGCGCAAACCACACTTCCGTGCGATCTCGTCGACGATTCTCGCGACGTGTATGTGTTCGTTTGTGTTTCGCGGTTTCCGTCGTCGGCGGCGATTTAAGAGCGCTACCGCGCGGTAGAGTGCCGGGACTACTTTGTGGTTACGCGATTACAGCCGACTTCATTCTCGCGGTGCGTAAACGACCGCATGAAAAATACAAACCGCGACCGATATTTGCGGTGTATCCCATCACCGGACTCCCAAAGTATCAGGTTTTATTTAGAAAGAATACTACCATTCGATATTTTAAAGATCAAGGCGATGAAGAAATGAAGATTGCATCGGGAATTTCAGCAAAAGAAATTTTTTCTAATTTTTTATATTTTCAATCTAAAAATTTTATATTTTAATCCAAAAGTTAAAGCTAAAACATATTCAAATTTATTAGAATTTATTAAAAATATGAATAATTTTCAGTGGAACTCTGTCATTGTTATTAAAAGATAAATAATAAGTTTAAGTATATTTATATTAATATAATAAATAGCGTTACAATCGTGAACACAAAAAATGCGGGAAATGGTGTTACGCGTTTTTTTATCGAGACGATTATACATATACATAATGTATAATAATCGTGCAAGCGATTTTGCGTTCTCTTTGAGCATACGGATGCTCTCGCGCGAAGGGAGAGATAAAGGGCGTAAGATACGGAAGTCAAGAAGCTCCGAGGGCTGACGAGGGTGACGAGGGAGAATGCGAGATCGATGAATCGTGAGAGGAAATGGAATCTCTGAGGTGGATCATCTTCCTTCTTCCCATTTCGATCCTACGAGTTGCTCGTGGAGCTGCTAATTAATTACGCGCCGGTCTGTAGTTTACAAGGGTGCGGAGATTAATTTGTTTGTTGGTTAGTGCTTCCTTCGCACATGATACAATTGATCGTCCGATTAATTTTACAATGGTTATAATGTTAGCTGGCTAAGTTCGAAGTTTTTCGATGGAACCCTTTACGATTCTTATCGTAACAGTGATTATGTTTCATAATCTTTGTACAATGATGTACTGGACATCGATAATTATATTCTTTTTAAAATAATTACCTATTTGTAATTAAAAAGTATTTGAATCTTGTATATCTTTAATCTATACATATAAATATTAGCATATAAAACTTACTTTAATAACAAAAAAGAAAGATGCATACAATATTATAAATAATAACAATAGAATTGAGAGAAAAAATTTTTGAACATATTTGGCAAAGTGTCTGTACTAGCATAAGGTTTTAATTTACGATGGCAAATAAAAATTAAATTCAGGGCTATCAAGTTTGGTGTCTGCTTGGATAGCTACTCTATTACCGCGGCCCAGAAACTAAATCCCCAATATGGATGGTAGAAATATCGAACGACCTGATCCCGCGCACGTATGTAGTGCCTGGATAGTTTGAAACGTATAATAGCGCGGGCAGCATCGAAACTAACGTGCGTTACGGGATAACCCTCGAGAATCCCGTCGGAAGGCGAGCAAAAACGAAGGAGCCCGGAGGTAGGTAGGCCCTTGTCCGCGTGATTAGAAAGGGATTCCTGGGTTCAACTCGGTTCCTGGCCGCATTCTTACGCAGACGTAGCGATAATCGATTGGCCACGAGTCGTCATGGAGGCGAAGGAAATCGATGACCTTCGGGCAGCAGAATCCGCGGCCGCTTCTTTTCCACATTTACGATCGTTCCTCGTTATCTACGTTTTCCGTACACTGCTAATTCGATAGCGTGACTCGATGATATAAACTTTATATCATGTAGTTTAATGAAAATATTAAACATGAAGAATTATGGGATTGTTACCTTCAGCTCAAGATGCAATCTTTTATGCAGTAACTAGTAGAAAATGCATCTATTAAGACTAGTACTTCTAAGGTTGATGCTCTCTCTTTTAAATTTGAATGCACTAGCTTTAGTTAATTGGATGTACTTAATAAGATGTTCCACGCATATTTTTGTAGATCTCAAATCTCATTCCAATGAGAAAAAAAAATCGTCAAGTTTATCGAATTTCAGGCTATTCCACACATAAAAATTATTAGGCACCAACATTCGCTGTAAGATCGATATTGATTTTTCTCATATTTATGTTTGATAATTTTAATGCACGATATATCCCACCTATAAAGATTAAAAGTTGAAATTGTCTTCAGCGCGACGTTAAATTACCCACGCGGTCGGTGAACCGGAATAAATTTGACGTGGTCGTTCTGAGGGAGATCATGTACCTGGTGACGACTAAATGTCACCAGAGTGACATGACAAAGAGGTGGAAGACGGACGATATCGCGACGTAAGGCGCGACGGCGCGCAGTGATTATTCCTCGTTTTGCCACGCAGCGAGCGGTCCGTGTAGATCGTGCGATCTACGTGGATCGTATACGATCGTACGCGCGCGTACGAAGAGCGGAGAGCTGACGCCGCTAATGATCGTAATGGGCACGTTGCGCCGTACGTACGGGACGAGGGGGTCGTGCTCGCTTCTTCGTTGGTGCTCGCACGTAGCAGCCGAGAACAAGGTAATGGTGATATTAATGGTGGTACCTTGTGGGCTATCCGCGATATTGCCGCGCCGATAGCGCGCGAAAGAATCGCGCCTAATGCTTCGAGATTGCCGTTTCATCGATAGTCGCGAACCCTAAATGCCGAGGTCTGCATCATGATCTTCCATCGAGTTTTTCGCGCGTGAGCCATTTCCCGCGTTTTCTCTCGAAACTCATCATCCTCGTTCGCTCGTCCAGTAAACATATACCCACCGCGAGGTATTTCCAATCGATAATTCGGATGAGGCGTATTGCCGGTCTAATTGCAAATTGGAAAGGCTGAACTAATCTTCCCGCATAAACTTATATGATCGGAAAGTCTTCGCGATCATTAGATGTTATTAAGTTGCTGTAATAATTATACTAATTTATGCGCACGTGTCTAATTTATGAAATTGAAATTTTTTCTATTTATTTGTTGCATGATATATGTACACATATAGAATGGGAGAAGGAGAGAAGATAAACAAGACATTTTTCCTTTTCGCATTTTATGCGATATAATAAAAAGGAAATATATTGTGCGAGCGAACTGTATGTTTAAGAAAAGACGTGGATGATGGCCAACATCGGTTAGCGGCGGTAAAATAAGAATAAGCGAATGCATCTGTATAAGAATTGAGGAACATAATTCACAACATTGACGGAACAACGGTTTCCTGACTATATCGTAGATCTATCATGTAAGATACTTAAAATGAGCAATGATAAATCGCCGTTATGTATCGAGAAAGATGGCGCTCAATTGAAAAGTCATACTTTCGAAAGTAGAAATGTATGATTAATTGTCAAATAATTTAACTTGTCGTCAGTTAGAAATTGTGTAAGATGATTTCGATACTCCGTTCACATTTCATTTCCGCAGTATGTGTGACAAGACACTCGCGCGCAAAAAGAAAAGCGACGTTGCACTTGAAGAAACGCATTTTCTGCGCTAATGTCTTCACGAGAGTATAGAACGGCGCATTTATCGATTATCTCGTCGAAAACAATGATATTTAACGGCTCGTCGATTCCGCGGAAACGTCGCGGCGCGGCAGGTAATAAATTTTAATGCGTGTAATGTGGGAATTAATGCGGAATTGTTTCCGCGTATCGGCGCAGTCGCGATTCGCAACTTGCGATTTAACTGCGCGTTTAACGGCCGAAGTTACGACGATGCCGCGCGAATTGTTAGATCGAATTAAATTAATTCGTATGATCGTGCCATCATCCGAAACGCGCGAATCGTTGAGCTTTTCTTTGTGCCGCCATCGCCGATCGAAACTCCGTTCGCGAAATTAAACGGCGATAATTTTGCGCTCCCTCGCTCTTCTGCCAATTAAACTTTTGTCGCCTTTGTAAGTGGCCAGGCTTTAGCTCGATGCAATTAACCGTTTCTGTACGTATTATATATTGCGCATTAAATATCGCCTTCAAACGTTCGTTCGACGATATCCATCTGATAATGTCGTCGAAAATTAAAAACTTATTTATGTGAAAAATTCTGTGTAACAGCATGCGAATTAATCGGAACGTTAGTGCGCGATATATATTATAGAAAGCAATAATTAGTAATAAATACCTCTCTCATTGTTGTACCGTTACTGAACTTATCATTTTTGTGCTTTCATTTTTTTTATTATTTTAATTTACAATTTCAATACTCACGTAAAAGCTATTTGAGTTAACACATATTAGCGTGAAGTTACTAGCGATACTTTTAGAAAGATTTAATTATTAAGAAAAGATGAATTTAGGATAATCAATTATCCACATCTGCTTTATAATTAATTGCTATAGTTATTATCTTATCTATGTAATAGTAATTAAATTTTTTTCTTCATGTCTCTTCCCTTATTTTTATCTCGTTGCACTTTGATATTACGACAATAATCTCAATTATAACGCTCTCGGCATGTAGTGGCCTCCCTATTCTTATCTTCTTCTTAGCCATGGCCGCGGATGGTGGATGCGGCCAATAAATAACGCGACCTGCTCCTTTTTACATGAATTCTCTCACGACTCCGCGGTCTGCTTACTAGGAGCTGCGACATTATGTATTAAGCAACGCGTATCTCGATTACTTCATCGCACGCGTCTCTTTCTCTCTCTCTCTCTTTCTCTCTGCTCTCGAAACTGCCCCATGTAAATCATACAGCGCGACACTGAAACAAGCGGCACATGTACATACGGTTTGCAAGTCGGGCTTTAATTAGACGACGAAACGACGATATACGCGTCTTGTTGAAATCGTCTTTAATTCATTCGTGAAACTTCATTATTTCAAAACTACCATAATTAAAAAAAAATAGGATCGTCCGATAGCTCTTGAACAAGGAAAAAGGATATATGCGCATTATGATTATAATATTTTATTATCATTACTTATTTAATAATTTTATTATTTTTAAATTATTTGATTCATAAATTATAAACTATGTTTTAATTCTTTTTCATCTGTCTTGAAATTCCATCAGTAGAATAATTAATTGCATCTACGATGAATATATCAGAGTAATCACTTCAAGTGAAATTGTGAAAATATTTAAAAGCTATAAAATCCTTTAGATTTATAAATTATGGTAATTAATAGAAATGTTAGAAAGTTTCGCTAAAGAAGCATCACAACTGTGGCGAATACAGGAAACTTGATAAGAAAAACTCTGCACTCGTACTAAATGAATTACAAACATTCTGTTATCATCAAGGCGTGCGAGTCCAGCTTAGCACAAGTTAAGAGCAATGAAATATAAGTACGGCTTCGGGATACGCAGCACGCAGCACGGAAACGACCACTTTCCGTTTTACGGCGGCGAACGTTAAAACGTAAACTGTATCATTTACGAGCCGTCTTGGTAAATCGATGTGTTTGGTATTTGAGCTGCTGTTGAATGCCTGGTAGGCAGGCCAATTAGGCGTCCGCCGCCTTAAAACCGGCGACGATACAGCCAACAGGTGTCTTAAGCTTAGCGAGCGATCGTTTAGAATCGTCCGGCTTTTAATAAAACGTTCGGAATCTTGATATCCGCATTCGATGTTTACGAGCATGCAAAATCAGTTCTCTGGCGCAAGCAACACGCCGTTAACCCGAAAGTCGTCTTGCCTTAAATTGAATTAATTTTCATTTTTCATAGATTGAATTAGTATGCACTTCTCTTTTTTATTTCTTGAATATATTTAATTATACAATTTGCATAGTAATTTATGTAAATAATACTTATATTTTCTTCTTTTAACGAAATTGATATGCATATTTAAACGAATGTTATAGGTATAGGTATATGTTGAAGTAAAGATAGATCGAATTATTTAGGAAGCGATATGTTACATACTTATGATTGCTTTGTACGAAAAGAATATATTTTTGTTCGAGCACTTTTAAATTAATTTTCGAAAAATACTTTCTATTGATACTATCTCCAATTTTGAAATATCAATAATTATTGCTCACAAATAACATGCACAGTGCAAAGAAATGTCGTCGAGAAAAATTGTAACAAAGCATCCCTCAGTTTCGATACGTCACCTGCTCTCTCGATCGTAATATGACATCGATCCCTGAAAAATCACCGGGAAGACATAGTGTCCCCCGAGAATCGAAAGTTCGCTCGTGAGAAAACGGTGATCCAACGGACCGTTACGCCATCAAATCCTCAGCGTGTTGCGCCTCGTAAATAGCTGCTTGCGACACGTCCTCGCGATTCGTCACGTCTCGGACTTCCGTGAAACGGAAGATTGTGTCGGAAATCGGGGAACGAAGCCCCCGAGATTAGCGTGTGAACGATCTGTCCGTTTACTAACGAGAACCGTTCATCATGTAATCTTCGTTGATACTTTTTATAAATTTTTAATAGAATTGATTTAGAAAATTGTCTTAAAAATATATTCTCTTGATCGTATAACGAAAATTACTGAGAAAATTAAAGTTCTTTTAGCTTTTGCATTCCTTTTTATTATGCATTAAAAACTACGTATAGATACTCATAAAACTATGTAGTTATACTTCTTTAATTTTTCTGTGTTCACATGCACATTTAATCAGTAATATTTGCAATTTTTTATCTTTAAAAAAAATGCATTAATCGTAAAATGCACAACCTAATAAATAAAAATTTGCAAAAATTAAAATCATTTAAGAATAATTCCAAGAAATTTAAATCGGATGCTACGTAGAATTACATAACGAATTTGAAAAAATAAACGATGTTTTATCGTTACTGAATATTCATTACCTTAAATTATTATCATTGAATATTTATTATGTTAAAATTTGAACCGACCTTTGCGAACAGCCAAGGTGTTGCTAATCTCGTGGTGGGGTGAGATCAGCCAGCGAATACATTCACGAGGGGGACAATACGTGTGTTTCCAAAACCAGGAGACACGGCGGAGCGCGCGTCGGTGTCGAATTCGTAATTGGAATGTCGCGAGGGAGCGTGTGGTTCACCGGGGGTTGCATCCGAAGAGAAGGCGAGGACGAGGGGTGGGGGACTGAAAAAATGTGGCCGGCATGCGAGATATCTGTCCCTCGATATAGTGTCGATATATACCGAGGGGCGGGGGACCAGCAGGGTTACGGTGGTGCCCGTCGGCGACTCGTTTACATATTGGTAAGCTCTCTGCGGGTCCAGGTCCGCGCGATAGATGCGATGCGGCGATACCGCGGCGCCGGAGTCCCGGGCTCTCCTACGAACTTTCTCGGCGACAGGGGAGGAGGAGGAGAAGGAGGAAGAGGAGAGACATGGCGAAGGGGGAGCAAAGAACTACGCGAGGTGGAGGTAAAGATGGCAGGGGCAGATGGTGCGAAGATCGGACCATTGTTTGCCTTCTGACAGCGATAAGTTCACAATAAAGTTACATTCGCTTCCAAGTAAGTTCCTGTCCTCTCCCCGTCGTGGTTTCCTCTCTCTTTCTTCTGGCTCTTCTCTCGTCTTATCCGCCCCCGCGCACCCTTTCCGCGCCGCGGGAGCTTCTCTTCTGTGGACACATGGGAGCTCCTTCGGTGGAGAGGCGGTATACTCGCTAGCGATAACCATAACTCTCTGTACACCCGCGCCACTGTGCCCTCCCCCCGTCACCCTGCCCCTTCGTTGTTTCGCCCTTCTCGTTCTCGTTTGGACACGCCATTCTCTCTTTCTTTCCCTCTTGGTCTTTTCTCATCGCTTCTTCGCCACGTTGTTCTCTCCCCCCTTCCCTTTGTCCCCCGATCATCTTGTCGCATCGACCATGGCTATTCCGCAATTGTTTCCGACCTTTCTTGCTCTTATTGCAGTTGCCGGAGAATTTCGCGTGCCTTCCGTTACCACGTACTTTACCAGAGTCTCTCTCTCTCTCTCTCTCTCTCTCTCTCTCTCTCTCTCTCTCTCTTTCTCGTTTTCTTCATTGTTCATCCCTTTCTTCCCCTTGCTGTCTGGCACCCCAGGTTGGTATCTATTTCTCGAACCGTCGCACCTTCCTGCGGACTCTCGTGTCTCTTCCCTTTCATTCTCGAAATGGGCATCGAAATTCATGAGACGAAATTGATGATTACGACGCTGAAACAACAAGCCGAACGACCAACGGCTACTTGTCGAGCCATCCATAAATCCTACTCTCCTTTCTGCATTCCTCTTTCATCTCTCACCGATCCTGTTTCGCCAATTTCTTTTTCTTTTCTCTCGATCTCTTTTATTCTACTATTCATTGCCATTTCTCCGTATCTTTTTTCTTTTCCGATATGCGTTTCATTTCCACTGTTTCTCAGATGCTCTCAGCCGCTGTAAATAAGAAAGACCGTAAGTACTCGCGCGTGCGGATACGTTCTTTTTGCTCGACTCTTTCTCCGGCTCTTTCGTTTCGCGCGTCGAACGAGATACGATACGCGGACGATGGCCGCGGCTCCCCGTCGAGATAATCGTCTTTACTGTTTGTCGTTTGTCACACTTTCGCGTTTTGCGGCTGTAATGTGTGACAGCCGCGGCCGATCTTTCCGAAACTTCTCGAATTGTCATTTCATAAAATTGTATTATAATTACATTTTATTTTATTTTATTTCATTTATCATTAATTTTAATATCTTTCACAATTGTAACTTTTAAATTTGTTTCAATGGATATCTCACGGTTGTTATTTTACATAAGGATTGAGATATTTTGAGACGTTAGATATGATTTAAAACTTGGAAACAAAGATTCTATAAAACTTAAGAAAGAGAATGGCTCTTAGAAAAGTGTGTCATCAAGATTGGGAAAAGGCAACTAAAATGGAACTCCTGGCGATACCCAAGACGCGCCGCGATACTCGACGCTCGACGCGTAATACTCGCACGGATAGCTAATACCGCTCCATTAGGCCCAATTAAACAGACAGTTAAATACACATTCCGAGCATAGTATGCTCTGCTCGTAGCACGCGGTTATGCTCAGTGATATTAGTTGCCGCCATTGGATACAATTACCAGATGATATCTGCTATCTTGGTATACCAGAAATCCTGGCGCTTTGAAGAGCCACTAAGCTTTTCATCTCTAACGTAGTTTTTCTCTTGCATTATATATCAAAATATTGATTGAATATCTGTATCTTCAATTAATAAATTGTTTTAACTCAATTAGAAGAATATATTTGTTAATAAATCTAGCAGACCTAACATTTATCTGTACGATGTATAGTTTATATGCTCATTTTAAATAAGAAACATTTGACAATACAATTTAATTTTTAAGAAAATCTCGTAGCAATTTTGTGGCAAGAATTGAATCATAGGGAGATCGTTAAGTTCACCGTACGACTCCTCGGAGGACCGCAAGCTCGCCGTCTTGGTGAATTATTACCGTAGATAAGTATATCGACGGTTGGATAAGACTCGCAACGGGGAAAAAACTGAGCTACTAAACGCACCATCGAGCCGAGAATGGCCTGATAACCATTATTATTACTTATCGTCTTTCGAGTAACGCGTCTGACGTCCGCGAGTTCTTGTTCTCCAAGCGAGTTGCACAATTTCGAAGATTAATCGTAAAAATCTTCAGAAGAAAGATAGATGTATTAAATATAGATATTTACGTAAACTTGCTTTATTTAAATATATTATTTAATAATAAAATATATTGAAATGATGTGTATAAGATTGGAAAACTACTAATTTATTTATTTCAAGTTAAACTTTATTGCATTTTCTAGATTTATCCGCAATTTCCTTCGTATCGCATCATTCTTAGCTTCTGAACGAATCGACGTGTATCGCATCACTTTCAGTTATTGTGAATCTCTACAAGTTGATCGTTATTTTAGTATTCGTTAATGAGTATTTGAGGAAGCACAAGTGCTTCGAGCCGCCAGATCGCATCATCTTGCGCGTGCGGGTGTCCGCCAATTTTCGTTCATAAAATATTTTTAGCTCGTGGTGATTCCACGATCCCCGATAAAGACGTCGCGCGTGGAACTCGCCGCCGAAAGCCGGCGAGAGAGCGCGAAAGAGAACGGAGAGGAGGAAGGAGAGAAGTTGGTGGCACTTTGGTGGTGCATTCGTAGAAACGCGAGGCCATTCGTGGGAATAATATAAGACGGGCTCGCATCTGCGCGAGTTATGACGGAGCGAGCTATTAAGTGGCCGTGTTTATTTTTAGAGGGAACCGAGAGAGCCTAGAGAGCGCAAAGTGGAACTCCTAATTGTTCTCGTTAGCGCTCAGCTCGCATCTGTCTGAACCCGTGAACTCAGGACGACGGACGACGACGGACGACGGAGAATGCACGAGGCCCCTGCACGCGGGGCTCTCGCGCGGGACGAAAGGGGCCCGTGAGGATAAGAGGGACGATGATGTCAGGACTGACCGGTGGTCGCGTCGAACGGACGGTCTTGACCGTCGGGCGGCGAAAAAAAGATTATAATAAAATAAACGGAGCCACTGCGCGCGCGCGCGCGCGCGGCGGAGCGGGTTACGAGAACGAAAAACGCATTTCGCTGACTGCAGGCGAAAACAGATGCCCCGGCGGGATTTGCATAAACGAGGCTAAGCCGAAAGTTAATGTCGCGCGTAACGATCTGCCCCGGATTGTGGGCATGCCGTGCGCGGTGTCGTATGCTCTCGCGCTTTATTGTTATTCATTGGAACCCCGGCCCCGACGCGCTATGGAAATTAATTCCATGTTACACGGTGCTTATTTTGTTTCTCTGTCTTTCTCCTTTCGTCTCTTGTCGCGCCGCCCTAATCGCGCGGTGCGTCGACCGTTGTATCATTTATAATTATTTCAGAAACGATGTAAAATAAGATTGAACACGTAACAAAAATTTGATTATTTACGCGAAGAAGACTATAAACTACGCTTACCGAGTTACCGCTTTGTAATTTTACGTGTTTTTAAAACAACAATTTTTAAAAATCTTCTTTTAATTAAACATAGTTTTATTTAGATTTTTCTAATATTTAGAAAATAAAGATACAAACATATCAAAGTTACTTTTAAAAATAATAATTTTTCTTCTCTTTTTCTCAAGAAGTAATAGAATATTACTCTTTCAGAAATAGTAGTACACAGAAAAACGGTTTTACTTAAGTATTTAATAATTTAGCTAATTACAGATCTGCGAAAATTATTTTGTTGATCCAACAAAATGATTATGAAGGACGTTGAGGCGTGATGAGCAATCCTGTAAAAAGGTTTAACATTTTGCAACACATGTTGAGCGTTATACATAATAATTTTGATGGTGTAACAAAATTATTGTCAGATCTATATTTAGCTAAATTTTTAGATACTTCAGCGTTCTTTTCGTGTACATGTATTTCTTTTTGAAACGTACAATGATCTTTTGATTTTATTTCTTCCTTTATCTTAACATTTTTCGAAAAAAAGACATTATAAAATTTGTTTAGTTTTAATCGGTGACCTAAAAATCAAAATAAAACTGGGTGTCTAGGGATGAAATTGTGGGATGAAATTTTGTATGACGGCTGTCAGATTAATATAGGGATGGGAAATCGCGGAAATTAAAGTCTGTACATTTATACTTGTATGTATGGAAGTTACAGATATAGCATGCAAAGACAGTTGGATAGAAATGAAATACAATTTTTTTAAATACATGATTATAGAAAAATCCTCTTTTTTTACTTTAAAAGAACTTTGTTCGGAAACTGTACTCAAATAAATAATTACACGTAAAATAGTTAATAATTATTTATGTAAACATTGAAAGAGAGAGAGAGGGGGGAGGAGAGATTAAATTATCTGCGTAATGTTCGAATAATTTGCAATGCATAATAACTAATTATACAAACATATTATCGAAGCACAAAAGTAGTTGTCCGTATAATTATTTAGGCAAATGGCGATATTAAATTATTCGAATAATGCCGAATTCCGATGCAAAAATGGGTACGAGATATGATCGAGGATAAACTACTCCCGCGGTATGTAAACGATAACGATTTCGTGGTGGCGAATGCTTTACGCGGGTGCAAAATACGAGCGAACGACTGGGGGAATACGGCAGCCCCTCTAACGAAAAGCTCGATCTGTACGTTGCTTGCGACGAGGCAACGACATAATATGAATAAACTCCTTTTCGCATATGCAGTCGGGAGGGAGAGAAAAAAACGGATTTTCTATTTACGATGACCATTTGGGTTTCGTATGCCGGCCGGGCCGAGGGGCGACTCGTCCGCGGTGATTTTGCCAGCTTTATAGTAAATTTCCCGCATAAAGGCGGCGCGGCACCCCTCGGCTTTATGCCATTATTACGTATGCAAGTGTGGCTGTAGAAGTTCCCCAACAAAAGCGAACAGCGCGGTGTTCCGTTGCACCGAATCTTTTTCGAGTCGCGATTGACTTCAGAGAAGACGGACTATCGATAAATATAATGATACGCAGAATCGGCAACTTTTTATAAGTAACGTGAAAGGAAAGAATTTATTCATTATGCGTCAGGTGTATTTCACCTGATACTAGTCACGAGATAAAACATGACACAAATTAGCAGTTTAAAATTGTATAAAAGTACAAAAAAAATTAAATTTTCTCTGTACAATATACGAATGCAATATATTGAAAACAGAAGAAAAATATCAAATGGATTATAGAGAGAACTTTGCAGCATATTATTATTAAATATTATTTCAATGAAAATTTTTTGTAGCTGAAATTTTAACGTTTAAATTTTCATTGAAAATTTTCCAACATTCTTTGATCCTATGGACATATTTATATTTATATTTATGATTTTATAATATTGATAAATGTATTAATTACAAATATAAAACACGTTAGAGTTTTCATTAATAAGTTTTCCATTTTTTTTTAAGCATGCGTAGTCGAATTACAAGAATTTTCTTTTCAACTTTAACAACGTACATCTTTAGTCTGAATTATATAATATTCCCATATATATATTATAATTATGATATTAATTAATTTTAAGAAAAATACATTTGGAATGATAAATAATGTTTAAATTATCCATACTTTTTATTACATTTAAATTTTATGCAATTAAAAATATTTTATCATGTTTTACGTATAAGAAAGTTTCTGATAAAATTATTATAAATATTTTTTATTATTTTTTTTAAACTAGTACTTTGAGATTACCCATTTTATTAGGACAAATTGCGATATAGTTTATTGACCTTAGACCTTATGAAAAAGCAACTGATTAATAAGCACGGTCGGTTTCACCCTACTCTAATTTCTTTTGCTCTATTGAATATTTCGCATGAGGAATACTTTGTATTGAGAATACCGCGCGCCCTTCGCAGGGCTCATCCAATGAGTGACCCGACCTCGTTGCAGGGTTTCGAGGAGCTTGTCATTGTGTTTTGGGCGTGCTGTAATCCGCGTTGACGCGTTCAACCGAGCGTTTATAGGAATACGAAGAAAGGAACGAGAGCAAAAGAGAGAGGAGAGTTTCGCACGGTCGTTGCCAGTATTCATAAGTTTGAAACATTTCCATAACGAAATATGGCAAGTTAGAGAGTCAGTTAGAGAACTCTTGTCACTAAATAAAGCCTTTATGTGTCAAGTAGGCTGTAATACTTACATTTATTGACAAAATATTATGCTAAATTAATTTTACGGTGGTTACACGTTTCAGAAAATATTTCTACTTTTTTCACCAAATTAAAAGGAAAAGTGAGGAACTCTAAAAAAGATTTTAATATTAGTAAAATGAAATCAATTGACATCTGTATTTTAAACGATGAACATTTTTTCACGTTTTTCTATTAGAAAGGTGTTTTACTTTCAAGTTTCGCTCTTGAAAACAGTTCTATTTATCGATATAATTTTAGTTTGGTTGAATTAACGAAAGCAAGCGATTGAAAACTCATCGGGAAATGGACAGAAAATGCATATTAAAAGAAAAATTAAATGAAACCAGGATCAGCCGGTCGGCGGCATCGATGCTATCGTAAGTGCCGTGCGTAAGTGGAGAGCCGGCGGACGACGTTTAACAAGTAGTCACGACCTTTGAAAAAAACCTGCCGAGGTAGGGGAGATTTTCATCTACGTCGCGGGCGGATGACGGCAGGTGATAAAGCTTCGACTTTACGATAGTGGTCTCGAGGAAGAAGGGGGACGGCCCCCTCGCTCGCTCTACACAGATCGTTCTACTCGTCCTGAAGTAGCGTCCTGAAGTCGCGCACGCGATTTATGTCTTGAAAATCAGATGCGCCGAGAGACTAAACTTTCACACTCTTTCATTTGTGTCAGAAACTGATATAAACAGATTTTTTACTTTGACTCTCGAGTAACTACAATTTCATCGTGTTTCATCAAAATTTCAGCATGTCGAAATGTACTAGAAGTATTAGCCTGTAGCCTGAAGTTTAGCGCTTTTCTCGTTCTGATTCATAATAATAATCTACAAAGAGATCCAGTTGTATACAGTTGTTTCTGAATTTTTACTTACTTGAGTCGATTGATGTAAGCAACAAACAAATTGCATAATATTCAACGAATTAATAAAACGCAACGATCACGCTGCCTTCTCGATTTCTTTGTACGACAACGTGAGTCTCGTAACGAATGGTAACTTACTTGCTCTCCGCGGAATCGACGATGCGTTACGAGCGGCAAAAAATGTCCGAGTGGGATAACGACGTTCAATGGTCGATTCGTTCATGGTTGCGGATTCAGCGTCAGCTTTGGCTATATCGGTGTCGGCGGTAGATTTATCGCTCCGAGGAAAATGACTCGCTCGCTCGTGTCGTAGATGCGCGTATCGTAATCTTCGAGTCGATGAAGATAACCCTGGTATCGATACCGAGCTCCGATGAAATTGACACATCCATCTATCACCCCGGCATATGCATAGCATGCATGGGAAAAAGCCGGCGCGGCGCGACGCCGCGGGACTGACCATGCATAATTCACCGTATCTCCGTCGAACGGCCCGAAATCCTGAATAATAAAAGCGGACTTGAGCGTTTTTTCGGTCAAACCCCGCGGCAGTGTCCATGGCGGAGTGTCCGTGGATCTCCCGCGTTTCATCGAGATATCTCGAATTGACGGGGAGAAAGCGAGATTGTCGTCCTCTAGTTACATATTCGGGCGGAAAAGAAAACTTTGAATAAAACTCTTGAATAAGTGCTTTCTCTTCAAGTTTACACATTCCGAAAAAGGTCTGCGTCGTATCGTGGTTTTTGTACAAAATTGACATTGCTCCGTGATTCTAAAATTCAAGATTGAAAAGTATTATCTCCAGGAAACATGCGTTTTCGCAAAAACTGATATTTCAATACTTTCATACTTTATTGTGACGAGAAATTGAATTTCTAATAAATCTGCTCTAAAAGAATACAAAAAAAATAATGATAATACGCATTCTGGATATAATTCTTTTTTCTTGAAAGGTATAGGTATTTAGTTTGTTACGAGGTAGGCGAAACATGAACGTTTTGACACAGATTGACGCCGACCGAGCACTGCGGAATAATTTACAACGCATCCCGCGACTCCTATCGATGCATCGACATGCGAGATCGTGGACGGTCGGTCGTCGCAGCAGACGCGCGGAGACAGCACCGAGGTCATTTCCGTCGAGGCGGTGAACGAAGGGTCGGTGGGTTGGAGGCAAAGGACGTTGATGGCGAGAGAAAGAAAGAGAGAGCGAGAAAAAGAAGGAAGAGATAGAGCGCGCGCGCGCGCGGGTCCGAGAGAGCTCACGAGAGACGAGTCCCTTACCGACAATGGCGATCGGTTCGGGTTACGAGGACCGGCAGGGCGAGCCGAAGTGCACGGCATCCAATATGCAATAAACATACGGGGCTTTGACGTATTTAATAGTAACGTGGTCGTATAATGCTTGACATGCATGGAAGCTTTTATGGGGATGGGTATCTTGGCGCGGCTCGAAGCACCGGCCGTGTCTCTCCCGAGTGGCGAAAAGGCCCCGAAGGTAGGTACCCCGACTATCCGGATCCAATATCGCACCGCGAATTAGTCAGTTGAGAATCGCTGCTCTCTCGCCCCACTCGCCCCGGAGAAGTGTAGCCGGCGGTTAATTGCATGTCCAAGCCCGGGGAAGGATCCTTAGGCTGTCACGGGCACGACGGGCCCCTCTCGCGCGTGCAAGGCCCAGACGTGGGACACGTGTCTGTTCTCGAAACTGCGACTTCTGAAATTGCAAGTCTCGGGATAGAGAAACTGTTTAGATTAAAAATAGCGAAAGTGCAACTCGCGTGCGCCGCCGCGCCGACGCGCCGCCAAGAAATTGCATTGTCAGTCATGGAATTGCGAGTCCTTTGGGATTTTCGAAATTGAGTTCCGTTTGAGCTTCCGTTTAAGTACTTCTTTAGGTATGCGAGCCGAATGAGCTTCGTAAACCATATTTCGCGAGATTGCGACGTTATGGCATTACATTATTTCAGTAATACGATTCTCGAGACCGGCACTTCGAAAACTATGACTTCTTTGCAGTGTTGAAGCCGCGGTTCCTAAGAATGTCATTTCTGTAATTGCGTCTTCTGAGATATGACAATTTGAAATCGAGGCTGTCTAGATTGGGATTCACGAGAGTGCAACTATCGCACTGTTGGAAACCATGGTAGTTCAATATTGAGAAGTATGTTCTTAACAATTACATTTAGACGTTTACGGAAACAAGATATTCTCTTGTTTTACCAATAAAATATTTTATAAACATTTTGTGCTTTTTATACGCGTATACTTATGTTCAAAGTTTCAAGGTAGTAATTCTTTCTTTCTATACGATTCGTCTATTATTATTGTAAAAACAAAACAATTTTCGACTTGAATATATTAAACCACTATATTTTACTATGCACATACGATAGTTAATGCGTACGATTTTTATTATTAGCGGAAAAATTTTGCTTTTACAAATGATGATAATGCATGCGAATAACGCAGAGCTATTATGATACGCAATGCTAGAATGGGCACTGTAGTCAACGCATTCTTGACTAATGACGGCTCTCGTTGTATTGCCGCAACCGTCGCTGACGGATTACGAGGCTCCACATATTCCATCCACGCATTCGCATAGGATGAGTTATCGGATAACCATCGGACGTCGCGTAAATCATCATGTTTATGCCGTCAAGAAACTAAGCATGAATATGTCAGCTGTTTCAAAACAGCTATGAAGAAGTCAAAATTCTTTCGAATTCAGTTCTAAAGTGGACGGTTTTGAACTGCGAAGATATCGAGTCCTTTGAGATTTTCTCCATTCTCAGAAATATTCGATAATCACATTTTTTATTTATGTGATAAATTCTGTATTGACAATAGAACGACTCGCGTTAGTTACAAGGTTATTATTATTATATTTATTGTTAAATACGATATTATTTTATTACTTTCTTATTTTCACTTAATAGTTAGAAAAATACTTGTAAAGTTTTAAGACATGATCAGTCCTAAATTCATGCAATGTCTTAAAATCTTTTAATAATTTTTAAAGAATTACTTGGAGTTTATTCAAAACCTGACGTAAAACGCTATTGAGAAGCATTTTTTACATCGTCCGCCGCGCGATTTTATGTGTTCACATCATTACGCGACCTCGAATGAGCAAACGAGAATGAGAATGGAAACGAGGCAGGCGAACGAAGAAGGGAAAAGGGACGAACGAACGCATCACTCGAACTGTGTTTCAATCTCCATAATGACCGCTCGGCTTTCGCTTCGTGGCCGCGCACTGAGAGACAGAGTGGATGCTAATAACAGGGAAACTCCATAGTGTCCGCAGGTACCGCTCATTCAGAGATATTTCTTTTGCGTCCGTTTATTCGCGAGCGGTGAGTCAAAGTGAGAGAGAAAGGGAAAAAGAGGGTTGGTCGAGAGGAGAGTCGATTCGTACGAGGGTGGAACGGGGGTAGAAGAGTGAAGAGCGCACGAAAGTCGGGTATTCAATGGCCCGTGTCATCGCGCGAAGGCACATACGTAATGCTCGATGTAAATGCGAGAGAAAGAGGAAAGAATGGCCGGGGGAAGGCACGCGGGGGTGTAGGGAGAATGAGAGGTCCAACTGAGAGACCCGAAGCTGCACGAGTTGTGGTGGATGAACAATGGAACACCGGTACACCGCAACACCGCCACATCTCCAATACCCCTTTAATTCCCTCTCCTTACTATTGTCCCTCGCTTTCCTTCTTAGTAGACAGTAGCCTATCCCTATCTCACAGGTTATATTTTAAACGTTTGTAAAACTTGGTAATATATATAAACGTAGTAGTTGTTGAAATATCACGAGGAATGAAACTACAACGATGACGATAGCAATGATGAGAAGGAGAGAAAGAGAGAGAGTGGCAGCCCATCAGGGATGGCATGGGGGTAGAGACCGGGCCACCGGGGGCCGGGGCAACAATTACACAGAGTGCGCTACCGTGGTGAAGCCCTTTCAGCCTCTCTCCCACCGGAGATGATGGATTTGTTGTCTTCGTGGTCCCTCTGGTACATTGTGCATCTACCGGACCGTGCCACCGAGCAGTTGTTTCTCTCTCTTTCTCTACTTGCGGCACTTTCCTGTAATTCTCGTGTTATAGAGAATCGCGTGATATTGGGGAAAATAGTCGCGTAAATAACGATGAGTATAAAACAATGAGAAGAAAATTGGAAGATGATGAAAATTAGCGGATAAAAATTATCATCGCTTATCGAAGAGGCTTTAACGCGTTTTCTTTTTTAGTTTTGCGAATTTATCTGTAATTATATTTCATAGTTATCAAGCATCTATACAAAAATTTAAATTTGAAAAGTAGTTCGAAATTAATGTCTTTAATGAAATATACATATATTCCGTCAACTTTTTAATAACTATTAATTAATATTTATTAAGAACCTGGACATTTTTATTAAATCAAAGTATTCTTTTATTAATATTTTTTAAACTTTATATATTTATCAACAAAATTGTACACTACGTAGGATTATATTTTACATTGCTAAAATTTGGCATCTCATTTCGAAGGAGATAATTGCATAATGAACAAATAATCAAATTGTTCGTGACAGTAAATGAATGTCGCGATTGTCTTGACGATTTCTTGTCCGTATTGATCACGTCGCAACGTAGTTGTTTCGATGAAATAGTGCTTCGCTTATCCCACCAGTTTGCAAATACCTATGTTCGGTTGGAATTTACGATGCGACCAGCATATTTTATTACGTACCGCGGACATCTTCCACGAGATATTTATGTGACCATCGCAGGCCGGAAGAAGAGAGTTAAAGGAATGAAACCGGTGGAGAAGGGGGACGGGAGTGGCTTCGGTATAGAATTAGTTGGAAGAAAAAAGTCGTCCACGTTGGCACAGGATTAAAAAACTGACACGGAGTCTCGCATGGTCTAGATAGTTGCGACAGGAGTAGATGGGATTCCACCCTCGCGGCCGACTCGGAAAAAAAAACGGTAAAAGGGATTCAGGAAAAGAAATAAGCTGGCAGAATTAGTGACGGAGTTTCGATCTGCGAAACCGCGTGCCATCAATGGTACCCGTGAAAAAGGATCGCAAAACTTTTCCAAATGGCGAAGCCATTGCGAGCAACGAGACGGTACGCGGCAGACGAATATTGTCAATACATTTTTTTGCGAGACTCGTGATATAATAAAGATTAGATACACGCTGTTCAAATATGTATTAAGGAAATGAGAAAAAATATATAGAATATATTTGTTATGAACATTTCATTACAGATACGAAGACAGATTTTAGTTTTTGTTTCTCTATTATCTTCCTTGAGAAACGAATGCTTCAGAAATGGTATATTTTAATTAAATTTTAGTGAGGGTACCACGTTATTTCTAGATTAAATTCTAGTGTAAGAAGAAAGACATAAATGAATTTTTTTTATTTACTTTATTTCATTAATTTTTATTTTACATTTGGTATAAATATTGAAAAGACTCTTAATTTCATATTAGTTTGATTTCTCTTAATTGAATTTTTCACACAAGATTTCTCACATATCTCTATAGTTGTTGATTGAAAAATTGTTCGTAAATAACAGATTGCTAACTGCCGCTATTACTCGATGGACTTCTCGAATGCACACGATGCACACGTTGCATCTCGAAGTCGCGTGAGTTGTATCTGGCGCTTAATCGAGAGAGGAGAGACAGCACGAGTCTGCTCGCGCGACGCACGAGCGATCATCTGGCTGCCTTGGGTATACATGCTCTGGGCACTAAAGGGTCATCGTCGGCTGATTACACGAATGCGGGGCAAAGCCGATGGGAAGTGAACCGAGAAGCGCCTGGAGGCGCGTTCCTCTTCCGCTGGTGATCGACGATGATGGCCCGTGGGTGACGGCGTGTGGTGGGGTTGGGGGTCAGCCTTGTCGAGATACACCGTGCCGCTGTACACCGTGCCGCTGGGTGAGCCACGAGGGTAAGACCTCGGTGCCCTGCAGAGGTCCGGGTCCCCGATTAAGAGGTTCTTCCTTATAGTCGCGCGCGGCGTCCGCGCCACGAGAGAGGATCCCCGTTTTGTCTCCTCGCGCCTCTTTTCTTCGCCTCTCTTCTTTCTTTCTCTCTCTTTCTTATTCTGTCTCTCGCCACCCAGACGGCGTGGCTACGGAACTCGAGATAGGCGTTTCTTCCCTCGCACGTAGCTTGGACTATTGACCGAGGAGACGTTCCTTCTGCGCTCTGCCTATTTGTCTTTCGTTCTTCGCGTACACGTTTTCTTGCTCTCGCTTCTCGCGCGAATGACTTCGAATTGCAAGTCACTGAGAGTCTAGAAGATACCAACTAACGAGCAAACTGTGACTTCACATCTTTCTGAAAATGACATTTTTTCGAAAATGATACTTTCCAAACAGAAATTAGTGTGAAAAATTTGATCACTAATTTTTTTTAAATAATATTGATGACATTCCTCGAAATCGTGTGTTACAAACGTTAAAACTATAAATAGTAAATATCTATTGTTTTGACATCAGAAATGTGTTATCCCGACATTAGAAATATATTGCTCTTTTACATTTCATTAATGTGACTTTCAGATAAATCAGAATTTTGCTTCTTATGTATATCGTAAATATTATAGCTATCCTATTGAATAGTGAACAATTTTATTTGACGTTAAATAAGATATAAAAATAGAAATCTTCTCTTCTGTGTGTGTTACGCGAAAAATTCGCGCGTCATTAATTCCACTTATTCTTATTCCATATTTACAATAGCGTAACTCTACATAAAACGAATCGGTTGCATTCACCGGGAGGTGGCGTAAATCGACGAGGATTTCACGTAAGGGATCGGCGGGGTCGTTTACTATCTATGCGGTCGTTTACTATCTATGCGTCGGTCGCGACGACGATGCTATGCTGGGGTTGGGAGAGGAGGCGAGGGCGTTCTCTCTCTCTCTCTCTTTTTCTACTCCTCCGTCCGGCGAAAGCCCAGACTCCTTGCACTGATCCTCCACCTTCTTTTCTTCTAGAGAACGGCGGAACAACGGATGGGCATCCAAAGGCGGGAGGTTGGACGAGCCTTGGAGATAGATGGCAGACTTTCGTGGTGCGCGCCCACATAGCAGCAATGTAAGTCATGCTTCTTTATGGGGCGGCCCGTGACCCCGCTACTTGTAAACCGACTAAAGATTCAGAAATAGCTGCGGCACGGTTACGAGCTCCCCGTCCGCGTTCTCTTCTCTGCCCCCCTATCATCGCTTTATCCTTACGGCACGCTCTCGCGTATACTCGTATATACTCGCGTTCTCGATCATCCTCATTGTCTTCTCCTTATCTTCCTGCCCGCCGACCGATACGTTCGATCCGAGAGCGCTGCCGGCCAATATCGTAATGTACTTGCTGCAATACGGTCCAGATGACAGTGTCTCGCGAGGTCATTCGGGCAGGTAGCGGAGGATCATCGCGATTGTCCGTGCATCGCCTGGACGCTCTTTTTCTGAACGTTCGCTCCGCGACGACACGCGATCGCTTGTCCTTTCGCTATCGTGGAAACCTGAAAGATTGATTTAAACTGATGGTCGAGCGTTCTACTCGCGGTCGAGTTTGCTTGTATCTCAAACATGATCGATTCCCCGCGCGACGCGGCGCCATGCAGGCGGAGAGGAAAAGGATTGTCCGTGCGGCGCGTGGATCGAACTCCTTACAATAGGCTTATTATGTCGCGGCGCTTTCCAACCAGGCAGCGACCGATTCAAAGTGTCTGTCGATAGTCGTCGACGGAATCACCGCCGCCGTATATATATATACATATACGTTGAAATATATAATAATATTACCGGGCGTGCGTTATCTGCGAGAGAAAGAGCACTCGCGCGCGAGCGCGCGCGTCTACGCACGCAAAAGACCAATGTGCGATCAATCATATCTCGCGGAGAAAGGCGCCTATCCTTCGCGGCCGAAGCGGAGACTATTCAGCGCTTATTTATCGGTCCGGAACGCGCGCGTTGCTGCGTTGCCGGAAACATTGAGAGAAAACGGTCGCGCGAGTTTGTCGCGTCCCGATGAAAGAGCCAAGAGAGCAACGCGACTCCACAATCGCGCGGACTGTTACGCCTCTCCTCCGTCTTCGCGAGATCATCTTGGAAACGTCATCCCAGCGGTGACTTCCTGGCCGCTCGTAAGTCGTGACATCTTGAAGCGAACAGTTATCTAAATATTGTACCGTAGATAGGAACGCGGCTGCATGTACTTCATTTATCTTTCAACTAGATACGACGCATGTGACACCTGAAATTAATAGACGTAGAGGATATACGTTGTTAAAGAGCCAGAGGTAATTTAACTGGAAAGAAATTGACGACAGATTTAGCCATGTGAGAACGTGATCTGACACAGAAGATTTCTAACTTTTTCTAAGTAAAATTACATAATGAACCATAAATAAACTAGATGTAGCTGTACAATAATTTTAGAAAGCTTGAGTAATCTGGAAGACTAATAACTTATTGCACACGACTTTAGATTTTTTTATTTAGTTTTATCTTTAATTTATGATTTTATTCTTTTATCATATTTGACTTATGAAGTGTGCCGAAAGATCTTAAATATAATGCCTTTGGCTTAAATATAACTCTTCATAGCTGATGTATACTTTTTCTGGGAGTCTCTATAGTTATATTCTAACCATCTTTGAATGGTTTAAAATCAGCAACTGGATAAAGTGTCGCAAGAGTACCTGACGCAAGAATATTGTTCGGCGATCTCATCAAAAAAGCCAGGTGAGCATCGCCGGTTCATTGTCGCAATATGCAATGTCAGCAGGTACGTGTGGGTCCTTTTCCGAAGACTATACGTCAACGGAGTAGACTGAACGATATCGAATTTCCTCTCTCTCATGTATCGATCATTGCAGCCAGCTTTTTGAACCGACACAGCGTCTCGATTGCATCAAAGAATAAGCGATGCATATATTTCGAGGAATTTTCATCTGGCGACAGAAGAGATTTTTTCTTGTCCATTCAATTTTATTGCAAAATTCTTTACATCTTATATGCATCGTACAATCTTTTATTTGTTACATATATTTTAAAACACGTTTCCTATTTCATTTTCAATGAGTAAAAACTTTTTTTAATCGTAACTCGAAATTTGTTATGCACAAGTTTTTAATGCAGAATAATCATTGTATAGTAATGATTAATGTACACGTAGCTTCTCAGCGCATAACAGAATCATTAATTTTATACATTAAGATATTTTATGATAAGATGTATCGTAATCGAACTAATTCTTTTCGTTCGATCTAGTTCGTACTTTCGGACTTTTAATTTTATATTACCAAATTATTACATTGATGATATATAATTATTATAACACGCATAATTATCAATGCGGATTACAGAGAAGAGCGGATAAGCGCGTCGGTGCATCGGATGCGCGTCGCCGGATTGACGCGACGATTTTAAAGTCCGACGATGATCGCGGCCGATAATAAATTTAAATCACGTAATGGTAATGAAACGCGTCGAATTCAATACGCGCCACGGCGGATATTACTTTGGATGTAATTTCCTTTTAAAGGCGCTAACCGTTAAAACGCAGTGCGTTTGTGATAAATTCGAGTTCCCATATCGCGAGAAATATTTTCCGCGATCCGATTCGTCCTCTCTCTCCGTCAGGATACCGGCGGAAGGATGCGGCTTCGCGCGAGCCGCTCTTTTGCCCTTATTTTATTACATCGGACAACCGAATCAAGCCTTCCGTTATCGACGATTCATGATGGCGAATCTCTGATGCAAATCGCCAATTATTTAGAGGCTGAAGTAATTTTTAAAGGGAAAATAGAAAAAAAAGTTTCGACGAAATACTGGCTTAATCCAGCAGTCACGATCAAATTTTGCACTAATTAATTTTCTCTTTTTGTGTGATTATTAATACAATTTTAAATTGTAAATTAATATAATTACATTATTGTCATCGGTGAATATTTCGTTTCTCCCGATACACGTTCTACCATTTTTCGTCGATTGGTTAATTGAAGAGAGGAACATTCTCGTGATTGCCGATAAGAGCTCAAAGTGTAATTGATAATGCACTATCAGTGTTTGGTTGCTTCCGAAGAGCATAAAGGGATCCATTTTAAGCTCGCGAAGAGTTTCATGAGAGATAACGCAAGATCTTTCAATCATTCTTGGATTTAATTGTTATGAAGTTTGCGATGTGAAGGTTGCATACAATTCACAATGGTTGGCGATAGGCTTGCTGTAAACATCATTTGCCATTTAAATTAAGGGATTTATTGAGATTGTTTAGGCAGTATGCGAGCCAACAAGTTATAAACGCTGCGCGGTACGCCGGTCACATTCACGACAATTGACAATTTTCACCTCGGGCACTTGAAATTTGTTATGCCAATGAAGACAACCTCTCCTCTGCTCCGGGGCCTGTCGTTGCACAACATATTATCGTCCCACTTGGAGACGCTCGCGTAAAAGGAAATGGCACAATATTATCTCGCTGATATTTCCTCGCGGGGCTTAAGCATTTTGCGTTACATTATTTGTCGGATACATCATTATCGAACGACTTGTTACGCTATTTGAATTTCTGAGGTTATCCCTTATTCATGTTACTATTTATCGAATATCCTGTAGTACAGCTTCTATTATTATCTCTAAGATTTATTATTTACGTAATACGAAAGTTCTTAATCTTATATTTAGTAATATAACCGGATAATAGATCTTTTTTTGGAATTATTAAATTTTGGAATGATATACATTTTTTAATAACTAGAGTTTAGTTTAAAATTTTGCTAAAATATAAATTTGTATTTGCAGAATATTAATAAAGCTTATCTAATACTGACATAAGATAAACAGAGCAAAGGAATTTTTAAATAACAAGACGTTTGAACTTTATTTTAGGAAAAAATAATCTAAAATATTTGAAAACTTTTTACGGTAAGAGAGTTTTATAATTTTATATATGACTTGATTTTTTTTATTTATTGTAAACCTTATTTTAATTTCTTGAAAATAATCACATTTTAAGTATGCATTATAATTAAAATTTTTCAAAATAATTTCAAAGTCCATGAAATCTTCTAGAAATCATGAATTGTTTTTCTTCTCCGTTTCTCATTCAATCTATTTATATTTTAATATTTAATGAAACATTTTTTTGTATACTACTTCTCGTAGTTCGTTATTTTTATATTCCTCTCATTACAACATGAAAATATCGAGACGATCATGAAGACGCCGTTTTGTACAAAACGTGAATGTTGTGTTTACTCGGAACGGAAATCGCGATCGGTGTGCGGAAAGATGAGATTGATTCGCGAGCATTTCATGATTCATGGTAACCTGAAACTGGGGGAAGGAAAAGAAAAGGAAGGCTCTCGTGGACAACTCGCGGACACTCGAGCGTTAAAAGCACATCGCGCGGGTGCCACGGGAATGGAACGGGAGTGGAACGTGCAGGACGGGCGGAGTCGCGTCGACGTGGAGAGACGAGTGGGTGCTTCGAGAAAGTGCATACACTCCTCGCTCTTTGCACCCGCCATCTTCCTCCACCCTCTTTCTCCTCTTTACTTGTTCGCCGACACTCCAGCCCCTATCGGCAATGGCGCCTTCGGCCTGGATGCTGCACAGTATCGCTGACGCGTGGAGTGTTACTCGATTATGACGGCAAGATGCCAAAGTCGAGCACGCGTCGTATGTTCGTCTCTTTTTCTTTTTTCCGCTTGACTCCCTTGACAGAGGATCCGATCTCTAGCCTCCTTCGATTAGGATTTTACGTACCCGCTTGTCTGATTTCTCTCTCTCTCTTTCTCTCTCACAGTTTTTTTTGCTCGAGTATGGTTACCGCTAATTGATTTAAATCCGTGATAAAGATACAAGTCGTAACTAAAGATAAATCTCCTAAATGTGAAATTTCATTTCTTAATCACTATATGTTTGTAAGAAAGTTTTATAATTTCTATTTCCATTTAGAGCACACACACACATACATAAAGCTAACATCTGTTTTTAATTGTCTACGTTTTATTTTTTTTATTTTCTTTTGAGTTATGTTTTAAATATAACAAGTTCACATATAGTTTTGCAATTTTGCAACTTGAATTATTGCACTTACAAAGCACTTATACTGTATCGTTGTCGTCACGCGCGTCTCGAAGGTCGGACATCGAAAGTTTCCGAGGCTCCGTCATCTTTCGCTCTCGATTTTATCAGCGTCGTCGCTGCGAGCGCACCGCCATCGCATCACCGCGCGCTGCAACTTGAACGATGTCAAGCGAGATACAAAGTTCTCGCAATAACGTCGCTTTTCGCGTTTCGCGACGTACCTACGAAAGTAAAGCGAGGCGCGAGAAGGTTGGTCGAGAGAGATGACTAGGGATAAGGTGAGGGAGCAGAGAGGAACACACAGAGACAGTAGAAGATGAAGGTGGGAGGACGGGAAAGAGAAGGCACTCGACTCTATCTCCCGATGCCTCCTCGGTCCGGACCAAGAAGTACCAGGGGTACCGCTAAAGAGGCAATTACGGAACTCTCTCGCTGGAAGACGCTCGTAAAAGTTAGGGCGAACGAACGAATAAGAAGGTCTCTTCGGAGCGACGAGGCTCGCGCGAAGAAGAACGAAGGTAGAAGAAGAGAAGAAGAAGAAGAGGAACAAGAAGAAGAAACAGACGACGAGAAAGAGCGCGCGGCGACGTTAGAGGGGGGGACAGCCGATCGAGCCCCTTGGAAGATTCTGTCCCGGGGCGGCGTGTCATCGGTTCGCTCTTCTTCTTTTAGGCCGAACCGTGCCGAATCCGCAGATGCGAGACTGACGCGCTCGTGCTCTCTTCGACGAGATCAAGATAGCCCGGCTAGAAGGGCCCGACGGAATACGACCGCGAGATACGACCCTCTCGAAAACAGAACCGGCGACCGCGAGCGAACGGGCATTCCTCGGATAGTATATGCGAGTCGTTATCGACGATTTTCTTTTTCGGATCGCTCGTAAGCCTTTTGTTGCCGCTTAAACGATTTTCTCTTAGACATTCCCAGTTCAATCCGTTACTAAGACTGACTAGACATATCGAGTCTTTTGGCACGTATCAAAGGTAATTGCAACTAAATGTATATAAATCATGTGATATTTCCATCAGTTCACAGAATTTTTAAATGTAATCACGCTTCTTCATATTTCAAGGAATATAATTAATCATTGTGAAATTTTGCGATGTCTCTTATTGCTGATTGTACTGAGACGTCTGAGATATTTTATAGCATATGAAACATTTGAGAGAATGTATTATGAGTTTATTATATTATTTTTTTATATTTTTATCATAAATATATGGAATAATTACATACATTTACATGTGTAGTTACAAAATTACATTACATACATGTATGTTGTATTAGGACATGAATTATTTTAATTTTTTTATTCTCTCATAGATTATTATAATACATTATTAAATGCAAAGATATTTTAGACAGGTTCAATTAAAACAATGTAAAAAGTGAAAAAAAAGGTATAATAAGGATATAAATCCATTTCACGAAGAACTTAGCGTATTAAAAAAGATTTGAAACTGTTAATAAAATTTATCCGATATTTTTTGTAGTTAATACAAGTTCTTAAAAAGATGAATGAATTTTTGCTCCGTATTAATTACAAAGTTCTACTCTCACGTAACTTGTACAAATCTCATACAATTGATCACAGCTGTCTCAATCTTTTTAAGTGCGACATATAAATTTCAATGCTGCTCAGTAAGAATTTTAAAGCGCGAAACTGTGTGATCGCGTTCGACTCTAGAAGGAAAAATATGAAGAAGCAGCGAGAAAGAGAGAAAGAAAGACGCGTTGAAATTCGACCGGAAAAGTCGTTGTCGGAATATATCCGGCGACCCTCGATAGTCGATAATCCGGCGGAGCCGGACTCTGGGGTTGTAGCCTTGGACCGCGCGTGAAGATGGGGATGAGAAGGGAAGGGAGAAAAAGAGAGACCAAGAACTCGGACACCAAGGGTGGACGACCAAGGGTGGATTGATCCGTGGCCATCGTATAGGGTGCTCGAACTCACTCGTCGTCAGCTTTCTCTTTTCTTCTCTCGTATTCCTCCGTTCTCGGATCTCTTCCGCGGTCTCCTGGAATATATATTTTGTTCTGTGTGGTCCGAGAGAGTTATATCGGCCGGTCGTTCGTCGACTCACTTCATTACGACCAGGACGACGACGACGGCAATGACAACGATTCCCTCCCTCCAACGGCTCTCGGTCGCCCTTAAGTGAAATCCAGGCATCGATCTTGCTAACGACCCGGGATTAACGCTAATTTGTCGACCGTCGCGATATTACCGAATCGCCGAGATAACTCCGTGGCTCATCTACCTCGCCCCCGACCGTTTCTTTCTGTCCCTTTGTAAAGTTACTCGTCGGTACGTCCTTTGCGAGGGAGGGCTTGAATGGATGGCGAGACTGGCGGGCTCACTTTGTTCGTTCGCAACGATATAACTGCCCGGTGTTACGTGCGACGTGAGGAGACTATTGTGTCTGGTAATGTAAAAACTCGTTTCGTTGCGAGGTTCTATATAAATCACACAAGTGACTACATACTAACCCATTAACAGTCGCTGTATCCTTAAAACGGAACAATTACGAACTTGAGCTTTTCAGTTGGGAGTTTAGTAATGAATGAAGTAGAGCAAAGTTTTTTTCGTACATTTTTATTTATCGGAAGAAACATTTCGTAGATGAATCATTAAAGACTTTGTTCATGCTATAATTCGCATTATTTGCTATTTCTGAATTTTTATGTAAAATTAAACGCCTTAAAATTATTTTAGATTTCATATAGACTAACGTAAGATAGTTCTACGATCATTTTTCTAAGTGGATTTTAAAGGATAAAAAAGGCGTGATTTTGGATCTCGAATAGCAAAATATCTGTTCTATATTTAGACTAGCAGATATTGATTAATCAGCATCTTCAATGAGTGAAAACTTCTGGTATAAAATGCAACGCATGTAATTTCATAGAAAGTTACATCGAACTAATAATGAAACTTGTATATAATTTTACAAGTATTATCAATTTAATACTTATTAGAAAATTTCTCTAATTAAATGAAAAAGAAGTAAAAAAAAGAAAGAAAAGCTATAAAGGTGACAAACGAGTGATTTATATAAAGCTACTGTTTTTGATATAAGTATACATCTGGATCATAAAAACTGTGCAGAAATATGACTAAAAATTAAACCCAATTGCTCTAAATGAGCAAGGAAAACGCAGACTGGATCAACTTTAAGATTTCACCCTTTTAATCGCGATAAGAAAAAGAAGGCACTTAAACCGTCTAAAGGCAATTAGAACGCGAGTAAGGAACGAGTAGGGCAGCAGGAATATTATTTGTGCAGTTTACGCGGTTTATTACCGTTAATTAATGGACTCGGGTGCATACGGTGTGCATACGTATGCGTGCGCTTGGCGTAACACAGTTGCTCCATATCTGTCACGCTCGCGTCACGAGTCACGTTTGCAACTGCTCGTAACCGTCGTACGTGTTGCTCGTGAAATTGATTCGTCTTCCTCTCGATTCTCTTATGTATCGAATCTCGCGGAGAATTCCTCTTGCTACATCCGATTGTCTTGAATTATCTTCCATCTAACAGTTCCTTTTATAAATTCTTTCTTGAATTCTGTTATAAAATTTTTATGTAAGTTATTTATTACACGCTACTGCGTTGTCAAGTTTATTATTAATTATTGTAAGAAGCAGTTTCAATTTTGCATTATTAATTAATAATTTTAAACCGAATTTCTAAACACATCTTTTTCAATCTAAAAGTTTCTTTTTCAATCTTTGTTTTGTGTACATATTTATTTGTAACATTTATAATTTTTATGAACGCATAACAGAATTCTTTATGTCACCGAAAATTATATTCTTTTTATATTTTAATAAAACTACAATATAATTGAATACATAATATCTAAGTTGAGAAATTAGCACAAGCAATTATCGAATTTTCAAAATTTGTTTTCTTTAAAAAAAAACACGACAGTATTATCTTTTTGAGAATATTCTCATATCTTTTTAACGACTTTAAAATAAGTACATTGCAATATTGTATGAAAATTTACGATTAGTACATACATTAAAACGATCATGTCACTGACAGAGCATGAAGGGCGCGAAAAGAAATGGTTCGTACTCAATACGACTACCGAGAACCGATTTAGAGACTCTACTCGAGGAGGGGAAAAGGGACCGTTGTCATTACGACGAGCATAGCGACTGAAATACCACGAAGCAATGTTGCTCGTAGCTTTGAAGTCCGCGAACTTTCGCGATAATGGCGTCAAGAGTGTCAAAGACGAACAGTAAAGAAGAAAATTAATGTTCCTCTAGTGATATTAAGTTGTGGAATTGTCATCATTATTTCTTTATAGCAAACCACAAAATTAAGTCGACTGCTGCATGGACCCGTTATCCGAGTAGCTGATACCAATGGATGATCCACTTTGCGATCGCTTCGCTCGAGAAATTCATAATTTTCCCAACGTTATCTTTCGATACATGCGATTGTGAGCGCGATATATCGTGCCGGATAATGTCCTTTCCTTCCTTTTAGATCCCGCCACTAATCGTCTCGAGGACGACATTAGGAGAGGGGAAGGGGTGGCGAATATGCAAAGTACCTTTTTCCTCTCACCCTCGCCGCGTGAGATCGGGCTCTCGGGCGGAAGGGAGGAAGGTTCCCGACGCGCGAGAATCGGATTACGAGGCTCGTTAAAATATTATTCGGGCGTAAGTTCTTGGTGACACGCGGCGCGGCGCGACGCGACGCGACTCGACGTCGGCGCTCGGCGCTCGGCGTCGTCTTCGTCTATGCAAAATAATCGCTTCTTAATTGCAGAGTAATTGCGAATTCGTGAGAGACACCGGGCGCGCAGTGCCTCCTCGCCCGTTTCCCCTTCCGTTTCCTTCTCAAAACGGCGCCGTCTGTCGCCCGCATTATCCGTACGAACTTGAATTTAACCCTTCGCGACGCGCAGAAAAATGCCCGTCGTGCGCAGCCTGCGCGACTGTCGAGCGATTTTTCTTTGCATTTTGTTCCGAGTTTGTCGAGATGCGAGCCGAGAATGCACAGATGTATTATCGTAGGAGAATCGATTTCTCTCGAGTCTTCCAATAACGATTATAAGAAAAAAAAAATGTAATCTTTATTAATTACAAATTAATATTTATTAATTATATTACATTAATATCTATTTATTAAATTTTAACTAATAGTTATTTTATATGCAAACAAAATATTTCAAATTATTAATGTATCGTTTATAATTATTATTTCGCAGCATTTGTCTATTTTTCTCCTAACTTCATTAACATTCGCAATTATTTTTAAGATGCCCTTAAACATTTTAATCATAACTTTAACTTTTTTCACAAACGTATGACAGGAAAAAATCGGTTAATCGAAAATTGGGGAGTTAAAAAAATTTTCAAAGTTAAGTGTATCCTTTCAATTAGAATGTGTTATCCCAAGACTGATCTAAAGTTATGATAATTAATATTAGAGCCAAGACCACAATTTATACATAATACAATTAAAATCGTAAAAGGACCATAGACGAGACATAATAGCAAGATCTCGATGCTGAAGTAATGTTTCCTGTGTGACGTAAAGTTATGACGTATCTTTCGAACAAATTACTTTAGCCTCCGTTCATTTCCACAGCCGTTTAGATCAGCAAGAACGTACGCCAACATTTTCGTCGTGCGAAATTCGAAACGGCGTTGCTTATCGTGGCGACGTTCTCGTTCTTCTTCTCAGATTCGAGCACCAGGAGTGCTTTCGTAGAGGGTTACTTTCTACTCATCTGGTGGCGTCTCTCACAGCGCATGCCTTGAAATCATGGCCGATATACCCGGGTCGACCGGGCGTGTTAGAAGACGCGCACTCGATGGCCATTGCGGTGATGGCGTGCTTAAAGCCTGTGCCAGAACGCGCGCAAGAGTATACGCTAACCACCGGTGGCAAGAATAATAGCGAGGGTCCTCTCCAGTGCACTCTTCATCTCGCTTCTGCGTGCTGGGTGCCTCTCTTTTCGCGGCGCGGATAACACGCCGCAGTCCTTCATGCCGTTCGCCGGCAACCCTGCGAACAAACGGGCCGCCAGGCCGCCTTATCTCAAGACGCTTTAATGTGTTTAACCCGGCAAAGATAGTGGACAATTTATTGCTCCCTATTTTAAGCGGGATTTCTGTCTTTCTCTGTCTCTCGTACGCTTCTCTCTCTTGAGCCTTCCTATCTCTTTCTCTACCTCTTGCCCTGCACTGTTTTGCTCAGTGGTAGCCTCTTCTCTAATTTGGCCTGGATCACTCGATGAGACTTCAGTTCTTCATACAAAGCGAACAGATGAAAGTGAAACCGGAGATGTTTTTTTTTTTTTTTTAATGATTTGATTCTCTTTTTTTTTGCTTGTGATATTTTTTCTTTAGTTTTTTCTAATAGTTGAATTATTAGTTAATCGAATTTAAATAACGTGCACGATCTGCGCCGAGTTTAAATGTTCAAATATCAATTACAATTCGATCTGCTCGTACGTACCTGATAAAAACTAATATTTGATTTAACCAATTAAAAAAATTCTTTTAATTCTTTTTGTTTAAATTAATATTTTAATAATAATGTTAAGTATTCAAAGTTTTTTTTGCGTTAATATCGTGGCAAGGATATTAAATCTATTTCTGATTTCGATACGCGTCCACTGTTACAATATTCAATGTATATCATATGCGAACACTGATTTTTAAGACAGAGCATCAGCAGATGTTTTCTTCCGAGTGCGGGTGAGCGAGATTTGGAACTGTCTTAGACCGATTTATTAGCCGACGATAACGACAGAAACACGTACGTCAACCGCGTGCCCGAGCGTATCTCGGACCCGTAATCGGAGTCTTTACTGTCATATGTTCCTTCGTTCCTCGTAAGACTTTATTTCCGTGCGTATCACAGAACATTCCACGAAGATTCCGAGAGCAGACAATTCTTAATAAATGGCTCGCACATGAAGTGAGATAATTACCGAAAGAGATATGACGTTAAAAAAAATCTTAAACATTGATAACGCTTAATTACGTATTCTATTATTTAAAAGTAACGCGTATTTACGCACAATTTTTATGTGTGCGATTAGTCGTAAATTTGAGATGTAGTTGAAACTAGAAATGTTTTTAGGAATATACCGTTGCGACAAATTCAAAAATATTAATTAAATTTTATTATTAGCTCCTATACGGAAAGAACTATTTTGTTGAAATACAGATCTGAAAATAATTACGTTGGACCAGATAAAAAAATTATTATGTATTGAACGTTTAAGCTAATTGCTAGAATGTCAAAACTTTTAGCAGCAGAAATTTATCATGCTTGAAAGTCTTATATAATTATTTTAATAGTTTAACATAAAATTATTTTCTAATCTGTATCTAGCTAAATTTTTAGATACTGCAGTAAAATGGTTCTTTCCGTGTAATGAAATCAGTTTCTGTCGCAGTATGATTCGTATAGATATTCGTAACACAATAATTGATAGTACAATAAACAATTTTTTAGTCATCACTTCCATTCGTTGCAATGCTTTTATTCTATTCATATAGATTAAGTTTAATGAGGATCGGGACTGGATTTCGTCAATCCTACAATTAGACCGGGAAGCGGAAGAACAATGCCGCCTACTCGCGCGTTCAATTCAAATTCAAATCGCCCATCGTAAATTGGAAGTGTACTGCGCATTGAGAGGTCAACTGGCAGGCACCGAGGGCGAGCACGCGACGGGAAGGGGAACAGCGTGGATTTTTCCGAGCCGGTTGATAGACGCGCGACACCTATTTTCCGCTCCGGCTCCATAAACCACCTGGCGAGACCATTGAGATGGCCATTGAGCGGTCGCCGCGATTTTTCTCCCCGCGCGAGAAACTCGCTATGCATCTCGTCGCGACGAATGAATACGCGACCTTTCCTCCCCGTTGCACAACGACGGCACTCTGGATAATAGAGCCGCATCCTCGATGCGCTCGCGCGCACGCAAACGCGGAGACGCGAAGTACGTACGTTTAACGTGGTCGCGCGCTCGCTTGAATAACGATTTATAAAACTCTCAGTGACGACGACGACGACGGCGACTCACAGGACGCGTCGGTCATCCTCGGTCGAGTTCATTACGGGCGTTATTTGCACGCCCGGCCTCCGTGATGCATCGAGGAATCATCGGAATCCGTGCGCGTGCATTTATTACTTTTTTTTTCCTTTGGCATGTTTATTATTCGCGAGTATGGCACAATCGGATTAATTATTTTGATGATAATGGATAAACTTTAATAACGGATAAACTTTAATAATGAATAATGGTCTTCTGTAACGTAGAGTGTGTGTGAACGTAGAAGAAGAGATTAGAAGTGAAAAGGAAAGAGAGGGAAGGATGGAATGCAGAATTTAAAGGAGTGAGGAATGTGTAGAAAGCGTAGAAAGTAAAATGCTTTCAGAGGAACGAGCGAAGAAATGTTGACGCGAAATGAAACATTAAAATGTAGTAATGGTGATAGGTATTCTGTTATAAAATTATATATATGTTATAAATGTAAAATAAAAGTAATTGTAAAATTCTTATGAAACTTCATAAAATTCTTATTTCAAGATTTAAGAGACGTAGTATTGATCTGAGGTAGCTTGCAGTATGTCCCATTCCGTTTTTCTATACGTTTCTCGAACACGCCTTTTCTCCTTTTTTTTTGTTCTTTTTCTTTCTTCTTCTGTTTCACGCGCCACATCCTCTTTTTCTCCACGAGGATGAGGTCAGCCGACGTTAATGAGCAAATAAATACGCATGTGCGTGGCCTATGCTAATTCGGCGTATATTCCCGTATGCTTATCGTCGACGACAATGCGCGCAGCATCGGCCATCGGCGGCGATTGGCTTGCAGCAGAGGTAACGCGAACTTTGACTCCCGTCGTAAAAATTGTCGAGTTACCGTTTCGCTGCAGCTGTTACGGATGCAAATGCCGATGTCGTCGTCGTCGTCGTCGCCGTCGCCACGGACATAGCGACCCCGATTACTCGCCTCGCAAGTCCATTCGTCCGGACCGACCGCTGCGCGATTCTCGATTCTAGATGATAATTATCCGTCGACTGGCGTGCTTTCATCCGCCGCGTTTGGTTCATCAGACCAGGTCAAATGCAACTTTTTGTTTATTAGTGTTTCCTCCCAACGACAGGTGATCGCGATCTAAGCTAGCGGCATGTGCACCGGATCGCTGGCGAACGTTTTAGTCGGGAAAGATCATGTTTATAAATCAATAGGATACATGTGCTAGAAGTAGGCGGCCATCAACAATAATTTGTTTTTAGGAGTTTTTGCGGCAGGTTTTATAAATGAAACGATTGAATATAAATCTACATTTTATGTAACATAATGTATAATAAAATAATATACTAGTATATATTAATATTTTTACAATCTAACAGTAAGGTTATTTCTGCAATTATGTCACCCATAATCGTGGAATTATACTGATGGAAATAGCGACAAGTCCTCTTCATATTGTCAGTATTACTGTTCAAATTGTATACAACAATCTCTCTAAAATTTTTGGAATGGAATTTTGTCTAAAAGAGTGGAATTCCACTCTAAAAGTGTGAAAATCCTGCCACTTTTTATCAAGATTGGCAGAATTTTCACATTTTTAGAGTAGGATTCCATTCCAAAGAATTTAGAGAAATATTGAGGCTCAAAAATTAAAAAACTTAGTTTACGTCAATGCTTTACATGAATTAATTAATATCAATATTAATCACGATTAGTAATATTGTCAGTATTTAGTACTGATAGTATTATTGCTCATATAAGATCTGTTCAACTTTATTTAACTGTAACTTCTACTGATTAAACTGTGTAAAAGTATCGTAAATATAAAACCTCATAAAATATTTCTTAAAAATATTTGTAGATAACTTTCTAATCGTATTTTTTGTTAGATCGATTTAGAAAAATACCAAACTTCGTGACGACACATATCATCTCATGCTATATATCAGAAGCTTATCAGCATTTTATTGTAACATAACATCTCTTACTGTTGCACACAGCGTTACTTGTATCCGATAATACTTGGCACGAGCGGATTAAGGCGCAGTTTTTATAAACCTAACCCGTTCTCAGTCTTTCTGGTATAGACGCGTGTTATTTGACATTCGAAACTTCGTGCTCGCCGCCGCATTGTGTGCGAACGATCATTATAGTTAAAGATACAAAACGCACGGCACGTGACTCGCTTCTGATTAAAATGTTAATCAGCGGTTCGCTCTTTTTTTTTCTCTGGCCTCGCTCCCTCTCATCCGATATCCTTTCAATAACTCGGCTCGGAGTCCCGGTGAATGAGCCGCCCTCGTAGATCCCCGTGCGCCCATACACGTCTCCGGTTACCTCTGTGGATTAATTATGGGGGTAGATCAAAAGAGCATGCGACCACAAAGCCGGTAATGCAACGGGTGGTCCGCGTTCAAAAAGTGCGCCTCATATTTGGACTTGGTCGAGACCTTCGTGAAAACGAAATATTGTGTCTCGTCGCGTGTACGCATTTCACCCACGAGAATTTATTTTTTTTTTTATTTCTCTCTCTTTCTCTGTCTGTTTCTCTCGTTGTATCTCGTGCCTCTTGTTGTGGAAGATCAGGATTGTGAATCTCTATTTGAGATTAACATAAGCCTTTCACTCTAACGACAACCACTGAAATCGTCAGTAAAATCTTAATGTTGTTTCTAGTTAATTGCGAACATCTGCATTTTTATCGCAACGGTTAAGATTGATTTGAAAGCGTAATAAATGTAAAAATTGAAATTCGTTGAAAAACAAATCCTACATACATACTGGAGTTGGAAACGAAGATAAATATTTTTCTTTTTCTTTTTATTTTTGAATAAAATTACATCTAGATATATAAATCCTTTTATTTTTTTCTTTTGAATATTTGAGAGTATTTTTCTCGTTACAATAGCTTTTCAATATTTTCACATTTTTGCTGTAGCATAAATATTGTCTTTTTCGAAAAACTTAAATACTTTAATTTAATTTAATAAATACTTTTTGATCTTGATTCTTGTTTGATTTAAAATTAAATATTCAATAGAGATTTTGTTACGACGTTAATTTATTAAATTTACTGATTTTCTTTTTTTACTGAAATAACATTTTTAGAAATATATGTAGCAGAATATTTTGACTTGTGCGAGAAAAGGAATAATGAGAATATCTACTCTAAGCAAAAACTGCATTATTCACTTATGATTGTACGATTATAAATGATCATTTACGCACAATTAGTTATTTACATGATTGCGCGCATCGAGAAATCTGATGGCTGTATTCGTGATGAAATCTCAACGTCTTCTTCTTTCGTTTCGAACGATTATCGAAAAGTCTCGAAGCCGATCGAGCGCCCTTGACTTTTGGGTTATCACTGGGGGTCGCGGGGTCCGTCGATATATCTGTAGAGTGGGACAAAAAATCGCGAGTAAACTCTTTTTCTGCACGCAATATGCGCGGATTTATGCGCTTCGGGAGTTGCAGGAGTCCCCAATAACCTTCTTTCGCTCATGTAGCGAGTGTCAGAACGTTAATTGCACACCGTGTTTCCTTTCGTTACTATCTTTGCTACAAAACTATTTTGACAGGCTTTTGATATTAGATGTTTTACATGCTTCTTTTATCAGATACAGATTTATAATATATTTCTTTTTTTCTATACCGTGTTTCTTTCTCTCTCTCCCCCTCCTCTTTGCGGATAAAAATCCGTGCGTATCAAGCTCCGGATAACCGACATGCTCTGTGCTCCGTGCTGGACGTATTCTTCAACGGGATTCGCACTTCTCGGATTAAACGAGATATTATTTTTACCGTACGCGGCTGCAAAAGCGAAAAGTTACGATGTGTGCGGCGTTTTTGAATTTTTTAAATTCCGCACACTTTCTCTACCTCCGTCCGTTGCTGCAACGAGTGTTTTTAACTTTTTGTGGATTACGGTCTCGTCGCAGTCGTCGACGCCAGGCGTCACGTATATGCGTATCTGTTATCCGACGCGAGAAAGAGTTCGGTTCTACATTTTGAACGCGCATTCACGCGCTGCAGTTTCGCATCGTCAAACAGCTGGTACGAAGAAGATCCTCAAAGGGATCGTTAAAGCTTAGTTTTTGTTATAAATAACTCGCGATTTTATCATAATAAGACAGAAATTTTAGTCGCAGCGATACAGTTAAGATTTTCTGAGGAAAGGATATTTTTTAAATAATAGACATATCCCTGTAGAAAAATAATTTAGGGATATAATCCACCATATAATCCACGCGTTTGAATGCTTTAAACAATTTTTTTACCTTTTTAATTAAATTTTTGGTTTCTCAAAAATTTCATTAAAATTCGTTGACGTAGAAGAGTCGCGGATGATTTCCTTGAGAATCACGGCGTTTGAAAAATATTCCGACTGTGTAAAATAAATCGCGACACATATCGTTCGAACCTCGGCAGATCGCCAAATTAAAGGTTGCCATTGGAGCCCATGCCGGAGTATTCACGGGGGAGGCAAAAGGCGGCCGCCTCCAGGCATATTTATAAATTCACACCGCAGATGCGCATAATGGCGCCGATTCATGACATTTGATTAGAGCATTGTCGCGGCTCACCCCACACTCACGACCGACTCGCTCTCCCGTCGTTTTCTACGACTTCGTAAGCGGTGGTGCGCCGTAAATCGCAACCCCTTGTAGCCGTCATCTTTTTTCATTGTAGTCCGGTCTTACCGATGTTTCGCATCCGGTCGCGCGATCATTAAATCGCGCCACCGCACCGGTCATTACCTTCCGATCACCAGATCGATTTTCACGTCAACCGCAAACTCGCGCTCCGACTCTCGAAGTTTTCGCGAACAATGAGGGTCGAACTTGTGCAGTTGTGCACCGGGTGTTCGTAAGTATCAACCTAACGATTCTCAGCCGAAAGATCAAGGACAACAAGCTCGATCATGTGAATGCATAGATAAATCTATTGACCGGCGATTGTAGAAACTTATTTTTAAAAGTCAGATGCGATATTTTGAGAAAAGTTTTTTTATTATATAAATAAAAATTATTTGATAAAATAACAAAATAGTGTACGTACACTCTGAAAAGAGAGTTTGGTACAGCTATCAAAAATAATTGAAAATGAAATAATGCCAATTAAATATTCGGTTAATATAATCAAAATTAATTTTAGTTATATTGATTAGATTTATTATTATCAAATTCTTTTTCAAGTGTATATTTGTTAACGTGTATAAAATCGAATGAAAATTAAACATTTCCATTTATAGAAATGTGTGATACAAATTACTTCTTGGCTACTACTTTCGATTCTGCTCGTTGGCTATAAAATCAATAACTTTGCTGGATTAATGAAGGTAGCTACCGTCAGATTCCTGGAGATATTAAACCGAGAGAAGGAGAGTATTGTTGCGTCAATTCTCGTAACAAGGCGCGCTCGATCGGCGTAAATAGTTCCCAGTTAGCGCACGCACATCGAGGCGGCCACCGGCGGCGATTAATTTATTTCAATCATCCGCAAGTCATAAAAGTTTCTTTCGTTGTCGGAGCGATGACTCGCTCTTTCTCTTTCTCTCGTCTGGCTATTAGGACTTCAACCAGACCGAACCGCGAAGTCCGGGATGGTGCAACTGGTTATTAATTCAATGATATATTCCGATCCCTCGTCACCGGGGGCCGATGGAGACTCTCACCGCCTCTTTCTCTCTATCCACCTATCTATCCATCTATTTATCTCTCTGTCTCTCCCTTTAGTATCCATCTATCCATCCATCTACGTCTCTCTCTCTCCCCTTTCTACCTTCGTCTCTCTATCTCGCCACCTTCCTTCTCTCTCCGTCCCGTGCTCCTGTCGCTTCCCAACTTGCGAGACCACATCCTCGCGTTATAGTTGGGGTAGTCGTATCGCCCGCGGGTTGGTAACGAGGTTACGGACTCATCTCCTACTCGCCCGACAACTTGGGCCCTCGGTTCATCAGGCCACAATATTACTAATCAGCGCGAGGATTGGCTCGGTCGCTAAGTGCTCCCAGGATTACCAATTCACGATGGCACGTGGAGAGCTGCGCAGCAGCATATACCGAAAACAATGCGGAACGTCGTAAGGCATGCCGTTTCGATTCGTGAAAGATCATTAAAGATTACGAATATTTTCGTCTTAAAAAAATGATCGTTTAAAATTGAATGAATAATAAAATTGAATAAAACTCCAATGACTTTTATGAATAAAATATTACATATTCGCTTTTGTACCTAACACGGAGCGAAACGTAAAACAGTAGAGAAAAATTTACAGTCCTTAAAATATCGATTTTTTTTATCACACGATTTGGAATTATATTATCCTTGATCTTTTATTATACTTTATTAACTTTAGACTTTTTAATAATTGATTTTTTAATCGATTAATATTGCTGGAGCAATCTGTAAGATATACCCTCTTTCTTTGTTGATTGTAAAACAATTTCTCGGACGACTGTGACTTTCTCTTGTGAAGTGCTCTCTACAATGATCGGCGATTAGGTCGCGCGATGATTACGCGCGATCAGGGCGTGGCTGCGTAATGCAATCTTAATGAATTGCCATCGAGGGGATCGTTAGGCATAACAACCAGACGGATATCCACGCCGTTCAACAACCTGATTACACGTCGGCTAATTATAACGCATTGCGCTGGTAATTAATAATCGACTTCGGGATTCGGTCGAAGGCGCCTGTCGTCCTTTGAGTTTCCAAGTGCCTTCGCAAAGCCGGTCCTCCCTTCTTCCTCACCCCCGGCTCACCCCTGTCACCCTCAGCCCCCATTCCGATGAGTGGATGGATCGAGTTGTACCTCGCGGAGTCTAAGAAAGTTGCGTGCTGCGCGTCCTCGCCGCGTCGGATCGATGTCCTGTCGACAAACTATTCTCGTCGAGTCGCAGCCGGGAATTCAGCGAGGTGACTGCTGGTATATTAATCGACGCTTGAGAGCAGCGCTAAGACATTTCGCAGTCTATACATTCGGCACCAAATTCGCGAATCGAATAATATGAAATTAAATATTATCCCGTTCCTCGCTCGCGATAAAAAATGAATCGTAATTTATTCGCTATCTCGATAGTAGTTTGCGTTTTAATAACGTTGATTAACTCTTTATTATGTCTTGAAAGAAGACATATAATTGATTTATTATAAAAGTTATTTATAAGAAAAAGATTGTGTGATGATTTTTTAAAAGAGATTTCCACTTTATACATACGTAGATATCGATATGCTTCGTGACTTTAAACTTTCATCATCGCATTTTGTTATTATACTAAAACGCGTTATTCGGTAACATTACAATTAACCGATTACTAGAATTGAGTTGCATAACGTTGTTTGAAAAATTGAAGCAACACTTTTTATACGGTCTTGATATCGTGTCAACAACTCAATTACCTTAACAACCGACCCGCGTCATTGATTCTGATCTAACAGCACTCTGGCCTATTTCGCTGTCGTTTTTGCTACGCTGCCTCGGAAACATCATCAAGCAACCAAAGCAGTAGTGTTTTAGCTTCGGCGTTCGAACCGTTCTAGTGGTAATCACGTCGGTTCGTCTCGGCTGAATTCGAAGCCGAAAGAAACAAAGCCGGTTTTCGGGACGCGCACGAACGCGCTAATCTGGAATCCGGGTGTAGAAATGTATAGGAATCAGCGTGGAAAATGCGGCACCGCAACGTCACGTGGGAAGCGCGCCGAGAGATTTCTTCGAGAGAGAGAGAGCCGGTCCTCGAGATTTACAGCGCCTATTCTCCTCGCGGGCGCTTTCGCGCCCGCCTCTCGCCATTGTCCATAGCCCCGAGACCGTATCTCCTAATGACCGCTTATTAATATCGGACACTCCTACCTAGCACCTTCGGTGCCAACGTATTTATGGCTCGTCATTTGTTTGCCGAGGGGGTTCCGCCTGTGCGTTCGCGTAATCACGAGCGGTCACCACTGCGCCGACTGAAGCGGCGAAACAGTGGCTGACCTGACCCCGTCGCTTCAAAAAGGGCTAATCGATAGTTCCGTCATATTTGTCTCTCTCTCTCTCTCTCTGTCCTTCCCTTCATTAATTATTTTTTCATGATTCCTGATTTTGCTTCGCAATAATGTGGGAGAGAATTCTGTAACCAAAGTTGTACTCGCGATTAATGATAACAAAATAAATGAATTTAGACCCAAATTATATACAGCATTCAGTTGCGTGTGTTAAGTGCATAAAAATTATGCACTTGAACAGAACTTTCTGTAATACCGTAATGTGTCAACATTTTTTTCGATATTTATTAGGATTAAGAGAAGAGATTTATTCTTAAGCGGATCGAAGTCTAAATTAAATATTAAAAATTGATTTTCTTTGACTAACCCTTTATTTAGATCAGAACAGGATTCATTTTACAAGTTTTCTCTTCATTATCTAAAATTTTTAAATAAATTAAACGTTGTTAATAAATAAGAATTAATTTCGCATAACGCTAAATGAACTATACAAGTTGTACAATTCGGAGGAGGAATGATATCTCGGTTACCTCCACGCGATGTTTCTCACTGAAATGCATGGACTAGTTGATGATGTATCCATACCTCGGCTGGACCCCGCGGATTTTTCCACGGCGTGCAATCCAATGAAGTTTCTTCATCGTCTTTATAATCGACATCGGTCGGTTTTATCGCCATCTCTCTCTATACCTTTTTCGTCGGGGGCTTCTGTTTCCGGCAACACGTCAACGCGAAAGATTGATATGGAAACAGCCTTTATGCCAGCGCGGCTGCGATTAATTATTACCTACTAGGTGCTGCGTTATTACAGCCGGTTGCTGCAATATCGATCAATTTCTCTCTACTTAATGGCGATGGCTAGCGCCCCGGCCTGGCACTAATGGCGCGGCAAATGTATGGCTCTTGCCAAGTTTCTTCGCCTCTTTCCTTTTTCCGCTCGCATCGCGCGCTGCTCAGCGCCGCGTTTCGTTCATCTCGCGCGTTTTTCTCGGCCGTCTCGCGCGGCTAAGCCACTTCTGCTTGGTCAGGGTGCAGACACGACCTCGTGCCGTGCATTGCGTAATGCCCGTCTGCTCCGTCCTGTGCACGTTGGACTAGCATGATCTTTGTTCTGATGCTCATTTTTATTCTTCTTACACCGCCGGTGATGTGTCGGCTATTAATTTCGCGTTTAACACTCATAAGCGAGATTGGACCTTGCCTTCTTTTTATCATTCGATCAGAAGAAATCCTAATCTATGTGCTTTATTTCATCAGGCTACTCTACGTTTAATAATTCTTAATTAAAGTTTTTCCGTAATCTCGAGTGAGAGTATTCTTTGTATAGATGCATACTTTTATTCTTTGAACTGAGTATAAGATTTACAATTCAAAGGTTTCCACAAACGAATCGATGCGATCATTCATAGGGAAATGTTAGACGTGAATTCGTCGCCTCTTCAATTATCATTATTATTACAGGTACTTCAAGTATATATTTTCTTCTGTCAAATGTGCGTAAATTTAGAGATTTATTATGGTAGAAATCAGCAAGTGCAACATTGTTGTGAAATACGATATTTGTAATATTTACTACGCAAGAGAATTTATTTTCCGTGGTATATAATGATGTTGCGATCCTCGATTGCATCATCTTGTTTGCTTTATTGGATTTCCACGGACGGAGGACGTGATACTTTCTCTATAAAATCTAATATGTCATAATCATCAGTAATATAAATTGTCAATAGCGCAGTTAAAATAATATGTCAACGAGGATGGCATTCAGGTAAAAAGAAAATTAAGAGGTATTCTATACATTATAATTGCGTCGTATTTTTCCGAATTTCATTCAATTTATAGATACGTGATGGACAGTTTGATTACTTTCGCCACTAAATCGCCATCTTAAATGACCATAAGAAATAAAATTATATCTTCGAGAGTCGCGTTTTTGTCAGAAGAAAAAAAAATATGACTGTTAGGTCGTGTCATATACCCAGGATATACCACCGTCGGGTTAACCGATTGTCACCTAATCGTTACCACGGCTGTCGGTGGCATTTGCGGTACGCCGTGAATCAGCGCTGGCAGCACGCTGCTCGTTTCGGGTGTCCCGGCCGTTAAGCTTTTTTAAATTAGCTTTTTACGTTCGAACGGACGTGTAGGTGCGCGTCGAGGGAGGAGGTCGATAGTGGGAGAGTAAGAGGAATAGAGGGAAGAAAGAGAGGATCTCGGGACCGGAGAGGATCCGACTGGGTAGCAAAGTCCGTGCGTCATGGCCGGCCCGTGTAATCGGACTAAATTGGATAATGCATATTTAGAACGACCTAAAAAAAGCGAGATACTCGAATGCACCGGGGGTAGGCATGTAGGGTAGACGCGAGGGATATGTGGAAGGGACGGGAGAGAGACCGGCTTTAAAGGTCCTTCTTGACCTGCTCGAGTGGCAAGACGTGCCTGTTCGCTTCAGCTTTCGTCGTCGCTCATTCCACCAAAGGCCACCGTATGCGTGCGGTTACTATACTAAACGGATATGCTCTCGTCGCAGCAAGACTCGCGATTATGCTAAGTGTTTGATGGGCTTATCTTGGATTTTTCATTCTTGCTCAAGTATTACTTTTTAAATATATTCCAAACAACGTATCGATTAATTGATTTAAATGAAGATTAGCGCTGTTACACTGAAAGAATTATTTTACTAAAGTATCTAAAAATTGAGCAGAAAATAATCGTATTCATCTTTTTATTAACACTTAAACAAGTAATATAAAGACATAGCTAATCAGTGTAAGTAAGCTTGCGCGTTTTAATAATTTATCCGTCACGACATATTGTTAGAAAGCTTTAAAACTTGTTTAACAGTTAAATCTTAACTTGATTAGGAGATACATCATCCATCGAGCATTAATTTTTCTCCATCGAAGATGTTATTCCGCGTACCCTTTCTTACGCGAGAAAGTTTAGGTTGTATAATCGTTTAAACGAAGACTTCTTGAATTTAGCGAGAGGCAACAGTCCGCTCTCGTGCGACAAGAGAATGTCGATAATGCTATTTAATATTATGTATTATTTATCTTGGGTTTTCATTTGGTTTCTCAGATGATTAATATAGGAAAGTTAGACAGAAAAGGAGAGAAGATGAGATACGACCGATTGATGGCTTCATTTACTTAAGTCTGGAGCGGGATAAATCATGCGCGCGACGTGTCGCGTGATCACGCCGCGTACTATTTAGCGCCGGTGAAGCTGAGTCTCTATCTCTCCTGCTCTTAAGATTAGGCACTTACAATAAGTATCATATAAGCTTCCAATTACTTCCTATCTTTTCCCCCGCGTTATCGCCGGCGCATTTGGCGTCGCTCATTATGGGACGGCCAAGACGCGATAGAGCGCTGAGTTATGGCACCGATAAAGCAGACGCTTCGTGTTCTCCGGGATAAACTATTTTTCAGATCTAGATTCTCAATTTATCGCCTGTCTTCAAAATTCTCAGCTGGTATCGCGAGATGCGCCCGAATTTTTTTTTGTTAATATGTTAACGTCACGTTGATCCTCGCAGAAAAAATGCCCAATGGACCCTTTGTTGCCCAAGGAAATATTTTCACGTTTATCGTATCGGCGCTATTAACAGTGACGTCTTCGATAACTTAGATGAAGGAGATATTATAGAAATAGACAATTGCTGATTCACACATAGGAATTGTTTCAATTTATAAAATTCATTAATGTAAAAGCTAAATGCTATAATTTTATATTATGAATGTATGTGACATGTGTAGACAAAAAATAATTGTTATAATTATATTGATAGATTAGTAATTAGAAGTAAAATAATACGACTGAATTTGCGGAAATAGGTGAGAAAAAGGAAGTGCGTAGAAAAGGGCGAAAGCTTGAAAGTAATCGCAAGTCATCCCGAAGACCTGCCAGGCGCTCTTCTTGGCGTGAACATTCGCACGTTCGGGTTTATTAAAGATTTAATTTCATTTAAGGTACGAGCGGCGCGGTTTATGAAAGATATTTAATGCCTCGCTTCTACTGCTCTCGCAGTCAAGAGATAGATATCTCTATGGCGGTAACGGAAGATATAATGACGCGCGTGGATACCTCTTCTTCGACGTGCAATGCGACCTGACGTAAATATCCGGAAGCACTTAAAGCGATCGTACTCCATGTACCCACGGCGACCGTTCAAGCTATCGACTAAAAATCGTCGATACGTACGTGATATCGATTCGGTCGTACATAGACCTACATTTCTCTCGTCGCTGTTAGCCGTTCGCTCTCGTCGGTTGTTGAGGATAAACGCAAAATCGATCCGCGATTCGGAGGATCGGAAAGAACGCGCGGAAGATAATGGCCGCATTTCCTGCTATGAATTCCCTTTGATTTCCTGTCGCCACGTATTTCGCGCGATTATTCTCTTTGCGGCTGATCACGTACAGCCCCGCTACGATCCATTAATGATTTCGGTGATCGTAACGCGACTCTGCCCGTCTAAAATTTTCATCCCTCAAGAGCGTGATGTGTCACATGTGCCATTCAAATTTATGTAATATATTTAGCAGATATGTATACAATTAATGCTCGGTTAACTAAATTATTACCATAATTCGTTTTTGGATACATTTTTTTCGCAACCATTATAATAACTTCTCTTAGTAATATTGAACTTATTACTTACTCCACAGCATGTCAACTGGAAAATTAAATATTCTTCGTGTATTTATATTGCATCTAATATTTCATATGCTGATTTTTTACCAATATAAATGTATTTGCATTGATATTGAATCGATTTAGTATTCGTAGTTTTTGCAGTTTTACACATTTTTCTGTCTGACATTTTATATACATTTTTTTATATTTAAAGTGATTTCTTTAAATTACATTTTTTATATTCAAATTTGCTGAACATGTATATTTTTATGTATAAACGTTAATATGTTTATCTCGAGAGATTTTTATCGATGATACATCAAGTTTATTAAATCAAATTTCTTCAATCTCGTGAGAACTGTTACGTTAAGGCAATCATAAAATCTGTCTGAGAACGATTCATAGTGAATCGAATTAGCTCTTCCGTGTGTACTGGTCGGCTCCTTTCAACCGAATTTTAACGATACTGACGTTTAGCGAACGGACGGGGGATTTGCAACGGAAAGGACATGGAAAAAACCTGTGCCGGTCAAGCTTTCGCATATCTAATAAGCAAAGACACGTGTGTGTGTGTGTGTGTGTGTGTGTGTGTGTGTGTGTGTGTGTGTGTGTGTGTGTGTGTGTGTGTGTGTGTGTATGTGTGTAGAAGGTGATTTGCATTTGACATTATAAAACGATAAAGATATAAATCCATTTCCAAATTTCTAAAAGATTATGGCGCAGTTTTTTTATTTTAAAGAAACAAGCATCTTTCTCTAAATTAAATTTGATGCATGTACGAATATATTTGAATTTCACAAGATTTTTATTTAAACTATTTCTAACGCCTTATATACACACACGTACATACATAAACGCGCGCGCACGGTGGGGCGTGTGGTTGTGTATTAAATTTCAGATAATACCGAAGGAACGTCGGTTCGCGGGGTAATTAATGTGCCTCCGGGGATCCGGCCAAGGAAACGAAGGGACCGCGCGCGGGGGGAAACAGTCACGGACGAAGGAAAACGGCAACGAAAACGAAAAGGAGAAGGGGCCCAACCTCGGATTGGTTTTCTCACAGTGAGCAAGCAGTCCGTCCCGTACCCGAAAACCGGACATCTGGACACAGGACAGCTGCGTCGACCACAACAGGGTCGTGCCGCGGAAGGCAGGGTTTCACGGGGGTGAAAACCGTGCGCGTTGCATCGATATGACGCCACCCCGTAGTGTGCATACCTATGAGGCCGCACACCATGGGCACGTAGGCCCATCGAGCAAATCGTCGACGCGGGAAATGCGGAATCGCGTCGACGATCCCCGAAATCATCGAGCGCGACGCGAGCGGGACTTTCCTTCTTTATTGTCGCGCCGCGGAAGCGTGTATTTCCCCCCCATTTTTGGGGCATACACGCGAGAGGACCGACCAAATATCCGTGTGACCCGATCCAAAAATCAGTGGGGCTTTATTGACTGTATGTGGAGCACAGGTATCGATACGCGTTTGAAAAGCTATACGCGGCGATTTTTGTCGTTCGTCTTTGCATCTCTTTTGATTCGCGTTCACGTTAAATTACGACTCGTCGGTGATCTTGAATTCGTGGATTTTAGGATTGAAACTTTAACAGTCTATCATAAAGTTTAAATTGTTGAAAGATCATCAAGAAAAAAAAGAAATATCATTGATAAAAAGCGAGATACAAACGTTAATATTCGAGTTTTCTCTCATTCTAATTTCATTATTAAAAAAAAAAAAAATAGATATTTCATTCGTTTTGCTGTGGAGTGTTGAAGAGCAAATGAAGTTGGCGATATTCAAGGCGAAGGCAAAACGTTTCGATCGCCAGTGAAGTAAGAATACGATAGAGTTGTAAGTCTTTCGGGAGGAAAAGAACGTTTCCTCGAAAAGAACGGGAGAATTCGAAATCCGACACGAACCAACACGTGGTGCCCGGGAGTAAAGTGGCACTCGGCACTCGCCCCATGCTTTCCGGACCCCTTCGAGTGCCCACCCACCCCTGCTTCCATCGTAGTGTGCGGAGCTATGCTTTCCCGTCCCTGCTCGCCACTTGTCCACCCGCGCAGGGTAGATGCAAGGTGTTTCTCCCCGTCACTCCTGTCGTAGACTACCTGTCGATGGCGGAAACAATCTCGGTAATGGTCATTCTCCATTGGATCGACACGCAGTATTAAATTTATCTCCGACTTTGGATCTTCTGTCTTACAATTATAAAAGATAAAGAGAAATTTTGTATACTTCTGCAATTACTCTTCGAAATTGTAATACATAAATATTTATTATTTCAATTTAAAAATTATCTTTAGAAAAAATTGTTCTTTTAATCAAGAAATTCAAAATAAAATTAATATACTTTATTGATATCTGAAAAAAGTTTTTTTCTGAAATAATTGCATTAATTTAATTATATAATGATAAATGCATCCTGATTTGCGCATTGATATTCACAACATCCTAACATTTTCTTGTCGATATCTATTACTCAATACATGACTATTATTTTTGTACTCTCGACATGGAAATTTCCTTCTTGTCGCGACGACATCAGTATTAAACGAATATGATTCATCGTAACTCGGTGTGCATTAGATTAAACTATCGCAGATAAATCGAGAAATGCGAGTGGCAAGGATCAAAAACTAAGTAGAAAGACACATCTTAAAACAGAAATTTTTATTCACGTACAAATGTGATTTGAAGACAAAAAGAAAACATACATATGTATGTGAGGTAACATTTGTTCTTAGATCAATTTTTAAATAAAAAAAAATTTCCCAAAAATTTGAGACGTTAATCCATACCCATATTAACTCGAACGTTGAACGCAGTAGTTCAATGTAGCAGTTTGAATCAGGTATCAACTACCTCGTAAGTCCGAACAGGTATTTGCCGAGAAGCATCGCGCGGCGTTTTGTTCGAAAACAGCACGGACCAGTATTTCCTCGCGAAGTTCCCACCCTTAAAAGTGGACAGTGTCCAGCTCGTAAGGACTAAGGCAATTACGGGAGCAGGCTCCGGGAAGAGCGGGCGAAAGTCCCGCGACGAGAAAACTAGTTTTCTCTAGGAGAAACGTCCCGGAAGCGATGCGACACGTTCTTGTACCCCTGCGCATAGCTCAGCGAAACTCGCTTTTGGATTTTGATTATCAAGAAAACTCGATCCCGGTCCCGTTCCGGACCCCGAATCCCTGGGATTCCCGCGGAGAGAAGCGTATAACGTGCAACGCGTCACGGCCCGGCCGAGAAAGTCACCGAAAACCCTGTTAAGGTCATAGGGTTGGTCCGGGGTCACAAACGGCTGTTTCTGCCAGTTTGGCGCTCTTGGTCGAACGACTATCTTCGCTCTCGAAGATGGGGAGGATTACTTCGGCCAGTAAATTCTAAGCTATAAGTGGTAATAAAATTGAAGAAATTCGGTGCGATAGTGTTTTAACAGTGATTTAACTTTTTAAAAAATTTATCTCGACTGTGATTAATTAAATTAAATTCAATCTTTTTAAATTGAAAAAACATGGATTGTTGCACTGAACCTTTTTCAATTGAAGCAAATTAAATGGGTTACTTAATATCAAAATTAATTAATATAAAAAAAACAGGAAAGACAATAATCTATTGTATTATTAAAACTTTTTAATAACAATTTTTTGCTCTATGTAGTAAAAGCAGAAGAATTGAAAGCAGAAATAAATTAAATAATTTATGAATCTGTTTTAAATACGAAATTATAACATTAGTGCAAGAAATTTTAATTCAATCTTTTTAAATTAGAAAAACATGGATTGTTACACTGAATCTTTTTAAATTGAAGAAAAATAAATAGGTTACTTAATATCAAAATTAATTAATATAGAAAAAAAACAGGAAAGACAATAATTTATTGTGTCATAAAATCTTTTTAATAATTTTTTGCTCTATGTAGTAAAAGCAGAAGAATTTGAAGCAGAAATAAATTAAATAATTTGCAAATCTGTTTTAAATACGAGATTATAACCATTAGTGCAGGACTAACAATTCAGAGTTAATTTATTTTCGTCTTGAATTCTTTAATTGATCAGTAACCTTTTATTAATTATTCGCTGTCTTGCTCTTTGAGACCTTTTCTCATGATAAACCCGATAATGTTTCAGACTGATTAACCATTAATTATATCACTTTGCACACAGTATCACATGAAAGCATATTACTCATCGAATGAACTAATAGCCGCTGTTTTCCTCGTAATCAACAAGGACAGTCGATAACATTCGTGTACGTATGTAACGTATGTAACGATCTTGTTTCGTAGCGCTGGAATAACGATCATAACTTGATTTGATTAAATTTCCTCTTGCGCGCTCGATGTTTCCGTACGCGACGCTTACGTAAAGAAATCCGCGTAAAAAGACACGAGCAGAATTTTCTGTGCTCGCTCGCGCTCCTTATCACATTTATTATGAACATCGTAACATGCCGTCGGCGTTGTCGCGTGTTGAGTGCTTGTTGACGCACTGAAGCGTTCTTTCTATCGCGTCTTCGATTATCGCCGTTACTTTCGTAAGCGAATATTTTCAATTTACGTGAAAACCGATCAACTGCGTTCGCTTCGTTCTAGATCCGTTTCAGTCGTTCGTGACAACAAGTCAAATGCATATACACGAACATGCTTCACAACGTAAATGTATAAACATGAACAATAAATTCTAAAGGCAAGCTGGAACAAAAAACATTGTATGAATATGTATGAATAGTTTTGCTCGCAAGTTATATACTATTATTCTCCGACAATAATTATTGATGACTGATAAAGTTTCTTTTAATTATTGTCTTAAGTGTCACTGAAATACGCTTTGAATTGTTATTAATTTCAAGTGATTATCTAACTATTGTTCGTAATCTCAAATAAAAAGAATGTGAATTGCGTTATTATTAAAATTAAACATTGCAAACAAATATTTTAATAATTACATCCATTAAAAGCAACATTTTAATATAATCAAAATCATACTAATTTTCTCTTATCTCAAGACTCATCGTAATCATCAGTTTATTAAATGTTATTTTTAATTACTGTTTGGATGTTTTTTTTTATTAAAGCATAAATAACACATAACAAAAGTTTAATCAATTTCTCAATTTTTATCTCTATTTAACTGACATTATTTTATCTCTTTGGAAAGAGAAGAAAGGAAAGAAGGAAAAATTAATTTAAAAGATTCAAGTTAATCGATACGAGGCCAATATAAAGCTGAAACATTATGAAAGTGTTGAACGAGCACTCTAATTATATCCCCGGTGATATCAGTGCTTATCAATTTTTGTCGGTAAATGTGACGCAACTCACAGCTAAGCGACAAGCCACGTTTGCGAAACGACCCGATCTTGTATTGGCAAAGGTCCCGGGCCACCGTTTCTCGTTGCCGCGATTTAATCTTAAGGGCGTCGCATTGTCATTCATCGTGCGCCATATCGTCCTTCGTGCCGGAACGAACGACTTCGAATTCGAGAGTCCCGGGGATATAGAAACGGCCGTTGTCTCGGACCTAATGTCGCGGAAGAGAATGGGGGACCGAGTGCGGTTGAAAAGGAGAGGAAAACGGGAATCGAGTCAGATCGTGGGAGTATATCGTTTCCTATTTAGCGTCGCGGTCGAAACTTTTAAGGGGCGGCTTCCCCCTTCCTTTATTGTCGAAAACTGAAGGACCGTGGGGGTACCGGTGGAAGAGAGACGGCGAGGAAGCGGCGGGGGTGAGAAGGAGAAGAATGTCCTCGTGGCCGGCAAAGTTGCATTGAGGTCTCGCCAATGGTCACTCGTGGTTACCCTTCGACCGAACGGACACGATGTTTGTTTGTTCCGCCCTAGGTGTCACAACACACCCACTACAGACCGCAGCGGGGTGCTAACTAGCGCTATATACTTGCCTAGGAACCCCCGTTAGATTCGTGACAAAACGGGTAACCGTACAAATGGAAATCCCCGGATGCGGCAAGATGTGGTCGGTTAAAGATCCATCTCGAATTGCGTGTTGCCAAGGTATATGGATCTTAAAGATATGAACGGGACGTGCTAATTTTAGTTTTGTAAACAATATCATTTATTATAGACAGATATATGTATGTTTAAATTAAAATTGTAAAAAGTGTGACATCGTTGATATCATTGACAACTTGCTAGCAAAAATTTTACATTGTTTAATATTTTACTATTTACAAATTTAAACAATTTATTTTAGACACATTTAAATAGCGAGAAGGCTATACACGGTCGAAAGCAGATCTTTGTTCTCAATAGTTTTCTAAGTGAATTATTTTAAAATAAAATGCTTAAAAGTGATGCGATAAGAACTATATAGAAAACACTTCTCGTCTAAATAAGAATATACATATTTAATCTACACTATTTAATACTGATGATTTTATAGTAAATTTATATAAAAATATTAAAATTATAATGTCTGGTTTCCTCTATGAGAATATATCCGAATATTTTGCCTAAATGCAAAAACCCGCCGTTAGAATGTTTTGATGCTTGCGGGAGTCAGATTTATACATTTGTTTCCATTACACCAGTTATTTGAAGAGATATACGTTGCGAGCTTGCCGTTCTATTAATCGAATCGGCGATTCGGGGTTTCCGGACCGTTGATCGCGTCGCCGTTCGTAAAGTCGCAGGCTGATCACACACTCCTTCCGTTACGGCGACTCGTCTCGCGCGCGGAATTTTATTTGCGTCCTACCGAGATTTACTGCCCCGTGCGACAGGATATGGGAACCTTCGGCTCCGATCTCAGGGTCCGGCTGCGTAAACCTTCGGGACGAACGAGAGAGAGAGAGAGAGAGAGAGAGAGAGAGAGAGAGCTCTCCTCAAGAGCTTCACGTTCCCCTCGGTGCCTCCCCGCCCTCCCCCTGACTCATGCTTGCGGGCTCACGCGTGGTGTCCGTCCCCTCGGACACGGTTCATAAACATTTTAAACAAAATTCAGGAAAATCTGAATTCGTCCTGCGGGAAGGGTCGGTTACCGGAGAGGAAACGTCTCTGGGAGGAGAGGAAAAGGGAGAGTCGAAGTCCGAGTCGATTTATACATACATCACGTGTCCGTGCACTTTCATAGGTGGCTATGTGCAGTTACGAGAGAACGGGACACACTAAATCATATACCACCGACTTCGAAGCTCAAGGGCAGCGTGCGGTCGGCAACCTTACGGGATTCATTTCCGCTTCCGCTTTATGTTTCCGTTTTACACAGACATTTGTGCATATGGAAAGTTCTTGCGGCCGAATTTCGAGCAGAACTCGATGATCGTTGCGGTGGACATTATTCAGTGTCGATTTCCATATAGATTATGTGCGCGACACGTGCGACATTTATTTCCTTGTCCTTTGCACAACGATTGGCATCTTTATGTTAATACTGCGTATTAGGTATGGAGGAATGTAAGACTTGGAACAACAGAATACATCCAAAATGTAAAAATTTTCCAAGTCTTATATTATACTAATATTATTCAAAAATAATTTGAAAGATTAACGTTACTCTGAAATAAATGTTTTTAAATTTATTAAACAATAATATCTTGATTTACTTTTGAACGCTGAAAATGGAATATAGAAGTAAAAAATTCATTGATATTGGAACAATGTAAAACGAACTTAATATGCAATATTTGATAAAAATAATTAAAATGATATTTATTAAAACTAATCTAAACTTTTTTAGATTAATTTATTAATCTCGTGTTATTTGCAGTATCTATTAAAGTTTAAGATAATATTTCGGCATAAACAGTTTCTGTATTTCCAATATCGTTTCACCCTCTGTTTCTATGTTTTTCACTCTTTGATACCACGAATGAAATAAAGCCACGGTTCGCGAGTTTTTAATACATTTATCGACATCCGACAGTTATTTATGTCCACACGTGACAAGTATTTCAGTTTGCCCAATGGAGGGTCCGGGTCTCGGCTTTTGCCCCGAACTTTGGATCAATAACTTAAAGCTTAATACTAAAATTTTGCTCTCAGCCGAACCAATTCTTGTAAATACACGCAAGCCTTTTTTTAAAAATATCTTTCAATAAGTAATGTATTAACATATTTTTACGACCGACTGCTGCAACCTTCGATTGGCAAAAATGGAGGGAGTATGCGTTTCATCAAAGTGAATCGGTTGTGTGACCAAAGATCTCCGCAAGTACAATATATATTCTTATCAACTTTTGGCTACAGATTTCTTAGTAACCGAGCTTGGTTTAAAGCATGTAATTACAAGTACGTAATAATTATATGCTTAATAATTATATAAACTAAGCGTATAATTAATATACATCGCATTGAATGATTTGAACTTTTCACCGCACGGCGCGCACCGATTGAAGCGACCGCAAACTTCGTCCGCCAACTTCAGATCGTTGAAAAGTGCATGGAGCGTGTCGCGAGTCGCATTAATGATTCTACTTTAATTTTGACATATTTGACATTTTAATCTTGAAATACAAAGATCTTTAGATTCTTTTCCTATATTGATGTTAACTTGGTTCGAGTGTTGAAAATCAAATACGATAATTACGTAAAAATACGATTTAAAAACTGTTTTATACAGAGAGAGATTTTAAGAAGCCAGATGAAAAGCATCAATGAGAAAACAGATCTCAAACGGCGACAGTAATTTCATCGTTCGCGTCGCATGAATACCGCAGTGATTGCTATCGCAGAGTGCAAAATATAATTTATTCGCGGGACATCGCGTCCGCGGGATTCCTCGCGATTCCTCAGATTGATATTCTCGGCGTTCCTACTCGAGTCGCTACCCGATAATGGAGTATTGTTTTATTAATTTTGTCCAGGCGGAGGAAAAAAGAGAGAAAGAGAAAGAGAGAAAGTATATTTGCCGTCTTGGAATCCATTTAAATCGTACATCGCGAAATAGAGCGTTTGATATTGCTCGAATCCTTTGAAGGTAGGAACTGAAAAGAGAAATGGAAAAACCGTTCTGCTCCGGTAATTAACTTATTGTAAATTTTGTTTCTTCATTTTTTAATGATGGTTTAAATCTCTATTCTCTTGTGAATGATCATCGAATTGAGTAAGAACATATAATATGTACAAATATAATTAATCATAAATAGCTGGAAATATTAAAAATGTTAAAAAGCATTTATATATTAAATGAAAGTAAATAAATTGCTTACGTTATTTTATAGCGTATAGCTTTCTTATTTATTTTACTGTAAAAAGTGTGCAATACTGAAACGCGTGTGATAAATTAACATATTTAGGAACTTCTGTCGCACACGGTAAAAAAAAAAAAAATTTCTTTGTTTTGCGGTAATAAGTTGTTAAACAGCAGAAAGAAGAGAAATTGGAGACGAATTTCATCGACGTGCTTGGAAATGCGTCAGGTCTGATCTTCGCGTTATAATGACCAATAAAATGAAACCATAATCGATTTCTCGCCAATCAAACTACGCCCCGGTATAGTCAATTTGCCTCCGGTTAAGTGGTTTACATCCGACCAACACGCTGTCGTAAAACCGTTTACATTGCGCTGCTTAGGCTTCTTACGCCGATTTATGCCTCGCGGGGCTCCGCTTCGTTCGTTCGTTTGTTCGTTCGTTCGTTCTTGCGTTTGCGCGCAAGTGCGCGCCATCGAGATCTCGTTACCGGGCAGTACGTTAGTACGAGCATTGCGCGCGCGTACCGATTGACGTCGTTATTTACCTTGCTCATTTGCTAATGTCTACCGCTAACGTATTGCTATCCTTTGCACCGCATGAATTTATAGATCGCCATTACTCCGGCTACTTTTTCTGTTCCCGATCATCGACGAGCGAAGCTCTATTTGCACTGTGATCGCGATGCTCTCTTCCTCGACGTAACAGCCATGAAATCAGCAAACGAGTTTATAACTGTATTAATGAAAATATTTCCCGTTATTATGTCTCGACTGGTATAATCGAATAAATTACGACAACTGTAATTATTGCTATATTTTCTTTAATATCGCGGCTCTATCAAAATCTTATGAGCTTTCTAAATCGTTGTTATTCTCGAGCTTTTTATACACACATGTGATTCTGCGGCTATTTTTATTTCATGATAAATAAGATAATATTGGTATATAAGTATCAAGCCCGTGAATTTTTATCATTAGTTCACAACGAACGTGAGGTAGACCATAGAGCTCGGAGCTAACCGTTTTAGGCAAAATTACCTTTCGACTGTTGGAAATGTGCCGGCGACACTGGCTTTACATCGTCATAAGTTTCAAGTGTGTCAGCGCCGGCAACGAATTCGTGCGTTTTCCGCGTCGAAAAGCAACGGGGGACTCGAGCGCATTGTCGAGCCGGTCGCACGGCTGCTTTTCGCGAATTTACAACGCGAGTGGAGTCGAGTAAAATGTGATGTGCGACGTTTCCGTTGTTCGTTGCCGCGCGAGAGGCTCGCTCGTCCTCCTAAAATTATACAGCGACGATAAAATCGCGCGCGAATAATTTCGAGTGCACCGCCGGATTTGGTTCTTCCTATAAAAGTAAGCCACGCGACGTTAGCATGAGACATCGTCGTGACGTTGTGAGACTGAAGTGTGAAGAGAAAAATCGATCTGTGTGTAAAATTTCTCAAAATCAACTCTCATTTTCCATTTCATTTATGACAGAGATACTTTGTCATACCTCATCTCTTTATACATTTGTGAGCTCCTAATCTTATGGTAAAATGACTAATATCTGGTTAAACTCTAAAACTAAATAAAAATAAATTATATATCATTATACGATACACCGTTTTATAATACTGAAAAAGACCAAGATTATATTTTTTATTTATAAAAATAACAAGATTGATCAATCATGAAGAATGTGCTATGAAATTTAAATTGTCAATTTCTTTCAAGGAAATAACTTTCGTTTGAAGCATCGTTCTACAATTCTGACCTTAAAGAAATAATTGACAATTAAAACTAGTACGCTGCATATCTTTTTTTTTTCATCCAATGTATTTTTCGTATACATTTGTAATTGTCGCGAGAACAAGCTCTCGAATATGTCGGGTGATAGATGTACCGGGTGGCTGCGCGTTCGTCGACGCTGTGGGAACTCGGTCTCGAATTCCAATGGGTGTTTTATTGCGCACATATGTCGGCGAATTGATCCGCTCGGTCGTAAAGCAAATGACGTTGCGAAAGGAGAAAGGTACCCCCCTATTATTTTATAAAATGAAATCATTAACGTTCTAGCCACTGGAGCCTGTAATTGGGACGACCATAAGATTGTAAGAACGAGCGCGCGCAGAAACGATGGATCGATTACGCGGTAGCCTGGCATTATTTCCGTGATTTCCCGGCACAAGATATAAGACAGCTACTTTGACTGTCAAACGAATATTGTCTATGCAATCATCATTAATCCCTTTCGTGTAATTGGTACGGAATTCTATTTTATTGTAAAATATTGCTAATTAAGCTATTGAAGAAACAGTATTGTATTGAAGAAATTACAGGGTGTACATAAAATTATTTAAATATTATTAAAATATCCTGAGAATGCCATGCGAGAATTTAAAATATTTTTAAGAAAGTTTTTCTTCGTAACTTTTTATTATGTGACAAAAAATTTTGTTTCCCAATTTATTAACTTTAGCAGCTTTGATATTATTGTTTACAATGTTTTATAATTATCCTGGAAATAGTTGCAGCTAATAACATAGTTTATTATAACGTAAAGTAATAAAATTATAATTATCGCTCTCTATGTCCAAACAAGTGATCACTATCGCTTTACACCTGCAAAGATAATGGAGAAAGGTGCGGTGGGCGGAAAGGTATCGGGGCATAATCGGGAGCTTGAAGTAGCGCCGAGGGCGAATGCGGACAGGCAAGCACGTTTAACCCGTTATAAAGCATTCGGCTTTTAATAATACACCTACACCGAGAGCGGCCGGTCGCGCGCATGAGAGTCGCCCGCGAATAGCGCGACAAGCGGCTGCGACTCTCCTCCTGCGGCCGCTCTCGTCACCGTAGCAACGCGACATCGTTCTCGGGGCATTGTGACGGGTCTCACCCCGGGACAGCCGCCAGCGCGCATCGCGCTTTGCCACATCCTGCGGGATCCCGGGACACGCGGGGATACACTACGGTAGATCTGAAGTAGCTCGTTTCCTCCCCGTCGTTGTCGGGAGGCGACCGAGCGAGCTTCGACAAACTCGCTCGGCGGAGACGAGTTTGCGCGCGTGTCCGCGCGCGTGAACGCGTACACGCGCGGGGAGTAGATCACGGCCGACGTGCGGCGAGGGACGGACGGAGAGGGTTCGTCGAAAGGCTGCGGATAATCGAGGTCTGCTCCGGCACAGGGTGATGGTGTACGCCACCCTCATCGTCGCGTCGCGTCGCGTCGCGTCGCGCCGCGCCGCGCCGCGCTGCGCTGCGACGACACATTGATGGCAAGCAACCGACCGAGGACGGATTAATTCTGCCGGATTAGCGGCTTTGCGTCGAATTAGGCACTGTTACCGGCTAATAAAATCATCGAGACGCGCCCGTCGTTTCCCCGATGCGTTCGCTGGGTGGAAACTCGCTTTCGCCGCTTTCGGCCATAGAGCCATAGAAAGGCATTGTAGCGATCAGCATCTTGTCGACACCGGAGATTTTATTCTGCTCTGATTTAATCGTATTATCGGAAGAGCGGCTGGAGAGAGCTTTGTAGGGTGTTTCGTAGAGTTGGAGTCAAATTTCAAAGATTAATTCCTCCTTCAATTATTTCTAGAAAATATATCAATATCAATGAAGCTATTTGCTATTAATCTTTACGTCCTGTAATATTTTACAAATTTTAAGTAATCTCGACTACTTTACGTATGTTTTGTGAATCTATGATCAAATCCATATAACGTAATTGTTTCAAGATTAATTTTCATTTTACTAAAAATTATTTATTTAGGTACTTTATTTTATTGTTATATTGTGAAACGTGTTTGATAAAGAGAAAACATTAAATTTGCCATTTAATCCATAAATGCACGCGTTAATGTTTTAATCACACCGAAACATTATTATATTGATAAAAATAAAAGATAATTACACATATTAAACAAGTATGAGACATAAAAGCATATTAGTTACATAGGTAATAAGTCTAATTATTTTCGAAAGTTTAGTGGAAATCAATAATACCAGATACATATTATCGCAAGTCACGAGCCGTAATATGGGAAGACTCCTGTTCGAGGCCGGGGTTCGTTCCGCGGTTAATTAAAGTATCACGACAGAGCGTTTACAAACGAGGCGGGACACGTTTTGCGACAAAAGGTGAAAGAGTCTCCCTTCGTGCGCGTTCACTTTGAACCGATATCAAGCCGAGAGAGGAGGGCCCGGAAGGGAGGCTCGCGGAATCGAGGGTTCGTGGAGACTCGCGCGCTCGTTGTTCGTGGCATATCGAGGGAAAGCATCCGACCGCGGAGTCGGATTAATTCTGCCAGATTAACGCCTTTGCCGACCCGATCTCTCAGCAGGCCAATATACGGGGAGTTGGAAAGATTTCTTCCTCTCGTGTGCGCGCGCGAGCTCTCTTTACGAGCGGTAGATCTTCCTCGAATTATATATTGGCGACGCTAGCTATTCGCTTCTGACCATTACCAGCACCATCAATTGCCGACTGCTCTGTTATCGAGCCCAATTAGCCAGACATTACGTATTCCTCGTCATTACGTTTCCACTCTGCTGTATGGCGCGCAGCATCACTTTGATGAATCCCACCTATTAGTCGGAGCATGGATTTTCTTTTTTTTTATGGGGAACTATTCGCGGATAGGGTTGATGTAATGTGATCCATCGAGCAACTACCCTCCCCAGATATTGCGTTATATTATTATAATAAAAATAATCAGAAAACGATATAAAGAGGTGTGTTTAAGGGACGTAAAGTTTAAAGTATGAATATTTATACAAATGAGACTTGTACATGTCTACAGCAGCAAATTTAATCCTCAGGTTACTTCCATTAAAATTTATTTATTTTATCTCATTAAAAACATGGCATTATCAATTACTTTTATACGCCACTGTATTCAAAATTAAGTTAGCTGTTTTATTACAGAAATTTAAAGTACTTTTATTTAAAGTAATTTCGCTAAATATTAATCTATAATAGTAAAAATATAATAATAAAAATGCCTTAAAGACTAATATTACAACATTTGTTTCCTCTATATCTTTAAAAATGATTGTAAATTTAATAAATTTTACAAACTTAGATATGAGATAAAAATGATGACGTAAATACAATACACGTATCTTCATCTATCACTACAGTACGATATTGTCGGGACATAATCGCTCAGGAATTTGACGTATGTATCTTTGAAATTTAAAATATCGACTCGCGACGAGAGTATCGATCTTTCACGAATCGCCCACCAATTGAGGCTCACTCGCGGTTGAGGACAATTAGAGCGAAACCAATTCACGTCGAAGATAAGCGAAGGTCCCTTCCGAAACATCGTGCCCGGCGATCGACTATCCCACGACGATCCGCGAGAAATTTTTTCGTCCTTCGTACCGCTCTTCGGACCGCGTGACATTGCGGATCTCGGAACGAGCTTTATAGCCGTTTTTGCCGCCCGGTTCGTGTAAGAGCCGGCCTGGCTGATTTTCCAGCCGATGATTCGCCGGCCCACACGGCGACTCTATTACCGCGTTCTGCCGAGCTCTAAAAACCGGCGGTGCACATACGGTCCTCTTTTTCATCCTCAACCTCGACTATGCGATCGAAGGTCCAGAAGGGGAGAGAAGAGAGAGAAAGAGAAAGAAAGAGTGTGTATGTGTGTGTGCGTGTGTGTGTGTGTGTACGAGAAGTAGAACGAATGAGCGAAGCTTATTAAGATTCAAAAGAAAAAGATAATGTTTTTTTACTCAAAAAATAAGACGATTGTAAAAATAAAACAAAGAGTTACTCTATTATCTAAGCAATTAAAACGCGTGCCAGTAAATTTTTCCGAAAAGAAATAAATTGCAAGTAAAGTGAGGAAAACGTAAAATTAAATTAGTAATGAATCGATGGAGAATAATGCGAGAGATGGATACGTCGATGACAATGGATAAAGATTTTTCCGTACTCTCTAGACGTCGCATAACAGTACAATACCGAAATACCGACAAATATGGAAATGACTAAACTGGAGGAAACATAAAAAGGTGTGTATAGGAGAGCACGTTGGAAGGACATACGCGCACACGCATGCAAGTACGCATGCACTCGGGAGAAGGAAGACTGGCGGAGAGGAGGGTCTCGTTTTTCATTTCTTTCCATGAGCGCGACGGACAAAGGCCATTGTGGAGGATCCCATTGTAGAGAATTTTAACGTATGCACACGCACACACACACACACACACACACACATATATATAATACATACGTGTAGTCAGCGCGACTGTGTAAACGCGTGTGTGCTCACTCTCGTTCTCGCGCGACCCGCCAGCGGAATACGCGCGCGCGTGTGCATGTGCATGTACACCCGACCATCGAGGAATCCGAGCTGACCCCCCGGGTGACACGTTGCATATTTATACCAGGAAACGATCGGTCGTCACTACGCGCACGACGGTTACTGCTCGCGTCGATAGATCTGTATCCGACAAGCAGAAGAGTACAAATTCGAAAATCATTTTTCTGAGAAGAATCGGAGACTTGAGAAGGTCGGGAATCATAAACGACTTTCGCGCAAAAATAAAGTTTACTTTAAAGTTGAAATACAGACAGGGAATTAAATCCGCACACTGAAGGAAAAATTATTGTAATTATCGTAATGTAACTATAATTTATAGTCATTTTTGATGTCAACTATGTATTTGTAGTTGTCTTAATCATTCAAGTTATAGCTATTAGTTGTTACTACGTAAATAGTAAACGGATGTTGAAGAAATAATATTATTTAGTATAATTATGATTGTGCATGTAATAGATAAGAATTTATTTTATTTTTCCATATCATCCATATCTTAATATTTTACTATATTAATATTTAAAATTATTATAAATTATAATAAAATTTCTTCATAGTTGATAGCATTGTAAAAAAAAACATGAGGAAATTATTACTAACATTTCAGTAGCAATAAAAATAGATCTCTTATATTATTATTGTATATATTATAATATACCAAATACTTTTCTCTCCGTACGTGTGTACATATTACGTAAAAATCTAAATGCAGCTAACACAAATCCTTATTATTTATTTATAAGCTCTTTCTATTTAAAAAATATATTCTATTTGAAAAAATACGTTATAAAAATAACACACTATTTTTATGTCAACAGATTATTAAAAATTCTCTATTATATCCGATTTTTCTATTAAGGATTTTTAAGCTGACTTTATTCTTGTCTTGTAAAACCCATCATCCCGTGTTTGTGACGACAATTTTTATAACATTATTTTGAATATCCTTTCTCGTTCTCGATGAAATATATTTTCTATCGGCGGAAGTCAGGCCGTGTCGGTGCCCGAAAATGAGACACGAGTACAATGGTCAGGCCGCGTGGCGTTTGCTTACTCGATGTTTATCGTTGCACGCCGTCGAGGAATCTGAGGAGGAAGATGACACCGTAGTTTCGTTTGTGGGAAGTCGACGGGCGGCTACGCGAATAGTATCGTTCGACTCGGCGTCGAACCGTGGCGAGTCAATAGAAGCGCACAGTGCTCGTACAGGCCCGTAGATAGCAACAAACGATAAGGATTTAAAGTAGACGACAGTTTCTGCGATCTTTCCCACGGATCGTTGCTCATTGCGAGAGCACTTCGCGACGACGTTTGGTGATTCGCGCAGTAAATGCGTGATCGGTGACTGATAGAGTTTCAAAGAAGCAGCAGAATCGACTACCAAACGAAAATACCCGCGACAACAAACGTCGATGAAATTTCTAAAGAGATTCTAATGTATCGTGAATGAGAATTGTGAATTAGATTCTAAATTTGACTCGGATAAGAAACCGCGTGTGAGATATTTTTTTATTTTATATTTTATTTTTCTTTATGTCTTATTTTATTATATTTTATTTATTATTTTATTATCGTCTGTTGCGCGAGATAACTCGCACGAGGCAAACGCAATCACGATATCTGACTGTCAGTATCAGCAAAGTAAGAGTCGGTCTTATTTGCCGAGAAGGATTCTATGCTAGCTTAACAAGGGACGCTATCACAGTTCTACGAAGATGAGCAGGCATGGACACCAGCGGGTTCGGCTGGTGCTATCAATGACGCTTAGCAACGCGGAAGCCATTAGCCATATGGCATATGGCATGCTGTACCGTACGTATACACTATGCCACGGTGAACCTCGCATCGCAGTACGTCCGTCCGTCCATCAGTGGTCGCGAGCTGCGCACATTGCACCGAGTTGCGCACGATGCACCGGCGATTGCACCGCAGAAGAAAGACGATGGGGAGGAAGAGGAAAGACGGGTGGCGAGGGAAAAGTGCGGCGTCTCGAGAAACGCGCAATCTCACCTTCCATGTTGCTTTCGAGAGATAAAGCTGAGGATACGGAGATATACACTCGTACAACCGGTATAGGGAGTACCGGTGATTGTTTACAATCGCCTCCTGCAAGTATATCCTTTAAGAATTTTCCATTATAATTAAATAAGAAGAAATATTCTTAAAAACACAGAATCCAACACCAAAGTCAAACTATATACGGCGAAATCGTACGATTCTAGAACACCCGAATTAATACTCCGATATTAATCAGCGTCCTAATTAATTTACTCGGTGTGACACGGAGGGCTCCCCTAATTAGCCATGCCCGACTCTCGCCGGTGTCGAAATCTTGCACCATGGGCTCTTACACTATCGTAGTCGTCGTTGTCGACTTCGTCGTCGTCGACTTCATCGTTACCACCGTCGTTGCCGGCAGTTCGCCAATTTGTAAACTCGAAACTGGGAAAACATGGAACCTTCATTTATAATAGTACGGTTTCACGGTTTGCTCTAACAATACGGTCCGAGTTGGGATTTAAATTCGCTATTACGGTGTCAACTTGGTGAATTTTATCGCAAAAGGGGAGAAAGACCGATCGCTGCGATGCTTTTGGTTTCTACACATTATCTCGTATATATAAATAAGATTAATTAGGATATTTATAACATCGTACACAGGTACGTTAAAATGTATTCCGTAAGAAAGTTCTTGCGCATGCTATATTCTCTATTAAATTATACGCATTGCATATTTTATGCTGCTTGCAAATCATTATTTTTTTAAGTCTCTTTTTTAAAATTCTTTTTAAATTTAAATTACTAAGAATATATGATTAATAATTATATATTAAAAGAGTCTCTCGCATTTATATCGTCGTGAGAAAAAATTTACAAGTTAGGTAGGTACTTTTCACGCATGCGAATTTCAAAGTGAGAAAATAACTTCCAATGTATTATTATTTGATTATAATTTATCTCCTTTATCCATCAATTATCTAAAATATGGTTCTGCTGTGCGTACAGTCGCCAGCTGTTCGTTTTTTCGCTGCTAAGGAACGCCATCGCTCCAATTTCGTCCGCAAAAATCATACGTTTCGCCGTATAAAACGCCGTCATCTAGCATACACATGATGCACTCCACGGTGTTGCAACACGGAAATGGACGTCGAGCAGTCGTAAATTCCCCCATTCCCACCGTTCGTCCGCGACTTTTGTCCGGGCGATAGTATAATAGCATAAATAGCCCGTCCGGTACGTTGCATCGCGCGTATAAGACAAAGTGTTAAGATCCAGGGGTAGACTCGGGGCGCACAAAAAGGCCCTATTAATTATGACAGGTTGATGTACGAGCCGTGCACACGGACCCAAGCGAATGAATTCGATCCTGGCGATCCTGAAAGAGAGAGGGAGAAAGAGAAAGAGATAGAGGAGAACCGGCCGCTCGGCTCTCGTCTCCTTGCGCAAGGATCATGGTCCTTTTAAATCTGCTCCTCCCAAGCTTAGCCACGATATCCATTCTCTGTAACGTTAGACGCTTATCTAACGCTAATAAAATTATTGTCACTCGCGTGATATTCGTATAAGGTTGCGCGGATATTTATGTTATTTATAATTTATGTTACTTGCGAATGCATCGGTGATGCGTGTATGAAAAATAATATTGTTGGAAAATTTTCTTTAATTCTACTGAAATATAAACAAGATTGTTTTTAAAAGAAAAGAAATTTTATTAATTTTTAATTAATTAAATTTTTATGGCATTTTTCCTAAATTAACAAAGGAACAAAAAATATATAAATTGATAATTTAAAAAGTAGAAACTTAATATAAAGTGAAAATTTTGATACATAAGAGTTGTGTTACATTTTTGTTTAAAAGAAACATCTTATTTTATTATAAAATACTTTACATTCTAAAATATTTAACGAAAAATCAAGTATCATCAATGTTAATACAAAAGTATTTTATCTTTTCTTTTCCTCAATATATTTAAATATTAATATGAAGACAACGCTTCTTCTTTTCTTCTTGTCTTTACGTGCAGTTTTTTTATATTAAATTTTTTAACTCCATTATTAGAGAAACCCAATAATCTCGCTTTAAAAACTACGAGACAGTGAATCGTATCGGATATCTCGCGATCGCCGGTGGATATTTCTTCGGTAAACGTAAAGGCGATCTCTTGTCTCTCTCTGCCTCTCTCTCTCTCTCTCTCTCTCTCTGGGCATAGCGTACTTATGGTAATCCAGCCGATGCGTTTTATCGACAATGGCAGGACGGTACCGCAAGTATTAAAAGCCTCGCCTCCCCTGTCAACCCTTTCTTCGAGCCCTCGCTCCCGGGGGATGCACCCTATCATCGGTACACTCTCGGTCTCTCCCCGGGGAGACAATGATGCCCTCCCCCCGATTCATCCTCCCCCTCTCCCTCTCTCTTTCTCTCTTTTTTTCTCTCTCACTCTCCTCTCTTCTGCATCCCAACCACTGCTTTTCTCTTCCTGCTCTCGGATCTCAATCGCTCGCAAAAAATCTCATTTATCCATTGTGTTCCGCGTTACTCGGTGAAAGGAGAGCTAAGAGAAAGAGAGAGGCAGGGGGAGAGAGAGAGAGCGAAAAAATTGGTGGAACAGAGCAAGGAAACGGACTAAACAGAGAGAAAAAGAGAAGAAAGAGAAAGGGCGTATCTATTCTTGCTCTCGGTTTTTGGCTCGTGCAGGTTATGCACTCCGGCGTTCTTGTAAGACATGTTTATTAAGGCGCATCCCCGTTTTCTCTCCTCTCCTCCCTCCTTTCCTCTCTTTTTTCTTTCCGATCTTTGCCTCCTCGAATCGGAGGTCGCGCTGAATGGATCCCGAGGGTCGAAACGTGCGCGCGGTCCACAGAGCCCGGGATGACTTGCGTGTGCTTTTCATTCCGGGCTGACCCGTTGCGGGCCCCGCCGAAGAGATCCTCCTGTTTTTTTACCAGCCGATGTCTCGCTTCACCTGCGAGCTTCACCGACACCCGGAATCGATTCTTCCGCGGCGCGGCGGCATGATGCGCTTAGCGTAAAGATGCACGGGAGCATGCACGGTACGACGCAAATCGGTCTTACCTCGTTACACATCCCGATTTTCCAGTAATCCTATAATCGTCCCGAGATGTCTGGCTGGGCCTCCGGATGCAGCCAGATTTCATCGCGATCGATCCAGACGCGTCGTACGTCTTGGGATGAACAACAGCTTTGTGGAAAAATTTACTTTAACATATCCTTTTTTTTTATCCAAATGCAAAGAAGATTTTATGCCAACAAATGTTACAATTTTTGAATACAATATAATTTTCAATATTAAGTCTCTGAATAATTTGCAAATCAAAATTTTGTTGAAAACATGGTCGAAGAACATTTCTTATTGTTTACAAAATCTGATTCGTCAAAAACTATTAACATTTAATCGCTTAACACTTGAAAACTATCGATACAATACTATCATGTATCGAAAAAGTCCATTTCGAATTAATCAAAGAATTCGGTGAGAGTTCCGGAGCACCGTGTATACGCGAGATTGCGTGAATAATACGCATTGTGGATGTCACGGTGCGCGTTCGCGCATACGCGCGTGCACGGCGAAGAAGAGCGGAGGGGGGGGTGTGGGATGAGGGATAGAAAGAGAAAACAGCAGATTGGAGTGGAAAAAGAAAGAGACGAAAAGAGGAGAGAGAGAGAGACAAGAAGGGGAGCGGGACAACGAGTTTTGGCACAGGGTGCAAGTTTCAAAGCTACTCGTTCATAGTACATTCGAGTGTAGGTGGTTCGGGGGCTGCAGAGATGCGAATGAACGGATTAAGGGATGATCCCCCGACGCGGGAGAGGCGTCCGCCCTGTCGGCGACGTTAACAGGATTGACGATTAACGTGTGGGTGGTTAGTATGCAACCGTTTTCATTGTTGCTGCCGCCAGCCAGGGCGTAGGCCTCTCACGGAAGCGGCGAGAGCAACGGAATGGTCCCCTGGATATTTAACGGCCGAGAGATGCGGGAAAGAACGAGAGAGCGATAACGGCGAAGATGGGCCCCGCAACTAGGGCATTATCGCGCATCGCTTCGTCACGTTGATCCGGGATTGAATTCTCGTGATCCTCCGATCAACACTTTCGCCTGGCTACTTCCGGAATGTGTTGGAAAAAAAAATCCTCTTTGAAATAGAGTAAGCTCTGCTTACACATAATCGATGCAGACATGTAGTTCAGATTTTTATTTAGTAACGAATTTATTTTACATCTCAGAGTTGAGCATTATTACAATTATCAATACAATGTTAAAATCAATATTAGTATTTCCTATACTAATAAGTATATATGTCTTTTTTCCTTTTTCTCTTCAAAACGATTAATTAAACAATCAATAATTATGTTACAATAAATAACATTCTATATTCGCTATTTTATAATTTTTTATACAAAAGATATTTTTATTATCTGTTTCTTTATTGCTCTCTTTTTCAATTTAATAATCGACGAATTATTATTTGAGCTGTGCAATTTTCATAAATCAAGAATAAAACGCGAAGTCACCGAAAGGTAGCCACGAGATCGTTCGGACGGAAACTGCAGGCCGGCCATTCTTCTTTTCGCCGGGATATTGTTTCGGTTATGGGCGATTTTGGCCGGCCCTCGGGCTACTTTGTTGATTAATGCTTATGTAATTCATTGCGCGAGACGTTAAAGGCATAATCTTCGTGGCCTAACTGGCGGCCCCCGTCGTCCCCCCTCAGGCATATCAGTTACCGCGGACAGGTATGTGCACAGGGCAACCCATTGGGGCCCCACCTGGCGCGCATGGACTGACCGGGGTTTTGTTTCTCACGCGCAACAAGGGGCACGGGCGCCATTGTTTGTACATAGCACGGAGTAATTACCTTTCGGGATCTCGTCGTCGTCGCTGTCGTTGTCCGCGCCGGGACCCACGACCCGTTCCTTTTCTCGGCCCATGGGCCCTTGTATTCTCCCTTCTTATCCTTTAAGGATAATCGATCACCTTTATGTTTCTACCCTTGCATATAACGGTGAAGACTCTCGGCTCTCAGTTAAATTTACTAATTTATAGTGGGTTAATTTGATTATCAGTTAAACTTATATGTAAACACAGAATTATTTTCTTTGTTCGTAGATGCATTGTAACGTAATCCTACAATAATCGTCGCGTTTTCATTCGTAACGACAGAATGTGACAACGTGTATTACCTAACATCTTCATGCAGGTAGGAACACGTTGAGTTCACATAAATTCTATGCTTCCACACTATATGTTGCAATCAATTTTAAATTTTAATTTTACACATTATAGAGACAGGAGTACAGCTAAATATAGCTCTTTATAAATGTTCTAGATAAGATCTATAAAAATCTTCTAGATATTCAAATAGATTCAAGTATTTTTTTTCAAAAAAGAGAATATTGTTAACATAGCATACAATAGCGCTTTTCGTCTTTTAATCGTATTCCAGTGTTCACGACGTTGTAACTTACGAATCAATTGATATTATTATGACTTGTGAGTTTCGCTATCCGACTCTCCGAGGCATTTTTTTCAATCAAGAATTCCTCGCGCGATTGATGGAAGGGTAGAGGGGAGAAAGAGGATCAGAGGCCTTTCAGAATATTCGCCAACATATCGAAGCAGCCTCAATAATCATCGGCGAGGCTGACGGTCAGCGGTCGGGCCGCCTATTCACGCGGTGTTACGCGGCCTTTCACGGATATCGGGTTGCCCATTAGCAACTAGAGAGGCTGTCCAGTAATTACGGCTTAATTAATCTCCCGGCAGTGCCCCTTCTCTCCCGGTCCTGCCAACTGATTAACGTTCGCCGCTCTCAAAGGAAGAGCCGACTACGCGGTGACCTTTTGCGCCGAAAACCAGCTACCAGCTTCCCCTGGTACGCGCTCGCTCTCTTCGGTCGGTGCGCCGCGCCGCGCCGCGCCGGCCGGAGCACCATTGTAAACGCTTGATCATACCGCAAACCTGACGCTTACGTGAAGATCCTTGCATTAAAGCGAGTATTACATATCCTACATTTAGCGCTAAATCCGGCCGCTCGATCTTGTGTTTCGTTTATCCCTGAAACTCATTAAGTGAGATAATGTTTTCTTGAGTAGGATCATCAGCTACAAAAAAATACGAGAAAAAAAGAAAAGGATGTTGCTGCACAGACAGTTATATTTGCATGCACATCAATGTAACGGTCGTCATTTATGCGTTGTATAAATTGTTCATCTCGTGTTGCGTTAGATGAAATTTTCCTTATCTGCTGCAGACGTTATATAAACAGTTTTATACGTATAACATTTTAAATTTAACTCTTTGTTCTGAAAGTTAATAGGAAGTTGTTACGATTTTATCATCTTAAAATGTTGTTCTCCCGTCGCCTGTTACAGGCTAATATTCCTTTCACATAAAATAGCGCGCGAAAAAGACATATACAAGTGCTAACGCTTGTTTTTTAGATGCGCTCTAACGCTCCTCGCTTCTGTTCGTCTCTAATGTAGCTTTTGTATGAGATCTCATCTGTTCGTACAGGTGAACAGGTAGACAGTAAACAACTGAATCAGCTTACCGTTTTCCAAAGGGCGCAGGGGTTGCGTCCCCTTAGACGAGTCATCGAGCGCGTCCGACTAAAAGATTCATGGAGCAGAAAAACACTCGCGCGCGTATTCCGTTCCCGCGATGGAAGGATAACAGGAGGGAGGGGGGGAGGGAAGGGAAAGATACTGTTACATAGTCACGAGTCTTCGCCGCTATTGTCTAGCTAATTATAAAATACTGGCGAAGACGACGCAGCGATTGTGACGGACGACGAAGGGTTGACTCGCGATCAAAGTGTCTCTTAAGCTTCGACGAGCGTAATCGACTTTCTAATAGCTGCACTGTATGCCGTATTGTGATGGCATAGTATAATCGTTGAGCGTTGTCGCCTAGGATAATGGACGTATTAAGAGTAAGAGGACGTTTTGTTTAACCTTGTCGCTTCCATATTTATCGCCAAATTAATTTAACATGTCGTGGACTATCGATATCTGTTGCAAGAGTTTTATGGAACGTACCGTATTATAATTTGATACTTTAAATGCGTTTTAAATTTTGTATTTAATATGCATGTAAAAATTAAGATCAAATATAAGATAACATAAAATCAAATAAAAATGACTAAAAGGACCGCAATTTTATTGCAGAATATAAAACAGCGGACCAATCGTCACTTTCAAATGAATTTGTGTATAGTGAATTTTATTAAAAAAAAGTGTGTCTTTTTTATTAAAGTATTTGAAAGACAGACTATGATTTTACGTGCTTTTTATATTTTTTATTAGAAAACAGTCAGGTACAAAACAGCGGTAATGCTAGGAAAACCGAGAGCCAATCGAAACAAGAATGTCGTCCTCGATAGCCGTTAAAATCGAGCGGACAAGCGCGTTAGTTGAAGGAAGCAGCAAATCGAAGAGCGGAACGCTAAGAAGCTTTCGCGCTCGAACGATCGCTCCTCATCAATTACACGGCTGCCTAATTAACCGCGTCGAACTATTTTACGATACTCCGGCTGCATCACGATAATTATTTATTGCACGCCACATCGATATCCTTGCCACAGCGACTGGTCTTTTATCCATGGCTTCTCACCCATAATAAATCACGTGTAAATGCGTAATAATCGCGAAATTAAAGATACATTTTAATGACGTTCAATGAATTCACCGTTAGCGCAGCTTCAGCTATTGCGCATCTCGATGTCACGAGGCTAAAGAACAGCGCGAGAGTGAATAAATTTTTATTATTTCATATTTTACCTTTTACGAGATAGCGGAAATACTACCCTGCGTTCCTAGGTGTATTTAAATAATTACGGTTGATTATAAAAATGTTTCTTTTTTTTATTTTTACGTACAAAATTATAAAACGAATGGATATTGAAGCACACATAAAATTTTCTGATTTTATTAACTTTATAATTTTTTACGCATATAGTCTTTTTTTTTAGAAAAAGAATTTTTACTTTTTAATATTCAACTTTTTAATATTATATAATAATATTTTCATAATTCAATTTTGAATTAAAATTTCGAAGTATAAAGTTCATTTGAATTTAAGCGAACGATAAACTTTTATCGTGGACTTTTATTACCAAAGCTTAGCCTCCTATGTTTTAAATCCCTCGTAACTTTCGAGACTATTAGCGTGTTCTAATTTAGTTTTTAAAAAATTAACTTTAAAATTGTTCGAAGACTGAAATTAAGTTGTTTCGTCATAATACGATGGATAATATGTTTATCGAAATTTTAATTATTAAAAGATGGCTTTTTGGTCCTATCTTTAAATTTTTCACTTTTAATTTATACGATTAGCATAGCAAACTCACGCACGATTTCGATATATCGACAACCAAATTTCCGTAGATGGGGTCGGGTCGCATCACAACACCTATCGTTAATGCACGGCCATACGTGGTCCTAAAGGAGCATTACTGTCAGCCCCTCTCTCTCTCTCTCTCTCTCTCTCTCTCTCTCTCTCTCTCTCTCTTTCTCTCTTTCTCTCGGTAGTTCGTTAATATTTCTTACCGCAATCTCGCGTGGCGCGCCGTACCTTTTATCCGCGCGGGCCTCTCTTGGGGCCCAATCGATACCGGCACGCTCATCAGCGTCCGACGTTAACGAGTAACGTTCGGGCACCTAATGATGGACAAGTTTTCTCCTTGAGGTATGCCAGCCGGAATTGAATCGGGATGCAAATTACAGCGGCCCGGACCCGCGCGCTCGCGCCTCCCCACAAATAGGGCCGCTCGTCTTTAACATCGAACTCGCGATGTATCTACTAACGATCGGCCACAATGAGTAATGGAATTTATCGTGCGAGCTCGTCGCCGGGCGCCTTCGAAACTCGTCGAACTCTCTTCGTGAACTTTAGCGCCAGTGCTCCCACCGTAGAGCACGCACACAACGCGAACGTAATCGAGGATGAATTACATTAATCTGGTTAACGAGATCATGAGTTTATTATTAGGGAGCAAGTAACGCGAACGTTTTTTGCGCACGAGTATGCGTGCAGACATCACATCATGTTGTCTGGATATAACTTGCCGTCGTACATTTGATTTACCGATAAACTTCCAAGAAGACTACTTTAGCTTAATAAACCTCTTGCAATTATTAAAATTATTAATAATCTTTTCAGAATTGTATTGTGTCTTTTTCATGAAAAAGAGTTTTTGTAGGAAAGATGGACAGTTTGTAAAAAAAAAAAGTGATTCATACATTTTTCCAAATGATGGGTAAATTCCGCTTTGTCTCTTCCCTATACATCTTCCTAATGTCTATACTTTGCTGTATATTTTTATATCCAACGTGCTATGTCTTTATTATTCTATAGATGGAATTTATAATTTCAATTTTGAATAACATGAATCTTTTCTTTTCTGTATAGGTATCGGTACTGCCGTTTCGCCTGTTAAGCATCGGGGCTATCGGAGATTCTGTAAGTATTCTCGCGCTTATTCTACAAAAGAACCGTTCGCTAAAGAAACGTCGCGGTAGTTCAGCGTAAATTTTCCAACGCCAAAGAATAGCTGAATGTGATTGAGCGGCGTAGCAGAGCGTAAAGTAAGAGTCAAAGGATAGGCGAGGCTACCGTGAGAGGCGCCTGTAATTATTTGCCGAGGGGTGTCAACGAGACTAATGACGTCCGTAGTTGGCGAGCACTTTGACGGGTTGCGTTACTCGTCACGTTGATGCAACGATTCCGCATCGTTCTCTCTTTCGCCTCGCTCTCCTCTCTCCAGCTAATCATCCTCAATCATAATCACGCGCGATCGTCGCGTCGATCAGACAGATTGCGCTTTATCGCCGGAATTAACGTGCGGCCTGCCTCGTAGTGACCGTGTCTGTCAAAGTGACCAAGTCTGCCGTTCGTGTTTCTTTTGCTTTCCGTTGTCTCAAATACTTTGCTTGCCCATCTTCAATGTGCACTGCATAAATATATTGCAAATAATATGCGTTTGTTCTTATTATTTGTTTTACTTCTTTTTATCGCTACATAATTAAACAAAGGAAACTTTGATCTTGAAAGATAAATAGCAAGACATTTTATATTTGCTTTTGCAACAATTGTTTAGGATATTGCGGACAGAATTAGAAAGTAGATTAGCTCGGACGTAAAAATAGTTGTGCATGCGCGCTTTTGTAACTTGTACGCACAATAATATAATGCGTGAAAGCTAAAGATAATATCTAATGTATTCCTAACGCGGTAATTAAGCGGTGATGGGCTTCTTGAATAATAATTCCGTCTTTACAAAGCGTTTCTTTTTTTTACCAGTGCGTGTTGGTCGAATCGAACAACGGTCTCGGGATTTCGGGTTTGAACATCCGGTTAAAGCGCAGAACCGGGGAATGGGTTTTTAATCAGGGTGTTCCGGACAATAGACTCCCCAGGGGGCACCAGCCACCCTTGTAGTACCTTTCTTCGCCCTACGTATATGGAGGTGCCTAGGAACACCCCATCGTCCGCGAAGAGTTTCTCATCATCGCGTACAGCCCACATCGTTGATAGCAGTAATTTTCCTTTCGCCCAATTTATCGTGTTAAAATCAATGCCGAAACGTTTCAAAAAGAATGCATACGTAATCCCTTTTCGATTGTAATGAGGATTTTTTTTAAACAAATGATGGTTTTATAACACTCTCCAATAATATCCTTTTTTTGTTAAAATTATTATTTTTAATGATCTTTAATAATGCGATGGCAGCTTAAGTTAGCGTCACGTTTCGGTTTGGATTGAATATATTTTATATAAGTAATACAAAGATTGCGAAAAAAAGTAAAGAGTCAATAATTATTATCATATTAGTAAATGATTATTAAATTTATACATTTATTTTTATAATAATTTAATATAATAATCAGCTAATAATATTTTCTAAAAGACATAATAGATTTGAAATTATTTTACAAGTAAAAATTAAAATCGTTGCTAAAACTATTGCTAACTCTAAGATTCTCTTTCAATTTTACACAGGAAAATTAGTTTACAAATTTTTTCTACTTTTTATTTATTAAAAAAGTTAAAATTTATAAATGTATTAATATGATTACAAAGAATATACATTAATTGAATCTAGGCACAACGTAAACATTAAATGAAAAAATCTGTATGGAGCAGAAGAATTCAATAATATTCTCTTATCCTGCAACATCATGTCGGTTCTAAAATAATCGCGGCAGATCTAAGAAAAGTCAAACCTCCACGTCGAGTATTTGCTCAATAAATAAGCGTGTCCGCCTGTAGCCGGTGTATTAATTCGAGCCGGGGTGGCTACAGAGGGGTCAGGATGGGTCATTACCACCGTCATGGATGCGAAACCGCGCTACTGCTCGGCGCGCCGAGCGTGGTTGAAAGTGAAACCGCGGTGCAATCAGTGACGGCCATATGTCGCTCTGGCGCGCGTACTCGCGTCGCCAATCGAGGGGAAACGCGATTCGATCCCTTCCGGCGCGTCCCCCCCGAATGTCACTCTACCACTCGAAAATACCCCGTGTCTTTCGCGCTCTTCTCATTCGTGTCGACGACGTCCCGCGAGTCTCAGTCATTACTGCAACGCATTAGGTCGATGCTCGAGAAGCATACTCTTCTTCATTCAATATTGAACGTATAGAAGTCCGAATTCGCTTTCAATATAAAAAAAAGGCGCGAAATAAAGAACGTGAGTGTTTTTATTGGGCCTAGCAGCAACAAAAAAATTAGTAAATATATTTTAAATACTGATTGATTAAATAGTTCTACAATAGTGTGTTTTACACTGAAAATGCGTTCGAATTATTAACTATATCTACAATATTATTCATGAACGTTTCTTTAACCAGTTGCCGCATACCTCTTCCTCTTTTTCTCTGCATTTTTTCATTTAACATTGTTCAGAGTACGGAAGAAACGTTAAAGGTTCGATCGGCGAATGACTGATGCGAATCTCACCTGCGTCTGACATCTGCAGTCGACGGACTCGCGTCAACGCAAGATTTTCCGTGAAATTTTGCACGGTTCGCATCGTCACGGAATCTCTCTCTCCCGAGCTGCCAATAAAGCTGTTTACACACGAGAAGACTTCACAGGAGATTAATGATGAAACGCCATGAAAGTTCCCACGTGGTTAAATGGTCAGTCGGTGTTTGATATAGAACCATTAGCGTTCCCTTTAGAACTGATGTCCGATTCTTCGTCATTCTACGGAATCATGAAATTTTCTCCCCGGTTTGTGGATCGTTAATGATCGCGCGCGCAATGACTATTGTCCACTTTCTGATCGTTTTAAGTAAATAGAATCCCGTGTCAGTGCTTTCCGTAAACTTGATGGATTGACCTTTATTCACAAATGCGCAAAATTAAATATTATTTTTAATCTATTTTTATATTTTACTGATTTGTTTTAATTCTCTTCAAAATGGCGTTTTAATTTTGTTTAAAATTATAAAGATAATTAGGTTTTCTTTAGTATGCATATTGTATATAAAACTTATTATTAGTGATAAAATTTTTAATAGTTTGCTTATCTCACATATTCATCTTTCTCAATCTATTTTTGGCAAAGTCATTTTTTTGGCGATTTATATTTAATTGATCATCAATACTTTATTTGACGTAAATACTTTAAATGAAATTATTGACTTTTTTTTAATCCACTTTTGTGAAAAATGTTTCATTTCTGAGTGAAGAGCGTAATAGTTTATATCGGTCGGTTTGAAACGGACAACCATAAATAATAACGAGGCAGTTGACGATTTGAATTTTCGTGAGACCGTCCGACGAGGAGTCCCGAAAAACCATTAATTTATCGTAAACGCGCGTCGAACGAGGACTGGCCGACGAGTTAACGGAGAGTAGAGCCGCTGACCAGAGAAAAAGGGGGCGCACGGGGGTTTCGTCGAAGTGCATGGGTCCCGTTCCCGGCAAAATCCCTTTCGCAATCTTGACCCCGGATAATCATGGGACAGGTGATCCCAAAACTGGACGACTGACCGGTAGCTTCGTCCACCAAGACGAAGGGTCAAAATCTCCCCTATGCAAATGTTCCGGCAGTATGGCAGAGGGTTCCTCCCTTCCGGGATATCGCTTGATTTATCGCTCAATCCCCAAGAGGAAGGTCCGAGCGATCTACGTCTTTCCAATTGTGACTAGAATTTCTCGCGAAGTACCGAAGATTCTCTCGCGATTCTATTCGCTGCGGAAACAACGTGTGCTTTTCTCTCGCGTTTAATGCTAAACATGGCTGTCGGTGTATTATTGTGTAGATTTTATTTTTATAACAAATTTTTACAATCTATACCTAATGTCACAATATTGCAAAAATAATCATACGTAATATTTAGGTACGATAACGATATTGCTGCAGATTATCATTGGACGTGAAACAAGTGTTTGAGGTTCTCTTTTTTCATTTTGCTGAAGATAGCTCGCGTTGATGCCACCATTACTTCCGTCACTCTTTAAGAATAAGAACAATTACTATTAAAAGATCAACGGTCGCAGCAGCTTTTAACGCCGCGTAATCAAGCGCCTTTTTCATTACAACGGTTATCGCTCTCATTGCGATTTCAGTCCTTAAATTGCCGTCCTCTGCCTCCTTCCACCCCCGCACCCCTCTCTCTGTCTCTCTCGGTCGGACATTTTCCACGGAGCCGTTTCTTTGGCCGACGATAAAACGGGACGCAATAAAGGAGGAAGCGTTATTAGGGCTACATCCTTTTGCTCGACGGACCCTAAGCCCGAGAGAATCTCCGACCGGCCTCGACAACCACCAACGACAAGGGGTTGAACCACTGAACCTCCGGAGACAAATCCGGCGATGAAACGACTCGAGTTTCAAGCTTTTTCGCTTTTTTCTCTCTTTCTCTCTTTCCTGTTCGCGCGCAGTTCATAAATAAATTAATTAAATGCGCCCAGGCAACTGATAATGTTAAAATAATACCTGCTCTTGCGCAGAGCACAATAGGGTAGCGGCGAACGAGGTATGACAGGGACGAACGAGGGGGCTGGAAAATATGTATATATATATATATATATAATCTATATGTATAATATACATATATATCTATATCCAGTCGCGCAGTTCTTAAACTCGCTCCTCGCGGAGTTAATTTCGCGGCATTAACAGTCGAAAGAGTGCGAACAAAAGGACTCCGAGGGTAGGGAAGACAGATAAGGGATGGAAGGAGGCAAACGCAGGAAATATGAACACACTCATAATGCAGGCGCCGCCTCCATCGTCGCCGTTGCTGCCGCCGCCACCGCCAATGCCGTTGACGTCGTCGTCGTTGTCGTTGCGACGATCACGAGATCAGTGATTCTCCTTTTCGTAGCTAAAACTCACAGCTATATAAATATTTCTTTGACCAGCTTTTTGGCTTTTGCTCAATCTTACCAAAATTAATGACAAAGGATTAACGTCGTTTTCTAGTCGATACGAGCATTTGAAAGAGAAAGAGAAAGAGAGAGAAGCAATGTAAGACCAGGATTTTAACCCTTTCTTGTATTACAGTCAGGACGAGTCCCAGTGAGTAACACGGAAACGTTTATCAAAACGAGTTATAAGCGTTTTTGTTATGCAAATTTAAAGATCGTTTCTAATGCCTGAAGTGTTTTCTACAATCTTTTAATAATCCTTAAAGTAATAATTAAGTTGTAAAATAATATTTAAAAATATACTAACAAACTTTATATTTTATATATTGATAAAAATGTATTCGACAGAGAATCGGCTTTTGAAAATTTGCATTTTATTTTCAACTAGGTATGTTTTTAAATATTCGAATAAAATAAATTTATTATTTGTTATTTGTAACAAATATCTTTGTCATGCATATAGCATTGGTAGGATGCAACCGACTAACAATAAGTAATTTGATATCGCGATATTTGAATGCAAGGAGAAAAATCATAAATGCGCAAATCGATAACGCCACAATCTTAATAAACGATTGCGCAGGTATCGCGCGAGTGAGAACCACGTTTGGAAAAAAAAAGCCAGCAGCTTCCTTGTGTACGCGAAGTAAACAAGCCTGAGTTCGGTAATAAACCTATCAAAGACGTACGGCAAGATTGCACGACTACCGAATGCAGGAGCGGGTAATATCTACGTTCTTTGCGGTTACAGTTGAAAGATTGGAAAAATATCCGGAGCACCGTTTACGTTTCGTGAACCCGCTCGCGACTCAAACGAGCAACCAACTCCCTCAGTACTTTAATTAGTATCACGAGATAAATATTTACTCAGTGGAACATGCCGTATTTTCTCGGCGATCGATTCGAAATATGAGGAGACTCTCAAAACGGTACCATTTAATACGCAACGTGTATTAAATGCTATTCACAAAATAACAAAATACTTCTAACAATAAGTATACTTAATTGAGTTACTTAGCAATTGTAATAATGTGATAATTTTTGATTAGCTAGCAATAAATTATTTTTAATTATTTTACACACACACACACACACACACACACACACACACACACACACACACACACACACACACACACACACACACGCACACACACACACACACATACATATTTCGTAAGAGAATACGCGGCGTAAAATTTGAAAATTTCAATTATTTCATCTTAGAATGGCAATTCAATTGATAAGTCCGGGTGCATTAAGAATATAATCGAACGGGTAGAAAAAGATCATCGCGTGATCTAAGAAACATCGCGATGACAATAAAGGCGAGAGACAGGCAACCGTTGATGGTACAGTCAAGGGGGGTAGCTTTCGAGGGAAAGGGGAAAGTGAAAGGCCTCGTGCGTTTTCGATGTATAAAAAGTAATTACGGGATGGTTTCCGGTAATCATATCTAGAGCGCATTGAATGAGCGCATTGTTCGGGCACCCCTTCACCGATATGCACTTGTACGCGGCGCGCCTCTACCCCTGCCTTTGCACGTCTCCTCCTGCCTCAATCTACCGCTAGGACTTTCACCCTACTAACGTACTCGCGACGACCGCACACATGCACCCTCCCCCCTATAACTATTACGCACGCTCGCTCACCCCCGACGTCGGTTGCGGGGCTGCGGTTACACCGCAGGTCATTCTTGGGTTCACCACGGGACGCCCCCGCCACCGGCAATGGTGGTTAGTGCCTCGGGTGATTTGAGATTTTTAGTTGTTCCCCGCGTCGTTATCGGATCCGAGATATTCTAAAGATGGGTTACATATGATACGGGTGAGTCGTTCGTGGTCATGAAAATGTAGAAAATTAAATTAATATTCGAGAGAAAATTGCGACTTGATAAACAATTGTATGTTTTATCTATATATTTAATCTATAGATTCTAAATTTCTGACTGTGAATCTTTCAATATTGCAATATAAATTATTTTATTTTAATATTAGATTTATTCGTCTTGCTGTAATAACATGTAGCGATAATTTAAAGCATTAATCGAATTATACTTAAAATGGAACGAAGAATCATGATACCTATTCTAAAAGCAAATAATTCTATTTTTCTATAATTCTATTGATCTGAATGTTTTATTTCTTTTGATATTTTTAATATTTTCTTTTATTTACACTTTACATTCTTATATTATGATCTTAAGTACAATCTCAAAATGTTAAACAGCTTGGTGATTGGTGATCTTGATATTCTAAGATTATGTACTTAAGAACAGAAAACATTTGGAATTTTTCGTATGTATTTCTCTAATATATAAATATTGTCATCTCGATGAAATCTCAAGTTTGTCGATAGAAGCGATAAACATCGCGCTGATGTCGTCAGGTGGAACAGGTCGCGCGAAATTTGATGCGGTCGCGTCGGGTGCAGCCTAAATCCGACCCTCGACGACATCCACGACGGCGCTTGTAACGGTCGGCGAGTCGAGCGTCGGTAGGTCGGAGGTCACGCTTATTGAGTTCGGTTCAAGAGCGCGCGAGTGCCAACGGTTCGCTTTGCTCCGATCGTCTTCGAGCCTCCCGTACTCTCGTTTCTCGTTTTTTCGCTCGCCCGACTAGCCGCTATTCGCCGTCCGCTATTTGCGTGCACGCAACCCGTTGAAAAGAGAATAGCACTTCTCGCTGTATCAAGAGGCCGAATTCCTCGTGCTCGAATCACGCGCCGTGGATACCTCCCTTCGATTTCGTCGCTCGGCGAGAAGATCGTCTTACGCGCCTGCTTTGGCTCGACATCGATTACGACGCTGAGAAACGGAGCGAAGCGAGCAAATGCTTGATAAGACTGTTACGTGATGGAGTTTATCAGCAACAGAATATAGGATAAGCTGATTGATGATGTAAGAGATGTGAGATTTAGTTTTTTTTCTTTAACTTCTTACACACTTTCATACTTACTGCGCTTAAAATGGCGTAAATTTATACTTCTATGAAGGAAAAACATAGTTAAATACTGATCAAGCAGTTTTTCTCATTTATCTTTTATATTAAAAAACATTAGAAGGAAAAGTATTGATATAATAATCTCTGAAAATACCGCGTGTGAGCCATAAAGACAGAAATTTGAATGAAAAGCGAGATTTGACATGATAAAAGTAGTAGAGATTTGTAATCGCGGATTCAACGAACTAGGTGTATACCATTAAATCAATACCCTGCGTGAAGATAAAAAAAATGAGAAAGTAAGATCGAACATGAAAAATGTCGGATCCCGACAGCTTGGAAAAACGTAGGGACCACGCGTCGCAAGGGAAAGACGACGAAGCGTAAGGGAAAACGAGATAGAGGAGTAAGAGATAGAGAGAGGCGAGGAAAGAGCAAAGAGCTTGACAGGCGAGGCTGTAGGGGTGCAGGGCTGCGACCCGACTGACCCTACCTCGATGCCCCGGCCGCCTTCGGAGCCCTCTCTAGCCCTACTCCGTGCACCCTTACCCTCACCCTTAGCTCCCGGGGGTGGATGGAAGGCGGGCCGGCCCATTTTTCGCGCCCCACTTGACTCCACGTCCTCATTGGCTGCCGCCCTCTCGCTCTGACCTCTCTTCCCTCGGCCGCCCCTGACACCGACGGGGTGGACGGCCGCGTTCCTTCTACCTGGGCCTTTCTTCCGAAGAAGAAAAGAAGAGACAGTCGAAAACATCCGTACGAAATATTAATCGCGTATCTCTACATATGCTTCCTCCAACGACTATCAAACAAATCTTTACGAAATAGTTTTATAACAACAGTTTTATAACAAATTTGTTTCTTTTTAAAGCGAAGAAAATGCAGGTAAAGATAATATTAAATGATTAATAACGGAAAAGTCGTTGGAAGGTACTTGAAGATTGTTATTTACTGCAACGGATTCACGACGAATGAGAGCAACGGTCAGCGGAAATAATCGCAGACAGATTTAAGTTGATGCGGAAAGAAAGAACCGATAGGAATCGAGGGATTAAAATGAGCTCGAGGTTGAGTCCAGTGGATCGAACACGGCCCCCTCCCGAGAAGGCAGAGTTGCCCGACAGGCGCTTAGAGGCGGTGATGACGACTGTATGGTAGCGGTCGCGGTCGGTTTGATAAAAAGCGTAATAATATGATCAGCAGGTTGAAGAATCCGGAGAGCTCGGGTCCGCGAGAAGAGATTACGAGTAGAGTGGTGGAACATGGTACGCGAGGGATAAGGAGAAGGACAGGGAACGCGATAAGGAGAACTGCGGAGCACTTGTTCGTGGAGTTCGCGAATGGGGAGAAAAAGAGAGACAGAGAAAGGATAAAAGGGGTAAGGAGGAGGAGGAGGAGAAGGAGGAGGAGGAGAGGGGAGGAGGGGGAGAAGGGAAGAGACGAAAGAGAGGGAGAACAGGGCGAATAGACTGACGGCAGACGGATAGATAGATGAAGAATGAGAGCGAGAGAGCAAGGCGCCGGTGCGGTGAGCGAGACAATCTCGAGCGAAGGAAGGAGACCCACTCATCAGCGATCGCGGAAGAGAAAGAGGGAAACGGCGACTAGATCGAGGAGTTAAAGTGGGTATGGTACTACTTGGTCGGGCAACGCGTGCTGGTTGTCCGGGGTAGGGCAAGCCCGTAGCCAATGAGAGGACGACCGGGGCGCGCCCGGGACTCGACCCCACCTTCAGTAGTCATGGCAACCAGTGGAACCCGCGAGAAACCCTCGCGGGTTCGCGATAGTGGGGGGTCCAGGTCGGTGTCAGGGGTCGCCTTAGTCGGCAGTCGGTCTCTGGTCGGCCCCAAGAATAGTCGTATCGAGGCGGTAGTCGAGTATCACCTCTCTTCTTCTTCTCCTCCTCCTACTACTACTACGGGCCGCCGTTCTACTACTACTGCTGCCGCCACCGCCACCACCGCCGTCGCCACCGCCGTCGCCGCTGCCGCCACCGCCGCCGCCGTCGTTGCCGCGTTGCTGCTGCTGCTGCTGCTATTGCTGCTGTTGCTGATGCTCGGCGCTGCGAGCGCGCGACGGAGGGACGATACCATCACGCACACCATCGCGCAACACGCATTCGAAGAAGTACACGCGCACGCGAGCGAGCAAGCTAGCAAACGTGTACAACGAGGCTCGCGCAAACGCAAGTGTCGCTTGCGGTCGTACGATATATCGACTGTGTACGCGTACGCACGTACGTACGCACGCGGAAACATACGCAGGCACGCTCGCGGCTACGGATGAGAGAGCTCTGAAGAGATATACTTCAGATCGCGCCAAAACGCGAAACGTCGAGCGGTCGAAGAGACGATCGCTCCAAACTGCTTTGGATTTATCTTTGGAGTTTATCTATCCCTCTCTTCTCCTTTCCCCCTCTCTTTTACTGCCCGGTGGTCGTGTGTCGCTACTTGCTGATGATCGAAGGGTTGACGACCATCGCCAAGATAGTTCGGTCGGTGTCGGTGCGAGTGTCGGTGTCTTAAACGCGAAACCTTCCTCATCGCGACGTCCACGTGGAAAAAGTGAAGTGCCTCTAAGTGCATGACCGAGTGTGAAGATTGTTACTGTTTGAAATCGTTATATCATTCGCGATTATTGTTCACGCGCATTTACTGGCAGTTTTCACGGGATGACACTGTGGTTATTGTAGCGCGAGCAATCTATGAATAATAGTAAAGTTGATTAAAGCCGTGAGATCTTTACTCAAGTGCGATATATCTTCAAAAGAATCGAAGGATAGAATGAAAATCGGTTCTCTGTAGATCTTAGGCGAGCTATTTGGTTGAAGATTCGGAGAACTGAAGCAAAATCGAAAGGAGAATATAATACGTGTAAAAGATGAAGCTTTGACTTTGATATTCTTGACAAGTATCTATAAAGTATTGCATTTGAATGATAATTGGAGAACGCACGCGTCGGTCTTAGCCGTTCTCTGCAAGTATGATCGGTGTTGGACATCACTTGTACAGTTTGTTTCGTAGTTATGCGTTATTTATTCAAAAGTTCAGGACAGTGAAGAAGTGAGTGAAAAAACGTGATTTCTAGCAGTGATCACCGATTTACCATCCAGAGTGATCAACGCGTAAATCGCTCAGGACATTGACTGTGCCAAGATTTCACATCTATCAGGATATAAACTGATTCGATTCGAGAAATTATCCGGACGGACTGAGCTGACCGGAAACCTACAGTCGGCCCCGTCGTCGTTGTCAGTCGAATCGCGTCTTACGGATAGGAAACCGGCAGGGTGGTTCGAGGCGGGACGGTAGGCGCGGACGCCCTGGCGACTGCCGGGGTGGTTTACCCGGCCGCGACGGCGACGTTGTTCCCTGGTCGGGTGCCAGCCGGACATCACCACCCCGAGTTCACCACCACGTTGGAGCTGGGGTTCCCGGCGCGCGGCACCACCGCCTCGATGGCGTTGGTCGCGCCGCCGCCCTCTTGGGCCTCGCGGGACCCCGGGGCTGCCCTGGGCGCAGCCGGCGGTGGCGGCGGTGGCGGCGGCGGACCCCTTCAGGTAGGCCCGCCGCCGCCGATGCCACCCGCGCATCTGACACCTTCCGCTACGCCAGAGGACATCACCTGTCTGGTACCCGCCGGCTCGGTCCTGACCTCCAGGGACCCCCTGCCGCCCAGCACTACCCCCGGCAGCCAAGCCAACAGCTCGCAGTCCGGCAGCTCGCAAACGGATAAGTCGCCGAACATCGAGTGCGTTGTCTGTGGGGACAAAAGCAGCGGCAAACATTATGGACAGTTTACTTGCGAAGGTGAGTCACTCACAGCATTATCTCCGATTCTCCGGAAAAGTGCACAAAATACCCTCGTAGTTGCGCGATAATTAGGGGATGATTTAATGGACGTGTACGTATCCGTTGGTGACACATTCGAACACGGAGATTAACGTCGCGGTAATTGTTAGGTATATCTCTGATATTTATGTTGATCACTAGTGAAATAATAAGCAAACATTCTTAGCTGACGAGTATAAGATTGAGTGAATCGCGATGATATTTTATAATTTGTAGGCCGAGAGAGAGAGAAGGAGAAATAATAGAAATAGATAGTAACAGAAAATTAATTTAATTCCACATTACTCGTTGGATTCTGTTCATCATCTTCTCATTATTTGTGTATATTCTGGCTTAAAAAATCTGAATCTTGTCGATAATTTAAATTAATCGATTCTGATTAAGCGATTTCTAAATCACCTTTTGTACGCGCAGAAGAAGAATAGTTTATAATCAACTCTAAAATGTCAGACACAAGTGTCTCAATGGCAGTCATAAAAGCGAATAAACGTTTTGTCCGCGATCGAAGTCAGAGATCTAAGATCTCGTCAAAGCGATTTCGTGGGAGATTCCACACGGGCGACACGAACGGTAGCACGCGCGTTGAAACAGGCACACGGCAAAGATGGGACGACCGTCGAAATCTCTACCGTCACGATAGTTTCTCGCGTTCTTCTTTTTCTTTCATATGGAAGAGCGCGTGCACACGTTCCTTCGACTTATTCTCTTTCTTTCTCTCTACCATGAATATCATGGAGCGCGATAGGTATCCCCTTACCTACGCCACCAATTTGTCACCGCGTGAGGCAGAGCTCATTCGCATCAGAATGCCCGACACCTACTTTAATGCTCGCGCTTACGTTAAGTTATTTAAGATGTGCATGGAAGAGGGAGAAAACGAATGGATAAAGGGGGAGGGGAAAGAAACAGCGAAATCCCGGGTTAATAAGAGGAAGAAAGAGGTTATTACGAATGATAGAAGAAGGTAGTGAGCGGAACGGAGGCAGAGAAAGAGAGAGAGAGAAAGAAAGAAAGGGAGGAGAGAGGGAGGGAAGAGAAAAAGAGTACACCGTGGCCATCGGGCGTGGAGAGTACGAAAAAACAAAGAGTCACCATTAATAACCCAGTGGGGTGTTCCCCGGAACGCTTACACGTCTGTTACGAGCCTAATAACGATGTAATAGGGCCGAGGAAATGAAGCGGGAGGAACGAGGACAGACGTCGAAAGGGAGAAGCGGGCGCGAGAGGGAAGGGTTTATCCCATTCTGGCGCCGATGATGACGGGGTTCGGTTCCGATGGAATGAGAAACAAATTGTTTTCACGGGCGGAAACAAATCCCAGCGGGCCGTCGAGAACGTGCGCGCGCGCGCGCGCGAGCGAGCGACGAGTTATCGCGCGTATAAACCGTAGCGGCTAATTATCCATCGGCCAGATGTATCGAGGATAACTAATTAGCCGCGCTGCGCCGCGCCGCGCCGCGCCGCTTGTCGTATCGCGCCGACGAATCTCGCGATTTGTCGATACAAGAGAAGTGTTCCGGACGATTGTACTTTGATTTGCGTGTAGCACGTACGCCTTGCGCTTCCTTTCTTTACATGGTATCAAGTTGAGTTCTACGAGTGCGATCGTGATTGAAAAATAGGAATCAAATTAATTGTTGTTTAACCAGAGTTAGTTTAAATCAGTCTACTCTTTATTTTGTTGAAAGTTCCGTAAATAGACGTAAATAATCGAAAACGGGATTTATTTACTTTCTGGTAACGGTAACAATTCTTCTTTCTTATAAAAGTTAATTTTTTAACAACATCGAAGTGGTTTCTCTATCAAGCGATTTATTTAATAAGAAAAAAAGTTAATGATATTCCGTTTGTTTGATTAAAAATTATAATTTATTACTATTCTGATAAATGACAGTCATTTTTAATGATAAAAATCTTGAAATCTATCGACGCATATTTTGCCTTCATTGAAATATTAAAAGTGATTGATCAAATATCCGCGTTAGATTTCGTTATTTCTACACCATGATAGGCATTCGCGACGCAGCTGAGTTCCTGCATCGTCCGTCCGTTAAATCATTTATACGAAGGCGAAGGATCGACGGCTCGAGACGAGAGGAAAGTAACGAAGAGAAATGTCGCGACTCGGCTCGGACAGGCGGACGGACTCGGGTTAATCGAAATCTACAGCACCCTCGGAAATCAGGAGTTATATATCCTCCCGCGCGTCCGCCCTCTCTCGCACGCCCTATTATCCCGAATTACGCCTTATTGATACCAGATTGCCCGCGGTAATTTATATCTCGCGGGTGATTTAGTGCACTTCGAGGGCCTTGATTAATGACACACAGCTATCTGTGGTTCCTCCTTCTTTTCGCCCTTCTTGCTCTCGGCTCGCTCGATTCGTCGAAGCCGCGGCGAGACGCGTGAATACTTTAACCGCAAATTTGCTAACGCTTGTGGGTAAATTGCACGCATAAATTAAAAATCGCTGTTTCATATTCTGATGACGCTGGTGATACAATTCGTTGACATTTCAGCTGTAAAAGTTTTGTAGGTAAATACACAATAAACGTGAAATGTTAATTACTTACGGCCCTACGCCTTGGAAATATCGAGTCATTATCGTGACACCCGCGATAAATTATATCAATGATCTATGTGAAAAATATTACGGATTCGTTCTGCAGCTCGGAAATGTTCGCATACGTGCGTTTCTATGCTGAAACAATCTAAAATTCGTATACGGCCGCTCGCGTCGAAGCATTTCGAATTAATCATTTTGACGTAAATGAATGCTATAACAGCTATTATCATCTGAGACGATAATTAGATGATATCTGCCTTTTATTAAGGCGGAGAATATATTATCCTCTTCGTTTAGTCAAAATTCTTTTTACCGGGCGTTAAAACGGTACGTTCTGCTTTCGTGCCCCCCTCGAGGGATACCGCGCCGTGGCCGTCGCCGTCGGACCGACAAGTATAGCAAGTACGCGCGAGTATCCCATGCGAGTTCATAACATTCTTCTATTTACCGCACATTATCCTTCTCGCCGTGGAGTGGTTCCGCATTTCTGTGCTTAGCATTCATCGCTCGCTAGACGTTACCGCAGGATCGAGCCTATTTGCGGTAACCGACAGCGAGGATCAGGCTATTGAAATCTCGTTAGGTTCACTCGGTGTATTGCCCTCGACGGAGACGAGACCGTGCGTGGGATCTGGCACGTAACACGCGTGGATATCGCGTGGAAATCATGGGATACCGAAGCGTGGAACGCTGACCGAGCGAGCGAAGACGAGACAGACGGATGGATGGACGGATCTGCTCGACGGCGAGCCTCGATCGATTCGAACAGATTGAAAAACTACTTTGCTCCGATTGATCGGTACTGAGATTGGAAATGTCCATGAAGTGCCTTAGCGTTATAACAAAATAATACGGGAACAATCATTGCTGTTTCATAATTCGTGAGCAGATGGAAATAACGATGTATATGAAACTTGATTGTAACAATTTCCGTAAGATTTAAAAGCTTATAACTGTAACGTAAGATATTTCGATATATTTTATTAACATAATTTATTTTATTAAAATTGATATTTGTCTTTTTACGTTATTGCAAAGATTTTAAGTCTCTTTGTTATCTTAATGCAAAAAAAGAAATTGAAATGTCGCTACACTTGTTTTTTATTACAATAATAGATTAAAAAAAAATATGCCCTCTTATTCGTTCAAGTCACGCAATATTGACATTTCTTGTTTTAGCGATACAACGATAGTCTCACAATATTGTGGAGATACGTGTACACAAGATATGTATATTGATTTAGCATTAAAACATGAACTCGTGACTTTCAAATGCCACAAAAAAGCGAGATACTTTATCAATGTCAGTTTACGTCCACAGGTCTAATCCATGTAGGAAACAAAAATACATAAAACTGCACTTTTAAATTAAATTGTATCTCACATTATCAAGTGATATATTACGAATTTGCGGATCTATTCGGGCACTTGAAAAAATTCCGAATTAACCAGTCGCAGAGACGGACGAAGCTGTCGGGCAATTAAAGCATGTCGGCGCGTCGTCCGACTCGATTACCGCAGCGTGCGCTTGCGATAATTGCTTCCGTGTACAATGTGTAAACCGTTTCCGGCGGCTCGGCTAAACCGCGCGTAATCTGTGCACCGTGTAACGACGAATTTCACGAATTGCCCCGGCCACGTCGGCCAGATGTCGGCTGACCACCATCGTGTCCGCTCGCTCGGAGCACGCGGAAATGCATCCGCGGGGCTGCAACCAGCCGGCCGCGTCGCGTTTCCCGAAGGGCTTGTTCTCGCCACGCGAGATAATTGACGGTTGGTTCTGCCGGAAGAACCGGCTGACTTTATTCGATGAACGAGTTAGTTATAGTACCGGCTATTAATCTGCGGTCGCGTTTATAATGAATTGATCGTACTTTTTTTTTGCGAGAGGAACAATCTAACGGGCCTTACAGGCTCTTCATGTGTCAAGTAACATTTAAATGAAAAATAAATATCCCTATCAACTTGAAGATCTAATTTATTACATTTCGTTATTACTTAATTTTATCTGTAATAATTAAAACTGACAAAATCTAAAGTATGGATTTATTAACATAGTTGAAGTCAGTTCGTTTTAACATTTGCTCGTACATTTATTCACATACGGCTGTGGTGCAGCGGAAAGTTGGTCGTACATTCTACGATTACAAAAGATGAAGCATTATATTATTCATCGCTTTGTAGAGTGAAATGTTTAATGAGACAGCAACGTTTTAGATGATTTTTCATTGTTCCTATGAAACTCGAAATGTATTCGCTTGATTCTCGCATTCACATTGAATTGCTGCGAACACTACTGCCGTCGGTCGGTCGGTTGGTCGCGTGGCGGAAACTGTCGCCAAGATACGAGCAGATATCCTAATGAACCCGGGGCTTCTCTAATTACTCGCCCTGCAATGCACCCGATACGCCCCGCCGGAATTCCTCGGAGTGAAACGATCGTCTTCGTGCATCCGCCGACCTTCTCGTGAGCTTACACACGATCTATCAAAGGGCTCTTTTGTTCTTTTATGGTATTCGTCTTTTTGTTTGTTAGATGAAGCAAAACACACACACACACACACGTTTCGTTTTAAAACGTATCATTACGAATTATCGTTCTCCATTATATCCTCACGTATATATTATTAAAATTCGTAAAGTACTTATCGATTTATAAATATAATACAAGATGCGGGTATTCAGGAAAGACTCTATAAAAGCATATTTACCGGTGAGAAATCGTTTAAGATGACAGCATGTGTGCAGAAAATAAAATCAAATGAAATGGAACTGAAATACTTAAATGAAAGGATTATGTGGAGGTATCTCGGCTTAAGCGAGAAGTCAGGTTATTATTGCGTAAAAGAATCCGGATAATGGAAAAGTGATAATAATCCTCGCGAGGGAAATATACGGTATAGTGATATCGCGACGAATTAACGCGCGATACGGTCGATGTAGAATCGTCATGGTGGAAGCGAGGGCCGAACCGGGTTAAGAGTTGGACCCTTAATTGAGCGCTCGAGTTACTGCGGCGAGTCACTCTCTCCCCGGTGTACCAATTACAACGGCGGTAACGATATTTACCATTGCCAGGCGCTCTCGCGCCTATCCGTGGCATTAGCGGTGCCGTAATAACACGGTTAATCCGGCGATAATTTCTGTTCGTGGTAATCTTAATTGCCCGGAACACCGCGAATTCTCTCCCTCGTCTCGCGTAGGAGGTTTACCGCGCGCGCGCGTTTATACCCACGTCGGTCTTTTCAACCCTCACCGTGAAATAAGGTTTGATTGCGCCGGCCAGGGGTGACTGCACGAGAATGAAGAAAGGTCTCGGAATGTACGAGTGTCAAAGAAGCTTATCCGCGATAGGAGTCGCGTATGTATTCAGATCAGACGCGATAAATTTATTTCCATCAACTCGCGCAGAGATTGAAGGATCGTGCTCGTGCATAATAATTTACGTGAACAATCGATGTTTTTATAATTACAACTGGAAGTTGCGTGGAAGAATTTACGATGATCGGGATTCGAATCATTTCTTTCGCTCGACTCGCGTTTGTCGTCAGACTCGTCCCTATCGCTCGGACAAATTGACGATAACTCGCAGCCGTTTGACATCGCTTGACATCAAAATCAACTCGCCGACGTAATAAAGCGATCGCCGACAATCAGGCCGATTACGCCAATGAACGTCCAATGCGGAACGGTGCATCGGCGGCGCGTTCCACCGATTTCTTCCCAATGAGACGCATCGCCGATGACGGGTCGACGATGGTCGTTCGCTTTTGGCGCGCGCGTCGACGCGGAGATGCAATCACGAGCGATCGAGGAATCGAATGACAACAGCCGACTTCTCGCGATAGACTCGCTCGTTAATGAGTTTTCCGCGACATCATGCTGATTACATAAGCGCCGTGCGTCGATTGGCACGTCGATCGGCACGCGTTACACCGGTTATGCGTTCTGGAATGTGATAGTCGCGAGATTCCGCGAGTAACAGGTGCAACAGCGACGTTAAGAACAAACGGTTGAAGGACCATGAGAAGCGTTAAAGTAGTGCCGTGCAGCAGAAACGTGTGTATAAATAAAATGAATGCTGCATGCGTCTTGCTAAATACAAACGTTATTTTTCTTTTTCTATATTCATCTTTGAAACGTTTAAATCATTTTTTTTTTATTTCAGTTTTTTAAAAGTTTTTAAATTTACGTAGAAGATATTTGTGACAAAGAATTTGAAAATGTTTAATCAAAAAATATTAAACAAACCTAATGGCAAATAATTGTTTCTTTTGCATGATCTTGTTAATTATGCAAAAATAAAAAAAAATTGTTTAACAGTGTAATGATAACACGGGAATGGAAATTCTGAATATTATATAGTTTTACAGTAATCTTTACTAGTTGTTATTAAAGTTAAATGATATACAAAAATAATTAATAGTATTCGGGAAAGATAAATTGTAGCATATAAATTATACACGTAAATAGATAAGTGTTAATTTATACAAAATCTGCACTGTTTAGAGATTAATTTTAATTATTAGTTTGATTTATTGTTTTGAAAGATGGGCGACATCAATTCATTGACATAGAAATAGGGATAACCGATCTGGCGAAATATCCGTAGCGATCGAACGTATGGTGGTTTTCGCATGGATGACGGGAATGAGCTATAATTAAAGCGGTGGCCAAGTCATTATGCCGTACCGGCGATAAATTACGACTTTTACGAGGCCCCGAGCAAGGCCGCGCGCCAACGCGCCCAAAGAGAAGCCTCACCGGCGCGCGAGCGTCGAGCGTCGAGCGTCACGGTACAATCGTCGAGGAATCGAAAATGACGAGGATGGCCCACCGCTGGCGTCAGCGGATTGCGACGAGGGGGAAAGCGGAGAGGGGGAAGAGCGAGGATGAAAAACGCACGCACGTTTACACGCTGTGAGGTATAAATTACTGAAGATCGTGAAGCTTGACATCGAGATCGTCGTCTGACAAGACGGACTTCTTTCATTCGTTTAATACCTTTCCCCCTTCGTGCCCAGGACTAACGGGCAACCGTATAGAACCCCTTGAATACCGAAAATACCGTATGGAACGTGACATCGGATAATCGATAAGACGGAGTGTCGGGGCGACTCTTCGGACGCTCGCACGTCCCTGCGCGTAAATATTTTGATTAATGATCCCGCGAGGACTGTCTGGTCCGGTCCGGTTCGGTCCCGGGACGCAACGGCCCGATTCCAAAACCGGATACCCTTTCGCGTCCCCTTCGCGTCGAAGATCTTCCTTCTGCATCTCTCCCTTTCTGTACTCGTCCGATTGACGATTATCGGTTCTCGCTCCCCCCTCTCTCTCTCTCTCTCTCTCCCTCACTCGCTTACGTCTTTTGATCTGATCCTCTCCTCAAAAGATAGTCGCAAACGTGTTCTAAGGAGGCTTTCTAGGGGTCACGTGCGACGGACACGCCAGCGGGATCCTGGGAAAGACTTCGAGCGTTGTCCTCGCGGTCGGAAAAACTGGTCGTCGGTCAACTGACCGTGGATAATGCGAACCCTTCGCCGGCACCTTCAACCGCGTTAAATGTCCTGTCGGGTATTATCTCGCCGGTTCGAAACAACGCCCCGGATGACCGGAGGCGTTAACGCTTCGAGACCAGTTCGACCTGTTCGAACGCGTGCGTCCAATTTCGGAAGGCCTTACCGGTCTCTCTGTCCGGAGAAACGTCCTCGTGAGCTGCCGGACACCCGATCGCGTCAAGGACCAGGGATCCGAGTATACCCGCCGTAAATTACACCGTCCTCCGTTCATCGGCGATCTCGCACAATCTGAACGATACGCGGTGCTCCCTTCGGACGGATTCTCGGCTATCGCTTGAGATTAGGCGTTCCAGACGGACGGAGAGAGAAAGACGGAGATGAACATTAATCTGCCGATTACAGGAGCCCGGGAACCACCCATTCCAAGTAGCACGACTGGTACAAGTTTCCCTGTCCTTGGTTATTGCGCAATAGTCATTCGAGATTCGACCCTACGTTTCCAGAGACGCAAGTTTAACCCTCGAATCCCATCGAATGCCGACCTTGAAATTAGGATGACCGTAGATTAAGCGATGATGGATATTTGCGGTTTGACTAGCAGTTGAACTAGAATACAAATGCTATGCTCCGTCGAAAGCTCATACGTAGTCTTGAAAATTCGGATCGATGTTAGATCGGTCTTTGCGTTACCTCGATTTCGCGAACTCGAGAGGAAATTAAATTGATCGATGTTGTGTGCTCGTCTAATTAACTCAGCGACGATCCGTAGTTCAAAGATGCCGACCATCTGTTTCTGGTATCGATGCTACCGAGTGCCGACTTTTAGGCTTGTAATAGGTTAATATTTACTGACTTAGGCCTGCGTGTTAGGCTAATATTTTCTACACTTCGAGAAAAAATTCTGGGAGCTGTACAACCAGCTATTATTAAACTACTTATTCATGCGTATATTTCCGACCTTCGACTTTTTTTTGCATTTCTTTAATGCAACGCTATTTATGTTACTTAACATTCAATATACATACTTATTTCGTAATTTTAATATGCTCACTCGTGTTTTTTTGAAGTATCTCTTTTACGTAGTTTGCATTTATGTAATTAATAATTTTCTAATTGTCAATTTTTTAAAACTTGAAAATCTTGTATATGTATATCTATATTATACAAATAATAGTAACGGTAGTGCATATTTTTTCAACACGATAAAGTGTTTCGCGTAATACTAGGTAACATCGTCGTCTTTAGTTTTTATTATTTCGGCTGCAGGATAAAATTCTAAATTATACGGAATTAAATTTTACAATCCCCAAAAATGTTTATAAATCGATAGGCGAGTTGCAAAATCTTATGAATGAATTTAAGATGTGCCCGGATCCAATTGGTGCGGTATCTTTTTACAGGGCGGCAACGCGAAGCATATATTGTTTCACACGCTGCGCGCGCTTTACCCTGTCATTATCCCTGCCACGGAACCACCCCTCTCATTTTCGAGAACATCGACTTTCAACACAGCCATGTTGTCTCTGTGTATTTGCGATTTTTGGTGAACGCATTAAACCGTTCACCAGCTACGGCGAGTCGCCGTCGCGGCCTTGAACATTCGTCCTTGCACTCCATAAGAGCGACGAGAGTACTCGATGTCGTTCCCAGAGGATACAGCCGATTACATTTATTTTCATTTGTTCTCGAAGAACTGCGCGGGGAGAATGTCACTGTGAATGAAATCGTGACGTAGTTGCAGTGGGAATCCTGACTAAAGCGCGTGCGAATAATTGATATCTGTAGCTTGACAATTAGGTTTTCCGACTATTAATTGAATCAAATAATCATCTAATTTAATAGCGAATTCGATTGATCTACACTAGTGCGAGCTGGTGTACATTAAAGCTGCTGTATCTAACATAAGGGTAAAATGAAATGCAAATATCTTGAATGATAAAATACACGTTCTACATACAACACAATAAAATATATTATGGATTTTGAAGTTTAATCCATTTATATACGTATATTAAATACATATCTTTACGTCGATTTGCATACGGCGGCTTTAATGTGCACCAGTGCGCACTAGTGCGTCCAATCGAATTCGCTGTAAATATAATGCCGTTTTATTTGCTTGTCAGAGTTACAATTTTGTGTATTTTTTCATGCAAACACACGTGATATATTCATATTAATTACATTACAAAATTATACCTCTGATTTAATTGAAGTGTGGAAGAAACAATTTTAGAATTTATTAAGACGATTTATTATAATTTAGTCTTCAAAAGCCTATGTTCCATTCCAAATAAATTAATCGCGTTTATAGAGCAAAGGTGTAAAATTATACTAAAAAAATTTAGTAATATATCAAAGTTTAATATAAAATTTTAGAAATGCTTCCGTGGGATCATTCGCATTTCGAACAATATCGTCGTTACACGACGGGCGAATTCCATGTGGACGTACGTGGCCGACGCAAACGTTACTTAAGAATGTCCATGCGATTTTGATTATAGTAATTATGCGCGGCACGGGTAAACTGGTCTTTATGCCAGGGATACTATTTGTTGTGAAGTGACGTCCATTCCGTACGAGTCACGTTACACCTCTGAGAGCGTAGCGATCGCAGAAAGCGTATATTACGTGTATTACGGCTTTTTATCCTTTTACTTCACCCGAACTCTCTACCACCCTCTCTATGCACTGAATTATAAACTGTTTTGGCATAATTACGCGAACAATGGCGAGTGTAACGAACGGGGAAGGGGTCGGACGAGGATGCATTTTCAGGAACGACAAAAAGTAATCGTCTCATGAAAGTCTGGCTCGACGTGTTTTACGATGTTACAAATCAGAAGTCGCACGGATAAGCGCGATTCGAAGTGCATCGAAAAAATTCAAGTTATTTTGTTCAATCGATGTGTCCATGGTACATACATGAACGTTTCATACAATAGAGCACTTCCGCTTTTATAATGTCGTTTAATAAAATTATTTTTGTGAATTTTATTGCAGTGAAAGTGAAAGTTGTTTCTCCCTGGCTTTATTATGTACGTCTGATAGCGAAAGAGTTTTAACTCTTGCATTCCCACGCTTCGATTTCTTACGTAAAATATTTATTAAAAATTCTTGAGAAATTCTCATAATTTTTCAAAATATATCTGAAAATTTTTACGCAACGCGTCAATGAGGAACAGTCCAAATGATGAAAGCACCTTATTACGTTAAAGACTTGCGAAATACTTATGAAATATTACAGTATTTTTTGTTTTGACGTGCACATAAAACAAAATATTTCTAAATAAATTAATTTTCTATTTACCGTTAAATTCGCCATTTACAAATACATTGAAAAGTTTCGTTGTTCTCTTCAGAGTAGAAATTTGATTCCGATGGGGATCTGAAGAACCGTGAGGGGCTTCCTCTCTTCTTGGTCTCTCGTTCCTTTGCGCCTTAAGCAAGTCTTACGCTTACTTACGGACTTACGTCTGAAACGACGCGCGGAAGGAAGAAGCCGGAGCGACCCGCGGGCTAATCGTTCTAACGAGATCATACGCTATTATTCCAACTTTGCTAATCTTTATTAATCTCATTTTCTCCTGGAGCATATGTTTCCACGATAAGTCCGAGTGTTTCGCAAAAATAAAACAGCGAATGTCTGATGGTCTTTTCGATTGACACGATTGATTACGACAAATCATGAGGTGATTTCTTTTTGATACCAATATCATAAAAATATAACATCAAAAAAGTTGCAGCTGTTTAAGAAATAGAAATGTTCTTTGTATAGATAAAAGAAGTTGGGACAACTTTGAGGAAACTTTATGCGTTCTCTGATATTTTTATATTTAAAATGTAAGAATAGATGATAAAGGTTTTCCGTAAAAAGATTAATCGGATATTATAATGTATTCTTTCTTATCATAAATGTTCGAAGTTGCAAATTTCTAAAGAAACATTGTAATGACCTATACTATATCGATAAAGAGAAATGAAGAGAGAAACGATAATTTATCGATTTTTTTTTACATCTTGGATGTTTTCTCTGAACGCTTTAATAATTACAGACTCAGTTTACTCATTTTCTGATGTCTTCAATTATACACTTATTCCGCCAATAATTACAAGCGATTATCCGAGCATATAAGATTATATAGAAGAATATTTAGACGTATTTTGATATCTGGACGGTTGTATCGGGGCGTTTTAATGGGATGTGAGTAAGGGCACATCGTACGGCGCGATTACCTCGAAGGCGTTACGTGTGCAACGAAAGTAGAGTATATGATATTCGCTCCGCGATTAAGGTAACGTTCTGGAACACAAGGCGAGCCTGAATCACGGCGATTCACGACGTGCGACGTGCCGTTTGATCTCGCTAAGATGCCCGCTAAACACTATCCTACACGGACAGAGCGTATCCGCGAGAGTCGGACTTTCTAATCGGTAAATACGCGCGCTGCTCGATATCGTCGAACAACGAAACGTTTCATCTCTCTCTCCAGAAGAGAATCTCGGCATGTATTTCTCGATCATTACAACCTCGAGGATCGAGGGCATAGGTAAAAGCAATTCGTCGAGAGGAGGCTGCACGAAGACATTCGTGGCTCCTTTGGACGAACGGAACCTTCTTACGACTATATCCGCGTTATATCCAGCAAATTGTAAAGGACTTATCTCTGAAACATCAAAACTGAGAGATTTCCTTGGTTGGTAATCTTCGTCAGTAAAAGTGACTGCAGGAAACGTGATTAAGGAAAATGTGAAAGTAAAAATGATTAAAGTCACATTTGAAAAAAAAGGCGCGAAGTATATAGAAATATAATGATTCAATTATTTGGAGATCTCGAGAACGAAACTGATTAATAATGTGCCACTTGTCGTCCATTTGTTTTCATACGAATGAAAACATATAAATAATTGTTCAAAGTACATTTATAGGAAGAGAGGAAATAAATTTATAGGAACAAAAGAGAAAGAGAGAAATAAAACGGTAGATGTAAGTTATGTTTCCTTCTGCTCGGGAACGACGCAATGTGCCGTGTCTTGGGTAGGCTCTGGTTGTTCCTAAGAGCATGCACCGGCGGCAAGGTCTTACATCGCCAGAACGTCGGACACGGCACCGCGTCTGTACGTGTGTATATACGCGCCAGGCATAGAATTACCAAGGCGCGACTTACCTGGACGCATCCTCTGTGACCAATTATCCCGCTAACGAACCCCGCGCACTCGCACACCGCCGCTATCTAGCCGCTCCGCCGTCGGCCTGGCCGGGCTAATTAATTATAACAATGTCGTTAATTTTACGCGACCGAGTCGAAACGTTACTGACCGAATCGCGCGCGAATTCTCTTCCTACACAGTAACTTCCACCGGTTCGCTCTCACTGTTAAAAAGCTGGAATCGTATTAAAGCTTGAAGAATTTGAGAAGAATAATTACATTTCATTAGAGAAACCGACTGTGTAAAGAGATGCTTAAATAATTCAACGTTTCCTTTTTATGATTAAAGATATGATTAAAAATATATTTATCAACTTTTTATCTTTAATTGAAGCGTACATTTTAAATGTTATTAATTTTCCGTAGATAATATTTTATTTAGAATTAATATAACGGAGAAAGGTTATAAATTTGGCACAAGATGTTCAATATATAGATAGATTCGATATTTTATTTTATTAATAAACAAAAATGAAGCGTATTAAAATTTAAAAAGCGTATTAAAATTAATTTTGCATTCTTTTCTCCAGAAAAAAATTATTTTAACAGAAGAAGTATATTTATTATTTTTAATGATTTACTATATTTAATACAAATTTCAGTTATCATATTTTAGATAGACACTGAGAGAAAATTTTTTAAATAAACAATTATTCTTAAAAATTATTCTTAAAATAATGATTTTACAAATAAATTATAATATTATTAAACTAAATATTATTAAATTGTTTTTTTAAATTAAAAAATCTGATCTTGATTATAGAAATAATCTAACAGTAAATATTTTCTAGAACTGAAAGAAAGAATACTTGATTAAAAATTATTTATTTATTTACAAGTATTTCAATTAACAAATATTTTAACTCGGAGTAAATAATATTTTTCTGTTGAGTAAAACTTTTTTGTCTTAAGATATTTATTTTATATTTAAAATTTATTCATCATTGCTTCTCACTTTACACAATAACGTTTTCTTATATTAGATTTATATTGCAAGTACAGCAAACCGGAAACGTTTGCTAATTCACTCTATCGCCTTCTACCTCCCAAGGACAAATAATTAAGAATGTAGCATGCGAAACGAGATCGTAATGAAGGGAAGCTCGTGATGCAGCAGTTATAATGTAGAAGAGCGTGGTCCGCTATCGTTATCCCTTGGCCTTAATACCACCGCTTGCATATCTTGTCGGTCTTATTATTATAATTACCGTCATTATTCGCCACAAAGTCGCTCGTTCCGAACGTCGTGACTCACGTCTCATCGCGAGCATTGCCAGCGAAGATCGCTCGCGATCGATTCAGCTGCGCTTTCGTCGACGATATCAGCACGATTAGCGCCTCATTGTAAAAAACGATGAAGATATGTTACACGTAATCTTTATCTATCTGTCAACGGTACCAACTCGTTCGACTATTACCTGCGCTTGTGTGGAGCTTGATACAGTGCGATTCACTTCCTTTATATCTAGAATCAGATTACCTGATTACATACATATTATATACTATATATCACTTTAAACAGTTTCTGCATTTTGAGATACGTCTAACTGAATAATTGCGAAGTAAACGTGAAAATAACGCGTTATTATTTTTGGTACTCGGCAATGAAATAATAACATCATTTCCGCATTTTTTTGAGACATCACGTGTATCAATAATGTGAAGTTATGTAATGTGGAAACTGGAATACTGAGGTAAAACACAACATATAATTATAGAAATAAATGGATTAGTCAGATATATCAGTAGATACATCCAGATGTGTATAGTTGCGATGTGTAGTTGCAAAACTTGTGGATATTCCATATTTTCTAGTTACAAATTGTAATGCAATTTATTTTTACGAAGTTTTCTTACTTACTTCAATAATTTTATTTTTCCAATATTAAATCCTCAGAGATATATTATTAAGCGTATTCTTTTATGTTATTCTCATATTATTTATTTTTATAAATTACTTTTATTAAAAAATTTTTGAAGTAATTAACAATTTAATCTTAAAAATTTTGTAATTTTAAAACAAATATTTAAATAACGTTACAATATACATATATAATAATGTTAGACAGTAAAAGAAATTATGTCTGTTGTTAAAGCGACACGAGATAAAGAGTATAGTATTTTAGATTTCTAACAAATTTAGATTCTTGCTCTTTTCATCGGCAACTTGTAACCTATCACATCTACAATGTCCAAAGTCTACGAATGCCAAATCGTTTTGCAAAGTCACGGCAACGCGACAGTATAGCCATGAGTCACGATCAGTCAATTCTCTTTGGCATAATCACGTATCATGATCCGTTCGACTCGTGTCTCATCGCCGATGACTCTACGTTAACCGTGCCTTGCAATTTTTCAGGAAAAATCGCGAATTTTCGTGTGACTCATCGCGCGCGAACGATGGATCCTTAATTAAACCTTTTAGGAAACCGTTAATAATGATGCTCCGTCGAATCTCGCGACGTCTTCGGGATTACTAAGCAACTGTGTACGCATAATGACAAGCGGAAACGCTCGTTGCAAGAAAAACGTGCACGGAACACCTGATGGTTTATTGTTATAATGTCTATTATGCTCAGTTCGTACGACTATGATTACGAAGATAGACATCTTTTTCGGAAATTGCTGGTTTGCTAAACTTTCGCAAAATTTAATGTGTATATGTAAGTAATCTTCTGTATCTATAATGTATCCTGTATCTTAACTTAAATGAAAAGAGCCACGTAACATATATAGTATTGCATGTTATGTGTAATACTAGGAAACAAAATATTTAAAATTTATAAAGCTGAAACAAAAAAAAATTAAAATAAAATTAATACATTAATTTTATTAAAAGATTTCTCTAATTTTTAATATAAGTAATTCTCAATGAAAAATCGCTCGTGTTAAAGCAATTTCTTCGTAAATTTGATATCGCCAGAAACTTTTATTTTAGACGTGGATTTTAAATTTCGGACATTGTTTCGCGGATACAATAAGCTAAAATATAAGTCGTAATTTGTTTAAAGAGAAATTAAGAAGGAACTCAAAGAGTTAATATTTCCCCATCACTCTCCCTACGTGCTTCACTACATTCCATTCTCAGATTCTCTTTTCCGACTCTCGCGCACATTCCTGGGTCCTTTTTACTCTTCTCTTCGCGAGCATAGTTATTTTCTCGCGATCTCCTCATACGCGTCGCTTGCTTCTTATTGAGATGCAATGTCGAACTGTCTAGTACATTTTCTTTCTTGTTTTTTTTTTTGCATTATTCTAGTCTTGACTAGAGCAACTTGCTTAAGAATAATACTTATTGAGCTCGCTAATAAAGTTAAAAATTGATTCTGGCAAAAAAAAATATATGTGCAATTGTGTTATGTACATTTATATAATGATTAAAAAAAATGATTGAGAAATATACAAGGGAAAAATAATCAATATATGATTACACAAAAGAAGAAAAATTTTTCATTATTTATTTTTTGAATATAAGAATTGAGACTCGTGAAAATGTCAATAACAGAAAGTAACGCGGCGAATACAAGTTGGGAACGATAAACAGTGCGCAATGAGAAAAATGAATTGTTTGATCGCATAAATAATTTATTGGAAAAATTGCGGACGTTTGGGCTCCTGCTTCGAACCAACTTCAGCGTAACATTATCTTCAATATGACAAGGTGTAGTAACAATAGTAACTGCTGACAGCGGTAGAGATTATTTTTTATTTCTTTTTTTTTAATTACTTATTATTCTTATAAATGAAGAAATATAACAGCTGTTTGCTTAATATTGATGGATACATTATTATTGTCAATTAAACGATTTGTCACTTTATTTTTATACAAATTTCATGAGATTTTCTTTATTCATTATACTTTCGGTTTTAATTTTATTAACTTTTCCCGAGATTCTTCACGCACATCGATGATAATGCTACGCGTCACGTAAAAGCGTGAATCGATCAATCGCTGCGGGTTCACGCGTCAATGAGGATGACATCGCGTTGGTTCTGCGACGTAATTACCGTAGCGACTGGCAACGCGACCTATTAAAACTAAATCAACTTCTCATTAGGCGCGGCAATAAGCCGATCTTAGTCTCCGAAGACCCTCCAGGCGGTATCTTTTTTGCAGAGTGCTACGAAAAGTAACAGGCAAGGCGCGAAAATAACTATGCACGCGATGTTAATAAACCGTAAACGATGTGCTCACTCTTTCGGCACAAATGGGATCTTAATTAAGAGAATCGATCGAATACTTAGGTAACTCTCTTGTCGAGATTTTCAATTCTTCACTCACTTTCTCTAAGATTTTCTTACGAGAGAGAGAAAACATTATAGTCGAGAATTTATTACATGTAAAACTAAATGGCGATTGAAAAAAAGGCAAAAAAATTTTGAATTATGCAACGGAAAATTTTTGCTCTTATTCTTGCTCTTATTATAGTGATGACCTTGTACCATGTAACATGCCGCAATATTACAATAAGTAGATGTAATTTATCGTTTATAGAACTTCCTATAAAATATAGAGAACACTATAGAATATTGCAAAGTACAATCTTCAGTAGAATAGTATAATTTACTTTACGACAGCGCGTCATTAAATTAAAATTTTAAGTTGCTTCTTAAACGGGCCTCTCTAAAAGGCAACGCATATATCTCAGATATCCAGGTACTTTGATCCACCGTTGAGAGCGATGCCATACAACATCGTTTTATCTGAAAGGATTAAGAGCGAAGGCATATCCGCCGGTTCTCTCCGTATCGACGATCGCGAGGGTTTGTCCTGCCGACAGAGTTGGCACTCGGGAACGCGCCGCGCCGTGCCATGCCACGAAGGACCATGCCCGAGCAATGAAAATTCAATGACGCGAGCAATTTGAGCTCGCGGCGAGCTCGCAAGCTGCAATCTGAAAGTATAAACGGTAGTTGTGCGCGCTGCGCGCGCGAGCTTTCTCTCTTTCTCGCCCTTTCTTCGTCTTCTCTCATCTTGGTTGTATTCGCTCGGTGTTTCTTGCTCTCTCCGTCTCCTTCTCTCGTTGCTCTCTCGCTACCACAGAGCTCACATATACTGCGTGGTCGCCCGGTGGTTGGCTCGCACAGAATAATCGCGTAATTTGCGTGTAACGATGCAATTTGTAGTTATGGCGACCCGGCTCTTTTTCCGTCTTCTTTTTTTTCCTCTCCGCCCGTTTTTGCCCGGTGCCGACGACATCGACGTCGGCAACGACAGGAATAACGGCAGCGACAACGACGAAGACGTGGAACACCGAGGAGTTTAAGTTGTAAAGACGAGAAGGATTCGTCGATTTAGTACGAGCCTGAATCGTCTTTGATCTCTCTTTGGCGAGCTTATTTTCTCATTTAGTGTCGAAGAGGAAAATGGAGAAGAAGCCGGAGTCGCGATCGTTGGTTTAGGCGTCGCAATAATAACTTTTGTCTTCATTACATTTATAAATTTCGCGTATCCTTTTGCGTATTATATAGCGAAAAGTACTTTACGCTCTGTACAAATACAAAGTATAAAAGATTTTCAAATTTAATTAGTATGATATCTTAATTGCGTACAACAATATTTATCTTAGGCCACAGTAGTTATAGTCATAAATCTTTGATTGAAAAAAAAACAATGAATGAATTTATGAAGAAATCTGCAATTGATTACGCTTTTAATCAAAGATTGAAAATTAATCTCTGATATTTTTCTCAAATTATTTTGTATTATCAAAATTGCATGAAGCATTTATATTTGATAAAATTCAGCTTTTTTATTTATAGTTTAAAGAATAATTATTCGATTTTATTTCGATATCGTGCGCCGAAAGACACATTCGACGTTTCATTCCCAGATCACGACGACGACTCACGCTTTTCTTACGCGATCGTTCGTGTTACCGATATCGCGTCCTCTATCTCGACGACGAGACGGATGCCTCCGCGGACGCTTTGCGCGCGAGGGAATGAGAGTATTAGTAAGCTCGCGAATGACTTACGGACCGCGGCTGGCAAGACCACCTCTTTATCGCGATTCGAAAGTTCGTGCGCAGCGGGCGTTCTGTTACGATATAAATTGCCGACTTTGCCGCGCTAACTATTTATCTGCATGTGTATGCCGTGGCCATCGATCGTAATAGTCGACTTCGCTACACTTAAACCCGATCCATTGGCGAAGCACATGTAATCCTTACGAGGTACACGTGAATTCCACTCGCCACTCGTTCAAATAATTTCGCGTGAATTTGCGATAAAGAAACCGCGAATCGCGTATCTATTAATTATATGTTTCATTAGCATTCAAGAAAATTATTTCAATCATGCGTGTGCTGTAATAGGAAACAAGTGTAGGAATTACGAGTAGGTGTTAGAATTTTTTTTGTCGACTCAACATTTTGATAAGCTCAGGTATCTTAGACATTAAAACAAACTAAAATAAATAAATAGAAATAATCACAAAACTGTATGCTGCTATTCCACCTTTTACTTGTCACCCATCCATTTTAGTCTTAAAGACTCAACTTTTCAAAGCAAATCTCCGGAAACATTTTACAATACTCTTTTTCCCCCTTTTGATAGAATTAGATTTCTATCAAACCTTGAAACCGGTTTCTTCTTTTATCGCTATTACTTCGTACATCTTTATTAGAATAAATCTATTAATAAAAACAAACTTCCTACCTTTGATTTCGTTCCGCCGGTATGCTCGCACGCAGGTGCGCGCGCGTTCTATCCGGCAAGGTCCGTTTTAATTAAAATCAACTGCGTGCCCCCGATCACCCTTTAACCCCTGGTACCACGCGCGTGCACGCTGACCGGCGCGGCGTCCATTTTGCCCACGTGCGTGTCCCACGTGCTTTTACGATGCGGAATTATTGCTCGCTTCGCTGTTTATTAAATTGAATTGTGTCGCATTGTGTCGTCACCCCCCTGGCAGTGGCTCTTTATCGGACTCCTTTCTTCCCTTCCGCTCCATTACCACCAGCAATTAACTAACCGCTCATTAGGAAGCTGCGTGCATGACCATTCGCGCAAATCAAAGAACGGCCAACCTGTCGGCTCGTTACGATTGTTATTGCGATGCGTTTATCTTCGCTGTCTCTGCAGTTTTTTTTTACAAATAAGAAGATAATGAGGTCTGTAAGAACTTAAAACGATTAATAATAAATATTCAAGAACGATAAAATGAAAAATCTTACGCCTAAAGGAATCGATCTTCAAAAAATCAAAATAGGTAGACCCTTGCAATTTTTTTTAGAGAAAAATAGTTCTGTCCCAAAAATTCTATTCCTCAATTAAAGTATTTAATAACGAAGAGTTTGTTTAAAAAAAGTAGGTTGTACATATTAACAACGTATAAGCGTTTAATGATTTAATTTGGAAAACAAATTTCAAATTAATTATGTTTTTAATGACAACAGTGACAAGATTTTAAGATAAATTCCGTGAAATTTTCGATAGCCACCGATCGTATGTCAACAACTGTAGAGATCCGGATATAAATCCGGAGTAATGCGGCGAAAACTCGCGGATTGCCTGTGCCGCGGGATAACGCGGTGAAGAGGAGAGAGCGCGCGGAGTACTCGATCTCAGCGGGATGGCTACTAATAGGATTTTCGTGATCAAGTCCGTCGGCACTTTCGACTCGGCTGGCTCCTCATTCCCATAAGGAGGCAGTCGCGTATCTGCCTATATCGAGCGTCGCGCGTGTATGCGATCCGCCATTGTGCTAGATCGTGCATCCGCCGTAACTTAGATCCGCGCTCCCTACGTTGACCTCAAGGTGCATCGGTCTCGTTGCAACGTGCATGTTACAAAATTTGCGTAATCACGTATCATCGGCCCGAGAGCCTCCCCGCCGTTCCCCATCCGCGTTTCTGTTCCCCTCCCCGCCGTTCCCCCCGATCACGCTACGCAATCTTGTCGTTCCACACGTGTACGTGGTGTGTACGTGTGCCACAAGATGTATCCAATAAACAAGAGAAACTTACCGTGCCATTCCGTAGGCATTAGTCCCGTCACGTTTATGGTCGTACACGTTCTACCAATAAGAATCTGCGTAACCGTCTACGTCTATACTCGGACGGATCTTGATTTCAGCACGTGGTAGCTAATCACTTATTATGCTTTATCGAGTGCCGATCGTGCTCTTTCGTTATTACACGCGTGTATTGTAACGCGTGAATTAACGCGGACATAGGAAACTGTATTTTTTCGCTGTCGGCGAAGAGTGGTTATTGTTTTTATGCTACGAGATTGGTCTTGCGAGGGTACCTAATCGTACATGACATTAATGGAGAAAGTACGATTGATGTATTAAAATTTAAATTAGCTGCAGAGAGGATTTACAGTAGGAAATAGATTTTTTTTGTAATGAGGACATTCCAGGGAAAATTCGTTCCGCAATGACGAACAAGAAAAATATTCACGTATAAATTGTTGTATTAAAATATTCTACAGAGGACCGATTTAAATTTCTTAAACAAATTTAAAATTGTTTAAAATATATTCATTTAAAATTGAACTTGAATTTAAATCTAATATATTCCTCGCTTTTTTTTCAGGATGCAAGAGTTTCTTCAAGAGGAGTGTCAGGCGAAACCTAACGTACTCGTGTCGAGGGACTAGAAATTGCCCGATCGACCAACACCATAGAAACCAGTGCCAGTTTTGCCGCTTGAAAAAGTGCCTGAAGATGGGCATGCGCCGGGAAGGTATGCACTGTACTGAACCCTTTTTACGAATTTATTAGTAATCGATCTCCACTGGTGATTACATCGGGGTCGCCGAAATGTGTTTACAGCAATGCTCAAAATTCTAGAGGAAAAAACATTACAAGTGCCAGCTTTTAGAAAAAATTTATAGAAATTAATAAAACTATTCGACAAAATATTTTTAATAATATTGATCTTTTAAATTTTTTTATTTTTATTTTTGTTAAAAATTTTTAACAAGTTGTTACTTGAGAATTATTTAATATATATTATTTATAACTTATATTATATTTTAATATACATCGAAAATAAATTTTTTTATTGAAGTTAATTTACGGATATTAAGAGATTATTTTGAAACATTAAATATAGAAAATTGGGTATTTGCAATATTTTTCGGGATGCACTTGTGAAAAGTCATCGTGGTGAGGCGATGTTTCTCCGATATGTGGAATAAATCTTGAATGGATATTTAAAATAGCACAACGAATGTGCTCGCTAAAGTAATTCATAATGTTAAAAAAAAATTTTTGATTAAATTCTATTTTCTTTCAAGATAGTTAATTTAAGGAATAATGCTTCTTGCAACGAACATCGATTAGAAAGCTACTTGCTTGACTGCGATATTTGGAGAAACATCGCCGACAAAGTATTGATTCGATGATAACATTCGCGACTCGCTGTGATCACCCGTTAAACTCTCCGTCACACGGTCCGTAAATCGAGCTCGCTTTTCTAATTGGTATTACATATTATTCCGATTGAGCTGCGGAATTTTTAGAATTGCATGTAATACATACGTAATGATACGCAACACACAACTTATACATTTAGAATTATACGTCGTATATAAATTATATATGCTCATTTTCGTACGACAATTACAAGTAAAGTCTTCGAGTTTGGGGAATTTTTAAACGCTAAATTAAGCTGCTCTATAATTAATACGTACGTTATCATTTATAAGCAAGACATCATTTCTACAAGCGTGCGGTCAATTATCATTATCGCAAGTTTATCGATTGCATATATAACTATCGGATCTCCGCGAACAGGACTCCAAATTAGTCTAGTGGTTCCGAATATATACGCGGGTTACCGTTTCGGTAATGTTTGTACCTGAGGACATGATCGTTTCGAAACACGGCTTTCGGCGCGCTTCGCCACGGCAGGAACTTTTAATTGCAGCCCGTGGAATGGCCGGAAAGGTTCCCACGCCTTATCCCCGCCCGCGATTCCACGTTCCTCCGCTCTTGAACTTGGCTACTCGCGCGGCGCGCGATAACATCTGACCTTGTTCCGCCGCGCGCACGAGGAGGAGAGGAGCGCGCTCTTTCGCTGGTCATCGGCTCTCTCGGCCTGCCCAGGTGTACAACCACTTCCGTCCGAGACGTGGCCGTCCATCGTAGCCGGCACGGCCGTCCGTCTGCCCCGAAGCGTGCTCGCGCCGCGATCGTAAACCCGGTAAATCACGCGTTTTTACGCGTATCAGCCGCACGCGTCGACTCGCACGGCTATCGACGGGAGACGCGAACGGAGATCAGCGATTCTATCGTGCTGAGAGGAAAATGTAACGGGATGTGTGTGACTACGCGAGCGAGTCGCATTGATCGATTAATTATCAAATTGTGGCATTTCAGTCAAAGCCATTATGTTTTACGCACTTTTAGATTGAAATCGTTAGAGCAGCACGTCAGATTAGCAATAACGAAACGGTAAAATATCCTTTAGAAAATATAGGAAACATTATTTCGAAAGCTGCTGTCATTCCAATCTTGTCTCACATTATATGCTAGGTCTCTTTACTGATTGCAACCGCATAGGCTTTCTTTCAGGACTCTCATCATATTTCGAAATTACTTTTATCAGGCGGCTAGATGCGTATATAAAATAATTTAACGTAATTCGATCTCATAGAATATATCTTGAATCAAAATCTTGGTAATGCGGTCTCAACATGAAAGCGACATATAATAATTTCTCTTAAAGACTATTAAATATTCTCTCGCTGGTTCTTTCATTACGAGTGATCGAAACCTCGAGACCGGAACAGCTGTCCTTCATTTCTGGCCTCTTTCGTATGCGAGTCGAAGAAAACGCACGACTTCCCAGAGGCACATACTCGAATATATCGTGAGCCACGTTGTACTTCACGAAAGAGAAGCTTGTGCACGATTATTCGCACGAGAGCCGGCGGCTCTCCTGCCCGCGGCGCAGTTTTTCCCACAGGAACGTAGACGCGAGAAGCGCAGAGAAGACGTCGCGTTTTCTGCCCTGTCACAGCGACATCCGCCCATTATCCGCGATGATGCCCCGGTCTTTGATAATAATTCGAGTCGTTCGCGAGCGCGGGGCACGTAACTCTGTATACACTCACCTGGTCTCTACCATATACGTTCGCACGAAAGATTCACGGGAAGGAAAGAGGAAAAGAAAAAGAGCAGAGTAAGAGGACGAAAGAAGCAGAAGAAGAAGAAGGAGAAGTGGAGAGACGAAGAAGAGGCCGAAGAAAAGAAAAGTGCACGAAGGGCGAAGGGCCGCGGAGGGAGAGGGTGACGAGGGCAAGGGGAGGTTGCCGGCACCGCCGGCAAGAGCGGCAGCAAGCAGCAGCAGCAGCAGCAACAGCAACAGCAGCAACGGGAGGAGGCAGAAGAGGCGAGAGGTCGTGGACGACGGAGGGGGGAGGGTTGAAGGCGCGAGAGGAGAGAAGGAACGAGGAGGAGTGAAGGTGGCGGAGTAACGAGAGGGGGAACGGGTAGGAGGGAAGAGCACTAAAGAGAGAAAGAGAGAGGGAGAGACGATGGTCCGAGGTCAGCGGGGTGCATGACCTTACCTCGGGGCCCCTTCCTTCCGTGGGGCCCTCGAGGCAGACAGGATGCGCTGAAGATTACCCCGTAGATACTGTCCGCGATGATTACAGAAATCTAGGAAGCCGCTCAATTTAATTAACCCTTAATTGCGAGCGCTCGGGACGGGATGGTGCGTTTACTCCGGTACCCTGGCGCTTTTCCCCCCATCTCTCTTGTCTATTCGAGGACGATGATGATGATGATGATGATGATGATGATGGTGGTGGTGGTGGTGGTGGCGGCGGTTGTTCCCCATATGTACGAGCGCGCGACGATGCGTGAGTTATCGCTTCGCGAAACGAAGTACACTTTCTTTCAAAGACGAACGTTGAACGGAAGAGACGTAGACCAACCTGTGTAGTGCAGTCGCGTGGCAGATCTTGTCTCGAGTTTGTCAGATCACTTGAATTTAGTATCGTATGAAGAAAAAATGATTTCACTAAAGTACTATATCTTAAAATTTAGCTGGATATAAGTCTGAAAGTAATTTAGACTCAAAATAGTTACATAGGACATTTAATATGGTTGCTAGAACGCTAAAACTTTTCGCAGCACTGCTCATTATACTTGAACATCCTATATAATTATTTTGATGATCCAACAAAATTATTTACAGATCCGTATCTAGCTGAAATTTTAGACTTGATTAATACTTCAACAAAACTTTCTTTCGCGTATTTTTGAATTAATTTTCTAAATGTTATTAATGAGCACTACAACTCCAAGTTTAATTTCTATGAGTGCTTCACTTGCATATGAAGATCACAGAGAGATTTACTATTAATTGAAAAATAATGATTAAAGCAGTGACAATGTGAGACCTTGCGAAAGACATGCACAATACTTTAAGGTCAATATTTCATTTCGTTATTCACCGTTATCTGTGACGCTGCAAATTTCTAAATAATATTTTTTTTAATGATATTTTTTATCTACATAAAAGAATAAAGTTCAACGATTTAAAAACATCGAATTAAATAGTTATCATAGGCCAATCGTAAATAGCCTGATAAGAAATCCTTAAAATTCTTGAAATATAAGTTTCCTTATTTAAAAAAAAAATTTTATCGTAGCATTGCGTACATAGTTTATGCCAGCTTCTTTATTATATATATATTTTTAATCTTTTCCATTAATCAGGACTGGTTCCTTGTGCATTTAAATTATTTTAAGTTATTTTATCTATCATATAATTCGTTTTGATGATGGTCAGTTTTTTCGCAAGCGTCTTTATTACAATGGAAAAAAGCGTCTTAATAATCAATTTTTTCCGCCTCGTGAGTATGGAATTGGAGATCAGCTTTATCGCGTTGAGCACTCTTCAGTTAGTCGCGTAACTATGGAGTATATCCATCGCGATACACCGATAGCGATTCGCGACTGGAAGGCCCCGTTACGTACTTAATACGCTCGTTAAAACGAGGAACTTAGAAACGCATTCGTTCGCAGATGTGCGCACGTTTCTTCCATACTCTCGCAATAAATCTGCACTGTTTATTTTACAACCCGCAGCCAGTTACTTCACGCTTGCCTCGATATCTTTGCTTAAGGAAAGAGAAGAAAAAAAAACAACAGCGCTTAATATCCTGTGCGCCAAAATGGCTGCGTTTCTCTAATTTATGCACATGCTAAGATAATTGACCTATTTGGACACGGACGCATTTCCATTTCATGTTACCGATAATGTTGAAAGAATCGTGACGCTAAATGTGTGAAAAATTATACATAATTATATATTCGACGTGTAAAAAATTATACTGTGCCTTTTTCTCTGATTAATGGATTTAATGGGTAATTTAATGGATAAGTTAATTAATTTTATAATTGTTGAAATAACACTAGCAAAAATAAGACTAATTAAAAGAGAGAAAAATCTCAACGTTTAACTTTAATATTTTCACCGACTTACCACTTTTTTGCCGTTACATTATCTCAAACTTTCAAAAGCAGTTTTATATAGGTATCTTTTTGATACATCTTTGAAGAATACATATGTGTTATAATTATTATTTAACACAGGACATTGTTTATAAATATATTAATATAAAAGTTACTTTCACGTGGACGATGCGGACGTAGATACATTATCGTCAAATGTTCGTTAACGCCGTAACAAAAGGAGACAGGACGCACGACGAGGAGGGCCACGGTGGGAGCCGAGAGAGGAGACGTGAAGAGAACTCGAGAGGCAAATAACCCTAATTTCATCGTCGGAGACCTGCATTCAGAAAGTCATTATCAAACGAGCGTCCCGCGCGTCCGTTATAATTACGCGGGCGTTGCACAACAGAAATGTATCGAACTGCCTCGCTTTCTCTCTCTGTATTTCTCTCTCGTTCTGCTTTCGTGCTTCTTCTCCTCCTGCCACTTCACCGGTCTTCTCTCTTTCTCTCTCTCCTCCCGTTCTCACGTTCTTTATCGGGCACGCGTTTCGCACCGATCACTTGCTCCGGTACGCACGCTTGTCCATACGCCCATTTCGCTTTCTTTCCAAACGTCTGCTGATTATGTGATTTTCTAATAATTACGCAAAATCCCGCGCGTTTCGTGTTGCTCATTGCGTCTTTTTCTTTTTTGATTAACCGATTTATTGTTCTTAATGAAGATCACGTTCTAAATTTATCAGCAGTTATCCCGAACTAAAACTACGAGTCTCTGCAAGCATTAAATTACAGCAATTTTGTGGTTTGCCAGTGGCGACTATTCAGTCCGTGAAATGTTACTGACTTCTAATCGTATCCTTGACCATCTAGAATTTATATTTACTTCATTTACAAATTTATCCCGTCATATATGTAATTGTCATGCTTCAATGAAAATCAATTGTTTTCTTTAATAGAGTATAACAATGGCATATCAATTTTAATAACAACATAATTATATCATTATCATCAGTATCAAATCGCACGTAGATCAAAGTTTCCTATTAATATCAATCAACATCGCTTACGGTATTTACGTTGAACTTTCTCGGGAAGCTTTCAAATTAAAATCCACTCGTGGAGATTCAATGTTCCTCAGAATTTTGTCCGACAACATCCTTATCAATCTATCTGCGGCGCGCGATCGGTCGATCTTCCGATGGATCAGCCGTTCAATCGGTCAGCCGATCACTCGATCAGCGCCGATAGGCTGCTCTTCCACCCTATCCTCCGGTCGCGAGTAATCGCATATATTCGCAACCGCGCGCGGATCTCCGGCGGTTATGAAATTCTCGTTGAGAGCAGCCGATAATCCAGCACGCCGGTCACGGCTGTGCACACCCGTGGCCGTGTGCACGCGTGCACGTGCACGTCCGTGATACGGTGGACGAGCACACGGGCGTTCATGGTGCGCCATGTCGTCGCGGATTTCACTTATCTCTCTTTCCCGGCGTCGAAGTTCCGCGCGCGCGACCCCGATGCAACGACGGCCATTATGGCCGCATTAACTGAAATTAGACATTGTTTCCCTTGCCGGGGCGAAACTGGGCGCGCAACAATGGGGAGACGACGCAGACAACGACGAGTATCGGGCAGAGTGCGCGGGGTGAATCAAAATAGCGGGGGAGGGGGGAGGCAGAGTAACCAGAAAGAAAAATAAGGAGGAGAAAAATGCTCGCGAGACGATCACTCCGAAGATCACTCTTCTTCTCTCTCTCTCTCTTTCTCTCTCTCGTTTTCTTCCTCTTTTTCCTTCATCTCTATTTATCTCCGTTCTCCCTCGCTCTGTCTTCGCCAGCGTGCGCCGGCGAGAGATTGCCGATATTACAGCAGGGTCAGGATCGTGACTTTAATCAATTAGCGGGGTTTCTCGGACCCGGGAAATGATTAGTAATCCAGCCGGCAGCCAGACTCTCTCAGCTCTTGGCCTCCTCTTCTCGGCCCCGGACACCTCTCCACTCGTCGCTCTTATCCGCAACGGGGGATAAGAATACGCGCGCCGCCGTTCCGATGAGCACAAGGAAGTAATTGATGAGAGAAAATCAGCCTATCTTCGCGGATGGAGTTCATTACTTCGTAGACCCGCGGGAAACTGGCCGCTAGATTTACGGAATGCTCGCTGATTCAACTTTAATATGTAGCTTGACCATAAATGGCTTTTAAGATGGAACAATACCATGATTAAAAGCATAAAAGCATTCTTTGGGATTCTTTATATAGAAATTATTATTTCTATTATTTAGTAATTTTATATTGGCAGTTTACCCTTTACAATACAAATATCGGTATTTTGAGTCCAATCAATTTCAAGGAAGTTTCTTGAAATTTTTTTAAGTTAAATTATACTACATTTTATTTTTTTTTTTCAAAATAAAGTGCAAACATTTGTTCAAGAAACTTGAAAGTATGTTTACGAATACTCAGAGATTTTTTTTTAACTACTGTAAACAAGTAAAATATTATCAGAGAGTAGCCAGAGTTTGTACAGAAAAGGCACCTTTCTTAACATTGTACTATAAGGATTAAAACATACTGTGGAGATTTTATTTAAAAAAAATATTTATATTTAAACAAAATTTACAACCACGCTTATCGTGCTCCGTTCTGCCGGCTGCATTCACCACTCGAGAAAGGTTTATGTCCGCAATAAAAAGGTCAAATATTTACTTAAAGTAAGTAGTTTTCGTTGTACGTTTGATTAAAGTAAATTTTATTTGAATTCACTGTATGTTAATGTACAATATTTACGTTCATAAATTTTAATATCTAAGGATTCTTGTATTTATGCAAGTCACAATCCAAAAATTAATCGTTTTCCGGTATTACTGTTCGCGGAAAAATAAGTCATCCGTGAGGTAGCAATAAACACGGGGCATCGAGCATAAAAATTCAACAGAGAAGAGTCGACACTCGAAATACCGTTATAGCGAGATAAACCGTCGATACGCAATACGCGCGGCGGATCCTTGCATCGACTCGTGAGCCTATAGCGGCGAATCGATTGGTCACGCATCCCCCGCGGCTGCGGAAAGATTATGTGGAAATATGAACGACTTTGACAAGATTCCAGCGTTAATTACGATTAATAGTAACGCGCATACGTCGTTTTGCACTGATCCACTTGACCGCTGCTATTTTCTAGGTCGTCGTGCGCGATCTGCTCTTTTTTCTTTTTTTTCTATTTCCGAGAAAATGTGGCGGTGCATGCATGTTTTATTCGTCGGTCCTTAATAAGCTCCAGAAGGAATTTGTTCAACTCTATTTTACACCAACCGATACCTTACGGAGAGCGAAGGAAAGATGTTCAAGATAGATAGGAAAATGTGACACACTTTTTAAACACATTTACTAATTAAATTAATTTGAAAGAATACTTTAATTCACTTACGCAATTAAATCTAAATACATGTATCGTGCAAAGTCAAGATACTTTTTAAAAATATAAACACGGAATATATATAAACATATAATAAAGTAGGTAATGTGAATGTAAAGAAAATAATGACAAATATGTGTAATAGGAGCTTTTAAAAGCTTTTTTATGTTCATCGATAGCAACGCTTTCGTATTTTTTATACGTAATTTATCATTTAAAAGAATGCAAGGAAATTTGCAAAGTTCAATATAATGACACTCAACTAATTGTAAGTTATGTAATTAAACTGAGCTATAATTAGATTGAATACAGTACACGAGCAGTTCACTAGTGAAGAACTTCTCGTTTAAATTTACCGTTATGTTTACCGAGGGTCGAGATTCAGAAATGAATAATTTATTTAGGGAGCAATAAGATCGTTAGCACGCTATTTTAACATAGTACACTAGCCTACTCCAAAAATTCTTCATCGATCGTACGAGCTTCCTGACACGTTGGCCGGCCGTACGAAGCGACCATGCTTCCCCATATTTACCCGTATAATCTCTTTCCGAGCATTAAAATACAAAGTAGTCGCATTACCATGACAAAACTGTCGGGTCAAGAGAGCCTGACACCGTCTGTGGGGGATTACGATCGGCGGCCGAGTCCGATATGCATATTCAGCGGTGCAAGGTCCACCTCGTGCACGTAATCTTGCACCTTTTGTTCATCCTCGGCCAATCCGAACTCGCGACTTTTCCACTCGATCGTCAACACGTCTATTTCCTCCCTTCCCTCGAATTTACGCTCGCGTTAAATTATCGCTATTGAATATTCGACGAGGCGCATCCTCGGAAATTCGACATTGAGTTTCGCTCGCGTGCTCAATCCGCTTTGTCATCGACAACATCGAGCTATGAAGAAACAAGAACGTTAAAGTGGAAAAAAAATTTTATTGCTTTAAAATCTTCCTATCCTAGAAGATTTCTTCGATTTTATATGCGAATGCACTTCATTTACAGGTCTCATAATTTACATGGATCGTAATAACGTGGATTGAGAAATAACGAGAAACGCATGTTCATAGATATAAGATAAATATAATTGAGTAAATTAGCAAACAATAATAACGCATAGATTTAAACAAAATTGTACGGTCGGACGATTTTATACGAAAAATCGTTATAAATTTAATCTAGTTTATTCTAATTTATACATACGTTAGATAACGAAAGCGTAGTTCATTATTTTATCTACGCGCTCATATACAATACGGAACTCTTCTTTTCCTGCGAAAGAACACGATCGTTTTAACGTTACGTCAATTTATTTAATCTATTATTTATTGAACTTTTTAATGCGGATAAGGCCTGAAATTAGATCAACGTACAGTTGGAAACAAATGACTCTTGACTCGGAACGGCAGCTGGTCAATTTGAACGGTGACCTCAGGGACTCTCGAAGCACCGAGCACGCTGTTCCAATCAGAATGTGAAAGTTCAGCTGCAAAAGGCTCGCTATGTTGGTCGGCTTTATGCGCAGCGCCGATACGCGCTCTCTCGCGCAAACATGTATACATACACCTACACCATTATTCGCCTTTTCCTGACTTCTGTCTATGCCTACTTAACATTGACGGCTCATCCTACAGCCGATTTACACGACGGACGTACACGCATATTTGACGGCGGTCGAGTCATCGTGCTTTCGAGACGGAAGATATCTCTGCGATTCATCAGTTAATCTCGGATACGGTGAATACATTCTCTTACAATTTAATGAGGAGGAGGTGATTAATTACGATCGGCAGAAACATCAAGCGCCTTTGCTTGAAAACGTTGGAACTTCGACATGAAATGCATTTATAAGACACCGACAGCCGCAATTCGCACTTTGAGCGAGGTATATACGTGAAATTGTAGAAAATACCTTTTAGCGTTATGAGAATAATTAATCTCGTGTCTCGATATATTGTTCGCTTCGGGGATAGTTACGTCGAGGTCATTTATCGCTACGCTTGATTAAATTTCCCTCAATATACGTCGACAAATGCCACGCAATGCGTCAATTTCTATAAATTTACATCTCTATTTATATTTAACATTTCTCCCTGCTAGAAGCTGGTGATGGGTGACTCTTCCTTTCTGCTACATCACATTGGAAACGATAAATTATGTAAAATTAATTAAACGCAAAAAGCGACAGGAAGCAGTCTCTCTCTCTCTGTTCTCAACGTTCATTACGTTTTCTTTTCGCTGAAATAAATGCAGATTTTGACGTTTGACGCGCGCAGAAGTAATTTCCGTGCTCATTTGCAATAGAGTTTCCATTCCCGAAATTTTTCCACGTGCGTACGCGTACGTAAAGTCAAAGCGTTTAGCGTAGATTGATTTAAAAGTCAAGATTGTGCGAATCTGGATTAAATTTCTATGAATTCTCAAGTTTTTTTAAGAAAACTCGAAAAACGCGTTAAGGTTACCGTTGCGCCGATTCCTCGAGCCAAAGCCGTTGAAATCGTACCGGCTTCTCTCTCGAGAGAGAGAAGCTAGATACACGTCTGCCCACGTTTGTCACGCGGGAGCTGGTTCGAGGCAGGTGAATTCCGCCGTAACACGCGGCTCGCCGCTATTTGCATCGTCCAAGATCTTTCTCTCGCGGATCCACTCCTCTTCCTCCGTTCGCGCGATGCGGCAATTACGCCGTTCCCTCGAATACGTGCCAATAATATAGGGAGATACCGCGGTTAGAGCACGTAGAGTCGTTTTAGCCGCCACCGCCCCGCCCCGCTCGCGAATTCCTCGCGAAATTCACGAGTCCGCACCCGGATTCTCGACACGGCGTGATTGCGTTATTTTCCGCGCGCACCTTCGGCTTTCATTAAATCGCTATTTATCACCGACGTCGAGTCGGGTACGGTAAGTTGATTACGCATTCAGGCGATTCGATACGCGCCGGCTAGCTCGACAAAACCCGACAAATATATATCCGGTATCGACAGGGACATAAATTTCAAACTCGGACATACTTGAGTTCTTTAATAATTCCAATATCACCGGGGAAACGTGCTTTCACTGTGCGTTATCTTTATTTAATTACACCTTACGAGCTGATAGCGCGATAATAAAAGTTCCCATAAAGAATCTATTTCAACGATACTTATTTCACGGCAACGACGCCACGATACTAAATCATATTCCTACTTCACTTGTACGTTCTAATGGACGACGTAGAAAAAAAATCTGTGATGTAATAAGAATATGTGGGCGCGTGAAACGCACGACAGCAGTTCCCGGCGAAGCGCGCGCAGACAAGCGGTCTGCTGCTGCTTCTGCCCGTGCGTGCGCGTGCGGAGTCTCCGCGAGCCGTCATCGGATCGACGCATTATCGATGTAAACGGCGTGGGAAAACCGGCCGACGACCTAGCTCCCGAGAAGGATACCGTTTCAATTTTTAGGCTCGCGTACGACGCGAGAGAGGCGTGCGACTCGCGCCTGCAGGCGCCGCGCCGGAGAATTCGAACAGGTGAATCACGTACAGAAAATGTCCATTCCGGTTTTGGCCTGACGAAATAGAAGGGGGACAGGAGACCGAAAGAGAACGTTGACAGACCAGTGGGTCAGAAGAATGACCGCTCGCGACCGCGCGGGCCGGAAAGCTGGAAGGACATCGTCATGGAGGAGACTTACCAGCGATTCTCCCACGTATACGCGCGTTTTCGCGGCGATTCAACTGTGGTGAACGAGCGGGTTGGAACCCGCACACCCGGTATCCGATATTAACGCCTGACGAGCGGGTATAATCTCCAGCGATGCGCCGCCGGTGTGTGCGTATCGCGACCGCGCTGGGTGTGTGCGTATCGCGACCGCGCTGGATCGGTGGAAAGCAAGCGGACGGTGCTGTTAAGCATCTGTCTGGTTAAGCAGCAACGTTTAAGTCTATTCGTTTCGCACCAGCGAACTCCGTCTTGATCGCGAGATAGGCAAGAGATACACCTTGCTAGCGGATCTTTAATTTCAATCGCGGAAGAATGCTAGATTCGTCCTAGACAGATTGTGAGAAACACGATGGTATCAGCACGAAAAGAGAATCTTGTCGACTGAGCTGTGTCGGTAGACGAAATCTACACAAGGGAAGAACGACTTTGCTGAAGCGTCCAAAAATGTAGCTGGATACAGATTTGAGAATGATTTTAGATCATCGAAATAATTATGTGGAAGGTTCGAAGGCGGGTTGCTAGAATGTCAAAACTTTTTATAGCGTTGCTCATCATGTTCGAATGCCCTTCAGTTATTTCGAATTGAAAATTATTTTCACAGTATCTCGTCGGATTAATTTGTTAGATGAATTTATTCTCACACGAAATTTATTATCGTCTTTGAATAAAATAAAATTTAATGTATTAATATATATTGAAATTGTTATACGATAAATCAACGCGAAATGAAGCCCTTTGAAGATTCAACGTGTAAGGTTGTTAAAAGCGAAAGCTGCTGTCGAATAAATTGATGGCAGATGGAATTCGCTGTCGAGCAAATTCGTTTTCACGTGAATTCGTTATCGGAGGAGGATTCACGATCGAACGAGATCGTCTACCGCGAGCGCGAGTCCCACGTTCGGCGCGTAATTCACGCACGGCCGGCGCATTATTCACGGCGGGGCTACGCTAAATCCATAAAGATCTAGTCGTTCGTTCTCTCGCGCGATTACGACTGCACGGCGCGGCGCGCGTAAGAGGTGCTCGCTCGTAGAACCAGTCCGCTCGCATAAGCGAGCCCAGTCCGTTTCGCGGAGACCCGCGCTTACGAATCACCGCGGCGGGCGGAGGTGAACGAAAGCAGATATTAATAACGCGCCGCGTATACATGATTGTTGCGTGGTCCCACCTTCGCCTCCTCTCCTCCCGTTCTCCTCTCTCTCTCTTTCTCTCTCACTCTCATCGCGGTGCGCTCCACCTCCTTCCGACCATTCGCCTCTTCTCTCTTCTTCGCTTTCTCGCTCGAGCCACCTCTCTCCGTCCGTTCTTCATCGAGTTCGCCCGGGTCGCTCGTTTCTCCATGCCTTCCTCAACCTTAATGTTGCTCGTATAGCGTAAGAGCATAGCGTGGAGTAGCATGCGAGAGAGCCTCGCCGGGGCCTCGCCGCGAGCAGGCACCGTGGGAACCTTAGGCGGGCCTCACCGCGCGCGCACTCGCTCGTTCGCTCGCTCGCGCTCGCGCTCGCACTCGCGGGGCCCTGTTCTGGACGCGTGTAACCTTGTAACCTCCACCGACCTCTCCCTTTCTCAATCTTCGCGTCTCTTCCCTTCCCTTCCCGCCCTGCCGAGAGGCGCGCGTCTCTCTTCGGCCGTCCTCCTCTCTCGCAAAGTCTCTTCTTTCCGCTCCTCTTCGCTCGTCTCTCGGTCTTGGTCCTCCGCTTCGTCCTTCGTCGTATACACGCCTCGTAACGACGCGACAGGCCGCCCCGCGCGGTGGAGGAGTCTCCCGAAGATGCGATCTCGATCTCGCGGCGGTGGCGGCGGCGGCAACGGCGACGGCGCGGTGGTGGTCGCCGGTGAACGTCGGGACGCGCAACGATAGACGCCGACGACGCCAACACGAGGTAAAGAGCGCGCATGGAGAACGTAGGAGAGCGCAACGCGATGCGCGCTCTTGATTGCGATAAATGTAGCGTAATAAATTTCATACGCGTCAGCCGCACTTCGAGGATCGCTCAGGCACACTCAGGCCGATCGCGCGCGCGATAGCATGCTCTCGTCGTTAAGTCTGATCAATAATAAATTTTACTGTCGAAGCGGTAAATTCCGCGCTCTCGGCAGTTCGTCTGGTAAAATATCGTGGTCCAGAAGATGAGACGGATTCTGTCGTTGACTTTTAGGTCACCTAACCGAGAACGCTTACAATAATCCAAACTGAGTTCCTGTTTTGATAGAATGAGAGAAATCTTTGAGAATTGTAGTGTTTGCATGCAGTATCTTTCTTTAGAGCAAATATTAAATATTGTTTAAATTATCGCTGATACTATTTTTATTATGCACCAAACACAAACGATGATTGAATATGACAGCAGTCAATTAAACTGATCCGAAGCTACAAAATATCTCGATATAATATTAAGAATATCATTTTACGGTTTACAATAAAATATTAAATGAAATATTGAACGAATAAAATAATGAAACAAATGAAAAAATTAGTCTAATGAAAATTTAATGAGAGAAGATAGGGCTTTTCAATAATGTTACGAGGTGGTGGTACGAGCAATATGGTAAACTAATAGGGAGGAGTGGTTGTTCCCATGGCACCGAGTTTCTTCTGACAATTCAACGTCCCCCGAGGAAACTCATAAGTAACGACGGAGTTTGCCACAAAGTGTCCCTATTACTACACACGCTTGAATCGCCGGGCAAGAAGGCAAGTAGACATGCGAATTTTCTGTGGTCGGGATCCGCGCGGGATAGGGCAGCGTCGAATTAGCGGGCCGTAATGGCGAGCTGCCGTCCGTCCGTCCGGTTCGCGCTTACGTTCGGACGCTATCTCTCCCGTGGAAACGAACGGCCGTGAGTCCGATGGTAACGGCGAAGAGTGGTCGCCGACGGCCCAAGTCGGTAACCTTCTTTCCGGCGAAATTATCATAATGGCTCGGAACAGAAGCATGGCCCGGAGCGACCTCCGCTCTCGCCTGGAAACTGCCTCTCGCACGATGCATACTTCTTACCCGGCATCTTCCGCGAGTCTAAAAGCGAGCCCTCCCGCGTGCGTGCGTGCGTGCGTACGTGCGTGCGTGTCCGCCTACGTGCGTGCATGCGTGCGTGCTTGAGCTGTTGCGCGCAAGAGCGTATTCGCGCGCGTGGTTATGGCGGGTATCTGCGCTCTCGCAGCCCTAGCCCGCTCTCGAAGCCGCCCCGCGCCAGGCCAGGGCAACGCCAGGTATACACACAGGTATATATTCTCTCGCACGGTAATTACGTGACGTATTAATACCAGTTATTCCGCGTCGACTGGTTCTCTCTCCCGGCCGGTCGGCCGTCTCGATCCGCAGGTGTATTCGGCCTGTTCTTTCTCCCTTTCCGCCAGTCCCTTACCTTCTCCCTTTCTCTCTCTCTCTCTCTCTCTCTCTCTCTCTCTCTCTCTCTCTCTCTCTCTCTCTCTCTCTCTCTCCCTTTATCGTTCCTCGTCTCTCGCTCTCCTTTCGTGGTCTCACCTCATCCCTCCGCTCGACCTCCTCCAATGCCACTTCGCTCCGCCCGTGAAAAACACTCGCTCGCGCCTCGCGTTTCTCTAACGAGATACTTTTCCGAAGCGACGAGACAGACATTCGCCTCTAAACGTCTGTAAATTGTGAGCGCGCGCTCGCGCGCGACGGAGCATCGTCGAAGCGGCGCACGCTGCTCTCTTCGCGCTCGAGAAAGCGCAGCAAGCGAGTTCTGGTCTTCCCCGCCTCTGTCAGCTAAACGAGTTACAAAACAACGTGTTTTGCGACGAGAGTCGAATGACTTTTACTCTCTTAGCACGAGTCATTTTTCAGTGGTATCTCATGCAACTTTTTCTTTTTTAACCATTTATTAATAAATAATTAATAATGTAAATAAAATTTACGTTATTACATTTATTGTAATAAAATCTAGTAGTGTGATTTTATCAAACTTATAATAGATTTTACAAAAATATTAATTTAATCCAGAGGCAATGTATAGCATCGCGCGGCAAGTGCACTGTGCGCGAGTTTTTATAATAACTGCAAATATATTATGTACAATGCAAGTACAATATTCTTCAACAAACCTTCGTTTATGAAAATGTAAAAACTCAGCACAATATTGCATAATTTAATTATTATTAGCTGCATAGATTGGTAAAAAAAATTAACATCTGTTGTATTCGATGTGCTAAAGTGTTGGCATACACAAAGCAAGTAAAGTGTTAAGCAAAGAGCAAATGTCGTTATGCGTCTGAAGAAGCTAATTGAGTGGAGCTATAAAGGACTTCGAAATAGCGCTTATTACTTCAGACCACGCACTATATCGACGTTCGGGATCGTGACAAGGAGGATCGCACAACACAGAACGAGAGCTTCAGGATGACGTAGAGCCGATCATTTTACAATTACCACGATAACCGATCGCGCACATTCGCGGGCGTTTTAAGTGAAAACTGCAGGGAGGGACGTCGAGGTCATTTCTTTCCTTTTTTTTTCCTTTCCACCACGGAGGGACCTAGCGAGCATATCTCGGATCTGCGCGCATCTCGCGCAGGACCATGGAGGAAAAGAGCATGCCGAGGGCCCGTAAACGATCGAGTATCCTCGGATCCCGGGCCCATCGTGGTTCGGCCGAGCAAGTCGCAATCACGACCGTTAATCGCGGCGCGATTAACTCTCGAGGGCCGCTGCAAAAATCTTGGGTGGATTCGAGGCGAGTTCTAGGGAGAGGATCATCCCGCTCGTGGAACCCCGATCCTCGGCTTCATCTCCTCCTCTCCGCGAGATGCAACGCGTGCGAAGCTAGAGATTATCCTCGATAGGATTGTCGCCGATACGCAGGAAAATAATATTGCGGAGTAATACAATTTTTATAAAATGCAAATCAATAAAATGAAGTCGAATGACTGACAGTTTAGTAGTTTTACGTTGCAATATCTGAAGATCTGAAATGTCATTCAATACTTTTTTCAATTTTGTTTACTTTGGATTATTTTTTCGCTTTGAACATTTTTTCCATTTTTTTTTTAATGGGAAATTACGAGTGAATTAATGACTATTTTCAATTTGATAATGAATTTTTAACAACAGAGCTTAATCATTGAGTCCTATATCCATGGTCGTTGTGCGTGCGTGATAATATATTAGACTTCGAGCATGAAATTTTTTTCAATGCTGCAGCAATCGATAATTACAATGTATCCTCAAGGATGTTTATAGAAACCATTAGTTTGATAGATATCTATGACTAGCGAATGCATACTTATGATCGAAAGTGGGCTAAACACGATGATATCTCCATGGGAGATTTTCCAGTCGGGCTAATTGAGCACATCTTATCTTCTACGAAAAATCCAGCGCCGCGTTACTTTGTCTCCGAGAAGGTGAGAAAAGCTCGGCGAGGCAGGTGACTCGTCAGAGTAGAAAATTAGCTCGGGCACGTGACGACACGCGTTTATAAATACGGCCGCGCGTGACGTAATGCTCGCGCGAGGAAGATGAAGTGGAAGGAGGTGGAGTTCTCCTAACAGGACGAAGGATCGCCCGGGGCGTCCTGTTGTAAATCCGACTGCTCGCCGCCCAGAAGTTCGAGTTAACGAACTTATCGTCCGCGCGCGAAAGTGGGGAACGCGCGCCTGATTAGAATCAGGATTACGCGCGAGTCCTCGAAGCCGCATTGCAACGGAAACATCTCAATATTCGTGAGCGATTGTACACGATCGATCATATAAAATCGCGAAAATTGAGAAACGAGTAATGTGAAATGGCACTTTATATAAGTGGAATTCTCTCTGCTGCTATTAAGATAGTCATGAATTTTATCATGAAAGCTTCTACGTGTTTATCTTGAAGTGACGTTCATAATATGTCTTGATATCAGTCAGATGCTCGTGGATGTTTTCCATAATTTATCGATTAGATGTAAAGTCATCATGTCGAACAGACTTGAATATCTATCGTAAATTACAAAACCTCAAATGACTCTTGGGTTATAAAGATAATAAAATTTATGTTTTTTTCTTTTCAGTTTGATTATCGAGAGAAACAACAAAAGTTTAATTAAGAACTTGTGTTACATGTTTATGTAAATTACTATTTAATGTTTTAAAACGTTTTCTTTTATTTTAAAGAATAAATTTATCATTTAATTTTGAATAGAGATTAATTATGTTTAATTAATATTTAATTTATTATCAATGTTTAAATTGCACTTTGAAATAATTGGAACGATCATGGAGTGAAATTTGAGATTTATTAACCAAAGTCAACTTTAAAACTTCTAAATAAAATTTTGCCGTACGATTTACCGCTAAAAATCATAACGCCGCTCTTGAACCTTTAAGTGTCGCGTTCGCATCTCTTCTATTCGCGTAAGGGCGAGAATATGGACCTTTAAAATCATCGAAGGGAGTCCCGGCTCCTGACCTTTCCGTAGTCGTCCCTTAAATGTTGATTCGCGTCGCGATATCGCGGGAACGCGCTCAACTATCGAGAGCTCTCGACAATGCGAGACAATGTTTCGGAAGCTATCCCAAACGTGGCATTAGTGTTTCTATGACTATCATAAAGTCTCACTCTCGCGTCAGATTAGTAAGGGTGAGTTGGCTTTTTGTCAGCGTGCAAAAACGATGTTCGAAACGAGTTCTAGGGGTTAATAATGATATACCTATTGCGCTTTTACTACAAGATTATAATTAAAAATGTTTCGGGGGAAAATATACGTTCATATTAATTAAATGCGTTTTACACATATCAAATGAAATTAATGACAATTCTATTCTATTTTTTTCTTATCATAAGTTATAGTCGAGTAGCTGGAAATAACGAGGAAAATTATAATAAATATTCTATTTCACAAAACAATTAGATTATAATATTTAAACAATAAATTATTTATGAAACAGAGATGTATAGCAGATTTATAAGACATAAATAGAACTCGTAGAACTCGTGTATGTTAATCTCGTATATTGAGTTATTACTACTTATACTCGAAAAATATCTTTTCAATGTAATAATTGACATGGTAATGATTGCGGCTTTGTATGAGATCTGGTAGAAGAAGCATCTAATTTGCTGGTACCTCCTATCGGACAAATAGCAATCTTCTATTCAGTTAAAAACGATCCAGTTCAGTAATAGCAATCAGCGTTCTTCGTATTATGCCATTTTTTTCTCGCGAGAAAAAGAGAAGAGGAAAGAGAGAAACAGAAAGAACACGGGCAATAAGTTGATACACGGTAAATATTACGTAGTTGCTATCGAATTGATTGGCAGGCCGAGCAAATGACGGGGTGGAAGCCCGACTAGATGAGAATACTTTAAAAAGATGACGCATTGCGTCGAGGACTCGCGCGGTTTCGTAAAGACGTCTGAAAGACGAGCGTCTTTAACGTGCAGAAAGATCGTGAGAACCGGCTCGGTGCCAAGGTTATCGGAGCAAGTGCAATCGCCGAGCAGGTAAGCAGCGCGCAAGCTGGTGTGCACCTAATAATTATTAGACGATCTATATGTCACCTGAATCGGCCGCGAGTGGGACGACCTTGCAGCTAGGCCGTACGGTGTATTATACCAGCTCGATCTTCCGCAAATTATAATCTACGCGATTCCACCATTGCTATCATGTCAGCCCCGTTGACGTTGACGAGCGCCGCGACACGTGGCAGGATTACATAAATCCCCGTAGCGATATTCCGTATACTGCGTTGGTTACTTGTCGGTACCTTAGGCATTCATTAAATGGTTTCGCATGCAATAATCGCAAGTTGATGAAATAATATAGCTGCCGATTATCCAGAGTGTACAAAGTCGTAGTACCTGCTGCTAATTATCGTAAATGATATTTTTTTATTGCGATTCGATAAGCGATTAAGATTTGTATTTTACAAAAGATATATAATAGAAAAACACGTCAAATCACATTTAACGAGGACATTTTGAAGTTTACATCTCTACTGGATTATTAGGTTTGTGGACTAACAAAATTTTACATATCTTACGTATTTAACAATTTCAATTATTTATCTTTGTACTTTTGACGAAATTTCAGCTATCAAAGCAAAGATTTCGCACAAATCAGTTAGGTGAATATCTTTTTCCATCATTTCTTTAATAGGCAAGTCGCGCTTCTTGTTGTATTGGAATGTTGTAAAAATCATAGTAGCACAAATAGTATTAAAGATTGTCTTGCTTTGCTCCACTCTGCTTCGATCGCCTCCCTCTCTCTCTCTCTCTCTCTCTCTCTCTCTCTCTCTCTCTCTCTCTCTCTCTCTTTGACACCTTCAAATGGCATTACCGCCAAAGGGCATTTACGGGCACCCGTGCATTACATATATAAAAATTATTCCGTGTTGCATTGGCTACGCGATATGTTGCACATTTGCCTCTTCTCGACCTTCCGCCCTTCCGTCATTCTACGTTCCATTTCGCTTCGTTCACTCAGCTCGTCACACCACACTCGTCTCGCGTTTCTTCGCCGTTGATGATTGACCCTCGTCAATCTTGGGACATTTAAAGACTTTCTAGAAACGATTTTGCAAAACCTATCGGTGAATAAAAAGATTCACTTGAATCGGCGATGTAAGAACAATTTCTCAGTCCCTGCTCTTACGAACTGCTGCGTCACGCGGCATTAACATTCTCTCTGGGCTGTGTGCAATCGAGAAGTTTTCACCCGCGGCCATGCAAATCTATTTTATTTTTTTCAAGTATATCGGTATGCAAGACAAAAAGAGCGTTTGCAACATTTTGATAGACTGTCATAAAGTGACAATTAATTGTATGCTTAAATTGTTCACAATCCGGTTTCGTATAAGCTAAATCTCTCAATTTTGCGCGAACCGACATCGAGTGGATACATGTTGTACGTTAGATGGGAAGAAATTGCAATTCTTCTGCGGGAAGAAAGAGACGTCAGATTGCAAGACTAGGAAGCGCTCCCGCTGTTATTATAGCCTTCCGTGGTAGGTTTGCTGCAGGGCCCTTACGCGAATGTATATTTTTCGTACAGGTTCGTACATCAGGAATTAACCCTTTCGCTCGAAGCGACGTGCGTATATAATATATCGGAAAGAACTTGGCGTTCATTTGTGTGAGACGTTCGGCAGAGAGGAGAAAAAAGGATTCTAGATTTTAGCAATATTTTAGCGAAGTGATGTAGAAAGCTAGCCGAAATTTTTAGCACACGCAAATATTAATCTTTATCATTTTTATAATATACATTACATACATTTAACTTCTAATATTGATTTAACATCTAACGATAGTTTTATCTTTTTATAAAAGTTTCAGATTTTGAAAGTTGGAGTCAGTCCTTCTATTTAATATCATCTATAAGAATGTATCTCTAATATATTCTCAAATTAAGGAATATTTATCAATCTTCTTTAAAGTCGATTAAATCGATGCGGATGTTCATGCGATATATATTCTGCCATCGTGCGCCACGTTCTTCATCGTCGTTGATTAGAAGAAAGCACACGAGAAAACATTGTCGAGGAGGGCAAGAGAAATAGCTAATAGGAAGGAGCCGAGAGAGAAACGGGCGAGAAACTGGCACATCGCGATGATCGAATGAGTGGCGGCGCACTCATGAGGTGGCCGGGTGCGCTCGAGGGATTTTGTTAAACGGTGGGCGAAGGCAAACAGCTCGAGGATGAGTGTTGGTACGTTTGCACGACGCCTAACCGATGACCCAATGACCTCGTGTGGCGGTAGGCTCATGTAGGTCGTCACCGTCGCCGAGGAGAGATCGTAGGCGGATGATTCGCCGGCTCTCTTTCTTTTACTCGCGCGAACTTCTCTCTCTCTCTCTCTCTCTCTCTCTCTCTCTCTCTGTCTCTCGCCAGAGATCCGCCGGTGTCCTTCTCTGTGTTTCATCTCCTCTTTCTCCGTCACTCGCTGCAAATTCGCCTTTAAGAAACCGATACTTGGGATGCTTTCTTCTCGTCGTGGTCCTGTTTTGATTTTGATGGAGTGCTTCTGGGAAGAAAGATGGTCCTTGAGGCGTATTTATTGTAAAACTATTCTCTGAGTTTATATTAATGAGTCACAGTTTGCAAGCAAGTTTACGGTGCGATGCGACAGTTAACATACTTTTGTGCATAGCCATAAAAAACGGAGAGATGAGTGTGAAATTATGAATTAGATATCTAATATTTAAAAATAAAGTTATATATATTATTTGATGTTATAGTTTACAGGTAAATTATTATTATTATTATTAAAGATATAATTTAGTTAATATTCTCTAATATTCTCTATTATCAATGATTTGAACGTTTATCTTTTATTTGAGATTTTAATATTTCCTGCATCTCGAAGGTTCAAGACCGAGCTCACCTTGCTCACGCATTCCGAACAACGGGGCGTCGATACCACGCACTTGCATTTCCTTTTGCAATTTCACGAGGTTTTTGCTTTATGATACGCCAACGACAATATAATTGCGATACTTTATGTCGGGCAATTAACACCTCGCGACAACCCGGCGCAATCCCAGGCAAAGCTGCGATAACCGGGGACGCCGCTGCCGCTTCTAGAGCGTCGTAAAACATTGGACGGAGGTGTCGCAGATCGATAAACACGACGACGAATCGTCGAGTTTCACCTGTATGGTATTTAGGTCCGTGGAAACGTATCGCGCCGTAGAGAGAGAGAGAGAGAGAGAGGAGGCGCCGCGCGCATCCGTTAAGATCGGCGCGGACGTGAGAAATATCGGCCGGCAATATAAACCGATGACACGCAGGAAAGCGTTTCACGAGCGTAGTCGAAGACGACTCCCGTTCCCGCTTTCCCGCGGCCGTGCCCGCTCGCGAGGACACTAAACCAAGCCTGTCCGGAATCGCCGTAGAGTTTATGTTAATGGCCCAATATTTCCTCTCTCGTAAGAACATTAATTCAACAGTTCGTGCATCAATGCTGGACGAGTAGTATGTAAATGCGATCGCCAGGTGTTAACAGGGTCGACCATTGAATCTTTAGCATGTGCGAAATTAAACAAATCGATAATATCATTTAAAAAGCTACGCTAGCATTTCCTCGTTACATTTATCACTTCTTAATTTACCGTTTATCATGTGCGCGCGCATGCGTGCAGAATAGTTTATATTATTATATTCTGCATTGCAGTATGACAGAATTTGTTGAAATTCAATCGTAACAGTTATCTGGATTAATTCTGTCAACGGGATAAATTAATCAAAAGTAACACATTCATCTTTTTTCTGTTGTGAAGACGAGTTCTTAAAAGTTCTTGAAAGATTGATACCGTATTACTGCCTTCTGATTAATGTAATTTCCGTTTGATAATTACTCAAAAAGTCTTTTCACATTTGAAAGTTGCAGACACGTAAATATAAAGTTAATTATTTAATGTGCCCCAGTTTAAGCATGCAAGAGACACGTGTAAAAAGTATATTACTGCGAAATCGCTGTATACTGTATGAAGAATTAAAACGAAGCGAAAAGTCGCTAATGGCACTTGATAACAATGCCGGAGCTGCTCGTAATAAATTAATCAGCATACAGGAAACGGCCATACGTTTGTAACGTCACAATTGACGTCGTTCGTGATTGAATTAAACTATATTCGCGCAAAACTATATTCGCCAGCGACCGATCGGGACAGAATATTCGTGCGTACGACGCGACGGTTTATTGACTCGCGTTCCGAAATCCTCCAGAAAGGATTCAGACTGTCCTAACAAATAAACGGAGGAGGACCCCGCGTCGTCACGTATCTCTCGACCGCGCTACCGTTCAGCTCTTAAAATTATGCAAATCCCCGATAACTGTTCATCGAACGGCGAGCGTAAAGCCAGGACGACCGCAATGAAACAACGCCTTCAGAAGTAATAAAACGCGCAGAATTTTTTTTCCACGCGAAATCGAAATCGACGTTGACGGGTAAACAGGATGAGACGCACATGGTTCTTTGAGTTACCCACGTAAATCGCTTCTTCCGGTGTATGCTTTATGTGCCTATGCAGATTTATCTGAGCAAGTCTTAATTCATGTTTAACTTAGGGTCATCGAAAGCAGCAGTCGTTCTGCGGAATGTATTATCCGCGCGTTGGCGCTTTTAGAATCTGTGCGACGCAAAGAGAAACGCTTTCACGACATATTTGTTTGAATATCTAGCAAATCTACTGCGCGTTACACGATGGACAGACAGATACGCACGCTCTCTCTCTTTCGTTTTTATCTGACTCATGCGTGCATTCGCGCGCGGTCTCGACACAGTCGTGTTAAATTTCTAAGTCGTACGTCACGAGCGCTAATGAAATTCCTTTACCGCGTCGCGTCCCGTACGACCGTCTTAATCAACGCGGCTGTCGCCACGAAACGAAAAGAATTAGCATTTTAAATCACGCGCTCCGCGGGTGCTCGCCACCCCGCGCCTTCGCGGCACCGACTTCTTGTCCCTCGCCTTCCCACCACCCGCCCCGTACGGGGCCCCCACATCTCATCCCGGTAATTCGTTTATTATTATCGAGGCGGATCGGAGAAGATTGATCGTCACTCCCCGATGTTTATAATTATTTCGAGCGATACTACGGCGCGTTCACGTTGTACGTCACGCCGGGACGGACGCGCCTCGCCCCGTCTTCGGTGGACACACACGCATGAGGACGGGCCCACCTACACATCGTAACGCGCGAATCCACGCACACCGAAGCGTATATCCGTGTACGCGAAAGAAAGAAAGCGATAGGTTCGACCTCGGCGTTTTTTTTCTTTCTACCTGGACGGATACCTCCCCTCCGTCCTCTCACGGTACCCTCCTTTTTTCGAACCGCGCGCCAGGATCATCAATCTGCGTCCCGTGGACTCCTTCGAGGATACGCCACGCGTTTGCCGCCGCGAAGAGATCGCTCAGGGTCTCCCTGGTAAGGTCTCTCCGATACGTGCGCGTCAAGGATCTCCCTTTCGTCTCTTCCCCCCGCCCCTTCAGTCGTCTTCTGACAATTTCCGCGATTCTTCCGCTTTATCGGTGTATCGCGGCCTCGCGCGACGATCAGCAGGCACGTCCGCGCTAATGAAGCCACGTCGTTTTGACGAGAAGCATTATCGTTCGTCGGGAGAAAGCATAGCGCAAAATCTCGCATCGGACAGATCTTTCATTGTGGCTCCGACGTACTTCGTCATGGTTTACGATATTACGAGTTGGTCCGAGCGACCTTCGACACTGAAGCCCGCGATGACTTCACTTGATCGTTACGCGTGAAAAATTTACCGTTAGCGGTTTCCCTTTTTTCAACGAGATAGTTGTTCATTTGTTAAAGGATTTTTCTACCCAATCCAGTAAGAAGAAAAATCCGTTATCGATTTTAGAATTCCACGATCGACATTGGCTTTCGAAGCTGGTCGTAATTTCGTTTAGTGGAAGGCTACATGAAAGATTCATGATCATTGGCAGTCAGCACACCCTCATTTCTTTCGTTAGTTAGTTAAAGTTCTGTTTCGATTTAAAAGCAAGACTGTTCTGGAGTTCATTTTTTATCCTTCAGTATTTTCGATAATTGAGTGCACAACAATTTCTATTTCAATAAATAAAATAAAAAAACAAACGGAACAAGTATGTATGCTGAGGTGATTAAATCTTATCGCTAAACATGATCTAAAATATGTCGAAACATATAATTGCATTTCTACCGATTGTGAGTTCCCTATAATAATTGAAGTATATAGAATTGTTATAGATATTATGCAAAAAAATCTACGTTTATGACTCACATTTGCCAATTGACAATAAGTTTAATTAATATTTAACGATACAAAAAAATTTAGCAAGACTTCCTTTTTTGTTTCAAATTTTTGTGTCAACTTTTGATTTGCATCAATCTCTGGATCTACGAAGCTGATAACAGTTTCGTTAAATTAAAGTCAATATAATTATCGCTCTCTCGCTTTCTCGAAGATTTAATGCTCTTATTTTCCGTTCACGCGGAAAAATCCGGATTAGATCTAATCGACGGGAAACCCTATTTTTCCGACATCGATCGCCGTAACTCACTTTCGCGCTGAAAACCACTATAATCATTCTTATCGAAGAACATTCGATTCCTGCAATCGGCATCTCCAAGCGAGATTTATCATTATTGAACTTTGATACGGAATTGTTATACGAATGTGCGTGCAAAAAATTCACCTTTGCTCCCCTTTGTTCATTGGAAAAATTTCTTCGTAGTTTTGCATCTTGAAAGACATTTATACTTTAAAAACAATTATCCATTATCTATGAATATTCAATAATAAAAAAGAATTTAAATTTACATCGTTTCTTTATAAAAATTTTCCTCTCGCACGTGAAACAACTAGCATTAATCCATTAAAAATTATTAGCCATGAAAAAATAAATATAAATATATAATAATCAATTGAAAAAAAGAATAAAATAAGGAATATTTGTTATAGCAACATTTATGCCAATGTCAAATCGATTCCGATCGATTCTCATCCAAATTAGGGCCTGATGATTAAAGATAGCGATAAATCGTCGTTAACAACGGTACAAAATGCGGTGGCAACTATCGGGAATCGCGGCGCGGCGCATCAGCCTCGTGGTGAGTCTTTTAACGAGGAGAAACCACGGATCGATGCGGTTAATCCAGCGCGGCGGAGACGGTATCGCCTGATTGCGGCTACGACGTCACGCGGACTGCTAAGGTACGAGCCAAGGCGAGCGAGCGGTCGACTCGGACTCGGATAGATGGCTACGGTGGTTGGTAACGGTACCGAATCTGCATACACCGTACCGTATACACGTTTACGACGTGCGCGCAGTTGGCGCTATCGGGGAACCGCATCATGCTAATTCGCATCCTCCGTCGGCCGTTGAGATTCTCTCGCGCGGATCGTCCCTCGTCGGGACCACGGGCGTCCCGGTTTCGCTCGCGAACCCAGCCAAGTCTGTACGCGGCTATTCCCATCTGTCCGGTTTTCTCCTTGTGGAATACGTCATTCTCGCGTGAGCGATACCTTAGCCCGTTGATTTCCGCGGGATAAGAAAGTTAGATATCGATGAAATAAACATATTAATAAGATGTATGCGCGAAATGTGTACGCCTGCGAGTGGAAGCGTGTATAATACAAAAATAATGTAAAAATCAGTTAATATAAAATATATAATCGGATACACGCGCATACAGTCGCGAAATTGTCTGGACACACAAAATATTGGGAACTTGCTTTACGTGTTACAAATTAAAAGCATATTTTTAATGGAAATGCATCATTCGTAAGAGTTTTCACTTCTAATCGAGTTCTCTCTAAAAAATTATAATATTCGATGAATTATTTATAATTAATTAATTATAATATTTGTGGCATATCCTGAACAATTAATGTTGCGAATTGTATATTATAAGAAAAGAATTAAATATCGTATCAAATATTTTAATTAAAAATCTCGTTACTAAGGCCGTTACTAATTTATAATCGAATCTTATTTCAAGATCGTCTTGAATAATGTCTTAAGATACTAATACGGTTCTGTGATTGATTGATGATATTTTGAGACAGTACTCGAGACGATCTTAAATATAAAAATTAACTATGAATACTGGCCCAAGACAAAGATTCGTCTGGCGAGATAGAAATAAAAAGATATATTCTTGATGTATTTCTTTACAATCTTATGCAATCTCGCTAATCGTGTATTTCTTCTTTCTTTGCGAATTTTCTTTTTCATTGATTTGTCGATCATCGTCGCTTTTCCGTTCTCGCAAATGCGCATCTGTAATTCTGTAAATGCGTACGCGGTTACGAGGATGATTTGAAGAAGGCGGACCGAGATGTCGGCAAAAGAAACGACAAAGAAGAAAAAAAAAGGAACGCAGTCGCGAGTCTCTGCCGATGAATCACTCTCGGCGGTATCGGACGATCTGGACAAGCTCACCCGCATGCTCGGAACATGTTTATCTCCGGTTTCGCGTGTCAACTTCGCGTTATTGTAAGCGGTTTCCTTCTCTTTCTCTCCATCTCTCGCCTCATCGTCGATGCATCGATATCGCGGAAGTGCGGCGCCGCTGTCCAGAGCGTTAAATGGGACTTTCGTCGATCCCTCGCGCTCTGGAGGAGAGGGAGGGAGGATGGGACGACAACGGTGGACCCTCCCGTCTGGAGTCCCCTCATGTGGTCCCTCTCGCGTGGAAAGGTGAGAGCGAAGAGGGATGGGACCGGAACGACGGATGGAGAGGCGAACGGAGAAAGAGAAGAAGGTGGAGAGCTCATTCCTTCGTTAGAGCCGCGGGGCGGAGGTTGGCATCCAGGCGCTTCTCAGCGGGGCGCCGTTTCTTCGAGTCTCGGGCTCTCTCGAGCAGGAGAATCTCGTACGTGAGACTCCCTTCCTCGCTCCTCATCGTCGTCGTCTTCTTCTTCTTCTTCTTCTTCTTCTTCTTCCTCTGCGACCGCTGCTTCTCCGTTTCGCTTTTAACGTGCCACCCTCTCCTGGTCCCGCATCACCGCTAGTCTCTCGCGAGCTAGAGCGAGCGGGTCTCTGGCTCTCGCTCTCGCCGTCTCGCTCTCGAGTCGCTATCTCTTCCGAGAACACGAGCGCTGCATCGCGCCGCATCGATGCGCCGTACGTACGCCCACGCGTTGTTACGAGTCGCAATTTGCCGGGGTACGTTCTAGACGGAGTCCCCTTTCGGCTGTATGGTTTAAGTGTGCTCTCAATGTTCTCGCTCTCTCGGTTCCGCGTTCCGAAGATCGAGAGTCCTCCAGAATGTCGTCGAAGCTGCGTCGTCCTCTCAAGTTTCGCGATAATTTTAGTCTGATGCTATTGATATTATATTAATATTAATAGCCGAAAACTTGTACAAGTATCAAAACATAAAAGTACAAGAAAGATGAAATTGACCCATTACTTGTTTAAGAAGATAAACGTAATCTTTGCATTAATTTCATATTTTGTAAATGTTTTTATAAAATGTAAATAATTCTTTATAAACATTAATTCTTTCAGTGCTTGGAATCTTTGTCTACGAGAAAAATAATTTTCTGGAAGTGTAACACTTATTTTATTGCCTTGCTCGTGCTTTATATTCTTAATAGATAAATATTTTATTATAGATAATTATTATTATAATGTAGCAATATTAAACAATGCTTATTGCCAATTTAAAATTTCTAGGAAGGAGATAGACAAGTTGCGAAATTATTCTAAATTACTGTTTGAGGAAAAAATCTAACCTTGGAATGCCTGAAGTTTCCACGTATCCAATGAACGCGCATTTAAATAATTCACATTATTTGCTTCAATACTCGAGAAGTTGAGGCGCAGATTTGCGAAGGCTCGCCGGCAGCTCGTTCCGGTCGCCTCGTTTTCAGCATTGTCACGCGCACGCGTTGCCCCGTCATTTGCCAATTATCGCGAGTGAAAGCACACTCGAGTAACGCGAAGTAATTGCGTTACGCGGACAGATGAGCGCAATCGCGCACGCTCGCACGGCGGACAATCGTGCAAGAAGACACGCGCGATCGTTACTCAACAGAGTAATCGCGTCGTCGTCCACCACCACCTCCTCCTCCTCCTCCTCCTCCTCCTCCTCCTGTTTGCGTAGTCCGCGCGCGGAAAAAATACGCAGTCCGGTAATAATCGCGGTAATCGCGTCCAGAGAATGCGGTAGAGGCGCGTTTATAAGTATGTAACGGTTTGCAGGACATCTCGCGTGATCGCGCACGACAGAAAGGCACCGTCACTCGCGATCGACAGCCGAAACCGCGAAATGGAAGATTTTGTGATCCGCGAAAGGGAAAACTTGTTTAAAAAAGAATAAACACAGAAATAAAATTATGCAGATAATATTTTTATCGTGATAAAATATTTTTATCCATCTAAGTTTAAATTTAGTTACATTCATGTATAGACGTTACATATACAAGTACATAACTTCATGACATGATATATTATTAATCGAATAAATATTCAATATAATATACGTTGTAAACTTTTATTATTTTAAGTGAAGACGTTACTGTAAGAAAGAAACATAACGGTTTTATTAAATGTGCACGCAGAATGTAACAATCATTACTCCAGACTGTAATATTGAACACCTCTGTCTTACGAAAAGAGCATAACACCGTAATGCAGCGAAATTACAAATTCTCTTACTAAAGCACGTCTCGACAAAAACGGGGTAACTAAATCCGTCGAAATAGTACGTCTAGAATTGCAACGGACATTAACCTCAATGATATGACGATGATGATGGATATAATGATGATTATGATGATGATGATGATGATGATGATGATGATGACGTTAATAATGGCCGGTCGATGAACCGGTACGGCCGCGTATACAGCTTTCGGCGAAATTTGTATGGCTGCGATCGAATCACCGACACCGGCGGCGTCTCTCGGCCGATCGTATTTGCGTGTACTTGAACGTGCCGCGTTATGGCACGTACCGCGGCGTGTATTTGCCTTTGCACAATATTTGCAGGCACTCGAGAGTATCGCCGCGAGAGACTCATCCGGGTTCCGGTACAGGTGTCGTGCCTCTCCGCGGCCGTACGCGTCGCCGGTGACTTCTTGGAAGTGGCTAGCCTACGTAGCGAAGTAGTGTACGCGAGTAAATGAGCGCGTTATGTATCCCGAGCTAAACCTCTGCTGCGAGGCACGAATTGCTCGAACGGTCTCTCGGCGAAACGGACCGTTAGCCACGCGGTGGTGGTCGGCACGAGCAAAGTCCGAGAAGAGGACCTCCGCTCGTTACGTCACGCCTGTCTGATGAGGATGATCGCCCTGGGCGCTGTAGAAATTCGCGCTATAGAGATGCACGGCGCAACCCGTTCGTCAGACTTTTGATCGCGCTGATCGAACAAAAGTGATCTTGGTGCTTAGGATATTCAAAGCACGACCGCTGATGATCTTTTACACGTGATCAAGGTCCTCGCTAAATGACGCGCGCATCTGATTCTTATCTCGCGTTGATTTTAATCGTACGAAGCATCGAAACATTTTACAGATTCTTACGGTGAATGGATATGTATCTTTGAAAATGAGCTAGGTACAGTTTAGACAGATAATATTTCAACCAGGGATTGCGTACCGAAAAGTGAAAGAGCCCGTTTCTCCTTTATGCCGGAGTCGCGAACTCGATGACGCGTGACTGCATAGATAAATCTCATTGCGCAACAGGCTTATCAGACTCCCCGCGTATATACGTTGAAATTTTCCTAGAAACCTCGAGACAGTTTAAGGAAGGGATGGATGAAGGTCACGTATAAAACTAGGACGAATTAAAGCGAGATGTAACAATTGCAAATAATTTATGCAAATTACATTTAGGAATTTGCAGTTCGCACTTTTAAAGAGTGAGAGGTAAGAAATAGAATTGCGTAGTATAGGTGATATATTTTCATCTATCATCTTTTTAACTTTTCACAAGCATTACTTTAAAATGCTCGAATTCCGCCAGCTCGATCGCCTCAACTTGATCGTCTTGATCTCTTGCGCAGGGAATATCATTTTCGCATGCGATATTTTTCAGAAGTAGAACCTCTAGTTTCGGGATAAGACTGCTGAAAGATCGTACCGTGTAACGTGAAAGCGAGATCAGCATTTTAGGCAAAGACAAGTCTTCACATTATCAAACGACACGTTTGTTGTTGATTTTCAGCTGTGCAGAGGGGGCGAGTGCCGCCATCGCAACCCTCGCTGCCAGGTCTACCGGGCCAGTTCGCCCTGACGAACGGGGACGCGGTCGCGTGTGCCAGCCTAAACGGACACTCTTACCTCTCGTCGTACATAAGCCTGCTGTTGAGGGCGGAGCCCTATCCGACCTCGAGATACGGCCAGTGCATGCAACCCAACAACATCATGGGCATCGACAATATCTGCGAACTCGCGGCGCGGCTGCTCTTCTCGGCGGTCGAGTGGGCTCGGAACATCCCGTTCTTCCCGGATCTTCAGGTGACGGACCAGGTGGCCCTGCTCAGGCTAGTGTGGAGCGAGCTGTTCGTCCTGAACGCGAGCCAGTGCTCGATGCCCCTCCACGTGGCGCCGCTTCTAGCGGCGGCGGGTCTTCACGCCTCACCGATGGCGGCGGACCGCGTGGTCGCCTTCATGGATCACATCAGGATCTTCCAGGAGCAAGTGGAGAAACTCAAGGCGCTCCACGTCGACTCCGCGGAGTACAGCTGCCTCAAGGCCATCGTCCTCTTCACCACCGGTGAGTCTGAGATTATTATTCCACCGCTCTGTACTCTATTTATATATAATTTGAGTCTACAGTCCATTTAAATACTTTTTTCTCATATATTTTAACGAAAAAAGTATACGGTGATAAATTGTAATTTACTACGCTTTAAAATACGTACTTCAAAATATTGGAGCGAGTTTTGTTTAAGAAAAAAGAAAAAAACGTCTTGGTTCCGCATTCCGCACTAAAAGTCACGTCATCCATTGGAGGTTTTTTTTTCAAACTTTGGCAAGCCGTAATTCTTTTCGTCGAAAAAAAAACGACCAACTTATTTTACGGCATACAAGACATCGTGAGCGTGCGATGACAGATTCGTCATGAATTTCCCTTGAAAAATGCGTCGGGAGAAGTAAAAAGCCGTCCCGCGTCACGTTTTTGCGTCTAGCACGAGCCGAGGGTCTTCACGATGTATTCCCTACGTTACAACGATACTTCGTCCGTATTACCCGCGCGCCTGCCTGCCTGTCCCGCCTATAATCGTCATGACGATGCTATCTCGAAGACGCTCGTTGTCACGTAGCCGCGATCCTCGACGGGCCTAGAGAGGCTAGCGGCGCACCGAGAGGGACAATGCTCTTTCTCTTCCCCCCCCGATCGCGAAGCCTCATGATTCCTGTACCACGTACCGGGTGGCAGGAGAGCGTGCGCCGGAAGAACTCTCCGAGCGTAAGCGGAATGGTCCCCTCTATTTCTCTCCCTCTCTCGCTCTCTACGTCTCTTCAGAGAAGAGGTATGCCCGTTGCTCGCTGACCGCTGGCTCCGTCTAATCGACGTGGCGGAGATATTATCGCCGCCGGTACGCCTGTGACTGTCATCCAGCAGCGCGATCCCCGTCGGGACCAGGAGACGACGGCGACGGGATGACGACAATTCACTGACGTAACAATGTGTAACGCCGCGGCGGCGACGGCGGCGTCGGGACGCGGACATACGTACGTACGTACGTACGTACCTTCGTTGTGTCGCGATCGTCATCGAGCCGTTGAGACAATGCGTTTCTACACTTCCCTCTGTCCGTCTCCCGTCGCAACGCGTTCTCGCTCCCCGAAGCCAATCTCTCTAGTCCCGGTATCTATCTCCTCCCTTTCCCTCTATCTCTCTCCCTCTTTCGCAGCATCCGATGACAACCGTATCCTGTCCGAACGAGCGCTCGCGCGAGCTATCTCTCGGCCCATCTGCTCCTTTCTCCAGGAGGAACCACCACCATCACGCATCACGTACACCGAGAGGATTTCGGACCGGGTGATTCTCTCTCGTCAGTGTGCTCTCTTGTTGGATACGTGCACGCACGTTCACACGCACACAACTCGCGAGCGGGCGGTAGGTTTCAGTCAGGGGGGGTCGACGAGAACGATGAGAAGAACGGCGGCGGCGGCGACCACGACGATGGTCCATGCTAAAGCATCTCGCCGTAGATACGAGACGGGGGGCTATTTATTTCCGTGCTATATGGGCACGCTTAGCTTGGCTTAGCTTATGCTAATGTCCCCATTCTCGAGGAACCACCTCTACCTCCTCCTTTTTGCCCCGCTCGACTTTTTCTACTCTTTCTGCGCCTGGACGCGATCGCCGGACCTCTGGTCCTCTCTTTTCTTCCTCGCGTATTCTTGCTATTATGGGTGAGCCTTTCTTCCCTTTTCTCCCTTACAACCCAACGTTTAATGCTTAAACGTGCTCAGCTTATATGCAATCTGTTTTAAATGTAATTATATTTTTATGTGAGCTTATGATGAATAGACCGGGAAAGTTTTCTTTAACTGTTTTGAAGTTTATCCGAGTATATTAAAAAAATAGTGCAAAAAATTGCAGAATATGAATGTAAAAGTTTGATTAATCTCATTTAATAATTTATGATTGATAAATTTTAAGTAAAAATTTTTAAGAGTGTAAGTTGACTTAATATTAACATTTTATTAATTGTTTATAATATTAAAAGTTTCATTTATCATTTTAGAAAAGTAATCCATTTTCGATAATTTATTATTTAAAACGAATAATATTTTATCCATATTTTTAAAGAACTATCTTTTATTATTTATAATTTTTAACGTGATGGCAAATTTTTATTTCTTTACAAGTATGAATATTTGAACATGTCACAAAATTTGTTTTGAAAAGATTTTACATTTACTTTTAATTTGGTAACGTAAACACGAGTCGGAAAAATATATAAGTACTTAATAAGTTAATAAATTTCTGGTAACATATTAATATAATGCCGGCTTGATATAAGCTTATTACTCATTACAATTAAGCGGTTAAAGGACCATTAATGTAAAGGTTAAAAAGCAAATGGGCCAGGACGCATCATCTCGTTCAATTTAACATAATGGAAGACAAAAGCGTGGAAACGGTTTATAACTCGCGGTCGTGAATGAATTCGTTCGAAATGAAAAGCAGAATGTTCGCACGTACCGTAACGCGTTATTACGCTAATCGAGGTGTGTCACTTTAGCAAAAGTAACGAATGCGAAATGCATTATTAATTGCACCGAGGCTGGTATGCTGTTTTGAGATTGCATTACGAGATAATGAGTAGCTTGCCGCTCAAACTTTTGCTACGTTCGCTCCATATAAGTAGGAGGAGCGTTTGATGATTAGCGATTGATAGTCAACATGATCGTGAGAAACATCTAGTGTCGCGATAACGATTATCTCAACCGGTCTGACATGCAAATTGCTATTATCACAAAACGTACGTCATAACATCTTGTGCCGAGTCTTATGTTCGAATCATCTTGCAACTTTCCGCTGTCTGATAATTGAATTGATTTTATTGCAATTCACATCCAAGAACTTGTATTACGAGAACCAAATGATTAATCTTTAATAATTACAATAAAATCGGATATAATTCTGTAGCAGAGTCTTCGTTAACATATTTTTATTTATTACTTTATTATCCTTATAACTTTCACGACCACTCAGACTATTTTTTTTATTTACTAAAAAATAAGAGAAAAAAAACGAGAAACCGCTTTCCAGCTTTTTAAGCTGAGTTAAAATATTTATTTATCAAGCCAATTTCATCATAATAAAAGTTGCGTCCAATAATCTGATAACGACATTGGTAGCTGAATCATTTCTTTTTACATCCTAATACCTATCGTGTTTCAATACATGTGTTTAGCGTTACTTCGGGAAGACTCCGCGCGATTACGGTACATTACGTGTCGCGTATAATTGACGTGAAATTAGCGTGTCCGGCGAGCGCGGATAAATTTCTTTCTGCTTCCTTTCTCTCTCTTCCTCCTACAGCGGGAACTCCTCTCCTCCCGCGAGATAGAGGGTTGCGACTTTTTTTCGTACACTCCGTGGCCGCGTCGGACCACGTGTCTAATTGTTCGGATAAAACGGCGGAACGAGGGCACGGTGCATAAAGTACGTTTAGCTCGCTAAGATCGGGCCGCCTCTCAGCTTTCTCCGGTGTTGTGTATGCACGAGATATTGCATACCCGGTGGTCCAAAACGTTCAAGCGCGCCGCCGCCGCCGCCGCCGCCGCCGCTTGAATAATCGTCGCCCGAGATCATTACGTTCCCCCGACGTCGATACATCGGCCGTAATTATACGGGAAAAGGAGCTCGCCCGCGCCACGATAGCTCTCTCTTAGTTACAGAGACCTTTAATTGCAAGAACAACCGGCGCTGCCATTTATCCCGCGGTCAGCAACGTTTCCCGGGAATCTCGCGATCAATTTCGAGACGGCTATTTCGTGTCGCGTTGCAAAATCGGGCGTCAAGAAAGGCCCGATGCTGATATTTTTCAACCTGAGAAGCCTCCTAATTCATTTTTTCGTTCCCCTCTACAAGACGTGTAATTTTAATTAATTGTGATAAATAGAGTTCTAGACGAAATTACATACTTTTCTGCTGATTTCATCGGGTGAAAATTCACGGCGCACGCTTCATTGTTCTCTCGACTCTCTCGGCGCCCTTAGCTCGCGAGAGAAGTCTCGTTGCGAAGAAAAACGCGAGGATCGTTATCGGCCGTTCGCTCAAGATTAGGACGGTCCGATTTGCTCCAAATTCAAGCTCCGCTACCTAGGATAAGATCGACCGCGTTATCTCGGCGAGCCGCGACGCGCCGAGCCACCCCGTAGAAGCGGGCATGTAAATGCGCGCGGCGCGGATATATTTATGCGAGAGAGGGTATTACCGGAGCCCCGCGCGGAGCGAGTGTGCGGTACCTACGTGTATCTTGATGGGAAACACTCCCACGATTATGCGGCATGCAATGCAATTCCCTCTACCTCTGCCTTGCCCAACAGCCAGCAACCATCGCGCGAGCGAGCCTCTGACGAGCGGACGGGCGTGTTGCTGGTACGTCGCCGTTGCGTTTCTGCGCGCGCGGATGCCACCGGTATTTAACGATCTAATTAAGAACGTAAGCCCAACGAAGGGCAACTGACGTCGGCCGCCGCGAGAAAGAGAGAGAGAGAGAAAAAGAGGGAGATCTCGCGGTATCTCTGCGGCGCCCCGACCACTTCCGGCTACCTACGTGTAGACTTTTTACCGCGTGTGTTCGACGCTGAATGTATTATACATCTCATTGACGCTAATGAGCGGGAAGAAGGGTTGGACAATTGCATGGAGAGATAATTGTTAATGAACGAGTGTACTTTCGGTATTGATATTTATTTAATCCGGAGCTTGAGATTCTTATACTTACAGTTGAAATACGTGAAAATTCTTAGGAGGATTCGTGTAAATTACATTGGCCTTTCGATTGATATTAAATGTTATATAAAAATTAGGTTAAAGAAAGAAAGAAAATTAAAATCCTCCGATCTTCCATTCGCCCTCTGCTTCTCGAAAAAATAATTTTGAATTTTCTTCTGAGCACTTTAGGGCTAACAAATTATTATATTCGCAAATCATGTCTGATTTACCACAAAATGTTGTCAAGATATTGCTTTTGCTCTGATGTTCTGAATAAATATATTTTAATATAAAATATTTTTTTAAATAAATGTATAAAACTGAAATAAATTGATATAGATCGGGAAATAGGTGTGAGCTAAGGAACTTTGAGAAATCGAGCGAGATGAATGCGAACCGCTGTAACTGTGAGGCTCTCGAGTACCGCGTGCCGGTATGTTTAATAAAATACTGCCACATCATTAATGTAGGCACTGCGCGAGATCGCGCGGTCTTTTTTTTTCTCCATTTCCTATGCCGCCGCCGATGACTCGGTACATTTGGACAAGGCACCCTCTATTCGAGCCTAGATACCAGACTGACGTAACGATTGGTACACACCCACACCTGTCAGCCGCCATTGACAAGGACTGTCAATAGTAATTACACCTTAATTTCATCACGCAAATATCTCGGTTCATTGTACTCTTCTTCTCTCGCGATCCTTTGCCGCATTCCTCTGTCAATCGACAATGTATTTCGAGTTTATTGCAAATGTATTCTCGGCAGAAATTGAAAATTATTCTTTATTACCTTAATCGCTAAATATTATAAGACTTAAAACAGATTCGAGATCATTTTAAAATTTTGAAAAGATGGATTACATTATTGTTAATCTTTTTCACATTTTTTTATTATTTGTAATTATTATTTAATATTTAAAAAAACCTATATATTTACAATTATTATATATAAAAATATAAAAATTTTATCACTAAAAATTAATTTATTAGTTATTATTAACATTCACGCTGAGACGAAACAACTTTCTACGCATGCACATTCTGCTTTTCAAATACAAATTGTAGGTTACGCAGAAACACTATTTTATTCGAAACGTGTCAATTAATGCCGGAAGGTGATCCGTGAACGGGATGTGCACTTCGCGTCCCGAATTTGCAATCGAACACATCGTGCCACGCCGCGATTCGTCGCAACGGTTACATCGGTCCATCATCAATATTGTTCATAACCGCGTTGCCGAATAGGTCGGCGTATTATTGACGCGTTTATCATTGTCGTTATTATCGCCGTCTGTCCGTCGTACTCACCTGTTAACCTCGGATAATTTATCGACGTGACGAAACAATCGTGCACTCGAAATGTCGAGCGCGAGCAGGAAAGAGCGCCCGCCCGTGGAGGCTGCGAGAGATGAAGAGGGGAATGGGACGCGGGATGCAGGATACGGGATAGAAATCGCTTCGATCGGTCAAACCGCGTCACCGGCTGATCAGCGTCTATCACGGAACGAATCTAAGCGACCGAAGCCCGAGCTTGTCAGACGTTCGTCAATCAAGTAATCACGATTCCGTTTCCGAGATACAGTAACGGCTCGCGAAGACGCGACGGCGGAAACAGCGAAAATAACGACGGCATTTCGCGTAACTGGATATGCGTGAAGCCGTGAAGCTTCTCGACGTCATACCTTTTTCACATTCTCTGGCAAATATTCTTCTTGATATCGTTAATTGGAGAACTGTAATTAACACAAATACTGTTGTTCAGATAAGTGAAGGATTCCTTTCTGGCTCACCTTGTGGTGATATCGCGAGATAGAATTTTTTTTAAAATATCTCTGAACAACTGGAAACATATCGCAAAGGTTAATTAACATGAGCAAAGTGGCGTGGCTTTCGCTCTCTAAAAAAAAAGAAGAAAAAAAAAGAAAAAAACGAACGAAACGAAAAATATAATGTGCGCCTGTCATAAAGTTGCAAGCTCCATAACGAGCTCCCCGTAAGCGAGGAATAATTTCCTCGCGAATCTCGCGTTTTCTTTCGCGGTTTGGAAAAAAACAATGCAAATGCCGACGCCACTGCGCGACACATCGCGCCGCAAACTACCCGGCTGTGTTTCGAGAGGGTGACGACTCCCGCGTTACGCCCATACATACACACATACAAGCCGAGAGAGCGAGAGCAGAAGATATAGAAGGGGTAGAGAGACGGTCGGCGGTCGCAGCGGGATGCGGAGGAGTCGCGGAGGGATGTTGTTATCTGTGAACCCGAGTCCGCGACCCTTTCTCCTATCCCACGGCCGGTGGTGGGCCCTCTATCTCGCATTGTTACGCCGCGCGCTGGGTCGGGGGTTCTCGCCACCCCCGAACTCTTGACTTTAAGCGTTACCCATTTTCATTTTATTATCTGCCCTCTTCATCCGCGCATCGCGCCGCGCCGCGCCGGCCGACGTTGCTCGAATCACGCTCGCGCTCGCTCCGATGCGTCGTCGTCGCGATCTTCCGCGACGGAGACTCGGACGTAAATTAGGGAACACCCTCGCGTCGCGGTTTGTGTGATCGATTAACCCGTCAACGACCGCGAGAGATTAAATCGTTGGGTTTGTCTTCGAGTTGAAAGAGTTACAACGATGTCTTTACCCTTCTTTTTTTATTGTCTCAGATAAGTAGATTTTATCTTGATATTTTTTTCAATCAACATTGAAATGTATTGAAATACACACTGTTATTTATCATGTTAATCAAGAATTAATTATTATGCAATTAGTGATTGTATTTCTGTTTGTATTCATTAAATAACTTGAGCAATCGAAGTGTCATCATGCGTCATATATTAAAATTACCATTGCTAATAATCAGATTATTAATAAATTGTTTTCACACGGAGCCATACGTCATCCCTAGCTCACGTAGTATACACTTTGCATATTATTTCGATTTCCTCTTAACCAAAAAATAAAAGCAATATAAAATAATATTATTTATTGCTTGAACTAATAAACTGACTCGGTGGGTCTATTATATTTCAAATATATTACATTAGAAAATTTATCAATAGAGTTACTACGTATACTTCAAGTATATGACATTAAAAATATTTGTGTGTATATATATATGCGTATTGTATATATGTATAGTAAATTTTACACGCTACGTATATACACAGAAACATTGACAAGTTAAAATTATATAATCGATCTTAAAGAATATACTCAATTAACTGAATACTAAATGAAATAGAGCGTAACAAATTGTGCCGGTATAAATGTTAGCTATAGATATCGCAACACATTAATGACGCGCGGAAAATTTCAAGGCTCATTATGGTTATAAGATAATGCTTTGCACAAGTCATAAATGGGATCATTATCGCAATAAAAGTGTGTCGCCTTCTACCGCAACTGTTCGAAAAATAAAGAAATCAATGTACAAGGCATAATAAAAATACAAATCTTTTGAAACAAATGTATTTCTAAATAATATTCGACTTTCTGGAATATATAGAAAAAGTTATGCTTGTTGTATCGCGTAAAGTATTGAAATTTATATCGGGCTATTATACATATCATTCCAAAATGCTACATCTCACAAATATTTTGACATTATGACATTTATTAGCTTTTATAATTTAATTGTGTGTCATTCAGAAAATTTTCAAGCTGAAAATTCTTTTCTTTCTTAAAGTATTCTCATACTGTCTGCATGTCTCTACAGTTTCATCTATAAGCCTTTATATATTTAAAAAACTTTCTGCTACAAATCGTTTATAGAATTTTTTTTTATATAAATGTCATCTTATAACACTCTCAATATGCATTTACAATCCTATTGTAACACATGAAGCGCCATCCAGTTGATTTTCGGTTTTTTAACGCGTGGTTTTTTTTTAGTGCGCGAATAATATGCATATTGTTGTTGCTCGTGTTGTAAACAGCGTATTCAGAGTGCCATCGGCAAGAGAGAGGATCCTCCCGTGTTCGCATGCATATTCCTTATCGGCGTATCGCAGGGCAAAGGGTTGCCCCGGCATTAGAGTAAGCCACGGTATTAACCCCGGAGTTTAATATAAACAGCGAAGCGGGATGGCCTGGTGTCCCGCGAGGGGTGGCAAAGTTAGGGCACGGTTGGAACACGTGACCGCCGGACAATGCAGACGCCTTATCGACGTCGTCGTGGATAGCACCGCGATGGCAAACCCCGGCCGGGTTTTCCGTGGTCCTTTTGCCAATCTAACCCCTCTCTCTACGCGCGTTTTGGACCGTCCCGGCTGAAACAAAACTGCGTCCACGCGTCGTCGCTTAACCCTCCCACGCGCACATCCGCGAGCAACGCGTCGCGAATCCGTTCGAGTGTGATATCGGGAACGATGGAAACAAAGAACCCCTTTTCGCACGGGGTTGATCTGAGTTAAAATAAAAAAAACAGCCGGTGGTGATGGATCGCGTTGAATTTTAAACGCAAAGCTCATCATGTAAAGTGATCATCTCTCAAATTTGCAAAAAGTATTATTTTCGTGTATAAAATAATTATTTGAGTCTTGTCTCTCAAAAACAGTCAATTAGAAAGTATCCAGAGTGGAGATTTAAATAAAATGATTGTGTAAATACAGTTCCTTACGAGTTTAACTGAACTCTGTAGCAGCTATAAATATGAGTTCGTAAAAATATTAAACTTATTCTCACGAATCCAATTTATTGAATAGTGTTATAATTAAAAACTGATTTCAATTTTTAGTCTCTCACAGTAAAAATGCGATTATAAATGCAGGCTTAAATGAATTCTTTTGTACCAATTTTTAAAAGAAATGGAATGTATCTATATTAATTCAAAATTAATTATAAAATATTGAGTAAAAATTGATATTCAATTGAATTAATTTATTAAAATTAAATAGTTTTCAATATATAATTTATAATAATTCAAGAGGGGGAGGGTCCCCTTTGAAGATACGTCAAGCTCAACACTGACACAGAGAATTCTCAGACAAGTCTCATATTTCTTGTACACAACCGGGACGAGGGTGGAGGGAGTATGAGGAAAGAAGCAGGGGGTGTCAAAGAGAATACGAGTCGTTTCTCCGTAGCTGCCTATTGCCTAGTTTTGCCGCAACAGACGGCGAAGCGACCGCGTTTTATTTACGCACAAGCGTGTTTTATGGCCTCGTTTTTGACATGGGGAGGGTGCTAAATATGCGGGAGGAGAGACCGCGCACGTCCCGTAACGGTCTGTCCGCGTGCGGGACTAACTTCTTCTTTCACGTTGTGACGCGCCCGCTATCGCGTCGTCACGCCGTAAAAATAGCGGACGCATTGGAATCCCTTACTACGTATTGCCCACCAGGACTGCGCGGTACCTATTTCGAGAATATCGACATATGACGTTGGCATTTCACGTCAAAATCACCGATGAAGAATTTGTACTCTGAAACTTTGAATCAAATGTATTGTATCAACTTTTTTAAATTGATTCCCTGTTAAACATTGTGTGCTTTACAATACATAAATAAATGCTATATTAAATTGCGTTTCATTAAAAATAATTCATTCATTCATGGTACAAATTGCGACATGACGTATTTAAGTGAAATTTGTAGTTTTAAGGCATAATTGAAATCTCACATGTCTTTCTAAAACAAGAAAAAAAAACTATTTTGTATGCATTTATAAAAATTCGCAAAAAGAGAACACGTATCTTCGGAGCTAATTTACAAAGGGGATAGTTTTCGCTGTGGTAACGTACACGCTATCCAAGTAAAGTACGACAAAGGATTTTTCTCAAGTATGAGACGAGTCTATTTTTAGAAGGTATATTTTTGTTTCGGATACGACTGTGTAATTCAAACGGAGCTGAAAAAGGCTCACGTCATTCTTACACATCGCACTGTGTAATCGAACTACGAATGGAGTACAGAGTGTTAAAGTCAAGTGATCTCACTCACGCACTTACACGCTCTCAGCAATTGCAGTCGCTATAGCAAACGCGTTACGACGTGCGATACTTTTTTCCGCCTCGTCAATGAATTGTCGGCCCACGCTCATTAGCGCGCACGATCAAATTTAGATCCTCGTGCAAGTCGCAAGGTCGAGAGAGCAGCTTTTGGAGCGTGCTCGAGCGGGAGATTAATCGCGCCAGAGCGCGCGCGCGCGCGCTTGCGTCGGTCGCCTCGTTCTTTTTTACCGGAGCGGGCACTCGCTAAAGAGAATCACCGCAAAACCGAAGAGAACCCTCCGTTGCGGTTCTCTGCCCCCTTCTACGCCCTCCGGCGAGAAACGGTGTCGGTCCTGGCCCGGGGACTCTTTAAATTAGGAACAAATGCGCCTGGAATTTACGGCCCTCTCGCCGATTTACGTCCTTATTTACTCGACGACGCCGTTGGCCTCGCCAACGTGGTTTTTGACGATACCCTCCCTTCCGCGTGACCCCTCCTCGCATAAATCCACGCTAATTTCTTTCGCGATGGTAGGCTCGCGCGCGTGTGCCGAGCGCGTTCTTCTTTGGACCGTTCTTCTGCCAGCGCGCAACTTCTTTTATCTTCCTTTATACGCTCGACGCACACGACGATTCGCGACATGCGGTAGATTAATCCTTAAACGCTTGTTCGTACCCGGAAGGTTGTAATAAATATCGGATGAAAGTGCTAAGTTGTCACGCGATGGGTATTAACTCTCCGCCGTTAGCGAGCATCTGCGTTGCAATCACGATGAAGTCGCGAAAAGTGTTTTCAGACATTTTGTTATTTAGCTGGCGGCTGTTCAAAGAACCGAGGAAAATACTAATGCTATTAGTAATGCTACGTCGTATGTAATATTACAATAAATTAATAATATAAATAGTAATGTAAATATATGCAATGATAGCACAACTATTGAACGATTATTTTTTAATATTATTTAGATTAAAGGCGATAATGAAAAATATAAGAATGTATATTTATAACAATGGCAAGCTCTGCTTCTTATCAGAATTAAAAATATTACTTAATCGTTTAATCAATACTCTTAATCGATATTAATTTTTATGTCCTGATTGAAAGTGATGGGGTATCGTAACTCCTTTTAGAATTTAAGGTCTATCACTCGTCTCTACGAATATTATGCAAATCAGTAAATCGGCTTAGTCACGAATTATTATTTCGCCCGATCGCATTACGCTAATTCGAAGAGAGTCATTTTCCGCATTAAATTAAAGTATTAAAACTGTTGAACTCTATCTGCCGTTTGTCTTTTTGCCGTAAATCATATGTTGACTTTTTATCCACTACTTTGTACGATCTTCGTTAAATAAGAAGAGAATGTGTTGCAATATAAAAAACAATTACTTTTGTAATTGTCATAATCAAGTTTTCTCAGTAAACTTGCTACCCGGAATATATGAAGAAATAATTTTTCTTCTCTCTCTTTCTTCTCGATTTGGACTCAAAATCATGATTCTTTACCGAACTCGCTTTCAAACACGACTACACCTCTTACGCTGACTATACAATCTACATGTCCAAAGATAGTAGCTCCCGGTGACGTTTCTAGTGGAGTAGTAGGTACCGCATGCCATCGCGACGCGAGTCAGACAATATCGCGCATTCACAGATTGCGCTGTCAGGCGGCTCAAATAATATTCGGGGTGACACGCCATGTATCCGTTATGCGGTGCCGTTGTGTCGAGGGTGTATGACTCAGCATCCCTAACGCGCGGGGGCTATCCGAGGAACCGCAGGGAGATTTAGGAGGTGGACCCTTTCCTCCTCTCTCGCCTCACTTCTCCTTCTTCGTCTCCTCATCGCCCGGATCGGCTCCTTTTTCGTCTCGAATAGGAGAGAAAACGAGAGAGAGAGAGAGAGAGAGAGACCACGTCGCACCACGTGTCCGTGACCGATCCAATTTTTTCCTCTACACCTCGATACATCGCTGCACACCCTCGTGCGTGGGCACGCACATTCATGCACGCATACACGCATGCCTGCGTCTTTCCCTGACTTCTCAATCAGCCACAACCGCATCGACGGCGGTGGGTATCGAGTTTGCCAACGAGATTCGTCACACTCGATAGATCTTTGTGAAATACTTCGAACTCGAGTTTAAAACGACTCGAATCGATACCGACCGTTCGGCCGACGACGTCCCGCGGGCATCCGTGACCAAACGATATGTCATTATCCGCATTGGAATTAATTCTTCATTTCTCATTGATATTCGTAGTCTTTTTATTTCGCATTTTATCAATTGAATTTTATTTCCAAAAAGATTAATAAACAAAATCAGTGATAAAATCAATACATGTACAAATAATTCAAATTTTCATCTTCTTTTTTTAGTGTCATTTCATTGAGTTACGCGAATCTTTAGAGAAATAACAACATGCTTTGCCTGAAGTAAATTCAGACTTGAAAGCCTGCATTGCGAGCTGCATCTTGCAACATACCGAGTTACCGAGTTTAAGACGCACCGAGTTTAGGAGTTAAGTATGCATGTAGGCGAGAACGGATATCACGAGTGAAGAAATGCGCTTTCACCGCACGCATTACGATCGCGTAAACGAAAGAATGCTCGCACTTGCGAAAGACTAATGTCATTGAATTATTGTGCGGTGACGCGAGTCTTCGTGGCTGATCCTCGGGGAACGCCGCAATTCCCGCGGGGTGAGGACGGAAAGGAAAAGGAAGGAACATCGGGACCCCGGAACGGAAGAAGAGAGAAGTCGTTTTTCCCCTAACAAAGTAAATTCCGCGCTTCTTCTACTCGCTGTCCCCCAGCTCGCGCTGCGTAAAAGATTGGCCTTGTGCCTGCGCAGGCCGACCTTTAATTAATCTGATTTACATCGGGCTCGATCGCGCAGTACACCCGCGACAGAGCACGCGCATACCTATTCTTACTTCCTAATAGGGCTCTCATTAAGAGCGAAATAGGCTACCGAAAATGTGAATGTCACTTGCGAGCTGCGCGCCTTTTCTCTCGCAGATTATACGGCGAGAACTTTACGTGTCTGTAAGTTTTCTTAAAAAAAGAATATTTAAAGTTAATTATAAAAAGTCTACATTTGTTAAACTGTTTATCAAATTAATTTTGGAACAAGAGAGAAAGAGAAAAAAGGAAATTAAATGAGTTACATGTTAGGATAGATTATTATTCACTGTTGTTGAAATTTCTGCTAGATTAAATTTCTTTCAACTTTCTTTACAATGTTTGGTTATAATTACAACCATAAACAAGAATGTGCTAACATTATTTCTTTTTCCTATTTTTTCATCTTCTTTTTATTGCAAATTGCGACTGATCACAAAAGTAGATTTGACGAACTATCTTGCGAATTATTTTACAAGATTGATCTGAATAATGTTTTTATTTTATTATTTATTGTCCGTTCATATAACGATAATTTGTCTTCACGTCATGATACGTTCCACGATGCCTACACAAGTAGTCGACTTTTGTATCGCATTGCGTGCCCGCGAGTTTCTACACCACTGTGCCCGGAACGCGGGACTTTCGGTGCTGAAGTGTCAGGCCACTGATAAGCCGAAGGCATTAATTTTACGGCGTGGTCCCCACCGCGATGGTGGTCCATGGACCCTGTCTCGACTAATACAATTATGTTATAACCCCTTGCCAACTCGTGCCTCCAGCACCCCTCGGCGCCCTTCCTCTATCTTCCAACACCCTCGCCCCCCCCCCCGATCTCCGGCGAGCCACTGTCGAGGGGGGTAGCGGAAGCCGAACACGCGTTTGTTTCGAATCCCGTTTACGATCGCGGGCATACCGTGGCATACCCTGCGCCGCAATCTTCCTTTTCCGCGAGCTGAATTATTACGATCGTCTCTGCAGCTGTATAAAATGCAATTCGCGCTGAATTTAACGCTAGGATATCGAAGGAAATTACAACGGTGATTTTCGAGGAAAGGTTTTTGTACATTTAAAAATTAGCCTGATAATCGCATTAGAAGATAATCTAAATTGTTAATAATAATCATCTGTAAATAATCTTTAACATTTAGTCGGATATTCGTTTCTACGCGGTTTAGAATCAGGAAGGACTGCCGACAAATGTGAACCATTTGTACTTCCACGAGGTGCGCTTGCCGGAGTAGTACAGTAAGGGAACAGTTAATCCCGTAATGTTACCTCGGCGACGTAAATGCTGGGGAGACTCTCTTCGGGGCCGTTCGTGCATGACGTAGCTAGAGGCCCCGGAAGACACCGGCGACGTGTGCGCCTAGGTCTTTATTACAACCGAGAAGCGATTTCGCGGTTTAGAACCGTGCTATTAACGCGAGCCTGTCCTATCCTATGTATCTCGCGGGAGCGCGGCCGTCGGACGATCGGTGCTGAAATTCCTCGATGTAATCGGCCGCCGCCGGTTGAGCGCAAGAATACCAGATGCGGCCAGACGCGCGTAATGGCCGCGTGATAAATCAGGAATCGGTTGCAAACGCATAAGTGTACAATTCTGAACGTAGAAAATATAATGCAAACGTTGAACCATACGGTGCTGCGCGTTCGCTCTCGTCCCCTTCTTCCTGCTTTTGTTCTGTTTGAGTACGCACTCGAGCCGCATTCTAATTCCACTTTTACATCGTTATCGTCGCAAAAAGTTGCAACGTAACGGGGACATGTGTTGAAATTCTGCCTTTGGAATAATTTCTCTATTTTTGGTCAGTTGGAAAGGCTGCGATAAAAGGAATGCTGTGGTCGCCAGATTGTTACATCTGGTGTCCCTAAGCCATGCATCACGCTACGCATCACTAACGAATGGAAAAAGTATGATATTACAGATTTACAATTGCAACAATGGCATGTTTTTCAAGCACGTCGCATCATGTGCCAACACTCGTATCGTTATGAGACAATTAAAATTGTTTAAAAAGAATTCTACTTATTAGATGAGCTTTTGATTTTGGCCGATAAATAATACATAAGTGATATAAAACACTGAAATTTATTCTGGGCGATAAAATAAGGACTCAATGAAACGATCAGGTCGCGTTTCACGACCAGCATGCGGCAATTTGAACATTCCGGAGAGGATTTCTTCGCGAGGCAAGAAGTGCCCTCAATTTTTCGGAGATTAACGCAACTTGGGGTAGAGTAGGGAGGAGTCAAAATGAGGGACAGAGTGCGACGAGAGTGGTTAGGGTTGTCGGAGACGAAACGAAACGAAACGAAACGCGGGCAAGCGGAACGTAGGCGGTAGCTCGAACGAGGGTTAAATAATCTGGTTAGTCGTTCTCGCTGACCGCCGGGTGAAGTATGGAAATGAAGGGCATTCATTGGACACTGGCTATCACCACGGGCGAGCCAGTTGCGGTGGCCAGCGACCATCGCATAGGGGTAGATGACCATCGCCACCATCACGCGGGGTGGCCGGTGGAGAGAAAGAGAGGGTGGCTCCTCAGGTATCTGCATATAGAGGCAGCGACGAGCTCGCTGAACGAGTGGCTCTGACAATTAACTAACGAGCAGTTGACACAACTTATCAAATCATATCGCGTCACGCTTCAATTATGCGCGAGGATACCGCGGGTTTTTTTTGTACTGCTCCGTGGACTCTGCTTTTTGCGCTTTCGTCGCGTTGCGATCTCGCAACTGAGGCGCGCTTGAAGTTTGCATGGCGCGTTGTGTTCGATTACCGGACTTGTTAACATGTCCGACTGTCGCACTGACTAAATATGAACAAATTATTTTTAGAAAAAAGATAAGAAGACCACGGGTGCTTATATTTAAAAAACCAAATAATAATGTTTGTTAGTTACATAACAATTTTATAAAGAGTTAGGTACAATTTATAATTTAAATCCTCCTTTTGTCATGTCATATTTCATATCCAACAGAAAACAGAAAAAGGATTGTATTTTACATTCGAATGTTTTGAATACATGCATTCTTTATAGGATTGTAAAATCTACAAGATGTATTTTTAGACAAAAATATTTTGAAAAACATGTGCATATGCGTGAAATAAAATCTATATCTATATAACTTAATATACATATTTTTTGCTAGAAAAAATCAGATTTTATTTTTAATTATTACAAAAATATTCAATCTTCTTCAGCGCAATTTTTGTGTTTTTATCGTTTTTAATTATTTTGCATTGCATTTAGCTTCGGGAAGAACATTAAAAGTATTTATCATTTTTGAAGATTGCAAGTTAAATGTTGCACCAATCAAACATTATAAATATTAATTTGTGAAAAAATCTAATTAATCCTAATGATTGTAAGTTTATTATAATAAAAATTTTCATTATTATACTACATATTTTCAAGAAACAAATTGCAGCATGTCGCTTAAAGATTAATTAAGTCAATTTGCTCACGCAATTGATTGCAATTTAAATGTTACCAAATATTAAATTAATTCTAAAAATTTGAAAATTTTTGTGCTCAAAGACAAAAAAACTATAAATTTATGTAATGATTTTGTAAATTGGTTTGTTGAACCATGAATTTATAACAAAAACTCACAAGAATCAACTAGCATTATCATGTACGTATTATAATAATTTCAAGTTCGTATACAACATGATCAACTATTTTACATAACTACTGCGAGAGAGAGATTGATATCAATTGGTGGGCAACTTCTTGTTTTTTTATTAGGTCATAGTTCTAAATTATACATTTGTAAAAAAATAATTTAATCATTCAGCGTTAACTAACGTTGATTAAACCGGTTTAAAATATAAAAATATCAGACTTGTCACCAGGGTCATGCTCGAAGTACCGCTAACGTACTGATAACACAGACTAATACATACATTGATTCTCTTTCTCGCTACATTCTCGCTATTCTATTAACTGCTATAGAACGTAATAATTCAATGATTACAAATTCATACGATAAAATATAACAGCTATCTATTTTTCTCAATCTAATAAAATTGTAATAAGCTAATTTGATATGCAATCTATATTGTAATGCTCTTTCGATAATATGTTCTTTATTTTTATGTTCTTTTATTTTTTTTTTTTTGACATTGTAAGTCAAGTCCTTTTATGGGACCAGTATAATTTTCGAATGTTTATAATGCAAACTTACGAAAACTAGGTTCTATATCTATTTGTGTCAATGCAATTCAAACACGATACATTTCTACATCTATCGAGAGTTAAACTCATGGAAATTATACTGGTCCGAACTCTAATCTCGTTTATGCTGACATTCAATACACTCTTGCATCACGTCTCTCACTGTCTAATATTTAAAAGCCAATGTCGGCAAATCATTGGCACCTCCGCAGGTGCCAGTGTCGCAACCGACTCGGAATCGAGTCGTGTCGTGCATGGTCGAGAGATCCAGGGTCCGTTGCTCCGGACGCGAGCGACTAGGCGATCTATCAAGAACATCGTATTTAACTTAGCGCGGCGTGTACTGCGCGCATACACGCGATTCCATAACTACGCACACGCACGTATCCACACGTTTACGCGCGTTGCAATATCGTGCGTCCGCGCGCGATGCAGATTCCACGATGCCGCGCCGGTTGCCAGCCTCCTTTTCCCAGGCAGTTCGATAAACTGGTCGGGGAAGATTTCACCTCGCGAGAGAGCACGTATCGCCTATCATCCCCGCGCGAGCACACGAATGCGTTTATGCCGTGTTTACCTGCGGCTCCCGATTCTTCCTTCGCGCAAGTCGCTGCTGGTAAAGAAAGCATTCTCCTCCGAATTTTGACAAAGCTCTAGTAGGTTTGTGAAATAAAAATCTGTTGAAATCTCAACAATAAAGATACTCTATCGAAAAAAAAATATATATATATCTCTTACAGCTAAATAAATTTAAAATTGACGATATGTTTTGCAACCTATCTCATTGCAGATGCTTGTTCCATTTTACAGTAAATACGATTTTTGCGAAATACATACAGTTCTTGTTTTTACTATTGATATCAATCGGCAATCACAATGTGGATTTTGGTATAACGCAATAGAGTTGTAAAACAAGCAAAAACAATATGTACTTTTTCTCTTTTTTTTTGTCAACACTCAAATATCTAGAGTAATCCGTTTGAGTTATTCTTTTCAATTATCGGTAATAAAAAGAACTTTTTAAATATAAATTTTTAGATGAACGTTTATGAGAAATTAATAAAGAATTTGGAAAATGAAAGATATTCTATTTAAAATGTGGAATCTTTTCAAGTGACTTTTCGATTCTACAACAAAAAGTGCAAAAAAGCACGTGAAAATTCGCAATTTCTATGCCTTGTGAATCCAGCAAGCCTCATTAGAATCGGGAAGAGAACCCGTAGCATTCCTCGCGAGACAATGATAAATAATTCATGGAATTTCTAATTCCTTAGTGACGGAGATCTTTCTGCTCAACGTCGGCTTTCGCTCGTCGCGCGATCGTGATGCGTCTCAATCTTTCTCTCTTTCCCTCTCTTTCTCTTCCAAAGTGTGGGCGTCTACGGCAATAATCAAAGTGCGAATGACAGTTTAATCGTAACGCGCGGCACGCGCTCGTTGATGGACGCTGCTGTTGGCGTGCGGCGACAGTCGTCGCGCGACCAAACGGCACGCGCGAGAGGATACTCGAGTTAATCTCGACCTCTCCGTGACACGACAAACCACGAGGCGCCGCCGACGCAGCCGCCGGGCCCTTGTTTGCATCGTTGCGCGTAATCGGGCACGGGCGCACGATCGATTTCGATCTCGTCGAAATTCCCTGTTATCGTACCATCTTGCTAAATTCTCAGGTAATTTTTCGTAACAAATTGATTGCAGTTTTTCTTGGGACATTTTAGAGATGCTTGTTAGCATCAGTATTATTAAATTAATTTTCAATTTAAGGACTTATGATTCTTATAAAATAAATAAAATTTGAAAATGTGTTAATATTAACACTTCAAATAAACTATTATACATTTATATGAAAGTTGTGTGAATAAAATTATATTCTTATTAATAACATCTTTATAGTTTATTTATTCTATTTGTTATTAAAAATGAAATTGTTTTTTACAACATTAAAAAAAATCTCGATTTTTTTTCTGTAGGTATTTTAAATATTTAAGATGATTTATTCCAAGTTTTATTGTGATTATCTGTTTAGTTATTTAAATAAATAAATAAATTTTGTTTATTTTACAGAACTGATTTTTGCATCGCAATGAAACTTTACATAAATCATCTTGAATATTTAAAATACTTGAATAAAATCAAACTTTTTTTTATTATTTCTTATTTCATTATTAAATATTTTCGTTAGATCACATGTCTACTTCTTATTGAAATAAGTTTTTATCCAGACAAAATCACTACCAAATTTTTTCTACTATTTTCAAATGCAATATAAAACAATCTGTAATTTCTTCACAATTTTCTTAATGTTTTGAATAATGTCTTATACATCCTTAATATCATTGTTCTGATTGAACTTAAGAGCTGCGTTTCAAGACGGAAAGTAACGGCGTATAATTCGAAGAATTAGAAAATGTGCATAAAATCGCACAAAAAATATTTTTTGGGCACTAAAATTTCGTTAGACCATTGTCGACTTTTTCTCAATTTCAATTACTAAATTCTATTACATCCGAAATGCCATTTATTAATCGAAATATGTAAATGCTTTGTTGTAACATCGGCTCAAGAAAAGAAGGCTTCTCGATCGATTTATTATAATAATCCTATGATTCCATCCGTTATTATCTATCTGAATCGGTTAGTTTTCGATTTCTTATATGTGAAAACCGCATTTTCACGATTACTTATTCATGCAAAGAGATATCATTATATCTGAAAATGTAAATCATTCCGGTCGCTGAACGTTAACTGCATTACGATGACGATCGCTTTCAACGACAATATTCCGTTATACGCTTCTGCTAATCGGCTGTATCGCGTCGATTAGCTCCATACAAGTTACTCGAAGGAAGAAGGAAATCGCCGCGTGCGTTAACTTTTGTTGCTCCTTTCCGCCAACGACCTGTCTCGCGCCTGATCGCAATTATCGAGGCTACACGATGCGCGCGGCCTCGGCGTGCAAAAATATGTATTAACCGACGCCAGTTTGTTAGTTCCGCGAGCAACCGCGAGCGAACGAACGAGCGAGATAACATCCCCGAGCTAACGCGGCTCTAATATCGTTTCGAACGAACGAAAAATCCTCGGACTTCCATAGTTCGCGCGGATAATCTGATTCTACGATGCAGCTCGACGGACTAACGTAAAACCGTTTTCGAGAGAACTTCGCGTACCGGGAACCAAGAGAAGAAAGGGAAGAGCAAAGAAGAAACAAGAATGCATTTTAGAGAGAGAGAAAGAGGGAAAGAAAGTAAGAATAAACGAGGCGGAGAAAGAGACAGAGAGAAAAAGCAAGAAAGATAGAAAGGAGGTCCCGACGTCGAAAGGAGGTATCGCCTCTCCTTCCTTCCTTCTCCCTCTCTCGCTGCGCTCTCCCGGGTCTCTCGAGATGAGAGGGCAGGCCGCCTCGGATCCCGCGAGTGGATAATTATTAATCGTTATTTTCGCCAATCACGGCCGTTTATCTTGAGGCACGCAACGCCAATTATCTATCGGCGGTTCGGCCGATGGGGGAAAGGAGGGAGATCGAAGTCTATAAGGGGCAAGAAGGAGAGGAGGATGCACTTTGTAAAGGGCGGCGCGAGGGGGCGAAGGGAGAAGAGAAAGAGAGACGGATAGAGATCGCCGGTACGCCTAGCTCGGCTCTTTTACGCTTCTCGGCTATACTTCTCCTCCTTATACTCGGTTGCACCTCTTCAGATTGCACATAGCGCACGTGCGCAAGAGAGAGAGAGAGAGAGAGAGAGAGACGCGCGGTGGGTATATTCACATATACACCTACATTACCAGGCGTTTCCCTCGCGTTATCCCGTCTAAGGTTGCAGCTCAGGCCGCATTTTGACCCGGAGACTCCGGAAATTCTCGCCGGTCGCTGGAGAGGATCGAAATTTCCTCGGAAATTTAATTGCGCGCGAACGATATCGCGCAATTAATCTTCCTGTACGTCGTTCCGTTCTCTCACAATGTTATTAGTAAAGCACAGTAGATATTTCAAAAAAGGCGATTTCTTTCGCGAGCGCAACAAGAATGCATTCATATAACGACAATAATAATATCCAAATGAGAGATTTGGAGAGAAATGTTGACGCTGATCCAAGTCAATTTGATCAAAGAACGTTCAGAGACGTATATATTCGCCACAGAGCAAAATTGTCATTCTTTTTCCTTCTTGAATATTCCCCGTTCAAAGGCCGGATAATTCGGACGTTCGGAACAACCGTAATAAAATACCAATTGTTATTTACTATAGAGCTCAGCGCGGGCGAGCCAATTTTATTACGCACAATGACAACGGCGGCGGCGGCGGCGGCGGCGAATCCTTAACGGTAATCCTTTTACCGCGCGGCAGCCGCAATTTTATTACGGAACGACGTTCTCGAAGGCTGAATCACCGGAAATGGAATCGCCAGGCAGCCGCGTTGGCAGCCGCCTAATCTAACGCGGCGTGTTAAAGGTGCGCGGTAGAGTCTCGCCGATGCTTAACGCGTCGGGCAATTATTAGCTCTCCGAGCGGCCGGCCGGGCCGACGCGGCGGCGCGCAACGGCTCTTATTTCATTCGCTGCGTTTCCGCGTTGCCCGTTTCAAAAAGCCGATGCCACTCGTGCGAGGCGGAGGATAGGAGGGAAGATCCGAGGGGGGATGAGGGGAGAGCTCGTGGCCGAGAGCTCGGCGGGATAAATTAATCGGCTGATATCGGGGCCACGACGTTGTTAACTTCCCGCTGAACCTCTCGACGGGGTGTGTCGCACCGCGATCTCGGAATCGCTATTTTTCCGAGGTATTATCCGAGACAGGTGATTTGTGCGTGGAATCTCTAGCGTAATCGAACGATCGTTTACGTAGCTTGCCGTTTGTTGTCGAAATAAGTATCTCTTAATTGAGCAAAATTGATCACTCGCTAATCTTTCAGTTGGCAAAAATTGCGAAGCATGGGAACACGAGTTAATGATCATTTTAAGTCATCGTCGAGATAATATAAAAATTTTGTTGCGGAATGTTTTTAGAATTTTACTGCTTCTAAATTTCTTATGTAATTATTTTTAAAAGGAATCGACAATTTTTTGATATGTACACTATTAACTATACTTTTAACGTCAATCAAAGTATTTTTTGTTATTATTTTAATTATTGCATGAATCAAGAAATTTATAGATTAAAGGAATTGTGATTAATAGACGGACACCGTATATTTGACGTTAGGAAAAAAATTATTTTCTTTACGTCTAATCGCACAAAATGAATTTCTTTATCAGTGATTTTTTTCCTCCAAGCGTTGCATTATCGGATACAATATTTACGATACAGTGATAAGTACATTGATTGATTTGACGATCTTCCGTATTTGTTATCGACTCGATCCATCTTGATGTTCATCGTCGATGGGATCAATGGACTCCGAGAAATACCTCGTGAGGTGATTATAATGAACGAAAAAGAGACGATGCATGCATGATAAAAACCCTTCGCGCTCGAGTTGACCGTTTGACAAGGCCGTTCTAAAAGGGCGGATCGCGCAACAGGCATACGTACATAAGTAACCAGCGTCGCTTCCGCATACGAGCGGTGTTCATGTGAGGGAAAGAAGAAAATGGGCGATGGAACGTCAGGCGAGACATTTACATTGGCTCGTGGCGTTCGTTCTTCAGGGTCCATCGATCACGATCCGCGGCAATCCCCGCCGTGCGTATCGCTCGGGGAACCACTTCGTGTCTTCCGCGTTTTCTACGACACCTTCGCGTTTTCACGGCTCACACGCTCGTGTCGTGGCACACGCAACGTGTGCTTGTGATGAACGGTACCGGCGACGCGTTAATAATCCCGAAAGATTGATGTGTTCGACACGAAACTGTTGCAACGATCTAATCGCTGCTGTACGAGCAAGTTGGCAAGCTTTCAGATTCGCGAATCGATCTTCACGGATTCTCGCTGCATTACAATCGCTACATTAAATTTTATCTCTATCTCTCTCTCGCACACAATTTGCTAATGCAATTATACTCGTAGAATTACTCGAGCAGTTACAATTTATACTGACTAATTGTAGGACTCGTAGATATCTTTTATCAGAACTTCCATGATGAACGAAATAGAGGCGGATTCTTGCATCCTTGTAATTAAGTAGAAAAATTATTTTATCTTCTATCTTTTAAGATATTTCAATCACGATTTATTTGCATCAAATCCTTTAATTACATCAATACTCAAGTATAACAATTTCAGCTGTGAGCGTAGCATTTGTTCGTCGCGTTGTCCCTATTAACGAGAAGAAAACTGTCAGCGAACTTTTTACGAGAAATTCGCTAAAGACCAGATCTCCACCCCTAACAAAAAAAAAAAGGGAACTGGATACCACTCTGGCAGGGGTGGGCGAAATGGATTTCTGTTCCCCGTGCTAACTCGCTAACAATATAATTTTTCCGCGTATATAATGGCGATCGTTAGGTTTCTCTCAAACCCTTTTCTCGTCCCCCTCCGCGCTCTCGTCTCCCGTTGCTTTCGACGACGGAAGTAAGGAGAGCTCGATAAAACTTCTCACTTATCCGGACTACCCCTTTCGCACCACAAATCAGAAAGTTACGAAGAGACTGTCGCCGGAGCGGCATTTGTTCGATTCGGAATAAAGTTTAAAACTCGACTCGCCGCATTCTCCAGATCCATTGTGCCCCGACGCTGGGCTCAAAGATGTTCTGTAGACGGAATATCGTAAGATGCCAAATGGCGGTACTCGAGCATTATCATAATCACGGCGAGCGGAACTTCCACCTCTTTTTACCGAAGTATATACAGGATATATTATTAACAGAGCCGAAACTTTCAAGAATATTCTTGGAAAATCTAATTGCCCATTTTGCTCGCGACATCAAAAACCTTTGCGACTAAACTTCGTTATAGAGTATAACTCTGTTAAAATAAAGTTCACTCGAAATTGAACAAAAGATAAAATCGTGCTTTCTGTCAAACGAATCTTGATTTTCGTGAGATGGAAAAACGTTTCGCATTCGATCGCGTCATCATTCTTATTTTACGATCACGGTCGTGTGGCCTCGTTTCTTAGGGTTCCTCTTGCAAGAACCGAAGCATCGGTGACTCTTGCAATCGAGATCCGTCATCCCGTCATCGTGACGTGGCGCAAATATCAGCCAGTCGCGCGTCACCTCCGACGTCGAGATTTTCGGCGGAGGACAATGAACGAACGAAACGTGCGAGTTTCGCGGACTTTTTCACAATGTATACCTGGACGGACGCTTGAATAAATATCGATCATAGGTACGCAGAAGGAAATATTATTTTCATATACGGCGGGCATTCCGTGGCGCGCGGCGGGACGAGCAGCTGGCCGGCGACAATGCCACCGTAATCCAATAACGCCGGTGTTGTGTGTCCGCCCCGGTGAAGAGCCGATCCCCGGCGACTTCTCTCGTCGAATGCAACGGCCGTCGCTGTTGCATCGTCACACAGCCAGCCGGCCGCCTCTTCCGCGGTTGCACAACGCATCGGGATTCAGCATCGCGATTCTCCGCGATAATCGGCGCATTAAAAAAAAAAAGAGAGAAGCAGTTTAAAACGACTTTTCCCATTAAAGCCATTTTCGAAATCTATGACGCAAAATTTCAGCGTTCAAAAATATTTCGCTTAAGGATCAGTTGAAGCGACTGAAAAGTATAATCTAACATTCAGCTACTTTTTCCTACTTCAACCGCCCCAAGAAATGCCTCCAGCAGCAGGGTTGCAGTGCTAGGGTTAATATAGAGCAGACTAAAGACAGAGAAAGAAAAGTCGCGATCGGTGCAGTATCGTGTTGCGAGGCACGCGCATAAGCATGCGTTCGCTAAGCAGACAGATAGGATTACGCGATATTACGACCGCGGCGATCTTTCTCTCTCTCTCTCTTTCTTCCCGATGACGACACGTGGAGCATTCTATGCAGCAGCATTCGGCAAATCGGATAACCTGGCGCGACAATGAGCCGGGAAGGTTAAGCGTGTTTGCCCTTCTCTCGAATGCCCATTCGCGACACAATGGCTGCTGCCAGGGAGTTTTTCAGTTCTTTTCAGAAGAGGGGCAAGACTCCCCCTTAGGTTACATCTACGTATGATCGAAAAGATCCGAGAACGAAACAGAGACAGGGGGAACAGAGAGAAGTGAATTAAATGGAAGAGATCCTAGAGTCCGCGCTTCCTCCTCCCGTCCATCGTCGTTTTGGGAAGCCCGGCATTCAGGAAGTGCGACCACCGGGCTCAGCGAGCGGCTGATGTCCCGACGGCACACGATTTCCGCGCGTCTCTTACGAGAGACTCGAAGAGTGCACACGCCCAGCTCGACCACAATGAGCCTAATCAACCGGCGAGTGTATACACAATCGACAACAAACCATATATATTCCGGACCGAGGTGCGCCTCCTCCGCGGGTGACGGTGAGCACGGAGGCGATCTTTATCTAGGAATAGCGGAAACGTGACCGAAATTTGTTGCTATTGCGGAAGAAGACGGCGGCTGTCAGCTGCTGCGGCCCGGCAAAACGCTTGACGAATCGCGATGCGATGCGATCTTGACGATTTTTTAAAACGGTCGCGGCGATTCGACGTGCATATTACGCTGAGGAGCGTATTTTACGGCACAGACATCGAAGAAAGAATCCCGCGCTTCTCTCCTTCGGAGTCGTTACGAACGTCAACGTATACGAGTATAAATACGCGTCCCATTTATTCGCTGTCTTTTCATGCGCGACTCATGCGACTGCCATCCATGACTTTAACTTCACATAAAACGTCCGGCTGTCGCGTTATTTTCTAATCGCAATTTCTTTGATTAAATTAGAGCTTAGTTTTTCTCTGGTGGAAATATAGTGGAAATTAAATAAAACTTTATGAATCGTTATTTATGGTAAAGACGGAATTAAATCTACTGTATATGCATCTAGCTTGTTGTTATTAATTGAAATGAAATAAGATAACATAAAGAATGTGTAATTTTATACTACGATATAAATCATTATTATTATTAAATAATGAAGTATCTCTAACTATATAAAACATTTTAATGTTTAATATATGTTAAAAGTGATTAATTTACGAGATTAATTACGTAATTATCATAATTAATTACAAAAACGAAATTTTATGTAATTATATTTTTAAATCTTTATTGAATGAAATTGATGGTTTTTAGAAATTATACGATATTGATATTAAACAATAATAAAATAAAAAAGAGAAGATACAATAATAAAGATAGAATTAACATGAAAAAGAATCATATAATTTAATGTATGGAAGGAACTTGAAATGTTGAAAGAAGCTACAGTTACGTTGTGGTTCAGTGACGGCACGGTCCATCAAAAGCGTCAAGGAGGCTTCCTCGTGGTCGACATATTGCGCGAAAGCATCGATCGTTTATCTCAATACAACGATCTCGCAAGAATAGGGAGTCGGGATTCGAAAGACAGACGAGGAAGGGGGCCCGTGATTCGAGAGGTTCCAGCTGGCGCGGCTCAACACGCCCATGAAGTGGCGATCTCTCGCTCTTTCGGTGAGACTACGACGACGCCGACGGCGAAGAAGAAAAAGAAGAAGAAGAAGAAGAAGAAGACTCGGCACGTGTTTGACTAAACACTCGTGCGGTCGTTATCTTGTTCACGCTACGGCGAGAACGGACGAGTGGGCCCCACTGGGGACAGAGCGATGCGCCCAAAACACGAACCATTCTTCCGCGTACTGGGGAACCGGGATCGAAGAAGAGAATAGCGATGCCGCGACGCGCGTCGGTGCATTACCAGCCTGCCGATGTACAAATCACAGCCCATTTACTCCATTCAGCGCGACACTCGTTTAACGACACTCGGACGCGAGAGAGGACGGCCGTAAATCCTCGCCGAGCCTCGTGCCATCCTTTCTTTCTCTCTCTTTCTCTCTTTTCTGTTCCCTGCATCGTCCCTTCTCTCTCTCTCTCTCTCTCTCTCTCTCTCTCTCTCTCTCTTTCCTTCTGATCGAAAAAATATTAGCAAGGCCCCGAAATTTATTACGAAGCTTGTGTATCCAAAATTGCGTTTTTTTTAAAGAAATAAATAAAAAAAACTATGCTGAGTTGAGATTTTATTGAATCGAATTGTTATGAAAGAAACGAGAAATAAGAGAGTTCACTGACACTTCTATAAATAATGTTCTGGGATAAAGCGTAATAATTTGAAGAAAAATATTGCAAAATATTCTTTTCTTATAACAGGGTAAATTTTTTCGTGTAAATTTAGATTACGGTTTAAATAACGCAAAATAATCAAAAATTAAAATAAGATCTTTTTTTTTAATCTTTTAATTAGCATTATTAATTTGTCTATTTATCTGAAAAATTATGACATTAATTCTGCCCGTTAAAAATTGTGCATCTTTTTTTCTTTAATTTTTAACTTTATCCTACATTACGTCAAAACTCTACGCGTTATCTATCTTTATGCTATGCTCATTTATCTTATATTATAAACAGTATTTTTAGGAAAAGTTTTTCCGGAATATGATACATTTCTCTTCATCTCTCTCTTCATCTCCGCGAGGCTCACCACGAGAGTACCGGTTTACCTTATAGACAATGTTGCGTAGCCCGTTTCGGTATAGCACGAGCGAGGCATACGAAGTTACTCCTTTGCGGTTTATACCCTATCCTGCGCATGAATGCGCTCGCGCGTAAACACGTAAATGCGCGGATGTGTGCGCCACATGAGTGTCCGCGAGCGGACCCGTTCGCGTTCCCCGTGTATGCAGGTACCACACAGGACTACCACCTTGGTAGTATCTTGATAACACGACTCTCTCGCTGTGCGCAGGAGAACGCAAAGTTGAATCTCAGTGATCCGCATTCGTCTTATGTTGAATCAGACTTTTAAAAAATCGCGAGTTGTTACAATATTTGCACAACAGTGTTTTGTTTCGTCTTTTCTATATATTATATTAAAGAAAAGAACTTTTTGAAGAGTAAAGCTTCCAATGTTATAAAATGTTAATTCCAGAATTTATATCAATTTGATGAATCAGTGTTAGAGATCTTGATGCTAGAGAAAATTTGGTATAATTTTATAATTTTAAATTTACTTTTAAGTGGAATTCAACTTTCAAACTAAATTAAAAAATTAGTTTGTTTAATTTTATTTAGTTGAAATATAGACCATTTCCTTGTCTTAAGTATTCATTTATTATTTATAAGTGTGAGTTAACTTAAACAATACGCTTTGTATGTTTTACGTTTAAAAGTGTAGCGAAAAGATGGCTCAGACAATAAATTCGTATCAGACAAGTTATATCTCTAACAATTCATATCGCGTTAAAAATTCGCTGGAAATGACTTGGCCATTGATTCATCGATTCATTCCTAGATTCGAAGTCATTGTCTGAGAGGATGTTAATCGTATCACGAAGGGAGAACTTTGAATTCAATCGTGCGAGAGCGATGAATGGCAACCACTGCCGGTGGTATCTGCGTATCTTTCAACAAGCGCGCAACATGGGGCTTAAATTGAATGAAAATCACAATTGACGAGGCATTAGCATAATGTAGCACGGATCGGTGGGTGAGGTCTGATACGGTACGACTGGCGACGAGTCGAGCGTTTCGAGTGTGTCAGCGACCCACACGGCACGCAGATTAAACTCGCTTTCATCCTAAGCGCGTAATCGTACGCACGTTGAATCTGGTTTTCCTGTTTTTTTTTTTTTTAATTTTTTAACCAGGAAGAATGTGCGCGGATTCTGAGCCAGATCCTGGCAGAACCAGGAAAGTGATATCGCGTTAAGCGGAGATCGCTCTACGCGCTTCTAATCGTTGCCGTGGGATATGCGTGAGTTCTCTTCCGGATATCGGCATGTTATAGAAATCATATCGGATTAACGTTGAACACAGTTTAAGGAAAAGATTCTAATCAAAACAGAATTCTAATAAAACATGGCTGTCTGAAAGAAATCGGAAGTAACGTGGAAAATATAAAATTTTAGATGGGCTACGTTTACATCAAATTTAAAACTTTGAAACTTAATTATTAAAATTCGATTGCACAAATTTTTATGTTGTGAAGAAATGATTAATCGACATTAAAATATCATTAAAAAATATTTTTTATAATATATTAAAATATTCGTTTATATAAAATATATTGAATTACTTCTTGCGAACTAGATAGTAGAATTAGATTGCAGATTGCCTATTCTGTAAGAGATCACAAATTTTTCCTAGTTTAGAGTAGCAATCTGTTGAGCGTGAATCGTACGAAACGTGCTACGAAACACATGACAGAATATTTGATGCTTCTAGCATTGTACATGAAGAAGTGAAAACCGGTTATTTCTGTGCGCGGGTCATTTCGATCGGTACTAAAACTGAGTCCCGGAAAGTGAAAGTATCCGCGGATATAAAATGTTGAAGTCTTAAACCTTGCTTGTCATGAAAATAGACGGGATCGCTCGAAACTGCCGGTCTCAAATCTTACAAGCTTCTGAAATAAACGGCTCAATTATGTAGGCGATTTTAGCGTGATGGCGAAGGGATATCATGACGGTAGTCCGACAGGGAATTTTCGCGCTCGTCGCCGAATAAAACCGCTCGCTACGGTGTTCGGGGTACTGGTTGCTTTGTTCCATTTAAGTGCGCCACCATAAATCAGTCACGGTGCCCTTTCCGAGCGAGTGATTTATGTTCGTAAGCAGCTATCGGATAAATTAGCGAACACGAGCGCGCGCGCTCGCGAGTAAATGCCTTCTCTCGGTGGTAAACACCTACAAATGTACGACATCTTTCATTTCTTTTATCGCCGTTTCGGCTCCGTTCACACGCGATGAAAATAAGATGAGAATCGTGATCGATGGAAACGTCTCGCTGCTTTTCGCACGAATGCACACATGTATTCTAAGAGATATAAGCCTTAATGTCTCTCCTTTGAATGTATATTTAGAATAAGCCGTATAATGATAGACTCTCCTTTCGAGTGCGTTGGAGGATACTATCATTCGACGAGATGATATTCAATAATGGAAATTAAAGGATTCCAAGGTCCTTCCTACAAAGGGAAGTAATGAATAACAAAATCTTTCGCTTAAAAATAAGCGGGATTTGACTCAGCGAAATATTAACAGCAGCTTTAATCGTCAAGATGTATAGTGTTGAAGAGTTAAGAATATTGAAAGAAGTTTCAATGAAATTATCGAAAGAAGAATCGTCTTGCAAATTGTCTTCTTTCAAGGAACTCTTTTTTTATTTTGCGTGATTCTCACCAAGAACTCGTTGTGCCGTTTATCTTATGCTTCTTATTCGGACGAATCTTTGAGTCTCCCGAGATACTAACTCAGCGACGTACGTAACCGCAATGTGCAAGTTAAACATGGTGTTCGAGCAGGGAAATTTCACGGTTGCACGCGCAGGGAACGCACCTGGGCGCACCTGTGGCCCACGGGGGCCCCCATAATCGTCGCGTCGAGCATAATTAGTCGAATATTAATACAAGCTCCCCAGCTGGGCGCGGCGTGTCCCCACTGAAAAAATACACCACGAGAAATTCCTTAGCGAGCTGAAGAGAAATGAGGACCGACGATGCATGAGAGGAAGAAAGATGAATGCGCAGATGGGGATAAAAAAAAAGATGGCAAAGTATAAGGGTGCAGTATGAAGAGTGAACGACGAGAAAGAGAGACGCATACTGCATAATATGGGAAATGGGGAAGAGAAAGAGAGAGAAAGAGAGGGCGGAGAAAGTGTATGCACTTGCGCATCGTGACCGCAGGGATAAGAAAATGGAGCGGAGGACGAAGAACGAGTCCCCAAAGGGACGTTCGTCGCAGAGATCGTTATGCGGGTGTTTATGGCTCGCGGCCTTTACCATTCGGGCCCCCTTCTTTTTGTTGCTCCTTCGCGCGTTCCTCGTACGAAGCCCACATGGACATCGGAGAACACATCCTCGGCGTTCCCCCTCTTCGCGAGAAGAAGACTCTCTCGCCTCTCTCGTTCGGGGAGAGTTTCAGATTGTGTGATAACTGGCTTCCACACCGGAGCCGAGTCGCCGGTCGGTCGCCGCGACCCCCCAGCGTTCAATGAGAGACATTTCTCATCATTTTCCATTCAGCCCGTCTGAGTTATAAGCCCCGACTACGCCTTCTATCCGCGGCCACAATCGTTCGATTTATTATAAGCGCGCGAAAGAGCCTAATGAATTTAATTTCATATTTCACGACTGGTAAGTAGGCAATCGTGAATATGCCCGCGGATACGAGCCGGCGTGGATTTAGGTGGCAAGACGCGCGGATATATTCGATGACCCGAAGCGAGAAAGGGGCGAAAGCGAGATGCGAGGAGGATCGTCGCGATATCACCTCTCGTATTTTCGTGGTTCGAAATTGGGAGACGACGAAACGAAAGTGTCCGTCGCAAATGGCCAGTTATGCTCTTAGTTCGTGAGTTTATCGCCGATTGATTGTCAGAAAAAAAAAATGGCAAAGAGAAATAATTGGTAAACATATACTTTCTCAAGAAAAATATTAGTGAGTCATTCTAAAGGTTACATCCTTGTTGTTAATTATCTGGAATTTAATTCTTATCTTTCTCTTCGTGCATACAGAATTTCTTCGAGATAATCGCCGGCTATTCAAACGTTAATATACATTTGAACTTGAGTTATTCATCACTGATAATTCTAAAGTTTGTATTAATTATTAATAATTTATAAAATGTGCTACGACAAAATTATTATTAATATTTTGTGAATAATAATTTGTTAATTGATAACAGTAAATTAATTGAATAATCGCGTTAAGATCGACTACTGAATCTGAATACCCCTATCCTCCTTCTCCTCCTCCTATGCAAGAATCCATTAAGCATTCTCCGCGAAAAGCACATTTTTCCACGCGAGTCGTAATTCTTAGCGATTGGAGTAATAGTCCCTCCTGGAGGAACAGTGCGCAGTAGTTAAGTTATTAAATTTATCTCCGCGGAGTAAAAATCGCGGTGATTTATTATTTTTTGCTGCTTAACGACGCGAGCGGAGAATATGGCTCAGGCGGCATCCCTGCGCTCTCTCTCTCTCTCTCTCTCTCTCTTGCTCACCGATCATCTCTCACTTCCTCTTCTTCGCTTTTTGTCCGTCCAAGTTTTTTTTCCCCCCGGATGAATAGTAGGATAACTCCGTGGTATAAATTTTCGCGGTCGCGACTCTTGGATACAAATGATCGCGTAACTTGTCCGGAGAAGCCGGCGGGAGTTCATTCGCGTTGCGTGAAACCACGCAGCCGAGTTTCTGTTTGCCACCCACGGTATAAGAAATTTAGAATTTATCAATAAGATCATTAACCCTTGTATCTCATAATACTTGCAATTTTACTTAAGTGTTGATATTCTAGCTTTGGCGTGCATCATTAATTGTTTATCCATCATTGAAATGACGACTCTCTAACAATTTCTACGTTTGTACACTTTTACTAATCACGGACGATGGCGAAGAATCCTAACTCCATAGAAAGTTAATTCCGTCAAATGATGGGTATTAAGAAACTAAAAATCGATATCGGAATAATTATTTAAATTGCCATGTTACTTGTGCCATCCAGCACGTCGGAAAAACTGAAAACCTCAATATAGCTCAGCATCTCAAAAATTACACGTATGACAAGAAAGTCTATCACGCAAGCTCGCAGGATCAATTATGTCCCATTCATCTTGAAGAGATTGATTGGGTTACTTCTTCTTCCTCTTCTTCCTCCATCCGGTTTCTCCCGTTACTTCCCGCGATCACGAAGACGATCTCTCCGACTTCCGGCGACGAGATGTAAGAGTCTCTCGGTGGTAGTGGCGCTTGGCCGGCGCGACACGGTTCGTTTGCCGCGTGCTCGGCCTGAAGAAACTTCCTCTGCCTGCTCTTCCTCTTCTTCCGAACTCGGAGCACTTCGAGCGGAGGTTTGCGAGAGACGGCCAGGTAGGCAGGTAGAAACAGGCAGAAGCGTAGAGCGCGAGCGAGAGCAATCGCGGAGATTCCCTCGAGTACATCGAACGGGGCTGGTTCGTTCTCGCGCACGAACCTTGACGCTAATGGCGTGCATTAACGGCTAGGAAAAAAAGGGGCGAGCTTGGGAGGGAGAGAGAGAGAGAGAGACGACGGAGATATGAAACGTATCGGAGTCGTGTTCGCTGTAAAAATTCGCATCCGTTTAATACCCTTCGCCTCGTTTGCAGAAGTCTGTATACGAGACTTCTTCTATCTTCGAAGGCATCTCTCTACGCTCTTTCTCCTCTCCTCTCCTCTCGCTCCTCTGGCTCTGGGAATTTGAAAAACGAGCAATGTAAATCGCGCCCCGTATAACTCGCCCGATGCACACAAGATACGATGAATTCGAGGATGCATGTATGATCGCGTCGGAAAATGTTTCCAACAAAAGTGGCCTTCTTCCTCTTCAATTTGCTTGGCCTCTTCTTTTCTTCTTCTTCTTCTTACTTTTCTTTCTTAGTAAGTTCTCGCTCTGGACACATTAGACATACGTTATTACCAAGCTATTGATCTATACCGTTACATCCATTACGGTTTCTTCAAGTTAATTAATTCACAACGAATTTTTCCTCTTCTTCTCTCCCATTCTTTTTTCTGTTCGAGCTTCTCTCACGTCTTTCTCTTTAGCTTCGATTTTTTTGTTAAAATTCATTAACGTCAACTGCCTACTGTCAACATCGCCAGATTCAAGAGGATCTCTTAGGTCCTAGTTGAAGTTTGCCACTGACCCCGGCTGAAAACTGGCCGCACCCAGCGATTAATTCCTCGTTCAGCTCGCTTTCGCGCGTTTGCGATGCACGCCGAAAGAAGGGGAAAAGGAGGAATTGTGAGAATGAGGAAAGCGCCGTGCCGCGCTGCGCAGCGCAGCGCAGCGCAGGATACGTTTACCGTTACCGTGCACGATCGCCGCGTCGATGACCCCGCGGCTCGTTTAATGGTGATTATAGGAGAACGTACACGCGGTGAGCGCCGCGGCGTCGTAAAGCGATGATTTAGGCCGTCGTTGGTCGATCCGCGGGACGACGACAATTTCACGACAACGCGGAATCGCCGATTTACGCCGAGATGCGCTCGCGGACGTCGTCATTCCGTCGTTGAGCGAACTATTTACCGACCTGGCGCCATAATCCAACGGTGGCTCTAGAAATCCGTGGATTTTTAATGGAACTTGAAGCATTCGCGATTTATCGTTGTCACCAGAATTCTTCGCTGTTTACCGGTCTTTAATGTGAAAATCATGCAACAATTTAAATACTGCAAAATTTATGAAACGTTCGCTTAGATCGCTTATCGATTAATCGGCTGCTGGATGACGTGGACAACTGCGGCATCCGATCCGATCGCCGCGGCTCGTAAAAGAGCCTCTCCGGGGAAAACGGGGAAAGTCCTTTTCTACCCTTCCTCCGGGTGTCCGCGCGGAAAGCGACAATCGGGTATAACGCGATACGACTTCGTGCTTCGAGTCTGTCGTTTACGGTAGCCCGAGGGCCCGTTTCGTGCCGCGACGAGACCGATATCACCGTTTCCTAGATCCTAACGAGAGATCGTCAGCTGCGTCTCCGCCACTTCGGCCGTTTGCACGGCACAATACGATGTGACTGATATTTCGATGAAAATTGAGACCAAATATCCTTTGTACCGAGCATATTTCCGGCATGACGCGTTCATGAAATCGTTGTCATGAAAGAGTAACGAGAATGAATGATTTCGCGAATCGTAAAATCGTTTACAATGCAAGTCGATAAATGCTACACGGAAATAGCGGTTTGTTGAAATATCTGTATGTTTAACTGGATACAGATCTGAAAATAATTTTATTGAACCATCAAGATAATTGTGTCGAGATAATTGTTCAAGCATGATAAATTATTGGTATCGATACAATATAATTTGGAAAGAATATTTCGAATTATTTTATATCCAATCACATACATTAGAGAATACACCGAAATTATGACGATTTTATTATAATAATCTCTTATATAATATTCCTCATTCTTTATCGACATTACGATCAATCCCGAAAGGCTCGAGCGGATAATTACGATTAATATTCTCATAAATAATTTCATAAATAACGTTATAACTTCTACGAAACTGTCAACCTCGGTAACAAAATCTGAAGAACGCAGCCTTCTATCAATTCCTCAATCATAATCGGTTGAAATTACGACGGTTTTAATCCGCCATTTATTCCCTGTCACTCTCTCTTTCTCCGTCCTTTGACATGACGGATTCCGGAAAATTCAACCGGACAGTTGCGATTAATACGTTTCTCGCTCCGTTTCTCTCTCTCTCTCTCTCTCTCTCGCGCCGTCTCGGCTCTCGTAGAACGGACTAGTCGGTGGCTGTCTTTTCTCGGTGACCGCTCATTACGACGTACGCGCGAGGTCGTTACAGTCACTGTAAAGGCATAATTGCATACGAGCGGAACGGCGGCGCTCGTAAAAATGCCGCGCGTTTTCTACACACGCTGCACACGCACTCACGCGCGCACGCCGGACGTCTAGTTAGCTAGGATGACCGTGCGCTTTTTAAAGTATCCACACGCGCGCTCGCGCGAACGCGATCTTAAATCAATATTCACGCGGCAGGTGCGCGTCATGTCGCGCTAATCAAGCCGACGCGATTTAATTAATCAGTAGGCTGCGCCGCGCGGTTGGCAAGAAGGTAAGTTTTGCTTCAAACGCGCACAATGGTTTGCGGTCGCGACTGTGGTTTTACTGGCGCGTCTCACTGTTATTATACAAGGTTTCTCGTAATGCGAGCAAACGCGAAAAGTACATCTTGCATTCTCGCCTTATATTAAATTTGCACACATTTTTTTAATATAGAGAATTCGAAATCAAACGATTGCATTGATTACTTATTATACTGAATGGCATTACTATATTGAATAATGGATCTCTTTCTATATCCATTGAGTTTATTAATAATTCCGGTTTTAATAAACTGGAAATATTAATATATTCGTATTTCGTGCGCAAGGTACATTTGCGAATATCTGTTTAACATCCATGTCGTATCACTTCAGTAATATGTATATCGCTCGCAATACATAAAATTCTAGATAAAATTCCTATATGTTTAGAAATATCCTGAATTTAACGCATTTGCGCTGATCAAATTATTTCTGTATGGATATGCGAAATATAATCTTTTGATACGTAAATCTAAACAATTGCTTAATTTCCCTAACAATTAAAGTAACGGTCGCAATTACGGGTTATTTAAAATAATTTTATTTAAAATAATTTTTATTACTCGTATAAATTTAACAATCAAATACAAAACGATTATTAGTGTCGTAAATATTATGATCAAAGAAAAATTATTATACATTCAATAACTAATTATGAATTTTGGATAAATATTTAAAATGTTTATGTACAAGTTCCAATTATAGGTTACCATACTTAAAGGTATATTAATATCACATTTTTAATGGATGTTACCATATGTTTAATATATTAAATGCAATCTACTCAAAGTATCATAATTTCAACAGATTATTAAAGAGGTATTTACAGCTCATTAGAGAGATTATTAATGTAATAACTTTGTTTTTTTTTTTAATATCACAACGATGACTTTAAATTTTGTAAAATGATTTTATATTACAATAACTACAAATAGTAAAGATAGTAAAATAAATTTCTATAATTTTAATTCATGTATGTACGTCAGCAAAATATTTAATTTAAAAAATTTTTCCGTGTCTAAGACTCGATCATAATTGGGACCGTCTTTATTCTCGAAAAATCACTCGAACAGGCATCGAGAATCTCTTCTGATTTTACAGTCGCGAAATATTTCTAATTTCTTTTCCAAATGATGTTATAATGTGTACAACCATCAAGAGCTATTCGCGTTCCTATATACGTGAAACAAAGTCTCGATAAAGCTTTAGTATAGCGTTCTGCCCTGAGGAAAGATATTGCACCTTGGCTTAAATTCGTAAAAAAAAAGGATTGGTAAAAGGACAAGGTGGCGACGGCGGCGACAACAACGACGACGGTTTTAAACCGTAATAGCGTAACGATATGGAAGAAAAAGAAGAAACGGAAACGAGACGAGGGAATCGAGGAACCGGTTCTTACGGTACCTGCGGATCTGGAGTTTCTTTTGTTCGCGTTATCGCCACCGCGAAACCGCAAATACGCACGCGGGGCGAACAACGGGGTGGACGCCGCGACACCCCTCGTTGTCGCTCCCGTTCTTGGCTTGCGACCCCAACGTCGGCGATCACCCATAGCCTCGGGGGCTGACTTCCCCGGGGGGAGCGCGACCCCTCGCACTTGGAAAATAATTCTATTAGGTTATATCGCGGTCTGTGCAAGAGAATGACGCGCGTCTCGTACGAGGGTGGCCGCGCGACATCCTTGGTATTCGTCGCGAGCGAACGAAGAGAGACAGTGGTGGTGTGATGACGATGCAGTTACGATGGTCGTGGTGGACCGAATCACTTCGCAACATCAAATCCGATTGTTACGCTCCCAGCCGCTCTCCTAATCAATTTTATTTAGCTCGCGTAATTACGAGCGATCTATTAGATCAGTCGGACGAATAGCGCTGTCTTTCTCCGGATTTTTCTGTTCTGTCAAGGAACGAAATTGCATTCTTTCCATCGAGACTTTACGAAGTGCTCTAAAACCTTTCTATACATCTACAAGACGAAAACTTGTGAAAAATAATCAGGAAGTTGGAGATAAATGCGAGATTTTTAAAAGTCATAATCTCGCTCTCGTAGTCTCCCATTATTCTAATTTTATTTTATAACACTCATTGTCTCGACCGAATTTGAGAGATACAAAGCGGCGTTAGACGGCCCGTTGCCGACTTTTTCGTGATTTATCCGGCAGCGGGAGCGCGGCGTCATTATTTTTCCGTAGAGGAGCGCACCGCGCGCGTTCTGCTCTCGACCTCGCTCCCGGGGTCTGCCATGTCAAGCTGACGCCGAGCGCGCGCGATGTTAATGCGCCTTTCTCGCGCGCGCGATCTTTTTTTACCTTCCCCCCTCGGTCCGGAATCTAACGGGTCGTCTTCTGCGTTTTCGGGCGTCCTTGGCGATGCTGGTCGGTGCGCGCTGGCTGCTGCTGCTGCTGCTGCTGTTCTATCTTGCGCGCCTATAAATCAAGGATGGGCGGAACCGACATGGAGAGACACCGTAGAGGTTGGAAGGAAACCCGTCTCTCGAAGCAACGCCTGGTTGAATTTATTGCGGGGCGAAGGCGAAGAGACTGCGCTCTCTCTCTCTCTCTCTCTCTCTCTCTTCTCCCTGTCTTTCCTTTCTCGTTCGACTCTTCTCCTTATCCGCCGCTAAAACGTCCGTCGCTGTTCTAGCCTCGCCTCCTCCTGCTCCACCTCCAACGTATTTAGATATCAAAGCACGATAATTGGTATTATGCTGCGGATAATCGGCGGTACGAACTCTGCAGGATTCAGAGATGAGCAGAATCCTTGATTCTTGCTTTCTCCGTTTGTACAAGTGCGCTAGCAAAAATTTGCTTGTTATTTAAATTTCTAAAGCTATCTCGAATTATTATGACACGTTTTCTCTTGATATATTTCTTATTTTATTTATTTTGAAATCATCATTGTTTGTATATCTTTCATGTTAAGAGAGTAACAACTTTTGTTTGCCCAAATAAGATTTAATTGTCATTTCTGATTGATTACCACATTGTCGTGTACTATTATTCAGAAAAACAATATATTTTCACTGTTATCAGAATCGTCTCTGTTTTATTAAACTTTTACTTTAGCCGCAATCACCTTTGTAGTCGTTAAACGATGTTTCTCCGATGTTTCTCTTCCTTGTTTATTTCTTGCGCTTCGTAATACCAAGAGTTAAAAATTCCTACCTTGGGAAAGCTCGCTGCCCTCTCTTGAAACTTTAGCGCGTTCGAGCGACCTATGAACGAACGAAACTTCATTAAGCAAAAGCGGAAGCGGGGATGCCTCGTTCTTCTTGAAGCGACGCGACCGGAGGCTTGGGTGAAAAACGCTTTGCGCGTCTCGTTCTGCCTTAATCGCCACATAATATAAGCCATAATATCACAAACTCGTAACTCGAGCCTTTGTAAGCGCGCGCCCGCGCTATCGCTTCTCCGACGCGCTATCGTGCCCGGAAGCGCATATCGCGCGGGGATTCACGTTTCCATCTTGGCATTCGCATGAGAGCATCGGGAGAGAGGGCGATCTCTCGGTTACGTAGCAAAATCTGGACTGGGGGATGGTCACTAACACTTCGATACTAAGAACCATGGGATACGGAGAAAACTTGAACAATACAAGAAAAGAATTTTGCTGAAGTATCTAAACATTTAACTGGATACAGATCTAAAAATAATTTTCTTAGATCATCAAAATAATTATGCGTGCTGCAAACAATTTTTTACTTTCTAGCAATCAGCTTGAAAGTCCAATATAATTATTTTAATGGCCTAACACAATTATTTTCAGATCTGTATGCAGCTAAATTTTTAGATACTTCAGCAAAATCGTTTTTTTCCGTATAAGACATAAGCAATAAGGAAATCAACAGTTTGGATTTGCTACCGCCAACATTATGCTTTAAGTTCTTGACTATGATTAGCTGATTCGCTTACTGCCCAAGTTTTACTACTTGAGTTTTTTGTGTGTCGTGGCCTTAAAAGAAACATTGATACTTTTCCTGCGAGATTTTGATATTTTAGTATAAAAAATATAAAGATGATGATATATAATTTTTTTTCTCATATCTTTTTGTTATTTATTCTCCTCTCTGACGTCGCATCCATTTTAGATCGTCTTTTGAAATAAGTTTATTTAATATCTAAAAAATTTTTAATAAATAAAATTTTATTTATATCTTTTATTTATACTTTTAGAAACACACTGCAACTTTAAATTTTATTTTTATAACTATCTCTATAGTCTCCGATACTGTTTCTATCATTGATATTATTGGTACTATTTATGTATGTTTTATTCATTTATTATATGCTTAATTGGCAAGATACTTGTATCTAAATTTTTAACTATTCCGCAATTGATAAGCATTTGTTGTCTCAATTCTTTAGCCTGCTTCCTTCATAATTGCCGAGACTTCGAACTGAAGATAAATCGTGGCGACGATTCGTCATCGCGTAAACTCGTTTGTCCCTGATAATCGGCGCGACAGCTGTCGCAAAGTTTGACGTTAACACGACCACTTTCTACTGACCTTTCGCAGATATAATGCGTGTTAGCTACATGTGCTCGCGTATTTGAAGATATGCATGTGACTGAGGATAGTCCGTGCCATGACATTTATTAGTCTAATTCACAGTTATTACTAGGACTCAAAAGATTCGAACATATTGAACATGTTTCAGACAGTTTGAACTTTAGCAGTGATCGAGATCTGTAATGTTAATTCGTTATGTCTGAAGTTCGGATAGTTTAGATAGTAAAGAAGATTGGAAATGCAGTATGCACTGAAAACAAAGATGCAATTTTTCACGAGTCTTTTCTTTTCTACATTAATATGCCAAAAAGCTTAGAATTCGAAATATAATAATTTCGAAATTTTTGATCCGAAGTGAGTTGAAATAGTTCAAACATACCTTCAATTCGAAAAATTCGAACTGATGTTTGATCTCGAGATTTGAACTATCTAAACGATCGAATTTAGAGAATTTGATTCGAACCAGAATAAAACGAACTGAATAGTTGTTAGAATATGTATTCTATGTTAACATATTCTCATCGTACGTTAAAGTGGATTGAAATCTATATTCATATTCAATTTATATTCATATAATAGAAGATGTTAGAAGATTATATCCCACTGATATACTAATTATTTCCTCTTATCGAGACAAATATTCACAAAAAAAGGCAATGATTAAATTTAGGTTAGACGGAGAATAGTTTTTGTCCAGTGCTATATGCATATAATATCTGATATCTTTCGCTTTATCGCATGCACGATTTATCGCGAATTTAGATTGCGAAACGAGACGGCGAGCGAAATCGATGATGAGTAATCATGCTATCGGCCGCGTGTAAGGGTTGCGGCGGAGCACGTGCGTATCCTTGAGATCGTGCGCATTAACACGCCTATGCGCGCGAGCGCAAGCGATGCATCTCGCATGCTTCGCGAGCGATGCGTGACAACCGTCTGCCTCCCTCCGCCGCCGTATGCAAGAGGCAACGCCGTGCACCGCTTTCGAACTTCCGGCAGAAGGCGTTCAGTAATTATGCTGACCTACCCCACGACAACGAGATCGGTACGCGCTAGACCGAGGCTGCTATTCATTAGAAGAGACGTTACTCCAATTTACACCGTTCGTTAGGAACGCAGATAATGATAATAATAAGCGAGATAATATTTATATATAAAACTGATATATGATGTTGATAAAATGATGATCTACGTTCTCTTCTGAATTTGTTTTCGTAAAAAATAAAAAAATAAGTAAAGGAATAAAAGGAAAAATATTATTTGGATGCTACGTAAATGCTGCATCTCCAGTGCCCGGAATATTACATGTACGTATTATATATATATACATACATATATATTACATTTAAATACCGCTACGGTTACGTCAGTATCTTCTCTTTAAGTCCGGCTCTTTCAGTCCCCGTGCTATTAATGATACCTACTCGCTCTGATATCATCGGCACGCTTCACGCATCGTGCGTGCGACATTATCAACGATGATTCTAACGAGGTCGGGCACGTTAGTCAGAGCACTTTAAGTGTACAGTGCGAAAGATCTAAGATCGATTCGCGCCTTTTAATAAAGTCTCGCTAATGATCACACTGATCAAATTGATTGTGGGTCCATTTCTGGCATCGTAATATCGCACGTCTTGTCCTCTCTCTTTCTCTCTTCCTCACTCTCGATTCCTGATCGTGTTACGATCGCCGATCTCGGAAGGCGGTAGATTACGATTTACCATTCGGACACTTCAGGGCGGCAACGCGCGCTTCGTGCGCTAGGAACTGGTTTTCCAACCATTACTCGCGACCGGCCGTCACGTTTCGCATAAACGCACCAGCAGGATATTGCGTTTACGGCTTAAGTCCGCGCGCGCATAGAAATACACGCTCGCGATATAATATACCGCGGCATATTGTAAAACAGTGTGGCGTATCAGCTATCCCGCATCGCTCTCGCCATCAGGGAAGGCGCTCTGGGGTTGCCCGTTCGAAAGAACCTGCCTGCGCGTAAACTAATAACGGCTTCGCAAACAAAGCGAATTGAATAAGTTATCGAGTAAGAACACGGATAAAAGCGTTGCGAAACATTTATGTGTAGGATGCTGCGTCATTCTTATCTAATATGCACGAAAGTATATATTAAATACGGATTTCATTGATTTTCGTGTCTTGGCTTTCATTATTGCAGCAACGCTATGATGATGATGAGTCATTTCGGAATTTTAGCTGAGAGCTTTAAATCTCTCAATTTGTCGCGTGCTCCAAGCTTTGTTCAATCACTTTTGCGCTGAAGAATATTATCCTTATCTCATTCAAATCCACAACAGACTCACATCTGCTTCTTAAAACGTGTTCTATAATGTAGCAAGAGAACAAGCTCAAATGTCGAAATATTATATTATGTTATGACGTTAAATTCGAAGAGTTACTTCTTACTCTACTTCAATCAATTTCTGGGATTCAGATTTAATAAAATAAATTAAATATGTTTTAGACGCAAAGTTAACTGCTTTTATTTCTTTCTGAGAGCGGATTAATTGAGGTGTGTTCTCGACGCGAGAAGAAACAAGCGGTGCTCGATAGAGCGATCGATCTTTCGACGCGCATTAGCGGAGCGTGAAACACGCGACGCGGTGGGGATAAAATGGAATTGAATGAACCGGCGCGTTCACTTGCGTAAGCTTACGCGTGCCTCGAGTAAAGGGTTACATGCAGCGAAAGAAAAAAAGAGAAAGAGAGAGAGAGAGAGAGAAAGGGAGAGAAAAAGAAAATGAGAGAGACGGACAGATACGTACGCCGGTTTCGCAAGAGTCGCCACGCAGGAAAAGCACGATCCCATTACCGGTGCGTAAGTAATCATTTTCTCGTAGCAAAAAGGCACCTTGCGCAGCGGAGACATCGGCGATCCAGATGTTTCAGCGATTAAAGAGTTTATCCGCTTATGCCGCGCCACGTCCGGCCGCGCGTATAATGAGCGTGCTCTCGGATGCTAATGCGCGCCGGCACGTGCATCCAGGCACCGATCGATTAACCCTCGAACGACGATCGACGCGCGCGAATCGCGCGAATATGTGCGTCGAGATAATTATAGCAATTTCATGATGAAATCGCTCGTGGCGAGACGCTTGGGTGGGAAAAGAGTCTCGCAATGCGTGAGGATTACGCGAATGCCGCTCGATCAAAAACCAATCATTTATCGATGTTAGACTAACTGGGAGCGTAGACGTATCGCAGTTTTATCGCTATTCAAACGTCGAAGAATGGAATTAAAGCTACAAATTATATACATGGCATATATTCATGATTCTATTTCAGTCAGTGTAGCAAAAAAAATTGCCGGGAAGCAAGATGGAAATGTGTGACAATTATGACGTATATCCCGGCTGATTATTTCTACATTAATCTGCGAAAAATAACGTTCAATAACGAAAAGCCACAATCGATAAATTTGAAAGTTTGTTTACTTTTTATGGTAAAACTAATTATTGCCATTATTTTATGTTGTGAATGAACAACTACCATAGTCAGGTATAATCCGCGTAACCAATTTGCAATAAGGCAAGTATGTGAGATGGACAAAATCCGGCGTTCTGTCAACTAGTGAAGATTCTTTAAAATATGCCTCGGTCCTGCCTAAGAGGATCACACGGCGGCTAAGTCAACAGTCTCTCTCGTCGCGCGCGCGCTCGCGTACGCCCGAAAATTAAGTATGTAAAATCCAACGGCGCGCTTAAATATTCAAGGCGAAATTTATTACGAAAACAGGATAGCGGAACGGGCGGCTCCGTGGTGTCGGGTTAACAAAGAGCGACCGACGTTTTAATTGGAATCGAAGGAACGCCCGGCTCTCCACGGCCCGAGTGTCCGGCGTGACTGTTCGGTGCGGGCCCCGCTTTCGCAGCCGGCTACAATGTGTTTCCCGGGGTTTCTACGCTCTTCTGGGCTGACGTTGATCCGGTCGGAAACCGCCGCAGCTTCGCCAGCCACGTAGAGAGAAGGAGAGAGAGAAAGAATAAGGCATCGCCTATCGCGAGCGCGAACGCGAGCGACAGCTCCATTAACGCTCGCCGCAGGAATCCGCGAGCGGCTCTCTCGCGAATCTCTCCGGCTCGAGAACGACTCCGGTGCTCTTTTATTTATTTTCCCTCGCTGCCGCGATCTCTCATCCTGCCTTCCATGTCGCGGCTCCGCGAACGTCTGCGAACGGATACGCGCAACACAGCGACGCTTATGGGATATACCACGGATAATTGAAGACGGAAAGCCCGAGACGTGTTAACTGTCAAATTAAGAAATCTCTCAGTTACGATCACAAAAATACACTGTTATTTAAAATACATGCGCTAATAACATGTCGAGTGAGGTGGCATAGAGGCGAAGTGAGACAGGTGTTGGGGTTCTTCGCGAGTAACGATTCTGATAGATTAATAGATAATCAGTTATGTGTGCGAACATTAACTTAATATGTATATATAATATTAAGTTAAATATTAGACTGATATGTGAATAACATATGAGAAGAAATGCCGCGTGTTTTACGGTCAAACTTTAACTTACCCAACACTGTTAGCAGTATACTTTCATTGGGTTACTTTAAGTGATCCAATTGACAGCTATTCTGAACAAAAGCACATTCTGAATTTTTTCTGTATTAAAAATATATATTCACGTGCCAAGGTGCTTTCAGGTTACAATTGACATTATTCAATTTTGTCCTTGTCAGTTAAAAATTTTGTCGAAAATCTCGAATCTTGTTTAACTTCGTCCATTAATAACGCGTCAAAGGGAGACGCGTGTATTATAAATGGCGAAATGGTAACAAAATGATAAACCCAATTCCGAAGCGCATCCACTTAACCCGTTCCCTCGGAACAAAGGAGGCAGCAGGCTGGGCACCCTCGCCTCTCGGTAGCGTCAATCTCGCGGGCCGAAAATCGTATTACTCTACCGGCGAAAAAGCAATCTCTGCCGTTGCCGGCGCTCTCGGAAGGAGGACGTCTGCGGATATAAAATATGCCGGAAGGAGGTTCCGCTTTTACCGCGTCTCGCCGCCGCCGACCCTTTGCGCGTCGAAATATCCTACCCCCCGAAAAGTGATCACCACGTAGAGACGCCGAGTTCTCGCCGGAAGAGACGAGAGTGGTTTTAAAGCTGGCGTGTAGTTTTCTCTCGCGACTCGATATTCTCGACTTCGCGTTCACCATATTGCTCGGGAGATTGCAACTAGGGTTCACTTACGGTACATTTGATATGAGTAATTGAATGTAGTTTATATAGTTAGTAATTAAATTGAACTTGGAAATTTATACCAAAAGTGCGATCATAATCAATACTTGAAACCTCATAATTTTAAATCTAAGAAAATCTTGATATAAATGTTGAGGAAGGCTTAAATGAATTGTAAATTGATGTCTGTTGTATTCCAAGTAACGCATCAATTGCCCTTTGATTTTCCAATTACCTTTCTTACGGTTTAGAATAGGAATTGGGAGAGTCAAATTACGAATTGTATTGCATTATCGAATCTTATTCCGCAGTTTTGTTTTCAAAGGAGAATACGAGGAAGTTTTTCAGGCTTTCAAAAAAAAAACTTCCGCGTGATAAGGTTGCGGGGAGGAAAACGTGTGAGACACGCATAGAAACGGGACGATAGGGAAGGCTCTCGAAGGCTCGAGGCAAGGCCTGACATTTGGTTACTGACATTTTCACCCCGGGGTTGACGGCGGGCAACCCTTTGGCGTTGCCCGCGCTCAATCACTCCATTGTCTCGGCCGGCGTGCTCGTTTTATGCCCGCGTCAACGCTTCATTATGGGGCCCGGGAGGGTACAGGAGGGGGCGGCGATAGAGGGACGGGGGGCGGGAGGGCCAGCAGGCCGGGGGGCGCAACCGAGTCCGGTCGAGTTGGCTTCTATAGCCCACGTGTCCGCCACATTGTCTATCCCAAGAATACATTACGCGCCCACGCGATCGTCCGGCACGCGGCTCTCCGACGGTAGAGAGTATCTCTCGTCGACCTCGCCAACGTCGAGCCGGCTATCGATATCCGCGATCGCGATCGAGGCGCGATGAGCCCGTCGAGCGTGTCGATGAACGTGCGCATGGATAATGCATAACTCCGCGCGCCGCGCCGGCTCCGCCGTAAACTTCGGATAGAGATTGAAACCGGTGCAATTTCAGTGAGTTATATATATATATATATATATATATATAGTGAGTTATATATATATATATGTATATATAATATCGTACAATATTAACCCGTTCTCTTGCAATCCTGAGCATTTTTTGTCCGAAATTTTCAAATCGAATGCCAACTTGTGATTACTTCGGTTATTAAATATTATTAACACCAATTTTATAATTTTTTAAAGTAAGGTTTCGATATTTGTTCTAGAAAACTGAAAGGATGTTTGTGAATTTTTAGAAATTTTTTTAACCATTTTAAACAGATGACAAAATGAATAGATTCGAGGAACCCAGGACAGTAGGGATGAGTCATCGTTTTGAGCATTGGTATCATAAAGATTAATTGTAGTTTATCCACGCACTTTTGCGGTTTTTCCGATAGATTTCTGCGAAAAAAATGTGCCGCATATAGAGAATCGTTTTCGGCATGAAAATGTAGAGAACAGTTCTCTCTGTTACATCAGTACAGTTTAACTATAATAATTTTTTAAGATATCAAACACCAAAATTGTGAAATCTACCAACGAGACCCGGGTCTCCCCTAAACGTATTGCCAACGAAAAAGGATGAGGAACGATGGGGGGGGGGACAGGCAAGGCGAAGGTGAGGTCGCGCTTGAAGCTTCGTAAGTGGAAGCTGAGTAAAACTCTGTTGGAAGGTAGTTGATGCGAAATTACCGAGGTCGGGCGAGGTCGAGGCGGGGATCGAGAGGGGCTTCGTCGGCTCCGTTACATCGTATCGGTCCACTCCACCAGCACCATCACCACCACACCACTGTCAGCGGGGGCCAAATCGCAACGTTTGCGGGCCAGCGCGGACAAACGCGCCGACACGCACGCACGCCACGCGGCGCAATTAATTACCGCGTAAAGTCGCGCGCGCGCGCGCACCGCCCGATTAATTGCAGCGGCCGGCGATCGGCGCCGGGTGCATAATTGACATTGTTGCCGCATTGTTTACGGTGCCCACTGAATTTATCAATAGATTCCTCGTGTGCACCCCACCGTACACGACGTGGTATTCTGCCGCACTCTCGCCCGACGTCCACCCCTGTCTTTCGCTGCCAGCAGGGCCGGTTCTAGGCATCCTCGAGTTCGCGCGAGAGTAAATGTGATTTTGAAAAATTGAAATTTCGCCGTAACCTGTCCAAATAATAATCCCTGCGCTTGTGCACACACTCGATTCGATGGAAACACGACAATCTTTTTATGTTTGTAACTTTGAAAATTGTTTTTACCGAAATTGTGAAAATTTGCATTGCTAATTTAGAAGGACGTTCCTAGATTAATATACCTCCAATTTTTCTCTCACAAATCCACCAAACTCGTGTAATAGTATGAATATGTTTACAGTTTAGTTCGAATATAAGAAAAGTGTAAATTCGGCCCTGTAAGCTGGTGCATCCAGTTTGGTTTGATCCTCATAGTTTCACTGTTGAATAAGCTAATAACATATTTCAGTAACACGATCGTTATTTCAACCTGACCATTATTTTACTGGAGAACCTTGAATAGCCTTGAAGCACGATCGTAAAATTGTGACGATGCAACCCGCAATCAAATTTTTCGCGAGATACCATGGATGACTTGATTGAAATAAAGTTAGGTATATTGTCAAACTTTAACGAGACAGAACAAATATTAAATATCGTTGTATAATTATTTATTTATTCACAAATTTATACATGCTACGTTTTCCAATATTTGCGCTGTCAAAAAATTTTTTAATCAACTTCTTATAATTCTTATTCGAAGATATTAGGTTGGCGAAAAAAGTCATGTCTTGTTTTGTTATCTATGTGAATAAAAGTTTTAGCTTTGCATGAAACAATGTTTTTCATTTACATAGGGAAAGATCGACATGACTTTTTTTACCAACCTAATATTATCCGATTGCACATTTCTTACAAAAACATTTATATATTTTTCAACTTGTTAATTGATTGTAACATCGAAGTCAACGGGTTGAAAAATCGATTTTCAAATCGACTCAAATTCATATTGCACATTTAATGTCAAACGCGATTATTTCATATTAAATTTTATCCTGTGCGATTAATGTGCACGTTAGCCCAGCATTAATTAGAATTAGATAGTCATGTGCAAATAAGTGTACAGTGCCATTGTCCTCTCTTGTCACCCGGGTCGGGAATTACGTAATGCGGTCCAGCATTGAAATCGACGTTGCGCTAATCGTCGCCGCCGTTGCGGTCGACAAAATATGCGAGAAAAGAGACTTTCCGCTAATCCCCGTCTCGATATTTGTCGGAGCGACCCTCGTGTTTGGGATTTAACCAGGCAGCGGTTCTCCGCGTAGAATAGAATGGAATAGGATAGTATCTTCAATTCAGAAAGTGGTTTTGCACTTGTTAATTCCCAATAGGAACAATCTGAAACTACACGCACGTTTGTTTTCTTGTTCAGTTATAAACGCATTTATTTAATATCTTTAATTTTTTTGTGTATAAATTCGAGATTTTACATTTTACTTTAGGTTTTCGTGGCTCCAAATTTTAAAAATAAAAAAAATAATCAAAGCACCTTGGAAACAAAATAGAAAAACATTTTTAAGGCATTTAAAGAATAATAGTTTAAATTGGATTAATGAAATTATTAAAAGAGAGAGAGAGAGAGAGAGAGAGAGAAAGTAACGATATTATCATTAAAATTAAGCCCTGTCACATCGTTCTTCCCACGAAAGTATATTCGTTTTAGAAGAGCGACGTGACAAGGGTATGTCCTTCGCGAGAATAAGTAACAAGGCACGAAAGAACGAAAACGAGGCGCGGTGGAGGGCACGATGAGCGCGAAAGAGCGAGATCGGCGGCCGCGAATCCTCTCAGACGGATTATGACACGTAGAAAGTTCACGACCTTTTGTAGTCTGGCGCTACCCTCCTCCGGTCTCGTCCTCGTCCGACGGTGGTAATCCTCTAACCAGGCCGTTATGCCGTTGTTGACATTTAGCCCCGGGTGCTCTCGAAACCGGTCCGCGATCTCGCGTCCCCGGAAAGGGGTAGACAGGACGACGCGCGTATCCTGGCGCGTTTCGCGAGAAAGAGCGTCGATGGGAAAAAAAAGTTGACCTTCGTAGCACCTGCCTGCCAGGGGATCTACCTGCCTGCGCGATTTGGCAGGGGAAAACGAGGGGGGAGGGGAGCCTCTGAGCCACTCGGAGGCCCGTCGGGTCGGCGCGCGGGCCCCAAGAGGGCCCGCGGCGCTCGCTACCCGAACGATGTAATAGGATTGGCATTGTCGGCCATTAACATGACAATGTGGCTCCTAAACGGGACGCTTGTACGTACGTACGGGCCATCTATGGGGTGTGTATTTCGGTTAAATGCCTGTCGCCCCGATGCGTACCCCTGATAGGGACAGAGAGAGAGAGAGAGAGAGAGAGAGAGAGAGAGAAGCGTCTCTAAATATGCAGTGTTGTTATGATAATTATCGCGCGGGTCTACCGTGTATGTGTGTGCGCGGTATCTATTATACACGAGGAGGCGCTTCCTCACAATATTGTGATATCCGATACAGCGTACTGCACGCAATGCGCGGAACCGAGTGTGCTATGACACTTCCGTTCATCATCAACAACGGGGGTTTCACGTTCATATTACGACTGTACGTGATTCGAAGTTACAACAGCTTCTTAGGAAAAACACGAAAGGTTATATTAAATTTTTACTAATTTTTCATGTACACTTGGAAATAATTGGTTTTATGTGTTGTGGGAGTTATATGTATTATATATTTTTTTAAAAGTACATCGATTTTTAAGTATTATAGTTGTAATAAATTATAGTTGTGCGATTTCTTGTTGAAAAATTATAGAATTACAGTTATTAGTTTTAGCAGAACTGAAAGAATATATTTTTATGAACAATTTTAAAATTGTACGTTATCATATTTTACTATTGTCTATTATCACGTATTTTTTCGAAAGAGTGCTGTTCTGAGATTCTGATCATTGAAGTAAGCTTTTATGCGACACGCGGCTGTATGATTAATTATGTATGGTATTAATTACCATACATAATTAATCACGATACAGTTAGCAATACTGTTAAGAATCTACGCTCTCATGCCAACGCATAATAACACGAAGATGAGCATACGACATTGGAAGCGGATTCTTTTCCACTTCTGATGCATTTTATTGGAAGAATCTTTTTCAAAGAAGTCTAATAGAACGGTGAAGCAATCTCCTTTTAAGATTTTAAGGATTAATTTTGAATTTAGCAGAAAATTCATCAAGTTTATTAATTAATTTTCTTAACTTAGAGTTACATCATTATCACACCGAATCCTTCAATTCGCATTTGCAGAACTTGTTTCTTAATACAATATCGACGTTTCAATTAAGTGCATTAGAAGTTGCATCAGACGCAACCCTTATATGAATCTATGAAGCTAGTAGACAATCGCAGAGAGGAAGCGGGTTGAATGTTACGACGAGACGTCTCGAGCATATCGCCACGTCTGACAATCACGAGCGATGAAGGGGGCGAGACTTAATTAGCCGTTCGCGTCGCGTAATTACGACACTTTCGATTCCGTTACGAGAGAAATGACAGAGTCACCCCACCGCCCCCGGTAAGTCTAGTCCCTTTATGTTCTCCCTCGAGCATCCCGTAAAACTGTCCGCCGTCTACGGCTATTACCTTCGAAGCAACCTCTACGTGGAAGCGCGAGGCGCCGTGATATACATCAAAAGCATAATTATCATCGCGTCGCGAAGCCACTTTTACAGACGCAGATGCGTCGTCGAGCAAGTCGCGATGGCCGCCTGCGAGACAATTAGCCCATTAAAGATTGGACGCTAAAGCGAAATGCTGTCTCAACGCGAGCTGTCTCGCTAATGTGCAAATTCACGTCCCTATGCGAATGAATCGATTGTAAAATACGGTGATCGCGCGTAACGATAATCTTCTTTGTGATCCTTATCATTTCGGGACACGTGGTTGCAAGTCGTACGTTCCGGATAAACGTGTGTTCGTATTGCGCACGAGTGTAACACGATCGGCTAGCTTGTACATCTTGGGAATCAACGAGCACATTGGGCCTTCCTGCTTGCCGTTACGAGCTCCGGTGCGCTCCTTTTAGGTGCGCTTATTAACGCGCCTGTTAGCACCCGTCCGCAGAGCCTTGCTCGATTAGCCGACCGTATAATTATCGTCTCTTCGTCTTTCCCCCCCTCGGGCGCTTTTCTTCGTTGCGCATCTTATATCGACCAGTCATGAGCACATCCGAGAAAACGCGGCGGACCGTTTCTTGACGCGAGGCCGAAGGCGCTGAAGAGATCCGGCTGTCGATGCTTGTCTGGCACTTGAGAAATGAATGTTGTCGTTAATGCGTAATAGCATGTAAATAATTTTGTGAGGTACAAGCTTTAAGCTCACTATTATTGCATAGTACTGGAATATGATTAATCGTCTCGAAGCTATATTGAACTTGTTTTGTGTTGTCTGAAGAAATATTGTACAATATTGTTAAACGGTATTATTGATAGCATGCTGAAAAAGTAGTTGCACATCCGTTTCTCATTTCTATTTTTGACTAAAATGCTTATTGCTTCAAACACGTTATTCAAATTTAAATACAAATATTTAACAAATTTAAAAAATTTAGATCTAAAATTTTAACTACTGATATTCCTTCAATTACATAATTTTTATATGTACATTTGAAAAAAATATATATTATTATATAATAGTATGTACTGTATAATAAAACAAGAGGGAAGAATTATTTTAGACCATTAATAATTATTTTATAAAACTGTATATAATTAATTTGAACTAAACATCAATTTAGAAATAAAGTGACGTTTCAATTTTTACTCGAGCTATCGCTACGTCTAGATTCTTATCGTCTTTTCATCAACCATCTGCCTCTGGCTTGGCAGTGGCTGGCTATGTCACGATTTTTTCTCAAGTGATTTCTAATCTGCGGCCGTTTTTAACGTCCATATCTCATAGCGGAACTTACCTTCGCGCTGATTTCGCGACGGCTGTTAATCATCCGCACGTTGGATCGCGCGTAAAGGATTTATGCTCGCAATTTGCGTGGAGATCGCAGAACTATTCGCTAAGCATTCTCTTCTTCGCGCGGGAGAAGAGATGAGAAGATCCTCGCGCGCGATTTCGCGACTCTCGCGGTGCGATAAAGCGACCGGCTTTTCTTCTGCGCCGTGGTCGCGAGATAGAAGCCATTAATGTAAGTCACCTGTTACAAGACGCGCGGAATTAAGCGCGGTAAATTATACGTTACGTCACGTGAGCACCGCCCGTATTCCCTGCCCGCCGCGATCACGGAGAAGTTATCGAGTACGCGCGTACGATCGTAATGAACTTCCTCTCTCGGCGTCGCGTCTTGACCACCGGCACGTTATCACGACGCGTCTCGTCGGCGAATTCCTCCGTTATCTATCAGGATCATTCTCGCGCGAAACTAAGCTGTGATCTAAGGGGAAACTGTTATACGAATAAGAAGAAATATTGTGAAACACAATCTGAAAGAGAGTTAATGTTTGCTAATGATATATCCGGTTTTATAATTATACGTGTGTGCGCTCTCTTTCGTTATATTCTTTTATTATTCTAACTCGTGGCTTTAAGGATCTGTTGAAGTTGAACGTACGATATTCTCGCGTATTCTCATCTTGAAATTTGACGTTTATAATTGTCTGCAAGAATGAGACGAGAACTCTAGGTTTATAATTATTGTTTGTTAAAGGAATGCATTTCGATCTACTTATAGAACACATAATTATATAGTTTACTGCACATCGAGATGGAAGATTGACGTTATCTTTGATTTCTCTTCTGAAAATTATGCACGTCATAATTATGCTTCGAAAATATTTGCTTCTACTTATAACTGCGTACAGGCTGCATTTTGAATCTAGAATCGTGTCTTTCGGTGCAGTTATTGAGGTTAAAAATAAAAAGTCTGGTTAGGGAAGTGACAAAGATTGTGATGGAGAGAAATGAAAGAAACGAGAACATATGCGAGAAAAAAAAGTAGTACGACTGAAGCATAGAAAGTGTCTCATATATTCACTACATCAATTGTTAAGGAGATCGGACCTCATCAGAACAAATGAGAAAATTTAGAAATCGATGAAATTGCATATGTTGAGATTGATAAATAGGTTCAGAAATTTTTTTATTGTTAACAGCGGCATTTTAAAACAAAAAGCTAAATTTATAAAAATGCTTCATCTCTTTTATGCATCTCTAAATACAAGTTGCGTTTTTAAAAGAATTAAAAAGATTGCGCATAATGTACATATATGTGCAAAATATTAGAATATGCATTAGGAGCGCCACATCGCGGATTACGTAGAATTCTTTCGCCAAATAATTTTTCACGAAAAACTGGACACTCTCAAAGAAGCAAAACGCGATCGTGAGCGAGAGATGCCAAGCGGCTTCGCGGGGATTCTTCCATGCCCTTCGGAAATGTCATATAGCTGTCGGATGCTGCGGAGGCAATATTTCACACCGGTAGGTCTCTCTTCCCCGGTCCCCGTTCGCGACTTGTCCTCTCCCTCGCGGGCCTCACCTCCTGGCGTCACCTCCCTCGCACGTCCCCGCTACCAGTACTTTTGAAGGAGTTTTTACGGAGTCCCTCGATCTTTAATCACAGCTCGACCTTCCATTGTCAGTGACGTCACCTCCGACTCTGGCAAGGGTGCTCAGGGGATGCTTTGTGTTGGGCTGCGTTGATCCCTCTCTCGTGTCATTTGTCCCCAGACGCCTTATTTGTACGCACATATAGAGTGACAAAGAAAGAAATAAAGAGAGAGAGAGAGAGAGAGACGAAAAGAAGAAAAGAAAAAAAGAGAACATCCGTGATTCTACGGACGCGACTTTCGCGCGAGAGAAGAAGAGGTAGGAGAGTCGACATGTCCCGAAGAAGAGATTCCGCTATACCCCACAAGCGCATATCGATATGTATATCCCGGCAAGAAACGCGTCGCGTCTTGTCGACGCGAGAGCTTTTGCTGAACGAGCGGTTCCTCGCGTTCTTATGTACCTTCCTCTCCTTATTTCTTCGATAACCTGCTCCCGTTGGACCGGATTACAACGAGGTATATATGTATACGCGGGATTATCCTGCCGAGCACAGACGCGCAGTCGACGCTCGTTTCCATTTCGATTGTAATATCGAGACAATATCTCTCGTTCTTACAAAGGAAATTTACTTAGAAACTATACTTATAGCAGTAGATTGTAGATTAGATGCAAGCATACCTTTTCAAGTAAGTAAAGCCATTCTCCTGGCTATATCAAACTTGGACAGAAACAATAGAAGCAATCTGAGTAGTAATATCCAGTAATATCTTTGATGATCAAAAGCAATTTTCCGAAGATATATTAATATTTAAGTGGATATATTAATATTGAAGGATGTTAAAATGTTAAACAAGAATTTAAATTATCCCATTTCAAAATTTCGTGTTAAGTGTAGGAATTTTGAATTTGTTTTAATCTGTTTATTTCTGTTTGCATTATCAAACGTTATTTTCATTAGACTAAACATTTTTGTAGAAAAAACGAAACAATAATGTAATATTGCAAGTACTTCGAATAATTTTACATGCCCAAAAGTACAGATAAGAACTTTTTTGAAATCAATATCAATTTAATAAATAGATGAAATTGTAAGTTATTGGTATGTGAAAAATTTATAATGATTCATGAAAATTACGTAACACGCGCCGTAATTATAGATATTACAGATATTAAAATCATAAGGCGGTTGACGACGTCGAGTATCTCCCGACGAAATTGAGATTAATAAGACAAAGAGTTGCGCTGGATCTAGCCGGTACGCACTGGAAAACGATGGAACTCGAGCGACTGACGTTAGCTTCGAGGAAGCGACAACAATGATCGCGTGACAGAAAATTACCGAAGAACACACTTGGAAAAAAAAGGACGCGTTACGCAAAGAGAAATTTGTCGTACTAATCCGCGATCTCGATTTGACAAGAGGCTTATTTGTAAGTTTCTGACATTTGACTGCTACCAAGGTAGCATCGATCAGGGAGCGGCCTAATCTCGTATTGTACACTCACTCGATGATCTTGCAAATTTTTCGTGATTATCGCAAATCAGATATGTCCAGGAAATAGCATAGTCGCAACTTACAATGCACCATAATCTAAAGATATCTAAGATATGCTTGAAACTCCCACAATCATTGTCGTGGAAACTTATACAAAAACAAGAAGCTATAGAGTCAATTATCAAATCACGTGACAAAATGTATACTTTTCGGATATTGACAGAATATAAAATTCTTTCACACACAGTCCCATCTGCATCTCTCTAAAAAAATCTAGAGGTTCAGCTTCGAGCGAGAGCGCGTTCTCAATCACCGATCAGCTTACCAATGCTAAAACATCGCGAAGCGACTAATAATTGATTCAATACCGCTACGCAACTCGTGCAATATTGATAAATCGCTAGTCGAATTTCAGTCAATCGAATCCAACATGCGGGGGGTCCTGAGGGGGTGTGCCCCAGTAATAGCATGGAAGAAACGGCAATGGGACTCAGGGACCCCACTACTGAAGATTGGTCAATTTATGGTGGTGCTCGGTCAACAAGGCGCCACAGCATTTAGCGGTTAACGCGTGCAACGAAGGAGAGAGGGAAAGAGAAAATGAGACGAGAGACGACGCGAGGAGGAAACCAGAGACGCCACTCAACAGCATTATTCGAACTGATGCGGTGAATTGGTGCTGACGACATCGCACAGAGCCAATCCGACAGTTTGTTTATTGGCCGCGCGTTGGCGGATTCCTCGCGATCTCTTTAATTGAGACCTCGTCGATCGAAGCTGATACGAGTACGCGGCGGATCGCGCTCGGATTTCGTTGATCAACATCATTGCGACATAAAGAAACAGAGAGAGAGAAAAAAAGAGAATGTCTCTTGATTATTTTAACATATAGCTTTCAATCAGAAAGGTGTTATTAGACAAAATTGTTACATATATTTTTTTTTTTAGATTTTGCAATCCACTGACGCTTCGCGTCGCACCCTCTTACAATTATCAATAAAATAAAAGTGAGGTAGTAAGATTCACATAATTTTGCTATTTAATGAATGAATGCTATTTAGTAAGCATAATTTTAGAAATTTAATAAGAGTTATATTACTAGGAAGATTTGTACTTTGAAAACAAACAACGATTCATTTAATTCATTGATACACTTTCGACAATTCTTTTATTATATATTTTGATTTCATCCCGCACAATAATTAATTTATGCTTCGCGCGATAATAAAAAAGATTTAATTATCCCAAGTAAACAATGAGTAATTTTATGAAGTAAACATTAAATCGCGCATAAGACTTCATCAAAGTTAATCGGTGCTAATGCATGGCAATGCAACTCAGACCTACATTATAATAATTGTTCGGCGGTAATGCAGTCAGATTATTATTTTGCTTTTTTACCAAAACGTTTTCAAAAATGCTAATTGTTTTGTGAGCCTTTAAACAGCCTTCTCATAAAATAAATTATAATTATGCAATTTATCGATCGTCCGAAGTTGCAATTTAACGATTTCCCAAACCATGATAGTGTTTATGCGATAGTGTTTAGGGATTAAACGTCCATTGTTGATATGAATGTTCTCGATGTAATGTAAATAGAAAAAAATTTGTCGCTAGATAACAAAAAATAAGTCCAATAATAGCGAAATTGACGTATATTTATATAATTCTTTATTTTTGCAACGCGATTTGTGTTGCTCCTTGAGAAATACAGATTGCAGTGTTCTATCAAGATTTCGCAAGAGTTCCCTCGAGCGTTTGGCAACGATATGCAAATAAGCCTTCTTATATCATTGATAATTCTCCGGAGTAAGTAAAAACGTATTATTTAATTAGATATTAGAAAAGGCAGTTAGAAAATTAATTCTTTATAAAAGATAATTCTTTCCACGTAATTAAAAAAAAAAGATATATCTCTCTGCAAACATATTGAGCTAACATAATCGACAAAGTGAACGAATGCACTTAGATGTATACCTAATATACATTAACATGAAGTAATCACATTTATTGAATAAATTGTTATTTGTCGATAAAATTCACTACAATTAATGAATTTGATCGACAAATAACAATTATTTTAATTAATTAATCTTTAACAATTAGTTTTTGCCGACAAAACAGTACCGACGAATTACATAATAAAAAAAAATAAATATAGTAAATTTAAAAATAAATATACGTTATTTTTCTTTCTCGAAAAAAAATGTTTATCTGTATAATCTTAACGTATAACGTAATACATAAATATAGATATTTAATAGACTTTCACTGAAATGTTTGCTGCGTTTACTAGCGCCAATAATTGGCAAACTTTGCGGTTTCAGTTCGCGGACAATTTCGTTCGTGGTGATTTCCACGTCGTCGCTGCGTAGAAAACGTCGCTCAGAAATGCAAACCGTGTTATTTCCCCGCATACGCGTAATGGCCCATTATGCGCACGTGGGCTCTACCACAAAGGAATCTGGCGTCTGCAACGCATTTATGCACGCGCCGCGTGCTAGGATCGCGCGTAACGAAGAACGACGAGGCTCGTCCCGTTCGGGAGTTTCGCAAAAAGTGCCATCCACCCTCGCGCTTTTCGATTGTCCCCATCGATTTATGCGTGCGGACAGCATAATGCCCCGATTTCTCATACGTATATTTGCGTCTTACGATAGAGCGATTCGTCTTGGTCTATTACAGCTTTTGAAAAATGTGATAATGGAGCTTACCTTGCATATGATGAATAACATACGAAGGTGATGAGCGCTTCACTGTGCTAACTGACTGATCAAAATAATTTGCAAATTCTACTATTTAGAACTGCAAGAGAATATCGAAATACCGTTTGCACTAATGAACGAGAGAATCAACTCTGTGAAATTTGGAAAGTAAGTGGCCAATCTTGGTCGCATATAATTTTGACCTAGCCAAAAAACCACTCCCGAATTGCCAAAATTATTTTCGCAGGCTTGATTTCCAAACTCCACCAAGTCGAGCGCGCTCATTCGTTGTTATTCGACGGTAGGGCGCGTAATTTCTTCTTTTCCTCTCGCGACCTTCTAGTCGCGATCTACTCAAGAAAAGAATTCTCCGCTCGCTAATCATGCCTTGGCTAATGGGCAACAACGATAATTAGCCTGATAATGAAGCGTAGGTGCTTCCTTTGTGCACGTAGATTAAACGGCAACAGTTATCGCCTTCCGCGCGTATCGAGAAACACGCTTCGCCTAACGAGGAGAACGTTCGGAGCGGAAAAACTGAGATTTTCTACCGGCGTTCTATACGAACACGGGCAAGAGATTAGGGTCAAGGCGCGAAGAAACGAACTTCTTACGACACATATTCATATTTACAGGATATTTCGTTATGTATTATCCATATAAAATAATTATATTCTATAACTATGAATTATCAATTTTTTTTCATACATAATCGACCTTGTTCCAGCTGTACCATGAATCTCAATACTTTACGTATTGAAGACTACCTAATTATAAGAATTGAACGATACGTAAAAATAATAGAAGAAATATATACAAGAAAAAAGTTTTAATGCAACAAAAATTTCCATAAAAATATAATATTATATGTCTATATGATATTGAAGATATAACACGATAGTCATATAATTTTCTAATTAGCGGAATATGCGACATGCTATACTGAATTAAAAATTGTTCAAAGATAATCATTTTTGTACGTTTGCGTCTAAACGTTTTCTCTTCGATTTTTTTGTTACAGACGCCTGCGGTCTCTCGGACGTAGCGCACATCGAGTCTCTTCAGGAAAAGTCGCAGTGCGCCCTAGAAGAATACTGTCGGACCCAGTATCCGAATCAGCCGACGAGGTTTGGCAAGCTGCTGCTGCGACTGCCGTCGTTGCGCACGGTCTCGTCGCAGGTGATCGAGCAGCTCTTCTTCGTGCGGCTGGTAGGCAAGACGCCGATCGAGACGCTCATCAGGGACATGCTGCTGAGCGGCAACAGCTTCAACTGGCCCTACATATCCACGATGTGACACTCTGTCTGGCGGCAGCTAGCTTCCGCATAATATTACACCTCGAACAGCGGTGTCGCGGCGCCTGACGATAACCCGCGAGCCCGATTCGCGTACGAATAGAGAAGAATCGAGCGTGGCGAGGGTGGGTGACGTCGCGAATCCCAAATATGCTCGATACGGGAGCGAAAATGGTGAGAGGCGCGACTGTGGGCCTTGTTTGTCGCGAGGTCTCGAGATCGAAGGTCGTTCTTGTCAACGTCGTCATTAATCCGATTACCGTATCCGCGTTGCTCTTAGCGGCGTGACGCGATAATATTCCTCGTCATTGATACTTGTACTCGCTCTCTAAATTCTTTGGAGTGGAATCCCACTCTAAAGGTGTGAAAATCCTGCCAGTCTTGATAAAGAGTAGCAGGATTTTCACACTTTTAGAGTGGAATTCCACTCTTTTAGATGAAATTCCACTCCAAAAATTTTAGAGAGCGTGTTTCGTTAGATCCGTATGGTACTCGCGACGAATTAGAATATCAATCAGAACTTGAGGACTTTTGTACCCTAACACGAGACACGACTCGACGTCAAAAAGAGAAAGAGCACGCGCATTGACGGAAGCAAATGAAAGAAGATAAAGTAGTGAGAAATCTAGAGAGAGAGAGAGAGAGAGAGAGAGAGAGAGAGAAAGAGAATTAAAGTAAGGTCATTAACAAAATTCGACTGAAAGTGACAGGATAATGCGCGCGAAGCGAGAAAGGTGGGCGTATGGAGAAGAGGTCATCTTGTTCATCGGACGAGAGAAATTTTCGGTGATGTACAGGGAAAGAAAGAGAAAGGGGCAAAGAGAAAGAAAGCAAAGAGAAAAATACGTAATAAAGACGTTGCACTCATTCAAAAAATCGTGGAGGCACCGAGCGGGGGCCCGACATCATCCAAGAACATCCATTGGGCGTTAAAACTTGGTACTCACTAGAGTGGTCAAGCGAAAGAGAGGGAGGGATTTACGCATGTCAGTTGTTCCACACATATGCATGTTTGTGCATGAATGAGTGAGAGAAAGCGAATAAACAAGTATGAAAGAGAGAGAGAGAGAGGGGGGTGAGAGAGAGATTGAAAGAGTTACAGGGGCTCGGGAAGGGGATAGATAGATAGATAAGCGTTTTGTTATATGGCAAAGAATGAAATAAAGAGAAGGTGGAAGAAAGAGAGAAGACGAGCCTGGCGTGAAGAAGTCATAAATTAGCATTTATAATCAACGATGAGGGGGAGAGAGAGAGCTGGTGGATCTCCCATCGCTATCTCGAATCAATCTTCGCGTCGAGTACACGCTATTAGTCGAGTCATGCCATGGGCCTTAGTCATTCGTCTTGACGCCTCCTCTACGAGGCTGCGTTCTCCAAGTTCATAGCCCGTGAAACATTCTTTCGGAAATATCCCTTTCGGTCAAACGACGCTCGCGCCCACATACACATCGCAGAACTAAATCTCACGACGTCGCGCTTTTGTCGAAGTCGTCTGTAATCTTCGTGAAGATTATCGACGGTAAGTCATGATTTTATTTTGGCTTTATTTACGCGTAGCCATGATCGAGTGTCCTAATTCTCTGATTACGACGTAAGACCTTCAAAAAAAACCTCAGAAACGACTTTAGTCTGTGTCTCGTAATAAAATATTTTCGTAAATTATTTGTAAATTATGTGTAAATTGTCCTTCTTTCGAATTAGTGTAAAAATGCGCTTACGGAATCGAAATTCTTCTTCGCAAAAAGTACTTTTCCTAAAATTATTAAATCTCTGCATAATCTTAATTAATACTTTATATAATAAATCGAAGCATGATAATATATCTGAGATCTATTTAATACTAAGAAAAATTATTATTAATAAATTGGCGAGAATTCTCTCTTTTTTTTTAAATAAAATGCTCTAATTAATATACGTAAAAACAATTGTAAACAAGTTCTAATAATTTTGTATTACGCATTTTCTTCTTCACTTCTCGTCCGTTTGCGATTTTCTTAGTTGTACATTACGATACGATCACTTTTGTTATTGTTTTATGTTATTTACTACATTTTCTCGAAGTCGCTCGAACGTCTCGTCAAATCCGTTTTTGTTTTAAAAGTGAATTATCTGTAAAGATTACGATACACGATGTTATCGAAAAGTTCATCTATTTAAAAATAAATATATTGTACAAATTTTTATGTATAGTACTTAGATAGGAGCTAAGAGAGTCGGGCATCATCGGCACACCTGGTAATTTAGCGCGAATCGACTTGACTAATATAAAAAAAAAATTGTTGTAAAAGTAGGATGTAAAAGGCAAAGCACGTTGCATTTTACGGCGTGAAATCACGAAGGAAACTTGTGAGATCGCACGAAATAAATCGGTCTCCTTCGCGGTTGCGCGGTGATATTTGTAACAGGGGCGTTTTTATTGCGAATAAGCGTTTAACGTGATCGCGTTTACTTGTACTAGAATTACGGCGGCGATTTCGATGTCTCATCTAACGCGACGACGTTCGACATCCTCGAGGAGAGAGCCCTGAGGAAGAATGGCAGCGAGCGACGACAAAGCCCTACACGTGACGTTCAACTTGGATGACAATACCGCGCGATATCATATATATATATATAGCCAATATTATGTATCTTGTAAATACGATATTTTTACCTTGGGTTACTTAAGAGCGTACGTGACGAGATCACTCGAGAGTGCGATGCAACGTCTTCTTTGTATGCCAGTGCCATTGCGTGTCACATCATCGCGTCACGATTAATTCCGCGGCAATCACAAGATCAGTCGACTGATCGATCGATAGAATATTCGGAGCACAGTTGACTCGATATGATAATTTCGAGACGAGATGTTCGGAGGGAGCACGCTGCGGTAAGGTAAGTCGTTATCTTGTTGCATTAACGAGAGAACCTCGCGAAACCCGGAAATTCGGATTTTAATTTGCGTATGTACATAGAATAAAGAGATGAACTTTGAAATTTTTGTAGAAACAGTTATAAGGGATAAAGTTATCCTTCATATACAAAGCAATGTATCTCCAGAGTTATTTGAGATATATGAAAATTCGCAGGATTGATGCTACGCATTGTGATTACTTTCCGTACCAATTAAAAATTTAGAAATTTATTCTATATATGCAAAGGTTTATTAAAATTAGAATTTCCTAGTCCGCAGGATTCCCTTGTGAGATGTTTAAATAAAGCGAAATTGTAAATTTCCAATTGTAAACGGAATTCGCCAAATTTCTGTTGTTACTCCTTGCAATAAAATACACATTTTATGTTAATGAATACCATTTCTAATTATCATTGATTAGAAATTTCGATGGAATGATCGCCGTGATTTGTTTAATTGTATAAAAAAGCGATTTTCGACTCGTTACATCTTGATACATTATTGAATGCAAATATGTGTTAGCAATATATACAGTGGAATTACAATGTTTATGAATAGTGACTGGAATAAAATCTTAATAATATAAATTATTAAAAATTATAAATACAATGATTTTATTTGATTCATTATTATTATTTATTTTGTTAAATTAAATTATATATTATTAGTTATTTTTACAATTAATATAATTTCTAACAGAGTTTTCTTTTACGTTTTTTGATGCCGCTAGATGAACCCATTATAGTTTTATAAATTTTAAATATTTTAAAGCAAAATTATTATAATATGATTATAATATAATATGATAATATATCTTTTTTTTAATTCTTTTCATTCTTTTACGAATTCGCATATTTAGCAAGACTAATAACAAGTAAGAAACAAAAAAGCAATTTCAGATCTTTGACGTGAAAAGTATCTCAATTTGGGATGTAACGGGTCAACATTACGATAAGAATGCTACGAGGTATGTCGAAATATATTTTTGATTGAAAGATGAAAAATATTTGATATTGCTTGTCGCTGGGTCTTCGACAGATAAAAATAATTACGAGTTAAACATACGTGAAATGAAAACAGCGATGCAAGATACGTGTGCGTGTTTATTTCAATGTGTATGCACGTGTATGTGTGCGTGCGCGCACGTGTATGTGTGTGTGTGTGTGTATTTTGTTTGCGGAAAAATTAAGGGAGAAAAAAAAGAGAGCACAAGAGTGAACGAGAGAGCGAGGTCGCAAAATAATGTGATAATGTCAAAATTGAAACCCGATTTTTCGAAACGGTGCTTTTTCTATCTTATAAATATTGTACAATATATTGTATACACAACAACAGCACAACGGACTCCGCGCGTTGTATAGGGTTGTTTAATGATATTAAGAGAAGATACTTGAATACTATGTTATAGTAAATGTGGCAATGTCGAGCTAGTTACTTAGTGGAGCACTTTTTTTAGGGGTATATGGGATATTTCTAATATGTTTAAGCAGCGGTCGTTCCTTGAAGGAAATTCTGCGATTGGGTTATCTCGAGCGGGATCCAACTGATGCTGGACTGTTCGCGGATATCGAGTCCCGCATTATCGAAATTAGTGCATAATTTTAAAATTTTCACAAAACGGATATATAATTTGTCACGGATATGCTTTCCCTTTTTGTTCTAAGTTTTACATTAAACTTTTATAGATATACGTAGTTAAATATAATATTCCTTTTTCCTTAATTCAAGAACAATTCGCATTCGATCTTGATTTTTTAAAATTATATTTATAAATTACATGCCATTCTAAAAGTAAGGGATTAAATACGAAATAAGAAAGTATCGACTCGGATCCGGAAAACGTCAATCACTACCATATATCGAGTACTTAATCGCTTAAACGAGTGATAATTTTTGTACACTCTACGTTTGCTTTTCTCATTTTCGCTCATTTAGCAGCTTCGGAAAGTGATAGTGATTGCCAAAATGTGGAAAGAATCACCGACAATCAGATAAATCAGTTGGATGGAATAGTGTTATAAATGATTTCTCTCATTTCAGACAACGAAAGAAAAATCTAAAGTACCTAATAATGTAAACTGTAATTATGTCTAAAGAAGTTTTACATTTAAAATAAAATACACGACTTTATGTTGCCCGCTCTAAAATAATTATTAAAATTGGAAAGAAAATTGACGCACGTTCTACTTAATCTAAAATTTATAATACATTTTATATTTATTTTGTATTTATTTTATATGTTTAAACTTCTGTATACGAAAAAGAGTGTAATATAGTTTGTGTCGTTTTTGGCATTTATTTAAAAAACTGGTACACGCGACGGACTTCAATTTTTAATGGTTTCACTATCCTATCCAATAACTGAACATAAAGATCTAATATATATCCCTGTCGATGCATTCTCACGTTCCCGTGATGTAGATCCCGCTCGAGGTGCTCGCACGATGATACGGTTGCTCACGAAACTCAAAAATGTATTATACCGATAAATAAACGCGTGTGTAGGTACGTCAGGGCGCGAGAGAGTGACGTTCTTATACATAGTTATGTATAAAGTCGTGAAAACTTTTGTATAAAAGACGTGTAAATAATTAATATATATAAATATAAATAAAGAATATAAATATATAAATGCATATAAATATATAAATATGAAAATATATGAACATATATATAAATGAATTGCAAAGAAAAAAATATATATATAAATATAAATAAATATATATATATATATATAAAATGGATATATATATATATTGTATCGTAGCGTCGTGTAGAACATCGCTGCGACGAATAATAAAAGCATTATTGATGATGATGTAACCAGTTTTGAGATGCATAACGGCGATATGTACGGAGTTGTAGATGTGCAACTGGTCTTTTTTGCAGATGTTATAATAAGAAAATATCACGTTACAAAGTATAACCGGTGTACTGATTATTCTAACCCTTGTGCAGCATTTATGAAATCGCAAACCTCGAGTCCGCAATTTTTTTCACGCGTGCTATTAAAGCCGGATCGCAAACACGTCTATTAATGCGTAATTAATCATAAAATTATCATACTGTTACATTTTTACAAGTATATTTAATTTTTCAAATTTTAAATTGATTATTTTATTTCGAAATTTACAAATACTTTTCTTTCATTTACAACTTTTCAAAAATTTATTTTTATAACTTGCGTAATATTATTTTTCTCTGTAATTTTATGACAATTTAGTTTAAAAATTGTAATTATTTATTTCGATAGTTTTGTGAGGAATTATCCTGTGGGGATATCGTATTGATTAGAAGCAAATGTAAATATTAAATTCGAATGATTAGAATATACAGATATGAATGCATCACCCATACTAAATAACGGGATATTTTTAATTAAATTATAAATTATTGTAAAAAATGTTTTTTTTTGTTAACAAAACAGAATCTATAACAAAATGAAAATTGTCATTCTTGCAGTAAAATATTGATTTATTGAGCAAAATCTAAAGGAAATAATGCGTACATTTTGAGTTCAAAATTTGCCAAAGCGTCGTTAATTATTTTACTTGCTTAATCTTTAGATTGCTGTATATTTTCGAAATAATTTTTTTAATACGACGCAAATTTTTGCTCTCTTACGGAGAGCAGGGTAAGAAATTCAGACATAAAATTCCGGAGGAAAGAAAGAAGAAGAAACGAAAAGAGAATCGCGACACGGAAGGCAGAGGAATGACGGAGAAAAAGACAGCTGGGGGGAAAAAAGAGGAAAGAAACGGAGTGTCTTAGTCGGCAAGAGGCCGCAGGGTCGCGATCGCAGACAGAAGCATCGCCATCACGTCGGCCAGAAATCACTCGAGCACGGGCCCGGGGAAAATTCGCTCGCCAATTGTTTATATTGAAATACACTCGTGTAGGAATGCACTCCGTGCATCGGTAAGTGCACCGATGTACGCCTCTTTCAGGAATGAAGCGAGGGAATGAGAGGATACACGGAACGCGAGGTATTCGAAAAAGAAGCTGAAAACGCATCCAAGCTGTATGACGCAGTTTCCTTTACCGCTCGCGGAACTCCTCGTCCTCGCACGATACGCGTCAATGAAACCGGACAGTTTTTTTCATTCTATTTCCGGACAGAATTCTCATGCGACTTTTTGAACATCCGAGCAACGTCGCATTCGAAGCGCATAGAAAGATAAATTATAGTATATTTAATATTAAAAATGTAGCGTGATTGCGGATCGTACACGGAAAGACTTTTCTGTTAGAATTGTCCTCAGAATCATGATAGTCGTGGGACAACATAGACTTCGAAGAATTTTACTTATTTTTTCAGTAACATTAATACAATCTGATTAAATATCACTAAAATGGGATATAGACATTGAAGTTTTTTATTATAATTTCAGTAAAATTTGGTAAAATTTTATAATTATTTTATATTATAAAATAGTTTGATAAAATTTTAATTATATTTAATTAAACTGTTTTATAACATAAAATAGATTGATAAACTTTTACTAAAATTATAGTAAAAATCATTAACATTTGTATTGTCCCATGATTTTAAGGGTAAATTTCAAGACAGGACATTCCCTTCGTGTAAAATTTTTGAAACACAAGAAAATGATGCGCTTTAATGCATATTTTTGTGATGATAATTGATGAAACATATGTAATGTTAGCGTTCCACTTACGAAAAATAGACGACAGTTTTTCGGAAGAAGAATTAGAAATCTCCGAGTGGCGAAGAAACTTATGTCTTTCTCACATTCGCGACACGCGAAGATAACGAACGACGTCAAGTACTAAATATTTACAACGTTCGCACGCATCGAGGATCGACGACAAATCAAAGCGGATCGAGCTACCGTAGACGATCCCGTCGATTCTGAAACGTTTCCACGTGGAAAGACGTCCTCTTACGATCCACGAAGGCGCATACATAAATTTCAGATAAATCACGGAGCGGAGACGGCTCGAGCTCTCGCCGGAGCGCATGCACGGAAAAGCAAAAACGGTGGCTCGGCTCGAGTCTTAAAAAGGAACACCGTAATCTTGCAGCGATGTGTCTCGCCAAATGCTTAGAATTTCGATAAATCTAGGTGGCTGGGAACAGATGAGATCGGACTCAACCGCTAAGTCATGTGGAAGACAACGCTTCCAATAAACACGTGAAAAATAAAATCCAAAATCTTACTTTGAGAGTTTAATTATAAAAAAATACAGTTAATAACATACAAATTTTTCTTGTGCAAAAAATTACCCCGTTGTATCGTAATAAAATATCTGATCAAAAAAAAAAAGATAATGATAAAAATGTGTAAGGTACAAATTTTTAGATTATTGCATTATTAAATTTGTATGGAATACTTGGAAAAAATTTGTGCCTAGTCGAAAGAAATTTGTGATTAATTGAAATCTACCTAATAATATTTCAAGATGTATAATTTTTGCAAGTACTATCTACATAACGTGTTTCTTTCTAAATAATCAGTGTTCATTATTTCTCTACTTCGGGCTTCGAAGCTAAAAGTAAAAGAAGTTAAAAGACAGTGATAAGAACAGACGTCGTTTGAGAACGCATTTCTGGTTTGGCGCGTTTCCAGGAGACACTTCTCTCGGGCCGGTAAACAAAGCGTTCTTGACAGACACGTGGTACTTCCCATGCAAGGGGCATCTTGGGCCGAAATTAATCGTTCCGCTCACTAGACACAAGATGTATCCGCGACACCGCAACGTTTACGAGTGAGTTATTGCGGGAGGCGCGCTTCCTTTCCGTGCGGTTTTTGAGGGTACCGTCACATCGAATCATCAATGATTATTTGTTGGAGACACGCGTATTGGATTTAATTCTAATGATACGAAATTCCATATTCTCTGCTTTACAAATGCAAATCCTGTTTTAAAAACACAAATTCTCATTGGGTGCTTATTTTGACGAATGCGTAAAAATTTCAGCTCTGTCTTCATACGTCTATTAAGCATTTTCAGCACCATCAGATGCGATTCAAATAGGAGTTATTTTTGGCTAATTTTTTCCTCTGTTTACAATTTTTTTGCTGCAGCCGTTTAGCTAAAAACAATGGCTGTGCTAGCTTAAGATTAAAATTAGTACACTCATTAAGGAGAAAAAAAAACAAATATGTATTTTTGTAGTACTATTTTTTTACTAATTTCTAAATAAAGCAAAAAATTAACAAAAAACTAACAAATAATTCCTGTATAATTCACTGATTTGATTGTGCTGAAATGACTGTGTCAGCTTAATAAACGTATGTTCTTGCTGCATTTTATTTCACTATTTTGTAAATAAGAAATAAACTCAAAAAAATTTAATTTAATTTAAACTAAAAACTTACAATGTAAGTATTTGAAAAGTGTAGATTATTTTATATAATTGTCTTACATATTTTATATATTATTTATATAATGAATTTTATAATGAAAAATATGTCATAACACTCTCTCAATTTTGTGAAAATCTTGCAACTGTAAGCGATTGGCAAAGAGTGTATAAGAATTTTTTTTACACACGTTTGTATATTTATTCTACAAATTTTAGACAAGTGAAACATAATTTGTGAACGTTACGTTTTTCCGTAACGTTCATTAAAATACGCTAAGAGATTAATATCTTAACAAGTTTTACATTTTATGTCCTGAAGTGTGTATTTACGTGCAATAAATAAATTGTTAGACAGAAATACTTTCTAAAATTAATATCGATATTAATCTAGTGTAGCGCATCCATTTTAAAGAGCAATGGATCTCTATCGATATACTCAACAGAGATTCATTACTAGATAAAAGTAATTTGTCACTCACCGACACACGATGCGCAGCAGCGGAGTTTTCAACGTTAACCTGTAAAACACAAATAAATATAATTCACATTACAGTAGCGTTCGCAATAATTAATATTGCAAAAATTGATTACGTTACACACATATTGAGTTTTTATTCATCCTTTTCAAGCTCAAATTATTATAGAAATAATTATAGTTTTACAAAAATCTCTATCTCTTAAACAGACTTTTAAAAAATTCAACGAATAAATCCTCTTAATGTAATTTAATTTATAAAACGTACTCGCTTACCTCGTGGTTGCTCCGCCGTTGCCGGATGCCTCCCAGGTCCTCCTCTTCCCCTCTTGTTCCTGCTGTTGCTTTTTTTATGACACCGGCACTCACTCACGAAAACACTACTACTTATGGTATCAGCAATAATCACCTCGATACGACAATCGCGCGACATCCAGGACGACACTCCCGTGCACGACGCGCAGTTCATTATATTGCGACAACGAATAGTTAATGCGAAATGACGAAAGCGTTATTCACATCCACCCGCGACGCCGTCGGGGGAGTCAACGCGGCAGACGACGAATCTCGAGCACCAGGATCTTGTGATCGCCTTCACGCCACGCCGCGGTACATAACATAACCTGCCGACCGGTCGGCCGCGGCCGTCGCTAACACACAACACGCGTGTCTCCGCACGATTGTTATGTCCGCGTTCTTACGCACGCTGATAAACGTACCAATTGAGACCGTAAACAAACACCTGCGAAGTGAACAATGCGATTGACCGATGACTAACGAATCACTGACTGACGCCGTCGCTCGCACGACGAGCTTCGGTTGAATGGAGGCAAAACAAAATTCGCGAACCAACAAGTTGCCATATACTTGTGAGTACATAGGGCGGTAATCACTTGGATTTATGCATATCTCTCGGCACCTGGCACCTGCTCGACACTTCGCAGTGCACGAAGCGCAGTTTATTATGTCGCGACAACGGGAAATTAACGCGAAACGACAAGCGCTACCCGCGAGCTGCGATCCGCGTCACTCGACACCCGACGGCAATGACGTTGGCCGACTCTCGAACGATGGGAACGCGCGGACAACTTCACGCGATACCTTCATCTCGCCGCGACGACCGGACCAATAACCCTTGGTCCAGTGGCCGCGACTGTTGCTAATGCAAAGTACACGCGCGTCTCCGGACGATTATTACGCCCGCGTTGTCACATACACTGATAAACGTAAACATTGAGTCTGAAAACAAACACCGACGGGCGACGGATCGCTGATGCCGTCGCTCGTGCGACAAACTTTAGTCGAACAGACTCTCACGGAACTCGCGATCTAACAACAGATTGCTGGAACACTGATGAGTACGACGACGATCACCTGGATGTGAAGATCGCACGGCACCTTGCACGACGCCTCCGATGTCGATCGACGAGCAGTTTATTAGCGCCATTAGTAATCAGTGCGGTCATCTTTACGCGACCAGTGCGACCCCCTAGTAACTAGACGGCGTCGCGCTAGTACTAAGTGGTCACTCTAGTCGCGTAAAGGTGACCACACTGATTGCTAATGGCGTTAATAAACTGTGCGTCGGTTGACATCGAGAGCATCGTGCAAGGTATCGTGCGATCTTCGTATAAAGATAATGGTCGTCGTACTCACCATTGTACCGGCAATCTGTTGTTAAACCGAGCGAGTTTCTTGAGAGTCGTCCGATCGAAGCTCGTCGCGTAAGCGACGGCATCAGTGATCGTCGTCCGTCGGTCGAGCATATTTTTCGATCCGCCCGTGTTTGTTTTCAGACACAATGCGTACGTTTATCAATGTAGGTGAGAACGCGGACGTAAATAATCGTCTGGAGACGTGCGTGTGTTATGCGTTAGCAACGGTCGCGGCCACGGAACCAAAAGTTATGCGACACCTTTACCTTGAGCGCCGCGGCGAGATGAAGGAGTCGCATGAAGGTATCCGCGCGTACCTATCGTTCGAGACTTTCGAGAGAGTCGTCCGTCGGCTAACGTCGTGGCCGTCGGGTGCCGAGTGACGCAATTCGCGAATAGCACTTGCCGTTTCGCGTTAATTTTCCGTTATCGCCGATAATAAAATGCGCATCGCGTGTCGTGCAAGGTGCCGCGTGATGCTGTCTGTACTTACAAATGTACCAACAATCTGTGTTAGACCGCGAGTTTCGTGAGAGTCCGTTCAACCGAAGTTCGTCTCGTCACGCGAACGACGGCTTCAGCGAGTGTCCGTCGGTGGGTATTTATTTTCGATCTCAATTTGTACGTTTATCAACGCACGTGAGAACGCGAATGTAATAATCTTCCGGAGATGCGTGTATGTTTGTGATAACAACGGCCGCGGTGAACCAACCAATCCAAGGGTTATGTTGCACCGCGCGGCACGGCGTAAGATGATCGCGCGTGCTCCTGCGTTCGAGATTCGTCGTCTACCTCGGAGTGCCGTCCAGGATGTCGCGCGATCGACGAGATAATTATTGCTAATATCATGAGTAGTAGTATTTTCGTAAGTGAGTGCTGGTCATAAAAAAGCAACGAGCAGGAACAAGAGAGGAGGAAGAGGACCTGGGAGGCATCAGGCAACGGCGGAGCAACCACGAGGTAAGCGAGTACGATTTATAAATTAAATTACATTAAGAAGATTCATTCGTTGAATTTTTTAAAAATCTATTTAGGAGATAGAGAGTTTTGTAAAATTATAATTGTTTCAATAATAATTTGAGCTTGAAAAGGATGAATAAAAACTCAATATGTGTGTAACGTAATCAATTTTTGCAATGTTAATTATTGCTACTGTAATGTGAATTATATTTATTTGTGTTTTACAGGTCAACGTTGAAAACGGACCAACTCCGCTGCTGCGCATCGTGTGTCGGTGAGTGACAAATTAATCTAGTAATGAATCTCTGTTGAGTATATCGATAGAGATCCATTGCTCTTTAAAATGGATGCGCTACGCTAGGTTAATATCGATATTTAATTCTAGAAAGTATTTCCATCCAATAATTTATTTCACGTAAATATACACTTTGGTGCGTAAAATGTGAATTATATTAATTTATTATTATATCAATCTGTTAGCGTATTTTGATAAACAGGAACGTTACAGGAAAACATTACGTTCATATTTTACTTGTCTGAAATTTGTAGAATAAATATACAAGTGCGTATAAAAAAATATACATTTACACGCGCTTGTATGTTTACTCTACAAATACACTTTGTTCTGAAAAATACACATTCTTATACACTTTTTGTCAAACGCTTACACCCGCAAGATTTTCACAAAATTGAGAATGCCATGAGATGTTTTTCATTATAAAGTTTATTAAATAAATAATATATAAAATATATAAACTAATTATATAAAATAATCTGCACTTTTGAAATACTGCAGTTTATGATATCGATAATAAATAAGCGTTAAGTACCTCCATTCTGTTGCATCTTGATAATCACGTCCAAAAGGAAGAGTATTCTCGATAAGACTCATTTTACTTAAACAAGAAATTGTTGAGTGTGCGAGGTCTCGATTTCGCTAATCATATGATTATAAGGAACGGCAATTAATCGCGGAAATACAGAAGATTTGCTCTGTTTAGGCACACGCGAGTTTTTAATCCTCAATACTCTCACAGTCGATGATTTGTGTGTCACGTCGAACAGAACGGTTCATTCAGAATCCGCTCCCATCACGTTCGTTATCAAAGCGTAAACGCAACGAGATAAAATACCGCTCCGCGCGCTGTTAGCTTCGAAATTATGTTTCTTCATCTTCAATCTCGGAGCAAAATATGTCCCGCTGAATGTGCACGTACCGTTGTGAAACTATCCGCTTTTCAAAAATAATCACTTTCAAAATAACAAAGTGATACTAGAAGAATGAAACTTGCATATATTTCAGATCAAACAAATTGCGATATAGATTTAAAAGAGTTTAATAGAACTTCTCAACTCTCTCAGGTCTTTTTATACTCCTAATTAAAAGATTTAAACTTATCATTATAAACATATTATGTAAATTACAAATATTAATTATATTGTAATTAAAAGATACAATTATAATTAAAAGTTTCAATGAATATTTAATAATTAAAGCTTTTAATTATACTAATTTTTTAAATGTGTCCCAATAATAAATTAAAAAACTAAAAGGCTTAAAAATATGTTGCACTGCAGAATGGCAAGATTTAATGTTGCTAAGAATTCATTTATAATTATTATCACAAATTTTTGGCGTCTTTAAAATCTGTCCCTTTAATCGATAAAAGATTATAAAATCTAAGAATGCATCATAAATGCAGCATTCTAAAGAGATACGGTTGATAAACGATTAAAATTGAGTCTGTGATCAGAAGAGAGGAACAATAATGGGAATTGAGCGTTTAAAAAACAGGAAGCTAACCCAAGATGAGCGCCGATCAGCATCGGGGACGGCGAAAACTCCGAAAGGGTGGAAGGAAGAGGCGCGCGCAAGAGGATGCTGCCGAGATTTGGTACGGTTCCAGCAAACGGCCGCGTTCGCTATATATTCCGTTTTATCGTTTCCCTCGCGAGGAGAGAAGAGCAAAGGAGAGAAGGAGAGAGAGAAGGAGAGATACGGTCAACCCTGGCGATAACCCCGGTGTCTGACCTTATTATATCTCGCGGCTCGGCGGAGGGCTCCTCCTCGACGATATAATTTTAACGGCGGCGCCCCCGGTGCACGCCTCGCTCGCCCATTTCTCTCGCCGTGCGAGCACCAAAAGAGCAAGAGAGCGGAGACTCTCTTGCACGAGAGATAATGGATTTCCTGGAAGCCGCGGTAGCTCCCACCGGCCGGTGCATCCGACGGGACAATCGAGGTCGCGAGTCAATGAATTTTCCCCATGAATGAAACCGCGCCGGCCGCTGCGCCCTATCGCGCGTCTCCCGCGACGAATCGAAAGCGCTTTTCTCGCGTTTTTCTCGCGCGATTTTTCCGCGACCTCGGCGCTCACTTGTACCGATCATAAACGAGAGATACAGAATTGGAGCCGTGCCGGGGAATTGCGGAATGTGCGACAAGTATCGTCGCAACACGAACAATTTATGAGATTCAACGTGAAACGTATGCTAATCGTTCAAGTATGATTCATGTGATCAAAATGGAATAAAAAATGTTTCAAGCAATAAATTTAAATTAACTTTACAGATAAGAGACGAATACATAATGATCGCGGCAAGCGATACAGAATTTTATACTATCTTACAATAAACAAATTTTGTCGAATATAATGAAAAGATATGAAATAAAAAACATATGATAGAAATAAAAAGTTCAAAATAAAAGATGCGATAGAAGAGTCAAAGCATCTCTAAATGTAGTAGTCTTCATTACTTAAATCTGTATTATTTGACTATTCTATTACCTAAACTTCTAAACGCTTTAGCCAAACTTCTATTTTTTTGTCCAAACATAGAAAGTTCTCCTCTTATTAAAAAAAAAAGAAGAATATTACGCAATGTTTGCTTTCTAAACATGAAAATATGCTCTTTGAAGAACTTGTGGCATATGATAAAGAGATGGTTTAAAACATAAAACATAACGTAACGTTATGCAATTAAATGGGTTAAAAAACTTGTTTGATTTAATAGAGATCCATACATTTTTTACAAGTGAATTTTCAATTTTATAAATTTCTAGTAACAGAAGCTCAATGTTGGGAAAGCGATTCCTCTGTCCAAAATTTCACTTGTCCAACTTTGCATTTTCATTAGTTGGAATAATAAAGGTTTCATTGTACTAAAAAAAAAGAACTGATCTAATTTCGCATCCAATGTACTGCCAAGTAAAATGAGAGCACGATTCTACGAACATATATGAATTAATATGAATTTACGCATTTCTCTCAGTGGCGATCTACGACTTTATCGATCTAGAGATGTATGGTTTCCGCGTATTGCGAAAACGAAGATCTATGGATTTAAATCGATTCTACGAATTTACGTATTAAGATACGCGGCAGTAAAGTGCGATACGCTCGTCACTGTAACGGAGTATTGTCGGTGTAGCATAGCGTGACCCAGTATTGCATCACTGGTAATGCGAAGTAAACAGCCGTTTTTACGTATCTCGTCTAATCGCTTTAAGATAACAAATGCTGAAAACAGCGATTACGATGCATCTCTTTTAATTAGCCATACACTGCCGGAAAATCCTATAAAAATCATGAAAAGAGTTGTCCCGTTTGACGACTCAAGTTTGATAAAATCAAGAAAGCAAACTTAAAATTATTGCGCAATAAGAAATGTAAAAAAAAATAGCGTGTACCTATATAACAAAAAAGTATTAAGTCTTCCTTTTTCGATATAATATTTCTAGAGAACATTATTTATATACATACCAGAATATAAGTATTTAAACGGATATTTGTTAAAGATTTAAAAGATATAGATCTATTACCAGTATTTTTCTCAATGTGTGAAACAAATTTTTCTGCAAATTGAGAGCAAAAATACTGGCATATTTATTTGCAATATAATTTCTATAATCACGAAATATTATGTATTTTTTATTTAAACAGTTAGGAATAACAAGCATAATGTATCGAAAAAAATTTCTGTCAAAAAATAATATACGTTGAAATAAAAATTAATCCTGTCCGCGATTGATATGATAGAGGTTTAACGATGATATCCGACGGCGGTACGTACTCGCGCTTAGGGATCAAAGAAATCAAGAGGAAGTCTACCGGGGAACCGCGGCCGCTGCCTTCCGTTTCTTGATGGAGTAATGTGCGTTTGTTATGTTTCAATTGCCGTTTTGCCACCCACGCGCCTGTTCTCCTCGGGCTCACACATATGTTCATCGAATCATCGTTTATTCGTTCATCCGTTGATTTATTTAAAATCGCACTCTTAAAAGACGCGTCTGCTCTTTAATAATTTCAATGAATGCCAAAGCGGCAAATATTAATATCAAGATAATTTTTGTGAAATTAGAGCGCATGTTTCCGTATCATTAACGTGAAAAAGCTACCAAATTATGCTGATTTTTTCATATTATTCATGCACGCGTAACTGTGTAATAAATACTATTCATTTTTTTTTTATTTATAGTTGAAACATAAAATATTAATAAATTCTCGAATTTCCAAAGCCTACATCATATTATAAATAATAATTAAGCATCTATATTGAATTTAATTCATTATATGTAAAAATTATTAATTTAAAATTTAATTATTTTAATTTTAATTGTGATACAAACACACACACACACACACGCGCGCGCGCGCGTGTGCAAATGTATATGTATAACGTGTGTGTAGGTGTATAAAATGTATGTGTATTAATTCTTCTATATCACAATTACAACTAAAATAATTTAACTCGCAAATATTTAATATTTAATTATCCAATTCAAACCTATTCAGAAGCCGGATGTTATTGCCCTAGATGAAATGCATCATAACTGACTTCGTAATCTGTTATCAGTTATCATTAAATGAAAACCGCAGGCATCAGCGGAAATAGCTATAGCACTTGAAATAGTGCAAATCGGACGATTGCATCGCCGAGCGTCTTCGAGATCGTAACAACGCAAATTTAAAGCTTTTCACAAGAGATCGCAAAATAATCATCACGGTAACGGAACGATCGCAAATTATAGCCGATGCGGTAAGTTAATATCCGCAATGTTGCACAGAGGAACGATAATTTCCTCTAAGGACGTATGATGGAGGGCGTAGCATGTGTTTTCGATTCTCCATCGATCGTTCGTCGATCGAGCGAGAAGCATCGGCGGCGAGGATGCCGGAGGATGCCGTTGCGTAACTCCTGAGAAATAAATTGCACGAGTAGGAATCGATCGCGCTGACCTCGATTAACCCTTTAACTACGAGTGAGTCGTATCCAAATCTCTTCGCGTTCGTCAAAGTCATTTTTCACGAAATTCTGAGCGGATTTCCTGTGTGGAACATTTTTTTATATTAATATGATAAATGTTTCATCACATTCATCGCGTTAGATATCAGATACCTTACTTTAAGTTAATAACAATCTTTCCAGAATTAGAATTTTTGCAAATTTATAAATATATCATTTATATTTCCTTTGAATTACTAATAATAATAATAATAATAATAGACTCTTTGAATTAAAATTAAATTTAAGGAGTTTCAAACTTAAAATTTTTTTTATATATATTTGCAATTTCTAAATCATTAAATCATTTCTTTCAGAGTTTTCAATTTAATTAATAGTCTTTTCAATAACTCGTATTCAAATAATAAAAAATTAATAATTCCTTCTTTATTAAGATTGTAAAATATATCAAACACCTATTCTTTGCTTGGTCTTTCTACTTATTTGGTAAATGTTTAAGCGGCATTACGGAGAAAGAGAGAGTCTAAATATCCGACGATACATTTGCTAGAGCTTTTTATGTATCTTTAAACGTAAGAATTACTAGGCACAGGCCGAGATCTGAGTAACGAACTAATACACAAAGAGCATAATTTTCATCTCCTGGGCTCTCAATTAAGCCCTCGGCGGCTATAAGCGTACGGTGAATCATGCGAGAATCGGAATGCCAAATCGAGCGATTGTCATAGCTCGTTTAGAGTCCACCGAGACTTTTAGCCCGGCTTAATTAACGAGGTCGATGGAAGAGAACCAACACCAGCAACTGCTGGAACGCTAATAATTCCCGTTCTAATAATTCCCATCACGACGGCTGTATTATGAAACATGTCGACTGTCTTCAATTATCCAAGAATGTCATTAATGATAACGATAATAGCGAATCAATGTGGCTTCACCGTGTTTCGGTTAAATGAGAAAGATAGAAGGTTTAACAAACATCTATAATCACCTCAAAATTTTAATTAGTAAACTCCAGTGCTGTTTGTTTTAGCTTCAGAAAAACTGGTTCCATAATCCGGCTTCTTTCTTTGAATAAATCAAAGATAAATTTCTTTTTAGCGCTATATAGATGCCAGACTTCCTCTATAATCTCAGACGCGATCGCAACGTGTGCAGCGTAGTACTACAAAGTGGTAAAGTTAATACGTAAGCGATAAAGTTGAATCGTTCTCTCCTCCTGGGCTCTCAATTAATATCTTTGCTCGCGGAAAGCGCGGACGCCATCATGATGCCGAAACGACGCGACGAACAGCACGAGCGACTCGCTCGCTCGCTCGCTTACGTACGCAAAGGAGGCCCGCTTTTAATGCGTGCGTGTCGGTGCGTAAGTGAGAGGCGGAGCCGTGCCTCGACGGAGGTCATAGGGCAATACCAATCACAGCCCCGTGATAACCACTCTCCTGCCATGCGTCCCGCGGATGCGTACATGAGTGCGTGCGTGCATTCTTGCGTGCGTGCTCATATGCGAGCGCGAACGCAAGCAAGCGTGCGTCATAGTTGCAAAACTAATTATTTCTCGTGGCGCTCTCGTTGCCGTCGGGCGTATCTCGTCGAACCTCGCGATTTGCAAGGGGCGGAGGGAAAGAGGCAGAGGAAGATCGACGTAATTGGGTTTGCATACGATTTGCCGAAGGTACCGACTTTTTTTGCGAAGGAAACGGGAACGCCGAAGACTCCGACGCACTTCCGGGAAGTTCAAAGTTTTCTGCATTCGTGCATTTGACTGATTATTGACGACTCCGTTCTGGAACTGTCACGTTCGCTTCGCTAACCGATCGCAGCTGTCCGATAGAGGCCCGCCGTCCTCTCGTCATCTAGCTATCGCTGTATCTGCTAAACGCGTCCTTTCGGATTAGCAATTTTATCTTATGAAGATTTCCTTCGCGTTGTTGCGTCAGAAACCAATAACTATACAATCGCATTGAGCGCTGGATGCGACTACACCGGTCTCGTTTCACGTTAATGCATAGGACTCGCTCTTCGTATTAGATAAATTGTTAATGTAGTTATAATTGCATCATGGAACTTCCAGAGAATCCGCGTTCTACAACAACATAGATAGCACATATAACTTAAATATTTCAAAAGTAGATGTAAACATAATGAACATGATCCATATTCAGACACATTATGCAAAGACTTATTTATATCTTCAGATTATAATTAAATTTTAATATTATAATAAAAAAGTATTTGGAATTAATAATAATTTTTTATGTCCAGATAAGTGTGTCTGGACGTCACCGTTTACCTTAATGAAAAAGAAATAAATCCCTTGAAACAGATAGAAAAAATTTAGATTCTTCCATCTAGTAAGCAACCTCCTTTTATCGAAAAAGTACTATATTAAAAAAAAAAGATCAAGTCTGTTTAATGTTAATTATTTTTTATTTTTGGCACATCATTTGGTTTAATTTTTTTTTAGAGTTACTTCGCAGAGAATTGATCAAGTTAACGTGTTGCATTCGTCAAATGTAATTTATATAAACACGTTTAGTCTTTTAGAAAAAGACGGATGTAACTATGAACACAATACATGCAAATTTTCTACGGTCACAGAGAATTCGCTTTCGGTTCGCGTGGTTGGCAAGGGAACGCACGCGGAAATGGACGGTGATACATCACCGAGATCAATCCAATCGCATTTTCTCAAGAGTCAACCGCCGGCGCGCGCCGTGTCACGACTCGCATAATCGTACGATTTGTACGTGTCGCTATGCCGCCTACCCCCGAGACATGGGGTTTCTCTTCGAGGCAACACTTTTCTCGATGCCTCGAACACGGAAATTCGCAGCTCGTCGTTTCGTGCGATTGTAAATGCGGATAGAAGACACAGCGAGATCGTACAATTTTATGAAAAGAAATATGAAGAACCTTTCCGAGGATCTTGTCTAACTCGCATAATTTTGAATTAATTTTCTCTTTGAAAAGAATAAACAATATTCTTTCAAAATCGTGTATGTAAAACGAGAAATGTCACGTTTATGCATATTTTTATATCATTCTATAATTTATATATTTTCTTGGCGTTATTTCGCGTAATATTGGATTGGAATAAAAGTTTGTAACATTTTTTAAGTAAAACTCGAAAATAATATTTAAATATTTGTACACAGATTTATTTAACCACTTATGTGTTGCTACGAACTTTTTTGTTCCAACCTAATATATATACGATATTTGTTTTCTTTTAACTTATTTATGTTCTTTGAAGCTCTTATTTAATAATTAATTTTTTTAGTACAGTTAATCGAAATATTTGAAAAAATATGTGATTAAACAATGTAATGCACATCTAATAGTAAAAATAAACTATGACAATTATATTGTAGAATTAAAATAAGAATTTACTAGAAACGGAATATTATAAATTAGATTAGATTATAATTATATTATAAAACTTTTTTAGTTTATAATTACAATCGACATTTTATTGTGCACTAAAAATTTGAATATAATGCATTGAATATTCTTATAAATTTTGCAATAAAAATTGAAATGAAGAATTAGTACATATAATAAAAAATTAAAACTTCTGGTAATAAGATCGATTGCTCGTCACTACGAAAGTTTATACATAAAAAAGTTAATATTAAATCACTTCTCAAATGACTCAAATCCGAGCAACTAACGCCATCACCTCGGTGAAATGCGGTGAACTGGAGGCCAGAACTGGATTGAAGAGGTCAGTAGCGGATAGAGGTACATTTACCATCACTGTAAAAATGGTTCTGAAAGTGCTAGTTTCACTGTAAATAACTAATACTTAATAAATTTTTTAAATGTAAATATGAGTTTGGAGCTTCAAGTTAATTTAATACAAAATTATTAATTTTTCATAATAGAAATAGTTAATTAAAAAAATATTATTGTTAAGTTTTATCCATCGAGTAAAATTAATATGTTATAATTAAATTGGTAATTTCGAAAAAAGACACGAGTAATATTTGAAATAAACATTTCTCAAATATTTTTTACGTATGATACAATAAAGTCTCAAAAAATAATATTTTACAAATACATTGATAATGAATTGATAGTATTTTGAATCAAAGCTATGCAATTGAAAATTGTAGCGCTTTTTTCTCAATTTCTATCAAACAAGCATTTTTCTTTTTATGCTTTTTTAATAATTATTTTATAATCAATTTTATGAAATTTTTTTATCCACTGTTTAGAAGGCAAATGATGCGCAAGCGCGTATCATCACTCAAATTATTAAATTATTTTTGCCATAAACTTGCTATTCATATTATGTAATTTTATAGTTATCATTATACATTATCTTTAAAACAAATTACCAAACTCCGTAAATTGCCTCTGGATCGCATCTTCGCCAATGGAGCTTCATGCTAAAAATCGAGTTATTAAAAAGTCATGCAGGGAATACGTACGAACCGTTTGCGCGAAAGAGTTAAAATAAAAAACAATTTATTAACGACATAATTACAATAGTATATTCTGCGTGTGGAAAGCAATATTTCTCTTTTTTTTATACATCGTTTTTTATTTTATCTCGGACCATTCGACAATAATTCCTTGATTTAATCACAAACCTACTATAAAATATCCGCAGTCGATATACCTCGTCCGTCATGCGTCCGTGTGTAATTTATGTTCCGGTCTTCTTTCTCCGTTCCCGAAACGAATAGCCGATGATTTACTTGATATAATTGTTTCTAAATAATCACGAATCTTACACGGCAAACGCTAAATACAACGGAACGGTCGGACATTGTGGTGTATAAATTTATATCCTTGTACAATCGAGTGCAATAATTGCGCAAAATGTGTTTGTACTTTTTCATCTTTGTGTTGAAATCGAAAAATGGGCTCCTGAAGTTTTTTTAAAAAGAAAATAATACGACAATATTTAAGAGAATATTGTAATTTATAGTGCAATAATTAAAAAAAAATTTATAACTTTTATAATGTTTACTAGATTATCAAATATAAATACATTTGTAACAAATATTGAAAATTATTTCTTAATATTTAACTATTAACAAATTAATGATATATTCATAATAAATTATTAGTATTATTAATTAATAGGAATCTATACAGATTTGTCCATTTTCATTACTGAACGTAACTCTTAAGTACTTTCTAGAAAGAGATGATATTTTTTAACGAATTAATTATAAATTGAATATAATCATATTAATGATATCCAGGTATATGTATGAGTTTTCAAAATATTTTCCGAAACTGAGACTATTTCTCTTTTTCGTATTAATGTTGCCCATTTAGGAATTCAAAAGGAGCATTGCAGCATCACTGCACTCGTTTGTACTATGATGATGTTATCTAGTCACCGTAGACTTACGACACGCGGAACTGGCCGTCTAAGAGTCTACTATTACTACACTTGAACAGGATTAATTGTTAAGAGCTTCTACCTAATAAATGCTATACGAAGTATAAGGCTTATAAAATTCAGCTAGATGACTGTACAAAACGACAACGAAACGAATTAAACCACGCTGATACGGAATAGTCGCGTAGTTACAGTGACAGATAACACTCGTATTCCCGCATAAGAAATTCGTTTGGTTCACACGATTGTCAATACACGTATTTGTTTCCGTTACTTTCAAGCGAAAATGTGCTGATATTTCGACTCTTCGGCAATGCGCTTCGGGACGATTTAAGTGGCTCACACGCGACCTAACGGTTTGCGTAGAATGCGGATGAGCGTAACGAGACGTGACAATAAGATAGAATAAAGAATAAGGAGAAGATAAAATTTGGAAAAAAGATAATGTTTTCTAGACGTCGCGAATTTTTATGTTAAAAGCTAGAGATGTGCAAAATATTCGAATACGAATCGAATAAGATAAGATTCGATTTGATTCGTTTCGGTATCACAAAATCCAGATTCGCATATTTCTATTGGAAGCTATATATTTCTAATACGAATCTGATATAATTCTAATGATTCTTTCTAGCTATCTACAGTCATTATGGTTTAAATAAATACAGCAGCTATTCCATATCTGGCATTTATAATAAGTAGGTTTGTGCAAATTATACATATTTAAGCGTAGAATTTTTTAACTTTTTTCCGCTTTTTCTGAATGTTCCGTTTTGTCATTATTATGTACTATGTACAATACTTAAAGTACGAGAACGTTCTTTTCTTAAACTTCGTTACGCCTCAATCCGCAGTTCTAGTCTTACGCGTTGTAAAATGATAAGTGCAACGAAATATTTATCCAAGAGCACTTTGCGCAAATCGTTATTTCGCGCTACGAGGCAATTGAAGGATCAATATCGCGCGCGATACAATCCGTGATCCTGGATGAGTAATATGCAAAATGTAATAGATTACAAGTAATAGAAACAACTCATCCGAGAAGTGGCTTTCATATCGTCAGATCAGCAGCGCTAATCCTTGCAGTTTTAGATGATCATGTTCGATTTAAGATAACTGAGTTATTACTCGTAATCTCAATAAAACAATCACTAGGTCATTGCTTTTTTTATCATTTGTCTAAACTGCAATAGCAAAATATATAGTCAATACAGAATACATTATCAGCACTAGCATTTGTACATTGCCGATTTTTTTGTTTACTTACCTGCCTCAAATTAGCGCGTCTGTCAAAATTCCTTTCATGCAAAAATAATTCAATTTTCTGTCTGTGTCTAGAAACAATACTTAGACAATACTTGAATCCTAATCAACTCAACTTAATTTTTTATAGAATGACTATATCATGTTTGTTCTATTCATAGTTTTTATAAATGTGTTGACAAACAACACTAATTATTTACATTTCAATGGAAAGAGTTAACGCTTCATTTTTGGGAGAGAATTTTCATCTGCGCGCGCTCACGGCTTTAGCAACTTCAGCAAAAAGTCTTTCTAAAATAATCTCATGTGTAAATTTTATTCGATATGGATCTCAATATTTGTAACTTTGACACATTACTCATCCAGGCTTAAATGTATCGATAAAATTAAAAAAAAAACTGCTCCACTCGTTATTTGAACGCGAAGAAATTAATTGTTTCGCCTTGCTATATGCGGCCGATATACGTGCGTGTGCGTGTGATTAATCGTATACGCATGATATTACATAATCCGAGAATCCTATATATCGTGGTAGAAAGGAATCACATGATCGGATTTAAAAACATGATAGCTACAAATGAGACAAAAGACGTGAATATAGGAAACGAAATCTCCGAACGTGTAATCATCGATAGCGTCGGAAACGATTCCTATTCGGCGAGAGAAAAGAAAGAAAAAAAAGAGGCTCCTTGCCGAAAAAAAGTAACTTAACACCTAGTTAGTAGAATTAGCTAGGAGAGATCTATCGCGGTTTCTTTCATTTAAATTAAACTGTAAAAGTAACAACTAATCAGTATTCGTACAATGATAAGAACACTAGCATAAACACGAGCAAAAACGTGAAATTGGATGATATACCGTACGTTTAACACACCCGTAATGCGATTCATCATGCGCGATATACAATAATAAAAAGTCGAGGATGGCAGTACAGCGGTAACCAATTAAACACCGGAGCTCAAACTGCCTTGCTCTTAATAATATTTAGTTGCCTCGTCAGTATTTACAGTGTACATCGACAATCAATACCGTTAAGTCTACTTAGAGATTTCCCTCTCACGTGTCCTCAGAATTACGTTTTACATCAAATATGTAGTAACTCGATACGTGCGCGTACATACATCTCGTCACCATCCCGCTATATTATAATACGCTCGTTCCCTCTCTCTCGTTTTCGAAAACAAAAAAAAAACACAGAAAAAATGTACACCCACCTGACTTCAAAATTCAGAGCACACCTATAATTCAACACCTAAATTTAGCGCATATTACACTTCCCTCTCTTTCTGCTAAAAGGTATCTCTATGTATATATATACTTTTTTTTACATATATACTTGTATATTTATATATATGCACTGTTCCAGGGCACCGAAACTTGTTGCGTCAAAGGCATCTCGTGGCTATTGTTGTATCATTTATTTAGACTTTCTCTTTAAATAAATAAATTGCAATTACTTCTTCGTTTTTTTCTTTTCTTTACTTTAGTAGCATGGACGTCAGAGCATCTGTACTCAATGGCGACAAGGAGAGACTAAAAGTATTCCGTAACTCCTTAACTTTTTCCCGCTTACGTTACACTCATCATCGATTTAACCTCTAGCATAGTGCAGAAAATAGTTTTCACATTTCTTTTTTTTTTCTACTAGCTTTATTCGCGGGTGAAAATTTTCTTCTTTTTTTTCCTCTTCGTTTAAAGTACTGACTTAACTGGTAGTACATCTAGGCGATCTCTGCTTTATTTAAACTACCTGAAGATTTCATTCGGTAAACGGCATTAAGATACATGCGCAGGCGGAGTAGTCGTACGAAACTAATCTCTTCGTCGAATATACAGTACAGCGTGATTGCGTGATTACTAAGTGAAAACACGCCAGAACGTTACGTGGAAGGAGCGTTGAAAATTTTTCTTTTTATACATGTACTATATTATCCAAAACGCAATATTACGTTTTCGAACGCGCACGCGTGCATTTCCTTTGTTTAACGTATAGGTACTTCTGTGTGTATGTATGTATGTTTGTTATCTTAAATGTTATCTAGTCTTTATCGTTATTACGCTATTTTATTACCAAGGTGCCCTGGTTGTCAGCAAAACTACGAAATGTAAATCGTAAAATTGTTCACAGTGCGATCGAAAGAAAAGGTATTCGGTTCTATCAAGTGTTAAAATACACGGGCGTGTGTGTGCGTGTACGATTTTCTACACATCGTCGCAGCACACTCGCTATTTCCTTACCGTTTTTCCATCAAAGTAGTGGCATGTCTGGCTCATCTCTTTCGTTTAAACGTACGGATTTGTTGGGCTGTCTGTTAGGAACCTTAATAAGGCAACGAAGGAGCCCTGAATCTTACAAATGTAATCTTTCTTTCTCCCTTCTTACGCCTTTTACGGTGTCTTTTAAAACCTAGCATCCTTTATTGTGTATTCACACACAGCTAAATGTTTATTATTGCCTTACAAGAGAAAGAGAGATAGAGAAAGAGAGAGACCCGGTGCCGAAAGTATACCATTCCATAATGCTCAGTTCACAATGATAAAATATGTAAAATATATTGGAATTTTTTTTATATATACGAATAGCTTCGCGCGCGTGTCATTAATTTTGTCAATAATTCCCCTAGTTTTGTGAACGAATCCAAGCTCTCAAAAGTAGCACAAAAATACATAATATTATAAAATTCCATTGCAACAACTTTTAAATTTTTAAGACATATCGAAATACGATTAATCACACATATATATGTATATATATATATATGTATATACAACATCAATAAAAGCGTAGCATCCGCTAACAGACAAAAAGGTCCGAAGATAGCAGATATTTTCAACAACTTCATATATCACAGAGAGTTAATTATAAATACAACGTTCGAACAGAAAGAAAAAGAGAGCTTGATTCGAGAGCTTAGCCAAACGTTCGACAAATATATTTTCGCACAGTAAAATTTCATTGACACGCGCGTCGCTTAGATAAAAAAGAAGTAGTGAGAATCACGGGGCCGACTCTCCCTCCGATTGTTTCCGTTTAATACCATTACCACAGAGAGCTTATTATGCTACGTTTCGCACAAAACGCATTCTCCGCGGCACGACAAGAGTAAAGAAGAATGCTTCTCGACGGGGATACGTACGAGGATCACCGTGAGTCACAACGAAAGACTTCGCTCGCATCGCCTTATCGCGCGTTATCGACGCACGCGTCGAGGCGTGCAATATTCGTGTATTGTGCACCTTTATCGCTGTACTCTCCCACATCCGCCTGCTTGCCTGTCCGCTTGGCTGACCGAGCTCGTCGCCGCTCGCGACTGTCGATATCCGTAATTGACGCCGCGCATAGACAGCGACAATCCGTGCTCATCACGTATATACAAATAAGAATAACTCGTGTCCGATACTTGAACCGCGCCCAAGAGACAGGTCAGCCCTCCGCCGTACGCGACACCATTGCCGTCGACGGCGGATGAGGATGATGTACCAAGGCCGGAATTTCGATCACGTCAGCTGGTTGCTGATTAGCGACGGTGCTGTTGATCGAGCAGGAAGTGAGGGGTTGCTATTTCTTGGTCGGTGTGCCCCGTTGTGTCAGACCCTCGAAGCGCTTGAAGGTGTAATTAATGAATACCCAGTCCTTGTATATTACCTCGCCGTCCTGTGGCATCGGCGCGGACGCTGTAACGAGGCAAAACGAAAGAATAAAATATGCATATTAAAGGCTATCGAATGCAATGGCGATAATACAGGAACAATTATACGTACGTATCTCTAATTTTACGTCTGGAAACTCGTCGAAGTTCGACGTGTCGTCAATGGATCGCACCTCGACCGGTATAGCGGCTGGCCGTTCCCTGATGTGCTCCCAATCGACACCGCGGAAGAAAGGCGCCAACTTGAGCTCTTCGATGCCTCTTTGCGCCCCTGCGGAACAATCAAAAACAAACAAAATAAAGATTAGTCCGATTAGATTTCGCCGCGAGAGATTTTTATTTTATTTTAATAATTCCGAGATGAAAATCCAGAAATTTACCTAATCTTCTATCGGCTTCGCAGCAAAATCTGATAATGGTATCCTTAGCCTCTTCGCTAATGGGAACTTCCGGCGGGAACACTAACGTTTCTCGCCAGTTCATTACTTTTCTATACGTCTCCTGGGGATTCTCGCTACAGAATGGTGGATATCCTGAAATGATGATGTTATTATTAACTCTTTAACATTTCGAATCGTTACCATGACATCATTTAAATAATATATTTACATTATATAGCAATTTAGTGTAATAAATATTTTTAGTATTTTTAGTATTTTTATATACTAAAAAGATAAGTAATTTACAAAAATATATAAATAACATGGATAACTTAATAGTTATGTAGATCTTTTTTTATAAATAATCTATTAATTACAAATGAATGTAAGAAAGGAAAAATAGACATACCTATAAGCATCTCGTACATAATGACTCCCAGGGACCAACAGTCGCAAGCCGGTCCATAACCTGTTTGTAAGAACACTTCCGGCGCGATGTAGTCTGGAGTACCCACCGTGCTGTAAGCCAGCGCTCTCCTGTTTCTCTTCCAGCTCTCGGCTCTTCTTTTGCTGTCCATTGCGCCGCCACTTCCACTCCCGCATGATGTCACTGCGTGAGAAGCAGACATCAGTTAAATCATAAAACCTTACACAAATATTTTTCTTTGACGCATGCGAGAAACGTCGTTACTTACTGAAATCGGAAGGTTTCGCTTGACTCAGGTCTCGGTAGAAATCGGTCCTATGTGATTTCTTCAAACCCGTGCACAGCCCAAAATCAGAAAGTTTTATGTGACCCCGTGCATCCAGCAACAGGTTGTCTGGTTTGATGTCTCTGAAAAGTAATAGTTAAATGAACATAAGCAATTGTTATCATACACACATACAAACACGGTCTTGATGCGATCGTGATGAACGTACCTATGAATAAAACCTAATTTGTGTATGGAGTCGATTGCTAACGCCGTTTCGGAAATATAAAATTGCGTGCACTCCTCGGAAAGCGTGTCCTTCTTCATGAGCAGCGTCATCATGTCACCTGTAAATTCACCCCGTTTGAATTATTCGCAACGCCCAGGAATAGCGCTTCCGTTTCTAGCTTGTCGCTCGAATCGATAACGAGACTTACCGCCAGGAAGAAACTCCATTATTAGATAGAGATTTATAGGATCCTGGAAACTGTAGTACATCTTCACGACCCACTGATGGTCCGCTTCTACGAGAACGTCCCTCTCCGCTCTGACGTGCGCGACTTGCTCCTTCTCGAGCATATCCGCCTTCCGAAGAATTTTCATCGCGTACACATGTCCGGTATCCTTCTTCTGCACGAGTCTCACCTGTTTTTTTTTTTTTTTTTTTTTTTGTTAAACAGAACAGCGCGTTTTGAGTGAAAATGCCGGCAGACATCCGTCACGAGCGATTAAAAGCGTTCTCCCGTCTAATCTCAAACTTTATGAAAAGGATTCCACTTGCTCCGCGAAGCGAGGCGAAACGCTACTTCTTCTGAGAAGTAATGAGAAAATTTCGCTTCTGGACGTGACTACCGTCTGAGATCCTTTCTCGCGTATTTCCGTTATTTTCGTAATTATTACAACTACCAAGTGGAAGTCAATTTTCTTTAGTCTGGTCAAATCGCTGCATAAATTGAGTAATTTACACATGACATACATACGACGAGTATATCATTTAAGATGTCATTTAAATGAAAAGAATATGGTTTATAACACAACATTTACATTCCTTGGTATATTGAAAATGTCCGGTAATATCTGTCGCTTAATTCTTAAATTTTGAAATTCACAGATCTATGTGTCACAACAAATTCGCACTTTCAAAAATACCAAAATAAAAAAACCTAAAGCCATAGACAAAATGTAAAAAAAGGAAAATAATTTAGCATACCTGATTTAGAATTTGTATTAGAATAATCAATTTAAGAAAGTTTTTTCCAGACTTCTTTCAAATTGCATAAACTATCTACGATTAAACTACTTACTACTTTTCTGTGTCAAAAATAAATTATTAATTACGACATCGTGACTCTTCGTTCTCACTATATCGCAGAAGAAGCTTCGCTTTACGATTCCTCATATCAAGTAGTTAATTAGCCCAATTAGACCAACATCTAATTCGCTTCTAATTCGCTTGCTCATTAGCCGTCATACGCGAACTATCGATTCTTTACCTCGCCGAATGCTCCCCTGCCGATAACTTTGAGAGGCTCGAAATCCTCGACGCCGAGCCTAGATCGCTTCAGCCGGAGGAACTCGGTCTCTTTCTGGGCATGCTGCAGCCTCTTCTCCTGCTTCTGCTGCTCGGAAAGACCCTCATCCTTGAGAGACTCTTCGAGCTTCGCCAGCCTTTGTTTCCGCTCGATGTGCTGCGCTATCAGATTGCTGTAATAGTTCTCCAACGTTACCTGCAAAAGGCAAAACGCGATGGTCCGATTATCATCATCGTATGTACCAAACTTGTATGATCCCTCATCTTCCTGCGACATCGTCGCTCAACATAAGCTCGACATAATACGATCGATAACGCTTTATCTCGCTTACGGCAAAACCACTTCCGTTGGTCGTGTGCGTTACCACGGCTGATGCGATTATTATGCTCGCCGAGATCAGGTTTGCATTCTCGGCGTTGCGAGACATTTCGAAGCCAACGTTTTACTCTTCGCTGGGGCAGCCGCGTAAAATTAATTAATAAAAGAAATTCTCGTGCTTTCTCATGTAAACTGTCACGTTTCTAAATTGAAATTACAACTGTAGATAAAAATTCTATTTTAATTATATTTCCGCTTTCTATTCAGCGTAAATGTTCGAAATTACGATGTAAATTAAAATTCGTATTTTAAGAAAAGCGAAGGGCAAAGCAAGTAAACGAAGTAAAAATGATGCAAAAGATGAAAGAAGAAAGACTCACCTTTTTATTTCTTTCAAGTATTTGATATTTTCTATAATTTTATATATATATATATATATATATATATATATATATATATATATATATATGTATGTATGTATGTATATATAAACGCGAACATTCGTAAATATTGTTAATCACGTAATATTCGTGATCTTATTTTCGTGTAGTAGAACGGTAAATTTCAGAAGTTTTTTGCAATTTCCTCCGTTTCTAATTTCCTCAACTTTTTCGGATTTTCACAGTTCTCTAAACTTTTAGCAACCCTCTTCGTTCTAAAAAGCTCGCGCAGGCACGCTGACATGAGCAACTTTTTTTGCAACAGTCAACAATTGTTATTAACGAAATTATCGAGCATTGTCGGCAACGCCGACAAACGTTGAGTAATCGCGTGGTAGTTAGCGTTACACAGTAATTAATGAGAAGAATTGGCTAACTTTCAGTAATTTTTTTTCTCAGGAAAGCATACGTGGTTATTAAGCAAGAAGCATTTCAAATTAAGCGGAAATTTTCGCAATTCGATGAGCAATGCAATATGATTAACCGCAAGTATAAAACAAACGTTGCAAACAACGTTTTATTTGAACTTAGTACTTCTAGCGTAAAATAAATTAATAAGAAAGCGTTTTTTAATTATCAATAATTGTTCTAGCAATACACATTTAAATATGTAAATTTATAGTAATCGAGATATCTTTCGTGAGATGGAAAATACACATTTCTTGCAAAGTCTCATATTTTACAAGATTTATAAAATTAGCATCGTAAATATAAATTATATATCGTTATTTATAATTTCACTCGTAATAATATAGTAAACAGACGGAATTGCAAATTTTATTGCATTATTAACTGTAATCCTGAATGGCGACCGATGGATTAAATCCAATCACGCAGGGATACATTGCAATACCGATCTTGTTAAAACGGTGACCATTAATTAGCAACACAGTTCGTCGATATTGCCTCTGTATACGCTGGTTAAAATTGTTTCGGTGATTATCTGTATTTCTTGCTCACGCAAATGTACCTGGACACTGATGATTCTTCGCCGAATAATGAGAACGCGAATACTGAATTATTAGTTATGATGTAATAATTCTTCCAACAACTTCTCATGTTATTCTTATAGTTGATTGATTGTACGACAGGTTTGTAATCAGATTAAATTTATTAAGATATGAGAGCTATGTTATTACATTGGTCGATCACTGTATTATGTAATGTGTTTATTGTAAGTTTCCTCACGTCAAACTGTGAAAGTTAGTAAGAAAGTTTAATCGGTTTACGGTACCCTTCTTCATCGAAAAGATGCGTATATAATACGCGTGTTTAAATTGTTAATTAATATAAAAATTAAAGAATGCTAGCTGAGAATTTGTCGATTCAAAGAAATAATAAAATTGCATTCTTGTAATAATTCGAAACAAAGATAATCACACTAACTTTTAATTATCAAATTATTAAATAACTAACATTTTTTTTCTATAATATTTTCTAAACATTTTCATATTGCGAAAAAATATTTTCAAAATTACAAAGAAAATATTTTATATAATCGTATTAATATTTTATACTCCTGTATATTGAATCATTTATTCTGAGTGAATTGACGAATGGAATATACAGAGCTGAACGGTCGCTATTTTAATAGAATAATCACGTTGAAACTAAATCCGAACTTACCTTGGCCTTGGTCGCTTTGTCCAACGTGTGACCGCTAAATCGGATCGTGCTCTCGGTGGCCGCCATCTCCAACACCCCTGCAACGAGCATAAGAAAAGAGGTCATTCGGTGTCATCCAATTTACAGAGTTAATGTCTGCTAATGCAACTACTATCAATGAAGATATCGCTTGAACGAATTAAAAGGCAAACGCTACCCTCGCAAAACTGGCCGACAATTTCGTTAAACGATGTATCGGGGAAAATATTAAGTATTAAATATTATTTTAAAACACTTGTTTCGCTGATATAATTTCTTATATTTTACAAAGTAGTTTCGTTAATATGTGGAAACTAGAAAAGTTTTAAAATTAGAGTGTTTAATCATCATCACCATTATTGGAACATAGATTGGAGATGGAGTATCGTTAAATACATCTAACGATACTCCATCTCCAATCGTCACACTTGAATAAACGAGTTTTTAACGAAGAATTCACACGCGTTATACAATAGTGTTACACTGCTTAGGAGCATTTATCTTTTCAAAGACATGAAAAAAAACCAAAGTTTTTTTTTGCTGAACACGCCCGCAAAAAATGACGGAGTTTTATAAATGCGCAATATGAGCAAATTATCCCAAGGCTGGCGTAAGCTTTGAGATCGCGTATTTCCATTTGAAGGCCAACATATGAAAAAAATGAAAACGTTCATCATATAATTATTTTATCAATTGTAATAATGAGTCACACTACTTTGCAATACTAATTTTCCCATGCGAGATGTACTCGTAACATTAATATTCAATGTAATAAAATAAAATACTCTGAGCAATTATCAAATTGTGCGAGTACGTTAACAATTTAGAACTTAAAAAATCTAAATGTATGAATATGTAAAAAAAATCAAGTCTATAGCGAATTAAATTTAATGCTCTATTTTTTTACTACAGAAAATTTTCACATTACAGTAAATTTTCATTACAGAGAACTTACGAATCGCTTCAAACGAATGTTATAAAATCTTTCCAAAGGAAGGATGGAGAATCGGTAAAATATGTTTCATTGTGATACAATTCAATACGTTGCGATACATTGTTCTTACACTAACCCATTTGACACTTTCTACACTAACCCTTTCCCTTTGCGATTCAGAATGAAGTGTTCAAGGTGCCCATTTACAAGTTGCGGTTTTACAGCAAAGTCCCTCGCGTTACTCAAAGGGATTCTCGGATAAAAGGTCCTTTGTTAATTGTGCGTTTTATGCGCCACATAATGTGTGGATAGATTTACTGCATGTTAAATATTTGAAACAACAACGCCAACCGCGAAAAGCTTTACAGCAGATATTAATTTATAATTATGTTGTGACGTTATTATTCTAACGAGCCATACATCGCGGCTTTAAATAATTAAAATTTATAATTACATTTATAATAATAACGTTTAAAGTGAAGACAATGAGTAAGAAACATAAGCTAATTGTCATGTTATATGAGTGACATACTTCAAGAAACATATAATGCAATTATTTATGTAGTAATATCGTCGGGTCATAAGATTTAGAATTATATTATTTTTCATACAGTTGGAAACAAAACGGTAACGTCTTAGTCAAAATATTTATTTTGCAAAACAATTGTAAAATTTGCGACGAAATCTTTCAAGACGGTGCAGGTCCTCATTGAATATATTTAAAGCAACAACGGAAGCATCATTACGTTATCAGCTGGACTGGAACGATAAGTCTCTTATCCGACTTAAAAGTACAGCATATTTCGCAACTGCACGAACAAGTTTACCATAAAGCAAATGATGGTTCTTCAGAAAGAAACGATTTTCGAGGACATCGCGTAGTGTCATCGAATGAATCATTATTACGCAATCATGCGTAATTACAGGTATCAAAGTGTGACAATGAGCCGCAAGAAGATCCGTTCTATTAGGCAACACGCACACTTGACGCGTTTCCTTTTATAAAAGTTGCATATAAACATACCGATATATTGCTTCCGCAATGACAGCACCATGACTCACTCACAGAAATTTTATTCGCATAAATATTTACAACACTAAAAAGTTACGACTTTTTTTTTTAGAAAAATGTGTATATTAATGCAAAAAAGAAATTGTAATTGAGACACTCTCTTCGTGTCTATTAAAATTTTTTTATCTGTATCATAATAAAAATACAATTTTAATTATACTATTTTATATTGTTTATTTTAATTAAAGAGGTGCGTAAAGTACCTCTGTAATTAAAATCATACACATTAAGGTCATATGTAAAGTTGATTATTCTAGCGAAACGCTAGTGAAACACAGGTTTTGGCAATGTAATGGCAAAGTGGTAATTTGTGTTAATCTACAGCGCACCCTATTTGTTTCGTTACTCAATTTAATATGATCAACGATACTTGGCAAACCGATATCGATCCTACAACGTTTTGAAACAGTTAACATGGACATTAGTTTCGCATGTAAGACCGCAGAATTATATGGTCAATGCACGAGAGCAGAAATGCGATGTTAATTATTCACATACATCTTAATTATACTTGTTTCATGTGCATAAATACATTAGTATATTGTAAGACTGTCCTGTGATTAGTGCGTTTCGCCGTATTAACGTCTTGGAAAAGGATTGTTAACAGTATTGAACTGACATACGCGCGCGAGAAAAATCACGGAAGTCAATACAATTTCTTTTTCGCATTAATACCCACGAATTTGCCTGCAATGCAGCGGAGAAAGGTTCGATGGCCCGAGCTGCAGCACGGTAGACCTACATACAAGGGTTTCCCCTTGCGGTTTATTTTATGAGCGTTGATTAGACGCGCCTGTCAGGAATATCGCGCTATCGTAACTGCACCAGACGTTAATTATCTCGGACATCGTATTAATCATCGTTGCGTGATACGTTGCCAACGGACTTGGGATACAATATATTCAATTAAAAGTATAGGCTTGCCCCGGTTAATTCGACTCGTTTTGACTTTCACATGTAAAATGCAACTCTAAAATCAATGTCATCCCCCCCCCCCCTCAGAAAAACGCTTGAACTCTCGGACATGTATGTGACATATACATCAAATGGGATGTTTTCCTGAGGCATGTAGAAGGACTCTAATATCGTACACGTAGATATATGATATTTGTCCTTCTACCTTCAAGTCGCAAAGTGATATTGATTGTTCTGTTTCCGAACGGATACACGCGCTCACATGTCGAGAAGTGCGAAAGTATGAGTCTATTCGTATGAAAAAGATTGAAGCAGAAAGGGCATCGAGTGACAGACAAATTCGTGCCGAAACCGTTTAATTTATGTATGTTTTCATTTCTGAAAAGTTGCTGTTATTCATGTTTTTTTTTCTCTATATTTTTTTCTCTATCTTTTTTTTTCTCGTATATAATATACCGAAAAATATTTGCAATTCTTGACAAAGACAGAAAAAAATGAATTTTGATATTTTATTTTTTAATCGTAACAAAATTATGTTTTTCGCTTCTCGTTACATCCTGGCCGTCTATTATTATCGATCGTAAGACCTGGAGCACCAAGATATTTTTTTCAGCACACACGCGAGCAACCACAAATGACAGGGCACGGTTAGTTGAATTGCTAATGTCGTATGTTATCTTCGGCTTTCATCTCTGCCATGTAAAAATGTTTCGAATGTGCCAAAGATCAACAAGTATCTATGCGCGAATCTGCGCACATTTCGAGAAAAGTTCTTCGCGTCTGTCGTGCGTGGGTGTAATTCGCGTTAAGCGACAGGATGGATGTCTATTAATTGCTGCCGCACGAGTAACACGAGTTGTAGAACGTGTAAACAAACTCAGTGACGCGTTTTCCCGGGACACACGCGTACGCGGATCATGCATACATCGTGCTCATACGCCACCGTGTATCAAGAATTAATCGCGATCGAGGAATCCCACCCGATTCCCCGATTACATCACCATAAAATTATCCAGCCTGTCGAGAAACCATACAAATCAGTCAATGGGTTATCGAAGGCCGAGTATCGGGTGGTATACGAAAACGTTTCGACGCAGTAAAGAGAAAATATTATTAAACAGTGATAAGCAAGCGTTTCGCGAGACGATTATCGTGTAAACTACGCGCTTATTCACTTCTAATCGACACGAATGATGAAATCTTTCGAAATGTTTAGAAACAATCACAACAGCGCTTGAGGAGGCTATTGCTTCAGGTTTAAACTCAATAAACTCGATTTAATTATATCTTTTCTCAGCCAAAATGTATGTGATGAACAAATTTCATGAACATGAAGAGAAAATGCCTTAAATTACTTAAAAATTGAACAAATTAAACTCGTACTACTAAAGTACAAGTGAATAAGAAATGATCACAAAATTGGAGTTAAAAATTACCAAGTCCCACATCTCTGTCAAAAACAAGATAATTAAAAGGATTCCCTTAATTATGGACGTAATTAAGCCGAGTTTTGGAGCCACAGCACTCTGCTATCGAGACGTCACGTCACAGTGATCTTAGGAAAGCGGCGAGTCGCGTGCGAGAGAAAGAGTTGGGTGTGTGTGCTCCAGGCGGAACTGTAAAGCGAGTCCTTAAACGGCAGCGAAGCGTGGGTGAATCATGGGGACAGTAAACGTTTGACTGGAGCGTCTGTAATACTCTGTGCACTTACGCCGTGATCGACATTCAGCCTTGACGCATATTAAATAATGACGGCGGACGCGCGGACCGCCACCGATATTTATGCGGGCGCGAGGCGTTTTGCGCTCATGTCGGCCTCGGTTTTTTTCCCGTCGGATTCACGCAAACAATCGCCGCCGCGATACTCGCGTCAGCACGATTAAGGCTGTCCGCGCCCGGAAAAAGAACTCTGTCGACAATACTTTCTTTTATTTTCAATCGTAACTCTCCTATGTGCGATCGCGTTGTTCCGAAATAATTTGTTCATCGATCAAATTACGTTACGCCGGCAAATCGCGAAACTTTGCGCAATTTTATTTCGCGACGATGAAATTATTTATTTTCTCATTTCCTTTTTTCTTTCTCAATTTATAATTTTCAAATAGTTTGCGATTTGTCAGATCCATGTAAAGATTCTGTGTGCTACCATAAAATAACACACCATTGAAATTTCTTTCATTTTTGTCTTGCAATTTTCGGTCTGAAGCTCCGCGTGATATTTGCGATACGTTTCACGTACAACAATCCGTTGTAACGCCACCCACTGATTACATTACGGATTACAGTGTCGCACAGAACCGCCCCTGGAAGCCATTAGATCTAGTTTGCCCATTGCACAAGTATACAGAGAGCGACGTCATCAGGAAGTCGCGATGAGGTTTTGTCGTAGATGATTGCGACGTACGACGAAACTTACGTCAAAGTCCATCATCTCCATAAAGCAGATCATCAAATAAAATTGAACAGCGCCAGAGTACACAGAACCGCGTAAAATATACCTCCCATTTTAAAAAGCAAAATTACGTTTTTAATTTAAAGAAAAAAATACTGCTTAACAAAATTATTTAGCAAAAATTAAATCTGTTAACAAACTCCTCACATTTAAGAAATACAAAACATAAAATAGCCAATTTTCCTGAGCTCCTTCGTCTCGTAAAGCGTAAAAATTGCAATTTATTTTGTACGCATTTCTATTGCATTTTTAATTACACCGTGTATCAATTTGTTAAACGTCACGCCCATTCATGCAGCTTCTTTTACGGTAAAACAATCGTACGACAATCTTTCGAATTTGCTTAAGATAATCGATTCCGGCCTACATTTCGCTTCGAATCGGCAGCAGCACGTTGCGTGCAGCGTGACGATTCGCACGCGGTCGTGATTTCACACGGTTCTCTTTCGCGGCGGAGGGATTACGGAAAATCGATTTCACGGCGTAAAAAAGTCGACGGGCCGATCCCTCGTCTTTCGCGAAGCGCGTGCGGCATATCGCGTGCGCGCTTTATGCGCACGACCAACCTACTTGCTCGGAGCAAAGATAACCGTAAATAACGGTCACTGCACTTTTTGCCGGGTCGCCCGGACAAATCGGCGAGTGTGCGGAATTCTCACTTGCCTCTCGCCTATTTTCAACGACACTCGAACTGGGGGAGGAAGTATGCGAGAATAAGAGTGAACACGTTTAGATGAGAGAAATGAGAATTTCAGAAAAATTATTATCAATAAATGTTTTTCATAAACGACGATGGATTCCAAAGTTGACGGTCGTGAAAAATAAGTATAGAATTTTTTCCACACACACACACATACACATTATTTAGTTTCACATTTAATTTTATACTTTAACATTTAAAATCTTTAATAACACACTTTCTGCGAGTCGAAAAGATAAACGCCGGTGGGATGATGCAAGAAACTGAACGATCAAACAAATATCTTTTAAACACTTAAAAACTGCAAGCAAAAAGCAGAAGAAAAAGAGCTGGACAAAAGAAGTAATTATTAAATACGAAGGAAGTAATTGTTAAATAAGAAATAGAAGCAATTATTGAATAGATACATTTTTAAAAAGAGAGGAAACGTAGATTTTAATAAAAAGAGACTAATGATGAATCGACGGACGGAATTTAAATTCGTCAAAAGCCGATTAACAGGATTGTTGGATTTTTAATTTATGCTCTCGGATTTCATAGCTATTTCTTTAACGATTTCCTATAAACGTACCTAAAGTACCGCAGAACACCTTGGTGTCTCCGTAATGTGATGTGGTTTGCACGAACGTATCGATTATCGAGCAAATGATACTAAGACCGGCAGAAATCGACGCGGTGTAAATATACACGAGCGATGGCTTTCATTCTATTGGTTGCCGAGCAGCAGGGCTTCTCTGCGGTATTACGTAAGACATGGTTCTGGCACGGGTTAAGTTCATCAGCTAGAAATGGAAACGTAACGAATGAAAATGGCAAAGTGCATAGAAAACATTTAATAATTAAACAGCGTATCTTGAGGTCTTTTCATTTCTGGAATTGCATGTACATAAGAACCTGAGTCGTTAAATGAAGAGAAAGGAAGGCGTATAAATGCAATTGGGTATAATCCGTTCTTTATTTTTACTGAAATTATTTGGCAGTATACGATCACTAACGCGTTCGTGGTAACTCCATCGGAGAACTGTCAGACGTTACTGCGCGTCATTTTATCAGTTGCAGCAATTTTAGCCATTCCAGTAAGATTATAAGGGCCGTTAGATTACTTAAAAATTTTAAATAGCGGAAATAATCTGCGTATTTGTTCTTTCTTTTTTTTTCAAAAGACCGCTTCCGATCGATAGATGTAAAATGCAGTGTGGTTTTACTATTGTCAAGCCCTCACAAACTCTATTAAATTATCGAGGACAGTTGTAATCAGTCTAAAGAAACCGTAGAATTGCAAGCATACAGCGAGCATGAACTATTTCAGAACATTATGTAACCTATAACATTTATTTTTATTTAAGCAACAAATTAAATTATAATTCTATTAATTAAATTGATAATACCACAGAATTTAATATTATAATATTCAGCAATCAATATTCAGCAGTCGAATATATCATGATTAATTTTTGGATTTTTTTTAAATTTCAGATGATGAATAATTTCGTTCATAAACGATTAGCATGTGTAAATTTACATCAAATTATCTTCAAATTATTTTTTATTTTTATTTTTTTTAATTGACGTATTTTTAGGAGATGAAAATAATGTATTAAATATAGTGTTAATATTTATAAGATGTTTTATAAAGATCTATAAGAACGTATATTATCTCCGCATTTGCTCTCTCGTTAAAAAAAAACACATGCTTTTGTCAATATAATCTAAGAAGTCCACATATCGTCTTAATATCTGTAGAGAGCTTAGCACCTCCTTTCAACAATCCATTAAATTATCATTACGTATTCAGAGGATCATAATTTAGGACGAGGAGACGGAAATGCGGTCGAGACCGCTCGGAATTGCATTTTGAGTACGATAAGACGAGTAAGAACGAGGCCTAGAGTACATCAAGGTAAGGTGTCTGCCTGTGAGCTCCTTGAAGGGAATACTAATTTTGATCATGCTCGCACCTTACCATCCTCAACACTTCAAGATGATAAGAGATTAAAAGACTAATAGATTGGCATAAGATGAGAAATAAAGTAATAAAGGAAGAAAATAACAGAATGTGGATGACAAGTATGTAACACTAAATATATCGATGGAAAGATATAAAATTTAATTTTCGATATACAATATCACAATGCAAAATTATAATTGCAATGTTGATGTAATAATTCGTGTTCCCATTGCAAAAAGATTGCGAAGAAACATAATTCATAATTTCTAGATGTTATGTAAAATGTAAATTTAATTACTTTGTGTGTGTGTGTGTGTGTGTGTGTGTTATCATCTTTAAATATTAATTTAACTTAAATGTCATATGAAAATACATGCATATTGTAAATTTATGCTACACGCACATATGGACAATTAAATATATCCAATACACAATCAATACTTTCATAATAGAATTATGAAAATATAAATAAATATTATTACAGCAATAACATTTACTTCTATACATTTTTATATCTTTTGATGCATTTATCCGATTTTTTATTATATTTATCAGTTCCATTAATACTTTCGAAAGGCTAATTTGACGCATTAATCATTAACTATTTAACTCAAACACTTGTCTATGAAACGAGGATATATTATATTAATTAAATTGAAAACTTTAATTCGATTTATATTACATTACTTTAATTTAACAGTAACTTGAAGATTTTGCAGAAAACATTTGATAAAACGCAGATCATTAGCAGATTATCTGCTACTATTTTACTACATTTCAGCGACGTACTTCGCGCACGTGTATATCTTTCCTCATTAATATTCTAGAATTAGGTAGCTCGCACAGATTGTAACATCTCGCATCGGCTCTGCTTCGAGACTGCCGAATTCTTCGGTAACGGAGAGAAACTTTGGTTATTACGCGACTAAATCGAGCGTATGTGTGTACGCGATGTGTCTCACGCGAGCGGAAAGCACTTCGGGACGAGTTGAAGTTTAATTTGTCGAGCGTACGCGACCGCGAACCTGAACGAGGCCGAGAAGAGACGTGGAAGAGACGACATGGGGTGACGGCGCAATGGCTCGTCCCGAGAACAATGAATAACACAACGAGAAGAAAAGAATGGAAAAAGGAGAAGAGAGAATGGCAGACGGAGGAAAGCATCGATGCGTGTAATCGCGCGACTCTCTTTTCACATTTTCTATTATTTTTTGTAGTCCCGTTTCAGCCCTGCTCCGTTTCGAGGTAGACTTTTCGTCGCTAAATCAGCGGCATCTGATACGAACTATCGTGGGAATCGTCAATTATGACCGGAAATGAATCAAGATAATTGAAGATCTTGTTTAAAACGCGCGGAATTTTTCGGGATCGCGGAATCATTTCGTCGAAGCAGTGATCGACTCGCGATCTACGATCTCGCGATCTACGATTCGACTTTCATATACATACTTTTAAAAAATGAGAATAAGAATCAATTCTCTCTAATGACATGTGGCCGTTTATAAAAATCTATTGAGAAAAAGTGCACAAGTGCAAAAAGAGACAGCGATCTATTTTTAGATTAGAATACATGAAAAGTAATATGTGTGTGTAGAGTTAAGTGTGTGAAAATAATGAAATATATATTTAAATTGTACAATTAAATATTACACGCTCGAAGAAATTGGATAAATATGAAAATTAATATTAATTAATACAATAACAGAGTTATATAAGATGAGTATCTCACAGTATGCACTATTCACTAAATTATCATGAAAAAACGCATAGATATTTATCAAGGTGTACTTCATGAGATTCCTATTAAGAATCGCACGTTGTTCGCACAATGCTTTTTGTCTACCATTACCACTACCATTTATCTAACGTTTTATAAATGGCACGACTAGTAGAGACTACTAAAAAGAACAATACAATCCGGAGCTCTATTGAGAACTGCATGCGGCAGACTCGAGAAGCGGCAAGAATATTTCTCCACGGCCATTCATGAAGATGATATATACTCGATAACGCGACAATGACTTAATCGCTATCAATAGTCGGCGTAATCGGATCCTATCATCGACGCAGGAATTTGCGTTCTGTACCTCGAGGAAGTTCGCGCGAGAACTTATGCGCCCTGCTAAATATCGTAAAGACACATTTTTTTAGATTTAATTCCATTGCCAACCAAACAAAAATATCGTTTCTATGCGACGCATTTTTTTTAGATTTAAGTTAGACGCTTTAAATCTTTGCACATTATGTGGATAAAATATTCAATATTAATAGCGCGAGGAAGTTTTTAAGACTTGATAAGCATTAACTCCAAAAATGGAGTTTTGGACAAAATGTATGCTATTTTACCACAGAGGCGGTCGCGGAAATATATCTCACCGGCCATACGGTCCTGTTGGACTTTGGTTTATTTTATTTGCGGCCGACGAGAGAAGTCGGCTTAATTAGTTCGCTACCACGCAAGTCTATGTTTATCACGGCTTTCGGCGAGCGTTTAGACTGCGTGGTTACTGTTTGTATAGGCTGAGCTAGAATGCCCAATAGTTTCCTTCTAAAATAGGATCTGACTTTTTTATGGCTGGACAATATATAAATTAAATAATCCTCAATGCGAACATGGTTAGTGTATTTAATTCTGGTTATTCTATTAATATTAAAACAAAACTGTATAACCAATGGAATTAAATGTGAAAAAAAGAAGATATTTATTTTTAAGAGACTTTTTTAAAGTCGCACATTTTTTATCAATATTTTTTTTTAAATATTGTTCAGTTAAACAATCGTATTATTGTTGTTAAATGTACACTGCGAACGTAAGCGTGCAATATCTACATACGTTAACGATTCCGCTAAATCGAAGCGCTGAAGAAAAAAGGAAACAGCTGAGCGCGAAACTGTTGGCACGACTATTGCCCGAAATGCCAGATACTATTTTCGCATTTTAACGCATACGTGCGAATTCCGCGGTCGTCTATTTCCGTGTAGCGTTCCATCGTAGAAGCGGATAATGGACACCGGTGCTTGCAAATCCGCGCGAGTGAGGTGAGAGAAAAACAAAAACGCAAAGTGCGTCGAATAAGAGAGAATAAAAAGGCGGATCTCGTCAGATCTAGCGAGTGTCGATAAATATCGTTCGCGCTTTCGCTTTGAGCGGACAAAAACGTGCTTGCATGCGAAATACGAGTATGCGTGTACCGTAAAAACATGTTCCTTCCGCTACGCCGTGTACAAATAGCGTTCCGATCAAGTTGCAATAAAATGCAAATCGATCACACGGAAATGTTACCGCTTTCTTCTGGATCGGTTACACGCAGAAATATTGCAATAAAATTAGGTGTCATTAAACAAGTAATTTATTTCGAAAGTGGGAAGCGAAAATAATCTTGCTAAAACGCTGGTACAACATGCATAGGATTTGAATTTACATTTTCTGTGCAGACGCGCGACTCGGATATTACCAGAATTCAGCTAATTGAATCAAATTGAAATTCAGAAACAAAAATCCAATTCGTGATTATGACTTTCGAAAAAAGCACTGACAATTGCATAATTGAAAATTTAATTTATTAACGCATGTAATTATAAATTATTATGAATTCATCAGGAAATAACGTTTTGCTGAATTCGGAAAATATTTTTCCAATAAATATTTTTCGAGTATATAAATGTCAATAAGTATGTTAAAAAAAAAATAGAAATTGTCTAATGTAATTGCAAATTTTATATTTTTACATTTCCTTAACAAATGTTCATCATTTTGATGAAATGTTTATGATCTTTTCGTGCTTTTCACAAATAATTTAATGGTAATATACTGAACAATTACGTGACTTAATATAGTTAAATGGACGAGATATATTTCCTTAATTAAATTTCATTAAAAAAGTTATTTAATAGAGAGCATTAAATTTGCCACATATGTGCGATGCGTATGCTTATACGCGTGTCCGTGTATGATAAACGTAGCCACGTGCGAGACGATATTCCACGGCAACCGGTAATTGGATCTAACCTAGTATCGACCGGTGAAGCATGCGAAAATAGACGTTGGCCAACGACGACGACGACAACGACGACGACGACGACGACGGCGACGATGATGCGTCGCTAATCGTGGATACATTCAATGACGACGGAAGAAGTTGAAAACAGTGTCGCGACGCGTAGTTTTGCATTAATCAGCTGGATACTTAATTAAATTTATTACTATCATGATCAAAGTAAAAGCAATTTAATAAATTAGCATGCACGCCGCGTAGGAAGCACGATATAAAAGGAACAAGCCTCCTTTCACGATCTTTATTAATATTTATTGGAATAATTACACAGTATTATCTAAAAAAAAGTTATAAACAAAGGAATATTGAAATTATTGTTTGTAAGGAAGGCAAGGATATTTTTTTCAATTGTAAATTTTATGACAAGTTCGACATCGAATTTTATTCAATAAACAATATTTAAAATAATATCTCTCTATCCTCTATATTTATAATATTAAATGTTTTAGCGATTAGATTGAATTTCTTATGTAGCGAAATACAATTGAATCTGCAGAACGATAAGTTTTTTTACTCACTTTATATCACGCCATTGATACTTGATAAAAAAATGTTTAAAAACAATGATAAGAGAAAATAAAAGGTTGAAAATCAGACGACCGGAAATGCGTTACATATGACGTCAATCGAAGATACGAGTAGTTAATTATCGGACTAATAAGTTATATCGATCGACGCTCAACCGTTCATACGCTAGCGAAATTTGTTTGTCGCATTCGCGCCGTCATCTTAATTGATATCGCAGACGCAACGTACGGGATGTTGAATGCAGAAAATTGGAGTTCAACCAACTTCTCCACGAGAGAAGATAGCGTAGTCTGTAGTCTACAGTCCATGGTCTGTAATCCGCAGTGGTAGGCGACCGGAAGTGTGTCGTCCCGCAATTGCGTCTGCGATTCGCGGTACAAGCGGTAGATGCACCTTGAATACAACGCGAGGATGACGCTCGCGTTGAACTTCGGCTAGAAATCGTGTGAAAGTGAAATCACAGCTCAATCACGTTGAGTTCCGCAGTTCCTTATGAGAGACGGTACAGATAGTTGGGAAAGAGGAAGAAGGAACACGCATGGTAAATGCAAATGTTAGAATTATCAGAGAGAAAGGGAGAGAGAGAAGGAAGGCCTGCATCGAATTACAGCATGCAGTGGAAATAGATGAACGCATTGCAGACTCGAAACTCTTGTTTTGCACCTTTTGCGTTGTATTTTCGGCGCGCATCTCATGTTATGCATGAAACTTGCCTGATATCGACACGTCACGTGCAATGTTTATGAACGAGGAAAGATTTAAAATAAAAAAGTGAGGTCACTCAACGTTAAATAAAGATTGAAATTTGCGATAGCAAGTTTTAGTTCTGCATAACATTTAAAAAGTTTCATACGAATAAAATTAAAATTATACATTAATTTCTTTATATTTGATATACTTTTTATCTTAATATATCTACATATATTAAATATCTGATAAATTTCAAAGAAGAAAAAAATTTTTATTGTGTACAAAAAATTACGATTCCTCAAAAAACTAATATTATTGCAATAAGTTAAATTAGAAATCGAATCTCACACACATAGATGTATAAAGCAATATCTTTACATAATTATAAAACGTATGGCTTACCACTGATTACAGTAACGAGTTAGACACTTTTTAGCAGCAATTGAAACTGTCAACTTTATTATAAAAAAACTGAAAACTAAACGAAACGAGATTTTAATTTTGTCCGTCGATGTAAATCGTTTTTGCGATTGTAAGTCATCTTATGTCATCGGGAGTGTTCATCATTATCCCAGACGAGATAGGTATACAGCGACGAGGCCTTATCCGACTGAGAAAAGGTGATGGGCATCAAGATACAACGCAAGACAAGCACGATACGCGCGCGATGCGGCTGTAATTGCACGCAGAGATATTGCTGTTGCACCACTATATCTCGATGCCAGGAACGACGTAACAGAGGTGAACGTGATAGTGTCCCTATGATTAATGCTTGCCTGAATTAGAATCGAGTGCGCGCGAGTTTTGCGTTTCGACATCGGAGCCACGTAAAGGCGATCGCGAATAATTGCGATAGGTCTTGATGAGGGCGTGATTTACAACCGCAAATAAAAGATTTGACAAATGAGATACCGTTTTCCGGCGAAGTAATCATTAATATCGAATATACTGTAAGTTAACGATTATAAAAGACATAATATACAATTAAGCTTTTCGATACAAAGTCCTCAATCATTTTTCAAATAGCAAATTATCAATTAATCAGTATGAGCACATATTGGTTTAAGTGTAGTTTAAATGTTACTTTATCAATCACTTTGTATTTAATAAAAGAATAAATTGTGGAATTACAAGAAGAGGATAATATTTAATCGAATTTTCGCTCTTGAAAATTGTTGCCTAATATTAAAATCTCCATAGTTAAAAAGAAGCGTACGACTTATGGATCATGCATCTGTATCTATGCAGATTAGCTATCCCTGGAATGCATTATTCACCTTATCTAAAAGTTAAAGCGCAGTATAATAGAATGTCAAATGTAACAATTCAATTTTTTCACATTAAAATGATAATCGAATTTTTCATCTCGCTTCCTCCGCAGCGCAACGCGAAAATTAAAGGAATTGCAAACTTTACGAGATTAATTTCACGTCTCCCGCGAATACAGAGCGAGTGAGACGACAAATGTACTTGTCGAAAATTAAAACCATCTCGCGTCAAATAACGCTTTGGCGTTCCTCACCGTCCCGGTCAAATAATAGAAAAGCCAATGGCAAGCTCGCTCGGTGATATTAATGCGATGTCTGAATGCAATGCACACGAGCGCATCTAATCGTATGAGGATCTATTTTTATGCGAATGCGTTTCGCTTAGTGTCGCGAAACGAGTTTATTTTGCAGCGCGCGTTGGAAGATGAGACAGCGGCATAATAAATTTATGAATGAAGATATTTTTAGTTCGCAGCACCATCGTTCTACCGATTTTCTACAAGGATAATCCATAAAGCCGTAGAGATACACTTGAGAAACTTTTCCGGCTACGAGTTTTTTTTTTTTATCACGATATCAGTGTAAATCGAAAAGTGAGAAAAATTTACACTGTGCTAAAAATGTTTCTCCTTATGCCAAGGATTAATTTTTTTTTTAGCACAGATATTTAAATTCTAAAAAATTTTGAAAATAAAATTCTTATCAATATTGAAACTTTAATTTAACTAGAACTTAGTGCGACTCTTGTTTACGTAACAAAATCTAATATAAAAAAATTAAATTTAACATTACACTCTCGTTAACCGAGCTGGTTAACTAAATTTGATAGAAAAATTTGCCTGCACTGTAGATCTTTTCCCTTGACATTATTTATTGTTTTTTCACTCGCCTGTTAAAATCCAATTTTATGAGAAAACCAATTTCACTTGATTTATTCAGTTTGTAATACTTTTCTTTTAAATAGTGACCTACATGTCTATCGCATATACGGCTAAGCAATAATAGATGAAGCAATACTAAATGAGACTCGCGACGCGGAAATGCCATCGGCCGGCTGATTGAAAATGCATTTCTCGGAATTACGCCAGTCATATGTCGCGGGATCTCACGGTGAAGTAATAAATCTTTCTTTACGAGAGAATCCTTCGGTGAATATTGCAGTGTATCGATCATACGATGCCGCGCACCTGTTCGCGCGCGCCAGTGCTGCATTCTGCGACGGCAACGACGACGACGACGACGACGACGTGAATCATCCACGACGACTGTAGGCGTCAATGCCATTATCCTTATCGCCGCGTTTAGAGAGATTATTCCCGTTCGATGGCTGAGCAAATAACGGCGCAATGTCGCTCGAGTGCGTTAGCCTAGAAGGCGAGCGAAGTGCATATTTAACGCAGATTTTAAGTGCCCGGCTTGGCCGACGGCTGACCATTGGTCGAGTCTAAAACTGCATTTGAGGAAATATTTCTCGAGTACGCGATTAAATCCTCGGATATGAACGGTTAATTTCGCCTAGTGCTTAGCGGTTGTTTACGAGATGCAATTGTCTGCTCGGGAGAGAGATTGTATTACCTCAATGTAACCTCGATATCTACCTATATTAGGCATTCTACGAAATTACATTAGCGGTAAGAGCAGAAACTTATCTCCAATGTAATCAGCAGTTAGCTCTTTGTTAATAAAGAAAATGGAAAATAATATTATTTTTAATTAGAAAATTACAATTAAGCTTGCAGAAGATGATCCTAATTTTTATCTACCCATTTCGAAGATACAATCTCTATTTAAAAATTGTTTGGTCAAAATAATTAATAGTATTTAATACCGAAATTAAGACAAATTGTGCTAAGAAAAATAGAACTCAGATTGCTGCACGCGAGACGAACTTCCTACGCAAGAATAAAAATTTGGGTCAATAGTCGATTTCATTAATCTCCCTCAAATTCTCGTTAACGAAGGTTGGATTCGATTTTTAGTGCCTCGTTAAAGTCATCACACGGTTCCAACAATCGTCAGTGCTAACGGGCATTGATGAAACGGCCGTTATCTGCTTGAGGGAACTTGATGAATCCGACCATAAGTCTTGCAAAACGCTCATATATAGCATGCGAAATGACAAGAAATATTATTTATGTCAAAGTTCATTAACCATAAGGCGATGTAAATGGTTATACTGTACACAATATGCCAAGAATGTTTTTAACATTCTTATCACTGATATGGATTTTTTAGTTACAAATTATTTAAAGTTGAAAACTTGCGCAATATATTTAACTTTAAAGATATAAGCAAATCTAAATCAACAAATATCGTTTCTTTTTCAATTTTTTTATTTGTACCTCACAGAATTTAGTCTTGTCTGTTTTTCACCGATGTTAAATTTTCCTATTTATCTATAAAATTGAAATAACTTTCTCCCCCTCTTTTTAAATCACGGTATGAAATATATCTGTAACATGCCTGCTATATTATAGATAGGAAAATAAAATTTAATTGAATATCATTGAAGACAATTTATACTGCCCACATACCCCTGCGTATGATTACTTAATACATAATATATACTCAAACTTTTACTCTGTTTAAAACGGGCATCAATAATTTTGCTTTACAAATATAGTTGTAATTATCTCGAACATTTAATGTCAGATCAGTGTCAATTAAAAAGACTTTTCAAAATTACTCAAGTCTCTCGTCAGACACGCGAATAAAATATTTGACAGACTCGTAAAAGCGCAAGCTGGAAATACGCTTCCTCGATAACTAATTGCGAGAGTCTGGAGTAAAAGTGAGATAAATTTTGGCAGCGAAATCATTGGCATCGCCGCAAGCCGAGGATAACGCGATCCGGATAAGGGCCGCGTTCCCGTTTGCGCGTTCGGCAATTCTTCAATATCGTTCATCTTGTAAAGTGGAACCGAAGGAGAGACCAACACGGTTTCGCGTCGCGTACGAACTTTTACCACGTTTCTGATGTATTGTTTCGTTTCCGCCGTTCGCCGTTCCTACTCGAGTTCTCAATCTTGCCCGGTCCGAAAAATAAAAGACGTTGACTGCATGCCGCGGCGCATGTATCGGTGTATTTTTGAGTTACTGATATAACAAAGTAACATGATTCTGCGGATATCGTTGCGCGACGTTGAAGGGAGGGGCAATAAAACGCTTTGATGTAAAAGATCGCATCGCGATCGTCATGGGGCTTCACGATTACTTTACCTCGCGACCGAGTATCTGGATTAATTAATATCTATTGTTAAAATATCTTCGCGCTAAAACGAATCAGCGGCGCACTTAATCGGCATTCGTATCCGTTACGTTCGTTACGCAACGAGTACATTACACGTTATTATCGTCATTATCGCGTTTGTTATCACCAACATTATAATTCGCGATTACAATTAATAGACTTAGCAACTTGACTGCTAACGAGGCAAATGCTTTAACGCACGGTTGCTCTAACGCGCTTAATCTCGCTCGCGAGATACCAGCTCGAACGCATTAATTAACTTTCCGTCTCCTATGGCCGATAATCAAACTCGCGTTGTTTGTCGGGCGACGGAACATTCTTTTTGTTTTTCTGCCAACGCGCTCGCGACCGGTCCCCCAGTTTTCACTTTCCCCTCGACTTAACCGATGCAGAACGAGGAGACGAAAGGCGAGGCGGCTATTATAATGGACGTTCATCGTTAAAAGCGATTTCCATTAACTGCAGCTCGAAACGGCGACCGACCGGAGCGGCCGGCCCGCTGGGAAAAGTTAGCGTCTATGGAAAACTTTCGTTCCCTTTTGCATGTTTTTTGCGCAATCTCATCGCTCATATCACGGACGGTTATATGTCCTTGTATATTCTCTGTTGACGTTCCGGCAAAAATGTAATAAAACGAAAGTAAGCATAAATAATTAAGTAACGAACATTTAAATTCAAGATACTTCTCTAATTAAAAGTTTGGAATATATTTTGCTGCAAAATGTTGCTTCTTTGTGAAATATTTCTCTCACATTTATGTGACAATTTATAACGTATACTTTACAATTCTTCTCTTGCGTTAAAAAAACCGTTTTAGAATACTATTAATATAAATTTGGAAGAACAATTTGCTAAGAAAACATATATTTTTTGGCAAAATATCTTCGAAATTTTAATTAAAGAAATATTTTGAATATACAAATATTTGCTACTTAATGTTTTTTTCAATTATCAAATGGTAAATTATACAGAGAATTTTAAATTGTATATCTCTCTCTTTAATGAAGAATCACAATTGTAACTTTTTAAATTTTACATTGCAATATTAATTATATTAAATCATTATTGTGATTGGGAATTGTAAAGTATAATTTATCAAACATGTAAAATATTATTAATTGTGTACAATTAAAAATTTACATAATTTGTAAAATTTCTCCCATACATTTTGTTCGTCATATAATGATTTTATTTTAACTACTCAATTAAATAATTTCTTGTATATGTAAAATGTGTGTTTAAAATTTATAAATACCGAATAAAATATAAAACAACACATAATAATGCAATAACGAAATTAAAGATAAGTGTCTCTAAAGACAAACATTTTACATTTTAAATATTTAATGGCGTCAGCTCAATCAATTTTATAAGGATGGCAATAATAAATATTCAGTTATACAATTTCAATATTCATAATCATTAAATGACAATGAAAATAAGTTACATTGCTATCGTTTCCTTTTCGCAAGTCATTACCTTGCTATTAAAATGAAACATTGGCACTGCTTTGTTTCTATGATTTTAATGTTCATACATAAAAATACAACTGATTGTAAGATTAAATTGCATGATTCAATGTACAAAAGATTCAATATCTCAAAATAAACTATCATTATAGGATATCAAAAATCCACTCGCAGGTTTTATCACAAGTCCATCTCGGAAAAATATTTGCATCACGAATGCCAGATTCAATGCGAGTATGACGTAAAACGGAATAAAAGTAACCTTACATAACGGTGTGTATACCCGTCAGATTACTTTTCTTCAACAAGAAAGCCGAAGGTCACGATCGATCTCCAAGCCCTGTTCGGATTGGTCTCGCGGAATAGGTCTTGGCATTCGCTCTTGTTTGACTTTCTCACGGATCGCAGAATCCGTGTTCAAGATATCGCGAGAGAGAGGACGAATAGAAAGCGCGAAAGATGGAAGATGAGGTAAAGGCGAATCTGCATGGTTCACTTTTGACGATGACTCCGAGAAAAAAGTTCAAAGTGTAAAAAAAAAATGAAAACATATGTTTCTACAAAAATAATCATCCATGTTTAAAAAAAATGAAAGAATTCAAAATATACTTGACTTTCGTTTACATTTTTCATAAACATTAAGCACAGATCCGAAATAGAACTCGATGTTTCAATTCGAAGAAGTCACACAAATATTAAAAATAAAATTTGATGACGTGAAATGATCTACAGTCAGATTATTTCATTGTTATCTTTTGATCATTTTTGTATAAACATTTCTTAGAATTATAGTTAAATTGTTGTGTAAACTATCGGTCAAAATCCATCAATAGCTCATCTTAAATTGTTTAGGTAAAAAATGAAATTTTATTTTTCTACTTGACTATAGTATTGTTTGATTAAGTTTTTCATACCGCATCTATAAGAAACTTGGATTTGCCAATGGCATTCAACCATAAAGTTCATTCACGATAGTAATCGAGAGTGAATCATGTATATTCGCCTTGAGAGTTCGAAAAAGAGATGCTCCTGCTCACATGGTGGTCCCCTTCGTAAGAAGCGATTCCTTAGCTTCTCCTTTGTAGGAAAAGGTGCATCAGCGCACAGCTGCCTTCGCGGAGATTTTACGACCGGCATCTTATTTAACTACTTCTAAAAAAATGGGTTTGCAAAAAATGCATGACGTAGTATCGAAAGGTTATAATATATAAGGAGTTAAAAAACAGAAATAACGCGGAATTTATAGATTTTTCTACAACATAAATATTAACAGAAATTTAATTACTTTTTTATAAGAATTTTATAAAATGTTTCTAATAAAAAAGTTATTTAACTTTATTTTATTAATTAAAAATTATGTCTTCTTCAAATTTTTTTAATTTCCACAGATTCATATCTTTTCCTTTAGATAAAATTTCCATAAATAATATTATAGCAGAAACAATAAAACTGCGTAATAGAGAGAGTGTTCATAAATATCGCATTAAGCAACGGGAAAGTTCCATTGTTTTCTCTATTGCGCTGTTCTGATAATTATTGATTGTTCCTATATTACAAGCATGATAGATGCTGTGTTAGTTGAGCAATCGTCTATGTGGCGTTTACAATTTGGTCAGCGAGGTGCTATCGATTCTACGTTAGCCAATACCGATGAATAATTTTTCGTTTCCAATTTCTACGGTCAACGACCCGGCTGCATCCAGCATTTGTCGCGAGCCAAGTTACAAGTTAGATTACAGAAATTATTTGTGGCGTACGAAACGTATAATATATATTCTATGGCTTCCCGATATATCGATCGCGGTGCGGTGACTTTTGGTCGGGCGCGCAAAATAATTGAAAAAGTTTCTTGAACGCTAATAAAATCGATACGTGGCACAAGCGGAGGCAAAGCATTCTATCCGACAAATGGCCGCTTTGTCTTTTGTGGAAACTAGGGCTATGATAGAGTTTCTAATATCGAGAGCTTTTGGCCGGGTTCCAAAAGCTGCGGGAAAACGAGGTAGGTGTCGGCGTTTTGATAACCGTTCGATAAGACGGTTCACAGTTTGAAACAATAACTGAAAACTATGGGATCTCTAACTGGAAACTGTCATCATCAACATTATGATTGTCATCGTATCTAACAAATTAAAAACTGAAATAAATCATCACATTGAGCTGCAAAAAATACAATTTAAATCGATAAATGTGTGATTAAATATATAAATAATTCGATTTCTAATAAACATTTTTTTATTCAAATCTAAATCCATAGTGATTATAACAAAGAATTTCGAAAATTAAAAATACATCAATAAATATTTCAATTGCTTTTTTCCTTGTCAGTAACATTAGAATTTAAAAAAATTAATGGCACATAAATATGCCGATGCTTCTAAGTAAGTAAAAAAACGCCGATGAAAACTATCACTTTAAATACATTGACATTAATATCGTCACGAGATAGAGCGAAAACGAGCATGGCGATTGTCACTCACTATGGCTAACGCCAGTCACGGGATTCTGGCGGCAATAACCCTGTCATCGCTCATTTCATCGTCGACGATATAATTTATGCTTCGAGAAACTGCAAGAGAAAAAGAGGGCGAAGTCCGACGTCGGCAGAATGTTAATTGCGGACGAAAATTCTCACTGGATGTTTGCAGTGCGGTGTACACACAGGCTTGAAATACCGCATACAAATTCTTACCGCAACGTTTCGTTTAACGTTTACGTATTTCTTTTTTTTTTTTTACGACAATTGCACTCGATATTGCGAAACGGCCAGAGTTCGTCATAAAAAAGATGCACGCGGTGTTAATTTTAGAAAACAAAACTTGTTTTTTTTTCTCCATATAGCAGAAAATTTTACGTATATAGTAAGGAACTAACAGCCAGCCAACGTATAAAGAACAAACGAGTTTAATTTTAACAAAGATTTTTTACCGCGGTGTAAAATTAGACTTTAATGAGAGCGCTGCCGTATTATAATTAAAAATGGAGTTTTTTTGTGAATTTGTAACATATACTAACATTATAATTTATTTTTTACTGCTGTCATCTCCCCAGAGTAATATATATTATAAATTCTAATAAATTTAGACATACGCAAGAAATATTTGGTACTTGTAATAATAAAAAGTAATAAAATTAAATAGATGTCGATAATTTTTTAAGAACAATGATATACGTATTAAAAATATTTAAGAGATGTAGAACATTGTTTAAAAATGGGTCATGGCAACTTTCTCGTAGTTCTTAGAGAAAAGACCGACTTGCTCGCGCAATCGTGATCGATGATTCGTTACGTAACGTTCAATTTGATGGAACAGCTTTTACGTTGACATCGTCCCCCAATGTCGACGTCAAAATAGAAGTTATCTGTTTGTTTGGATTTTGTAATATCCTAATACGCGCGCACTCAGTTTAAGGTGTCGAAGAATACCCATATTAAAGTGACCCATATTACGTAACGTTTTACCTATACTTGAAAAGGCAGACATTAATTTCGATTCGCGCAATATGCGCGATGGAATAAGTGAAACTTTGTGGACGTTTAATGAAAGCATTCGTATAAACATGACATATACGTGACATCTGATATTCTTAAGTTTTCGTGCGTCATACTCCAAAAATAAAAGTCCGAAGAAATAAATAAGGAAGTTATTTGTAAAAGCAAATTAGCTTGTATGCTGATTATACAGTGTCATTTTATTTTAATATCATATACGTGATAGGATAATAGAAGAGAAATGATAAAAGAAGTACAGGTATATATAGATTTTACTTAAAGATTAATAGGCCGACCGAGCAAGTGGAAGCTATTAGCAAATAGATCAAAGCAATGGATCAACCGCGTTATCTATTCGGAAACTTTACTCGTGGTTTATATACATCGAGCCAATTTGTACGTGAGGTCAGTGTATTTTTAGTTGGAATCGTTTCGGGGAACAGTCGTATCGAACTCAGAGATGTCCGACTAACGATCAGTCGCTCGCGCTTTCACGTCATTGCGTGTAAATCAACGAAGAACCTGTTTACATGCTTTTACCTGCTTCTGAGGCATCGGTCTGCGGTGCTGAAGCATCCACACATTCCGCTATTCTCCTTCTGACAAATAAAGTTCAATGGAAGAAAGAGATGTAATCGACGAAACAGAAGTAAAAATTTTTAAAGATGACGAGTTAATTTCATGTTACTCAACGTGAATAATCCGAAAATAAATAGAACACTAATTATCACAGATTATCGATTTATTATAGTATCTCCTTTTATCAAACGTCTTTTTAAATGAAAAGAGATGTGTATAAAAAAAATTAAAGGTACATTGTTCGAAATTATCTTCTCCGCGATTACATTCTTTTCTTCCGAATAATAACGAAATTCCTCGTATAGATACCTTCGAAGCGAAATGATTGCTGTGTGTTCCGCCGAGAAATTTACGAGCAACGGAGGGCAAGGTTTCCATCCCTATCTACGATGAACACACCGATCAATTTGTAGCTTTTGGACCACTCATTTTAAAACTCACGGTATTTCCATTAATCGAAGTTATTCCTATCAAACTGCATCGAGCACTGCTGATCTCCAATGTACTTTATATCGGCGCCGCCGTCCGTCTCGAGAAATATTTTCACGAAAACCATCACGCGGTAGAATTTTATGATAAAAATAGCCTAGATCGAAAAGATTCCGACATTCTCACGTTAACTTGCCTTTCTTTGACATTTGAAAAGACATATCAATCAATTCAAACTGTCTCTCTGTTCTAAAATAATCTCTGATAGCCTTTACGGTCTATATATTTCATATACATGTGTGTGTGTGTGTGTGTATAAATAATTTATTTGATTTATTGGTTCATCATTTTCGTGCGATACTTTATGTATGAGGCATTTATGCCTTGACCAAAGATCAAGTCCATAATTTGTACGATCCACTTTAAGTATGCGAAGCCTCATCCAAAGTAAATCTTGAAATTATAGGCTTGTGGCTCGCTCTAATTCAGAACGCTTTATATGCAACCTGTCAGACTAGGAAGACGTCTAAAAAAAAGGCTATGAATACTTTAATGTCAAAATAATCTTTTCGTTAAAGCTCTATACTGTGGAAAGATTAATAGCTCTGTAAAAAAAAATCAAGAAATTACCGTTTATAAGATCATTCTTCCTAGTAAAAAACAAAGCAATTTAAGTTTAAAAATAATCTTTTTAGCGTCGTTTCTTATATTATTTAATATGGAAATTAATAAAGTACTTTATTAAAGAACAGACTATTCTACACAGAGAAAAAAATGCTGTTGAATGAATAGTCTAATAGGAAATATTTTGTTAATTTAATAATACTATTAATAAAACAAAAAGATTAAGTAAAGACAACAAATGCAGTTGAATAAATAAAATTTAGTTGAATCAACTACATTTGTTAGTGACAGTCTGCGATTCGACGTTTAATCAAATCAAACTACATTTTAATTCATATTACAGCATTTTTTTCAGTATAACATCGCCATTTTATTTTTTTTACGTAAATAATGATTGTTACGTCCAGAGTTATCAGTTTCCCGATAAATACACATATCGGTTCAATTATCAGTTTCCTGATAAATGTATCTTGAACTATAATTTCGTATACACTGGGAAAAGCATGATCCCCCCTATGGAGCTGCAGCCTATCAACTCCGTCACATATTTGCATTCTTGATGCTCCTTCCATGCAGTGGCACTATCTAGAAATCAAGCCTTGTCAGGAAGCTGTTGTTCTAGACGTCCGTTACGCATGTACATCGAAAAAGCCCATCTACTCCAGGCGAAAATGGAAGTGGCACTCACGCCCACCTTAGTTGCCTTGGAGAGTAGCCCGACAGCGGCGTTATCGATATCCCTGTCTTTTATAACGTCACAACGACATCTCCCCGATAGCGATATCGCTGCACGGTAACTTCCGGCAGCAAGACAGGCACAATTCCGTATTTGGGTCAAACGTAACCTGCGTGCGTGGAGAAAAACATCGGAGCTTATGGAAGGGATGGGATTCGAGCAGATCCCTCGTCATTCTCCCTTTTCCGGGATCAGCATTGTTATTTAGGTCGAGATTCTCTTTGGGGAATACTCTGTAACGAGGATGCGGAAGAAAAATGCTTATTGACGTCTCAAAAAGTCCGGACCCGAATCAATTCGCGATGGTTCGGAGAGATGCATTAATAAAGGAAAGTTTAAAAAATTCACAGTAGATTTCGATTGTTCGCTTTTACAAAGATTATTTTTTGTTACTAACTTATTCATTCTTCATATAAAACATATGGATATTTAATTTTTAGATTCAAAATAAAAAGCCTCAATTTTTCATATAACATGAAATAATAAGAAAAACAAACAAAACCAAGAAAATAAATAATTTCAAATAATTGCATTATATTCTATAGATGCCAACATACGCGTAAATCAAATAATTTTGCAAAGATAAACGAACACTTGTACTGTTTCAATTAAAGGCTGTAAATAAAAATCTTGCCCTATTTATATCGCGCAAACAAGGATCTAATTTTTATTTTTCTTATTATTTTTTAGTTGGATTGCATTATGCTTCCATAAAATTTTCCCCAAACGTTTATTGCACCATACACAAGAATGAGTGGATATGTAGGTGTGTAGGATGTGTAAATGTATGTGAATACCCGTAGTGTGTTGAGCTCGAATCCATAGGCTCGCTAAGCCCAAATGACCGTGCGGATCAGTCATCCCCTGCGGGAGGTACTCATGCTGTCCATACTTTGAATCGGTAGCGACATCAAACGTGAACCGAATGATCCCCAAGTTGTATTGATGACGAGACTGTCTCGTTCCTAACAAAGTAACGCCAAATTCTCGTACATCACGATCGATATTACGAATTCCACGAGCAGACTGTGAAGCTCGATGAAAGAAAGGTGATCAACAATGGCCGTCACGAGTTTCTGTGCCACGGATACTCGGACTCTGAGTCACTCGACTACTCGCTCGCTCGCTCGCTCGCTCGACCACTCGCATTGTGATCTTTCACCTAGCAACGCACTGGTTCCCAAACTGGACGCCATAAAAATAAAAGAGAGAAAAAGTATGTGTGAAGAAAAATGTCGATATACAATCTTCAATTAAAAATTAGAACAAATTTCAACTATGTATAAAATAAGATGAAAGAAAATGTATTATTTATATCTAAAGGCAACCTATATGAACAAAAAAAAGAATTCAAATCAATCCACTATCTCTGAGAAAGTTTGATAATAATAAATAAGATCTTTTCTTGAGATTGGAATCTCAATGTAAATATGTGTATAATAAAATTCAAGGTGTAATTAAAGTTTGGCAGTGACTTCAAGGAAAACATGAAGTCGAACAGTTTGGGAACCTCTGTGCTAACGGCTTTAAAATCTCGAAGCAGCAATTCCCGCCGACTGGCACAGAGGAAAGGAACGAGGTACGCCGATCCCGATCGAGGATAATGCCCGCTTTGCAGTCATCAAGTGCGTGACCCGCGTTTCGCAACGGTTGACGCCGCGATTTATCACCCAGGAACTAATAAAGTTTAAGCGTCGAGTTTCAATGACATCCGCAAAATTTCCAGAAATATTCATTAATTTGTTACGTCAACAATGGACAGGAAGAAACATATTCTCTTCGTAGAATTTTTCTGAGTTTAGCCAATCATATATAATTAACTGTTGTATGATATCAAGTCCGCGTGTGTGTGTGTGTGTGTGCATACGTGAAAATATTACCAGTAACCTTTTATTATATAAAAATTGGCAGAATTAAAAAATTGATTGGAAAGATTTAGCATCTCTTTGTTTACACCGAGTTATAAAAAAAACCGTTTTAAAGCCTGGAAGGCTGCAACGTGGCCCTGCACATCGCATTTTTCTTCGCGGTGATCGAAGAGTTGCGAAGAATCGCTCTGCTGGGAAAGCATCGCAAAGAAGCGAAACCGATGTCCCCCCGAGAGAGAAATCAGAACACGTGATGATCGCAAGTACATACGTATTTTCGATCATCACAAATCGACGAAAGCGTGCGAGATCTTGGCGCGTAGCCGAGATAAACAGGCTGTTTGAGTCGTGGAAATTCATATTTCAAGACCGAATTAGAACATCCGTTTTCTTCACATCGGAAACCGATTCGCGATTCGGGCCTGTATTATTCTTCTGTAACGAGGAAAAAATATATTCGAAGTCATGGGAGAGTCGTATTTGCAGAAAGCTCTTTTTCTCATCACTCGCGTAAGACTTTGGCCATTCGATCAATCGATTTCCGATATCTCTGAATAGAATGACAGTAAAAAACACAAACTGCAAGCTTCTTGTCTAATTGTAGAATAATTTCCTTGTTTGTTCACTGAACGTTTATCTTAAAAAAATCATCATTACTATTAGCAACAATGAATTATCGCTAATTGTGTTAAATGCTATATACGCGAAGGAGACGCATACTTCGCAAGATTTATCGTCGCGCTTCGTTCATTGGAATGTAGTTCGCATAACGGAGCGACACATACACACACGATCGTATATCTGGATTTGATCTACCTTCAAGGATCTAAGGCGGCAATACGCGTCTCTGAATATTTACGCGGAGAAGAATACACACTTAACTCTTCTCTCGCTCATTTTTGAAACTTTGACGAATAGCATTAGCATGGTCAGGTACTTCTTTTCTATCTTGCCATAAGAGGAATATCTTACGTCACTCGAGATCGCACCGTTACGTCATTATGCAGAACCGAGACGCATAATGTATCGCCAGGTGCATCAGCTTTTTCCACGTGCACGCGCGATAGATTGTCGGTAGAAATTGACCTCGCGAAATGAGACACGGTTTTCCACAAATGGACGTGGGAATAAGAGCGATAAAATCGATACGATTAATGTACGATTCGCGTTAAGTAAACTAAAGAATTTAACGAGATAGGAAGCCAATTAAGAGCTCCGATCCTAAAGAAATTAAGAATCTTAATGGTATATATTATTAGCAATAATTATACGTTATTAATATGATGATTTAGCGGCCTAAAATAACAAATCATGTGAGTGACTTGAAAAAAAAATAACGGTATTAATTATTTCTAAAATTGAATAGCTTTAAATTTTTATTTGAGAGATTTGCAAACGCATTTAAAAAGTGGCATTAAAACTATTCATTTAAGTGCTATAAATATAATCACAACAAATACATGTTATTGAATAGAGCAATCAAAATATGTCCTAACATATTTTGATATTCAAGATATTCAAATTTTTTCATCTAAGAAAACAATGTAAGAGATGAATAATATTATTAGCTTATTTGTAAAATCATTGTTTAAGTGTAAAAAATGTAAAGGTACAAAATTACGTACTTAAGATAATATGTCTACTTAAAAATAAATAGTTTTACTTAAACAGAAGAAATACTTACATCAAAATATATGGTGTTAAGAAAACGTATTTCATTAAAAAAATTATTCTCTCACAATCAGTGTGCAATTCATTTCTTGAGAAATGAAAGGCAATCCATTATAAATTAATTAACGGGAATTTAAGTGAACTCATTTTCAGCAAAATACGCGTAAAAAGAGATACTTCCAGTGTCGAAATATTTTCCACAAAAATGAAATATTTACACGAATGAGTGCAGCAAGCATAATAAAGCGTCGATGCCAATGTTCGCGGAGATCGATAATCACCAAAATAACATCCGTTAGGAGTAATATCCACGCCAAACGCGTTTTCCACTTCGCAAAGCAGTGTACCTCGCCATTTCGGCGGCCGCCTCTAATTAGCGTCGTCAAAGCGTGCGGTATTTACCGCGCGTCGCCGCAGGAGAAACGCACGACGGAAGAGAGAGACTTGTCTCGCGTACCTTCGTTATCGCTCGCAGGGTGATCTCACGGCAGCGTGGCGCATCGTCCGGTCCGGCGCGGTCAGCTGCGCGAGCTCGGCGCGGCAGAAGTATCCAATTTTAGCGCTTCTCGTGGTGCAGTCAGTATCAGACGGTGCACTCGCGTCGGAATAACTCGCGACGCACACTTCGACTGTCTCGAGCTGCTCTCGAAGATGCACACGCTCCAGAGACGTTCCGTCGATCTCTTTCCTCCTTCTCCACCTCCTCCTCCTCTTCTCCAACACTCTTCGAGCGCGCGCGCGCGCGCACACACATGCAAACACACCGCGTCGTTTCCTTCCTTCCGTTCGATACCGAAAGTCACCTCATCTTTCGCGAACCTCACCAAACGAGACGAGAGAAGCCCGGAGAGAATTCTATCGCGATAGGTATTCGTCACGTATAAACACGAGAGATTCGACGTGCGCAAGAACAGAGACGAGCGAGACGCGAACCGCGCGAGTGCCAAGCGGCGACTACTCCGATTTCTTCTTCGGACCAGAGGGAGGTTCGTCACCACCGAAGGGTGACGAAAAAGCCCGAAAGAGCACGATGGACTCTCGTCACCTGATCGCAGAGACACGTTTATTCCTATCCCACCTCTCCTTTGCCCTTCTCTTCGTCCCTTGCTCTCCGCTACCCTCGACCGCGAGTAGGTCACGCTTCTCTGGAAGCTTGCGCGCACAGTCACGTGTCGCGATCGCGGATTCGATGTCACGATCGTCGAGCTCCAACGTCGCGTCCCCCGAGTACGATCTCCTTCCGCGCCGATCAAAGGGTTCGGCGAAGAGCCGAATTGAATCGGGATTGAATCACGGTAACGGAACTCACTCGCGACGCGACAGGGTGCACGGTTCTCGGCCGTCTGAGCGCCGATGCGGAACCTGGTCTCTCGCGAGGCGACCCTCTCGCGGCCGCTTCCGCCGGCGCCGACGCGCGACCGCCAATCGCTCCGCACTCTCGTTCCCCACTGTCGTGGGTCATGGTCCAATGATGGAGCGCGGACGAACGGACACCTATACGGCGCGCACGATGGCGCGAGGTCCGATAAACGCATCCAGGCGTTCGAACCGAACCGCTCGGGGCTTTCTTCCGTCAAGGCGAGTTCCCCTCGCGTCCATCTCGTTTCTCCCTCCCTCACTCCTCTCTCTCTCTCTTTCTCTTGTTCTTTCTGGCCTGGCCACAAGATTTGAAAGTAAGCGCGCGCGGATCCGGCACACGGTCGGCGGTCGAGGCGTGATTTATCGCGGAGAGCCGAACGCGCGGGGTATCATGCCGCGCGAACGCGCCGTTAGCGAGTCGCGAAGGGGGTCAAACGTGAAGGGCCCGCTTCGGTCGCGCTTTCTAAAAATTAGCGACTTCGATGGCAAGCGGGTGTGCCGAGGGAATTCATCGATCAATCGTCTCTAATGAGAGACATTAGGCGATTATTCGAGCCACGATGCAATAAGTGCAAGCAGAAAAATATATTTCTGCACTGAGAAAAGTGCTTACAATTATAGCAATTTAATTATAACTCATAATCATTTTCGATACCAACTATATATTCATAGTTTTAACTATAAAGATTATTTGTTATTGTTTTACTACGTAAATAATGAGCGAATGTTAAGTGACAAATAATTATAATCACAAATCTGATATCGTCTAATTTTTCGATAGTTGTCTAAATTTAAATTGGATAAAGACGCATATCTATTACATTCTCTCGTTCTTTATGTTTACCAATTTGCAATATTATGATTATCGATACTTGTTTAATTATAGGAAACAGATGCACTGTATTATAACATGTGCATTTGAACATATGCTGAGATGAATTAATTTCGCACAGCTTTGCGCGAGCTATTTTTATCCGTTTGCCAGCCAATATTTATTTCTTACGACGGTCTAAAAATAATTACGCGATATTGCGCGTTTGAAAATATCCTGCATAAAAAAATATATATTTGACAAACATTAACACGATGATTAACGAGGAGGTAACTCGTGATTATTGATCTATAAAACACCAGCTTTTCGCCAAATAGACTTTTCAAAGGGAGAAAAAAATTTATTTCAATAAACAATAAACATAATTAACATATTAAGATAACATACTGAGCGTCAAGAGATAAAGATTTAATTGTAGCAGTCAATGTGGTAATTCTAAAGGATAGTATCTGTTTCTTTCTCTCTCTCTCTCGCGAAGGATACGACAGTTTTATCTACTTGCACCAGCAAGGCGAGAAAAGATTGCGATTTCCTTATCTCGTCATGTGACCAATGGTGAGTCGTCGCACGTGGTGTATTTCGGTGAACGCAATGTACGTTTCCCGGTAGAAAATTGATAAATCTTTTATCACAAAGCAAATTTCCAACTTCCGTCATTGTTGAATGGCGAACAGATAAAAATAGCTCGCGCACAAAGCCGTGCGAGATTAATTCATCTTAACATGTATGTTCAAATGCATGTGTAGTAATGCAATACATCTGTTTCCTTTTAAGGAAATATCGATAATAATAATATCGGTAATCACGATACTGCGAATTGATAATGCGTTTCCAGAAACGAAAAATACAGAGAAATACATTACATGTATTTTTATCCAATTTAAATTTAATAAATTAATATTCTTCCTTAGAAATTATTCAGATGAGAATATTTTCTGAAAGGAAATGAGTAAAAAATAAAAATTTTTTCTCGCAGTTTAATTTCTCGAAATTATCGACACTGGCTTAATTAAATACATTCATTTCGAAAAGAGGTCAAATTGAAAAAAATCAAGACAAAAAAAATCAATAAGTTATTAAAAAGAATTACCTAACATAACGACATTCTTCAACGGTAACTCCAATATTTGTTACAAAATCGATCGGAGTAATTACTACGTATCGAGTATCCGTCATGTAATCGTTGAGAAACCAATATCGGTTACATAGCTCTCTGAAATGCATCGATGTGTCGCGTTTACCCCAAATTACTTTGATCGTCATTGCCGCTAATGACCGCCACCTTTCTCGGGCCGTCATGTACACGTCGTTTGCGAGCGCGGGTTGGCCCGTGCGTGCGCTATATATGCGTACACGTGAGAATATTGATTCCGCCGCGTCAGCTGCTTGCTCGCTTGCTTGCCAGCTTGCTCGCTTGCTCGCTCGCTTGCTTGCGCTCGTCGTGGCTTGGTTACCCTACCGCATTCTAACCCACATTCATGTGCATCGCCACGCGGCCGCGCACAAGTTACAGACTAGGATATCCCGGTTTCGAGCGCCCGGTGCTTTCCGTGTTGTATCGGATTTGCCGAAGAGACGGATATCGATATCCTCGGCGCAAATGGCAACTTATGGCGTGTTCTAAGCACCCGCGATTTGATCGTCTATTAACTTCTCTGCTATCGAGGAAAATTTATAAAATCACCGCCGAACAATTTTTCATTACGTTTTAATTTCAAACTAAATATTTCTCTCTCTCTCTCTCTCTCTCTCATCTAAATTTTTCCGACGATTGAACTTTATGGTACGAAGAAAGTGCGTCGGGACAATGAAATTGATCTCAAACGGCTAGAAGGACGAATAATTTAAAATGTTCGTAGAACAAATTTTACGTTGCTTAAAACGAAATTCGAGAAGTGTTTTTGGAAAACTAAGCATGACAGTTATCATAAACAGAATCCGAAGCTGAGAATATCGAGCTAAGTGCTTAGAATATTCCGATGCAACGAAATAGCGGCTTGATAATAGGATCAAGCGCATGACTGCGTAATTGCGGAAGCGAGAAATCGCTTCCGATGCGCGACCCGGTGGGAATCGTTTAATGCTTCCTTAACGGGAATCTCGCGGGCGGGGTCGTGACCGCTATTCTTTTTATCCGGCGTACGCTATCCGGTCTATTGCAGGTCCCGTGCGATAATGTGCACAGCAACCGCATTCAATAATGTCCACTGTCACGCGAATGGTGCAAGCAACATTAATCCGGTTAATCCGTTTAAATAAGCCGCGTCCAAGCCCTGATACGCGAATCCTTTGACCGTATCAGGTAAAACCTTCGTTTGCTCGCGATCACGAGAGGAGCCGTTCGATATCCCGAGGGGTCGTCGACGGTGTCAACGTACTCCATTTAATTATGATTGTTAAGCCACTTGTATTCGATTCGATATTTACTGATTCCGAATCAGACTCGACGATTTGCACTTCTACGTGGGTGCAAATTTGCTTACACGCTGCTCGATGCTTATCTCGTGCTTTCACAGCGACCAGCCATAATAGCGGGCTGAAATAATTAGGCGAAATACTTCTAACGACCGTTAGACTATTAAAATCCGGTTTCACTAGGTCGTTAAATTTAACCGCGGTACATGAATTAATGAACGTCTAGTCTCTTTTTCTCTCAAGTTCTAGTTCTAAGAGAACAAAGACAATCTACTAAACTCTAACGATGGGAGCCATAAAGTTGATTGTTTTAAGGATTGAATAACCAAAATAAAAAATTACTAAAGTACTTTTTTTTTTAAATTGTTAAAAGGCATGTAGTCCTTTTAATTATAAATATTTCCTTTTAATTACAATAACACCTAACGGCCCTTTGTCAAAGAAAAGATGGCTGCTGAGAATAAACGAGAATCTTACGTTTCAATTTACGAGGTGTCCTCCGAGCTGCTGTCATTCTTTGACCTACTTCCAGCCCATCTTTCCTCAGTAAATATTTGATTAACCTATCTCGTTATATTCCAACATAGGATACCCTCGTAAGCAAATCTCAAATTAAGAGCCCGTCCACCTAAAATTAAACGATTAATTAAACGATAAAGATCCTATATCTATTTTTCGATTCGAAATCTACCGGTATATTTCCACGATCCTTGATTCTTATATGACTTGTAAATTAGAAACTACGTGAACGTCTCTCTCCCATCACCGTTTCATCAAGGAAAATTCCATTCTAAGCTGGAGAGAACTTTGTTGCATAACAAAAAAGATCGATTATAGTGGCGGAACACCCTGCGTGTCGAGGGAAGTAAAAAGTTAATGCACGTGCTGCAAACGTTATTCCGGAAACATTGGCGCAAAAGCGTGAAACCCGACTCCTTTGTTTCTGGGCACGCTCGACGATCTCGAACGGATGCACTGACCCGCTCAAAAGTACCGTTCTCTAATTGCGGTGAACGCGGACCGTGAAAAGTAACAAACATAAGGTAGAATCGAAATTGATAGTTTCGGGCCGCGGGACGAGAGGTAAGAAAAAGTGTCGGGATGAAAGTCACCCCTTTTTTCAAGATTTGACCTCAAGAGATCGTAGCAAGAGCGAGCAATACGTCGCAGAGTACGATCTTCTCGGGTTTCATTTCCTTGAATTTCTCTAAATGTTTAATCAACATCGCAGAAAAACTTTAACAGAAAGTTCAAAAAATTTTATGAGAAATATATTTGCAATTGTTCTCGTATTAAAACTCAAATAGCAATTATGATATTTAAGATATTTAATTCCTCTCTGCTGTTTTTCTGTAAATTTTGTCTCTGCTATTGCTATATTTATTCAAACGTAACATTTATAAAGGTATAAGTTCAGATCTACATAAAAAAACTTTACATTTTTTTATTTATCGTTTTAGAGATGAAATAAAAGCGATATTTTGTTTTTACATTCGAGCTTTAAGGGATTGGTATTGCAGCGAAAGGGTTAAACCAACTATGGTTTGGAAGACACGGCCAGGCGTGCAGTCGAAGGATTACATAAGTTTACATAATTTGGCCGGACGTGACTATCATCCGTGGCTGTGCTCGATCGCGTTCTCAGAGCAAATTGCAAGCTCCGATGTATGCAATGATGGAAAGCTCGAAATATACGAGGATCATTCTCTCATGGTCCATTTATCGTGAGAAGAATTATACGCAAAGATGGAGTAAATTGGAAAATGGATTAAAACGTAATTTCTATGTTTGGATGGAGAAAAATAAAATTGTAGATAGCAACGGATGCAATGTGCTGCACTAAAGAGAAGGAATTTCTAAATTATCTAGTGTCAGGGGAAAGTAATCAGTAAACACAATTTCGCGAATTCCAGAGAAAAGCAGCTAACAAATAATTCCTCCAATAATCCCAACGTATTGTACTAAATAAATCAGCAATATAAATTAGGAACGAGCGCCCATTTCTCTTCTCTCTTTCCACTTTTTTCTTCTACCCTTCTTTTCAGCACCGCGAAGAAGTATCACAATGCGGTCGCTGGACCTCATGTTATGTACTTTCACGAGAAATCTTTTGTTCTTCAAAAGAAAGAAAATGTAACTTTCGCGCAAATGACACACCGTATTATAAACGCGATTTTTATCCTTATTCGATGTGACGCAAAGTCATTCGTGCTATTGTAGTATTTTTTTTATCCTATCTTATATATCTATATATCCCTCGTAAAAAGTTTGCGGAGCGAACTTATCGCTTTCGTGCACTAGGCCCTTTGTTCCGTTCGCGTTATTCGCTTGCCTGACAATCGCCATCGGAAACTAATCGCTACTGCACGTTACCGAATAGAAAACCGCGGTGCGACCAACCGTAAAATGTTAAGGGATTGCCGTTAATGTGATGTAAGACGCTCCATTGCGCGTTGTAAAACGCGCGGATGATTTTCAGTTTTTGCATCGCGCTCACGTAATCAAATCTTCTAAACTATGAAAAAAAAATCCAACATAGCAATTCGAAAAATAATGTACTAAAGACGATTAACTCCTTTTACGTGTATAAATATTTCGAAAATATTTTCAATTTTATGTAAAATTAGCGTTCGCCTTTTCTTGCATAAAAAAAAATCGTTCAAGCGATAAATCGTTCAAATGCGTTATTTACCCATTTCGTGGACGATTCTTTCCGGCACCAGAGCATACTGACCTGCAACATAAAAAGCAAGAGTACGTCAAAACATGTCGATTTCAACCAGAGATAAACGAATCTATCATTTCAGATTAGAGTTATCGGTGAAATAAGAAACTCGATATGAAAATATAATTCCTACAAATGTGGCCATATTTTCTATCGCAATCTATGGATCGGATATGTGAATTATATTACTTGTTCAGAATAAAGTGATAAGCGAATTCTGAGATTGGCTTTAACGGCGAAACACTGAGTTCGAAATTAAGATAACATTTGCACAAATGCGAAAATATTTTCTATGATCAAAGATGCGAATTAAATTACTCATACAGTATAACGTAAGATAATGCAATACTAAAATGTGCAATCACAATCAAAATATATAAAAAAATAATTTTATTTAATTATATACTTAAGGAAAATTTTTTAGAGAAAGAGAGAAAGAAAAATTGGGGAGATATTAAATACTTTGTTTACAAAGGTAGAAAAAACAAAATTGCACGCGTCAAGTAAAGATTTAAAAAATTAGAAAATTAATTATGCTAATTTAAACATTATTTAAATGTCTTCTAATTTAATTTTAAATATTTTGTGTTATCTTGAATAATATTAAATATTTTAAATAATATTGGGATAAAAATTTATCTATCTAAATTATATTTAAGATTATTTTCTAGTTTTATTTTATATATAGTTATTTGTGCATTTCGTTTTTTTATTTGGCACGAAGACATTGACTCTTGAGTTATTTAAAAAAAAAAGATAAAAATTTATCATTTACTGTAAAAAATATCAATCGGAAATAATAATCTTTAAGTATTGCCTATCACAATTTTATCGTAAGAATCTGACTTTTTAAAGAATATCAAATTTCAATTTCAATTTTCCAATCTTATTTTAAAGATGCAACATTATAACAAATTATAGTTGCGTAAATTCAAATTGAATATTTGCTCGCAGTTAATAATTATATGAAATTAGCTAACGGAACCGATAATGTCGATAGCGCGAGTCATCGTAATAGCCGTTAATACAACAGAAGATGATAGTAACCGAGTCAATGAAATAATATTCTCTTCAACGTACAAAGTCGATGTCGAGTGAAAGGTAGGTTCGATGAGAATAACAGGATCCAAAGCGCTTAGCGAAATAAGCGCACAAAGTTGTGTAAATAAACGTCCGGGACTGGCTGAATCATGATAGAAAAATCTTTGAATAAAACCATCTGAGGTGTTCAAAATCAGTTTCCACTTTCCTACCTTTGGACAATCTGTGTACGAAAAGTTCGAAATGAATACAAATTTCTCTTCTAATGAGCATAATTCTCTCTCTTTAACTTTTCCAGCCACAAAACTTATAACTAGATATACCGAAAAAAAATGAGACAAGCCATTTCTAAATTTCAGTACCTCGGAGAATAACATAAAAATTTTTTTTGAAAACAAAATCTGAATTTAAAAAAAAAGCGACAAGGCTGTCTCATTATCTATTTGCATTTGCGGCTTAATTCACACATCTAACTGTAACTTAAACTTTAAACTTTCAATTCGAGAAATATTTGATTAAGGATAACTCGCGAAGAAACTCGACAAGAAATAATGCCGCGCGACCACCCTCCGTTCTAGGACACCCAGTAAAACGGTAGCCGGTTATTGTCACACAAGCGTAGCAGCTTCTTTCCCATTGCTGCCCGTGGGAATTAAGCGCACCGGTCCGTCAGACAACCGCTACGAACTACCGAGGACTACCGCGAAACACTGTTTGTTCCTGAAGGCGGTAGTATTATCGTGCTCTGGGCGGAGAGTATAACGTGTTTCTTTCAGCTAGCCACGATAGCGCGGTTGTAACATGCGATAACTATGCATATACCAAAATCGTGTTTATTACAACGTACAGTGGCGGGTTAATGGCACCGGAGGGTGAGCTGGATCTGAAGCTAAAGCCCTGTTCGCATTCGTTGACTTACTCGCATTCACTTCGGGTTGATCTATTAATTACCCTAATTTCGCCAGCGAACAGATTCATCCATTAGCGCTAAAGGTTTCTCTTTGTCTCTTTTTTCCGGGTGTATATCTGTAACTTTGATTCGCTTTCTAAGTCCGCTCGCCGAAACATGCTATTTGTAGAAGAATTCAGTTCCTGAAATAATTCAGTGGACTTGAAAGTCGAACAAGCAACGCTATTGTACGGTTAAGATAAAGATGAGTACGCTGAATCTGAACTTCTGAAACTTTTTGAATCGATATCGAAATCTTCAACAAATAACTTTAATTCACGTTAAGTTCAAAATATGCTAACTTATCGTTTCGAGAAATTATAAAAAATTCCTCAGAAGAGAAATAGACAAGAAAATGTAATAGATAATAGAATAAAATATGTAGAATTTCACATTTCAATTAAGAGAGATTTTATTATATTAATGAATGAAAATGCACTGCTTCAGAGATAAATGCAATTAATTTAAATTTTTTAAAAATATTTGTTTCAACATTTATTTTTATTTCCTACGTGCCTATTTATGTCTATACATGCCACCGTATATCACAAATTTAAAGTGTTAAAATTTATTACATGCAAAAAATCCATTACATAAAATTGAAAAATACGCATAGATACAATATTATGATATAAAATCTGTTGCTTTCTATAAAATTTACGTCATACTCATATAAAAAAAATTAAATGTACATTTTTTTTTTATAGACTTTGCATGATTTTTTCGTTAACAATAGGCTGTGTGATGATGTTAACATATCCCTATATCTCAAACATTAAAATAATCCATTCATTGCATATTTGAGTTAAATAGAACAATTCATGGAATATAGATATAATATTAAAACATTTTGTTTAAATTGAACTTCCTTTTTAATTCGTTTCTAACTAACAGAAAACAGAGCTTACTTTCAAAATAATTACTTAAGGTCATTTGCACTTCCTCTAATTCTATCCTACATAGTGTGTATCTATATATCTATATTATCTCACATCTCAATATTCCAGACTTTGAGATAATCTCTCTGAGCCCATGGCAACCCCGTATATCCGAGTTGGAAGGTTTCGACCGGAGGATCGATGCTCGCCTTCGAGACGTCGCTCGGGTCGCGCAGGAGCAGATCGAGACACGAGTAAATGCTCGTGCGATCAGCTGTGCGGATACTCGGTGTCCTCAACGAAACGCTCCACGTGTGCATTCAACCCTTCTGAGTCATCCTACCCCCTTTATTCCCCGCGCGCCACTCCCCTTCTCATTGTAGGCTCTCAACGTGTGACGCAAAGTGTCGCGGTGGAGAGAAGCGAGAAAGCAACAGGGAGAAACAGAGAGGACCGTCGTAGAAAGAGAAGGCGATGAGACGAGAGACTCGGTAGGGAGAGTCTTATTGATTTTTTCAAACATCTGATCGGCGAGACGGAGGAGACGAAAGATGGGGAGGAAAAGGAGCACAGCGAGGCGAAACTGGAAGGGCGAAAAGGAAGGAATCTTTGCGTTTTCTTCCATCCCTCTCCCGTTCGGTGGCCTTCGGTGAAGTCTTTTCAGCGTCCCGTACCTGTGTTGCCACGGTAACAGCCTAGATTCCAGAGAAGAGTCGAAGAAGATGCGGAACAGATGGATAGCTCAGAAAGAGAGAGAGAGAGAGAAAGGGGGGGGGGGGAGGAAAACAGCGCGAAGAGGAAACAGCGAAGAGGAGTTCATGTTACGCGGTCGCGTCCTTTTGTTCCAGATTTCCGTGCCATCCGCGGTATCCGCAAGAATTAACACGTCGCGAAGTACAGACATGTAAATGCAACGGCGCATTCAGAAGTTGGATGGGTAATTCGCTGAGTACGTAGATGACAGGGCACAAAGTTTGACGAGAGATGAGAGGGCAATTGAAGTTCGACTGTATTAACTGCTGTCATTATTTCATTGAAACTAATTATTAAAACATTTTCTTCGACATTTTGGAGAGATAAGGGAAACTCTTGTCTGCCTTCTACATTTTTTTTTTTTATCGAATGCAACATCGGTTATACATCAAAAATATTTTTATTTCTCTCTTTAATCAAAAATGTATATTTTTATTTTTCGCGTGTTCTACTCTTAAGTTTCCTGTAGAAAATCTGTCTCTGCCAACGCTTTAAAGCCTATCTTTTTTCTAATTTATACTCTGATCATTGCTAATCAGATCAAAGAGCTCTCGGAAAATTTAATTAACAGTATGTGTGCATCTACCTGTTTGTGCTTGCTAAACAAATGATTCACGTAACGTCTCTCATTCCCTCAACGCCCATTCTCCCTTTGTTGAAACTGTATTTACCGAGAGAACCCGCAAAATGATTCAAGAATACACGTAGGTTCATGTATTTCCTCTGCGTGTGCGGAGCCACTAAAGACTAGAAGTTCGGAGGAAGCCAAAGTGCGGGGAAAAAACTGCGAACGCTACTTTACTTCATGGCATCATCAACGTGTACTTCTTTCCTTTTTTCTTTTATCGAATCAACTACACCACAATAACATTTTTATTTATTTTCATGATGCGTCGAAGTCTATAATTTCTTGCGTATATCAAAGCATTGCCTTTTTTATCTTCATTTATCAAATAAAAAAAATTAATAGAAGATTAATGCCCATTTCCATCAATGTACATTAATTAATCTTTGATCTCATTTGAATTCTTAGAATTAAAGAAAGATAAAAAGTAAGTTCAACTGAGATCAAAGTTGATCTGCGTTGGTGGAAATAAGCATTAGTAAGAGTTTAAAATATTTTAATCATAAACTTTTTATTTTAAATATTTTAAATACAAATTACGAAAACAAAATTTCGCAACTCTATTTTAGATAGCATAATTTAACCATAATATATATAGAAATTTAACATTAACAATATATATATATATATATATATATATATAGAAAGAGAGAGAGAACCTCGAAAGAAAGAGAGCTTTGTGCAATAATCTGTTTCCTCTGTGAATGGAAATTGTGATTGTGACAGATCGTGGTACGATTATGACAGCTTAATTCTGATTACGATTGTTCGCGTTATACAATCGAGTAAAACGAGACATCAGAATTTTCATAAATGTACGATGAAAACCGCAATCGCATCGGTGATTATACGCGCCCATCGAAGCAGACATCTATTACTGCAATTTTAGCGCTTTTTCACCACTCGGAAATATAAATCGCCCGCAATTATTTTCTCGCTAACCATCGCCCTTTTCGCGAAAAGCTTTCACGTGAAAAATCGCGGAGGCAATAAATCGACTCGCTCGTAAAATCATTATTTCGTTCACGCACGTTCGGTGGCTTATTAAAAAGGTCGCGCGAGAGTTGCCGTTTGCATCACTACAACAAATAACGTGCGATAGAAAAATGATTTTCTTTTTTTTGCAAACCATTCGGTTACTGCAAATTCAATGAGAGACAAATTGAATAAAACTGTATCTGATTAATTCTGATTAATTCTGATTAATTCTGGCGAGAGCTGAAATATTTTCTGTATAAACACAAATATGAATAAACCAGCATTTCCAATACTTTTCCGAAATATCAATAATTTACAGAGATATAATGTAATACAAGAGATATTTTATATATATTTTTTTTTACGTAATATGAAAAACAATAATTGTAAAATTTTTACGTTCTCCATAATTATACCTCTTTATAAGATAATTTATTAGAATTTATTAGAATTATATTTTTTAAGATAACCCTATTTAACTGATAATTTAAGACCGTCATTTGCCGGGGAGTTTTCAAGAGAAAACATAAATTTCAAGAGAGGTCGTCATTTTTCACGGGATATCAGCTAACACCCTATATAAATCTAACACAACGGTGGCTAAAAATCACCGCAATTAAAAAAAATCCACTCTAAACGAACTAAGACTCGCGATCGCTCGGCGGAAAGTAAAGTCGCAGATCTAGTTACAATTTTGCAACCTCGCTCTTGATTCCTCGTCTCAGCCTTCTTCCAACGACTAGCTCAGCATCTTAGCTTTAGCAGATTCGTACCGGTGGATGGACTCGACACTCCGCGTAACGATGGGCATCCTGCCAGACAAGAACGTTCCGCATGCCAGAATACACAGAGCGCGATAATCCAACCACTCGCACCGCGTTTCGGAAGATTTAAGGGGGAAAATAAGATTCCGCTGAAAACTGGTCGTGGTTTGCTCGAACGTTTCTCGGATGAAAAAGGGTGATCGTGTTATAATGATGATAAGCTCCTAATAAAATAAAATGGAAAAGTGCAAAAAAAATACAGGCTTGGTGCTAAAAACAAACCTACACATATTGAAATCCATACACACTAGGGGATATTATAAAACAAAGAATCTTCCTTTTACTAAAATTTTCTTAAAATTATTGTAAAGGAAACACGTTTATCTTTATTATACTACAAAAGTTTAGTCTCTATATAATCTCTAATTATTCTCCATTCTCAAATATAATTAATTTCCATGGAAAACAAACTTTTCGCGAATTATAAATTTCGATGATGCAAACAGATAATAAAGTTTTGCCTTTTATGTAATTTCGTTAAATTTTAATTTAATTTAAAGCTTTGTTAAAATATTTGATGCGAGAAATTAAAATAATGTCTAAAAACGTAGATCCAGCCAATTTAAAACAAATTTTAATTTGAAGCTTAAAGCTTTGATGCTAAAAATTAAAAATTAAAAAAAAAAAAACGTTTAGAACTGGAAAAAAATTTTAAAGATAAATGTCAAAATAATTCTACAAATTTCGACTCTTTTGATCAAATATCACGGACTGAACGCACGTGTAACTCACCAACACATCTCGGTACTAACGTAAAGCGCGAAACTTTGTGACATATATCATTCGGAAATTACAGTTTATGTATTTTTGCGACATACATGAAAAACATAACGCACGTACACGCTTATGTAGTTCTGCGGTGATAGAAGCGGCGGCGTCAAAGTACACTTATGTCACCGAACACGACAATAAGTCTTTCAGAAGATGCGTTGGTGTATACATCACGTGAGGTATGATTTCTAGTTGGCGTGACTCTGAGACCGTAGCAAAGGCACAGAACGACTTACGCTCTTCATACGTGGGTTTTACGCGGCGAAACCATTCAAACGGAAACGGCTGAAGCGGCGTTTTATCGCGACGGCTTACATACCTATGCATATTTATAGGGAGACACATTGTTCCTTTCTTACGGCACAACGCGCTGGCATGCGCTATAATAGATTCTAAATATGTTTGTAATTGCTGGTATTGCTATGGTTGGTTGCTGTATGCTGCAACGAGTTCCAAGTTCATGCTCTGTGTGAGTAATTGTAAACTCTTTTGATAAGTTCCAAGCTAACAATCGTTCACTACGTCAATAAGACAATTATTATATAATTAGATATTACAAAAGTAAATTATTAAGTATTTTAGTGAATTTAAAATATTTAAAAAATTATTAATAATAACGCTAAATTATTTGTACAGTTTTGCTAATAAATTAGAATCGCGATCGCGAATTTCGGTCAAGAATGCATGTGGCAAAATTGGTGGCAAACAAATCGATCCTAAGGATGTCAAACCGGAAGTGTCGAAAAGGAAAGGAGTTCTAGGTCGGTGGCTCCGTGAACCCAACGGGCTGTAACCCAGTTTCTCGAAATGCGTGGTCGGGTTCTCGCGATGCGTCACATACTACGTGCGCGTATGTGTGACATGTGTGGTTTAACATATAGCCGATCGCACATTCGTCAATCCATCATCGGCATGCACAGCCACGCGTATCAACTCTAACGTGTCGATACTTTCGTTCCGATTAGATCGCTTGTTCGAGTTCGCTTTTGTTTAAAATATGCCGCGAGAAATATAAACGAGCTCTCTTTTCTTTCTCTCTCTATCTCACCTTCTTTTTGATATTACTAATTGTAATGCATGCATACGCTATTACACGTGTACACCGGGTGATTCATTATAGCACCTTTCATCTGTATCTCTGGAGTATTTCTAAATTTAAAATAGAATGACGTAAGCAACGATGAGTGGATTTTAAACGACGCACTTTCTATTCGTCATACATTGCGAGAATATACACGTTTTTTCCAGTGACAATAACTAAATACAATATGATACTGAACTTTTGTACCTAATTACACTCAACGAGTTGTATATTTATTTAATACGTTTATAAACATTGTAAATAATGATTCGTATATAATATTAATAAAGCAATTTACTTTTCTATTTTTCATATTTAGATAATTAAATTCCAAAAATTGAAACGATGAGACAGAAAACTCGTTTAATCTACTCAGTTTCCGGTATCATTTTTCTTTATTCGTTGAAGATGGAAATATACACCTCTCAAAATTAAAACAGAAGATACGCGTTTCATCTATTTTTTTTTTATTTTCCATTGTTATTTTATTCATTGAGGATGGAAACGTTTTCGAAAAGGATATTCATTACCGCCGGAGATAGGTCGACTTCCGCTTAAGAACAATATTTAGCGGAAGTACGCGCTGCAGAGCGAAAGTCAACGACCACACAGCGTGCCCGCGCGGCTTGACAATAGGACATTTTTTTCACTTATAATCAGTATAAAAATAGTTATACACGGTAATTTCTGCGTTAGAAATATTCATGACTTGCGGTTACGTCTCCACTTTCACTCTTATCCAAACTTCTTCTCGTTGTAATTTTATCTTACAAGTACCTTGTGCACGCAAGCGCATGCAAAACCTGCTTAGAGATACTGGCATACAGATACCTCTTCCAGTTTTAATTAATAATTTCGTTCTCTATAATTACCAAGTGTTAAAAAATAAATTTAAAAAATAGCGACCATTATTAGTAAAGTTATACAATATTTTAACAAATATGTATTAATAAATCAATCTTTTAAAACGTAAATAATTATTTGCGTTTAACGGAATATCACCTTAACAGAGGAGAAAGAAATAGGAAGAAATTAAAACATGGGATCATTTCGCGTTTAACGTTAAAAAATAATCCTTTAGCGAATGAATTATGACCTCATATAAAATTTTAATGATTAACATATTAATTCTATAAATTACGAATTTATGAAATAACTTCCGGCCATTCTATCGATATTCTACGTAAAAGGAGTTTGATTCGAACAAGACAATGTACCGTGTGTGCAAGATGCAGTACCTGAGAGATATGCGTGCTTTCCAATCACAAACGGGCGGATCTGCGCGGGAAGCTCACATGAGCGACGAAAAGTGAAAGTGCAATCCATATATAGTGGCTGCCCATCACTCTATTAACAGTCATTTTTTCCGGCACCGCTTTCGCACGAATCGGCGATTCCGCTCGGTCTAGCGATTTAGAATCGCCTTATGCCGTTATCGGCGAGCAAATATCCAATCTACGTGCCCGAACTGCAAGCCCGTGAATTACAATTGCAAAACGCCCATGAGCTTACGCAACGCAGTCGCGCGCTATCGATGCTATAATCACACGCAGAGCGGAATCAAAACGGATAGACAGGTTTTACGCTGAAATCACGTAAACAGGCATTAGACTTGATCTCCAATAATTGGAAAACGAACGCAAGGTGACAACAAGGTGCTTACGTCGCGCGTGTAAAACAAAAACAAAAAAAAAACAACTTGCTATAAGGAAAAATAAACGCATTAAAGCAATAAATTTAAAATTGTAATGAAAAAAATATTTTCAATAATATCCTACCTTCCTGAATAATTTTCTAACCTAGATATAACAGAAAGAAAATAAAAAAAAGAACAATTTATTCAATTTGCATAAATTTTAAAAGACAGAAATTGATCACATAACTCTATACAAGAGTAATTCTAGATCTGAACAATGAAATACAGACCTAGTTTGAAGTCAATTTGGGAATACTGATTTATTGCCAACTAACTATAGCTGGCAATGCAAGCCCATATCGATGGACTAGTCGATAATAAAAGTAACCACAGACCGAGAATAATATGCTGACGAGTAATATCGATCGTGAGAGGGCTCTTTCAAAAAGTGTTGTGTCCGTAAATGTAGCCAGGTACTCCTCCCGAAGGTACTATTATCCTAAACGCCGAACGATCGTCGGTTTCTCCTCTCGTGCTAAATTGTTTTCGCGATAATCGACGGTTCGCGTTCCGCAGAAAATAACGCGAACAGGGTTCCTTTGCGCATCCCAGAGATGCAAAGGCTCAATTTTGGTTGTTGTTCTAATTATAAAGTAGCTCCAACGTTTTTCGGAAAAAAAGATCTTATTATTATCAGCCAAGATCAATTAGTATTTATACTGACTTTACCTGCTGACAAAAGTTTGATAATAAGATAATAGTTACTTTACTAAAATAATTTTAATTAAGTGTTCAGTTAATATAACCAAATATTTAGTAATGTTAAGTAACTGTTTAGTAATAAATTGATTAATATTATTACGTCCGATTGCTATTAATATCATTACTAAATATTTGATTATATTAACTAAACAATTTAATTGAAATTATGTGACCAAAATTGGATTATTATTACTAAATTCTATTTCTCGGTCTAATTTCGTATTACATTATTATATTATATTAGACAGATTTCTCTCTTTAATATTCAGGGTGATCAATATTCAAATAGATCATGTTTAAAACTTTATATTTAAGCTCCTGTTTAAGCTTTTTGCTTGAATACTTTTAAATCCAATTATGATAACAGATATACGTTATTGTAAACACAATCTTAAATACAATCTACCCTTTCTCGATTTCGCTCCCACGAACGATTTCAAAGGAAATTCTGTGCGAGTTTTCTCGTTGTCGAGGATACCTTCGGTCGCTTTCACTCGTTTTTCCACTTACTTTCTACAAACAAGCCGCCTCCTCTTTCTTTACTCGCATTGACGAAACAGGACCGACAAACACGCTTTGCCGATCGCTTTGTTTTCACGCAATAATTACCTGTCAACTATACTTTAGAGAAAGAGAACGTATGTCACTTTCTGTTTTCAAGTTTTCACGAAATAAAAAGTTTCTGCATGACCTATGCGTCGTTTAGTCCTAAGTATAGTTGTGTGTCCAGTCTCTTTTAATGTTTATAAACTTTTCTCGAGAAAAATAGCATTTTTGTTTGCTGATAAATGTACGATAAATGCAGCTTACATTCTGTACTTTGATTTAAACAAATGCTTTTATTTTACAGCAGTTTCTATTTTTAATGATGCATTAAAAAGTAATAATTTGTCGATTCGATATTCATGAATATAAAATTAAGAAAGTTTAATAAAATGAAGAGATAATATCTGAGCGAGCAGACAATAATACTGTAAACGTGGCCTTTAGATTAGGTAAATAGAATTAAAGCACATTTGATGTTGAACGTGAGATATACGGAACATAAATACGAGAGATAATTAAGCGTTTATCAATACATAAACTTACACTTCATCTCTGCTTATCTAATAGAAATAAAAGCAATCTTGTCATTTTCGTTATTTCAAAGAAAATAAAATATAAAATTGTTGCTTAAATAATTACGAAGCAGAAACAAGATATAACACATTTTACAAAAATCTTTGGGGAATTGTTTCCCGTTATCTGCTCTGTTAAATTGTAATTTTAAATATAATGAACAATTAAAAAAGTCAATTTTTTATTTTTTTTTATTCAATGAATTAATTTAATGACGTTGGATAACATGCGCGAGAAAATAAAATATGTATGAAATGTACATTAAAAGAAAGATGAATAATTTAAAAAAATTAAATGATTTAATTTACCGTAAAAAGTTCAAGATAATAAAATTAGGCTGTACTTCTCGCATACGATTAATTATCTTCGAGAATAAAATAAACCACGATTAAAAATTCATCTATTTTTCTACATGTATGTACTAAACAATAATCCGTTATATCGGATTGACGAGATTAAAACACGAAGTTAGAAGACCTATGTCAATCATAACGATCTTGGTGCCGAATAATAATTTTTTAATTTTTAATTTTTACAATTTTCCGCTCAAAAAATTATTATTCGGCAGCAAGAACCGCTACAACTGACACAGGCCTTCTAGTCTCGTGTTTTCGACATATTATTTACTAACCTGAGAGGTAGGATTTGGCGCAAATGATATAGCCGCACATCCGACCTATCTTTGTCCACACTGTCTTAAAGAACTCGGAGTTATACATCGGTAGACAATGGTAACCGCCTCTCTCTCTGATCTCTTCCTCGATCGTCCCACCTTGGCACTCACGTATTTGCGCGTCACAAGACATATACTTTACCGTGCTGCTGCACGAATGTCGTTGAACCCGCGCGTGGATTCACGCGGCGAAATATCACACCGATCGTCGCAATTTCCGAGATCGTGGCTCCAAATCACGCGCGGTATCGCGCGATCGTACGTTCATATGAGCACAGCGCGCCCATGACTTACAAGACGTTCACGTATTGAATGTCGTTATCGACCAATGAATCACTTGACCAATTTATCACTCGATGATTAGTCGCACGAACAACATAGTGCGATGATTATTGTCGTTAGACCTATTGTAATATCGTGCTATCGATCTTCAAATACATTAAAATAATAAGAAATTGAAATGTTTGCTTAAGAAATAGTTATCGAGATAATTGAAAAAGTATGCAATGAAAAATTGTTCAAGAAAACTGAAAATCGTTTAAAATTCTGTATTGACTGGAAATATAATACAAATACAGATAAAGATTATTGCTCTTGAGTGAACTAATCTCTCAATATTTTAGAGATTTTATCTCAGAATTTACTATCAAAAATACTTTCAGAAATACAATAAAAATATCATAATTATAGCATTAAAAAAAAAAAAACAAAAAAAGAAAAGAAAATTATATATTACTTCATTTTTTAGTTACATAATATTGCTTTTCACTTTTCATCTTTATGATTCCCGAATGCCATTACTTCCAGTATATTCGTCGCAATCCTTTTCTAAGAGCTTAAACTTAAACTTTCAAATCTATTACCACTGTAATTCATAAGCTATTTTTGCGGTGAGCTCTCACTATTCATTCTGAGTTTTGTAATTTTTATTATCAAAGGTAATTCTCAAAGTGAAACTATTAAGTATACACCATGTTCTAAGAGACTCTTGGATAAGGCCAATAATGAACGAGCTAGAGCGAGCGCTCGAGACGCAACCGGCACGATAAGTAATTAATTGTAATCGTTGACTCGTCATTAAATCGTGCTGTATCGTGGCACGATCCTAATGGTCGCGTATTATATCACGGAAAGCGTATTTTGCGTTCTGTCATTTATAGTGACGTTCGTACACGCGCGGCCCGTCCCTCTTTAACCAGCTGAGAAAACACGAAATTACGCGTACACCCACATAATTTTCTCGTCCGACGAGCTCGCGGTGATTATTGTGCTCTTATACACTACCGTGCAAGACCATATTTCAAACTGTTTAAACTGAGCGACCACCTGTCAGATAAACCCGTAATTCTGGAAACTTCACGTACACAGCGCGGTTTCGTAAGGCTTTTGTCGAACGATAAATAGGAAATTGCTTCTTCTTTCTAGCTAAGAACTTGCTCAGATTCGGTTCAAAGAAAGTTTATAAACTTTCCCAAATTATGTATTAAACATATAAATTGATAATAGCGACCGCTTTTGAACTACATCGAATCTAACAAGAGATTGTGCTAAATCTTTCAATTTATGAGTTTTACTGTGATATCTTGGGATTTATCTCGCAAATATTTTCAGGCAACGATAACATTCGATTTTTTATAAATTATTGCAAGTTTATTCAAATGCTAAAACGTTTAAATATGTGTATATAATATTCAGTCAAATAAGTCGTAAGATATTTCAAGAAAACATGATGATTCAATCGATTTCTTGACTTACGAGAGATACTGCCACGGTTTAAAATTTATGTTTCGCAAGCAAATGGCGAATTTAGCAAAGTATAATTGCATGCGTCCGTTCATCGGACTCAAAGAATATACATAGTCATTATTTAAATTAATAAATAGATATTTTCTATGATAGGAAATGATATTTTAACGCGTTATTATTCAGGAAAATATATTTACAATTTTATTTTTTAATAATTCACGTTCCACTATTTTATCGCTAAATAGCAATTTAAATATTAAACATACAAAACCGTGACTCAGACAGATATATTTAGCAAAACAGGAAATCGTTTATCGCGGAGTTATAAACATTGTGTTTGTAACCAGTAATAAATTGAAATCGATTATCGGAGCGCGATGATATCATATTATAGAACGGTGAGAAGTAAAAATCCGATTAATTAAAAAGATTCGTATAAATTCAATACTAATTTAACCCACTTCTCTTTACCAAAAATTTATTTAGTACTTTAATAAAAGGAAATATGTACTGTTTAGTAATGAAATATGCAGTAATGCACTATATAAAATTCAGGTTTTTAATAAAATTCTAAGAGAAAAATTATTTGCCACTGAATACGTAACGCAAACTCGCTGTAGTGTCCGGTTTGCATTTATACAAAAATCAAAAGCTTTGAATGCGAAAGTCAAGTCGACTATTTCTAATGTTAAGTGAAATCTAAAAAGTCATCCAAAACATTTAAAAATGTTACCACATATTTCCGTTTGTATACCAAAATCAAATATTGAGAAAGTGCGTTTTTGTAAAAGATAAATAAAAATCTTTCACAATTTCAAACTTACTTTTAGTAGAAGTAGGATTTCAATCGAGTTTTGAAATCGTGCAACCCTACATTCTTTCTGTATACTAAATTAATCTGTTTAATACAAAATAATACAAATGTAACAGTTTTAAGTCTCGTGTGAAAAGAACATTGTATAAAAGCTTAATTCTTTAGAGTCGGATAATTTATATTTAAATATTTACATATATTGAGATTTTCGATTTATTTCTGATAGAAACTTCAATTATCAGCAAAGAAAAATGTGTGCAAAAACGAAAAGTAATTAAAATGTGTATGCGGGTACGCGTTACGTTTTCCGATAAATGCACACCGTCGTTACAGCGATAACGGAAACGATTAACGTTTTGTTGCTCATCCATGACATGGCGAATACAAAAAATGACGTTAATAATCTTATCACGAAAAAAATGTTCTTCTGTATCTAACGTTATCGAACGTCTGGTATTTCTCTTAACATAATACCTAGGAAACGTCAGTATTAGTTCCGAAGCAGTTTATGCCATCATTTCACTATCAATGACGTGATAATTTGCGTTTTTTTGTGAAAAAGATCTTTAAATTTTTCCTTTGCAAAAGAATATAAAATTTCAAGATGTCTGGTTTTCAAATATAAATTAACATAACCTGTTATTTAACACAGTTTAAAAATTTAAACTAGATATGATAATTACATGAATCTTTATCATATTTTACTTTCAACTTTCGCAAATAATTTGCTAATGTTTAAAAATTCACTCTTACAAGTTTTAAAATCGAATAAACTTTTACATCTAATTTTTACGTCTAAATATCATAATGTTAAACTTATTTATTCATATTTAAATAATTTATGTAATATAAATACATAAAGAGTTCCTTAAGAAGCTGAAAAAGACAGAAAAATGTTAACGTGATAATATTTAGTAAAATTTTCTTAAATAAAATTGTATGTAAATTTTACACTTTATATAGAAGAATTTTAGATTAAAATCTATTTACGCGCAAATTTTAGAACCAGATTTCACCAAGTTGCCAAATCATTTTAAAAACAGTAAACATTTAAATGTCACGGTATTTCAGGTGATAAGGTATTATTGCGAGATCAATAATGGAAAATGTAAAATAGATTCCAGTTTAAGCAACTCCCGTTATATCATTCAACATTGCACAATATCGTTGTCATGAATATTTCACCTCTCTTCTTTTGCACTGTATGACTTTTATCGCTGTGCTGAAAACATCACATGTGACTGACGAAAAGCGAATACGTGTTGCGTAATATTTCCAATATAAAATCGTTTATTTCAATTTTTTTTACATATCACATTCGATGTGTTATTAATAGATTGTAATGTTACTAGATAATTGCTATTGCAATGTGACTAAAGAGAAAACAGTAATATCAGAAAAAGCAATTTAGCGAATTATTTAACTCTTCAATATTAGTTTACGTGACTAATACAGTGTAATGTCAAGTGCACGATAATTTTTCACTATATGTCAATAAAATACTGCTTGCACATTGATAACTGACTTCCGGAGTATCTTCAACATATCATAATCCTCAATATTAACGAAATACATTTAACATGAAATACGCATATCATTTAGATATGTTTTATAATAATTCTATAACTCGTAAAATGTTTTACAATTATAATAATTTTTTTTGTCAAAATATTAATAAATAATTTTCGAGATTTATAACAAAACACAAGATGCAATAATAACTCAAGTTTTTTTATTAAATATCTCATTCTTTAATAAAGCTCGACATTTTTTATGATGCCAATAAATTCAAGTATTTTAATAATAAGTATCCACCCAAGAATCCAAATACAGAAATTTCAGCATAATTACTAAATTTAAGTAGATTATTAATAATATAATTTATTTAAAAATTTATTTTAATTCATAAAAGTTAATACTATAACAACGTAATAATTATTCTACAATATTAGTAGCAACGACTTCTTACGTTAGCAAAACTGTATGGTAATAATCAAATTCTTTATAATTACTCTATTGCGCAACTTTCGTTATGAGCACTGCTTACAGAAGCAAACGAACGAACGAACGCAAACATAAATGAACAACTTGCTTCGATGAGCACGACGGCATCGTTTGCACCGAAGCTGTTTATTCGTGTGTGTTTTACTCGCGTTTACTTGCTTCGTCTTGATCCATTTTTTATAATAAAATTCATTGTAACATATTATACAATATTAAATATTGCGTAACAATATCAAATACAGCCGTTTAATTCGAAATTTAGATCTCTCTCATTAACGTGCATAAAAAAATACTCGTTTCATTCACAATTTGAACATCACTCGCTCTAACGTGAAAGGCCTACGTGTATACTCGGAGGAACGTTACCGAAATACAGTCGACAGAATATCAAGGACGTCGACGAAATTTTCTTCTTCTGACTCTCTTCAAATAAATCTCGGATTTTCATTACCGAGTAAAGCATACTTAACACTCCAAATTAACGGGACTTTCGCGCGATTTTTCGGACCGCGGCACCGTTGAAGCTATTTCAGTCCATATCACTTATTCTACTGGGATGCACTATTATCTCGAAGACCGGAGAACTCTGTTCGAAGATTCTTTTCCCCGTGGGACTTGGAACTTCCACGGCGAATTTACGTCGAGAAGTTCATAAATCACTCATCCACGAGACCCGCGCTGACAAACTTAGTATTTGATGTCACGATTCTTCTACGAATCAATATAAATTTTGGTTCAATTCAATTCTCATAGTGACAGAAACGGGAACGTGCACTTCGGATAGGCTGACTATTCGCGCTTTTCGATCGCGTAATATGTAAGTGTAGAGTTTACTTTTGTCTATCTCTATGCCGCGCGAAAGCCTAAGCTCAGCTAACATCGATTTCGAGGTTCGATATTAATCGGCACGAATTGTGCGTGCGTATCTCGAGCCCAAGTTACGAACCGGTCGCGCGTACTCGAGCTGAGTGACTGACTAACTGACTGACTGGTTAACACTAGCGAATGCGAGTCGAGTATGTGGTAGGATCGGGGGACGACTTCTATGCCCACGCACGACTTCGTCTGTACGAGTAGAAAATGGACGTAAGTAATCGTATGTGTGTTCACAGGTGCGCCACGCACACGCGCGTGCGTGAACGTGTGTACGGGCGCCAGCGTGCATGATTTCACGTGTGAAAGCACATGATTTACGCGTATTTAAAACTCATTAGTACATAAAAACGGAAGTGACCAGTGTCACACTAACACAAATTGGCTCTCTCTACGAAAAACGCGACAAGTGTGACGAATCGCGAAACGTTATCGTTAATTTAATTCAATTTTAATGCCAAGTTAATCTTAATTTTATGTAATATAAGTATAATTTAATCCGAATGTAACTTACATTTTTTTTCTTTAATTAACGTAAAATATTGAATTAAGTTCATTAAGAACGTGCGGAAGACGTTATTATTAATCAGAACGATAAAAAAAGGATTTAGCGATTTCCAAACAATCATGCATAGATAACAAAAATAAAAAGCAAAATAATCAGATGCTATCTCTTATTATTTTTTTATCGTAATGTTAAAATAAAAAGTCTTGTGAAATCGTTAGTTAGTCAGAAAATCGCTTATCTTTCCTCATAAAAATTTACACATTTTTGCACTTTAACGAGGAAATCGATACGGAAATCACATTCGGAACATTGTATTTCGATTTTTCTTCTACTTTACGCGATTGCCGACGCTGATAACAGTGCACTCGCATCTGATAAAACGAGATATCATTGTTCTCGAATGCTTTTAATCTTCCACGCAGCGCGTATTGTAGTACGGGCAACAAGGTTGCGGTGGAAGACTTGGAGATTACCGAGACATTTATTTCGCTTTTCCTGGCACGGTACCAACCGCCGCGGTCGAATCGTTAACCGGAAGCCAGAGTACCGGAATGAGTACCATCAAGACAAAATTTGTGCTACATGCGACAGAGGCTCACACTCGGATGAGCTCGCGCTCGCTTAACTTTTCCCTCGGACAACCGGGCGGCGGACCGTTTTTCTACCACAACCTAAATTGCTATTCTTGCTGAAGTGCATTAAAGTGAATGCACGAAAAGCATCTCAAAGTTGTAGTTTAATAAAGCCGCTAACCGAAAATACATGCTATTCCGCGACGGCTGAATAATAAACGGTAATTTTCATCAAAAACACTAACTAGTACTAGTACTCGGAATGCTTTAGCTGTTTTATGACACATTTACCGCGCATATTGCTTTAAATAATGCATGCGCGTTCTCAGATCGTAGAAATAATTATCTGATAACTAAATTCAGTATCATCGTTAAGACGAGTTACGGACGATAATGCGCGTTATCTCGACCGATCATGTTCGATGGGACACTTCCTACCAACGCGCCTGTTGACAACGGTCGAGGGCAAAAAAATAACAATTATTAATTCGCAGCCGCGTGGCAAAGGGGCGAGCCAGCGACGTGGCTGACAATGAGTTCAGTTCGCTTGGCCCCAATCGACGGTCGCGGTGACGCCATCGATATAAAGTTGCACGCGTGTGTTGACTAACTGTACTTCGCATGAAAGTACAGACGCTACACATACACGTAAGCAGGATGTCCCAGAACCATCGCCATTCCTCTTAACTACTAAGGATAACAAAGGAATGATGGAGTCAATAATAATCATTAAATTATAAATCAATCGGACACGGAATGACCGTGGACAAATCAATGATTTTAGAAAAGTCAAGTTTCACAAGCAGACACAACCTTGTCGAGTAAATTCTAAATGAATTTTGCTTTTTATAGAATTTAAATACGGATCATATTGCTAAGAAACAGCCGAAAATAACACAGTAAAAAAATCGCAAACAGTGTTAGATTACGCGAGCTCGTCAAGTTTTTCAGCAGATTTTATTTCAAGCTTCTATGCGGTTTTAGTTTCAGGTATAAAAATAATATTATGTGTATGCAACATGGTTGTAAAATGTTGCTGTCAATAACAAGAAGGTCTAATCAACTTTGACGAATTTTTCCAGTAGACCTTATTATAGAACACATTTTTTTATTGAGAAGTTAATAAACTGATAAAAGACTGAAGAAAGTAATCAAGACAAGAAAATTAATAATTATCTCGATGAAAAAAATTGATATCACATCGAAAAACGTGTAGATGAAAAGCGGCACAATTTCATATTTTATTTATACACGTTTAATATGCACACGTATGAATGATATATAAATTAGGCGCATCAGCACGCGCGTAGAATGCCACTACTAGATAACACTTGAGCTTGTGGGCGCATACACGCGTTTATAAACGGTAAAAAGATAGTGGTCAGCTCTCGTACGTGCTCCGACATACTGTATGTAATATGGAGGAGACGACTATGACCGATGACACAAATAAATGTCGATTGTTCTCGTTATCTTCCGACCGCGCGATGCCCGAGACAATACGACGAGACGGAGCACGCCGGTTTCTTCCAGCCGCGCGACACGTCGAGTGAAAAGGCTCCGAGGGAATTGAAAATCGCACTCACAGCACTCTTGACATTATTATTTGAATTATTGTCCATGGAATACGTAGGTGCAGCACCATTAGATACGGTGCGTAAGCGGAAAAACTAAAATAACCGAGGGAGTATATTTCTATTACATATAAAATATAGTCGTAAAATCTTTCAATTTCGCTCTTTATAGCACCATAAAATAATACCGTGATAAAGTAATTTCATTTTATACTGACCCATTTTCCGAAATTAATTTCGATAGTAAAAACTCGAGCTCTTTAAAAAAAATTATAATCCAGAATGTTTAACAAAATAATGCAGTAATATTTTAAATATCCTTTTTTTTTTATTTTTTATAGAGCAAAAAATGTACTTCTCTTTTATCTCCAATTTTATGAAATAAAGTTTTAAGAATATTAATAGAGACAGGTGTCAAATGACATTAAACAAAAGAAAGCTTGAAAGATTACGAGTATCTAAAAGCGTTTGTAAAATTCAAGTACTATCTAATTTCGTTTTAACGATCCACCGTCTTTCTTTATGAGACTTATCATGGGTGAACCGTAACGTAGATCGGCGTAGAAAATTGAGTTAACTCCGCGCTTAGCGGTAAGTGACTCGTTGCACTTGCAACTTTGTGACTAATAAACTTATAAATAGCCATCGTGAAATGGAAAGTAGTTGCGCCGTTAACATATTTCTCTTGATCGCGTTTAACATTGCGAGTATCGTGGTGCTTCTGCGAAACGAAGTCCGGAACTAATCGCGTTAATCCCTCTTCCATTAATCTGCTGCCGATAAAATTGCGGTGCAAAAATAATTCTCACCAACAACGTGCAGCTCTTCCGCATTCAGCTAGTCGTATACGATACAAACTTCATCGTAAATCAGAATATGAAGGTAAAATCTTGTCCCGAGGTATTTTTATCGACTCGACGACGAGTTAACATTACGATAGTAGATAATAATTAGAAGACCAGCGCGCCACGTAAGCCGCATTTGATCGCAGTTAGTCCGGCAAAATTGGAGCGGTTAATCGGTAACCTAACTCCCGGAGGCAGGCACCCACGCGATATCCTTGCACGACGTGGAAACGAGGCGTCTCTCCGACACACGTCGGGCGTCACGACGGCGGCGAAACAATATCCGCGCTCTCAATGGCAAGCCATGCTTGTCCGGTTCGGTATAACACGGTCGCACGTCGTTCAGGGTCTATCTCACGCCTAGACTCACGCATCTAGGACTTGTACTTTTCAGCTATTTTGTAATCTACGGTTAATAAAACGCAGATTTAAAAAAACTACGAACAAAACGAGTCCGATGGCACTTTTATGATTTTTATAATTTACACCGTGTTAACGTTTTTGCTTAGATACACACTCGACTCATCTAACAGATATTATTTATTTTTTTTATTTGTATAATTTTTTTCTATAATATCAATTTCTTTCTGTTATAACGTCTGTAGAGTATATGCTCTGGAAAGCTAATATCTACATAATTAAAGATAATTAAAGACCTCGTACCAATAGCAATTACTAGACCCGTACAATAACAAATATTTCTTTAAATTACGCTTTTTAAATTATAAAACTCTTTCTCTTTATCTTTAAACTTTTTTCAAATCCCAATCAGAATTGTACAATTTTAAAACTTTAAATAAAAAAGAAACAGTGTAACAGTAAAGCTGATAAAGCAAGCAGCCAGAAGAATCACGGAAAGAATACACGAAATAAAAATATTCAGCGGTTTCCGGAGAAAAGAAAAAAAAAACAGTGCAAACTCGCAAGTATTTAAAGCTGGAGCGAGGAAGGGAAAGAGAGAAGGAGAAAGGTATACGTCGAACTTGTGTTCTCTCCGGATTGAGAGTAATGCATAAAAAAATACAAAGCCCACAGCTGAAGAGCAAACGTGATGCGATCGATGAAATAAAGAACATTGCAACTTAAATTGTACATTGCGGGAAAAACGTATTGCTTCAATCAAATCTGCGAGGAAATAAACCGCTGCTTCTTTGAAGCGATAAGATAAACCGCTCGCGTTATCTCCGAGATCGAATATGCGAAAACACGTAAAAGAAAATAACTACATTCTTCGTAAATACGATTACCGAGATACAAAATGCTATTCTCTCAAATTGATTGGAATCAATGTATTATCCACTGAAAGACAGTGAATAGTCTGCTGATTTCAGTGTTTCAATGGTAATGTATTGATTCCAATCAGTGAGAGTACCCACCTCCCTCCCTCCTTTTAATCGGGATCACTGAAAGACACTGATAATTATAGTATATCAGTAAGATTTCACCGATTCCAATTAAATTTAGAGAGTGCGTAAAAATAAACCTTTTTTTCGAATCGATTATCGTGTAAATAATGTTTTTAGTTATAAACATTTTTAAACTATCAACAGATGATTTATATGAAAACAATTTCTTTTCCAAAAAAAGTGATTTTTTTGTTATTAAATTTATTTTTACAAAATAAAGTCTTGCAAAATATTTTAATTAATAGTCATAAGAAAATATTGTCTTACTCCAATTTTCATGAAAATCATAAGAATTAACAAAGTTATTAATTTTAATAAAATTTTCAATAAAAATATTATAAAAGATAATATTTAATAAAAAGATAATATTTTTATATAGCCTACTGTTTCTTTTTAATATGGATCATTGATGATCATAGGTAATGTTTCTGTCTTTCTACAAGTATATTATATAACAAATGTGGTGCTTTTTCAAAGGCTGCATTCCTCAAAATGTTTCTCACGTTGAAGATTCACGCTAGGGAAACTTTCACCGGTACTTAGCCGTAATTCCACTAAATTCGTACCCACAAGTTCCCATGTGCAGTATAATCAAGTACCTTGCTTCAAGTAGCCTAACTGTCGAGAATTAGGAATGATCGATGGATGCCTGTAACACATGATATTGCTTTCTCTCTCTCTCTTTCTCTCTTTGCTCCCACTTCCTTCATCTTCCTTCCACCATCCTCAGACGTACCTATCTATTGATCGTACCTACTGTGGGAAGATTCTCAAAATACAGTAATGATTGCTCCAGGTTAAGCAAACATTTCCGATATCTTGAAAATTTTTGCTCGGTCTCTCCCTTTCAAAAAAATTCATACCGATAAAAAGGTAAGGATAACGATATATGTTTCAAATAATACGACAAAAAAATTTAACAAAATCAATACCTGATAATTTTTCAAAAAATACATTGATATTAATAATAATTAAAGATATATATTGACATATTTCAATTTATTTTAATATTTACATACGCTGAGAAAAAGTTGTTAGCTTAATTAAATTTTTTCAGTTCAGGTATCTTATGTATTTAAGTCAAGCATATGAATACTTGAACCGAAAAAATTTAATTGGGTTAAAAAATTTAGTCAAGTTAACACAATTTTTTTGCTCAATGTATTAATTATAAATTTTTAACTAATAAAAGATATATCGTGTTTCTGTAAACACTATCTAAAATTTATTTAGAGAATAAAAGAATCACTATCAGTCTACGTATAAAAAAACTTCTTCGTGACATTAATTTTCTTCATCGTTATCACTACCAAAGCATGAAGACGTGTGCCCTAGATTTCACGTTTTCTCTCATCTATATTTTTTAAGCAATTTAATCGCTTAATAACATTAATTGTTGCGCGTCACACCACCCAATCGTTGTTATAATGTTATATATGTCGTTTTTATCGCTTGTGCCAGCAAAAGTTATACGAAAAAGAATTTCATGTTTCACTACATGCGGCTGTAAATTCATGACGCAATTACGTTTTTTTTACTTTTTGTGGTACATTACAACGCGATAACAAGGACGGATTAGAAGTCGGCGCCGATATATAACCGAAGAGCGTAGCCGCGCGCGAGATTAACCGCTACACTTAAGAACCGCTAAGAACGAACCCATTACATAGGAAGGTGCTAAATGTGGTTCCGCGAAGTGGTTCTGGCCGCGGACTCGCATCTCCGCGATACCCGGAGAGGTTTATGACGCAAGCGGCATTGCCGCCCACAATGACGAATGTACGGCTGCGGCGCATTTATCCCTCTCGAAAGTCGACGAACCCCACGGCGCTCTCGAGGTCAGCCTCGAACTATGAAACTGACGAAAACCTAGTAATGGCGATGTAGAACGTGTAATTACGCTAAGTGTGATCGTTACGGCCGCACGAATAGTCCACGTCACTAATTATTCACCAAAACATCGCAATTTTGACGGGAGTTTCATCAGAAGGAAAACATCATAATAAATAGATATCGTGAACAAAATATAATAAATATTATTAATATTATCATCCCGTTAGTCTAAAAGAATGATGATCCCGCAAATCTGCAGAAAACATACAGAATTTTTGCATCATTAACATATTTTGGATATAATATCTTTTTTACATGTTTAGTAAACATGTACAAATTTATATACAAATTCTATTTCGAATACGTTATTTATCACAGGATTTATATGCCTTGCACCGTTAAAGAAAACGCGTGCTTATTTTTCTTCGCGAAAGACTGCAAGACTGCAAATTCGTAAACATATATTTTACCGTTGGCCTTTCATGAATTGTAAACGACCACGTTAGTATTAAATCTTTTTCAATTCTCTTGAATAAAGATATGTAATAATATTTTGTAAATTTTTACATATGTGACATCATGACATGACATTATTAAAAAAATGTATTTGTCGTTGTCTAAAACGAATGACCAGCATGGTGGTCTGTGTCCTGGTCATTAAAATTTTAATAAACTTTATTCAATTTGTAAGGCAAGACAAACTACTTTTTTTAGCTATATTCTCGACTAAACTACGTACGAATGACCCCAAACGATATATCTTGGAATTCCAGATTCACTAATGATGTCGTAAAACAAAGTGATTAATAGACGCTGACAAGAATACAAATAGAAATAAATCGCCAATGACGGCTTTATCGGAGCCAAATTACGACACGGCGAAAAGAGAGACGTCGTGCTCCTCGTTAAAGGCGTGTTTTCGATGGTACATTTTCGAAAGTAGATAATAAAATCGTTAAAGCACTTCGTTAACTATGAACGAATTTTATACGACTCAATAAAATATACATGTGCCGTTATATCTGTACAACAAAATTATCTGTTACACGCAAAGCGTCTCCCGACATTTCATCTACGAATCCCTCATCCAATTTGAAATATGATAATTTCTAGTTATGTTCAACATCATTTGCGAGAAATATTTCAACGTGCGACTTAAAATATCACTATCTCACATGAAGCGTATAAAATAAATATATTAAAATTAGATATCTTGAATAAGATAAAGAAAATTTGTCTTGTCAATATTAATCTAGGGAGCTCATCTCGCTGTACTGTAACGGAGGTTGAAAAAGGCCCGGATACACAGGACACCTTGGATGCACAAGTTGGACGACCGATTTCGAAAGGCTGCGAGCCTTTTATTGCGCGAGAACCGTGCACTCACGGGCGCGAGGTAATAACAATAATCCCGTAACACACGTGCGCGAAACACGCTCGTGAAATAAGTATGATAGCGGGTCGAGATTGTCGACCCGATGGCCCACTTTGACAGCCCAGGACACGCACCACCATCCCGGTTAGCACGCTGGTCCTGCGGAGTCAAGGTTGGCGTCGAGCCGAACGACGACGACGCTATTTCAAACGGCTTACGAGAAGACGACAAAGTTCGGCCTGTCTTTTTATTACACTAATAAACTCGATGTCCTGAGTACTTGGACACGAAGCGTTTCCTTGACCGAGATAATGATATACTATGCGAAAAGTTACACCATGTCGACAGTATTTCAAAACTATCATACTTGACTTTGAATGTATCTCATGATGAGATTTACCTTGACGATATTTTGTGAAAAGCAAAATATTTTGCAAGACGAAATGTAGAGAATCTTTTTGTAAAAAAAATCAGACAAACAGTTGAGAGAGTTTTATTCCACTGTTTTTTTTCATTAAATTTCATTTCAATGAGGACTTGATATGGATGTCCTGATAGTAGAAATATATGATGGGCCAAAAAAATTGAAATTAAAAAAAGAATTAATAAATAAGTTAAATTAAATTAGATAAGAATAACTTGTGCAAAATACATATAAAATTTTTCTCATAAAAATTTATCTAGGAAAAAGTCAAGTCCTTTAAAATTCAAAAGAGTGTTCTTGGTTTAAATTTATTGGTAAAATTTATGCTAAAGGATGCTAAATTTATCGAAAAATTCGTGATCAAAAATGAGTTTATCTCCGAACAAAATTGGAACGATAATGGAAGTAACCTAGTTTGATAAGCTGAGAAACATCAATTTCCGATTCCAAGAATTTCAAAGACAAAAATACGCGATTTCGATATCGAATATAGTTACAACAAATGTAAAAATAACCAACGGCATAACTTCGATAAATAGAAAAAGTAGTTCATCACAGGTCATTATAACCGATGCTAATTAAATTAAAATAGAGTATAAAATGAGACAACATGGTTATCGTACATAGTGTGTATTGTCTTTTAATCGAGAATGGTTTGTACTTGACCTGTATTTAAAAATCACGCTTTACATTATTAAACATCAAATAAGTCAGAAATCTTGTGTTTTAAGATAATGTACAATAATGTATTGAACGATGACCAAGTTAACTTATTGTTAGAATAAAATCATAAATGTCCTTGTTTCATAAATCTTAGTGTAGCGCGAAAAATCGAATATTATCGCTGCGCGTCGCAGCGATAATATTCCATAAAAATGCATAATACAGATTAATATCTGTTAATATAGAACATGTAAATAAAATCCCGATAGTCAGACTTCATAGAAGTTAAGATATGAATTCTGCTTTTTAACATGGATTTTACCAATATTTTTAACGTTACCTATATTTTTTATATTCATAGTAATTAATCATTTATTAACTGGAAAAGTAAAATTAAAACAAGCTAATATGAAGTATTTTAAAATGTGTTCTATATTAAATTAATCTTTAATCATTTATACACACGCTCTTTTTTAATGTCATCTTATGAAAGTAATCTAGTTTTTGATTTTTTTAAAATTTATTTTTAAAAGATATTATTTCATTATTAGAATAGAAAATGAAATTTCTGTTAATGCATATTGAATATGCATATATAAAATCATGACATGATCAAAATTGCATTCAATATAAAATTGATCGCAGCTCTGATCTCAATATAGCTAAATATACCTAATAGTTTTATTAACTTAATTGCAAATGACAGCATTATCAGTCAATTTCATTATTCCCGAAACCGAACGGAGATTCAACAAATCGAGAGAACAAACGACGCAAAAGCGATGCTGAGAGTAATCTCGCGGCGATTGATTGCGAGCAGACGAAGTACGGACCACGTTGCATTCAAGTTCCGTACCGTAATGGAAAAGCGAATTGAAACGTACTCTCCATTATCGACATCCACGTATCCGTCCAGATGAATTCGATATGACAGTTAGCAACGTCATCGTGATATCGAAATCGAATACATACGCGTATGGCTATGGGCTCGGTAATCTTTCACCGACGTCCGCCAATTCGATCGCGGAATAGGTCGACCAATAATATCCATCGCAAAATATCGACAGAAAAAAAGACATACGGAATTTTTAAGAGTTTCAACCGCGCCACAATTGCGCTATTTTCACCGTTCAACACTAGCAATCGGTCGATGGCTACATTTTATTAAAAAAAGAATAAAGATGAAAGAGGGATTAAACTAGAACTAACGCGCAAATTGAAAATGTAATATCCATCAAGTTCAATTGCGTAGCGAAAAGAACAGTGCAATTGTGCATTGAAACAACAATCGATTCGCAAAGAACACAAATTTGTCAAAAAATTATTTGTAAAAATATTTATAAAAGAGTCTAAATAATTAAAAAAAAAATTAATTGTATGATCAATGTGAAAACATAAAAAAATGATATTTAAGAATGTAATACAGAATGAGAGAAAAAGAGAGATAGAGAGAATCTAACTTTCCAATTTCAATACCAATAAATCAATTTTTTGTTACATCTCGTATTATCTTGCCAAATATAGACACAATGCCATATGTTTGACAGAATTGCAGAAGAAACTGCAATTCAATCTTATTATAAATATGTTTTAACCTATATGATTTTGAGCACATTTATGACTCGCAGATTTCACGCAATTATTTCAGCGTTAAATGAAATTACGCGCAACGCTGACGTGAAATTATTAACACGATGCTGTAACCAATTCATAAGAATTTTAGCGTGTAATTGCGGTAGCAAGTCGGGAGATGGAGAGAAAGAGAAGTGACGACAGCGTTTCGGCTGGGTAAAAGAAATGTCCGCGTCTTATATTATTATCGCGGTTACCGTTAATAACGTTATCGGCGCTATGCTGCCCTCGTTATGTCCCTGATCTTTCGTTAAAAAGCGCACGTCCAGAAAGTGACGAGACTTGACATTAAATTCTCCTCTGCATTCTTTTAGAAAATGATTGAACATTATAAAAGCAAACATTATAAAATAGATAAATCAAGATATATTAATAATGTATCTCAAAGATTAATTAAAGAACTTGTCGCTAGAACTGCGATAAATCAGCACATTTTTTCTCCAAGTGTCTTTCCATCAAATAAACAAAAATATACTGTGTTATTTAAAAAATTGTGTAAAATTATTTTTAATAATAATTAAGGTAATTATTATTTTTTATTATATATGTCAAATTAATATTTCATATTTTATAAGCTTAATAAAGATCGATTTATAAAAATAGATATTTATATACCGATTTTTAAATTTCCGATTTAGATCGATCCAAAAGATCGATTGTTTTGAATGAGTCGCCTATCCGTATATCGGAACAAACTATCGTACAAACCAATTCGTTTCTACGAAATATTTAATGCAAGCAATTTTAAAATAAATGCATCTCATATTCTATATACTCTTTTCATTCCTCATATTAATTATTAATTGAAAAACGGACGATCTATCCGCGCTTCTCTTAATTAAATTACTCGAACTGACGATTCGCGCTTTCAAATTAAAAATTGGCAGATTTTGACTGACGGGAAATCCAAATCGTGTTACATGATCCAAATATAACAAAAAAACGACCTACATCCTTTTTCATTTCAAAGTCTACTTTCAACGATCAAATAAAAAATATCTGCAAGAAATATTGCTGCGACACACTTTTGTATCGTGAGAATTATCGCATTGCTGTTGCACTCGCAAAGCATTTGTAAGGAATGATCGTATCAAACATCGTAGTACTTCACGTCTCAAAGGGTAATGCAACAAGGCACGGAGGACAATATACTAGAGAGTCTCACTGTGTGAATGGTAGAGTGACGACCGTGTAACGACAAGCTATTCATAAAAAAAGAGTTTAGCAGTAATAATTAAGCCCAGAAGATAATTACTAAGCTTTAATAAAATAATTCAATTAAGAATTTAATTAACGAAATATTTAGTAATATTTAATAATCATTTGGTTTAGTAAGCAATTAATTATTATTATATGTTTGGTTATTGTTCATATAATTATTAAATATAAACAATATCCTAATAATTATTAAATATTATTAAATATTTGGTTATATTAATCAAACATTTAATTCAAATTATCCTATCAAAACTTTATTATTATTGTCAAACTCTTTTTTTCAATGTATAACACAAATATCAAAAACAAATATCAAGGCCATGTTTCCATCGATATTTCATCGCAACATTTAATGCATTGTGAAAATAAATGTGTGAATACTGTTTCTACTATTCGCGATTAATTATTAATATGCACGGTCACGCTACATCAATTGCCCATTCTTTAATGCGCTTTAAAGTAAACGAAACCGAATACTCTATCTTTTGCATTTCAAATTAAATATTAATAAGCATGGTCACAGTATATCGCGGTTACTTTTCCGTTTTTTTTTTTAATGTCACTCAACTTGACGATTCGCGCATTACTGCGCGCTTACGATCAAAAAAATTAGACTGAACTTCGAACGTCAAATGCAATTCAAGATATGCTCACAAGACAGATCTGATACACAAATTTGAAAAATAAGTAATAATAAATTTTAACCATCTTGTTTCATTTTCTGATTATAATAAACATAATTTAAAATAATTTAAACAATATCTAGATTGAACTAATCTTAATTTAATAATTCCTTCAAATGTAAGTAATTGTCCAAATTTTCATTAAAACGCAAAATCAAATAATACATAAGTAATGATTAAATCCATTATCAATGAACTGTCAATACATCAGTTGATTGTTAACGTTCGATACCTGTGTATCAGAAATCAGAGAGACAAAATTAGAACGTAAAAGTCAATATTACCTGAGACGTGAAAATCAATAAGAAACAATACCTTGGCATACGTATAAATGTAGTTACGAAGCACGCGAATTCTATCCTGTATTGACCAACTTTAATCGCTTATAACTTAAAGAGCTCGTTTCAATATTTTCATATTCAAATTTTTAACTCTAATTGATCTCCAAAATATACGATGTTAAAATATAATCTTTGATAATTGCGGTATATCCTGTACTAATTCTCCACGCTACTTTCAGCACGTACATGCCCACGCATTCGAATATATCGATGTTAGTTTGAAATTTATGAGAAACTTCGCAGCGATATTGCTAACGCAATATCGAAGTAGATATTGATGTATTTTCAACGAGTAGCTGCGCTGGCACTGGTTGAAAAATTACAGCCGGGTGTCGGTTCGCAAGGGCTATCACAGTATCCTGCGTGCTCGCGCATTTCACACGCGCGTGAATGCACAAGCACACATATGTTCGTGCGTGCGCGTCGCGTTGCGCAAACACGCCGCTCATTGCGCAACGTGGCGAACGCTTTGCGCTATGAACAAATAAGTGGGACGGGGATAGCCCCGTTAACCCGTAATCGTTAATCTTACGCGGAGACCAGTAAAATTGGAAAACATATTGTTCGCGTTCGCGGAATCTAATGATGACAATTATCCTTAACAATGAAAATGAGCGAGCAACTCTAAGCTATTTAATAGATTTAACCGAGATTCAGCCTCGAGTGTACTGCAATATTAGATTTCATATTGCTAGGTATTTCATAATATTAAATTCCATTTTTTTTTACAGCAGTTACAATATAATTGTTCCATAAAGTTAGGCAGCTTTCTCGTAAAGTGAAATATTGTAAATGATGAAATGGCAGTGCACTGTGTTGCGAATAAAAGTAACGCGATATTCAGTGAGATATCGCGTATATATTTTAGGTTTTGAAATTTTTAATAAAGGGAGTTACGAGAGTGTAATCGGCCTAGCGCCATCGAGATGCATCCCGTATTTTCACCTCGAGTATCGAAATGTCATTGCTCGTAGCGTCGAGCCGATTAAATCGCGTCATCCCGCGAGTATAATGCGGAATCAATACTCGAAGAGAGCACCTCGTTATTCTCGATTCCAGCATACGGGAATACCGTTCCGACGCGAGAGCGTGTCGCCTTGACCTAAAAATCCTACCGCGGACATGGACGTCCGCGTTTTAACGCCGTCCGCGCGGTACTCATATTGCCGCTCACCTAATCCATAATTCCGTCACGCATCGAGCTTTGATACCGGTTTCATACTTTCTCGAACATACGCGCCGTCGAGATGCCGAAATAGCAGCTGCGTGCCGCGGAATAATAATTATTATTAAGCGCATCTCTCGTGTGCGCGGGCATTTCTTCCGCATCAGGATTAACTCTTTACCTACGGCACGTTAGATTAATATATCTTTCAATTTGATCGAGTCATTAAATTGAGATGAGATGGAACGAATATAAAGATACGGAAGGAAACAAATCTATGCTCGTGATAAAATCAAGACATCGTTTTCATTCTTTATTTCTCTGAATCGGTTGTCCAATTGCTTTTTCGTTCTTGATTATTAAGATATATTTGAAATGCGATATCGTGATGTATCATTTAATTTAATGCCTTCTGGCAGAGATCAACAGGTTATAAAGATATCACATTAAAGCAATATTAATCACATTTCATTATTTAAACGCTTTTTAACAATTATTATCATTTTTTAAAATCTTATCAATAGATATACACATATTGTACTTGCAGTTGACAAGTTAAAATAGTGGCAACGTGGAAAGTTATAAACAAGCATAGTTCGTCATAAGGTAGAAAATTATTTGATATAAGACAGAAACTTTTGACTTTACTAAATTCGATAATCTACGAAAGTACTTTTGCCTTACTGTAAGAAATTGAGTTTTCTAAAGTTCTAAGGCATATAGTCTCGTACGTTACATCTCGCACGTCTTTGTCAAATACATAAAAAAAGTCTAAATGAAAAAATTAACATCGGTAAAGAAATAGTTTAATATAATCTTATTTTTAACACGAATTCTACAGACAGAATAAAATAAAACGAAATTCAAGTTTGTCGGAATTATATTGTAACAACTTTTAAATCATGTACTTAAGAGATAATGCCTTCCATTTTCACTGTTATCAGCCTCAAATTTATGTAATAATAATTTATATAATAATGATACAATAGTGATTATAATTTTTCCACACATGAAAAATGTAAAATAGTTCATTTTTTCATTTTCTAGAATTTTATTCTATAAAGAATTAATTAACTTTAATCTCATTATACATATTATTAATTGTCTACATTTCCATTTGTTTAAAAATTATAATAAAAAATAGTGTTATTCTTAACACGATTTTATAATCGATTTTGTATTTAGTGTCCATCTATATTTTTTTTTGTTTGATCTAATAAATATAAAATACTAACAAAAAAACCTAAAAAAATTTGATTCCAGTCATATTAAAATATATATCTATTTCGACCAGTCTATAGGAAGTGAGTAAAACACAGCCAAATTAAATTAAGATAAAAGTCAATCCGGTGTAAGCGGTCCTCAATCCCTTTATTCCCGGGTGTTTGCCTCGTCCGTCCGATCAGATGCCAACCGATTTTTCCACACGAATACGACGAATGCCTCGATACTATGTGACGGAATTCACCGAGCGGAGAGAGAAGGCGAGGGTTATATCGAGCGAGTGATTGCATCGCGCGCGCATTCACGTGCACACTCAACTTCCCAATATCAATACCACATCCGTGGTGTCCCTGAGCTAAATAGTCTCGGGAATTTGTTTGTAAAATAGGAAATAAAGTGGCATCAAGTTATCAGTAGCAGAGTAACAGAAATCAAAAATACACATATTAAACGCAATGCCAGCGAGTCTCAACGCGTTTAGTCCGCAAAGCAAAAAACCTTCGCGATCGAAAAAATGCAAGTTAAAATTAAACGCGTATCTGACATGTTACAACCAAGAGATTACAACGTATTTTGCAAGATATATTGCCAGGATGCGGAAGATATATTAACGGTCAAAGAGTCCGTGAAATGGAGGTTCCTCGGTGTTATTTCGGAACACCCAATATCTCGTAAAACTGCACGTACATCAACATGTCTCGGGGTGAATGCAAAATCGCGTGACTAGAAACTGCGAGTTAGTATGTCCCGCCGTCGTTTCTCAGGAATTTCCTAAAGCTATTTCCCGTCGCGTGAAAATAGCTCGCAGTATCAGACATCGATATTTTTATTCATTTAATAAGTAAAGAAATACAACTTTCGTATTCAAAAAATACGAATGCATCAGCAGCATTTCAATACATCTAATTGAATATGCAACGCTTGTAAAACGTAGGCGTTTAATAACCTTACAAAGTAGAATGAATAAACGTATCAGATAAAATTGAATGTATCTGTTTCAAATATCGAATAAACAAACATCCATCTAGTAATATCAATTCTTAATAAAATTAACGAATAAATATCATACATATTATAATGAGGAAATCAATGTTTTCGCTTCTTTCAAATTTGAAAAGATATCGAATGATCTGTGAAACGTCAACAATATCACGATATTCTGAATTCTGTTTTACTCGAAACACGCAACAATACTCACGTACCAGTCATTACGCCGGTGCAAGGATCAAGTGATATACGCGATTTTTATTCTCGTCTCGCGACCGTAACAATCTCACTTGAATACGGAAAGCGAAGTCAACGAAAGATAATTTAACGAGTAAAGTCATTTAAATATACTTGAAAGAAACCTGCTTTGACAATTCAAACGTTGACTTAAATAAAATAAAATAAATAGTTGAATAAAAAATAAGAGAATTGCTTAGAGAATAAAGGAAAAAAGATTCAAGAAATAATAAAGAGGGTTTAACTTCTACTGTGTTACATCTACAGTTTACATCGACGTAATATCGTCCTTTGAATGACGCTTCTCAAATATTTAAATAAATTGCATTAGATCGATAAGAATTTATTTTAAAATATGTTTAAAAGCATTATTTAAACAAATAAAAATTATTATTTTAATATTGCTCTTATAATAATAATTCGATTAATAGGATTGTATTTGGATAAAGATTACTTTAATTAAACGACATCTATATTTAACTGTCACATTGAATTTTGATAAAATTAAATCCAATAATTAAGCGAAAAATTTTTAAACGCAAATCGGTCAGGGACACCCCGTATCATTATAAGCGCTCCATATTCCGCTGAAACCGGCTGTTATATATACGAATGCAAACATGCACATCCGGGTCGCATAAATTGCGCGGTTCACCGGGAAGGAAAAGTATACGGGCTACTTCATAAATTCACCGTCCTCCGATTCGGAAACGAATGGCTCACCGCGTGAAAACATACTCGCATGGCGGAAGGCGAAAGGAGACACAACGGGCGTTAAGGTCGATCGCCTTAAAAGCGCGTGAGAATTTAAGACAGACTTGCGAAATACGACGCCGCGCCGTAGCCTTGGAATATGCCACGCGTGCTTTCTGCGCTACAAAATTTATCGCGAACGCGGGAGAAAGGCGACAGAACAATGCGAGTCAACTCGATCGTGCCGATTGTCGCACATCCGTAAATCTAAGGAAATTTATAAGGAAAGTCAATAAAAATCTTACACGAAGAGGAATACTTCCGATTATCTCGATGTGTAAATATGAAAATTTTCTTTAACTACGAGAAAAAGCGATTCTGCGTAAATTCTAGGTAAAAAGCGCGACAATAAATATCAAAATGTTATCTTCAATTTCTTTCAATCACAATTTAATTAACAATTATGTATTGTAGCTGTTAATTAAACTATTAATTACATTTAAAACTAATATTTAAAAATATATACTTGTATTTAATTATTCAATTATAATTAATACGTACTTCTGTAATATAGATTCCGAGCACTTTTAAAAAATAATAATAGTTTTTCAATTTCTAAAAATTTTTTTAAAGATCTGCTAAGTTCAGATCTTTTTAGGATTTAATTTAAAATTTTATAAGATAAGAATTTTTCCTACGTTATTACGCGTTCATAGATATCTATATTGTTACATTTATCCCTTAGTGGATATTGTATTTTAAATAATTGCTGCTACACGGATATCATATATCGAGTTTGTACTCGATAATAATTCTAAGAACCTACTATGGCATATTGATTGTTTGTTCGCATCGTAAACTCGCTATAGCATGGGCGATATAACGGCTTCGGCCCTTTGAATGCTAATTGATACCGCGAAATCAATGATAAAATAACATTATTATAGGCTGTCGTAACATTACGAAAAAAAGAAATTAATAGCCACGAAACTTTTCTGTGCAATGTCTTGCACGTATCGGTTAGGAAAAATCGCGGAAACTCGTCACGTATGCCATCGTCATTCAATGTTCGTTATTTAGTATGAATTGCAATTCTACGAGCTGCTACGCTAAACGTAGTAAACGGCATGTCGCGTACACTTAAAAACAAGCGTGTAATATTAATCAGGCATAATTACTATTATCTCATCGCTGTTTTAACTAAAAGAATTGCCTTACTTACGCAAAGGAAAACTCAAGTGTTTTAAACAAGCCACTTATCTCAAAGAACTGTTTTGCATAAATTACATTTCAAACATAAAGAGGCTCTGACCTTCGTCAAAACTAAATTTTATATATATATATATATATACACACATAATACTTTATGTATAATATAACGTTGAAAAGCAAATACAATTCTGCGCCTGCAGTTCGAGGTTTCCAGGTTATTTTGAGATTTAGAGAGAAGCGTAACAGCTATCGCGTAGATCCTGTTACCATCTCTATCTTCTCCCAGTGCTAGTATAGTGCCGTTTTAGTAGAAACCTCTTTCTCGCGTGGGAACAAGAGTGAGTTAGAGTTTCGAGGATACACGTCGTGCCCCGTGGAGAGCAAACGATACTGGACGTATCGGCGAGACGAGTCACGCGCGCGCACGAAAGAGAGAGAGAGAGAGAGAGAGAGACGTGGAACGGGTCCATTAATATTATAGGCAAGGCGGAGAAAGGCTCGATGCGCTAAGGCTAAGAGAATGCTTTTAATTATTTGCCTCCTATGAAGCTGCGGTCGATGCTGATCAAAATTACAGCAATTTACTCTACTGCATTCTAAACGAGAAGCAGTTATTGTCGGCCGTCGAGAAAGTTAAAAATCAATTCTATAAACCGCGTTTAATTCGAAATAACATCATCTTTGAACTCAGCCTCGCCGAGCAAAAGAAAGCGTAAACACGTTATGCATACATAATTTAAATATATCGGTTGTATTTCGTTATTGATGACGTAGGCAAGTTACTTGTGAGATTCCAAGTAGGATCTTGGACGCGAGTTGTTTACAATAGTTTTGCCTTCAAATGGAGTTACGAAACCCTGTTTGGAAGGCGCGACTCGTGAGCTCTATAAAATTTCTGAGACCGAGACGCACGGAATGCTACGCGGAAATCAAGCTAACGGTGACCCTGCCGACGTATAACGAGCTGACTCGGTAACGAGCCCAAAATCATTTACTTGAATTGCTCATAGAACATCTCAGGCACTTGCCAGGCGTATGTAAATCACTTACTACGTTTCGAAATTAACATGGGACTCAAAACATATTTGTTGGAAATTCGCACTTTAAATAAATAATAGCAAAATTTATAATAACAAAATTGATCTACGTGCGATATGTGAATGATTTAATATATATGTATATCATGACATAAAAAAAATTCTAATATAATTTTCGACAGTTAACTTAAACAGTTAATTTTCTTGCAAAATTATTAATTATATTTGTTCATTTAAAAATGATTCGTTAAGAGAAAAAAAACAGGGTAAACGTTATATAAGATATATAAAATTGTATATACATATATGTGTATTGTGTTTTCTACATACGCATGTCCTTTTTTAAACGAACTCATTTACGATTCCACTTACACATGGGCAGGCGGCGCCCCGATTGTAGTTGGTCATTGCACTCACCTGAAACAAAATATGCAAAAGTCCAGTTAATAAAGTCCTGACCTGCATGAAACATTAATGAGGCTCAGCTGAACTATTGGGGATCGATAGTAATCGGAATTGAGCTTGTACAGGCGGACCAACGCGTATAGAGACTAAAACGCTTTTCCCCCATTAACTCGCCCCATCTCAACAGAAATCTATGAAATCAAGTTACTTTGTCTCACAAAGTTTTAATTGCTAATAGAGAAGCAAGCCAATAATTCAATCGGAGATCGATTACAGATGCTATCTGATGGAAAAGCGATAACTAATACGGTTAAATCAGAGGCTCACGACTTATTTCTGTAAAGTTATTAGAGAAATGGAAAAAACTATTTGAAAGAAAACCTAAAAAATACGTTGATCTGTATAATCAATTGCAGAGACAGTTTTAATTACTTTCAGTTAATTACTTTAATCATCTTTTCTCTTCATTTCTTTTTCTTAAGTGTAAGAAAAATATTTATAACTTTTAATTTAAAAATTACAATTATTATTATATAAAAATAGATGCATTTTAATCGTATGCCTCTTTTTTTTATCAAATCTAATCAACACGATACACCATCGTCGAAAGATAGTCTTCATGATGTTTGCCTTTGTCTTATGCAAATCTTTCGCAAATAGCTGAAATATGTAATAAACAGAAGGTTCTACTAAACTGCTCGGAAATCTCGAGTCGACATTGCGACGCGCCACGTTTCCCACACGATTTCATTTAACGCGAGACGCACGCGTTATTAGCATATTACTACATTAGCCACGAGAGTGAGACGAAGGCCGGGGTTACATCGAGTGGGTGGCCAAGCAGGCAAACGCGCGCACTGCTCATTGTTACAAACGCTATTGCGAAAATTACGTGTGCGCCACAGTTGCCGCCCATGTTCGTGTCCAGTTGTCCGCTCGAGCGGAACCAACGAGCTCTCGGTAATCTCTGCTTGCTTGGTCGCCGGTATCTCCCGCCACTAAGTTATCAGTAACACGATTGTTCGTTGATGCGACGATAAGAACTCGAAGAAATCAATATCCAAACGCGGTATTATCGCACGGATATCTGCCTGCGCGTACTCTGGCTCGCCTATCTTGGATTTCACTATTCCTCCTCGGTAAAACGGAGAAAGGTTAAAGGACAAAACGTGTGAAACGTGAAACGCGTGTTTCCTAACGAGGGACGAACGCTTTCGTGCCAAGATTTCCCGAATCCCTTGACTGACGGAACGATCGTGTCGCAACGCGGTTTCCGCTTCTACCGAAAATTAGACATTTCTTTGTGTCAACGAGCACGTTACGCAATGTACGGCAATCGCGACCATTATCTCCTCTCCTCACCAACGAGATGTACGCCTAGGACCGCACGCACAATGAGTGCCGGCACGCGGTATTTTCCCGCGGGGTGCACACACGCCAACCTGTCTCGTGCAATTAACAATAGTCGCGTTCACGTATATACTTAATGTATTCGCGTGGGTGGATGGTTGCTCGTGAATTCATCTGCCATCGTTGAATAGAAGCCGCAGGAAGGCTCGAGCTTTATTAATGGGAAGTTCCAAACACGCAATAATAACTACCTGGCATATGGAAAGACGTCTTCTAGGAATGTCAAACCCCTTTTAGTTAACAAGAACGATCTTTTTATAATGTGTTTAATAATATATGTCAAATAATCTGTTACTCGAATCGTAAATCGATTTAGGTTCCGAGATTTTAATGCATCGAGTTAAATTTGGTTTTCTATGAAAGCGAGTGTAAAATCAACTTTAAAAGGACTGGATATTGTTAAAAAAATCGGATTTATAAATATATTTTACACGCGACAATATTAACACATGCAAACGTAAAAGAAAAAAACTGAGTTGAACACTATTGAATCAAGCTTGATGTAAAATTTCCAGCAGATTTTGAAGATGAAACAGGTTTTTCTACATAAAACCAACTTCATTTTTTTGGAGGTACGAAAATAAAACTCGACAAAAATGCAAGTGTCCGAAAAAAGGAATTTAGGATCATGCATAATGCAAAAATTAGATACGTCTGACGCTATAGTATCTGTTGCTTTGTTGCGCAACTGCAGCACGAGCCACCTTCACTTCCTAGTGTTATGCAACACGCGTGTTTGTTCAGAGAGAAAATACTGGAGCGTAGTTCGTATCGGGATGGGGTTCCTGAAACCCAAAGTTACGACAGATCTATTGCAGGACGCGCGTTATTACGCAACTCATCAATATATGTTTTCAGAAATAACTCTCTATTCTGACATTTTGCATTATTTCCATTTTACATAAAACTTTGATTTTTTCCGTGCCCATCAGTTGATTCGAAAATGTATTAAACAGAGTTTAATTTAATGCATGTATGGAATTATTTATATATGAATGTATGTGTATGCAATGTAGTATTTTGGATTACGTTAAATATAACTTTCCAATGAAGTGGAAATTAAATAATGGATATGGAGTACCGAGTATGGATTACGAATAAATAACACACAATATACGAATCTTCAAACGTTTATCGAGAATAAATTCTATTATCAATTGTATTATTCAATGTCATGTATTATTAACACGTAATATTAAACGACTGTCTAGATTTTCGAAAAGTACCGATAAAATCAAAATTCAATAAAAACGAGATCAAAACATTCAAAGAATTTGTAAATATCGATAAAAATGTAATCAAATGAACAAAGCCTTTCACTTTTTTTTTTTTAATGAATCACCTTAAAGACAAGTGCAAATGAAATCTATGGCATTCTTGTGTAAGCTTTTAACATACTCGTAATACGTCAAAAGATTTGCCAATACTTATGGTAGTCATAGATATTAATCGCTCAGCGTTTAGCCAATGCTTATATCAGTCATAGATACGAATCCGTTAGTCATCGCGGCGAATAGCTCAATGTCATGACTTGATTGCTCACCTGACTCGGTGAGTCTCTCAGCCACTGGCGACAGTTTCCTCGATCCGCATTTCCGCGCCACCATTTTCCACGAGCGACGTTGCGTTCCGCGTGCGTGATTTACGGTATAATCGTGCGACCACACGAAGCCGGTCTAACTCGGTTCCGCGGCTTAACGTCCCGTTATGAAATGCCTCAGGCTGCGCCGTTAACGAACGCGCATCACGCGTATTCACGAATTTCCACTCATTTCGAAAACAGACACAATTCTCTCCCGCAATCGGTAACGATGTCTTTCGATGCAACAACGCCAGTGTTCCATGACTTAATTGCATTTGATTGCAAAATTGATTATCGTACAATGGTAATTATTAAATTTTTATACAATAGCGAATTATAAGTGTTCATTTAAAATTTAACGATACCTATATGTTAACAAAAGTTCGAATCTCGCGCACTCATTGAATACCAATGAAAGTTGTAAATATTTATCTCCATTCAAAAGGCAATCAAATTTTCTTATAAAGAAAAGATTCAAGAATTCATCACATTGAAATGACTAAATATTTTCAAGACATTTGCATTATATCGAAGCTTATAAACGATCTCTATATTTTTCATATTATTTCTTATAATCATATGTAATTATTTATTTCAACAAAGTTAATTGAAACAAAAGGTATATAGGAAAGTTTGATTATGTGAACATAATTGTCATAAAGGAAGTACAGAGTTACAACATTGCAATAACATCTGTAATGACGTAATGTGGAACGTAACTAGCGAATCGTGTTCCTTAACGATAATCGATATAAACTCGTGATATGATAGCTTGATTCCGATTCACTTACTTGTTCGCTAACTGACGCAAATACGTCGGTTTCGTAACAACAGCCACAAGTTAAGAGAGATTATTTAATCATATGGCGTCGTATTTCCAATATATAAGTATTTAAAAATTTTTATTTTAATGTTCTTATTATATAAAATTTAATACTTTTATCGAGTCGGTTGTATTTAAAATAATATTATTTAAAATATGTTATTAAAATAAAATAATTATTTAATATTTATCATTTTAATCTCTGAAAGACCGGAGGCCGATATATCGACTTTTAACAATTTAAATAAATTTCGATCTAATGGAGTTAGTTTTTATAATAGTTTTTTATAAAATATTTTACTGCAAATGCTGTTGAATAGGTATTCTAGAAATATATAATCAACATAAAGCTCAATGGAAAAAAATTTATACCTTTTTGGATCGAAAGCCGATCGGTCCCAGAGTGATATCATCTTTTTCATAGATCGATGCAATGACATAATTAACAAAATTCGAAGTCTAAAACTGTAAAATGTGTATTGACCGTACATTGAAATAAACAAAATTATAAACAATTTTGTATTTAAAATTTTTATTTAAAATACATATTTATTATTTTATATTTTAAATAAAGTTCTAGAATCTATTTTATATTTTTATTTTATTTTAAATAAGTTGTATCAGTTATTTTACCTCTCTCTAATTTCTGTTCTATAAAATCATCTATTCTTTTATTTATTTTATTATAAAAAGAGATAATTAAATTAATTTTTTCCATTATTATTATTTTTTAAATTCTCTTTATCATTATTTCCTAATTCAATGAACAGAAGAAACAACAGAATGTTTTATCAAGAGAATAAAAATTGAATTTCCTCCATTATTCGACATTTCTGTTACATATTTGATAAAAGAGCCGCCGTGAACGAGCTATTTTTATTTAGCCGAGACACTCGGCATTGTGGGATTCACAGAGCAAATAATGACAACCAGTGTGGACCCGTTATCCTTCCTTCGCGCCGTAACGAGAGACGGCAGTTTCGCAAACGGTCTGCGCACCATAAGAGTTCTCCCGAGACGCAATCTCGCGCGCGCGCAAAGTTGCACACGCGCGATGACAATGGATGCTTTGTTCGCGACTTGGCGTTTACAGATTGCCAAAGTGGACTTCGCGAGAGAGACAAGAAGTCGCCGCGGATTACAAATAATAATCATTCACGCGTAATCCTTGACCTCGCGTGGAAGATTGCGGAATATCTCCCTCGAATATTTTCCATGCGTGAAAAAAGTACATTACGACACTGAACGTTAATTACAGCATTAAAAGATACAAATTCATAATATCTTATAAAAATTCAGAAAATTATTCATAAAAAAATACTTTTAATAAACATGAATGCCTCAAAAACAAGTTTTTCTTTCTCTAATATAAATCAATTTATATAACAGCATTTTATGATACACATTATTAATGTAGATTTTAAATTTAGCATTTTATATTTTATGTCCGTTAACTTTGAAAATAATAATTTACTTTATATGAAAGCTTCATGACGTAAAATCGATCTTTTACAGAAATAAAATATTTACGACACATCCTGCGCGCGCGCGACTTTACTCATAAATAAAAAAATGTAGATTAACAATGCATAACATATATATATATATATATATATTAATTTTATTTTAGAATATACATGCAGAGAGCTCATATATTTTTCGATTATTAAAATTCGCGTAACCACAGCAGCTGTTTACTGTTTATAAAGCAGAAACGCAAGGCTAAGCTTCCACTTTGGGTGATAGTAATGGTCAGCGAATGAGGTCAGAGAGTGAATTGCATTAAGCTTAAAAACCCGCGACGCAGAGAAAACGGGTCATAAAAGTAACTGGTCTCTGGCGAATAGTTAGCGGAATATATAACATATATATAGCTAGTGCAAGTAAAGTATTAAGCGAGTTCTTAATCTTATTTCCATTTATTACTCAATTCAATTTGCCCGCAACGTTTTTCCAATCCATTCTGCATGATTAATAGACTATATCGGAAGACAGTTATATCCGAGAATCCTCATTCTTAGGTCTTGTCAATTTGCGTTCAAAAATTCTGAAATTATATCGCAGCTTATATTGATTCTACTTTACAATCTTCCAAATCGATTTTAAGTTTGTAATCACGACAAAAGATCACCCTTCTCCGTCTTTATATAGATTGTGTAATAAGTATGTAATATAGATTGTGTAATAAGTAATAAAAACCGCGAAGGTATGTTCGAGTAGAAACTGGATGACGGCTCCGCCTCGGTGCAACGAAAGAATTGCAGGCAGTCGCATTCATTCGTTTCCACAATCGCGTGAAAGTTCCAGGAGAGACCATCGATTCTGCTAATCTTCGCACGAAAATCGCGTTCGACGTGCCCGTCCTAAATTTCGAAATCATCGTTACGCGCACGTGCCTCGAAATGATTATGGTTTCGCTTTCTTGCCGAGTGTAAATCTCGAAAGGTCTCGTGACACGGGTCCAATCTGACGCCATGCAACCATTCGATTTTTGCGCACTACTCAATCGTTCAAAATGAGAGTATTATAAGCCGTAATTTTGTTTGTGAATCAGATATATATAATTTAAAATGTATTTTAAATTATTGTGTATCTGTATTTTTCAGAGATAGACTTTTATCTATAGAATGATTCAACCATCGGATAAATCAAAGACAATCCTAAAACAATATACTATGTTTATCTATCATCATTAAATAGCAAAAGATATTTATAAAAAGGATATATACTCGTAATTCACTTTTTTAAGAATTTTTCTAATTTGTAATATTTTGAAATCCGCATTTTTCCAGAATTATAATTTATCCAATTTGATCTTGATTAAAATTAATATAGCAGTTGTGACGACCCAGTTATTGTTTAATAGTACGCTTATAATCATTACTTTTCTGTAATTTGATATTATTTAAATAAGTGATTAAATTTTTAAATAGTTTTATGCAACAATTATTGACTCATCATTGATAAATTTTAACTATAATATTACAATTAAGTGAACTGCGGGAAAAATACAATTTTCTTGTAATAATCTTGATTTGCATATAAAATGAATGGAAATATCGGTGAGAGGGAAGGGGGAGGTATCGCAGCGACACAATTCCATTTTCCAGAGAAGGAGGAATAATTCTCGTTGAATAAATTTGCAACGGTCTTACGCGAACGAGGAAAAGAAACGACGCTGCGGAACGTCATTGTTCTGATCGAAAGGATTTTCAAGGAAATCCAGTCCGACCTCGGGGAGACGAGCCAGCGTGTATTTTCCTCGAGATACATTAGTCACGCTCGCACGCGGGTCGGCAAGTATCGCGAGCGTGTACGGAACGGATGTGCACGCGCGTGTTCCGTGACGTGTACAGGCGGACTCGCGAGAAGGCAAACGTTTCGTTCACCACGACAGTCCCGATGAATTCTTTTCCGGCACCTGCGTAATTTTCCTCCCGGTAGATTACGAGGCAATGACCCTTCTGCTCCGGGGCCCCGATAGCGGTTAAACGACTACGGGAATAATCGACTCGCGTTGCACCGCGTCGCGTCGCGTCCGCGTTACATGTTAACACCTCGTGCGGGCTTCGCTCACTTGTCGCTGGATTACCACTGGATTACGGTAGAATTATTACGGAAGCACGAGCACCGCGAAATCTTACGCAATTTCGCTGAACGATGAGCATTAACTTCGCTAAATCTGAACGATTCAAACGGAAGGTGACGAAGGTGACTAATATTTTTTACGAATAAAATCTCGATTCTAAACATGATGAACCTGAAAATGTTATTTTATATGCTATTAATTTTAAGATTTCATAAAGTCTCTAGCGACGAAATTTATAAAAATTTTTTTACAATTGCCTGCAATTTTAGAAACAAAATGTAAATATGTTAATACAAACCGCAAATTATTTTATTATATAATTATTACATTAACTTTTTATAAAAGTAAGAAAATGAATGTATTTAATTTCAAGTTCTCATTCGCCAATACACATAACGAGCGATTTTATGAAAACACCAATTAGCCACTTTCACCTCAAGCTAAATGTCCCAAAACTGTTGCCTTTCGACTGCAAATCCTTGACCAAATTTTGGCGCCGATCTCTCCTTGTTACACATCTTTTTTTCTCAATCTAAACGTACACGTAGACCCAATCGTACAAAACAAGTTTTTAAAATCTGTAATATTGCTCTTCAGTCGAATTTTAACTCGAAATATTTCATGTGTGGTTTTTATCTTTCAAAATTCTGAAAAATTGGAATATATTACTCTTATGCAGAGTAATAAATAATATATGTAATTCTATTATACATCATAATTTGAGATTATAGTAAAACCTCTTGGAGAATTTAAACAGACCGCTAAATTAATTACAATTGAATTGAATTCATCCCAGCTCACTCTGGTAATGGGAATCGAATCGTTCTGAAATCATACCGCGAGACAATTCGCGGCGATTGCACATGACCTCGCTCATATCTCCGGCTCTCGTGCATCGAACAAGCACAATGCCGACGACGCGTCGTCGTTAAGAGGTCTCACCAGGTCTCGCGTGTACTGTATTTCTGTACGCTTACGTTAACACCGCAAAAGCGCCTGCGAATACGATTTACCATACAAATCGGTCGCTCTCTCGCCAAAACTAGCATGCACAAACATGCGCGATACTTGTCCCTCAAACGACGTTTTATCTACCGGGTGTGTCATCGGCTGGCGCGCTACCAAAGTTTCGAAATGTTACGACATGGCGACGAAAAGTTCAGAACGTCGCGACATCGGCCTCGAATGCGTGTTACGTCCGCTCGTTTTAGCGCAATCAAAAGAAAGATTACGAGAATCTTATCTTTTTTTTTGTTCAAGGATATATTAAGATTTAAATATTCTGTGTTTATTGACAACAATTTTATCAAATGTTAATTGAATATATATTGATTAATTATTTTTAAAAATTCGGAATCAATTATTTCTCTTATTCATTTTAGAATTTGATACTGAGAGCAAATTTTATTGATTTCAGATTCCAAAATATCACAGGTAACAAAATATATGTTAAATTACATTTAAAATAGATTCTAGATAAATTAACAGTAATTTAATATCATAGTGCAGCTTGTAAAACATTTAAATTATAAATTACAAAATGAAAATATGACTACTCTTTTTCATTTTTCATAAACGCGTCTTCAATTATTGATTATTCGATTTAACTTCTATTTAGAAGTTAAATTAATAATATCAATACATTTGTATTGATATTTTTAATGGTAATATATCACAATGCTGATTGACATTGACATCCATTTTTGCAACATGAAATTCATATCTAAGAAATAATTGTTTTATTGCAACAATTTGGATCGCAAGAACTATGACAAGAATGCGATGAATAAATTCAAGGTGCAATGCATTGGCCCGTTTCAATAGTAAGAGGTCAGACTGATGGTCGGTCGGCAGGTGCGAATGGCAGCCGACAGGTGACAATGTGCGGTCGAGTCGAACGCGGAACGCGCTTTAATTACCTAGCCAACCGTTTCCGTCCGATCTAACTGTCGCCGCCTATATCGAGTTACGAGTTTTCAAAATATAAATATTGTGAATCAATGTACACACCAATGGACGCACAGAGATAAAATTATCTATCCAGATATTAGTCGTCAGACATGTAACAAAATGACACTGATAACCTATTGAACTAGGCGAATTTATCTATGTATTCTGCGTCGCAAAGATTTCTCTTATGCATCTAAGGTGCAAACATCTATAAATTGGAAAGCATGATACAAAGCACAGTAATAAACAATAAATACATAATCGTAACTGATATTTTATATATATATATATACATAATCGTAACTGATATTTGATATATATATATATATATATATTGGAAAAAAAAGTAATTTCAAAAAACAAATCAAGATAACTTTTTTTTCTTTGGATATTACATAGCATGGAACGCATATCCTTTGTATCGAAAACAATTTTATATACTAAATGGTTTTTCAACTTTCTTATATAAGAAATTTCTTAATAATGAAAAAAATTTAATTTTCTATTAAGACAAAGCATCCTAAAAAAAAAAAAATAATAAATTTTCGAAAGAATATTTCAGCTAATTAGCCGCTTGAATTCCATACACTCCTTTGCATCGAAGCCAAAGAATCGTTCCGTACAGAACGTTTGACCGCAGCCTACTTTTATCGCATAGCAATCCCCGTCGCGGGCGTCGGCTAGCGTGAAGATCCTACAATTCCATCCAGCAGAACACAATCCTGTTCCGATCTTCTCCGAGGAAGACTCGCCCACTTCAGCATCGCGATACCACGCGACACGATGACGGTATCTCTTTTCACGCGAAAAGTACAGAATGTCGATTATTATTGCGAATGCCGGTGGCGTCGCGGCCTGATTTTACCGTCGAGTTTAATATTTATTTATCGAGTTCACGGTTCATCCTCTTTCCGGCCCAGTTATCGCGCTCTGCCAAGTTGCGTTCACGTCACGTCGCGAGAGAGAATGCCAATCTCGGGAACATCGTGGCGTAAGAAATTGCATCCAGATTATTATAAAAAATATAGCGAGTATGTGTCATATTTTGTACATAGAATATGTTATAAAAAATCAGATTTACACTTTGTTTAAAGCGGTATATACATCAAAATCTGACGTTACACGATTGTATCGCGCTTATTATATCCTGCTCAATTTCCAAAGTCATCTAGAAATCTTTGCATCTTACAAGATTTATAATTTGTGCATTTTTCAGAATTGTATATTTTTAAACAGAATCGTGTATAAGCGACGTGATTATTTATTTTTGTATTAGCAATTGAATTGATTAACTGAAGTGAATTTGAAATAGCATTAGATAACACAAATGTAACACAATTTCAAATAAAAGTAGATTCGCATCACACATAACGCTTAATAGGCTGTTATCTAATAGAGAAAGTGTCATTCCCCAAATGGAGAAATTTGTATTGCGTTTTGTTAAGCGGTAGTGGAGTTTGTCGACCCTACTGTTATTGCGAGATTTGAAATCGCTTGGTTCGTTCGCCTGATCGTAACACACTCGACTCGACACGTGTGGGCTGACTTATCGAATCCTGCTCGCAATCGCGCGATTTGTATTTCGTCACGTGTACGACCTACATGAACTATGAAATACGCGCCAGAATGAGAACGTCAGCCTGGAACAGCGATTTCCATCCGTCAATTTACGAAGGTAGATTTACATCAAGAAGCAAGATTCAAGGGTTAATTAAAGAGAAACTTTTTGCTGTTTAAGGAGCCATGAAAGTTAATGCAACGATCTATTTGTTAACATTTTAGAATACCTGAATTCTAAAACCGTTATTAAGTACAATAAATGCATGAAAAGTATTGCATCCAAGACTTATATCATTTATATTATACACAAATTAAATATATTGAAAAGAAACTTTTGAAAAATCTTTTACAACGAAAATTGCTCAAAATTCATCTTTAAAAAATCGGCAATTATTCGTAATTGTAGATTCGATCCTAATTTTCGAAGGCGCTCAACGAAGCGGCTGGTAAAATCAATGCCGGCTCTCGAATGTGGTACGTGTATGTACTCGGTTCCGCCCGAGGAGGCAACGGCTTTGTGCGAATTTTAATGCACCTACGTCGGTGGCGGAGTCCTCATATAATTTTACGCTTTGTCGATAAAATTTAATTAGGCGATTTCTTTTGCCGCCCAGCGGAACTTCTGAATAACGCGCGGCGCGTTAGATATACGATATCAATTATTATTCCTCGCGAGCTATATAAACGTGAAACGCTTGTTAATGCGCCGTTAGACATTCGATTTAGATTTCACGAGAATTACGCTACCCATTGCGATTTCTCAGGGCCGAAGTCTGAAACGGCGAGCATAAATATTTGGATGGATATCAAACTGGAGATATTTCAGTTATATCCTACATACAGAATATAACTAAGAGAAAGAAAATAAGAAGAGATTAGAATTTTCATCTGTCAATTTATTTCGTGAAATAACGATAGGATATTTCACGGCGTAGAACGGTGCTTCCGTAATAAACAGATATATTAATCTAACTGTAATATTTTGAATGGAAAATTACAGATCATTATTTCAGCAATAATTTTTTAGCAGAAGGCACGAGATAGTTGTCGTATAACTGTTATAAGACAAACAAAATATTCACGCAGGATCTATCAAACCTCGGTATAGATTCATAAGTTTCAAACACCTGGTACATCGCGCTACGTGAAACCTGTTCAACCAAAGTACTCATTTGTCACTCGTTTTAGATCTGCCGGTTTCTTTGTTCAGCACCATATGGACGGGACAACATCAGCAACGTGCGCGGCCACGCGCGCGCGCGTATTATGAAAAGCAGCAGAAATCCGTGTGAGGGAAGAACCGTTAACGCGCAGCGCAGGTATACGCACATATAAATGTGTGTACTCGCGCTTCTCCTCAATTACCCATTACTACTACGAGCGCGTATTCACCTCGCGCGAACACGTTCTTTTTATTAACGGCAACTACCGCGCACACATATGATGATGCACCTGCGATGACTAACAGTAACACGTGGATGGGAAAGAGAACGAGAGAAAGATAAGACGATTGGGCCCGATCTACGTGATTGAGACAATCGCGAGTGCGCGAGTTGCTCTACCGGTTTGCCACGAAACTTACGATGTGTAACGCCACGGTCGATTACGGTATGTCACATTTAACAGTTTCCCAAGATAATGTCAACGATAGCGTGCGCTGTAAGTTATTAATTATATTGGCGATCCCGCTCTCGTGTACGTAGGACAGTCAGAGTGAAAGAAAATTAATAGTGAAGAGTCGCTGATACAAGCGATTTTATGTTTCAAACCGCATTACGAGGAAAATCGTCGAGAAAAATCGAACAATGAGTCTCATTATTTGCAAAGCCACTTAAGATTAAAAAGAATGAAATGTAGAAAATTTATGACGAATGATAATTCTATTGTTAGAATCACAGATATCTCTTATTCCACATTTAAAAACTCATGTCTACGAGTTTATTTGTGACAAATAATAATTCTATCGTTAGTCTCACAGATATCTCATTTTTCATTTAAAAACTCATCTCTACAAGTTTAAAAAGCAAAAAAAAAAGAATGCTTTAAATAGCCAAAAGATGAATGTCCTCCCCACTTTAGTTTCTGTACCTGTCTTGCCGATCGGCGGCTGTCCCAGTCTGCTGAACCACCTGAAGAACCGCCTGGCCGTCGTGGCCGCCGGCGGTCTGCAGCCATCCAAAATAACTACACCGTTGTTGTTATTGTTGTTATTATTATTGGACCCTCCGCGATCCGGCGGCGCCGTCCTGCTGTAGGGCGACATCCAGGCCGTCGTCGTGCTCTGTATGGTGGCACCCTTGACGGTGGTGATGGAACTGGTTATCTTGGCGCCCGGGTGGGGCACCCAGTCCTCCGAAGCGACCGGCATTTGTCTCGTCTTCTCGTCGGACGAGTCGAAGACGAAGCCGCAGAATACGAAGGTCATTCAAAGCTGCTTGCCGCCCTGCCGCACTAATAATCAAGCCCTCTCTTCCGGAGGGAGGTAGGGAGGGAGGGGAATTCCTGGATTCCCCCGCTTCTTGCCTTCGACGAAGACTCTTTAAGTACGCTCTCGCATCGACACCTTGAGCAACGTTGCGCTGTCGCGAAACTTCAAAGACGATCGTATCGGAAATATTCTCGGAACTCCGCGCAGAACTCAGACCCGCGAGTTCGATGTCGCGATGCGCGGAACCGGCGGCGGGCAAAATATTCACGTTCGAAGCATCAAGCTTTTCACGAGAATTCTAGCGCATCGCGTCGAGCGCGCGCGATTCGTCGACTGACCGCTCCAGCGATCTATTGTCTGCTCGCTCGCGCAAATTCCTTATCAGCGAAGACCAAATGTTATCGCTTGTAGCGCGCGCGCGGGCGCGTTGCCAAGTCTTACGCAAGGACGGACGCTTTAATTGATCCGAGCGCGCTGCGCTCACCACGTGCTCTATCTTCTTCAACTTGTTGCGCGTTTAACGTACAAGCCGGTGCCACGAAATCGATCGGGACAGGACCGCGGAGAGGAGCGCGCAGTGCTTCGGAACTTGCGAACCGCGCGTGTAACATCTAAGATTCCGTTTCCGCAGATAATCCGGTGGAAGCGGTTTTAGCGGAATCAGCTATGAGACGAGCGACGGTGTTCCACTTGTTGAGCTTGCGACTGATTGCACACGAGGTTCTCTCCCGACGGTTCTCCAATTAATTCCGGATCTTCCTCTATCGCGAGATTAAACTTCCTTAGGACAGATCCGTTAAGCGAAATCGAATCGAATCGAAGAGGGAGGGGAAATTATTGCACGTAGGCCAGGTTTTGCTATTTGGTACGTTACAAGGTACTCGGTTTCCACTGGGCTGCAGCTTTACAAAGTAAGCCTGCTGCAAATCCCGTTCATCACGAAAGCTCACGTTAATGCGACGCGCGTCCAGCACCGTCTAACAACACTCGTCTATGCGCGTGGCGTGACCACGACGTCGTGCCGCACGCTACCGCACAACAGCCGACACTTGGAGGTCGAGGTTAGACACATATATATGCATATAATTTCTCCTTCTTTCTCTTTCTCTTTCTCTCCTCTCTCCTTCTCTCGATCCACCGCCGGTCGTGCTCGGTCGATCACGCAGCTCCCTCATTACTCGCGCATCGCCGCGCTGCGGAGAACCATCATCGCCGGTGCGCAGTTCATTCGCCCTGAACGCGAGCAGACGGTACGTGCCGACCGACTCCGGACAACGGCGCGGCCGCCGGCGGTTGCGATACGCCGGTCGTGTTCGCTCAGCCGACCCGCGCGTCTATCTCTCGCGCGACGACGCGGACGAGAAAACACGTAGGGACGAATTCCGGTTCGTCGTGGAATTTCACTGTACACGTCTCCACGATGAGGAACAGTCACGGTCGCAAACACCTCACTGATATAGCTGGCGAAATCAAAATCACACTCGCGAAAGCACGCTTTAAACTCATCCAGGCAGGGCACGAGGACGACGAAGAGAGAGCGCCGGTTGCGCAATTCTCATCTCGAAGGACACGTTTTCTCGCCTCGTATTGCACTTCGCGCGTCCACCCGCGCGTACGACGTAGACGCGAGTACCACGAAGACCGGAATCGCTCGCTCACTCGCTCGGCTCACTCCTCGAGGCCTCGCGATAGACTCCGCGCGGCCAAACGTCGCTTCCCTCAGCGCCGCTCTAAACGTACCAACCTCGTCGTGCCCCTCTCTCCCTCTCTCTCTCTCTCTCTCTCTCTCTCTCTCTCTCTTTTTCTCCACTACCTCGTCACCGCGAACCGACCGCGGCGCGACTCGCGCGTCTCTCGTAGAAGACTGCCGCTAATTCTTCCATGTTCCCCCACTGGCTTTCTTGCACTGCCCCGCTCCACGACACGCACACCCGCGCGCGACCATAACTTACCACCGCCACCAACACATTCACTACCACTACCTGTACGACTCGCCCGCTCGCCCCGTCGCGTCAAGCACGGGGCTACGTAAAGGCCCTGTTACGTCGCGCGCGTTCGAGACGATCGATTCAAAATTGATCCCAAGACGTCGTAGGTAAACAAATCTCATACATCCACGAATCTCACACATATGCCAAATGAGAAATCGTATAAATATGGGATACAGGTGAGGTAACTGTCCCAATTACGAAGTCCGCCAGTTGTATTAGAATGAAAGGTAGAGTTGTTTTATAAGTGTTTAATCCTTTCGCACCCGTCGCTGCCCTGAGGCAACAATCTTCAGATCCAGATGTTAAACTAATCAATTTGAACAATAATAACCCTCATTTTGCTTTCTGCAAAACCGTTAATAGGAAAATTATAAGAAAAACCAGGTCACCATCTGAATACTATTATAATAATAAATAGAGAACAACATTTTTTCAAATAGAATTAAGAGATGAAAAGGTTAACGTTAAACTGAACTCGTCATATAAACGTAGATAGATGCGTTACAGTATTGAGTACAGGAGCAGGCCAATATCAAATCCCGCGCACAATAGAGGAATACTAGATATTAAATATTAGAAAAAGAAATTTAGAATTTTAGAATCAATTAACACTGATATAGATAAATGATAAATTATGTTGCGTCTTGTACGATAAATTTACGTCTCACATTTTATTCGTATCTATTCTGCATTATGTTTAATTCATTGAGAAAACTGATTCTAAAATTTTAATTTCTATTCTTAATCTAATGTTCCTTCGTTGTACGTAGAACCTTGATACGTGAGGCAGTAAACGGTGAGTTAGTATTCAAAATATTAATCGTAATAATAGGTTCAATATCTTGTATTTTTTTTTCTTTCAAAAAGTACGAGAGAGTTATGTATCAAAAATGTTTTAATGTTAAACTCCAAGATTGTCAGTAAATTCGTGATAGTAAATAAAGAAGCAATATTAAATACACGCGGCAGAATTCAAGACATTGATTGGCAGCAATGGATTATATCATCTATTTTTATTTCTTTTATTATAAATAATCAATTTTCGAGCTTGCTTCTTTTATTCAGTACATATTAAAATTGTGTGAATAATGATGAAAAAGAATGTCTGTTATATATTTGAAAAAGCCACGAAATAAACGTATGTATCAACTGTCACTATGTACTTAAAGTGGCAGTAATTGGGACAGTTAGCCTGTTGATCAAGAAACTTCGTTTGTGATTGCGTGATACATTCAAGATATGCGAATGAGAAAAGGAGAAATCTTCTCTGAATGGAAGCAGAAGTTATACAAATGTAAATCTTCTTCCTACTTTTCCCCTTCTCCGTATTACGTACAAGTAGTGCTAGAAAAACAGTTGACGATGAATCCCCCGCCAATCGAGGTTTATTTGATCCGGGCACAGAATAGACGTTAATGTTGAATTGTGATGTCTGTGAATTTGTTACTGATCTCGCCCTTCAACGTGAAGTGTGAAACGGGCTTAATCGTTTCTTTATCTTACTGCTTCTTCCAACCCTCTTGCTCTGCCTGCCTATAGGCCTATATCTTCATCTCTTTTTCCTATCCGTGACTAGACCGGTCTTTCGTGAATACACGCGCGGTATACACAACCAAGCATACCTAATACTTCTCCCTACCACACTACGACACCGTACGCGTCTGTTAAACTCGCCAGGTCGTCAGGTCGGCAGGTTCGTCGCCTACGGACCCTTTTCAAATCTCGGAAACATTTTCGGGAACATATAATAGTAATCGGAAAATACGTCAGAAGAAAAGTTAGAAATAAACAAACGCAAATATAAATAATAAATGAATACGAATATTGACAATGAATAAAAACGAGACAACTCATCTTCTCTTATCTATCTCTTCATTTTTATTAAAGAAATTTCGGTGTTTCTCGAAAAGATAAAAGAACGATAGACTGGCGAGACGATGCGACGAGGACGCTCTATTTGAGCCCTGTATCTGCTTCACATTGAATATCGCGTAGTATTGTGCACGACGCAAGAGAGGCGTAGGCGGTGCAACGCAAGTACACGCACATGTATATACGTGGATACACGGCGGGCTGAAGAGGAGGAATCGAGAGATCGGACCCGCCGACGCTGGCGCACCGTGACTGACAGAGAGTTGCTCTCTCGCGTATACGTGCACGCACAACATATGCACGAGTGTTTGCGCGCGCGCGCGCGCGCGCGTGTGTGTGTGTGTGTGCACGACTCGGTTGCATCCCCACCTTGTGCACGATGCACCGAGGTGGTTCTACCTGCGCGTCACAATCATGCGGTCTGGTCGCGCCATGTTCGAAAGTTTCTAAGCTCCGTCGATCCCGTCGCGCGCTCCGCGAGATCGCACGTGAGAACTTGCGATTTAATCGAGTAAACGAAAATATGTTTAGTAGCTGGACAATCTCTTTTCTTTCGTTTCTAAGTGCATCGGGAATTGCATCTAACGCTTTTGGTTCCGGCGCGTTGACTCTTTTCGATTCTCTTCGCTTTATCTTCGCGCGAATAACCAACCCGCGCGGATGAAACGCGACGCGATAGCGCCGAACGTTTCCTCCTCGGTTCACCGAGATCGAAATGCGATTCATATTCAACGAGCTGGCGTTATCGACCTTTATTGTATCCTCGATATTTGCCATGAGGTCCAATTTATCGGCGCTCTAAGAGCGTGACGTTCACGCGCGTTGGCCACGTCCGCGTTCTTAGAACCAGTCAATTGATTCGCTGATAAGTCTAAACAGCGATTCGACATGTACGATCGATAAGTGATCGCTCGGGCAACGTGCGGCTGGCTGCTAACTGGCGTGCGAGGGAAAACAGAGAACGGAACATCGTACGGAACTCAAAAGGAAGGAACAAAGATAGCCGGCAAGATAATGGAGCAAAACAAAACAGGAATCTATTGTAGGCTCTAGAACGCGCGAAGCTTTCTGTGAGAATAGCCCACGAAACGTATTAAATCCACGCGAATTAGTGTATGAAGAAAAATAGCGAGTATTGCGATGGAATACTAAAGTCCGGTGACGGGTGTAAAAAGCAGAAGCAAATAAAATCTTGCAGTTTAAATAAGGTTTTCAAGACAGAGAATTTAAGACAAAGAGAATATGAAATACAAAAACGAGGAGAGCCGTGAAAAAAAGCAGCGCTCAAAGAGGACGAAAAATTCTTGCAAATATAATTTGACAACTCTGAAATTTAAGTACGTGCTACTACTTTACGAAGTAAACCAAAGCGTTAAAGAGTCAGAACGAGAGATGCCGAGTTCAAATTTCGGTCGACTTAATTTTTCTGTCGGCCGCTTTTGTGTTGCCATTTTTCTGTAATTATCCAACGAATGATTACTATCTTTTCCTAGTTCATACTGATTTATTATTTTTATTACAACTATAATATACAGTTGAATTGCTATTTGTCCTCAAATTTCTGGTTGCTGGTACGACTTCTTTCTCCGAGTGTGCAAGAGTAAAATTAAAGGTTGTGTGTAACTAAACGCGCATAGAGATAAATGCGTAGAAAAATGAGAAAGAGCAAGAGGCGAGAGGAACTCTCGAGGGGGTTTCCTCGGTAATTTCTTCTTTCCTGTACTGCTGATAAACGGGTGAACGTCGCATTCTCGTTGAAAATGGAAAGTCGAGGCAATTATTATTCGGCCGAACGGCGTAACAGAGCCCGTTCCAAAGGCGAAGTAAAAACAGAAAGCGTGTCCGCGCGCGAGTGCAAGCGCAGCGAGACTTCACGCCCGCGTGTGGTGGCGTTTATGGTCGTCGTTCTTGCAGACGAGACGTGCTATAGGGGGGTTTCAGATACGAACGCGACACGTTAAACTTCATGTTACCGCAAATGCATACGAAGTACGATTACAAAGAGTTCCATTACAAACGAATGTTTTATGGAAATCAGAAGTGGAACGAGGAAAAATGCCGTTTAAGCTCTCGCAGATCAACATGTAAACTCTTTTTTTAAAACGTGTTGTTTAAAACGCTTTTTAAAACTACAAAAATATAACTTCTCAATTATAATCCAGTTTTCACGTGTATTAAAACGTAAAAACAATTATTTTTAGACCACTTATAGGTACATGCATTTTTTAGTTTCACGTTGAAATCAGATTTCTGAATAAAAAAAAAGGGATTTTTGTTTATGTAATTTTTTTTCATTAAATTCGCAATAGTATCAAATATTTTATTATTATATAAAAAATCATCCGCTTCACGTTTCAGTTGTATAAATTGCTGTGTATAGGACAATTATTAATTTACTGTGTTAATATTGACTATTGTAACTTTTGGTAACTAATATGTGATCCATTAATAATACGTTCTAATGCATTTGAGTACAATGAAATGATAATGAACAGATTAAGAGAGACAAATGACAGTCTGAAATAATTTTTTCAAAATTATCAATCTTAGAATAATTAGAGTGTTCATTATGGTTTATAGAGTATAAAGAGAATGTTCATTATAGTCTATAGAGTATAATCAACGTAACCACGATTAACGTAAATTAAAGTTATAATACAAATTTAATTAGATATGATCCGAAGTCTTCTAATTTCTTATAAAAGAATCAATTCTAATTTTGGACGATTCAAACATTTATTCTTATTTTAAATTTTTCAAGGCTGAAAGGAAAGATTTTTCGATTCTCTTAATACAAAAATCATTAAGCAAAAAATTAAATAAATAATAAACCCCAAAAAAGTGAATGATATTACAAGCTATCTGAATAGCATGCACATTGCAATCGGAGCTTGTTGAAAGCTATACCAGGACGCATAATTTCCCAAATTGCGAGGATTAGAACAAATTTCACAGCCATTAGCTTGGAAATTTTCCATTCGTTCGCTTGGCTTCCGCGAGATGTTAATTATGATAAACCGATTACGCGTACCTATATTCTCGTACACGCACAGCTACATGCACAGCCAAACGATTAGTAATAGCGTAAGTAGGTAATGGTGTAATCAGAACGGCCCCGAGGGGGTACTGTCGTCGACCTATCTTCACCTATTATCGACATCTTGATGGGTTAGTCGTTAGGAAACAGAAATCAACCGAAATGACTGTCGAGCCTTAATTATTTGCGATCGATTTCCGATGCGTAGCGACGCATCAGAACCGCTGGAAAACAGATGAAAAACTTTCGTCGCGATGCAACCGGCGAATTATGTCAAGGGGTTGCAACGGGGCCAACGCACCCGTGTGTTTTTTCGCGCAGCATCCGCCGCGTCTGGGTAAACGAACGCGGAGATTTACAACATCAGAGCGACTCTTCCGCACCACGTGTAGACAATGGTCTCGGTTTACGACACGTTATCTTAAAGCGTGAGTATAAAGCAAACGCGTTACCTCTCCGTGATAAGCGAGATATACCAAAACCACTATGATATTTTATACACATAATGTAATGTAAATATGTTCTTTGCTAAATAATCAAGGCGCCAGAGGCTAATTCTGGTATCATAAATAATTTAAGTTTGAGAAAAGGAGAGAAAGAGAATTCTCAATGAATTTAATTTCTAGGACACCGAATGAATTTTCTTTTTTCTTTTAAAGTGGATTTTCATAAAATTTTCATTAGAAATTAAAATGCAGAAAAATTATTTTAGTTATTAGAAGAGCACCACCTATAACAGATACTAGATGCAGACTCTGTAGTTTTGTCTAATACGTTCAAATTAGAGAAAGATACCTGCTACTGTTAGCAATTTTGTTTTTTACAAAAAAAACATCACGTCATTGATAATTTAACCGTTAAAAATGCTAAAGCAATTGTGCGTAATATATAGTTATATAATATTACTATACTCACTTATCTAATGCAAATGTTGGTATAAATAAAGTTCATTATCTGTAAATACCTTATTTGCACCTGCGTTTTCGCTTGTACATTAGCACTTAAGTGCATACTTTTATTTGGATTCCTGTACTTTAGAATGTATATTTATATATTTTTTCTTTAGTTATAATTTCTAAATTTTTTCGTTTACTTATAATTTTTAAAATTTTAAAGTCTTTGTATTTTTAATCGCTTTAATTTTAATTCGTTTTTAAATATTAAAGTACTTAAAATGTGTAATTACGTTTGTCAAAACGCATTAAATTTGTTTAACACTCACAAAACCTTTATTTAGCTCTGTCCATTGTATGTTTATTTTTTGATAACGCGATTAAAAATAACATGTGTTTGGCCTATCCTTATTTCTCGCATCGTAAAATCTCCGTTAAAATACATTCGTTCCGTTTCTCGCCCTTCAATCGTAAAATCGTTATATACTCTAATACGTGACATGTCTCTCTTTCTAAGGCACGTAAACCTTTTTATTTGGCGAATCGTAAAACAGTTATTTTCTACAAGCCACCGCTTCACCTTCGAACGAATTGCCACGCGTGGTCTCGCCTAACGTTCACGGCAGACCATCGAATTATTACCACGTAAAAGTCGCCGCAATAAAAAGCCAATAATTTTTTCGCGGTATGCAGCTAAGCCCGGGCTTGTATTATCCGCGCTCATAAACCGTGCATATTAAAAAGGCCAGAGGGTGAATAAGGAATGAGAATCCGGGCTCGTGCCCGCGTTGCACCGCTCGTATGCTTTCCGAGAAGGTCTTATCCGCGAGACACGAATTTCTTTCTGGGCATACACGAGATAACAGAGAGACAACGTGCGCATACACACACCAATCGGAACAGGATGTGGTTCATGCTGCTGGTTGTCTCGACTGGCGAAAGGATGTGTCCACACGATGCGTGCGAACACAATGTTAATAATGAGCATTGTATCCGCGCAAATTGCTTGCCGTTGACTACGTGAATTGTACGAGTGGCAAGCAGAAGCGTTTGGAAAAAAAAAAAATAACGCAAGTTTAATGACTTTCAAATGGAAAACAAAATTAGCTGCCGATTACGTAAAACACGTTGTTTTCATGCTACCAAGAACAGATATATGTGCGCGTTGCACATATATATGTAGGTATATATTTAGAATAATAATATGTAAATGGCGTACTGTACTGACATTTCATGAATGCCTCAGTTCAGTTACAGTAAAGCTTACGATAAAATTGACGATATGCGCTGTTGACATATATCCGGCACGAGATCTCGCGATAGTAATAAAAACACGCGCAGATACCGATTGTGTCGCAAGTTGATTACATATAAGAATACTGCGCAATATGTTAATTAATCGATCCTCGTCAGTTTGTAAACATTTTAGAAAAACAGTGTACACTTCATGTATGATCGGATAAATGTGACCAATTAAAATATCTAAAATTATTAAAGATTAAGACTTAGTGTAGAATTATTAAAATTCATTACGAATGCAGAAATGCAGTCTGTTACGAGAAAAATATTATAACAATTTGTATTCTTATTCATGTAAACAAAGTGAATTTAGATATTATTGGGAATGACGATAGCATTGAAATATTAAAGTGCAAAGAGAATTGGAAAGTGTCTTTTGCAAGTTTGTCTTTCCGTAGAAACTTAGCAAATTTATCTCTGAAGTCTACTGTTGACTAAGCAAAAGAAGTTAGTGACTGCTAGGAAAGACGAATGATATTAAAGTATATGACCGTATTTCAATTGCGCGTAGATAAAAAAAAACGCGTTTTGTTGTAAAAACTTTATGAGTCTGGTAAGTAAAAAAAAAAAAAAAGAATAAGAGTCGTCGACTTTACTTCGTCGACTTTACTTCGAGTAAACAAAGTCAGTGCGCAATTGCCCGGAGAATGACGATAATAGTTAAATGTTTTCTTAGTCTGCTTTCATGTTCTACGCACACTTCGTAAACTTATCTTCACACATTAGCGCAGCTATATAGCATAAGTTAATCAATAGCGCTACAATTTCATCCCATTGATACTTCGCGATCTCTCTCATTTTTCAAAATTCCCTATTAATCCAATTAAATAAATCAAATTCTCGATTTCTGCGAATGACAACGATGCTTAAAAGACAACACTGTGATATCCATTTCGATGGTAGAATATATGTTTAAAGAGTACTCAAAGTATCTGCTGTTTCGACGTAGTCACGTCACATCGTCGACGAAAGCATAATGCAAATGTTTACGGTCGTGGTTATTGAGTGCAGTTTATGCGGCGAGTTCGGCCATTCGAAGGTGAATGGCATCATCATTTATGCGTCAAGATCGATCGAGTGACGCAAGAGAACGAGAACTCTCATCGTGGCGCACTGATGGCGCTCATAAAAAAAAATATATCTCCAACACTTATCACACGACGAAACAACGTATCGATTACTTGATTACTGTACTGTAGCGAAGGCTTCAAATAGGCTATTATATGTAAGTAGCCGTTGCATTTTCATTATAAACTCGAACGTTTAAGATAATCTTGAGATAAGATTCAAGGTCTTTAGCTATTATTAAAATTATTTTTAAATATTACGACTCTTATATTGATTTTGTTAATTCATAACGCGCACAAAAACACTACATTTGCATTATTGCAATGAAGGTTAATGAATAATTAAAGATATAATTACGATTCTCTTCCATATTTTATCACACGTTATATGTCATAGTATATACACAACTTAGGAGATTTTAAATAAAAATGTTTTTTCTTGCCCATATAATTGCAAATTTTGACCTTTTAAAATTTCAAGCATGTTTCAGTTAATTTATAATTATATCTTTTAAAGATATCGGATGTTTACTCGACTTTACTTCAAAGAAATTTCGAAAATTTTAAACTCACATTTTTTTTGTATTTCCTCAAACACGTTATAAAATTTATATTGCTTTTTTCCTTCCATCTCAATAATATTTTTCAATTCTTCAATAATAAGAGCAATTGTGGGCGTGCATCGATCTAAGATCGTTAGGTCGTAGAAACCGGGGCATATAATCAAGAAATGCGCTCGCAAAGACTCCAATCGTGAAGAATCAATAATATTAGTAAAAATCAGATGGGAAAAGTATAGTGGTTCAAAGATTCATTTCCGGGTTGCCTTGAAAGTGGGTATATATCGAGCGGTAATTTTGAAAATTGGTCAGCAAACACACAGCGAGGAATAATAACGGAATCGTGGATACGCGCCAAGAAGTTACAAGGATCAAGATAGGGGCCATAAGGCTTGGGATAGGCGTAACGTACTGAGAGCAACGATGGCTAGCCCCGACGAGAAGTAGGTTAACAATCCGTATGGTTAATTAATGATTTCATTTAATAAGGCGCCCGTCTGAACTCTCTGGCACAATTACCATCGCCAGGACTAGAACTTCTTTATAAGAGACCCCGATCTGCGGTTGTTGCTCAAGTTCGAGATTTTCTTGAGAAGAAAAGCAATTCTTTGTAGCAAAAATAAGTGAGAAGTGCAGAATAAAGTTTTGAACGACATGTTTACGTAAACAAAAATTTTCAAATTTGTTGAAGACCTATGATTTAATACAAAACCTATCAAACATTTGAAGAATAAAATCACAATTTTATTTAACGATTCTCAAATTTTTAATTCGATCAGTCTTTTCGTCAAGTCGATTCACTGTTATACTATCCGAATTTACTAAAATTATTCAATCGTAAAGAATCTTCAAGCGCGCCGCAAAAATTTTAGAAAGAAGCGAAAAGCAAACGTGAAGAATCAAGTAAAGATGAGAATGATACGCAAGATAAAAAATATTTAAAAATATATAAATATTATCTAAATTAAATTTTATTTACTCTCATCTTAATCAAAATAAGAAAGATATCATTGCAATAAAGTTAATTTCAAAACAATAAAAAATAAAAATTTTAGAACTTTACTTTTATTTCTGAATATCACGTTGGTGGTATCTGATAAAGATAACACTATATTATAAATATTAAAATAGAAAATTGATTGTTTTAAAGAGGGAGAGAGAGAGAGAGAAACTTGCTTCGACAAATTTAGCTTGTTATTTAATATACCCTAAATTGCAAAAGGTTGAAAAATTGGAATACTGATCAACACGATGCCGATCGTCTGCGGTTGGCAAGACGATGTCGAGTAATTAGCGATAAAGCTAATAGACGCCGGCGCGCGCGTAAAGGCGGCGCCAAGCAACGATTCCGCGACGATTCCGCGAGTTATGCAATGCATTAAGGGACAGTGGCCGCTGTGTACGCGAATGAATCCCTCGAGCAGGAGCACGCACGTTCACAGCTATGGGCACGCACGCACGCACGCGCGTATACGCGTGTTAAGCGCGTTAATGATCACCATCGCGCCGATGGCGGGGCGTCTTGAATATCTTATTAAACGGTCGAGCCGACGTGTGCGCACGTTTCGCCCTCCCGACGTGTTTCGAAGCGTGAGGAGAACTCGTGCCACGCGTCTCGCCTCGTTTCTTTTACGAGCGCGCCGACACTGTTAAGTTCCACTCGCAACGTCGACCTCGGCAGGCGCGACAGAAATTGATGCATAAAACCGATATCGACACAGCCTAGATAGCAAACTCTAATCTAATATACTTTCAATTTTCCCATTTAATTTAATACACTCTAAACTTCTTAGAGTGAAAAATCACTCGAAAGATTAAACTGGCTCAATTGTCACTGTCTTAAAGTGACTTTTCACTCTAAGAAATTTAGAGTGTACACATTAGGAAATTATTGCAGTCTTGTTGGCTATTCGTTTTCTCAAATAAACGAGTGGAATCGATGACTTTTCGAAACTTGGAGCAAATAATGTTATATATAAAAAATATGAACGCTAGAAAGGATATCAGTTTTCTTTTCTTTAAAAAGATACATAAATTTAAAAAATTATGATATGTATTTGTACTTGCAAAAAAAAATTATTTTGAGAAAGTGAACAAAGTTTCTTCAAGGATGTAATATTTTATGTTAAATATGAATGTTGTAAAAAGAAATTTTCGGACTATATCGAATTTTCCAAGAGCCGACTTTGATTCCGCTAGATAAGCGAGGGAGGATTAACAATTATACATAGACGTTGCAGGAAAGAAAGTAACGTGCGAATATTTGCAGGGAGAGAAAATTGAGAGATCTGACAATCTAGCGGCATAATTATCCGGAAATAGTTTCTCTTCGTATCCATATTTTCAATGCCTCAATCTGAACGCAGATCATCTTAACGGGCAAGTAAATTGGTGATCGAAAACATGTATGCTAATTTCATGGTGATTATATATTAGAGGGAATCCTAACAGTAACCATTAATTATTATTAAACAAGTACATTTTTTATGATACATTTTTTTTTTAAATAAAACGTAATACAAATTATTGTACTATGAAGTAGATAACATAAGCAATAACATTCGCATATTATTACCCACTTATCCATTTACGGTTTCCACACAAACGGAATCAATATGAAATACTTCTGTATTCTACTGGCAATCATTGCACGCACATAATTGATTGGAACAGTCTTACATGTTACATCAAATTACATTAAGCAAATTCCGTTTAATGTTTCATCATTTCATTTGCATCATAATGGAAATTAGGTATGCATTTAAAGATTCTTACAAAAAAATGCAATTTAAATAATGTATTGATTCGGAGGAATATTCGAAGTGCTTCCACAAATACTTGACATTTTTAAATCTCTAGATTAAGAAGTTGAATTAAAAGGGTCATAAAGTTTGACATACTTCTTTATCTCTTATATGGCGATATCTTTAATGCAAATATCTCGGGAAAATCTATTTTTCCTTCGACAAAACGAATTACTTTCTTTCATTGCACTCTATATTCTATAGGTTTTATTAATTATAATAAGATTTAATCTTCGCAATTCGCAAGATAAGTTTTCTCAATTTCTAGGAAAACGGATTAAGACTATCTTCATATTGGAATTTTTAATTGTTAATTAGCAATAACATACAATAATTAATTACTGATAAAAAATTATTTCTACAATACGTTCAACTCTCTCGAAAAAACAATCATAACACTCAAATAAATAATGAGACGTCACATAAGTGTTATATTTGAACCAAAAATACATCCGTTATGTATGTCGTCACTATGCGCATATGGCGGATTTTATAAGAAGCGTTCGATCATTAGAATTCACGCTTGATCCAGGACACCTACGATAGGGCCGCAAGCAGAATTTCATAAACTCTCCCATGTGACTGGGAGGCGAAAAACTTGGCGAACAAGAGAGGGCGGGGCACATTTGGCAACGGTTCAAGGGACGTGACCTGACTAAAATACTGCAGTACTTCTCTACATATCGCGTACTAGGTGAAAATACCGCGTTTAACGAAAAACGGCTGATTTGCCCTCAGCAACTTGCGATATCGTAAATCTCACTATCGTGTTTAAACCGTGTTACGAGGCAAAACGTGACCTGGAGTAACGTGAAGGTGACGAAGAATCCTCATCAATTTTTTTTCTTCTTGTTTTCTTTTAAAACGCAACTGATAAGTAAAACCAGAAATGTAATACTGTGAAATTAAACTGCTAATCAATTTAATAATTTTTGATGCCACCAGGCAACTCTACGATTCCCCCCTTTCTCGTCTGCTATATACAAATTTATATAGCACACGATGTTATTTACGGACGATTAAAATTTTTTTCTTTCAACATCTTTTTTAATTTACAACATTTAAACGTTAAAGATACATGTATGAAATTTTACTGGCATAGTCCAAGTTATTTCCATTGCCTGATAAACTCCAACGTATGCTACATAGGTTCACAAGAATATTTAATTCCACGCCACGTCCGAATTTACATTTTTCTCGCAAACCGGTTTTATCACCCTTCGAAACACATAGTACTAACGTTCTACACAAGAAATACATACGAAATATGTGCAAAATGAGATATGCATCTTGTTTCTCGTTACTTCCACGAGTACGAATGATTTTTCCTATGACAGGGGCAAGTACCGTTGTCGGAAATGACTCGTTACATAAGCGCAAGCAGTTAACGCGAGAAATTTAGTGCACCTGCCTGATGAGGAAAGCATTAACGGACTGTGGATTAAGGATTAGTCGGAGCGACGCTCACGGATACGCCGTAATTTTCAAAGGCATTCCGTCGTCACCCAAGTTGCTCAACGAAAATTAGCGATGCGATCTCACGAATATGCTCTGAGACAGGATTTCCACTCTGATAACAGGATAAAGATTCATCCTAGCAGGTAACAATGACAACAATAGCGAGGCGGCACGTAAAGCTTCCTACTGTTTTCCGGGAACTCGCCGTGGAACGACGAGTCAAGTAGGTATGGTTCGTGAATCTCTTTCACGGCAGTTTATTTTTTTAAATTGTATACAAATTAAGTATCTCATTCATTTCCCCGATTTCAACTAGATCAGACTGAACACGAAGGATATGGATCAATATTTGCGTATTTACCGAGATATTCATTACGCTACATACGTTTTATTATTTTTTCACGAGGAATACATTTTGTAAATGAAATAGCGTTCACACAAACGCTATCGCTTTTGAAAATGTTAAATTTTAATGAGAAAAACAAATTGTATGCAATCTTGAAATTTAAATCAAATTAATTGAAGTTATCAATCAATTGGAATTAAAATCAATTGAAATTGAAAAATTAAGTGAAATTCTGCGATTCCTGTCATTGCACAGAGTTTCTCGTCTTACAGCTTGATTTCTAATTAAAATTAATTTGCAATCTATCATTTATTATGTCTAGACTTTGCACGCACATCGAAGATACCTGTATTATCAGCGATGGCAACTGGCAGGTAAAGCTGCGTGCAATTGTAGCACGTAAGTTGATACTATCACAGAATCTTGTTTATAAATGTTTTTTAAGCCGTTATAAATATTTCATTCTTTCTCCGCATTTTTTCGAGATAAAACTAGAAAGTCTCATTTTGATTAAACGTAACTACGTGATTATTGGAGTTTGGAGAAAAACATGTGAAATGTTTCATGTTTAATGTCTCTACTCTCTAAAATTTTTGGAGTGAAATTTCATCTAAAACAGTGGAATTCCACTCTAAAAGTGTGAAAATCCTGCCACTTTTTATCAAGACTTGCAGGATTTTCACAATTTTAGAGTGGGATCCCACTCCAAAGAATTTAGAGAGTAATACACAAAATATTTCACATTAACATGTGTTAAAATGTATTGCAAACAGAAACAGCATTTCACTGTAATGTTTCATATAATCATATTAATATCTTTCTACATACAAATATTTTGCTTTGTAATCTACTGTATCTTTATATCTCTGGAATATTAATCTGCGTGTTAATCTCATCAAATTTAATATTCACTGTTATTGTGATATTATGTACAAATTGTATATTTAATGTACTATTAACTTTAAAATGATTTATGGCTATACGATTACGATCTATGATTTTACTAAGAAGCGCATATGCAATTTTCATCGCAAACAATTTGAAACCACACGAGCTGACTAGCTGAGCCAAGAATTTGTCCTTCAGTAGACTATAACTTAAGAGCGAATTTTGGGACATCGATTTGCGCGGCAAGATCTGAAAATACATACAGCGATGCAATTTGGATGAAATCTATTTTGTTCGCGTGTATTGCACCGTTTTCTCGCGACTGCGGAGAAAAATATTCGCGGAAAAATATACATGTGCGCGCATCTTACTGCCATTCGTCGGTTCTTCCTGCGGAAGTCGCGAGAACAATGGTTGTTATATAATGCATTCTGTCTCGTGTACGAAACGTCGCCGATACCTTTGTCTCGCATATTTACATTTTTCCCTTTTCCTTCATCCCACAAGAAAACGCGCCTGGAATACGTGGTGTACGAGAAAGCGTTGGGAAAAAAGCCACGATAATGTTTGCCAGGATTCCACTCTGATGATAATCATCCATTAGAAATTATTCTGTAATGCTTACACGTACAATTGTTACTTAATCTAGTAAAAATATTTTCTCTTATTTTGCTCTTCTACCAAGAAGCATCATCGATGGATGCAGAGCTCTGATTTTCGAATCTATAAAATTTTTCTGTGATCACCAGCTGAAAACAGCAACATAGTTTCATTCTTTGATTTTCGGAAGCGATACTGCATACTGTTAGGAGAAAACGACATCATTCGCGAAATATTCATGTGCACTGTTACGTGCGACATGTATATCTCAACACGTTTGGCCGTAAAGATCTTCCACCATAAAATCCTTCACAAGTAGTCTCTGTACAAGTAATCTAGTGCTTTAATGAGCCAATAAATCTACCTTTTCTCCTTCTTTGTTTATCTCTTTTTCAAATTTCTAACTCATTATTAATCCTGATCAAACAGACCTTTGCATCATGTTTCTATCGTTTTCCCTCCTTTATGAGAAATTAAACCAATCGATATTTTCTGTATTTAAAACGCTTCACACACACTGGTCATCGTTTTATTGAAAACTTTTCTAAGATTTAGGTGAAGATCTCTCCTGATTTAGAATAGTGCCAAAAATACGGGTTCAAATTCATCCAGAATAATATAACTCTAAATAGGTTTTTAATTAGAAGCGATCGCCATCTCTCAGAAGACAAGGGACTATTGAGAGTAACTCTACGCAGAAAAGTCTCTTCTAATAAGCGGTTCGAAACCGACGTTAAAACTATAGGTTCCATATTATATTATATATCTATGGATATATGCAAAAGAGATCGCCTACGCGCTGGCGAGCGTATGGCACGCTAACAAGAAGTCGTCTCTCATAGCTAATAATACGAAATACTCGAAATACTCGTATTGAATAAAGTATTGAATAAAGGAGGATTGTCGATTCAATTTACATTACACCATTACGTAGCATCGTTATAAAAACACACAAACAAATGCCGAAGACATCGATATTCGCAGATCCATATTTCGACCCAGATCTGGCTCGGTTACTATGTAAATTGCCGGTACAGTTGGAGGAGTCCGGTACAGCACTAGTATTCTTTTGTTCTCTCCGCACTCTACGTTAACTTGTTGAGAGAGATGCCACGCTGATGATAGTGCCAGGTCAGATACGTCGCCTCGTTCTCTCGGCCCGAGAAAGGAGTTATTGACTATAATGAAGAGACGAAGGTGGAACAAAGAAAATGCGTTGTTGCACGGGGCAGAGCTAACTTAAGTAAATAGCAGTCCGCACACGTTGCTGTCCTCGTGCAGCTCACGTGTTTCGAGAGATGGCAGGGAGAAACGGCTCTTCAACTTCCATACAATCGTCTCTGATTTGACTATACGGCTAATTGAGGAAACGACTTCTTTGATAACTGTAAGTTCACTTGGGTGAAATGTATTTTAAGACATTTATATGGCATTGGGAGCAAGATGAAGGCCTAACCTTATACGAATCGGAATTAAGTAGCTCGATCTATTTCTGTGCATTCGATGCAGATGTTGTATATGTATACGATGCAGATAATCGTCAAAGCTGATAAAAATAACAATATTTACGTAAGCTTCGGTGTAAACTTTTAACAAAGTTAAATTAAACTTTCATCAATTTCGGTCTTATTAATCTTAAAAAGAAAAGGCTGCTTGAAAGAAAGAAAAATTCATGCGACCGTAAAATTTACTCAAAGTTTAACGCTTTCAGAAAAACTTCAAGGTTCCAACTGTGAATATTGACATCGATACCGTGGTACAGATTGCTAAAAATTATTAAAAGATAACGTTAAACCCGATGGACATTGGAAATTTGCATTCCTTTCACGCAAAAAGTGTAATTTTTTGCAGCAACTCATACATAAACAAACAACTCAATGTTTTGAAGTGCAATAGGTGTGTTTTTCAATAATCTCCATCACAAATCATCTGCTGCAAACCGGGGTCGCGTACGTATATCCTCAACTAACGGTCTGAGAAAATGAAGAACGAGCAGCGTATATAAATGATAAAATCAAGCGACATACAAGAATCGAGCCGATACAACATGAACGCTAGTCACTTCTCTGGGGCAAGTTCGATAATTAACCCTCGACCTGATAACGAGTTTTTCAATATAAAAACCATCTCGTTGCGAACGACTGTGAGCCTTTGAGATTTTCAAGATTGCAGAAACGTAGACACGATCAATGCAATCTTATAGAATAAAATCCTCTCAATTTAACAACACACAATTCGATTAAATTTGTTAATAAGATATAAATAATATTAAAAACGTCAACATTTAATAGAAATATTCTTTCGAAACATCATAAAAAAATACGTATTTCCTTATTTTATATAGATAGATGCTTGAGCAATTTAGTTTTAATTTATTAAGAGACAAAAAATATTTCTCACTCGCAAATGGCAAAACTAAAAATATATTTCTATAATAATTCCTGAATGATTAATTGCTGATGTATAGAACGACTGTATATGCCGATAGAAAAATCAATAGCATCCAATTTGACTGAGTCATATTCAACGCTAAAGGTAAACAGTGATAAGATTAATTCGTTTATCTTTCCTCCCTTCCTCTATCAACATATTCTAACGTTGTTTAAGTTCGCGAAGCGTAAAGTGTCATTGCCATATGGCACGCAATGAATTCAACTGTCAAGATAACGAAAGTATGAGTGTCGATTGACGTAGAATTTGATATCATCGACATATATTGACTCGATAAAATATCAAATAAAATATTAAAATGATAAATAAAATTCAGCTTATTAATACTTTTACAACGTATTATTTCAATTGTAACATCATTTTACTAATTGAATCAATTTACAAAAAAAAGATCAGGAAATATATATTAATATTATTTTTACAATATATTTTTTGCCCTTTGATGTGAAAAATCAATTTTCTATTTTTACTCATGCGCTAAAATTAATTCAACTGTAAAAAAAACAAAGATATGAACATCGAAAAAGAGGATTAATACTTCAACAGAGAATACTAAAAACCCCCAACAACATCAAGATATTTAGACACAATAATATTTTTCGATATTAATCTATTGAATATTTATTTTTCCAGTTCCCTTCTTCGATTATTAAAAACCAAACTATTTCCGTACGGAGTATCGATTAGCGTGTAATGAATGGCACGCAGATTTAGCGGAAGTATTGATCGTTAAAGTTAAATTAATCCAATACTCTGAACGCGAATATGTTAGAAGCATCGTTGCACTTCGGAGAATGGAGAATGGCATCGGTTCGCATCGCAGCATGACTGAACACGCGGCTCAGACCCTAGTGTACGTGGTTCAATGGACCCCACGCTGCATAATTCGCGACTTGCAAAATTACGCGTTTCTGAGAATACACGCTGCGTGTACGACGTGACTCGATAAAAACACGTTTAAAGCACAGCTCGCCATGCACGCCGCTCGGAAGGAACATTGCTAAAAGCCGCATTGGGGGGGAATGAGGGGACCGGGGGAATCCCAGACGGGAGAGCCATTTTCTTCGTTGAATAATTAAGACAGTTTGGAGAAAGCGATGCGCGCCTACTATCCCTCTCGTCGTTCATTCGCTGTTCATAACCGTATCGAGATTAGTCGCGTACTTAGTGCCGTATTTCATCGCAAATTACTTGGCAAGACACAACATTGACGAATGATCCGATACATCGACACATATCGACTCGATAAGATATTAAGTAAAATATTAAAACGATGAATAAAATTCAGCTCATTAATACTTTTATATTATTTCATATATCATTGTCACATCATTTTACTAATAATTGAATCAATTTGAAAAAAAGATCAGAAAGTATATATTGATATGTTTACAACATATTTTTTAATTAAAGAAATGATGTATGATCTTCGCAACGAATAAAAACAAAAAAAGATATATGGAAAGAGACAGATGAACGGAAATATAGTACGGAAATAAAATGTAATATATAGCGCGCTTTGCATCTAAATTTGCAATACGCGGTATGCAATTTGCGGTACGCGTTAGTGGTACAGTTTAATAAACCTCTAGTCGAGCATATAAAAGCTACTTTTTCCACATAAAAGCTTATCTTCAGCATTTACAACGCGAGTACACCGCGAAATCCTCGAAATATTCGCCCGTGGTAGGGAAAATCCTCCACAGAGGATATTATCCTGAGGCTCCGTGTGGACATGCACGGTCGAGCACGGTGGCATTGCACGCATGACGTTACATCGCAGTTAGATAAACCCTATTGAAACTTGACGTGGCCGCGCGTCGGACAGGACGTTGCGGCGTTGCAACGACCGTACGAGTTGCCGTGTGTAGCTACACAACGAGACTGGTAGTCGACAGTAGATTCAAATTAATTACGGCAATGACATCGTGCCGCGGTGCAACATAAAGGAAAAAAGATTACGCGAAGCCGGAACTTCAATAACGTACGAGACGAGTACAGAAAAAAAAAGTGCGCTCTCTATTGAGAAAATATATATTCCGCGTCTATTCCAGCAGAAAGGTGCTCTTGTGAAGTCGATTTATAGGATTAAAAAAACTTTTTAATCTTTAAAGCGCTAAATTGAAAAATTCCACGAGATTTTGATAGAAGCGTATGCATTATGTGTGTAGCAATCAAATCAGTATGGCAAACTTTGGATCAGCTCTGAATTCAGTTTGAACCAGTTTGGACCAGTTTAGATCACTCTGAACTCAATTGCTATATTGACGATTTAATTATTAAAACATTCCACAGCTAGCGATCGCGATAAATAAAGTATTAATTATATCGATCTACTCATATCTCTTACTCCGAATAAAACTTGCAAATTCTCTGCAAATATCCCTGAGTGTTTCGTGTATTTGTTGCACGGAAAATTGATATCGTACGTTGGTATCGTGCATTAAAAAAAAAAAAACATTTACGCAGAGACAAAAAACGTTAAAAGATTCGCATTTATTCGGGACTGGTTGACCTTTAAACGTTCCTTTTTCGACAAATCTCTTGCACGAGGAATGCGACAGCATATTTTTCAAGGTAATGCCAAATCCAATGATTCGAAACACGTTTCAAATGCGGAAGAAGAAAAGAATATGGTAAGGCACTCTACGTCCGTTCATCTCATTACCCTTCCGCGATCGCAATCTAATACGGAATGAAAGGCAAAGTAAGGCACCGTTTCACGATGGTCACCGTCGAGAACAAGTGGACGGCGATTTCATCGTGTCGCGCTGCGAACTTCCGCGAGAGGACGATTAAAGCGATTAATGAGCGAATTCTTTTCGCGTAGAAACGAAGCCAGATGGAAAGTATACTGACTCTAAACAACATGAGGATTTGAGAGTAATTTTGCAGAGAGATCGATAAAATAATTAATCCTACTTTTATCAAACTTAATCAATTTTAAAACCGTATCGTTAAAATCTTCGTAAAAATTCTTTATCTCAATAGTGTTGATACGCGGTGCAGTTATCATTTATCTGCTGAATTTAGATAAAACCTTTTCTGGCTTGTCAAATTAAGTCTAGACTGTGTGTTAAAGTATTAAAAAATTTATATACCATTAAAGTTTTAAACCATTTTAAACTGTTAAAATGTTTACTCTTTCTATATATTCACTTTTGTTTGAATAAGATTTGTATGCCGATTATAATGTACCCCAATGTTTTTACGTCGCAAGGATAAAGTGCATCGCAATATATGTAGGATAAAACCCGCGGGCAATGTCCTGCATCAAAAAACCGATGGGATAGGGGACAAAACATACACTCTCGAGAACAGCTGGAGAGCAGCAACGTGACTTTCATTCTTTGCACTTATTCTTATGCAGCACGCGAGCGTTGCACTTGAGTGCACGCTGGCGCAAATCGGCCAATCCCAACACGAGATTTTTTTGTCTTCTTTGTTGCATCGTGCTCAAACACCATACCGAAATTCACCGTTGGAAAAACCTCGGAAAGTACAACGTACGATACCTCTACGCAACGTTTGCGAACGTGGGAATTTAAAGATCCACATCTGAATGATAAACCGTCACACGCTGACTCTCGATTATGTGTTTTGGTTACGGTAAACGTAAGCGTGCAGACTCACCTTCCTGATTGGGATTGTTGGTATTCGGATGCGACGAAGTCAGGGATGACGGTGTCTCGTCCTCAGCGACACCCATCGTCGTAGCTGCCGTTTGCTGATGATGCGTCTCCACTTCAGTCGCCTCTTCACACCTGCGCATCAATTATTATAAGATTTATAATAATTCCGATTTTATATCTGAACAATAAAACGTGGCTACAAACAAATTTTTATAGACATTAAATATCAATGATAAAATATGGTTTTTTTTTAAACGCAGATTGTAACGTATAATCGCATGTCTTGCACTGTGTAAATCAAAATTGAAAAAGTATAGACATCAGAAAATTTTTTCTTAAAGAGTGTACCGCGACAGTATTTTACGAAAATACAATGGTATCTTCTAAAAATAATGTATTTATTGTTTTAACAAATTTATACTATCATACTAATAATTTAGGATGAGATAAATGATAAAGCTATTTCTTCGTTATTTATATATATTATTATAAAAATCAAATATTATTTAGTTCGCTTTACAGAACTGTAATTCTCAAAACATGAAAAATCATATATTTCATTGCAACATGTGCGATGCAACATATGCCGACTCAGTTTTGCTTCCATTTGCGTATAATTGTGTTGTATTGCGCTGTCTCGGATGTTATTTGAAGTGCATTCGTATTAAGTTTATGTGTTCTGCTTTGTTTTCTTTAAAAAAAATAAATAAATAAATACGAAGAATGTTTTCGTGTTATTATACAGCTCTAGTAACATTTTTGTTAGCGCAAAAAAAATTGCACAAAAATGTGAAATAAATAAAAAATATAATTTATAGCAATATTTTTATAAAAGTAAAACAGCGTTTTTTTTATAAAAAATTAAGCTCTATCTTCGTTGCAAAACTAATGTAAAAAATAAAGATAAAAATATACGTAAAAAATTGAAAAAAAAATGGAAGAGGAATAAATTGGTCGTGAAATTATAGAAGTTGAAGAAGACTTGTCGCTAAGGTAAATCGTAAGGTACATCGAAGAGAGAAAGAGAAAGAGAAGTGTGTTTATATAATATCTGTGTTCATAAAACAACCAACAAGCGACCAATAGAAATCGAACACCGCGACCGTACCACGAAGATTTCATGCTGATGGTCGAGCATCGTTGCATCTCACCGCATGCACCTACGCGTAACCCGACGTACTGCAGCGGTCAGAGAGGCATTCATCGGATCACGGCTTCCGCCGATCTTCCCGCTTCTCTCTCTCTCTCTCTCTCTCCCTCCCTCCCTCCCTCTCTCTGTTTCTCTCTGTCTGTCTGTCTGTCTCTTTCTCGTTATCTATATCGTTTCTGGACAAGGTAGGCGTGTACGCGTACGCGCTTATTGTCGCGGTAATTACGCACGTGCAATTACGTGCGCAGGCCGGTGCGTCTACAGTGTAGTGTAGATTGATGCTCACGCAGCGCGTCATGCGTACATCGGTGACGCCGTCATCTGAGTGCGGTCCAGTCCGCGAAATAGAGACGACGACGACGACGCGCGGCTATAACGGTATGTTGACCTCCGACGCCAATTGCTGCCTGCTCGCACTGCACACGCGGATACGGACTGCACGTCGGAGAATGTGTGTAACGCGCATTGGCTTTTCGGATGAGGCACGAGCTATCGATTAATCGACGATGTGCAGTGCAACGGGAACGGTGCTCACTTTTCCGCGACATACGAACTCGTATGCGCGAATCAAAATCAAGTGAGTCGTATAATCATTGACGCAGGGAAAAACGAATTTATTAAAACTGCAATATTTGGTTTAATAAAATGGTATAATATTATTTCTCTCCTGGCTAAACCTTTAGAAGTAATAAAACCATTTACATAAAAAATTTTTCGATTAATACAAAAATAATTTTATTTTTTAAATAATAAATTTAAGTTTTTTTTCGAATTTTTATCTCAAACGTTCTTTCGATCGAACAGAATTGATCGTTATTTTAAACGACAAATTATACAATAATATTTTTAAGTCTAATCTAACTCTATGCTCCGTTTTCTGCTTCTTGTTTTTGCCTATTGTCTTTTTGTGCGCTATTATATCAAAATCGCGTTTCCTTCGGAATTCATCAACTTATCGCCAATTCGATAAAACAATACGCAAAAAAATGCAGCATGCAAAAATGCAATAAGCAAAAGAACAAGAAACAGGAAACAAAGAGCACATTATAGAGCTTAGCTTATAGATATTAGCTTTTGAAGTGTAAGAAACGGAATAATATAGATATTTTGTATAAAATAACGTTAAATATTAAATATCTGAAATAAAACAAGGCTAATTAGCATTCAACCTTGAGGTTGTTTGGTAGCGCGTGACCTCAAATACAAGGTCTTGGCACGAGATATTGTCATTCGCGCGTTAACACTCGAGTTGGTAGCAATCAATGAATAATCCGCTCGCAGTTCGCGTGTTCATCACGTTACCTATCGAAACACGATTATTTCTTACGGATAATTACTTCTATTTGAAACTGCAATTCCCGCAATTGATAATTATAAATTTTGCGAGTAAACCAATATTTCATGAGATTTAAGCATGTCACTTAAAAATCGAAGTGACGGAAAACGGAAATTTTTAAGTACTGTTTTATTGTGATATTTATAAGCCCGCGAATAACATATTTTTTAAAATAATGCTTTTTAAAATAATGTTCAAACGTAATTTGCATCAAGCTTCAAATTTGACGCTGATTTCAATTATTAATTCGTAATTCGTAATTAGTAATTCGTTCATCGACTTTCGGATCAGAGTGTGGGATCATACACGAATCGCTGATTATACTGAATTTCTCCGAAACAAAGAGATTTTGTTGCGCAAATTTGCGGGATTCGAGTATGTCGCACGAATCATAAAGCTTACTATTTGTTCGACGTTATTTTCGCGTCCGCGTATCGATAGGATTCCGTCACAATGTGAAACAATAAAATATGCAATGCGTACGACTAACAGCGGGAGTACCGTGCAAAGTACAGATGATTATTCTATCGGGATGATTAATATGCGCGATCGTAATTAAATGTGTTCGCGAGTGCCGTACAAGTGCAACAGATTATTCTGACAGAAGATGATCTGAATTTCAATGTAATCGCAACCACTACGCATCGATGAGTGATATCTTTTATTAAGTTAATGGAATCTATATGGAATCAGATACACTGAAAAAAAGATTCTTCCGATGAAATATCATTTCCTTTGGTTTAAATAAATATTAGTTAGTATAAAATAATTTATTTTTAAACTTAAAAAATATTCTTTTTAATCAAGAAATTGATGTTAAAAAAAACATTTATTTAAAATTAAAAAATTTTTTCAGTGTATAAACATATGCATAAAAGTTTTCAAAATATTAGAGATAAAATATAACAGTTGTTTTCTCGAATATCAAAAGCTATGTAGATCAAAAGTGTTTGTGGTGTTGCTCATGCTTGAGCATCCTACAATTGTTTAAATGGTCCAATAAAAAAAATTATTTTCAAATGTATATTTAATAAAATTTTTAGATACTTCAGCAAAATCATTCTTTCCGCAGACATCTATTAATTAAATTAAATCGGCTAAAATGCAAATTAGTATAAATATTTAATCTCCGATATTTCTGTGATTGTTAAATTATTAAACATTTTATTTAATCAACTTTTTATCATAAAAATTACACTAAACGTAATTAAATTATATTTTCAATCTTTTGTGTGTTTCTTTATAACCTCAGTCCTGAAATTTAATTGTCACGTTGTCTATAATACTTTAATAGTAGAAAATTTCGTGGCAATAATTGTTTGCTTCTCGCAATTAATTGAGATTCTTCAAATCTCTAAAAAATTAAAATATAAATGTTGGACCATCTGTTTCAAAATAAGGAATTTGGTCCGAGTATCTATCTCAACTAATATGCCTTTCAAGGCATACGAGATTCTTATAACGACTAAATGCAGAGCTGAATTATCGCATCATGAAACTTTCCCATCTCCTTTTAAAAGAAATCGACGATATACAATGACTCATTTGCACGACCTTGCGAGTGAGAGTTAAATATAGATAACAGCTACAGTAAAAAAATATCGTGCACACATTCATCTTATGTGCACCAGCCTAATAGCACGTTTAATCTCTTTTCATTACAAAATTTATACAAAGACTGACCCTGAACCTCTTGATAATTATTATCATCCTTTAGAAAAAAATTATCAAGACATAATTTTAAGCCAATTTATTTTCACAGAAAAAAAATAGAAAGAAAAAATTATAAAAGAAATATCAATCCTGAGCTAAAAAGATCTTTTTATTTCGTCTTTTTGTGATTATAATTGTGTACAAAGGATAAAAAATTAGAGACAAAAAATATTATGATCTAATATTGTCAATAAATTATTGTTAATTATTATAAAAAACCATCCATAATTTACTACAAAAATTAAATATTCTATACACGATTTACTTATACCAGGCTTACGATCGATAGCAGAGGTAGACGAAGCTCAAGGTAGCGCAACGAATCAAAACAAGCTGCACCGACGGGAATCGAAATCGAAAGTAAACGCTAAGAGTGAGTCGTGATTATTTCACTAACAATGCGATAGCGTTGCACGTTTTTTTCCTAATAAAGTCGCATAAACAACTCTGGCGCGATAGATCGCGTTTCGTTTATAATGCCGAGATGAGAGAAATAAGATCAGGCCAAATTCGCTTGATGAGTTTGCGTTCGCATAAAATTGTGAGTATGCATGCGCAATAATTTTGAAATAATTAAATCTCATTTATAGTAATTACAGTGTATTCCATAATTTATTACCACTGCTACATTGGAGATTTAATTTATAACAGAGTAAACTGTTTGTTTCTCTTTATACTTTGATTTATATATCTTTTTGTATTTAAGATATTATATTCAGAGTGTCTATAAAGTCTGTTCCCATCCCCAATATTTCGAAAAACGGTTCAAAACTGTGAAAAACCGCGACATGCTTGTTTGATCATTTTGAGAGGCTACTTTACCATATTAACCCCCTTAGAAAAAACCCCTCAAAATACTCGAATACGTATTTCGTATTTTTCACAATTTTGAACACTATTTCCAAAATGTACTCTCACGAAAAAATACACCTAACTAGGCGTTGGCGGGCCGGAATGACACTCAAATTGAGTGTTAACGCCCCGAATAAACTTGCACCTTGAGAGTTAACACTCAATTTGAGTGTCATTTCGGACCGCCAACGCCTAGTTGGATGTATCTTTTCGTAAAGGTAGGAGGTGGAAAGAGACTTTATAGACATTCTACGTACATATGCTCTATAAAATATCCACAAACGTTTCGATTCTTGACACATCTTCTTCAGTGTCATTTATTGGTGAACAAAGAAAATTTTTAAGTAGCAACTGTGTGTGACCTCTCATTCTCTTCTACTAACTTTGTTCAAATTTAGTAATCAGCATAAAAGCTGGAGGCATGTTAAAATCGAAAGTAAAGAAGAAAGTGCATGTTTGAGTGTTGCAGAAAGAGAGACTGAAGCTCAAAGTACACATTTACGTAGTTGTGTAATAAGACTTTATGTAGTAATTGAGAAAGCCTTTATTGATTTTATTGGTAATAATTTAAATTTCTGTGTGCATGGAAAAAACAATTTACTGCAGCATCTAAAAATTAAACTAGATACAGATTAGAAAATAATTTTATTACAACAACCGCGAAGGCTCGTATCAGCATTTATTTATTTGTAATATTTTTTAGCAATCTACTTATTAATTGTTACGTATCGAAATTTATGTGAAATAATGGAGACAAATTGCAGTAACATTGTTTCATATATTTTACAGTTATGTGTGTGTGTGTGTGTGTGTGTGTGTGTGTGTGTGTGTGTGTGTGTGTGTGTGTGTGTATATTACTACACATAAATCTGGATACGTAAAAGTCAATAAATAGCTAAAAGTAAAGAATAATGAAAACTGGAGTGCTTTCTCTTAAATATTATTTTTTAATCAACAATTTTTAATCAGTATAATGTACGAGTATTATAGCATGAATAAATTTAATTAGTCAAAAGTTGCTACTTTATTTAAATTGAAATGCAAGCGAGTTACGAGTAACCATCTGTTTGCTATAGTGTGTATACTCTGAAATCGATGTTCTCTAGCCATTCGCGAACAGTTTGCGCTCGATCGTCTCGTTCATATTAAACAGCTTGCATTACAGTTTGATGAAAGCAAACAGTTTTCCCGTAGTGTTGGCGGACATTCGTGAAGCCGCGCCGTATAGTAAAATGTACTTTAACCGTAAGAAGTTCCTCCAAAGATAAAACTGACACCGTGTGCTGCAATTTTCTTATCGCATCTATGATAATATAATAACTTAACGCGCAGGTACATTCGCGTAATAATGTTGCCACAGTTGCGCGAATTGATCGAATTTCCCGTTTTCTTTACTTCTCGCTCGCGATCGCAACGAGCGCTTGCCTCGTCGCATTATGCAAATGTCGCGAAATTATATTAATTGCAGTTACAAGAGAGCCGCACCATAGTCGTAATCTTTAAGTATGAATCGGACAACGGAACACGCAGACTAGGCACGTAATCGTTGTCGGTTTCTCATCACGTCTTTGAAAACGCTCGCGGAGAGAGAATTGGCAGAGCACAGCTCGCTCTCTCTCTCTCTCTCTCTCTCTCTCTCTCTCTCTCTCTCTCTCGCTTGCTCGCTCATTCCTCGTCTCTTATCCCATCTCGTTCTCTTCTTCTCTCATCCGCGCGTCGAGACTTCAGGTCGTTTCTCTCCCGGCCAACGACCGTCCACCTTCAGTTTTGTATCCCTCCAGACAGCGCGCGCCTTATACGTCGACAGGTAGATGCAACGTCCGAGATATACATATACGCGTTCAGGGTGGTCTGACGATAAGAGCCGAGAATCGAACAGGACTCTTCGTCGCTTAAAGCTGTGCTTCCGTATGGATCACGCTTAATCCTCGCCCGTCTCTCCGGGTCTAAGTCCGAATTGATTAAATTGGACTGAATGAGTCTGATGTGTTTGTGGTAGAAACCTTCTTAGTTTCAATCAACAATCGTACTAAATGAAGATCGTACGGCATTACTGATGTTACAATTTATAAATGTAAAATTTGCATTATGATAAACCACGCGAAAATGTATGTTAAAAACCTTAATTACATGATAATTTTACTTTTCAAAGACACTTTTTAACTTATTTTTTAACTTCAAACATTAAAGCGATACTTCAATGTAAAGACTCTCGATTGAAATTTATATATAAAATTTCATAATTCTATAATAATTTGATTTAATTAAAATTAATGAAATTAATTAATAAAAGTTACAACGATATAATGAATTTAAAAAACAGCTGTCGTTGTTGTGCAATACTTTATGAATTCGTTGATTCCTCGCGTCGCGATTGCGGAGTAGATAAAAATTAATCCATTTAATCAACCGAGAAACAGATAAGGATGACAACAGATAAGGATCTATACGGATCTTTGATGTATTCGTATTTATCTTCGTCAAATATTTTTTATCGAACAGTGTCAATGTCTCCTCGCAATTCCCTCTGGAATATCATTCACCCCATTTGCATCCTTCAATTACGTCAGCTTCCCAATTGATCCCTCCTTGTATCGGTACCTTGATTCTCTTATTTCTCACGTCTTACTCCCATATCCCGTGCAACACCTTCGCAAGAGCGAATCGTGGCCGAGAAGGGAGCGTGACAGGAAGGTAAAGGGAACAAAGGGGTGAGGCTAGAAGTGGCGCAAGTGGAGAAAGGAGGGGAAGTAGATTGGCCCTTTGCAAAAAGCGGCATCCAAAGTGTCGGCCGACCGGTTTCGCGCGCGCATGTACCTGTCACGTATACCGCCTCAAACGCGGCGCTATAGAGAAAGCGAGAGAGAGAGAGAGAGAGAGAGAGAGAGAGAGAGAGAGAGAGAGAACGACGGGGCAAGAGAGAGAAAGAGAGATAGAGAGAAGATCGACACATGTGTGCCGATCATGCACACGCATAGGTCGGATGGAGCAGTGGCGTGCGCACTCACACCGGCGCGCATGCACGCGCGAGCGTAGGCGACGTTGTTATACGGGGTGTCCGAGAATTAGCGAGAATTAGTGGACGGGTTATACGTTCCCCTGGAGTCGCGGGAGCAGCTCGGGGTCGATCCCCGTTCGCGAGAATGTCCGGAACACCGATCTTATCCTCCGAGCTGTTTCTTCAGTCGCTCGAGACGGAGAGAACTCGTCTCCGAAATAATCCGCGGAATAAAAAATTCCGGGACATCGCTCGGCATTCAAGAGCGGACTTTACTAACGCGAGACTGTGCATTTGCATTTTTAATAATAAGAGTATCGAAATCGCAGTCAAAAAGTCATCTTGAGATTGAAAAACGTCGATTAATTCTCATTAAAAAGAATGAGCTCCAAATTATCAAGTAAGGAACAACGTGTTTAATTTCGTTAATTTCGGAGCCACCGTGTACATGCACATTTACAAGGTGCGTACACATGCATTCCGATGCACAGACTCGTAGAACAACGAACCGGTCTGTTTATAACAATACCGCTGACGAGGCCGCGCGCGACGTGAACGAAATCCCTTTCTCTCCTCGGCAAAGCCATCGCAGACGAGCTGCACGACTCCGCTCGTTCGCAAACAGCCGTTTACTCACATCTTAATACACGGCCGTGGACCGCATTCGTGGGCAGGAGGACGTTCCGTGGTTCCGATGTAGATATCACACGACCGTCGTCGCCGTCGTCGTCGTCCCCGCGGCCGCCGCTCCCGACCGCTATTCCGCGCGTATTATGCGCGAGAAGATACGTCACTGACGCCGCGATCCGCTCGTCCCCTCTTCCCCCGTCGTCCTCGTCGTCGGCGGGGATATCGTCACTCGCGGGTACACCGCCGCACACAGGTATCGCTTTACTTACTACTACTATCGCGCGCGCACTCCCGAACTCCGCTCTCGCTCGGCCAGGTTCGCGCAACGCGACGGAACGCGACGGGACGCGACGCAGCGCGACGCGACAGCGGCGGGCGTTCGACGGCGCCCGTTCGCCCGCGAACGCGAGGGAAGAGGAGGCAGCACGGGGCTCCGTTCCGAGGGATGGACGACACTCGACGACACGCGGAACCGGGAAACCGCTGTCGCGCGCCCTGACTCCTCTCGCGTAGCGTGCGGGATGCGTTCACGACGAAGCGGTTGCACGCGCGCTCTGTCGCCACGCAGAACGCCGAAAATCCCGAGCAGATATTGACAAATACCGCGAACTCGGCGGCGTCGCGCGACACCGTTGTCGGTTAACGGTCTCCACGCCAGCGGCATACTGGCGCCATCGCGCGGCCGCTCTCGCAATCAGGCGGCCTCCGTCCGCCATTGGCAATCGCTCGAATATCGAAACGGTCGAGCCAGCCGAAATAACGTCAAAACGAAATCCGAGATATCTCTTTGAATAACCGAAACACAGGACATTATTATAAAAGAAATGATATTTAACGTAACGATCTGATCGCAGAATGATAAATACCTAGTAATAATTGTGCGCTCGTTGCACTTCATTTGATACGCCTCGGCGAGAAAGTATCGTGAAATGCCCAGTGAGAATTCTGATCGATTCTGTCGAAATTGCAATGATAGCGATGGCACGCGATGTTTAACGGCATGACAAATTTACTTCACGATTCACGATAATTTATTGCACGTGAATGTGCCTTTGGGACAACCAACGATTATGAGAAATATGAAATTATTTGAGAGCGATTACCTGGCCGTTATTACCGCGCCGTGACTGCCTGCAGAGAGAAGCCTGAAAGCAGCCACGGCCGCGATTTGGAGCGCCTCTATGTTCATGTAATGTGAATATTGAACTACATAGCCAATGCTTATGAAAGCCGTAGGTAATGTGTGGTTCTCTTCCGTACTATAACCAAGAGCGAGATTGTGTCGTAAATGTTAAGATTATATTTACACGGATTACGTTTACTATTTGCGCTTATACAAATTGTCAGAATTTTATTTTACAAGTTTTTACACACAATAAAATTGTTTTATTAATTATCTTAATAAAATTTTTTTTCAGCTCAATTATAAGAAAATATCTGATATTTAAATAATTGAAATTGTTATAAATTAGAATATTTGAAAATATTTTATATTATATATTTTCAAGCGACAAAGTATAATATTAGTGTAGCGTTAATTATAAAATAAGTTTCACTTACCGAAGTAGGCATTGCGACAACATCCGTTCCAGATCCGATTTGTCTCGGGATTGCCACATTCTGCAAATGAAAAGAGAATGTGATAACATCGTGGATCTTTGCTCGAACGAGTATCGAGAAATACACGTTCGAACGAATTATATTAAGAGGAGGTAACTGGTATACTTGTCAATTAAATAATCCGCGATACCATTGAAACAGAAAGAGAAAATCGTAATCCTTCTGTAGAATAAAAGTACGCATAAAAAAATTTGGATAGAATAGATTTTATGAGAAAATCGAAAGGAAGAAGAGAAGAAAAAGCCTGAGAATGGCCATGTCCACGATTTAACCGATGCGATTTTTCGAAACATCATGCGCCATACGCCATCTCTACAACGTGAATATACACTACGATGCCAGTATACATATATACATATCATATTAATCACATCTGTTGGCACACCTGGCGAAGGGATGAGTGTCGAGCGCGCGAACACGAACTTTAAATTTTTCCTATCCTAACAGCTTATGCGCGATTTACTGAGTCGCAATTTATGCGAGCGCAATCAGGACAAGACACAAATACTGAAATGTGGGGGTGAATAAACAGTAGATACTCGTACAAATAAATTGACTCACCGTTCGCTGATCGCTCCTGTCTTGTAGTCTCAGCCGCTGCTTTCGAAGCTCCAAGATCTTCCTCCTCTCGATTCATACTTGGCACAAACGCGCGACACTTGGTTCGTTTTCGTCACCCCCGATACTCACGTATGTACGCCCGTCGAAAACTTCAGATACGGGATACGGGGCAACGGAGAAGATGCGATCAAACGCGCGATGCGACTTTGTGTCATCCCGACCGATCATTGTCATGTGAGCGACACGAAGAATCCAAGATTCTCCTCACGACGATTCGTCTTGATTCATACTTAGCACGAACGCGCGAGCCTTCGTTTTTGGAACTCTCGAAACCTTCCGGGTGCTCACGCGTGTCGGAAACTCGAAATAAGAGGCAACGGAGAAGCAGCGAAACACGATTGAACGCGACTCGACTTCGCACCATCGGTACGAAGGCCAACACTTCACTTTCGGCAGTCCTCGACACTCTCGAAACACTCGCTCGCATCAAACACTCGTACGGGATGACGAGGATACGAGTTGAAATGCGCTGCGACGCATCGCGACCTTCCGCTGTGCTCCCTAACCGACCGACTGCTGGCACTGCGTACTGCGTAGCGGCGTGACGGGCGCGTGATCACCCCCACTCCCCCACGCGCCTGCGCGCCGCTGCGCCGCTATCACTGCTGCTACGCAATGCCAGCAGCAGAGAGGTTTTCCCAGGTTTTCCTCTCTGGCCAGCAGAGTATAATCTCTTTGGTTAGAGGGGATATAATCGAAGCAGCAAACCAGCAAACTAACCTGTACCTGTACCTGTCTGTACACTCTGTACCTCGCGTCGCGTCATTGTTGTTACTGTTCCGGACAATGGTTCTTTATTGAAAAATATATTTTTAATGATATCAGTGGCAGATTGCCTTGTTATTACGGCGAATAATAGTATAAATCATCCCATTTTACTTTACAATATATTTGATGTAAATATATATTTTTCTTATAAATCTAAAGAACATGCAGTGATTTATTTAATTTTCTATTTCTCTTTTCATTTGCTTTATAATTTATAAAATTTATAAAGCGTTGATTAAGCTTTATTATCACGACGTAATGTGTAATATTAATAAAGGGAATTGTTCAATATTGTAACATTTTATTTTGTCGTATTTTATGTAACTAGTTTATTTGGTGTCTAAAAAAATAAAAATGTAATGTTGATAAATTACTTTATCATTAAATATTTATTATTATGTATATAATGCATGTACATATATATCAGTTAATATATGAATAAATTCCTATAATGCTTATACATTGTATATCTTTTTTACTAGAAAAATGGATAATATCTTTGGGAAGGAAGATTCTGGGGATGAAAGGGAGTTCAAGCATAAAGTGAATGATATTGAGGATCATAAAGATAACAAAAATGGTATTGCACAAAATTTAGAGTTCAAAAATACTGAAGCTATGGAGGTTGATGGTGAACAGATTAAGGTATAAATGTTGTAAAGAATTAAACTCTAACTCAAATCTTTTAATAATAAACTAATCTTACTATTTTTATCACATAGGTGGAGTCAGATGCAATGAGCTCACAATCGCAGTCGGATGCTGAAGAGATTGAAAATTCAGGATCTAATTCTATATGTCCAGTTATGGAAAAAGAAATAGAGGTTGAAAAGCATGAGCTTGATATAAAGGATGAAGAACCGACTGTGGAAGATATATTCAGTAATGACATTATGATACCTCGTGCTAATCCAATCAACGCAAAGGAAAGACGTGAAAGTAAGGAGAAAAGCAAAAGGGAAATAGAAGAGGAGGAAAGAGAAAAGATGCAGTACGTATCTGACGTCTAACTTTACATATGTCTAGTGTCTTGAAAATACATTTGAGAATATTTTTTTACAGAGTGCTAGTATCTAACTTCACTGAAGATCAGCTGGACAGATACGAAATGTACAGACGAGCTGCATTTCCAAAAGCAGCTATAAAAAGAGTACAGTATCTTATTTTTAGTTGTTATAAAAGAAATTCACTTTTCTACTAACAAAGTATTATGTTAAATATGTTTCTCAGATCATGCAGACCATAACGGGTTGTTCTGTATCTCAAAACGTCGTCATAGCTATGTCGGGAATTGCTAAAGTATTTGTTGGTGAAATTGTTGAAGAAGGTAAGAATTTTTTTTTTGTATAAATATTAGAATAGTTCAATTTTATTGCATTTATTGTATAGCTTTAGACGTTATGGAAGCCCAAAATGAAACTGGTCCATTACAACCCAAGCATTTGAGGGAAGCTGTTCGTAGATTACGATTACAGGGCCAAATACCGAATGGTCGAGGGCACAAAGCTTTTTTCAGGCTATAATTAATTTGATATTTGATATATTAGTACAATGCGTCTCTTATAGAAGCCTGTCGACATTAGAATCTATGAGCGTAATCCAAATGTAAATTATACAATTTGCCTGATAAGAGAGGCGATCTGTTTATATATTAAATTATTAAGGCTATTCACTTTTTACATTCAAAGTGTTCTGTCTTGACTGATTAAAATTACTTAATACATTAAAAATTCATTTTTTTTTATTGACAATCGATTTTTCATCTTCAAGTAGATGAACTCATAGTTATATATATTCTTACTTATATATATTCTTACTACTCTAGCAAGCAAACTTTATTTCTGTAATAATTATACATTTTGAATAGTGAGTCACTAAAATACATAGATCAGGTGAATAGCAAAATATTTTATTACAGATTAAATATGCATGCAATAATATGTAATATACTCATTTATATTTCAGCAGTTTCATGAAACATATCTTATATATGTATAGGGAAGTCTAATCTAATGATAATATTTAATTATATTTTTATATGCGCGATGTAGATGCAGCCATGAATCATTATATCTTTATAGCATATTTTTAAGTAGAATCTGATGTAACGTTTTATATTTTGCTGTCATTGAGCTTGTTTGCTGCCAATTTATTAATATATGTCTTTATGTAAATCTTAAAAAAGTTTATAATTAATTAATATTAAACTTTCTACAGATATAATTTACAAGAATTGATTATATATAAAAACAGTCACTGTTTCTTCAAAAATAATAAGTTATAATACAATTACTGAATTTGAATAAACTATTCAAATAAAAAAAAAACTATTGTATAGTATAAATATATCAAACTAGAGAATAAACAATATTTATTTTATTACATTTATAATATGTTACAATCTACATTTTTATCATACTTCCAGGATGTTTATTTGATCCTAATGATTTTTATTTAAAAAATAATAAATAATCAAAGCTAGAGAAATGTGAGTCAAATGTGATAATTAGTGTACAAAGCATACGATAATTTAATAAATGTTATACACATCGTTATTAGTAAATATATATATTTTAAACGCGTTTCGACTTTAAAGTCATTCTCAACGGCAATAGAATATACAAAAAAAAAAAGAAATTTAATATCTTTAAATCATTTTTTTTACGATTTAAAGATATGAATATAAGTCTAATTAAAAAATTTAATTCACATTTTTCTAGCTTTGATTATTTATTATTTTTTAAATATTGTTGAATGGATTTTTATTTAGTTATTTGACTATGAAAAGAAAATGTATTCTCTGATTGAGAAAGATAAGAAAAAAAATTTTAATATTCTTATGTTTATGTCAAACATTGTATTTATACGGCTCTATATATTACAATTTCATAATGTGAATTTAGACACAGAATTTTTTATCGATATTTATATGTTCATAACCGTGTGATATGAAGACCGGAAATATGATATGCAAGTATTACTTAAATTAATTTTGACGTACAATATTTACTTTGGGTGCGTAACATTAAGTTTTCCAAAATCCTGCACCACGAGAACATTTGCGATTAATGTGTCGAATTACGAGCACACCGTGTCTGCATCGAATACCTATTTAAATAATAAATACAAAAGGTAATATTGCTATGTTATTAAAAAGATATTACCTATATTTTCCACATACAAAACATTTTATTATAATATAATCTCTTAATTTTTTTTATAAATAATTGCGAGAATGCGATTATCATTTTATCATGTTGTACATATATTGCAAGATATGAATTTTTTCGTCGCTTTATAAATGAAAGATCAAACATTTTCATTTTCATGTACATACAGCAAGCATACTTGTCGACTCGATTTATTCAATAGGTCAACGTGTTCTACCAATAAAAGGTGTCATTATTCGGATATTTATTTACAATCGTGTCATTGCTCCATTCATCAATTCTCAACAAATCATGAATCCAAGGTTTGCGAAATGGGAAACAAAAATCTATGTGTTCTAACTTTGAAAAAATAGTATACGCGCAAAAAGGCCTGCTTTTGTAGTGCTCAGGAATAAGAAAATAAATATCATCATAATTTTTAAACACAATGACAGTCCGATGGCACTGTAGTTAAATATACGTCATATAACAAGAACATACAGAAAATTGGATTTAAATCGAGAAAACACGTAGCGTTGCAGTCATGCGCGAGACAAGACGTTACGTTACATGTATTGATGTAATATGATACAACATTTTATATATATATATATATATATATATATATATATATATATATATGATAGACATGAAAAATACATATAAAAATATATAAATAAAATACCATGAAAATGCTATACCTATTTTATTTTTCGCGTTAAACCGGAGATTTCAAGACTCAGACAAATGTTCAATTTTAAATGGTTTTGCTTCAAATTCAGACACGTACAAAACAATGAAAAATATTTCGAGTCTAACAATTGTGAAATCGTATTTCGAAATATTGGTACAGGGTACCAGAACTTTTTCCAGATTGTTTAGATCCCAAAAATTTTCAAAAAACACTCAGTGACTTGGTTGGATCGCAAGAAAGCAGCGAAAAGGACACTGGACTACAGAGGGTTAAGAGTGACCATACCAGAGGCAATGGAAAGTTTTCGTGTATTTGCATAGTGGTCCATAGGGTAGGGGAAGCCGTTTCAAACGACGTATAATCGCATAATCGTTTTTTTTTTTTTTTTCCTTATAAAAAAGGAAACTTTTAGACTCATGAAAAGAACTGAACGAAAAAGAATTTATATGTATGAAATTGGGCAATCTATATTCGAAATTAGCAATTATAAAATATTTTCTAAATGCAGTATTTTTATAAGATACTCTAGTGAAAATTTTTCTCAATTTTATATAAATTGGAATATTTTTCAGAAATACTCAGAAAGCCTACATTTTCTCTTAGAATTTTTCATACATGTGAATTCTAAAATATTCTAAAGTTTCTAATTTTTAAAACACCCTGATGAAAATTTTTTTCATAATTTTTGTACGAATTGGAACATTTTTCAGAAATATTCAGAAAGTCTACATCTTTTCTCAAAATTTTTCATACAGATGAATTCTGAAATATTCTGAAATTTCTCATCCCATAATTTCTAATCTTTAACTTTTTTAGATTTTATATCATTTCATCAGAAATTATAGAACAAAAAATCTTAGAAATCTTAGAATATTTTATAATTAACATATACGAAAAATTCTAAGAAAAGATGTCAACTTTATGAGTATTTTTGAAAAATATTCCAATTTATATAAAAAAATCTGAAAAAGTTATAAAATGATACAGAAATTTTGAAAACTTATATGAGAAATTCTGAGAAAAATTTTTACCAGGATGTCCATGACGGAAATTTCCAGTGACTGTTTCATCATCCTTTTATAAGCAAAAATTTTCACATTGCTAAGTTTACCGTGAAATTAATCAACGTCAACTCTTTAGCAATAACTTATATAATTTATTATAAAATTGTTATACAAATTGGGACACTTCTCAAAAATACTCGGAAAAAACTCTGGAAGCCTATATCTTTTCTCAAAATTGTTTATACATGTAAATTCTAAAATATTCTGATATTTCTCGTCCTATAATTTAAAAAAAATACTTTTACTTTTTTAAATTTTATAACATTTTATAAAAAATTATAGAATAAAAAATCTTGGAAATCTTAGAATATTTCATAATTAGCATATACGAAAAATTCTGAGAAACGATATAGACTTCCTGAGTTTTTTTCTGAATATTTCTAAAAAATGTTTTAATCTGTACAAAAATTATGGAAACAATTTTTACCAAGAATTTTATAAATATTTTAATGGCTAAATTTGATATTTTACACTGTGTGTCATCAGTGCGTATAGCGTAGCAACTCATCTCGCGAATACTTAAACGCCACGCGTTTCTCATTTAAATTTAATTTTTTATGTGTTTCTGTCAGGTGACATAATTTTAACTAGCACCATCGGATTGTTCATCTAAAAAACTACAAGAAATTATGTTTGTTTTACTATCTCCAAGCACATCAAAAACAGATCTTTTTGTAACGCCTTCTTTTCTGTTGTTAAAAAAAAATCATTTCACGCTTATTTCACGTATTAGATAGAGAAAAAGATATTGATCTCGCTACAGCATAACTGGAAAGTTACACGGAATCCAGACTTTCAAACGAGCGTCGATATGATCTATAAGCGAAAGTTGTTAGGCTATGAGCGAAACTTTTTTGTAACTCGCCCTACGAGACATAGCAGGATTCGTCGCCAAGTTACCTTGATGGGAACGTTAAGTTTGATGAAGAGGAAGCGTAATGTTAACGCAAAGGGCATGGACTCAAACGACGAAGATATAGGTAATAAAATAATACAAAAGACAACGCTATAAAAAAACTCACTGAGCAAGAGAAAATTTATATGTATGAAATTGAGCAGTCATCTTCAAAATTAAGAATTAAAATATTCGCATATAATATGAGATGGGGACCAGAAAGTAATTTGTCATGATATGCTTAATTTCTTTTATTGATTTATCTTAAAATATCTTTTGTGATGAAAATAGCAAATGTTCAAATATTAAACAATTCATATGTAAAGAGGAAGCGCTAGATGTTAGTTTTTACGTAAAGAACGGTTTTTGTTGAAGGATTTAAAAATTTAGAAAAAAATCTAAAATAAAATTTGGGACTATCAAAATTATGTAAGACAATTAAGTATGATTAACAATATTGCACAAAGTTATGATGTGTTAACAAACATCATTTTGATTTTAAGCATTCTACGAAAATATTTTGATAATTTAACAAAAAGTTATTTTCAAATTTGTATCTAGCTAATTTTTTAGATACAAAAATTATTTTCTTTATATATGAAAATAATTCAGTAAGAAAAAGGAGAAATGAAAATATATGTAAATGTAAGCTTTGTAAAATAAGTTCCTGATTTCGCGAGAGTTCATACATTTAATAATTCCATAAGTAATTAAAACAATAATTGCATAAGTAATTTAAACAGTTCTCCTTAAGATTTATTGTTTTTCCCAGCGTTCGCATGAATTGAACGATGAGTGGGAGAAATGTGAAGTTCAGTTTTTTCTTTACCTCTCACTGTAGATTTAACAGCATGGGATAATTGGAGTATCTGGAGCGCCTGTAGTGTGACTTGCGGGCAAGGACGACAGGTTCGTTGGCGTCATTGCTTGTCTGCAGATTGTATTAAAGGTCTAAAGAAGGCGCAATTGAGGAGTTGCCGTCTTAAGGATTGCAATACTAAAGGCTTCCTCGGTTGGCTTGGGATAAAATCGTGATCTGCGATTTACGAAAGCAACTAACAAGATTCCTCGACATCATTATGCGAAAACTATTGAGTGATTTCGAGAATAAGCAAACAAAAAAACATCCCCTCTCTACAAACTATCATGGAAAGAGATCTTATTACTGTTCTCCAGAATCGAAACTAATGCTTGATCTAACAATAAGAAGGATACAAAACAATGATAGACTTTTTCTTTGATGCAACTTTTACCTTTTCTCTTAAGATTGCATTATGATGGCAAAAATTTGAATGAAAAAAATTTGATTTAAAATATATATATATTGTATGAAATATGTATGTTTAATGTATGCAGTGTATATTAGAGAAATTATGAGAAATTAAACACAGCATAAATTGAATGGAGTTTTAAACAGATTATTTATAACATAGAGAGATATTTCTTTTTATGAATTACGGCTTTATTAATGCCTATCCATCTAAAGTTAACAACAATCTCATTTTCATTTAAAATATGTTATATGCACTATAGAAAACCCGGAACGCAGCTAACTTAAGTTGACTAGACATTAATGACTCTGTGTGTATGTGTATATATATATATATATATATACGAAGCACACGCAACATACATAAATATACATAACGAGACAATAATTGTCTTTATTACATTCAACGGCTGCATTAAACGAAAAGAGCAGTTTTGCAATTGTAGGATTTTTTAATACGATTGGTTTCTGCACTTAAATCTTGTCGAATCTAAATGTATAAACCAATCATTAAAGAATCTTATAACATTTTAAAGCTGCTTTTCTGCTGAATGCAACTAATGTATATCACTTCACATTCAATCTAAATTATTAATTGTTTTAATATTGAGCAGACTTCAATGTGATTAGACAATTCTATAAATATTCATATCAACGCAAAAAGTAAATTAATGTCTAAACATAGATTGATCTTTGCTCATTTTGTTATGTTTCTGCTTTTTATGGGTAATTGCTAATACATGTAATTTATATATGGTATATCACTTTTCTCTATGAAATAACTTTTCAATTTTAGCCTTCACAGAAGCTAGTCCAAAAATTAATAAAGTACCGTCAAATGTTGCATCAATTATTGTAAAAAATAATATGGATACATTAAAATCGGATAGACTCCGACGCCAAAATTATAATATGTTTCGCGATATCGATGATAATGAACAAGATGACAATATCCGGCAGCAAATAAAACGAGGTAACAATATGGTTTCGATTACATGCAAAATAAATTATTTACACCTAAAAGACATAATTAAAATATGTTTTATGTATGCGACAATTAGAAACTACAGTGAGAATGCATTTTGATAGAATATGTATATTGATGTTTATATTATCAAAATTATTTCATTATATATATATTTGAATCCAGACAATATCGTATCAAAATCGGGTCAAGTTTTAGGCCGGTATTCATATTATCGATTCTTATAGTTAAGACCATCTTAAGTGCCATTTTAAGATGTCATCAGCCAATCAGAGAATTAAGACATTACTTAAGATGCTAATCTTGAAATAAGAATCAACTACGAATACTGGCCTTAGACGTTTTAAAAATGACTTAAAAATGTCTTTTTAAGTTGTGCTGTACTAAAAGATAACTTTACGATGTCTTTAAGTCGTCTTATTTTAGATATGCAAGTTACTTGGGAATAATAGATACATTTAGATATAATAGAATTTTATTTTATTGCTATATTAATAATTTATTCGACCGATATTTTATCATCGCAAAGTGCTATTAAACTTGTATGTAATATCATGTAACTAGCTACCCGCTATTTAAGTATATCTAAAAAAAAAATAATAAAAGTGTATATAGTTTTATATACTTTTATTTTTTTGAGAATAAGATGTGCTTGGTGGGCAGCTGCAAAAGGGATAGTAAATAAATAAGAGAGTGGGTGCGAATCGTGTGCAATCGCGGGTCATATACCGGTTGGTGATCGTGGCTTTCTCCGAGACCGGTTCGAGATTTACCTTCCCGCAATTCCGATCATCGTACATGAAACAACATTTGGGCAGTGTATGGATGGAAATTTCCACGGCTGCATGGCTGAAATATTTTTTCTTTCTTACAACATCCACGATTTGAAATTTTTGCGAACAACGAGAGTGCTTTGATGTGTAACATTACGTAACATATTATTTTATTTAAAAAAACCCTGAAAGTTTTTTTCATTATTTTTATAGAAATACTCAGAAGTCTATCATCTTTTAAAATTTCTCATATATGTGAATTCTGAAATATTCTGAGATTTCTCATCCTATAATTTCTAAAAAGTATTTTTAACTTTTTTAGATTTTATAACATTTCATTAAAAATTAAAGAACAAAAAATCTTTGAAATTTTTAAGATATTTCATAATTTACAATATTTACATATATAAAAAATTTTTGGAAAAATTTTTACTCTATACTTTATTAATTTTTGTCCCTAAATAATAAAACTAAAAATAAACTGAAACCTGTAATAATAATATAAAAACAGTTTTGCTAAAGTACCTAAAAATTTAGCTAGATACAAATCTGAAAATAATTTTTTATTGTACCATCAAAAATTAATTATGTAGGGCGCTCAAATTTCACTGACAACGGAAAATTTCCAGCGACTGTTCCACCGTTTCCTTTATAAGGAACAATTCTCACGTTGACTAAGCTTCCCAGTTACCAAAAACAATTCTTTAGCAATAACTCATATAATTATCTTTTTCTGACATAATAATTATAACTTTTATCAGGAATAGAATATTTAATCTTAATGTATTTAGTTACTATAATCCGATTTAACCCAGATTGTCTTTATGTGCGTGTATATGTGAAGAATAGCGAGTGAAAGGTACAGAAACGATGAAGCTTGAGTAGCGAATGGAATTTTCCGTAGAATTGCTCATTTGAAATACTTTTTAACATTTAACTTTACGTTTCCTTCCCCTTAAGAAAGGACTGACATAAATGTAAATTTTTGAAAAAAACTGACAAATTTTTTTAATTATATTTCTTCGACGATTTAAAAATTTCTTTATAATTTTTCGTTAATTTAATTCTTTATAATTTCTTTATAATTATATAATCGATATAATTTCACCAGTTATGTAATTATATAAAATGAAAAATTCTATGAAAAGTGAATAAAGTACTCTCAATATTAATACTGGGAACTCTTCAATTACGTTTCGTAAAATCTTTTTCTTAATTTTTCTTCTTTTTTTAATACAATTATATAATTTATATAATTATATAGTTGATATAATTATATCGGTTATACAAAAGACAGTATTTTGATTTTAGGAAACGTAATTAAAAAAGTCGCGGTGTTAATACTGAGAACTCTTTATTTATGTTTAATAAAATCTTCCTTGTTCCTAATTTTCTAGTCACATAGCTATTATCCATGTTATATAAATGGAATAATTAATGATATTATTTTAGAAAAAAAGAACAGAGAGCCAAAAATTTGGGATCGATGGGGTAATTGGTCCACATGCAGTGTCACTTGTGGAGTAGGAAAGATCATGAGGTGGAGACATTGCATAGGAGGACGTTGTTCTTTGGGAGAGAAGAAAGCTCAATTAAAAACTTGCACTCTTGCTGCGTGTTGAAATATTTTTCAATGTACAAGATATAAGTGTAAGGAATATCCATTGCTTGAATAATGGTTATTTAAAGATGTCATGAAAAGATGAAAATTAAAGAACCCTTTAAATATATATATGTGCGTGTATATTTATATAGTATGAGATGATATATATACACACATACATATATATACATACATGTATAAATTTTGCTAATCAAGCAGTTATTGAACAGTATGATAAATGACAAGAATGTAACATGTGGAATGAAAATTCATTATAGATGTTTAATATTTAATATCCAATCTTATTATTTTTCCTCATTAATATTAATGATTTATATTTTATACTTTCTTACACTAATAACAGGTACTTCACATAATCCAAGTCATCTTTTGTGCATGTTTGTTATTCTCTTTGAAAATAGTCATCAGACTTGTAAATTATGGGCGATTTATATATTGGCACTGTACTCGAAGCAACAGGTTCCTGAGTTTTTTTCTGAAAAATTAAAATAAAAATAAATTCAAGTTGCTTAAAAATTATTTCATATATGATAAAGCATACCTTAATTATTTAATAACTTAAAGTATATAATAATATAATTTTTAGCAAATTATACTTACAAAAAATGATAAAGGATTTAGTATTCCGAATAGTCTATCTGATACACCTAGGTCAGTTTCTGCCTTGTCTACAGCAGCTTCCAATGCACTTAAATTCATGTTGGCCATTGCAACAACATGCTCCAGTGCATCTATTCTTTTGCGAAGAGTTGCCATACCATCCTTCATGTGTTGCAGTTTTGGAAGATGTTGCTGCATGCACTCGGCACTGCTATTTTCCACCTTGCAAGACAGAAATGTTTGAAGTTTCAGTAAGTTATTGAGTCATGCATATTCTACTAAATTCCCAACTAACCATTGCAACAATCGATTGGAATTCCTCCAGTCGTATCAGTGTATCCTCTATGCTATCGCGAACATTTTTCATCTGAAACATAAGTAAGAGTTATTTAAGAACTCCTCAAGCAGCAATATTGTAATAACTGGTACACTCACCTGATTACTCCAGTCCATTTTTGCGTAATTCGCATAGTCTTTAACTAGTTGCTCGGTCATCTCCGTTGTGTGGGAAGATGACATCTTTTCCTAATATTAAGTAATTTCACCTAGATAGATATAGATGTGTATACTGTTATAGGTTAGAAACTATGAGCATACATATAAAATGTTTTATTAGTGCTTTGAAAGACGGTAAATGTAAACCAATAACTCTGACATATTGTTCGAAACGAATAAAATGTTGAATCGTGATCGAGGATCATTAATTTAACAATTCTTATCTTCTCTTTCCTCTCGTCGGATACACGGCTGTCAACAATACTGCGCGTTACGAAAATTCGTCGCGCGCGACATCTCGATTATCTTGAATTTCTTATATTGCGACAGATTTATTTTCTATAAAATAAGCAAAATTGTGTTTCGCAGCTTCAATCAGAAAATTTTATAATAAAATTTTTTTGGATTTAAATAAATTTAATATATTATACATACCCATTAAACAAAAATGAATTTAAATGAATTCAGATACGTGCTAATGTGCTCAGCAAAGTCTTAATATTATTTATATTATTTTATTTATTATACAAAAACTAGAAGATGTAATGTATAACATAAAGCATGGGACAATTATACAATAAAACATTTATCATAAATATTTATAAATATTCTGAAAAAGTTTTTTTTCGAAAAGAGTGTGTCGTAAAAATTTTTTAAAGGCATTATTTTATAATTCATAATTTAATGGATCTCAGAAAATAATCTGATATGATATAAATGATAAAATGATATAAAATGCAAATGATTATAACTTGATAAAAACGTCAAATAAAAAATTATTGTTGTATTAGTTTTTTGTTGTTTACTTCTTAGCTGTTCATGAGTTTTATGACGAAGATATTAACATAAAAATGTTTTTATGCATAAATTAATTGCGTTTTTTGCTCATTATTATGTTGCAAGAGGTTTCTCGATTTTTATCGCATTTTATGCACATCAAGAGAAAAACTTTGCTTCAATGCTATTTATATCAATCCAGTCGCATTTACTTCAAACAAGTATAATATTTATTACAAACAAGTAATATTTATTTGTTTGATATAAATATTATAAATAAATTATTTTAATGGTACACTAGTAACATTGATTTGAATCAAATAATCGATCCTTTTTGCCATTCTTTAACCCTCGTTATAATTTGGCTGATAGTTATTTCAATAAGTATTGAAAAAAATACATATTAAAATATCATGGAATTATCTTAACAATTAGTATACATATCATTACAAAAAAAACATGATTATAATTGATAATTTCTGCAAGATTCTTTAAAAGAATCTTCATAATAATACGACACGTGTAAAACGTAATATCTCAGGACAATCTCCTGATTCAGAACTCTCCTGACATATTGAGAACTATCCTGAAAACATTGTCATTTGTCATATGTTAAGTTAGCTTGAAAATAATATATAAATTAATCTGTAAATCTATGTGAAACATGGAATTATATACATATATCGTTACACAGAAAATATTGTTGATTTGACACTAATTTGTTTTTTATTTTTTATCTCAACATATCATTTACGCGAGATTCATTTAAATATGAAATTGATTGTAATTCTGCGCAGAAAAAGAAAAGAGAAAGAGAGAGAACATTGTTAAACCTATGATTGCATTTACTTTGACGTTCACAACGCTTTAAGCATCATTTCATTCTTGTTAACAAATATTAAACAATGACAAATGAAGCTTATTAGCATTGTGAGTCAAAGCGAACGCGCATAGCAAATTTTAATGATGCTATCTGCGTATAATTTTGATCAATTTCATATTTAAAAGAATCTCACGATGTCGATACTTACATTCTTTTGTAACGATATGTATTCTATGCTTCATATTATAGAATTATTTATATACTATTTTCTAGCCAGTTTAATGTATGACTTAATGTCTTTACCCAATTAGCAAACAATGTTTTTAAAATATAAAAAAAAACATTTAAAAAACATTATCTGTTGACAGGATTATTCTCTTTTAATATATCTAAAACGTTTTGGGATATTTACAAAAGTACAAAACGTTTTGCATATTATTATGAGCGTTGGAAACGTTACTGTAAAAAAGTAACGTACGTATTACCATTAGAAAATTAACAAATTATTACTTTTTGTTTTTTTTTTACTGAAATATTACATTTTAAAATTGTAGATTATTTAAAAATATTAAAACCAAAAGCTTTAAACTATATATATAGCAAGTTTTTTATTGTATTATTAAATTTGTCTAATAACTCTTTTAATTATATTTATATTTTTATTCTTTAATGTACTTATCTTTATAAAAATTATTATTTTATAGAAATTAAGATTGCAATTCACAAACGCATAAATTTTGTCAATTTTTATTAAACATTGTTTTTAAACATTAACGTTATTAAGAATGCATTATAATATTCATTGCCAGTACTGAAAATATGTAATTTATATTAGATATAGATATATTATAGACTTTCAGTTTTGACAATAATGACAATAACAATCGGAATGCAATTTAAAATAAAAAGTATAATATATTTTTAATATTCACATTACGAAATATAAAAATAAATCAAATTTATAATTATTTATTGCATATAACCATTGTTCTGTTACAAATGTATTTGCACACTAAAGATGTGTGTAAATTTATTGAATAAAAACAAAGATACTGATTTTTATTGTTACTTTAATTAATATTTAATTGTATATATGATCGAACAACAAGAAAATACTTACGAAAGTGTTTTTAGATGAAGAAAAGTTATAAGAAAATTTCGATGTAATTTTAACCTAACCATTTAACTATAATTGACGGTATTTGTTTTACATAATATATTTATTCAATGGAAACTTACTAGAATATGCACTGATCAAACAGTAAATGTATTACGTATTTAATGGAAATCTGTAAGGATATGCACTAACTAAACACTGACGTATGTCGTATTATGTATTTGCTTATAAAAAAGACATGCATATGCATATAAGAATATTTTCAGAACATGATATGGAAAATTTAACTTTCAATGATATAAATCTCAGGGTTAAATTCTTGTTTAAATGGAATAAAAGCAAACAATTTTGCATTATCAGAAGTATCTACATTTTTAAATAAATATGTAAATTCTGCATTGACACTAAAATAATGTGTATTTCGGAGAATATATTAATAATTTATACGATGATCTTGAACGATTATACACACAAATGTTAACACTATTATACATTAAATTGCTAACTTGTGACTTTAATGTACGCAAGCTCAATGTCCGGCAGAATATCCAGCTATTTTTTCAAAGTCAGATATGTGATCCGATACAGCTTTTTGATCTGTCACTAGATCACTAATGTAAAAAATCTGCAATTGCACTGTATTAATATGTACGTCTAGTATGCACTTTTAAAATGAAAAAAAGATGTAATAAACACTAGTTGCAAGTCTACTACAAATTATATATAATAATTGAATTTTTCAGTTTATGTAAACAGATTTATACACAATTAGTTAGACATAAATTACAATTATTACAAAAAACATAATTTTATGATTTTTATACTGTCTTAATTGTATCTTTTTTATAAGAAGAGCATTACCTATTTATAGACTGTATCACGAGTTTCTATCTTGTAAAAAAACTTTGTTAGTTATCCTTTTCAGGTTAATTAAATTGACATAAATTTAAGAAAATAATTCTCAATGTTTTTATGGTAATATCTTATTGTCTTACAAATTGATCCTAACGATTTCTCTTTTCCCTTATTCTATCTGTCACTATTTTCTTTAATCTTTGATATTAAACAATTATAAGCACAAAGTTCATACTTTTTCACAGTAATATGCTTTTGTATGTTGCTATATGTTGAAATTGTCCGATAATAAAACTACGTTTTTTGTTTAAACTGGTTTAAACTATTTATTTCATGTTTTTGTTTCATTAATTGATATAAACTTTTTTGCTCATATTCTCTCACACTGGAAATAACAAATATATGTATATAGTGTAACATAAAATTCAATGTGATGCAAACGACGTGAATTCCTGATTATGTGTCATAAGAAACTGCTACAGGTTAAGACTGGTTTTATTTAAGATGTACAAATATTACCGTTGAGTCATGGCCACGGTGAAAGATGCTGTAATATGCAGGAAGGAATCTGATACTCGGAACAATATTAATGCTTACAATATGAATTAGCCATGTGGCAGAAAAACACACCGCAAAATATTGTTTTTACATAGATGTTAACAATAATATTTAACAGTTTAATCGAGATAAAAACTGAGGTAATTTTTTTGTAATTGTATTTATATCCATAATTCATTTGTAATATGTTTCCTTGGAACTTCGACATTAATTTGCATTGCGTATTATCAATAAAAATAAACGATTTTGCTCGTGTACAGGAATATATATTGTTTCTTTCTGCAAATTTTACAAAGTGAAACGTCACTCTAAATTGGCTTAGTCTGTTTCTCATCCGCCGTGTGCCTCGCGGGAACAAAAATGTCGAAATCGGCGTCTGGCATATTTAATTCGACGATTTCGTGATACAGTCTATAAATAGGTAATGGGATTCCATGCACAATGATCAAGGTTTATGAAAGGTAATCAGACCTTGGAAAGTTTCAATCCTTTACGAACTGAATTTAGCAATATAGTGACGAGAAAAATATGCTATAAACAGAAGATAGCGTAATTCAATAAAAAAATAATATGTAAAAGCATTGCGTGCATAATACTTATTTAATTACTAACTTATAACTTTTTAAAACATTTAATATTTTATTGAAATGCATTTATAAAAATTCAGAACATGTTTTTAGCTAAAAAAATGAAAATTAAACCTGCGTACTTTTTCGAGTTATTTGTCACTCGAAAAGAGTAAAAATTCATTATTACAGAGTGAACATTCATTATTACAGAGTGAACATTCACTCCTACGGAGTAACAATTGAGCCTATGCAGTTTTTCGAGTGAATTTTTGTTCTACGAGATTTAGAAAGTTTGATTCTTAATGGAGAAGAAATATTTATCATAAAAATAACAAAACATAAAACGATTTATTGAAGCATTATTTGCAGTAACGTTTATATGTTGCTTCTAATTAATAAATTGTTATTAAATTTTTTCCACAAAGTAGTAAAAAAAAATTTTGTTAATTATAATTTAAGATAAACTAAATTATAAAATATTTTATAGATGTTAATACAAAATGTAAAAGGGAAGGCCAAATTACAAGCAACAACTAAATGGTGTAATCTTTTTTTGAACAATTTATCTTTAATAATACATAATAATATATTATTTTAATAATATTAATAATATTAATTTACAAATATGTATGACATGTTCTGAATTTTTATAAATGCATTTCAATAAAATATTAAATGTTTTAAAAAGTTATAAGTTAGTAATTAAATAAGTATTATGCACGCAATGCTTTTACATATTATTTTTTTATTATGAATTACGCTATCTTCTGTTTATAGCATATTTTTCTCGTCACTATATTGCTAAATTCAGTTCGTAAAGGATTGAAACTTTCCAAGGTCTGATTACCTTTCATAAACCTTGATCATTGTGCATGGAATCCCATTACCTATTTATAGACTGTATCACGAAATCGTCGAATTAAATATGCCTGACACCGATTTCGACATTTTTGTTTCCGCGATACACACGGCGGATGAGAAACAGACTAAGCGAAAGGCTTCCTTATGCCTATTACAGCCATTCGCATTCACTTGAAACTGAATTGTGTATTTTTGAACTATGTAGAAACCGGAGATACTATGTAGAAACCGTGACTAAATATTCGCGTGTTGTGACTGTCGATTAATTTGTGCGCACGTTTTCAGAATTTTATGGCACACAATACCACAATTAAATCGGAGTTTTTTCCAGATTTAGTACAACTTTTTCTTGCCCGATTCCACGTCATGAAATCTGTCAACGTAACGCTATCACTACGAAAATCAGACACTTTGTCACTGAACTGAACCAACTTGCAGATCTGGAAGTTAGATAGACGGTAATATTATGAAAGCTGATGAGATATAGCTAACACAAATTAATAAGTCGGTTTTTACATAATTTTCTAACACAAAATTTTTTAAGATGATACTCCATGTGAAGAGATGTACTTATATTAATTCTTTTAAACTTCTTTACTTTATCGACTTTTTTTATTGCTTTCTTTATTAATTTCTTGATACGTGATGAAATTTTTATTTAAAATATATTTTTGTAAATCGCTAAGTTATTTGTACAAGAGAGAGAAAAAAACAGAGAGAGAGAGAGAGAGAGAAAATTATGGTGGTTAAGTAGATTTAAAAAAATATGAATATATCACCATAATACTTTAAGAATTTTTTGGAACTTAAAGAAATTTTAAATTTAGTTTTAATTTATTTTTACTTATTTTGTTTTAATTTCGGACAGATTAAGAGAAACAAAAAATTATTTTATATACGTAAATACATATGTTTGTGACATGAAACTTACTATGCAGGTTTTTAATTATACAAAAGATAAGAGAGAGAGAAAAGAGAGAGAGAGAGAGAGAGAGAGAGAGAGAAGGAAATAAAAGTTGATATAATATACATGCTATTTTCACTTCCTTAAAAAGATTTTACGGCCGTTTACTATGATTTAAACCTATTTAAGACATTTCAATTTATATAAAAAAACATTTAATAATAAGTTGTTAATTCATGACTTTTATGTGGCAAACCCGTAAAAAATATATAATGTATATATTTAAAGATCTTGCTGATTTTCTCTTTTTTTATGTATAGCATTTTTTATTTACGATGCTTTTAACTAAATAAATCAATAGAATGATTGAATAAAGGAAAACACTTATTAATACTTTTGTAACTATTTGGAATTTTTTGTTTCTATAAAAAAAAAAATTGATGGTGCTAAATAATAAAAATTATAATAAGCGATATATTTTTCGATTCCTTTTTGAATTATTTTTGAGAAAATAAAAGGTGTTTTAAATTGCGTCGCAATAGTATAGTACGTAAATAATACATATTAAAAATGGAAAAGAAGAATACATTAATAAATTAAAAATTCAATTTCAGATTGTCTTCTAGTTTTCGTGAAACGCAACAAGTAATGCATCGCCAGGTCACTAACCTCAAGTAGACGGCTTTCACATTCACTTAATATAATCTCATGATCCGCCTCATCACTCTTAAACAGCTTATTTAATATTATGTATTTGTACGTATTTACTTGGACGTTAGATGACGTTTTGACACCTAAGTAACGATTACAGCTAATGTGCAACATAATAAATTTTGTCAGTAAAATTATTTCTCACGTAGACTTGTCTATCAAGTATTTTATAGATGCTATTAGCTCTTATAGTAATAATTCTGTCAACGAAACAAAACGTATGGTATTTCTAAACAGACAAGAGACTAGTAAATAAGTTTTTACTCTATATTGTTGGAATTATTCAATCGTATCTGGAATTATTTTAATTTTACATAAGAAAGTCGTAGTCACATTCTTGGTAATTTGAAAAATGTTACTGGATCAAGTTTCTGTTAAGATTAGTAAAAGTAGAATAATGTTGACTTTTAATGTAACTGTTAATAATCATGATTAAAATTTGATATTTTGAAGTAATTGCAATTTTATAAACAATATCTCTTGAAGAAGGAACTGATAAAGTGTTTCAATAAACTTATTAGTAATTGATGTTGTCATCAGTTAACCTGATTTCTTAAAGGCAATGAAAGTAATTGCAATTTTATGCTATAAATCAAAAAGATGTATATGTACAATTTTCTCATCATTATTGATTTACAGAGTATTTTTTTTTATGTTTTACTATATTGCATAAATACTGAAACCTATATTCTACTTTTCGTTTAATTACTGTATTTCTTGCTTTTTTGCTACTTGCAATAAATATTGTGAATAACCGGTTTGTTAATAAAAATTGCATATTAATCTGTAGAAGATGCCAGATCTTTTTATTTCAGATTCGAAGTTTAAGCTAACAATCTCAAAATATATTGATTATAGTCCAGTTTGTTTTATTTTGTTTAAAAATAAAATAAGATAATTAGGTTTATTTTCTGGATACTTATAATAGTAAAATATTCAATATGTAATATTTCTTTCATTATATATAATTTATCATATTATCTATTTAATTATAAGACACAGATCAATTTCTTTAATTACCATTCTATTACACACAATTTAATCAAATTATTTACTCAAGTTATTAAGCAATTCCATTCTATAAGTATTCCAAATTTCGAATTTTTATTTTTATCAAGTTATAATTACTTACTGCATTCGTGAACAATTTTTCCACGCATCTAAGAATGGTGAAGGTGCGTGAACTCTTTATAGGAGCGAGAGAGTGAGAGTGGAAGGAAATCGACACTGGCTTGTTATTCTCTTAGCAAGTTACCAAACGCAACAACTTTCCGCCAATAAATGTCAAATTGTTTTGACGCACACAGGCATAGATATAACAATAGTATCAAATCAGTGACAGGTTACTAGTTCTTGCGACTGTTGTAAATGTATAACTACGTCAAGTACAAAGCATTAAAGTTGATTACTTGAAATAACCATAAACAATGGATGCAATAATAGTAAAAAACGTATTTTAATTTGTGAAAGACGTAAGAAATTGTTTTATTTTCAGAAGTCTAAATAAGAATTTTATAATGCATTGCTTGTAGTCCAATTTATATTTCCTACTTTATTCGAAATAATGAAGAAAACTGAGGTAAAGAGAAGAAAAAGTTCATAATATGTCCTGGCGTGTACAGCTACAGTTAAGTGCAGGTGGGGAGAGAAACAGAGAGAAAGAGAACCGCCAAGTCGTTCTACAACAGTACAACTTTCAGCACGGAACACGAAGGAGCTCAGTAAGTTCGCTAACGCGGAACGCGATACATTCTTCAAAGTAACATCATACTCATCGGATTAAATCGGACGTGTGGAGCAGTGACAGGTTTGATATTTTATGTTATCTTCTACACTCTTTTGCTGCATTATCACCTTGAAATAAAATTACTTTGCTAGTTTCCGGATAATTTCTTTTTATCCAAATATAAAATGTTTCGAGAAATTAATAAACATTTTTAATTGAAAAACTGTCTGCAGTTGATGAATTGAATTTAACTTCCATTATTGCATTTTGATATAAATTTCGGATCTTGTTATTTCTTCAAACTCATTTTAGATCGTTGCTATAAATTCATGCCAGATATTAGAATTTTATTTATAATTTTTTTAAAACTTTTAACTCGTTTTATATTTTTATTTAAATGTTTATTGTATTGTATGGTACATAAAATTATAAGTATAACAGAACTTTATTTTGAATTTTTTCTCTCTTTCTCTTTGTGTCACAAGATGTAGATTATCTAAAATTATCTAAAATGGTCTTTATACACAGTTTTCTTTTTATTTCTACTTATTAATTCATAATTTTGTAAACGTGATAACAGTATAAGTACAGTAATTAAGTATATTAAGAATTTATTCCGTATTAATTAAATTAATGTAAAATATAATTATCAAACTTTAAAAGCACGAAGAAATGTTAAACATTATGTTCATAAATATGATTAATTATATGATAAAATAGCGGTTAAAATTTAAATACTTTTTTATTTTAATTTTTACATTGCGTTATATTATTACAAATTTCTAGATGTATAGATATAAATAAGAATAATCATCAAATAATATTTTCTCTCTCCTTCCTTTTCTTTTTTCTTTTCTTTTAATTATTCTTCTTTTAAGTAAATCTTATTTTTACTTTAGTTATTTTAATTGATCAATGTTCACAAAAACGTATACATGCAATGCATTTGAATTTTGTTTGACACTTAGACTTTCAAAAATAAAACTTTATGTCGTCTCAATTTATTTATGCAAGTTCCTGACAAGCTTGTTTACTGAGTAAATCATCGTTACGCTAAAACTAATACAAATTTTAATATGATACGTGATGCAACGATTAGTGTACTTGCATGAGTCTTGTAGATTACTCATACACTCCGCTGCACAAAAAGAGGTGCATTTTCTTCCTTGTATAAAATGATGTAGAGATAACTTGAAAAACTACTTTGCTGCATTTGTTCGAATTATCACATTACATAACAGAATGCGTGGTCAACGAAGTCTTGGTAATGTCGATTTATTCGAATTGAGTACGAGTAAAAACGAATAGATAGATATAAAAATTTACATATCTTAGATATGATACTATGCACAACTTATTTCACTTTCTCTTTAAATAATTAACTGTAATAATCTTATTTGAAACTTTTTCTAACTTCAAGTAAGTTTCGTAATATGAATTATAATAATTATACATACATACATATATATATATATATTTAGTGAGATTAGGATAATTTTATAAGCTTCTTTTCTTCGCGAGTATAAAATAATATCAAAATTCGTAAAGTAATGAAAAAATTCTATTACACATACACAAAAGAAAAAATTATTAATTTTTAAAAAACCGCGAGATTCAGTCTCTAAAAAAGAAACAACAATTTAGCCTTATACGTACAGACAAAGCTTTTAAAGATTAATTTTTATTATTATTTTTAGTTATTGTAATAAAAGACTTAAAAAATAATTTTTTTAAGCCTTTTATTACAATAAACTGGCGTAACCAAGTAATTCATTACGAGGAATATAAATGAAATAGTATTTGCGTTGACATTGCAATTTAAATTCTATCATGCAAATGTTATTTTATTCAAATTTATTTTTTGTTTATTCGAGAATCCCTAATCGGGACTTTCAGAGTTCAGAATCAGTCGAATAGAAGAGATACGTACGTAGGGAGAAAGCATATACGTGTGTGCCTCGAGCAATCAAAAATATTATCTTGTCCACATTGTCGCAATAGCGATTTGTTTTAATTTGAAGCAATTCTGAATCAATCAAAATTGATTTAAAAATAACGGTAAAAAATTTATCGATAAAACTCGAACCCTGATTTATCCTTGCGTGCACATCCACTTCACTCCACTCTTGACCGACTCTCGAGTGATATTGACAGGTCACAAGTTTGAATCCACATATTCCATATGGATTTTTAAATTTGTAATCTTTGGCGGGAGGCACTCTTTAAATGCAAGCGACGTTTAGAGATTGATAATCTCATCTGCTCTTATTATTACTATTTTTTATTTCTATTTATATATTTTAAAAAAATAAATATGCTAAAATATGTCCAAAAAATGTTATAAAATTTCACGATATTGTGTAATGATGCAAATATTTATGTCAAGCTAAATTCATAATATTAAGAGATAATTCATCATATAAATTAACGTAATTGATTTATATAATTAGAATAATAAGAGTTAAATAAACTTAAGAAATGATTATCAAGTTTTACTATAAAATATATTTTAGAAATAAAATTTCTAAAATATATTTTATAGTAAAACTTGATCATTATTTCTTAAGTTTAAAACATCTTGAACTAAAGTTTTCAAGGTTTTTTTTTTAATATTTCTCTTAATTTTGCATTTATATTTTCTTGCTTTTAAGAGAAAATATATGTATTAACAGTTTTCAAACTCGTTCTTATGTAATTGTTGATCGTGAACCTGTCGCTTTTAATTATGAAAACTTTTACAGTTATATTTTCAATCTTTTTCGTTCACTGGAGTAAAAGAATTTTAAAGAGCGAATGGTTATTTTGAAAGAGAAATGACATATTTATGACAGTAAAAGTATGTAAGGTATATAACGGTTTTATCGGCGCCCTGTCATTCAGGTCAATTTAGTGCGTGCGCAAGAGAACGTGAAAGCGTAAAGAATAACAAGCATGAAATGCAATGTATGCAGATCGTTACATGACGAACTTTATCGATCGCACAAGATTAGCTAATTTATTATGATTTTTCAATTTCTGAGTGAGCCAATTTGATTTATGTAGGTATTTTTGCAATAGTTAGCAGATATTTTCTTCTTCTTGCTAATAATTTTGAAATCAAGTTCATGCAACTATACACCTATAGAAAAAATTTCTGGATTTTATTACTCTTCTATGTATCATAAAATAAAATTAAACAATCTCAATTATTGTTGGGAAAAGAATGTTTTATTCTTAAATGAAAATTTGTGATTAATCTCATAGTATTCTTGATTTAACAATTGATTTATCATTCATTATTTCTCTTTGTGATGCTTATTTTAAACTTTACTCGTCAAATTTTTATGTACGCTTACTTTAAAATAAATTGGAATAAATAGAAAATATATTTTCTTGTTAAATAGAGAAAGATATAAAACATATTATTTTTGTTTTAATAAAAATTTTGTATTTTTAATAGTGCTTTATAAAATAATCAAGAATAATATATATGATACCTCATGTAAGTTTACAATAAAAGTTACTTATACGTCCATATTTATAAATAATACTATTTATATTTAGATTAATAATGTTTGTTAGTTTCTAAATGCATAGTATGAAAAAATAGTCTTAAGCATTTATTTTCAAACCTAAATTCGTATAAATACACGTTACACACTGCATAATTAACAGATTACATAATTAATTAATTGATATGTAACATCTGTTTGCTAAATTCATTTTTTTGTATGCGAAATCTGTTTATGTTTTTGCAAATACGTATAATTATTCTAGATATTTGCAGTGTCTCTGCTTTCTCCGAAAAGATCGTCTCATAAATCAATCTCTACTAAATTACAATCTCTCCAGCCTTAAATACATTTAATGTTCTCTCTAAATTTGTTTTTACGATTGAGTAAGAGTAACCACAATGTTATTGGCAAAGGCGATTCATTTACCCATGTATCGTTAAGCATCAAAAAATATGATGTAAAAGAGTGAATTTGACTTTTAGTTTCATAAAAATATTTGGTTTAATGATATTAAAATCGTTTTACGATTTGCTCAATATACATAACATAAACTGTTACATAAACTTGTACTTTTATTTGGTGGTGTGGAGAAATCGTCATTCGAAATTAGATCGCAAAGTTGTAATTATTTAAGTGCAAATGTATGTGATCGCTTTCACTAGTCTCTTTCCTTTCCGCAATTTTCATTTGCTCGGAGATGTAAAATTGATGCTGAATTCTTGTAAGAAAATGATGAGTTGCGATAAAATGACAGACCGCCAAGAGTCAATTTGTGAAATTTATGATCTACTGTGTGCAGTAGATGAGAGAGGGAAAAAGATAATTATAGCGAATGCAAATGTAGTAATAATGTACAGCATTTTGCTAATTTATGACGCTCGCAATAAGAGGATTTGCGCAATTACATGTTTTATAATAATACATAACAAAGCATTTTCTTTTTCTTTTTCATTGATCTATTTATTTATCTCTCTCATTAGTGTTCTTAACGCGAAAAAATTCTAAGAAATTTTAGGAAAAAACAGCTTTTTTCTATTTATTTTTCTTCTTACTTTTTTAAGTTTTTTTTTTCTAAGATAATATCATTTTTATTGGTCTTTACGTCAATAATTTGAGTGACGTCAATGATTTTTTTCATATTTAAAGCTTTAATAAAATAATTTATTAATAAAGTCTGCTATCAATATTATTGTCATATTTTTCCATGCTTTATAAAAAAACGAAAAAAATCTGTTTTTTTTATTTTTATTTTATTTTCTGGAAAATAAAGAACACCTCGACCATCAATCTCGCAATATATTAAAATTCCATGATATTTTAGTTCCAGTCATGAAGGAAAAAAATACGAAGACCCCAATACAATCCTTCTATGTAGGTAAAACTATTTTCGTCACCGGTGGTACCGGTTTTATGGGTAAGGTTCTCTTGCAAAAATTGCTGTACAGCTGTTCCGATCTCAATAAAATCTACGTTCTCATGAGACCCAAAAAAGGTCGCAGTATCGAAAATCGGCTCGACGACATGTTTAAATTACCTGTAAGAATCCATGCGAATTATGCTACTTTCTTCTTTAATTTAAGTAATATTGTTATGTAAGATAATGTCGCGTAATATTTTATATTCTTATGTAGAAATATCGCGAAATATTATTTGCATCTTTTTAAGCTTAATTATTGTAATCGAGTTAATTTTCATATTTTTTTCAATTTTAATTGAATTTTTACTTCAAAAAGGTTTATTGTATGTTCCCGTGCAACTAAATCTTTATAATAGAATTTATTTGCATGATATGAAGAACTTCGAACGGACGATAAATTAATTTATCTGTTTTGGATAAACGTGATATTCTCCAAATTATAATGTAACCTGAAATCAAATTACAAATTATTATATGCGAATATAATATGTATATATTAAAAAATTTAAAGACAAATAATAATTAATATTAATTACTAATAATTAATATTTTTAGCTATTTCAATCTTTGCGGAATGAGAAACCTCAAGTTTTTAAGAAATTGATACCGGTGCATGGCGATGTATGTTCGCCCAATTTGGGTATATCCGCTGAAAAATATGAGCTTTTACTAAACGAGGTACAAATATTATTTCATTTCGCTGCGACACTTCGATTGGAGGCAAAATTAAAAGATGCCATCGAGATGAACACAGTAAGATATTAAATCGTTGTGGAGGAACTTAAATCAACTTTGTTAAAAAACTAAAATATTTAGCCCGATCAACTAATTATTGGATTAATTCAACAGTTATTGAGTTGCACAAAAAAAGATATAATTTATTCGTGTCAACCATTCAAATATTTTAACCAAGACTGAAGTCAACTCAATTTTAGTTTTCAACAAATTTTTTTTTTAGTGTAGACTGTAGACTATGTGCTCCTAAATATAAGCAACGTAACTATTAGCAGTTGGATTTGTAATACCAAGATATATTTTTTATCTAATTTTATGCATAATATTTTAGACCAGGGATGGGAAATAACAAGTTATAGGATTTATAGGTAACATCGTTGTTCGTTACCGTTACTTTTTATAATAACAATTTGGTAATAACGTTATAATTTTTTGAGATGTAATGGTAAGACCAGGTTGGAATAATTATTTTTGATAATCAGCCCATTACCTTTACGTGTTAGTCACTTGAAAAACACTAATTTATAACTTTACTCGTTACGTGACGAGTCAAATACATTACTTTTGCGTTATTTTTGCTCGTTACGTAACAAGTTAACTAACGAGTTATTTTTTTTTATTGAATAATGCATAATAATAACGAAAGTAATTGTTTTCCAACCTTGGCGTTACCATTACCGTTATGAAAAATTGTAACATCATTATCAAACCGTTATTAAAAAAAATAAAAATAACGGTAAAGTAACAGTAAAATAACGACTTCTCACCTCTTTAGACGATGTGCAAAATATATGAAGTTCAAATAATTTTAAAGACAGGTACAAAAAGAGTATTGGAGTTGGCAAAAGAAATGAAGCAACTACAGGCCTTCGTACATTTAAGTACGGCTTTCTGTCACGTGGATCAGGAGGAACTAGGTGAACGTATCTACGACGCGACCGATGATCCGCACGATGTCATGAGACTTGTTCAATGGTTAGACGACGAGGCTATCGATCTTATTACGCCAAAGTAATTAAACTTGCGACATTATTAATGATATTAAACTAATTAATTACAAAATTAATTATATTTAATAATAATTAAACTATTAACTACTTAGTAATCATATTTTTAATTAATTTGCTGTTTTGTGTTTCTATATCTAAAATTATACATATCTATTTTTTTATTTATAGATTACTGCATCCGCATCCAAACACTTACACATATTCAAAACGTTTGGCTGAAACATTGGTGGCCAACGAATATCCTAATCTACCTTGCTGCATCGCTAGACCATCGATTGGTGATTAGTAGATTTTAATCATTATTGGAAGTGTGCGAATAGTTCGAATTCGAATCGAATCACAGATTTGACATGAAAATTTCAGATTTGATTCCATTCGATTTCGAATATGCTATCAAGAATTTAATTCTATTTGATACGATTTCACAAATGCTTGGTTCGCACACTTACAATAATTATCAGTGATCGTAAAAATAATATTTTGACGATTGTGAGTGAAGAAGAGTAAAAATTATTTTATTTTTTTGTACAGTAACACCTTCATACTCTGACCCAATACCAGGATGGGTCGATAACTTGAACGGACCAACAGGATTGCTTGTCGGCGCAGGCAAGGGTGTCATCAGATCAATGCATTGTAATGGTGATTATCATGCTGAAGTTATGCCAGTTGATCTGGCAATTAATTCTGTAATTACAGTTGCATACAGAATTGCTAACAAACTAGAAGAGTAAGTAATTTTGTTCTGTCATAATGTTTCTTCTTCAATAATAAAGCATGATTTAAATTAGAGTGAGTTTAGCGCCGTTTGTCATATTTAAATGATTTTTTTTATTATTCTCCCCACAATATTTAATACATAGAGTTATTCTCCAATGACGATTGTGACATAAAGAGTTGTTGATCTGATCTTTATACCAAAGATCCAAGTTTAAATCCACTCGGATATCAAATTTTTTAATCACTTCTCAGAAAGAAACAGCCTACTACCGAGAGTACTTTTGCCAAGACCATCACTCTATATATATTTTGCGAAGATTACGCTAAGAAAACCACAGATTGTATCAAACCTAAAGGATTAAGACTATATTAAAGCCTAAAGAACATAAGTCTAAGAACATGGGGTCATGTCAAGCCTTGGGAGAAACTTAGGGATTGTGGCATAGAGAAAGAACTCTTTAGATCTAAGAACTATAATATAGTTCTACCCACATTATTATTATTGTTACTTTCCATAACATACTTACATAAAAATTAGATAAGAAGTTTTAATTAAAAGAAATTTTTAACACTTAAATTTTTTCGTTGAATTTATTTATTAATTTTATTTATTTATTAAAATATTTATTAATTTATTGATTTATTGTAGCTTATTGTTTAATATTAAATAAAATAATCATAACTTTCGATATATTTTCTGAATGTAGATTTCATATTTTTTACATTTACACAATTACGCTATTTAAATATATTAACAATATTTTTGGCATAATTTTTTTCTGTCCTTATTTATTTATTATACCCCTCTGTTCTTTCATATATATTATTTATAGGTTGAAAAGCATACCCGTAATCAATATAACCCAAAGCAATGTAAGACCGATCACTTGGAAAGAAGTACTAATGAGAGGCAAACATATTATTCATGACTATCCTTTCGAGGGACTTATTTGGTATCCGGACGGCGATATGCGTAGCAGCAAATTTTGGCATTCTCTTATAGTCTTCTTCTTTCACATTATTCCCGCATATTTGATAGATTTTCTGATGTTAATATTTCGACAGAAAAGATTGTAAGTGGCGCACCTCTTAATATATTTCTTAATATTTTAAAAAAATTATATTTTCTTATTTTACTATCTCTACTGTATAATATTTATCGTATAATATTTTTTAAATAATATTTAATTATGGTAACTTAACAATCTTTTCTCTTAACTGTTATGCATCTTCTTTTCGTTTTTACAAACAGTATGGTCAGAATTCAAAGGCGAATCTCAGATGGACTCCAAGTATTGCAATATTTTACTACGAGGGAATGGAAATTTCATAATACTAGAATGCTTCGAATGCATGAGGAATTAACGCCAGAAGAGAAGAGAATATTTAGATGTATTGTTTACAATATTGATATAGATGAATATTTCAAAAACATTATCCTTGGTTCGCGGCAATATTGTATGAAAGAGGATTTGTCTACTTTGCCAAAAGCTCGTCGGCATCAAAAAATGTGAGTATTCACAGATTATGACAATGTTTTCATATACGATTCCATAAGTTATCTTCCAGAAACTTTTTTGAAAATACAGCAGTGTTTTCAATGAACAGAAGAAAAATATGCGTGGTTTTACGGCAATAAAAAGTTTCTAGTGTTCTTTTTTCTTTCCATTCCTGGAAAGTGGCAATTGTGTATACCTAAAAGAAACACTTTCTATTATGTAGAAAAATATTTATTCACATAACAGAAAAGACGGCTAATAAGAGAAATTTTATGCTTTTCAAACTTATTACCTGTTTAAACGAACGTTTCCTTCTTTACATTTTTTCATTTTATATTCTATAAATCAAATCTGTTACATATACATGTCCTAATTTCAGATTTAAATCTTATCTACTCTTCTGAGAAATTGCAAACATTATTTTAAATTCCCAAATTAGAGCAAAGTGTATAAGTTAAATTAAATCAATTAATATTATATTATATTAATGCAATATTACATTTTAATATTAAATTACGTTTTAAATTTATATTATTAATAAAATTAATATTATAATTAAATTAGTACAACTCAACTTAAAGTATTTTAAGTTTATAATCTAAAACTAACTTAACTTTTAAGATTAATTTTTCTGTTTTTAATGACTTATTTTAAACTGCCATAAAACTCATCGTATTACATGACAAACGTTTGTTTCAGAATGTACATTGTCCACATCATAGCGGTGTATTCGTTCTACTTTGGCGTATTATATTTTCTTTACAACAATATTTCGATAGTTAAAGTTCTCTTAGATTCTATGACCAACACAATAAAATCGCTTCCGTTCATAGGAAGAGTACTACAAGTGATACATCTTTAAAAGCTTTTATACACTCTAAATTATTTAACATGCAATGCACAGCAAATGCAATGAACAGATAAAGAATAGTAGTTTTTTCGACGACGATCTAGCGTCTCTCATATGAATCGCTTGTAATTTCGGGTATATATAAATTACGAAGTGGAAGGTAATTTTAATATACAACGATGGACGTACTTTCATTATAAATAATGTTTTAATGACATCTCTAACATGACAAGAAGATGTCATTGAAACAATATTTGACGCTACCTTGTTTGTTAAGTTATTTATGATTAAAGAACTTAACAAACAAGATAGCGTCAAATATTGTTTCAATGACATCTTCTTGTCATGTTAGAGATGTCATTAAAACATTATTTATAATGAAAGTACGTCCATCGTTGTATATTAAAATTACCTTCCACCTCGTAATTTATATATACCCGAAATTACAAGCGATTCATATGAGAGACGCTAGATCGTCGTCGAAAAAACTACTATTCTTTATCTGTTCATTGCATTTGCTGTGCATTGCATGTTAAATAATTTAGAGTGTATAAAAGATGTATCACGTGTAATACTCTTCCTATGAACGGAAGCAATTTATCTATAAGTTATAGTTGCAATATCTCAATCAAAACATAGACGTTTACAAATCTTTGACAAAATGCTATGTAATATAATATCTTATATTACATAAACGTCTATGTTTTGATTGAGATATTGCAACTATAACTTATAGATAAATGTATATATATAATGTAAAAGCTTTTTGCAATTTAGAATTAATAAAAATATATCGTTGTACTATTCAATACAAGTTTTAACGGAATAAAGGTTTATATGCATATATAGAAATGTATTATGTTTGAAAATAAAAGCTTTATTATGCATTAATATCAGCCCATTGTTATAATAAAAAACCCATTAAAATTAATCGCTTAATTATGATGTACATTATTAATTATTTAAATAAGAATCTATAAAGAATAATATATGTATTTTTATGAATTTTTTTTTAATTTTTACTTTTAATTATACTTACAGCAATTTTGATAAACGTAATAAAAATTGTAGTTCTACTCACTGACATTTAGAATTGATAATTGAATCCATCATTTATTGTTATATAAATTGTTTATTAAATCAATTAATACATACTACGATTACTTTATAACAGATTTTTTTTACTTATTTTATAGGTTATATTATTTTTTTTATAAATGTTATATAATGTATACGTTATACGTTTACCCTATATAACATACATGTATCCTATACATATGTATATCTTAACTTTTCAAATATTTTTCAATGTATAAAGCATAAAGTAAAAAAACGACAAAATAAATTTATAGATCGCCCAAAGAGTAAATTTTACACCAGAAGGAGCTTTAAGGTGAAATGTTATGGCCTCCGTTTCTCAAAGAAGATGGCAAGAATGTGTTTGCGTCAAATATCGAAAAATAACTCTCTCTTCTTTTTTTAGCACTTTAGAACATGTTCTCGATTTTAGAAATTCCGACAGATTCGACACCATCGAGCGTGAACCACGACGATGATAAGATAGATTCTCACTCCATATATCGGAGCACAAGAATTCAATTTCCCGAGTCTAACTTTCCGCAACACCTCTGACCTCGATCGATGCTTTTCTCAGGGCACAAAGAGATGTCCCAATAGCTTTGCTACTTCACACATAGATAGTTGCTTCTATAGGATTTTGTGTATCAGCCATGAGAGCGGAATAAGTATTGATAGTTTGTAACAGTGATAATTTTCACAGTTAAGATGAAAATCTCAATCATTTAGCTAAATTTTGTTCTTTAACTTTAGCTTATCACATATATAAATATTACACTTATATGTATGCATGCTTTAATTATGAAATTTAAGACTAAAAATATTAAATTATAATTATTATTCTAAGTACAGAATGCAAAATTTTTGTAAATAGGATACTTGTGTGAGAATAGATTAAACAACTTGTGGAGCACAATTCTATTGATTAAAATAAGAATGATATAAACTGCTAAATATCTACTTTTTTTTTTTTACAAAGTTACGTTTTGACCAAAATAGAATTGTCACAATAATTTTTTTTTTTTTGTTTTATTTCAATCTGTTATAAAACTGTATATTTGCATGAGTCGTTCTGTATATAAAGCTTTACGTTTATGATTAAGTAGCACACTTAATTTTTTTCAGCATTTATCAACGAAACGTAAATTTTATGCAATGGGGTTAATTATACAAAGCTGCTTATATTAATGACACAATAACAAATAATCTCCGTTATGTAAAATAAAATTTATGTATGACAATGATATAATAAAATGAATTATATGGGCATTCATAAACTAATTAGCATTAGCGACAAATTTGCATTTTAAAAAAAGAGTTACATAATTTCTTTAGCAGCATGATATCGTATGAATAATCTAGAATATTTATATATCATGACGCTCGTGTGCATCATTTGTTCTTGTTTAATGTTTGATGAACAGCAAGAATGAAATAATTTCAAAAGCTCTGCGAGCATCAAGTGAAATGCACTTTTTTTTCTTTCATTCATATTGGTAACTGTCCCTTATATTTAATTGTTTTGTCTTAATAATACTAAATTTATTAATAATGCATTAGCAAAACATTTTCCATAGGACTGCGCTATAAATTCAACAGCATGTTTTTTCTGTGCATATTTTTTTCTATCTGGTTTTCTTTTATTTAATTTATGATACCAGCATAATATATATTAATACAATCACATAAATTAAAGTTTATGCGTTTTCAAAATAATTAGTTAAAGTTAAAAATTAAATCATTTAAAATTAACTAAGTAAAGTTCAAAGTTATTAAACTGTTAATTTTTTTAATTATTCTGCAAATGAGTTACGCGAGTTTTTTAATGCGGTGATGCAAGCAGGTCTCCCTAATAGTGATCAAGAGACGCGGTAGTCTCACGCCAAGTAGAGAGAACGCGCAGCGAGAGAACTCCGCATTACCTGAGGTGCACGTTCACGTCGTCGATTAATGCTTCACTCGGGTTGTTGACCGCGCCCTGTCCGTAAGATAGGCGCCAAACCGTTTCAGCCGTCTCCCCACTCACCTCGTAAAACAGGTGCCCTACCGACTCAGCCGCTCGGTCATTCACAACCGAGGCGCACGTGCAAACGTACACACTTCGGCCGCGTGACGGGTTGTTGACCGCGCAAAGTCACGTGAGACTACGCCGCGCTGCTCGACCTTCTCCCCACTCTCCTCGTAAACAGCGGCCTTGACGACACGGCCACTCGACCATTTCCGCCGTCACTCGGCAATAGTCGCCGAGCGCAGGCGCTGTCGCCTCCATCGCTCCACTGTTACCGCCAAAACCGCCGCCATTACTTGTGCTCTGTTAGCAGCTCGACCGAATTAGATGTACGACGTATCGGTTCCGCGTTTCTCCTACGTTTCAAGTTTTAATTATGCGCGAATAGTGCTGATGTGATAACAGACGGTTACTCCCGTACAGTGTCGTACGTGGAAGTGATCGTATTCGTTTGCGAAGCGTAGGCATCGCGTGATTGTCGCGTGGTTTCGTCAGGATTTCGCGTACGCGTGTTCGCTCAGAAACGTGCAGTGGAATATCGCGAATGCCAAGTAAAACGTCTTCAGTTGTTGGATACAAGCTCGGGAGTGAGTGTTTCGTTTCTACGCATCATATCTACATGTGCATTCGGACGACTCTCGTCGCTGTCTCGGCTGATGTGACGTGCCGGCCGTTCGTTTCTCCTTGGCCCGTTACATTTGTTGTTGTTTGATCGGGCATGCCGCACTTTCTGCGTTTTCAAAAGTTACATTTGTTACTTGCAAATGTAATAACGGACGATTATGATAACACACGGCCGTGTAGCATGATGCGTAGAAACAATCGCGTACCAAATGGTACCAAATTCCGTTAGCATTTATTGCATCGCAACAAACTGAATTTTCGCTAATTCTCGCGTGTGTATTTTGCATCTTAATTACGTTCGTGTGTGATGTGTTAGGCCAGTATTACATTTATCGTACGGTTCGAGGAGAGCAGCAAAACGAAAAGACGATATCCGTGGAACACTTTGAGAAGGTGAGTGTATTATTTTATTAACATATCTCTTTATGTTTCTTGTGATTATATTTTCACAGTTCAGTAAAAATAATAAAAAACATTTGTATATCTACGTTTGGAAAAATTTATAAAATATAATGTATAATATTAATATGAGAAAAGTCGTGAGAGTATTGTTTGTTTTCTTTTGTCTTCCAGGTTTACTTAGTTTACTTTCTGTTCTATGATTCACTTCCAGAGTTTCTCTATCTTAATCTTAGAAAGGAGACAGGGGTTTAGCGGGACCCCATGTCATTAATGACGTGGGGTTCCGCTGAACCTCTGTATCCTTTCTAGAGTTAAAGATAGCTAGGTCTGTTTGGGTCTGCTCCAGGTAGACCCAAAACAGACAAAACGGACAATACTATAATATCACAAATTGAATTAATTGTTAATTTAATAATGATGCTACGAGCACCTTAAAAAATCAAAAATAACTTACAAATTCTTTATATTTATATAATAATTTATTTTTATATTTTTAAAATTAACAGGAAAGGACACACAACAACAGCAGCAACAGGAACAGCTGAATGAGTAAATTAAATGAGCAATTTATTTAAATAGAGCAGTTAATAATATTTGTAACATGAATTAGAGACTTTCAGTGTTGGCAATATATATCTGAATGCAGCTTATTAGTAATACAGTTGGTAGAAGTAAAAATTACTGGCGCTTTGCATTTTATTTCTTCCACCAGTAAAACCAATAAATCAATATGATCTAAAATGGTTCAAAATGTTAGAAAATTTATTTTTAGGCTCAAAAATATGAACGTTTTAAATATGAGTAAGCTTATAACATTGGAAAAATCTTTTGCAGCTTTCATGCAATTTTACAACAATGTTTTAATGTCAAGTTTACGCAATATATTCCTGCAATCTTTCAATACTGTATGAATTGGTATCATTCTAACCTTCACTTTTTAAAATAAATGTATTGATGATATTATTAAAATATAGATTATTATAATAAAGTAATACTATTATGAACACGATTATACCCTTTTGTACTTGTGTAATATATTCTACATTTATTACTTTATTGAGTTTTTTTAAATCAAGCAATTATTGTTTTATTTATTATGTAAACAGATACTTTTGGGTTGTCTCCATTATTTTAAACTTTTACATATACATAAAAAATAAATTACACATATACTTTTAAACTTATTATCTTTTTTATGTATCAGACTATTTGTGACAAAATATATTATACAAGTAAAATATATTATACAAATATCAAAGGAAATGTATAATTGTGCTCGTAATGCATATCATTTTATTATAATCCATATATTATAATTAATGTTATTTTAATAATATTAATTATTAATATAATATTTGTTATATAAAAGGTGAAGGCTAAAATTATAACTCATCTCATAACCTAGCACTGAAAGATTAAAGAAACATTACATAAACCTTACATTAAAACATTGTAATATTGTATGGAAGTTACAAAAGATTTCTGCAATGTTACCACAAGCTTGCAATAACGTTTAAAATATCCGCAATTTTAAACCTGAAAATATTTATGACGTTTCGGACTATTTGGGATTGTTTTCTAGTTTTACTGCTGAAAGAAATAAAACACAACGCCAATAATTTTCACCTCTGCCAACTGCATTATTTTAACTAGTAACAACTAAATCAATTTTTGAACAGACAAGTATTCTTAAGTTTACTGAAGATATATCTTTATTTGATCAAGCCAAAAACATACGAAACAAAAAAAAAATTTATTTATAGGTAATTTTGTTGATAAAAATTTAACACTTATTTAAAAAAATGTATATGTTTCTACTAGATAGATATTCTTTCCTTTTAAACAGCTTCATCATTGTTAACTTTGTCACAATTGAAAAGGTTATATTAAAATTATTTTTATTATTTAAAGTTTTTTAAATATATAAAATATTTAAAAACGTTTCAAAGTTGCATTATTTTTAAATTTTTATTATTATTAAAGTTTTAATGTCTTAAGTATTTTACATTTAACTGACTATAAAACAACATCATCCGCACGTCATTGGATGTAGATTAATCTTGGCAAAAAGTAATCAAATCGCGTTGCAACGGAAACATAATCTAAACAGGATTTAAGGCTCAATTACGGAGCAAGAAGAGAGGGATAAAGCAACAGTTGCTAGTTCCACAGAGTATGAAGGGATGGCGCTGAGAAATCCCAGCCAACCCCCATTTCATTATTGATCCACCCTTGTGCGTTTCTTTTGGAAAACAAGCTCACTAGCCGTTGGTCGACGAGCACGAAATCTTACTCTCTTTCGATCGTCTCGATTTTGTTTCGCTGTGATTGCAGCACTATTAAAATTGCATTTAAAATTGTGCAGACGAGGTGATCGTGAGCCATGGAAGAATATTATCTGCGAATTTTAATTTTGTATTGTACTTTTTTATGCAATTACCACTACAGGAAATATTACAATGGGTTCTTTTCTCGCGATCTTGCAAACACGACTTCAACTAACAGATTTTACTTGATATTTCGAAGTCACCTGTATCCCTGCACATGCGAAATCTCTTGAATAAATCGTGGAAACGTTTGCGTGGCGTAGACACGTAAGCGACATGAACGAAGAACGTAATTAGATAGGAGTGATAAATGTAACAGAGTTATTTCAAGAAGAATTATGGTATCGTAATTAAGAGCTCGTGTCTAATGTAGATATTTTTAGAGATAATGTTTATTTTTAAAAGTATACAAAGATTGAGAGAGTGAATCTTAGAATCTAAAAAATTAAAAAATTTTTAAACTTTAAAAAGAATTGAAAGATTTTGAGAAATAAAGACGTCTTATTTTTCAAACATGCTGTTTGAGAAATGTATAAGAGAATGCTGTAAAATTCAAGTTCAAAACTCTTAGAAATTGAAAGTCTATTTAGCGTTGAAAAACCGAGATTATTGGAGACTGAATATTTCAAAGTCCAGAGACTTTCCGAACGTATGAAAATTTCAGTACCCAAGAGTCCAGAGAATTAATGACTTGCAAGATTAAAAGTGTGAGAGAAACTGACGAGAGAACAATACGTAGTTTTATGTTAAAAAGTTGGAGATATCATTTATCGTGAAAATAAATGTGGAAAGTTTGAATGCAGAGAACGAATAAAAATGTTAATCGTTCAATATGATTACATTTGACAAGTCAAATGAAAATCAGATGGGAGTTCAATTATGCTGCGGCATAATTGAACTCCTATTTGATTTTCATTTGAAATTTTGATTTGATTTTAAGACAGATAGCTTGTGATAAGTTGAATAATTTTAATGTTTTGTGATCATTTTGATTGAGAGACTAATAAATTGTTTCAGGGCCATCAATTTTAATTTTAACAGACATCTGTTTTTTTTTAAATTTACATTTATCTATCATTTTGTCCGTTTAATTAAGGGAATATGTTATATAAAATGACTGTATAAAATTTGTAAAGCGAAAACATAAATATTTACAAATTAAACAGAAAGCGCTTAGACTTTTGTAATTTAAATTTAAATTTTATAATAATGAGTATAAACAACGAGAATAAAAAAAGATTAATGATGGTATCGGATACCTTTCTTTATTTAATTTTTTAAAAATTTTTAAGAGAGAAGTTTTAAATTAAATTGTTTACAATATGACTTATTTAAATTTTGTTTAAAAGAAAATATATGGATTTATTTTATATTAATTAAAATATAATTGGAATTTCGTAGAAAAGAAAGCAGAAATAATTCTGTTATAATTCTTGAACCAATTTTTTAGTAAATATATTTGGTAAAACTCTTCTAATATATTGTACGATTTCGCGATATTTACGCTGGCCCGCTACCTACTTTTTTGATAATGTATCAGTTTACAACTGTTCACATTTTCATTTACGAACCTTTTATGATCCGTATTTTTTACGATAAACACAACTATAATAACCTGATTGATCTTTTACATTTGTAGTCAATACAGAAAAAATATTATTTTTTTTTGCAAATATTGCGATAATTAAATGTTTGATAGAATAAATATGATTGACTGCAAATTTTTATATATAGATATTGCAGACTTTTCACGTTAAATCACAAATATCACAATTTAATCTTTTGTAGGTATATAATAAAAAATAATATTTTAAGCAGAAGATATGTTTTTGATTGACAGACGAGTCTAGGATACTCTGAACACGCTTTTTAACGATAGTTGTCTGTGTTATTACGTAGATGATATTTTATATAGCAAAAAAGCTGCATACATTGGCAGCTGTCGTTAAGAATAAAGAGCGTATACAGAATACATACCTAAGTATAATTCAAGAACCAGGAAAATATTTTATAGAGTAGCTATAAAAATTCTAGTGCCTTTCAATATTTAATAAAGCATTTTTTTCTTTATATTTTCTTTATTGCTTTACGAGCTACATCGTAAAATTGTGCATTTATTTTAATGTTTATATTTTCAGGGTGAGTATAATAAAGCATGGAATTTCTAGGAACCAATCTCTCTTAATATACAATATAAAAAAAAGAATGATACATGATATATGAGACATCTCTGTTAAGCATCTTTTGACTTTAAATTTTTGTATTCAACAAGCTGGAATCTCTCTCAATAAAGAATATGACACATGTAATGTATGAGGGTAAGATTTATACATTTTTATTTTGTGTTTGTTGTGTATGTTTCTGTGTACGTGCCCTGCATGTGATTAAATAAGCTAACATTTGTTTTTATATAGATAAGCTTTATGTGTATATAATTAATTATGAAATTAATTTTGATTATTAACGTTTATTTAAAATTTTTGATATATATATATATATATATATATAAAATGAAATGATATAAATTAGATGGGTTCCATTAAATATTCTAAATTTTTTGCATTTTTTTCCAAATGTCAGAATTTATACTTCAATATTGCAAACTATTTTACTTCATATTATATATCTCATATTTATTTACATGTATAGTAAAAATGTTCCGTAAAAGATAAAGAAAAACGTTTAAAAGCTTGAATTTTTGAACGCATCGTTCAGATATCTTTTCCTCTAAAATTTTAGAGAATGTTTTTTCCATATTTTTTTATTTAATGTCCTCAGATAGTCGCGTTTCGGTTCTACGAGCCCGTCGCCTCATTTTTCGTTTTCGCACCACGTTGGGAATGCACCTGTCGCTTGATTAACTCAGCGACGATTCAGTGTGACAAGCGCGAGAGATGCACGTCACCCATTAACGACGCTCGGTGAACGCGTAATGGTGTACGCCGGTTCCAGCGAGTGGTGACGATGAAAACCGGCTCCGACAGCCACCACGCACCACTGAGGGCGCGTGCGCCAATTATTCCCCCGGTGCAAACTCACGGGGGTTGTTTAAGGCGCGAATTCTCGGAGGACGGAGAGCAGTCGACGGACCAGCCTCCAGAAGGCACGTTCGCGCCGGGATCGCGCTCTTCCGCCAAAGGGTGACTGAAACTCGACATATCTCAGGATTCGATTTAGGACTGCTCCTCCTTTACCTTGACCCCGCTTGACCTCGGCTGGTCACGGACGACACACCTGGTTCGATAACGTACGCAGCAACGAATGGAGAAGAGATTCCTGGCTCTGTTACATAGATTCCCTCTATCTCGTTGACTCCCTCAAGATTCTACCTGTAACTGGAGCAATGTCTGCGAGCTACGAATGGCGCGAAAACGGTATCGATGAAGTATACGGTATTATGGATGACACAATGAAAGCTCGCACGATCATTCAGGATTAGATGACGGAAAGATCTGGCCTCTATTCAGTGATCTTTGTAATCGCGGCTCAGCAGCGAAGCAAGAATGTCGCTCGTCGTTATCTTGAAGAACATTCAGGGTCTCAAATGCAAAGGCGACAAGGTTGCGAAGATCGATTTTCGAGGTAAGCATATGACTCGGAATTTATTACATCGCTGACGTTTGCAGGAAATGAAGTTTTAGATGAGTGCGATTTGAGTTGATTTTTTGTGCTAGACGACGTACTTCTCAAATAAATCACTATAAATACAGAAGGAGAAAAAGAGCGATTTGCTGTCTGCAAAATCGACTCCAATAAATTATTCTTTTCTCGAAAAATAACTCTGGAAAAATTTATTGTTACTTTTTATGCGTTCTTAAATTAATAATCATTTATTATCAGTCTCTTATTTTTTTATTTTATAATTTTAATATATATTTTCTTTGACTAATTTTATTTATTGTTATACCGATATCCAGAATTTTTTTTATTTATTTTTTTTTTTTTTTTAAGGAAGAAATTAGAAATTAATGTACAAAGCTATATTATCTTTTAATTCATGTATAATAATTATTATGCATAAAGCATCTTATGTTTGATTCATAACTATCGTGATATCTATTATCTAAATATTCTCGATATTGTTAGCTTATTACTATGCAGATTCCATAGCTTAATGCACGCGTTTTTCACGTGCTTCGATGCATATCTGCACGTCCTTTGGCGGTCTAGTGCGGTTATATTCGAGCGATTGATTGTATCGCAGATTTGTTTAACTGCAGAATTGTCAAACCTTCAAGAGACGCTCCGGGTCAATCTCTCTAATTTTCGGGTTAATCAGTTGTAGTCGCGTACTGCTATGTGCGAACGATTTTCGAGTTAACTAGTTGTAGTCACATACTGCTATGTACCGATGACCGCTTTTCGATAATTGGCGAACGTACGTTAATCAAAATTTTTCGATAATTGAAGCATCGACAACGGCAAGAGATGCATTTTCCTCTTTGTGATTTTTAAAAAGTACACTTTTTTGTTTTTATTTTGCGAAAAATGAAATGATAAATTGAATATTTTTAATATCAATTATGCATGGTGTGCATCATGTATTGTTATGTTTTATTATTATTTCAAAAATACAGATTGCACGTTTTATTTATATTGTGTATGATATTAAATAATCTGTTGTTACACATTGTAATTTATGATTTACGCGTTTTAAGAGAAAGAATAGAATTCAATGGAAAACGGAATGATTATTCTACTCTTTTAAATCTATCATTTCAAATATATTTATAACTTGTCTCTAATTATCTATTAATATTATACTTACTCTCTTTATTATACACAGCAAATATTAGTAGTAATACTTTTCTCATATGATAATGATTCCATCATAATTACCAGAACTGAAGGAAAATTTAATTACTTGTTCGAGGGTGTTCAGATAATTAACATGTTTTTACTCTAATAACACTATTGATTTTATATACGTTTTCTAAACAGTTATAAAATATTGGGAAACATTATGAAACGTTCAGAAAACATATATAAAATGTATATGAATATATCAATATGTGTTGAGCAGACATATTTGTTGGATATTTATATCAGCTGAGAATCACATAAAATTATGTTGTGCTACATATTTTTTCATACTTTCTCGAGATTCTAGCCTTTACAGTTCTCAAAATAGTATTGCTTTACGCTTATGTTACCGTGAGATTGTATGCATGGAAATTTAGACGTAAGCAGCGAGAGACGCATGCCCTACAGCCTAAGTTCTGCAAAGGGAGAGAGAGAGAGAGAGAGAGAGAGAGAGAGAGAGAAACATTTCATTTAATCATACCTGCCCCAGTTTGTACGGATGCTTTGTACCAAAGCTTGGTAGACGATCTTGAACTACAGTGCACGTCAGTAAAGAAAAAGTAGCGGTGTCCAGCATCTATTATATGTGCAATTATGCGTAATGAGGAATTAGAGAAGGTTGTGGTTACGAGATCATGAGTCTCGAGTTCGAATTTCGAATAATTTGCTGTACTACAATGGGAGTTTCTTGCTACACGATTATAATATCTAGCTTTGCGGATTATCAACAGTTGTTAGGATTATTAACATCGAAAGCATCTAGCGTTGGAATTATGACGTTGATCTCAACGTGAATTACGATTAATTCGCTGTTAAACGCGCAGGCAGTGGGGAATTTAACGAGGAACGTGAGTTTTCGAACGTCTGAAATTTGAAGTCTAGGTCTCTCTGCAAATATATCCGTAAATGAGAAAATCCTCACATTTTTGTAATAATTAATTCTGTATCCCTAAAAATCAGACGAGATATTTAAGTAATGAAATAGATGAAATGACAGAATGTCTCTGTTTATTTAATTATACATGATTTAATTATACATTTAATTATACATTCATTTGAGAATTAAAAATAAAATGTCACAGAATGCGTTCTCGACCTTTCAATAGAAGAAATACGTTATAATAGAAATGTTTTAATTAAAAAGTGCACATATTTTTAATCTAATTTGAAATAAAGAACTAAAATAATTGTTTCTGGAACCGCATAATAGGATTTTACGAGTCTCACGGGCTCGAGTTTCATTTTCTTTGTGATTATTCATTATACTGTGGAAACTTTTTATTACATAGAAATGAAAATATAAAAGAAAACGATATTTGATATACATTTCAATATTTTGTAATATAACAACTTTCTGATATTATTTATTGATAGTTAAAAAAGTTTTTATATAAAATTTTATACAAATTTTATACAAAAATAAAATTATTTAGAATTACATATTCTGATATATTAGGATTAATAATAGTTCAACAAAATATCACTTTTTCTTTCTCTCCGAAGCGTCATAACATTATTAGCGTTTTGAGTAAAGCTGAAGTTTTGAGTTAAATCGACATTAAACGTTTTTAATGCTTTTTAATGTTGTTTTACAACAAAAAAGAACCGTGTTTCTAAATAAAATTAATGACATTTAAAAGTACAGTTCAAGAGTTTTCAAATAAATTTTCATGATAGTATGACGACTTATTTTCGTTAAATTATGGCTGTTTGAATATTAAATTTCTGTATAATCTATATAGTACAAGAAAAAATGATAAATGCCATCATCGTAAATTCAAAAGCAAACATTTTAATAAACTTACATGTAGACACGTAGACAAATAAACAAATATAAAAGTTGACATGATGCTCTTTGAAATCAATGGTTTCGCCATTTTGAATTAATAATTTTATGTAGTAGTGTGTACATTCAAATTTTTTGTTGTCGCATATTTAAATTTGGTTTTTTTATACTAGATTTTACAAAAAGTCTAAAATTCACAAACAGCCGTACTTTTATGAAAATTTACCATACGATCACAAATTAAAATTCATTTAAAAGCTCTTGAATTGTATTTTTGTATGTCTTTAACTTTATTTAGAAACAAGTTTTTTGCTGCAACAAATATTGAAAAGTAACAAGAAACGCCATTTTTGACCCATTTTACTCAAATTTCAGAAAGAATTTTAATGGTGAACAATGTAATTAATTCGTAAATACACATCATATACACGCAAGAACATTTGATTATGAAATTAACGCGTTAACGGAATTCATAAATACTGTATTACATCACATTGAATTGTATGATATATATTGCAGCGGAAAGAGACGAATGTTAAACTTGATCAAATAGAAGTGGGCGGATTTAATAAATGAATAGTTTCGCTCTGACGCCAATTACGGAAATAACTGTTTATCTCAAATATTAGCCGTTCAAATTGCACTTTCGTGTTTCTTCCTTGCAAATTGTAAATGACTCTTTAATTCTCTTGTAATCTTGTTAATGCTTCATATGTAATGTAGCAAATATACGAGCATTATATAAACGCAAAGCTAATTAATTCACCGTCAACCATTTTGCGGTATAATAAATACGATGAAATTAGCCTTGTATAATAATACGTTGCAATTAATTAACGATAATTACTCGATAATCATAAATGATAATGTGCATTCTTTCATGTGTAGTTGAAACAACAGCGGCTAATAATAGGGGGTATTAATAACCTAATAATGATGAGTAACTTTCTCCGTGTATTATGTGATCGTAACTGACGCCGATTATTAAAGAACAATCTATCATGACAATGCAGGTGTATGAACAGCGTTTGATGTTAAGATCTTTCATAAATTTACGTGATAGTCATTATAACGTTATTTTCATACCAGACATCGATCGTTCTCACTGTTAAAGTGCCCATTACTAAGCAATTTGCAAATATCCTCGAGACCGAATCGATAACTGCGTTTGTTATGCAAATAGTACGCAATGTTTATGCATTTGCAGTCGAATCTCTTCTTGTAAACGTTGTTCAGCTATTTCTGCATAATATTTGATTCCCTATTGTTTGTACGCAAGAAAAAGCAACGTCTGACGTCGTAGTCGTTGAGATTCGCGATATGGTGCGACATTTACAACTTGTTTTGCATAAAGTCACATATGGGCAGTACAGGAATGAATTTATAATAATCGCAACACAAACATTGCGCTGTAATTATCGCAAATATGCACATTTTATATGTTACATTTATAATGCAAGATTGAAAAGATTAAACAATCTACATTACTATTTTGTTCATTTATTAGATTTAAATAAAGGGAACAGCATAATTTTTAATTTAGAGTTTTTATGATTATTAATAACAACTATATTTTAATAAAAAAAAAATAAATAAATAAAAATACAGTATTAAGAAAAAAAATCAATATTTCTTAATTTTTTTCTAATTAATTTTTATTCAAATTTTCTAAAAATGTTTATTTTATAAAAATATAATTATTAAAAATATGATTTTACGCACACTCTCGATGACACACTCGATGGCACTTCTAATTTAGTTTGAAAAACCGAGGATTAGATTTGTTTGACTTTTAATAGAAAAAATTTTTTCTTTTAAATAGAAATTGAAGTTCTGTAAAAAATATTATGAAAGAACAGGGATTACGTTTCGTGCGTATCGTGTGATTTCATTGCGCGTTAACGAACACTCGCGTTTTCCTTCGATTGCATATGCGCCACGTGTAGCTGACCATGAAGCCCCTTATCTCTACGCGAAACTTTCTATCTCCGGGCTTTTCACCGGTAAATCGATAAAAATTTAGTTATGTTGATTAAACTTTCTCGCATGTAAAATATACCGCTTCTAACTAGCTTTCCGTATCTAATAAACAGGAAGATAATCGCGAGATTTTACACTAGATAAATAAGTTGCGATGAATAAAACAGTTGGATTTATGTTCTTGTAATGTTTTTGCAATGATCCGATTGCTGTATGTAAATCAAAAGCAAAACAATAACAATTGTATCTGATGAATATATATACATTTCTCTAAATTATCTCGCCTGCAAACTAAATTATTTTTATCGTTTTAATACAAGTACTTTTTGGTTAGTTTTCTTGTTAAATCGCAAATGGAACGCGTCACTCAAACTGGCCCACTTTTCACATATCTAACAAAAGCATCTAAAAAATTTTGCTGGAGATAACTAAGTGATCGACAAGCAAAAAAGACGATATGACACTTGTGCGATGTAGAAACGCGTTCATGAAAAATAATAGTACTTATTGGTGGCACATCTTTTTCGGTTGTTCACAAAAAGCAAGTTACTTTTACATTATTATTCCTAACAATTGTTGGGTGAATCGCAATAAGATTTGTATTGCATTCCGTATCTAGCATTCCGAGAATTCTGTGGTAGCGAAATAGCTGGAAGGTATTTACAGTTGTTCCGGAATAAAGGCATTTTGTGTTCTAGTTGCTCCAGAGGTATCTCTATTCCATGATTCTCTCTAAACCTAATATGTTCACTTTTACACTTTATGAATTTGCAGCGGCGCTCTGATGTAAAACCGCAAAATGTAATTTTAATTTGCCCCAGAGTGACGTTATTATTGCAGGCGAACTTGTGAAAAGCTTTTGAATTTAAAATGGAAGCTGATATATGCGTAAAACTAGGTTACATGAAATTAATATAAGCACTTTTCTGAGTTTCATAGGCAGGAGAATGTGTAAGATTATATTTACATCAGGTCTACATATTTTTTTATTATAAGGGAATTTTTTGTTTTATAAATTTATGTTGTTATTACTATATGTATATATATTATTTTTAGCATTGCTTTATTAAAGAATAATGTCAAAACTAAACGCGAATGTACTTGAGCGTTTATATAATTTTATAATCTTATAGTGTCGATGTAATCGTTCGTTTATCCGTCATTTTGCATTTTTATCCATTTGTAAGATTTGTCAGAAATGGATTAATTTTTACAAACTTTGTTTTTGCCAATAGATATTCAAGCATCTTAGCTTCATTGAGGTAATATATAAGTCAAATATTGACTGTAAAAATATCATGGTCAATAACATTTTTTAACGAAGTTTTTGGTAACGAATTAATGGTTTTTTGATGCACTACTTACATTCGTTGCAAGGGTTTATTTGATATGTATGCGCATGGTTTAATCTTATTTATTTCTATTCTCTCTCTCTCTCTCTCTCTCTCTCTTAAGCTATTTAATCATCTAGATCAGATGTTTATATTGTTACATCGACAGTAAATCTATAGTTTTTAATACAATGTCATATAACTTTAAAATATAATATAAACATTTTTTTTTAGCATAGTAATAAAATTTTCGGAATATTGAAATATTTTAAGTACAAATTATATGTATAGGAAATATTTTTTCTTGTTTGTTGCAGAAGTATCACATTATTCAAGCGTACTTGAAGACAATGGGGATGTTATTGAGGTTGAGCAGGTAAAGTTTCTTCTTCCATTTATGAAACGTTTCTACTTTTATACAACACGAACATCAGACCGACAATAAGTTTTGCAAAATCCCAAGAATACGTTTGCGTATACAAGATAAAGTTTCTGCCTCAATGGAACGTAGGATGTAGAACGTAACGCAGCAAACAAGAAAGCGTTTAATATGAGGATTATCTCGAGTTTTTTACAAACCATTGAATCTAACTTAATCTAATTCTTTTGGCAAATTTTAGATCCATTTTTTTTCTTATTCTCGCCACTTCAGCAAACTCGTTTTACATATTAAATTACATACAAATGTAGAAAAATATTTAAATTTACATTCAAATGATGGAAAAAATGAACAAATTTTGAATGTTATAAATAATCATGAGAAAAGAATAGTTTTAAAAAACATCAATTTTTTAAAATATAAATTCTTCAAAATTTTAAATTTAGACAATACATTGTAAAAATAAAAGTATTTTTAAAGAACAATCATGTTAGTTTAATAAATAATTTATTATGATTTGTATTCTAAAAAAAATTTTTGTTTTTAAATATTTTAATAATTTTAAGAATATCCTCAAACAAAATAGGGATACTACTTTGATTAATATCACGCTTCAGCTTACAGAAAATATCTTGAGAATATTTTCATTAGATTTCTAATTAAATGTATCTTCCATCAAATAATTTCCATTAATATGTGATGACACGTACCGATAATGACCTTTCAAATGAAACATTATTGGTTGGAGTGTTGAATTATCGGAGTGTTGATGTCTCCTGTTATGACCATAATTGTAAACGTCAGGAGCAAATATGCATGTTATCTGGGAAAATACCGATTCCGTCACACCTATATTACAAACGCATTAAATCATTAGGCGCCGCTCCTGAACAATTAAAACGCTCAGGAAAATGTTCAAAATATATGTATAAATGGCTCGTGGCAACCATTAGTTTTGATTTAATAAATAATAGTTAAATAATAATTTACTTTATTAAATAATATTGTTGTTCATTCGATATCGTTATTGTATTTATTAATAATCTTCTTGGGATTGCATGATAAAACACAATCTATAATTTATTATACACTAAATACTATTATTGCTGATTCAATAAATAACAAAGGCGATAATACAATTGGAATAATAAAATTCGAATAAAAATCGAGTGTAAAATTTTAAGACAATATGACCAGGAACTCCTCGAAAAAATTTACGAAAAATAATTAAATGCTTTCCTTAATAGTCCAGTAGTAATTGTGCTGCTTCTGTTAACTATTAATCTCTGAAAGTTTACTCCGTTCCGATTCTTCCTCTGATTCAGCTTGCATGTCTGTATCTCTGTAAATTAAAGAGTAATCTCAAAAGAGAGAAGAGAGCTTCATCAAAACTTTTCTTGGAAGTTTCCTAATCTGCATCGCAAATTAGCCTTACAATATAAATTGCACAATGGCAAAATTTTCTAGTATGCAGGTAGTCTAGTGAAGATTAGCGCTGGATTTGTCAGGCTCGTGATGAAACCGAAAGCGTGTTGATTACTTTTTACCTCGCGATGTAAGACAGCTCCGTAACCAGTGTATCCAATTACTGTTACGTTATGGTGATTTAGTAACGTGCTTATCTGCACGCGAAAGAAATGATTTAGAAACATAGAGTAGCTGCGGTATACGTATATGTCGTATCTATGAAAATTTAATTTATCAAGCATTATTAATTTTTAATAGATATTAAAAATGTTTTAGTTATTTACTGTTTATTTATTGGAGGAGAGAGAAAGAGAACTAAATTGGAACAAAGATCACAGATTCTTTGGCGCGCATTTTATAAAAGCGACCCTGTGACGGACCATTTTATTCAACTTTTATATCGCGGTCAAAGCGAAAGTGTATGGTAGTGGAATCGATTCCATTCGCTATACATGGCACTCGTGAAAAACGCAGTAAACATTTTTGCGATCTGAAAACTTACGTGTACCGATCGGTGCAACAAATGTGTATCACGAACATATTCCGCGATGGAAACGATTACCTCGCAATCTCATGCGAACGTATTCAGCTGGGAAACATAATCGTGCAACAACCAATGACGATTTTGTTGTTGCGATTCACAACATTGCTTTCCTCGAAGCAAATTTAATCATTTATTTTACGAGGAAATTTGTATATCGTTGTTTGCCGTTCGCGATAGCTTGTCAATAGCTTGCGGATGCATAATGGCAAAGTAGCTCTTTGTCTTCTGTTTTCTCTAAAATAGAAATTTCCATACATGTGCTCGAGATATATGTAACATGCAAAATAAGGGATTGTTGCGAAAATGGCAGATTTATATTTCTAACGATCGCAACGTATGCACGTGAGATAAATGTAAATCCGCACCGAACGTATACGAAATACTGACCTAGTTTATTACGTTCGGCAATTGCACGCGGACGCGGAAACTGCTTAATAAGAATCGAAAGCTCAATTCAATGACGTCGACGTGAAGCAATCCATTATGGCGCTTTCGCGTTGGAAAAGCCTGTCTGACAACGAGTTGCCTGACAGTTCTACCCTAGACGATGTATCGTCCCTCGTAAACGATCCACGAAGGGAAATAAATGTTTCGCAATATCCTGATAGTCTGGACAACGGTAACATGATGTAACTAATGAACGTGTCAAGTTTACATTAACAGTAGAAGTGTTACGCATATAAACACGAGAGTTGCAATTTTATAATGCTTTTAACATAATTAAGAATACCAATTTATTTTCATAAAACCTGCAAAGGTTGTGATAAAACATATGCAAATTGATATAAATTGTGCAAGAAGTTCCTCCGAAATGGATTACTCAATATCGATTTCTAGGATTAGTTTTAGAATTTCAGTACTCTCCTAATAGAAGCAGCGTAGATAATTAAATTGTTAATGTTGGATCGAAACAGAAAGAGAATACCTTTAATATTTCTCCATGTAAAAGGAAAAGCTATAATTCGTTCTTTTTATTTGCTCTTTACCAAAATTGAAATAGATCCGTGAAGAAGAAGATGAAAGAACTTTCACATAAATTCAATCCCGATTTTAAAGATTAAAAATTTAGTTAAAGAATGTTTAATAAAGAGTTGTTAATATATTTTCTGAAATTTATCAATCTTACTGCAGACATGTATTGAACGGAACGCGAACTTGTTTTCTGCGAAACAGGTGTGGGAAGAATTTGGCTCTGTGAAATTAAATTCCTAGTCTTTGAATCCACGAAATAGTTCAGCATTTTTGCTTGAGTTTTTTTATCCGTTCCTATTTTCATCACGTATAACTAAATTGCATTTACAAACATGGAGCACAAAAAGCCGTAACCTTTTTTGTATTAAATTCTGATTTTTCTGCTTCGAAGAAATCAAAGCTGTCACCATCGGGAATTTAGCAACGGTTAAATATTTTTCGATTCCACAAGATTGTATCAAAATATCTCTCTGATTTTATAAGAAACTCACGACTATTTTTAAGCCCTATTGATGATATGTTTAATTCAGCTGTTTCTTTGCAGAGATGGAGACAGAAATGAAATTGGAACGACTGTACGACGATGAGCGTAGCTTTATTAAAAATCACTAAGAGAAAAGGGCAGTTTACGTTTCTCGAGCGTAAATAATAAATCGTCTTTTATCGTGTGACAGATTGATGCTTAATAGTTTCCTCAATATCGGCTCTTTCTTAAATGTCGCGTAGTTTTCTCAAAGGCATTCAAAGGAGTGCTCACATTTTATCGATCTGCCATTTTTATTTATACATATATCCACATTTCGCGTGTAACGCTATTTTTCAGGCGTTTTCCTTTTTACACGTGCGCGAGCTGAATTCGTGCAAATTCGCAATAGAGATTCAAATCACCTGGCTTATAGCAACGTATAATCAATTTGTGAAAGTATCAGAAAAAGAATAATATTTCTCTTTGATATGTCCAACTGGAAGAACCTTTGTACACATTCTGTAAAAAAAATTAATGAATTAAAAAAATAATTTTTTTATTCTGTAAATATATTTTTTGAATCTAAAGATTTAAACAGTTGAACTTTACTCTTTCTCTCTTTCGGTTTATGTTAAAATTGTCAAAACATAAGATTTTTTGATAAAAAATATAATAAAATTTACTTTTTAAATAAATATTAAAATAATCACATATTAAACTTTTTTGTATGATAGAGTGCTTTTCTCTTTATGAACTAATTAATAAAAACTTTATGAACTAATTAATAAATGTTAAAAAAGATTTTTTATGATGACAAAGATTACTAATTTTTGAAAAGAAAGAAATAAAAGAATCCAACATTTTCTCACTTATTCCTGATTTTAAATGTGAAAAATTTATTTTTATCGAACAGCTGTTGTTCCGACTTTTATTAATTTCACAGAGCTCCTTGATTTGTCCATTGATTTTTTTACAGAATTATTGGATCTGACAAAATGTTCATCCTGAATAATTCTGTCTTCTTTTTTAGAGTTTTACGTGGAATTTAGGAAGACCAGTGGATGAGGCAGAAGTGCTGCAGTTGGCAGTTGTATCGCGCGGTGTCTTGAGAAATGAAAAAGTTGCAGCGAGGTACGGACTGGTGTTACAAACGGTGGTGCGCGAAGGCAAGATCCTGGTCTCGGACTCCTTGGTCGACCTCAATAACAAACCGCTTCCGGTACGTTCCAATATCGAAGAGAACAGCTAAATACGTAATCACTATATACGTTACATGTATACGCGGTACATAATCATTTCATGTTCGAATATCGCACATTTTCCATCACCTGCAAAATGCTATTTTCTTTATAAAATTTTAAAATCTATCTTTGCTCTTTTGATATTTTTAGTTTTTAATAATAATTTTGTAAAACGTATGATTAACGGTGTCTCAATTTTGGAGGCACCCTTAATCATTTTTATTATTTAAAATAGCTTTTATGTAATTTATTTCAGATAGAATATTTGTTATTAATGATATATGTTTTATTAATTTATTTATTATAATATAAAAAGCATATATCTAAAAATTATGAATTATTTTATGATAGAAATTAATTATACAAAATTTTTATTTATTTATAATTTACTTTTTGATATTGTATTTGCAATCATATAAATATCTTCAGTTCTTTTGAGAATTTATAAAATGACAAACAACTTGATTGTGGATTTATGGTAGATTTTTATTTGAAATAACAAAGTTCACATCATTATTACTTGACTTGAAACTCAGCTATGTTTTTGTATGAAAGAAAAAAAAAAGAGATGAGGCATTTTAAAATGCCAAGAAACAAAACAAAACTAAAAAACATTTAAAGGTTTGCGTTAAAGTAACAGCAAACTTAATTTAGTCGAGATAGCAATTTAAAATTTACCTTTTGCCCTTTTTCTTTCGCAGCAACCATACTAATGCTTTTCGTCTCAGGGAACACTCTAGCATGAAAAGTATCTACGTGACTGAAGTTTGTAACACATAACGGAAAGATGTGTTCAAATATCAGTGTATCTGGATAAGCATGTATTCACAAAATGTAATTTTTTATACCTACAGCCACTTTCTGCTTTCAAAAGATAAATATATTATGAATATGAAATTATCATTTTGATAACCGCATATTATGTACATATTAACAAGCTAGCTTGATTTTGCAATTTTGAGTAATTTAAAATTTAAAATTCTCTCGCTATCTCCCCTTTTTACATTTTCATATTAATTAATTAGTTAACAGACTCAAAAAAATTATCATACATAATCGTTGATAATTATTATTTTTAACTAACAATAAAATATGCTGTGTAGATATGAATTTTTTTTTAATGAAACATTTTTATCATTGTTATTGAAAAATTTATCTTAAGCGAAATTTTATCTTAATCGTTTTTCAGGCACATTTAACGGGTCACGAATTACTGTATTTACTGTGTACTTAATTATTCGGGACAAAAGGATGTGAAAATGAAAATGTCATCGTAAATTCAGAATAAATAAACTAACTTGTTACTAACTGCAGATTGTTAACAAAGTTGAAATACGGTATGAAAATTCTTCTCGTGAGTTAAAAATACGTTAACTTTTTTTTTGTGATCTTTGAAGAAAGTTGAATTGTACCATGTGGACTTTAACCAATTACCATACAAAGTATGTATGTGTATGCATCGAAAAACGGAGCAGACACTTCTTTAATCTTTTGGCAATTCTTAAATATAATTTAAACAAAAATTATATTTTTCAAAATTGTTTTAAAAATGTTTTAACATAAATTTGAAGGCAATTAAAAAAAAATTTTATCGTGAAAATAAAATTTTGACACTATATTTTTGACAGGCATCATAAATTTTGGAACTTTATTTTTACAAGATCGCGAAAAAGTGTTACAACGAAATGTGTATAACTAAATTTTTATTCTATTATTTTTACGAACATTACTATTTTTTATAGATAGAAAAATATTGGAAATATCTTCGTTCCATCGCGTACAACGTGCTTGTTTTGTTATTTATTCACTGGTAAATTCCTTTCTTCTATTTCGTTACATTACGTTTTGCAAATGGTACTGGTAATATCGGAAATTGCTACACGTTTTTAGATGACCGTGTTCATTTCATACCAGGTTGCTTTAGTTTATATCGCAGCATTATCTAAACGACTACTTACAACGAGCTTATACGTGATGTAAAGAACAAAGTTTGTGCACAATATTTCTTATTTCCGTTAAGCACCGATTATCTTAACTTCTATCGATCGATCTCTGTAATGCGTTACTGTATGTGTGTGCAGGCGGTGGTGTGCTTCGAAATTCGATACAATCCCCCAGACGGAAGTTGCAGCTCGTACGCGGTCTCGGAAATAATGGAGGACGAACAACAAATGTTGATCGACATCGAACAGAACATCGCAAACCTTGAGAGGAACCTGGAGCAAGCAAACAGCAGCTCAACCAGCGGGAAAAGAAGAGGCTCTTGGCATACTCCCGAGAAAACGTCGAAAAAGAGCTTCTTACCAAAGGGTGCTTCTGTGTCGACTAGTGAAAAATCACCCGAAACTCGGAAGCGGTGAGTGACACATAAATAGATCATTCTTTAGACAATAAAAAATTACTTTGCACTACTGCAATATAAAATTAAAAGTTTAATTAAAAGGGTCAATAAGAAATTGATCTTCATATAAATGATCGTAGTAGTAGTAGTAGTAGTAGTAATGAAAATGGATGGGACTATCAGTCGCTATACATCACCTAGATCTAAGAGTTCCTCTGTGACTCTCGCTAAAAATTACGTATTTAAAAATCCGTATATGTATACAAGATATGTGGTTTTTAAATTCACAACCTCACAATCACTTACGAGTTGCTCTGACACAGAGCCACATGATAACCCTAAACGATTAACCCTAAATTAATAATAGAATTATTAGAAGTTATAATTTTTATTTGTAAAAATATAAAGTTAGAATGAGAAGTATAACGTTTAATTTTATAACTTAATTTTTTAAATCTTGGATTTTATAAATGTTCTAGTGCATTAAATTTATTATCGCTTTAAGAGTAACGTTATTATAATTTGTACGATATATATCCGATGATTATTTATTATTATAATACTTTTACATTTATTGTTTAGTATTTATTCTAAATATTTACTACTAAAACATCATTTTTTGTAGTTATAAAATTCTTATGATAAATTTTGTTGTTCATTAAAAAGCATCTGCAACATTATTGCAGAAATACTTTATTATATTTAAGCTCATACGTCATATAAAAATTAGTTTTGAATTTGATTCGTATTCGAATCAAAGAAATTCGATTCGATTCGATTCGACGTGAAAATGTCAGGTTCGATTTCGAACACGTTATTAAAGATTCGATTCGATTCGACTTCATAAATTCTGGATTTGCACACCTCTAATTTTAACATAAGACACATAATATCGTACAAATATAGAATACATACGATAGCAGCATGATATTCTAGATTTCTAGAATATTCGTAAGGTACAATATCACGTACTGTTAGGAAACGTATAGAACTTATAATTAAAAAAGTTACTTCCGTATTCTGTAGTATTGTAATACTACTAATACCTCATATTTAGACATGATTATTATTAAAAATTTCTACTTTTAACGCCGTACCTTTATTATAGTTTAATTTCGGATATGTGAAATACGAATTCTTAATTTTTTTTATCGAAATAAAATTATTTGAATCAATTATATTCTATTCTTCATACAAAATTTAATTGCAATTACATTATAATTTTCTATTGTTACTGATATTACGTATAAAAAAGATATAATTTAATAAATGTAAAAACAAAAAGTACCGATTGTTGAATAACTGACCGCAACAGCGTATGATATCGTACAAATGTTTTAGAATATTTGTACAAATCATATGCTTTTAAGGTAAATTAATTAATAATAAAATAATAATTGACATTGTCTTGCATTTTTGTAATTAGAGAGAGAGAGAGAGAATGTAATTCTAAAAAATATTATGAATATTTAAAAACTAATATACTAAGAAATATGAAATCTCTCTTGCAACTTGCACTTTAAACACAATTTTTCACTTTATTCAACTTTAGAACTACATGAAAATGAACTACATGACATGTTTCATTTAGGAGTTTCGCATTTCATGTTCATTTTTGTGCGAAATACCTACATGCAGTGATGTATCTTCGTTAACGTTTACTTTTTATGTTATGAGAATGAAAATTGCATTTTACTCTTTACTATTTCATTTAAACTCGGAATTGTAAAACCAACAAAAACATCTTAGTCAGTAGAGGTTTACATATATATATTTTAGACATTTATTTCTACAAAATAGTTAATCTGCCACTTTTTCTTTTATTATATTATTAAAACATTCTAACAAATGTTTTATAAATGTTTAACACTAGAATGCGTTAACTGCATGTAATTTTTACTGTGTTTAAACGATTAAAATTATAAAAAAATTTAAGTAGCGTTTTCAGAGCGCGTGTTTGCTTGTCACATCCACTTTAGGTTCAAAAAATTCACATTTGATATTTTGTTAAAGTTTATTTTTTACTCTTATATTTTTGCAAATATAAATTGCGTCTACTTTCTGATACTTAAATTCCATGTAAAATTTTTATTTAAAATTTCGAAAGAATGAATGAACAATTAAAATGATTCATGTATACTGACTTTACAAATGGTTTACAATAATTGGATTAATCAATAGCAGTCGGTATCATTAAGTATTGTGTTATTATCGTCAACGTTAACGAAACATAAAAAATGCTTAATAATGGCGATGAAGTGTTCAATGATATTCATGATGTCGGTGATGTGTTAAAATTTGTTATCACTACGATCTCGATGAACCTTTTTACATTGAAAAGGTCAGCGGAGAAAGATGCGAAACATATTATTTTTGCACATATGTGTAATATATCGCTGAATGATACGTAAAATGTTGACCAAATGATTTATTGGTACAATATTGATACAAGATATTGGTATAAGACAAGAAAAATTAAATATCGATTATTCTCTCTCTTTTTCTCTCTCTCTTTCGCACTCACTCTCACTCACTCTGTCTCTCTCTGTATGCAACGTAGAAAATATAATAATTTTTTTTCCAATTTTAATGAGTAATTGTTATGAGTATTTTAAATAGATTACTGTAAAATGAGCATTCACGATTATAAAGCTTAATCTGTCATTGAACTAGTTACCCTTAATATATTAAGAGAGATAAAGAAGATAAAATGAAGTTCTGACACAACTCAAAGTTTTAATACCTTTTATTTTACACTATGTACAGGATTTTAAGCAACTTCGTTACTAAGTAACTTTGTTACAACATTTTTCTATTCTTTTTTTAATCACAATTGATTCCACGTTTTTCTATTTTTTTTCTCTTCTCAGAATGAAAGGAGACTATAGCTTATATTACTTCATGTAGGTATTATTAGGATCTTATCCCGGCGCGTTGGGAAAAAAGTTATTTTTTTATATCTCACAAGAGGATTAAACTCTCTTGGGAGCTCCGTGGCAATTTCTGTCGCCGCTTTCAACGCGAGGACGTAATCGAACGTAACTCGTGATCGTCCACACGCGTAATAACGTACCCGTGACACATCCTCATTCGCAAAACCGCCCACGATTTCCCCTCGTTATAACCAACGAGAATCGAAATAGCACGAACGCTACATATCGTAGGACCTACTCGAACCCTTCAACTTTGTCTGTTATAACTAGTGGTACAATACATGTTTCCACTGACGAATTTATATAAGTATGTATATAAATGGGATTGCCTGTTGATTGCATTAGCGCTTTTGACATTTTAGTTTTTAATAATTTTATTTTTTTAATGTTAATAAATAAAATTAACAAATGTAAAATTTAAATTGCAATATATAAGCATTCTTTAAAGTATAAAAAATCAATACGTCTATAACCGTCTTTTTTTTCTTTTAAGTTTAAATTTAACATTAAAAATTAAAAATACTTTTTAGTTAAAAACTTTTTTAGATTTAATTTAAGGATTAGAAGATTTGGAATTCAATTTAAGCGTTGGTAATCTCTAAACATTTTAATCCGTCGTTGAATGTGTTTACTGTTGCGAACGGATAGTACTACGGCTTAAAATGAGTGACGCCTTCAGATAGGGATCATCAAGTTTTCTGTGTAATGGTAAGAAACCCGACGGAAGCGATATGAACGTGAGATGCTAGTCCGCGGCTTTCCAAGTTACTTGGAAAAGAGAAAAGTTATGTTTATACGCTGGAGAAAATATACAAGGAAATAAAACTAGATTAAATTCCTTTCTGCTAGAGTTAGAAATAAATCTAAACCAGAAAATAGATTTTTAAAACTATTTGATATTCTTCTCTTTCTTTCTTTCTCTCCCCCGCCCCCTTTCTTTTCTTTTTTTCTTTAATACATTGAGCAATAAAACGTTGAAAAAATGTGGATGATAAAATAAATATCATTTATTTTGAGTATTTAATTAAAATAATTTATACATTATAATTACAATTGTGTATTATATATCTTAATTAATATCAAAGAAAACAACAATTAGTTTTTAGAAAATTTCTTGAGTTGTTAAGGTTTCTCAGTATGGAGATTCCACAATAAGGCTTAATCTTCAGAAAAATATTTTATTCGCTGATATATTGGATTCCTTCATGGATTCCTTCTTTAGAAGCAGCACTTTGAGGAGCGTGCGATCCCTGCTGAAATTGGGAAAGCAGAGACCGCCACGTACTCGATCCTGCGACAGCAACTCGGAAACGAGAGAACTTCTCGATAGGCAGGACTCCAGTTGCCCAACTTCGAATGAGCCTTCGCGAACGAACTCTATGACGTCTCTTGAAACGAATGCTTCCGATAATGACAGTCAAGTGAGCGCTAAACCTGAACAAGAGGACACAGTTGCAAAGCCAGTCAAGAGATCTAAGTCTAAGGTTAATATCTCTTTCAACGATTAATAATTCATTTTATATTAATAAGAGTGCTAAGTACAGAATTTTGTTATTCACTCATTATTGAATATCGAGTGATATCTCATATTTACATTGAAAACATGAAAATTTAATTAAAAATAATAATAATAATAATAATTACGCCGAGCAGAAATCCTCCTATTCACGTTTATTACGTTTTGGTATATTAAATATTTTATATTTAATATCTTTTTCCTATTATATTTTACAAGTTTATATTATTATATAAACACTGTTACATTTTCATTTATTTGAATTTTATGTTATAACAAGAAATAATAAATTTAATAAATGGATAATAGTATTTCAATCAAAGAATCCTTTTAGAGAAAACGGAGTTTTCGCAAAATAAAGTAATTTTGAAATGTCACAGCAAATTGTATTAGACATTTACGATAACACTGACACAACAATTATCTGTAAATGACGACGCAATTATCGTTAAATAAGATTGAGGTCGATCGATTTGAAAAAAGAAACTTAAATTACGAACGAAAGAGAAATAACATTTTTGAGCAAAAGTATTTTGAATCTTTTTCCTGTAACGGACTTCGATATCATGGTTGTTTTATGTTGTGTATAATATTCAGACGTTATTTTATTTTTCAATAATATTGCGAAAAAATTCTGACCGTTTTAAATTTAAAGTACTGAAGTTTTATATTCGTAGTTTTTGATGTTTCTTGGAAGCGGTATAGAATTTCCTTTATAACAAAGAGATGACGGTGACTTTATTCCAAGCTATATAGAAATGACCGTAAAAGCTTTTTTGTGTAAAAAATTTCTCGAATTCGATCTAGTGTAAACTTTTCTAATGGTCGATCGAGCTCTTCCCGGGTTTATTATTACGTTATTCAAGGCGTACTGTTATTCGATATTGCTTTCTGGTTAAGTAATTTTACACGTTGGATCGTTATAGGTACGCTTTGAAAATAGTTGAAAGATGACAAAGGCACATTTTTTTTTTCACTATATTACAGCGAAAGTTGCACACGCAGCACTTGCTTCTCGCATTTAAAAGATTTACTCGTGCCGTTTCATATTTTGCCTCGCGTTTCAAGTTATTTAAACTTGGTTGAATCAACTTTTCTCATTTCACAGACGAGTGATACTTGGCAAAGCGCGTTAAAAGCTCAAGATTATCAAGTATGCGTTACGATCATAGAAGCGCGGCAGCTCGCAGGTCTCAACATGGATCCGGTGGTCTGCGTGCAAATTGGAGATCAACGCAAATATACGAGTGTCAAAGAATCAACCAATTGTCCATATTACAATGAAGTAAGAAGCAATCTATACATTGTTAATTGTCAAATTTATGTGATACGATGAATTATAAAATTATCGAAAAATAAAGATGATTCTTTATAGAGTTTATAGAGTTTTTGCTTTTTCCGTGGCTCATTCGGATTATTAGAAATTATAATTCTTCTGGAGAAATTATTTTTTGAAGAAATTGTATTCACGAATCTTTTTGCACTTACTAATAATTTCTCTCGTTTACATTTTCAGTACTTTGTCTTCGATTTCCACATGCCGCCTGTTATGCTGTTCGATAAAATCATTACGCTGTCGGTGAGTTTATCCGCAAGTATTAATTTACAGTGTATAAGTCCGAATGGAGAAGATATAATTGATTTGCTCATTGCGTATTTAATACATTCGTAATACGCAGTTAGTCGGGCATATGAATACACGTGTTCCCGAATAATTTCGCTCCATTACATCTTCGCCGCTCGCAATTATAACGCATTGACTGGGCATTTAGAGGAATATCGGAAATCGATTATTTCAAAATGGCTTAAGGAAAAAAAAATTTTAATTTAATTTGGGAATTATAACCGAACGGATAAATATTAGACGACAAGTTCAACATGAAATGAGAGGGGATAAGGAAGAAGTTCAATCAGCACGTATTTTAATAATACGCAGGTGCAGCAATCGCGGAATCTCTTGCGTGCTAATCTAACGCTGGGCAGCTTTAAGTTAGACATCGCGACGGTATGGGCACAACCAGGTACAGGTTTACATTGTCCAGAGACCAGACGAGTCTAATGCTCGGTGTATACTCGGAAATTACCCTTTACAAGAGGAACTAACATTATAACGTTTTATCTGGAAGAGCGAATGTGATCGCAGTTTAAGTTACAATTTACAAAATACGGTGAAGCTTCTACTTAAGATATAAAGTACTGATATTTAAAGAATACAATTTAAAATATAAATTATTGAAACAAGAAATTTCGAAAATATAAAATGGATCGAAATGCGAACTAATCAGTTACCTCGAATACCTTGTTCTTTACGAGTATTTGAAATTCTTTATCTAATTTTGATGGCAAGAGTTTTCATTGCTTTTTTGATAACTGTCAAGCCAAACGAATATTTAAGAATACTTTATTTGAAAATCTTTATTGTTGCGCAATAAAGATCCAATTCTCAAGTACACCTGGTATGAGACTCGGTATGCGACGCTGGCAAGTGCACTTAATTTTATCGACGAATGTTTTCGACAAATAAAGTCTTTATTACATCTCTGCACTCTATCTGCGAGTTTCAAAGAACCCCGTGTTTGCTAGGAAAGAATATTGCGCGATGTAATTTCAAGGACTTGGAGAAACGTAGAAATTTGTTATGACGCATTGTATCATTCTCAAAAGAGAAAATTCACCAATCTCAGACTCGTTTTCTTAATTCCTTGCAGTTCTATGCTATTTAAAATGTTTCCTGAAAGTGCGAGACCTCACGCTTTGTGACTAAATAATGGCATGCTTAAAAAGATTTAATCGGATTTTTATGAATTATTGTGTCTTGTTAAATGTAATCGACAAACGATTCATCATAATGTATCTTGCTTAAAAGTGTTAATTAATTTTGCATAAATATATGTTTAATCTCATTTTAATAGTAGCCATTTCTGTACCATTTTATGTCAGTAGTAATCAATATTTTTACACATGTTAGTAGTTGATGTTTTATCTCTCTGAAGTTTGCCAATATTTTTATACATATTTTAAAATTACGTAATTATCGAATATTATACATAAAAATATTTTTTTGCAAATGAGCAAGCTTTTCAAATTCATTATTTTAATGAATATACTGCTCTTCTGTGCATAAAGGCACAGGATTGCTCCTTTGCGTAAAAACGCCGCCTACAAAACCAAGCAACGATGATGCATAATTACTTTAGGCACGCTCATTTGCAAATAGGACAATATATTTCAAAATGGAGCATATTGCAGTCTTTCATGCTGCAGAAAGGTTTATTCTGTTGGTACACACAATGCATCTTTCTGCAATGTACTTTTTAGCGTTGAAATCTAGCAGAGTCATCGTACGTGATCGTAACTCATCGATCGACGCTTCGAAAGGGATTGCTAGGGAAAACTGCGGATTATCGGTGAAAAAAAAAATATCAATCATCATTTGTTACGTTCGACATTCATTGCGAGAACAAACTCTTTTTTTTTTATCGAGAGTTCTCCGCATGCTAGGCTTTTCACCTCCACGTATATGGATGTTCTTACGCATGTACATATCGTAAATGTGTACACCCACGATAATCCCGAACCACGCATTCTCGCACACGTTAAAGTACCAAATGGCACAGGTAAAAATTTTACGATTGCCTGTATGATCGCGACGGGATAATAAATCGCTTGTGAACGAATGAACTTCCGCTCCAGTTACTTGCATCGATTCTTTTGATCCGACTTGTTTGTATTACCAAAGAATCAATGTAATGTCTGCCTTGATAAAAAGAAACCTATACGAACTTAGATCATAAATACGTTTCTAAATTTACTCACTGTTAATCCTCAGCTGACACACTATAATGAATCCGATTTTTTCCCACACATGGGTGTACATTCCCCTATTTTTAATTGCGTATATCTCGATACTTAATGCATAAAATTTGATTTAATTTTTTTTTTAATTAATACGCCAGAAAATAAAAAAAAAGACTAAATAGGTGCAAAAATCGAGAAATTTAATATATTTGAAATATTCAAAAGAGAAGGAGCGAACGATTTATGAATGTCAAGTATTTTTATAAAATACCTGGTGTATGATACCCAGTGTGTTAGCTGAGAGTTAAGATAAGTATTTCAAAATTACATTCTTTTAACTAAACAGACTAACAATAAGCATAGAATTGATCTTTCTTGAAGACATTACTGAATGCCATATTGTAATTTATTCGATATTATAATATTAGATTTTTACACAACAGTTTATTCTCTCTCTCTCTCTCTTACATAAAATCTAGTTGCGTTTATTCTTGAAGTTTTAATAAAATGTTTTATTTTCAAATATTGCTGGTTTTTTTTTTTATAAATAAAAATAAAGCTAGCGCATATTTTAGTATTGACAATCACATTTAGCAATTGAAGGAATATTCGATGATTCTGTTACAATCCGTATTTGTGATATATATATATATATATATATATATATATATATATATATATATATATATAATGTGTGCTACTATTATTTTTATTTAAAAAAGTCAATATTTTAAAGTAAAAAAGTAATAAGCAGAATAGACGATTAATGTACATACATATATGTACATTAATCGTTTATTTTACTTATAATTATATCGAGATTACGTTATGGGTACTTTGATACTTTAATCGATGCTCTAATAAACTTGAATAAACTAATAACATACCAAGGCTAAAGGTCTCAAGCAAAATATCGATTACATCGTATAATGTATAATGCAATCGCACGTTGTTTAATTGCATTAAGGTTGCATACGCACACGTTGTCCAGCACAATTGTCAGATACTTTATTTATTTATGAAAGATAAACGAGCCTTTCGAATTAATGCGTTACAAGCGATGATTGTGCGCATTCGATAACGTATAGCGACACATCAGTTTTAATTGAGACCTTTATTTATCGATGCGCATTTCGAACACAGTTGTAACTATAATGCGTGGGTGAGGTGCGTGGTTTTTGGATAAATCTGTCGAGTATTTTCAAAAGAGGTAATAAAAATGAATGTTTGAATGTATGGCAGGGAGTCGTTTAAATTACTCTGGTTTTCCAATTTAAGCCGCACACACTACCGAAAGAAATAAATACACAAGATAAAATATTGAAATAAAAACTGCAATTCTCTCAGCTATTTCGTGCTCTGAAAAAAAAACAAAGCTTTCTAATTGCTTTTTGCAGATCTCTTTTCTTCTTATAATTCTTAGCTTATTCTTTCTGTCTGTATCTTAATAACTGTTTAAACTGTAAATTAAAAACCGGAGAGTTTACCCAGAAAACGGTGGTGAAAGTTGACAATGAAAATTAATAAGTAAGAAAAACTATAACAGAATAGGAAAGCTATTAATATCAAAGGTATATTTGTATTATTTTAGTCTGGTACTATTATTTTTAATATTTTTATTGCTTTATATATAGTTATATATTTTAAAATGCAAAATGCCAAATTCTTAAATTAAATCTTTTCTTAAAATAACACTATATTATGCCGCTTTTCAGGGTAAACTCATAAACCCTTCTCGAATTAATTGTAAATTCCTTCCTTCCTTCTTTTGACACACCATCATAAATTATCGTATTGACGTCAAAATAAACTTTACCCTTAGATCATCAATTCTACCACAAATGGGCTCTGCTCACCGATCCGGATGACGTTGCCGGTGGTCCCAAAGGTTATCTAAAATGTGACATAAGCGTTATTGGCAAGGGTGATACCGTGAAGATCCCTCCGAAAAGTGAAAAGGATGAGGATGACATTGAGGGCAATCTTTTATTGCCGGACGGTGTGCCAATCGAGAGACAACGCGCGAGATTCGTGGTGAAAATCTACAGAGCTGATGGTTTACCAAAAATGAACAGCAGCATTATGGCGAACGTGAAGAAGGCTTTCACAGGGGAAGTGAAGGATCTAGTAGACCCATACGTTCAAGTGTCCTTTGCCGGGCTCAGCGTAAGCTCGCTACATTTTTATGACGGATTAGCTTCATGTACAATACAATTTAAAAGTTGTATAAAAAGTGTTTTATTAAAATACAAATTTGGCAGAATTAAAAGTTACAAATTATTAGTAGCTTATTTCCGCGTGAAATTGTTGAATCTATTTGAAATATAATGATATTAATATCATCAAAGGGAGAATTAGATGTCAGAGGCAATCCAGTGTTTTTCTATTTACTCTAGGGGAAAACAAGCGTGAAGAGACATAGCTACGCTCCAGTTTGGAACGAGCAGATAGTTTTTACCGAGATGTTTCCTCCCCTTTGTCAAAGAATAAAGATACAATTATGCGATAACGATCCGGTGCACGCCACCGTCATCGGTACACACTTCGTCGACCTGAAGCAAATCAGCAATGACGGCGAAAAGGGTTTCCTACCGACCTTTGGCCCTGCATTTATCCATCTTTACGGCAGCATCAGAGATTACAGTCTTATTGATGAGCATTCGACGTTGAACACTGGCTTGGGCGAGGGAATTTCATTTAGAGCGAGGTTGTGCAGCATTTTATTTTATAATGAAACGTAGTTGTATATTATAAACATGTGAATTATTAATGCAATTAATTCAGTACGTTATTTTATGTTTAACTAGAAGTGAACTATCAATTATGAATAATAATTTTGAGATTAATTAACATAAAATTAAATGAAAATAAAAAAAGGTAACGTAGAAATGCTGAATTACAATTTATATCATCTGCTTTCGATTTGTTAATTACATTTAGGCTATTGATAGCGATACGAACTGAAATCACTGATAACGTGGAAATGGCACCGTCGGAAGTTGAAGTGGAACCGACTGTGCCAATCAACGAAAGCGCCTATGCGAGAAACGAGGAGTTCTTCCTGTATGCTACAATTATGGACGCCACAATGATCGATAAGAAGCTCGGTGATAAGCCGATGTACTTCGAAATATCGATCGGAAACGCGGGCAACGCTCTTGATGGTCACAATGAAAGTTTCAAGGTGAGAACTTTTATACGATCAACTTTCTGGAAACTTTAAAATTTTCTTAACGAAACACTCATCTTGTGCTTTACCTTGGAAACAAATTTTTTTTTTTTTTTTTTTTTTTTTGGAAAAGAAAGAATAAAGCAATAAAAAGAAATTTTATAAAGATAAAAATTTCGACTATAAAAAATGAAAAACGAGTTCTGCTCGTTACAGATGTACGATACGAAGAGTGGAACGAGTGGGGAAGAGGAAGAGCTGCAGGAAGTCCTCGCTGGATCCTGGCAAAGTACCACGCCGGCTAGTAAGCCAATGACGCACGATAAGATTTACTATTTCTTACCGTACTGGGACGACAAACCATGCCTTCACGTAAGAAGCATATGGCCGGATTACAGACGTAGAATGTACAACAGCAATATTATTGGCAAGATTGTTGATAAACTGGTAAGTTTTAAGATTATTAATTAAAACTATTCCTTTGATCTTGATCATGTATCAATCTTTCTTCAAATAATATTAAATCAATTAAAGAATCAAAACTCATTCGTTATGAGAGATCATTACAAAATATTAAATATTTATTAAGCTCTCGATTAAATTTAATACACGCAAAGATAAAAAATATTTTAAATATAAAGTTATATTACTTTTTTATATCTTCAGATGATTTTAATTACTCGAAAATCATTGATTCTCAAATGTTTAACTTCATTTTAGCAGAGTTATTTGAGAAATATATTTTTATCTAAAATGAATATCTCAAGAGAGCCAGATTCTTAGCAGAAAAGTGGTTGCTATCTGACCGAGGTGGAGAGACCACAGAGATCACAGCGACCGCGATTTAACGGATTTACATAAAACCGATAAAGTCTTTTCTTCCTATTCCCACTAGGAGGAAGGATTGACGGAGGTACAATCGCATTTGGAAGACTCGACGTGCGAAAAACTTTTAAAGTCTACCCTCGAGGAGCTCAGCGCGAATTGTAATCGGTATGTCAGTATTAGCAAGTCTAGCGTGACTGGTCCAGGTGTCGGAAAAACAAAGCTGGATAAAGAGCGTACGAAATTATGCCAGCGGGAAGTAGAGAATATCGGGATTCTGTCGCGTAACCTCAAGGCCCTTGTGACTAAGAGCAGCTTTAAGGAAAGGCTGAAGACAGCTCACAGTTATCTGCAGAAATTAAAATTTCTCGTCGAGGATGTCAGTAATAGCTTTTTTCAAATCGTTGCTATCGCGTTTGTGCTTCGCGAAATGGAACAGCTTGATATTTCTTTTATAGCCGCAAGATTCCCTGCCGGACGTGTTCATCTGGGTGATCAGCTCCGGAAGACGTGTAGCGTATCACAGGATATCGGGTCGCGAATTGATCTATTCGGTAGTCGACGAAGAATGTGGCCGATATTGCGGAAAAGTGCAGACAATGTTTCTCAAGGTAAGTATAAGTATACTGAAAATAACGTCTTTCTTTTAAGCTTTGTATATGTAATCTCTGTCAAGCTTTTATATAGTTTAATGTATCAGAGTTTTGTCAAAATGTAATGGTAAAATACAAAGAATTAATTTTAAACGTGTAGCTCTTTTAAATGTTTTTGTAAAATATAATTATTTGTAAGAAATATTTATTTGCGTCTCTTTCACACAGCTACTACTGTTGTATTACTTTTTTTTGTATTGTGATATATAAGTCTAAAAAACTTAGAACATATAAACTAACTTTGAGTTAAATTTAATATATTTCTCAAGTTAAAGTAAGTTTAATTGTTTCTTAAGTTAAATTGTTTAAATCCATTGTCTTAATTAAATTAATAAGATTGAGCAGAAGCAGTTGCGACACAGGAATGATTTAAAGAATAATAACTCAAATTGAGTATAATTTGGCAGTACGAATTTAACAGTGTGTTCTCGCGTCTCAAGTAGAATCTATTTATAGCTTCCAGGCAAAAAGAGATTTGGACCGTCGGGATGGGCGATTCAAACAAAATTGCAGATTTACATGTGGTTAGGAATACTGAAGCACAAGAAGTACTTCATCCAAGGTTTTCCGAAGGGGTACGAGATCAGTCACGAGTTGAGGAACGTGGATAGGCCTCGCGCGTTGCCGCCTACCGTAATTCATTATGTTCAGAAACACGTATGTATTTTTTTATTTTTATTTGTATAGCTCACTAAATAAATGAGTAAATATGTTGTTTCAAATTATTCGCCAGAAATTCCAGTTAAGGGCCCACATGTACCAAGCCAGGTCGCTAATAGGCAGCGATGCATCTGGCCTCTCAGATCCATTTGCGAGGGTGATATGCGGTGAATTTTGCAAGTGCACTCAGGTGATCGATGAAACCCTCAGCCCAACGTGGGACGAGCTGCTGCTGTTCGACGATATCTTAATCTATGGCACCGCTGAGGAGATCAAGAAAGATCCACCTTCTATCGTCATCGAACTGTTTGATCAGGATAAAGTGGTGAGTCTTAATTTAATCACATTATCCTTATTTCTTCTGTTTCTACAAATAATGTATTATTTTATTTTTAAAGTGACATTTATCTATTTATAAAAACCCGTCGAAAAAAAATTAACGGATTTTTTTAAAAACGTGACTGTTCGTATACTTTTATGTGTGCTTAATGTTTCAAAACTTGAAATTTGAAAATATTCTCATAAATCGGTGAAAAATTTGTATCTAATTCTGTATTAAACTCCCAGATTCAATTTAATTCGAATTTTAATGAGAAATTTAATGAAAATTATAATGATACGTACGTGAAACATTACTAGACTGAATTATCGCTTCTATGATTTCGTAATCGTTTCTTTTACAGAGTCATATTATAGCTATGGACATAATACTGCATGAGGACTCTGCTTTGACAGTTTGTATAAAACATATTGACATTTATACGATGCCGGATAACTTGACGCACGTTACACGACACTCGGCACCGAAAACACACATAATATACGTTCGGCATGGCACTCGTTAGTTATTGTGTTAGGATATAGGCAAAGCAAACTTGCTCAATATCAGAATTTGCGAACTTAGAATTTCAAGGACTGCAAGTTTCCAAGTTGTGAAATTGCTGTGATAGTCAACAAAGAGTCATATCTATTTGCACAACCGCATATGACTTTTGCATAGGACTTGGTTCCCTTTACTTTACCAGTTTCATGTTATACTGTGGTAAATAGATACATCTCTATCTATTAATATTAGTATTTCTGCGATGAAAGTCAGAGGAGTCTACGTCATTACTGGAAAGAGAATGTAATTATATTGAATTCTTTTAATATTTAATAACATCAATTTTAGAAAAAAAAAACACTTATAAACGTTGATTTATTTAAAAAGTTTGTTACAAAAATATTTATAATTTTATGATAACAGAAATTACGCTACATATCGATTCCTTCTTTTACATACCCCAGATTTCACTATTTTGCACTTCTTCACAGTGCCCATGAGTATTCTAATCTAAAGCAAATTTGAATCTGTTGGATTTAGATGATAAATGTTCCCCTTCACATATAGCTTCCTTGCATTCTCGTAGACACATGGTTGATTAATGTTCCTGTTCGAACACATCAAAATCTCTTTATAATTTCAGGGAAAATCGGAGTACATCGGACGAGCGATTGCACGACCTCATGTCAAACTCGCCGCCGAGCCTTACACTCCTCCGCAATATCCACCATCCTTGGAATGGTACGACGTCACTAGAGGAGCCTCGAGGGCTGGCGAACTTCTGGCAGTCTTCGAATTGCTGGAATATCCTTCTAGCAAAGATTACGGCTTTCCTACTTTGCCGGATCCCAAAGATTCCAGCTGCGGATCCCAGGCTCCGGGTCAGGATCAAGGCCCGATTCTTCCAGTACCCGTGGGAATTCGACCTACTTTATCGAAATATCGGTAACATTATTGGTTTTCCGTTGTCATTTATTTAAAAGTTTCTTATATTTCTTGTTTCTTAATTCAATTGAGAAATCTTTAAATTAGGGTTTTCAAAAAAATAGAATATTTTAATATAATTAAGAGATGATTATTAAATTACATAATTAAAATTTTTAAAACTTTTATGATTTATTAGACCTTATACTAAAAATTGTAATTACATATTATTTAAATAAAAAAAAAACATCTTTATAATTCAAGATATACATGTAAGAGTTAACATGTTACAGTAAATGAACTTATTGTTATAACATTCTTAATTAATAGCATTTGTTTTTAGAATCGAGGTGCTTTTTTGGGGATTGCGCGATTTGAAGAGAATTCATCTACTAACTGTCGACAAGCCTCGCGTGGATGTTGAATGTGCTGGTCACATTCTCTATTCGTCTGTCATAGCAAATGCAAAGAAAAATCCAAATTTTAACACACCGATTAAATTTCTGGAATTGGAGCTTCCGGAACAGGAGCTTTATCGACCGCCATTGACTATAAGAGCGGTAGACTGTCGAAGTTTCGGTAGATATACTCTCGTCGGTACTCACACCATCAATTCAGTTCATAAGTATATGTACTATCCTTTGACTAAAAGGGCAAAGGACGCTCAGGAAAGGAAGAAGAGTTTGTATCAGTTACAGTGCACGGGTAATTACATAATGTGGCACGTAATTAATCAATCGATTAATGTAGGTCGTTTTGAAACAGCTTTGTATATAAGTCTTATAAAGCTGATTTAAATGGAATTTTATAAATAGAATAAATAGAATATTGTTAAATAAATATTACACAATTAAAATATTATCGGAAAAAATAATATTTCTGTTATTGAAGAATATGACGAATGATTTTAATTATGGTTAAAAGAATTACTTCGTAATAAATTCCATTGCTTATTATAATATTTATAATATGATTTATTTGAATATTAGATACAAAAGTTAAATTAATAATTAAATTAAAAAATAAAGTGCTATTTGCAGATTTATATTCCCATTATTTTGATTTAAAATTTGCTACATTTATTGCAGCTCTTGATTCATCAAAATTGAAACTTCAACAAACATCATTACTCGAATCGATGACTGACTTGGAAGCTAACAACGGAGATACCATTATCACTCTTGGATTCGATTTAGGATGTCCTATCAAAAAAGACAAAACGGAGCAGAACTTACGTAGAAAGCATAGCACAGCTAATGACAATAACATAGGTGCGTTTATAAAAACTGCATTTAATTAAAAAGTTTAAATACATTTATTTAATTAAAATAAAGATGTATAATTAAAATATTTTAGTAACATCTTGTGACACGATATTATAAAGTTATAATGTGTTATTAGATAATAAGAAAATACAAATTTTTTTATTGAAAAAAAGAAAAAAAGAAATTGTTACATTAACGAATATTATTTGTATCTTTACATCAACACTTTATGATTTTTAAATTATTTAAATTTAAATAGAAATGTATAAAGCACATGTTCAAATGAATTTTTAAGGTGATTTAGGCGCAGAGAACGAAGAAGGTTGTCAGGATTGGTGGACGAAGTATTTTGCATCTGTAGAAACGATGATCGAAGAGAACAAAGAACTGCGCAAAGAGAAATCCATATTCCAAAACCAGCCAAACGGAACGCTACCGATGTTTCTAGATGAAGCTGTCGCGCAAGGTCACTTGGTCTCAGCTGACAAGAATCCCGGAATTAATCCTACAAAAAAGCTGTTTGGTCTGAAATCACCAACGAACGCGGTCAAATTCGTCTCGAGGCTCAGTCCGAAGCAAACCCAATATAAATATAGCAAGACCGCCCTATTAAAGATATATCCTGGAGAGCTGGAGGCACAGCCCGAGTTCGAACAATTTAAGGAATGGTTACACACTTTTGAATTGTATCGAGGCAAAAAAACAGGTGATGAAGCCGAAGACGAGTCGAGGATTGTTGGCAACTTCAAAGGTGCATTGAAGGTCTACAAGTGGCCGCTGCCTAAGGATCTAGTGGATCATACCGTAATGGGTTTTGATCCGCAATACGGATTCTTCCAGGGTGTCCCATCAAACGAACCCATTCACGTTCTGGTACGAGTATACATCGTCAAAGCTAATGATCTTCATCCCTGCGATTTAAATGGAAAAGCGGATCCCTATGTAGTCTTGCAATTGGGTGGCAAAAGAATTAGCGATAAGGAGAATTACGTGTCGAAACAACTGAATCCTGTCTTCGGAAAGTATGTGTTTTGCAAATATCTATCATAGCATTATAAGAAACAATTATATAATTTTTCACAATTAAAGAAATTTTAACTTCAAAGTTAAAGAATCATTCTTTGCATATTTTGAATTAATTGTAAATTTATATTCAAGATGTTTCGAGATCGAGGCAACATTTCCGCAGGATTCTCTGCTCACAGTGCAAGTCCTAGATTGGGATTTGGTTGGAACAGACGACATGATCGGCGAGACCAAAATCGATCTAGAAAATCGGTTTTACAGCAGACACCGAGCTACATGCGGACTCGCGAAAAAATACGACGAGTAAGTTATATATAACGATTAGAGTTATATTTTACGTTGTGCATGGAAAATGAGACCTTTCCAGCAATGAAACAAATTGTGTCACGCGATTCAGTAATTTAACAAAAGAAAGACTTATCACATCAGCATTAATCATCATTTATTTTTATATTAGCGAATTTATGTAGGACGAAGACTAATGACTACCTTTTTTATCGTAATTTTTTTGTTTAGCACGCCAAGATAATTTTTTTAAGAATATATTGTAATTTTTTCTTGATGTAATTTTATATATACCTAATTACTTTCACACTAACGCACTAGACTTTACATTATGGAAAATAACATATTGTAGCTTTTAGATTAACATGCCGGATAAGAAAATCGAATATGAGAACGCGAGTAAATTTTAAAACACAGGATTGATTAGACGTTATTTCTGTTCCAGATCTGGATATAATAAATGGCGGGATGCGATGAAACCGACTCAGATACTCTTGAAGTTATGTAAAGACGGCAAAATCGATGGGCCAGTATATTCTCACGGACGTGTTACAATCGGCAGAAAAACCTTTTCTCTCTCGAACGAGGAAATGGAATATTATGTGCATACGAAGGGTATGTAAAAAGATTGAAGTAGAAGATATATAATCAATATGATTATGTAATCAATACTTCAACGTTTGAATATATAAACTAGATGTACATATATATAATTTTAGTACAAATATTTTATTATCCCGTGCGTGCAAATACAAATTATATCTAAAAACAGAACATATATAAAGTAGATAAATATCAGTTGATACGTTACATAACATATAAAATATAATCTGATACACCATAATATGATGTATGTAGTTTTTAAATATACAGCATTGATATAAATACTTCCTCGTTTAAAAGATTATTCTTTTAGGAATGGAAGAACATCTCGCTTTGGCCGTTCTTCATCAATGGACTTCGTTTCCACGAATAGGCTGTGCCTTGGTACCCGAACATGTTGAAACCCGACCGCTCTACAATCCTGAGAAACCTGGAATTGAACAAGGAAAATTGGAAATGTGGGTGGATATGTTTCCAATGGACATGCCCTCGCCCGGACCATCCATTGATATTTCACCGAGGAAACCCAAGAGTTATGAATTGAGGGTTATCATATGGAATACAGACGACGTAGTTCTAGAAGATGATGCATTCTTCACCGGCGAAAAGATGAGCGATATTTATGTAAAAGGGTAACTATAGATTTTCGAAGAAAATAAATCTTTCAATTAAACTTTTTTACATGATGATTGGATAAAAACGTTAATTTCATTTACTATTAATAAAAATAAATCAAAAAGATTCTCTTTTTTTCAATTACAAAATATTTCTTAAACTATTTTTCTCAGATCTCATGTTTTTAACGATAAATTAATAAAATACTTTTGTCCAAATAAATTTTATTTTTAATAAAAAAAATGTATAATTAAATTCGCAAATTCAAAATATAATTCATTAAATTTAAATTCAGAAAAATAAAGATACATGAGGAATATAAATCTGTCAGTATTATGTTTTTTAGATTTCAATAAAATCACATAAAATAAATTTATATATATTTTATTTAAATCAAACTATTCAAAATTCGAATACTACTAAAAAATTGCATATTATTTTAATGTTGCTTAACAGATGGCTAAAAGGACCAGAGGACTGTCAATCAACTGATATTCATTATCGATCATTGACTGGTGAAGGAAACTTTAATTGGCGTTTCATATTTCCCTTCGATTATCTGGTAGCGGAAGAAAAGATCGTTATCAATCGTAAAGAAAGTCTATTTAGCTGGGACGAAACCGAATGTAAAATACCAGCACGCCTGGAACTGCAGGTAATGCAACCAGTATTTTTAATTTCGTTCCAATAGATAAGGATAATGCTGTTTGCAGGTTTGGGATGCAGATCATTTCTCAGCCGATGATTTTCTCGGCGCGATAACTCTCGATCTCAATCGGTTTCCCCGAGGTGCAAAAAATAGTAAGCTCTGCTCATTGGATATGCTAAAGACAGACGGCTCTGTGCCCACTGTTAATATCTTCAAACAGAAACGTATAAAGGGCTGGTGGCCGTTTTACGTGAAGAAAGAGAACGAAGATATGGAGCTGACGGTATATAACTTGAAAATATTATCACATATATAAAAATTTTTAAGATGTATATTTATGTATGCAGTGTATTATGTACTTACATATAATATCAAAATAACAGTTTTTTAATTTTTTAGTTAAGTATATTAAATAATATATATATATATATATATATATATATATATATATATTAGATTATATATTTGTATATATAATGTAATATATATTTTTTTTTTATTAAATATATTCGTTAGAGAAAATTATGCTTTGCACAGGGTAAAGTTGAAGCTGAAATACACTTGCTCACGAAAGAGGAAGCTGAGAAAATTTCTGCTGGTTTTGGTAGAAACGAGCCTGATCCACTGGACAAGCCAAAGTCAGTATAACATACCAATATCAGTTTTTTCTTTCTTATATTTAATTTATCTTTAATTCCTTATATTCTTATATTTTTAATTTTTTTTGCAGTCGACCGGACGCATCTTTTATGTGGTTTCTTAATCCATTGAAGTCCATCAAGTACATAGTTTGGCACAACTATAAATGGGCTATTTTAAAAGCTATAATTGCGATTGGATTGATCATACTTCTGCTTTTATTCTTTTATGCAATACCAGGTTATTCAGTAAAGAAAATTTTAGGAGCCTAAATGCTGTTCGTCACAGTTAATGTATAATTGTTGTTTTAGAAGACAGATTAGTTTGACGATTTAAAGATATTAGTCGTAATGCTATATATAGTATATATTATTACATTGTACAAAATCAACATAAATTAACATTTTACTAAGTTAATTTACCCTTAATAATAATATTGGCTTGTGAAAATTAGAATTTTTTTATAGTGACAAAATAGATATTAGTTTGTAAATGGATCTCAGTAGGATTAAATACAGGCATACAAGATATTTCTGAAAAACTTATATAAATACCATAATTGAAAAATTATGTTGTACCTTGTATAAAATACCAAAGCAAATGAAATATTTTTTGAGAAAATAGAAATCATTTATCTTGCACAATTTCATATTAGGCATACGAATGTTAGGGCACTAGAAATTATTTTTTACGTATAGATATTATTGTCAATGATTTTTATATACTTTATTCTTGAAATAGTTCTAATAATTAACTTTTTTATAGTTAAAAAAGAATTATTCTCTATTAGTTTTTATAGTGGACCAAAGACGACGAAATTGCAAACTTTATGGAACAGGACTACATTGTAAATAATTCATACACACGCAGTGACCTTAAAAAATTATTGAAAAATGAGAAAAATGTTAGCAGCAGAGTGTAGTAGCTTGTATAAAATAATCTATTTTTACTCATAAAATATTTTGTGTCATTGTTATGACTGTGTTTCGCGGGCGAAAACACAGATAAAAATAGACTATTCTTCGTTATCATCAGATTGCTCATTATATATATTAAGAAAAAATTATATGTGTACAAAATAGGTAAATAAAATATCTAAGCAAGATGCAATATAATAAACTATTTTATTATTCCGCAGTTAACAATGAAAACTTATTAGCTACAAGCGGCACATCGTTTTCCTCGTTTGACGACTCCATTGAGATATCATTATTCGTTACATTTTCGTCAGAAGATTCCGTCAGTCTTTCGTCCCCACTTTCTTCACTTTCAGAAGACATTTCAGTTGGTGTACTGAAATGATCACCTTTATTTCTAGCTTGAATCCATCTTACTGTCTCAACATCTGCGTGATTTTCCCATTTTTCTGAAAAAATATTCATATTGTTTTATATATTCCAAATATAATTTACTTCTATAATTCACTTTTATAATTGTAGTTTAAAAACTTCAAAAAATTGAAAAGCATCGGCTTTCAAAATTATATATTTATTTTAAACATATTTCCTCATATATGATTTAAGAATTATGTTTTAATAATTTCTAAATTATTTTTTTTACAGAAAAAATTATCTTGTCTAATAAAATAGAATTAAAAAATAATACTTTTATCAATAGTCCAATTTGGCGGATATATATATAAACAAATTTTTCCTTCTAATGTCATTCGTAATAATAAATTTGCCGCTCTATATGTATCCAATCTAGCTGCTCGAGCCGTCTTAAATTCCTTTTTGATAGCCCAACCATCACAGATGTCCATAGCAGACCATGTATCATCGTTTTCTGGATGTGGGATCTTCAACAGTTTTGGTAGATTCACTCTTTCGGCCAGAAATTGTACGACAGTATATGGGTCCCTCACTTGAGCGATCGGGAACGAACCCATTAGTATTTGTAATTCTTTGGGCACGGTTGAGGGAAAAACTAAACCAGGGCAATCGCACAGGCACACAGACTTTGTAAGATAAATGGTTTGAAAATGCTTAGTGTGACCAGGAGTGCGAGACACACTCACGACTTTCTTGCCTGTGAAACAAATAACAGCTGCTAATGATAATAGAATCAATGTTTCGACGTTGATTCGAAAAAATTTCAGTATAACAATTCAAAAAAATTAATTTTAATTTTTTGCATAAATTTAAAATTAACATTAAAAAATATAGTCTTAAAATTTGAAGACTAAATATTCAAACAAATTTTTTAAACTGTATCGTGAAATTTCATTCAAAACATTAAATGCAATTTTTTCCAAACCGTATTTTTCAAATTAGTAAGATAATGTAAAAACTAATTAATCGATCAACTTTGCACAAAGCCAATTTGATTCGTTGTAAATTTTTCAGATACTATATTTTAATTTTTAATTTTATTGTATATCATGAAAAAAATTCATAAGAGTCACCTGTTACATTAGAATCCTCCCTTAACACTAAGATTTATTTGTTTCCTAATTTTAAATATTAATATGATCTTATGTCTCACTTGAAATCAAATGATTATACTTAATGTTCAATATGAAATAATAGATATTAAAAAAATGACTAATTATAAAGTTAATACTGTCTAATACTTTTGCTTACCCATTAATGCATTCATCAAAGAAGATTTTCCAACATTCGGTGTTCCAATACATCCAATAGTCAAAACTCCATTTTTATATTTTTCATGTTTAAAATAAGTGGTATCTTCCTTTTCTATTGTCACGTTGTCTTTGTGATTTATGTCATCTAAATCGTATTCCAAGTGCATCTCTTCCTGAATCTTCTCATGCCAGGAGCTTAGATCGACTTTATCGCCAACAATATCTTTACAAGCCTCCAACAACTTCTGCGCTCCTTCCGCGGCCATTCTCAATTTTCCCTTACGCAATTTTTTCTGTATACCTTCCTCATTGTTGGTATTACCACGGAGATTGTAAGTAGGATACGACGTAAACATTAAAATATGTAATTTTGGGTATTGATTATGAAAATATTCTTTCCAAGCCACCACCAACGCTGGAGGTGCTAAATCAACCTTGTTTAATACCAAAATCATATCTTTCTTCAGTTTTTTTGTCACGTAGTCATACAAATATGGAGGAAACATTAGAACAGGATATCTGATGTCGACAATAATTAATAGGACGTCCGACATCTCTAAAACCCTCCACAACTGTCGCCAAGTTTCTAGATTTAACTCGAAATAACTTAAGCCAGCTAATTCTTCCATACTATCCAAGTATTCCTAAATACAAAAAATTATTAGTGAGTAATAGGTTCGATACAAACTAGAATTTAGCGCGGAGTCATAACTACATACTGTGAAATATCTCTGTTCTCTCATGTTCAATTGTTCCTTCGTCATATTGAAATCCCACGGAGGTCGTTTCGGCATGTCAATCCCAGGTGGAAAATAATTGTCGGAAATCTCTTGATCTTTAAGAGTTGCGGGTTCAATACTTTTAAAAGCTCGTTCCTTGCGTTTTCGCAATTTCTCGTTGGATTCTTGAAAGAATTGCAGCGCATATCTACTCCTCGAAGATTTGCTGTCCTTTGGTTGTGCATTTATTTTTATCATCTGTCTTTTATGTTCAGGATTGCTTTCACTGCTGTAGCTTTCCTCATCATTTGAATTTACTGTTGATAAAAACATACATATTTTGTAACATACATATTAATCTTTTACAGATAATAATAAATTGATAATAAAACAAATTGCAATTATACAATAAATTATCATAACATTTTTTAAATGCTAGTTGTGTTTAATAGAAAAAGTAATTTAACATTTAATTAACGGATATCCTAGAACATTTGAATTCTGTGCATTTCTTTTCTTTGAAATGTATTATTGACTGTAATTAGTCATAACATTTATATATAATTTTTTTTTAATTACAACGACACAAATATTTTCTAGAAATCTTAAAATATATAAGTAACATGAATGGTTTTAAGGATCTGGAAAAAAGTGTTCTTTAAGTTAACATTTTGTATATATAATAGTTTACCATCTTTTTTACACACATTGAGCATGACACATTTGCAAATGTAAGAAAATTATTCTTTTATACATATTTTAATATCTTTAGAAAGTATGGTTGTTTATTAAACAAAAATTGAATATAAATGTTAAAACTACAATTTAATTTAAAAAAATTTTCATCAGAAAATTGTCAAATTGTATAGAGTATTAACCCTCAAGTACCGAGGTTGGTCTGTGGGATCATGCAAAAAAAAAAAAAAATAAAATAAAATCTGTCTTTTTATTTCAGTTTTTTCAATCAATGCCTGAGAGACCAACTTCAGTAAAAGTGTCACTATTTTTTACTTCAGTACTTAAGGATTAATAAGTACTTTGTGCTGATTATATTTTTAAACCTGAAATAATAACTTTCAACTCCGATCTAAAAGTAATAAGATAATCTAAGCTGTTTTTTGATTGAACACAGCTAATGCTAAAAATGATTTGGGTAGCATTTCAGCAATATTGCCACAATACTGTTGGAATTTTCCATGTTACTTGGATTGCAATTTAGCATTGGCTGTTTCAGCTAAAAAAAACAGCTTAATAAGCACACTTTGCATTGATTGAATTATACTGTTGGATTTAAAGTAGTAACTAAAATCTAATCTAAAAGTAATAAAATAATTCAAGCTGCTTTTCTAGCTGAATGCAATTAATGCTTAAATGATCCAGATAGCATACAAAATTTCAGCAATACTGCAGCAACGTTGCAGTATTCTCATGCTGAGCAGCCATCAAATTCTTAATTAATTCTCATAATAAAGACTTGTAAGATTCTCAAGCATAATTCCAAATTATAAGGACCAAAATTAGACTGTTTATATACAAGAAACAGACACCAAGATGCCAGTGGAACCTTGGTCTAGCAGTGAGAGTACTCTGTAGTTGTCGGATCAATAGAATTATCTTACAGGCTGATACTGATACATAATGGATACTGATACATACCAAGCAAAGTTCGTTGCCGTTGCTTTTTAGCCTGCATCTGCTGCTTCTTAGCTTTTCCGCTAAACGGAACTTTTCGTCTTCCCTGAGGCATGTTTTCGCAGGTTGCCAATTCCGTTATCTTTATGACTATTTATCACAGACTTTGGTTGTTTAGCTTGACCGCTCAACACTTAAATTTTATCTCCGCTCAAAAATCATAGTTTGTTTATAAAAACTATACTGTCTCGATTCGTCAAAGTTCAAAACCACAGCATCACACTGCACGCCGGTACTATGTTGTTACACTCTCGCAGCGTGTCGATCCACATTCCAGATTATTAGAATTTACACGAACAGCTGATCGTTTAACCTATCGAAAATTTATAAATTCGGACTAGATCACACGAAACAGAATGTATTCGGACGGAATTGAACAAGATAAGACTTGAAGAAATTGAACGACTATTGCGCTCGAAATTGCTTGAAATAATGCAATAATGCTACACAGGTACTAAATTGTACTAACCAGTAACCACAACTCACCATACCACTGTTCATCTTACGCTGCATCCCCCTTTTCCCTTTCCCCCCCCCCTGCCTTTCTATTGGAGTCCCTCTCTATACTTGAATTGAAGAATAGGTTGGAGTTGAAATTGGTTGGAATGCGACAGTTGATCAAAGGGATCGAAGGGACTCAAGAAACTGGGCTATCTCTCTTTTTTTTTTCGTTGCCGCGCAGGTTAATTGCATCCGATCACGCCGTAGTCATTGCCAGTTGGACGTCACCCTACCCTTCTACGATTCCACGTCTCGCTACCCCTAGCAACTTCTCTGCCGTCACAAACGACTTCGTCGTTCTCTGTCGCGATCACTGCGACCTGTCGGTGTATAATGATGCGCGTCGCAGACGTCGTAACCGAAATGGACTGGTATAAGGTCATCGATACCTTGGACTGCATGCTGAAGCTCTCTCCTCTTAACAGTGAGATAAGAGGCATGAAGTATGAAAGCGATCTGATATCTCGTTTATTGCGCAATCAAGAGGTTATGTGAGTATACGACCGTATAGGTATAGACTAATGTTTTTCTCGGGGAGAGCTTGTCTGACCTTCGAAATTATTTTTTTTTCTCTCTCGATTCCTGCGAGATAATGAAGAGTTTGTAACTAAAGTTAGTTTTTATCAAATAAAATTTTACACGACGTTCCTTAATTTGTTTTTTAAATCAATTGTATATTTGTATTCGTTTTGTATAGTATAAGTTAAATTTAGGAGCAATTTGTTTATTTTAATTCAATGGAAATGTACGCTGAAATATGTTATATGATTTTAATTGGAATACAGGAAATTTCTATCCTTGTGGCTGAAAGATCTCTATAATGCGAAAGACAAGAGGAAACAACGGAAGAACCTTGAAATATCAACAGCATTTAAGGTAGCTGGGAACAAGGAGTTCCAATCAAAAAAATATGCTGCGTCTTTAGAACTGTATACGAAAAGTGCATTATATGCTCCTGCAAACAGTGTAGATTTGTCAATAGCGATTGCAAATAGATCAGCCTCTTTATTCTATTTGGACAGATGGCAGGTAAATAAGAACGTATATAGTATCAACTGTATTTTTGCTTTTTTCAACTATTAAATTATTCTTTTTATAATTCATTTTGTTTGTGATAACAAGTTTAATATTATTAAATATTAGAATTATTATTCTATTTATAAATATAATTTATTAATTTTGTATGATTACAAAGGACTGCATCAACGATATCAAATTGGCAATTAAATTAGGCTATCCTGAAAATTTACGTTACAAACTACACCTACGTGCGGCTCAGTGTCACATAAAATTAGGTAACAGAAGATTAGCTGTTGAAACTGTTTTACAAATGCACAGTATATTAAATCAGCGTAATATACCAAGTGAAAAGAAAGGTAAGTATCCACTTTGTATGTATATAAACTAAACAAGAAAATTATTCATAAATGTCTCATATTTCTTATCTAATCAAGAATTGTTGAAACTTTTAGAACGATTGCAGAGGCAAGTGAATGACATAACATCGAAAATATCATGTATGGAAGATGATGCTGATAATACGACTGATACCACAGAATTTCCTTCACAGCCTGAAGTCGCATATGGTGAAAATCCAAATTTTCGATTTGCATCAGCGGCTATAGAAGTAAAATATACTGCAGAAAAAGGTAGATACGTTGTGGCAAATAGAGATATCAAAAGAGGCCAGGTTCTAATCGTTGAAAAGGCATTCGCTTTTGTTCCATTATCTCATGTTAAAGTTGATATTTGTTACAACTGTTGTCGCTCATCCGGTGATACTCCTGTTCCGTAAGTTCTATATTGTTCTTGAAATATATATATATATATATATATATATATATATATATTTATATTTGTATTTGTATTTATATATATAAATGTGTTAAATTACACAGATGCACAGAATGTGTCGACAGTACATATTGCAATATTGATTGCTGGGATGAAGCTCGTTCGTCTTACCATCGTTGGGAATGTCTCGGCAATCAAATGGGTCTTTGGCCGCAGATTGGAATATCATACTTGGCTATAAGAATGTTGTTTAAATGTACAACTGCAACTGACGACAACAGACTTAATGAAGTACAAGAATTAGTGACTAATTTTTCCAAACTCCCACCGTGCGATGTTATTTCGTATGGAGTCGTAAGTGATAATTTTTGTGAAAATAAAGCATGCACATGTGTACAAAGAATTTTTTCATAAAACTAAATTTTAACTATTATCCTTATTATTTCTTTCTTTTAGACAGCAATTATGCTTATGATGTATCTATCAAAATATACAGATTTTTTTAAGGTTATCAATCTTAAAGAATGTTTAATATCAAAATTGTCTAACAATTTCAACTGTGACCTTACGACAGAGAGCGATGAACGATTGTATGTAAGTTCTCTACTGTTGAGACACATATTACAACTTATTTCTAATGGGCATGCTATCACAAAGATAAACGCTATAGCAGATAATAATAAAAATAAACTGCTTATTCAACAACAAGATAGAATAGCTACAGCGATTTATCCCTCTGCAAGTATGATGAATCATTCTTGTGAACCTAATATAATTAATAGGTAATATATATATAGATATTTTGATTATGAAAAATGAAACTTGTTCATTGTTTACATATATATATATATATATATATATATAAACGTATATAAACGTATATAAGAAAAAATATATATATTTAAATAGCATTAACACTATTATTTTTTTTAGTTTTTTAGGACATATTTTAATAACTAAAGCCACTCAAGATATTATGGCGGGCGAAGAAGTTTTTAATTGTTATGGTATGTTAAAAATTGATAATAAATTAATAAATCATTATATTTTATTAATTTCTACTTTTTTTTTTTACTTTTGATCCTTTGCGACAGGAGCTGATTTTAGAAGGATGCCGAGAAAAGAAAGACAAGATAAAATGGAAAGTCAATACTGCTTTAAGTGCAATTGTGCAGCATGCACTATACCAGAATATGAAGATACTTTAGTAAGTTATTAATCAATTACTTAACAGTATTGTACATTATTGTACATAAAAACTCGTTATTCTCCTGTAGAAAAAATTTACTGCGATGAAGTGTCCTGAATGCAGTGGACCATTAAACGATAATCGCCAAGCTCATATGTCCTGCATAGATTGTGGAGTGGCAGTCTATCATGATACTTATGATTTTACGTTGATACAAGCTCAACAATATTTTGCTAAAGCAGAAATGTGCATAGAGGATGAAAAATACGAAGAGGCATTAGTTAAATTGAAAGAATGTCTGCTTCTTAGAAAAGGTGCATTATATAAGTGTCACGAGAATATTACCACCACCATGGATCTCATAGCAAAGGTGTACGCTATTATGGGTTTGTATCAACAAATATATGTGAGATGATATCCGGATTGAATTTGGGATCTGTCAATTTCAATTGATCACTCCTACACAGGAATCGTCCTTTCTCCCAAAAACATTACTGTTTTTTTGATTTTAGGACAATGGTTAAATTCAATTTCATATCTCGAACATAATCTCGTAACGATTGAAGAAAGATATGGCTTTTGGAGCATTGAAGTTTGCAATGAAATAAATAAATTAACAGATATATGCCTGCAATATTTACAGGAGGAACCTAATACTACATCAAAATTTTACAAGTAAATATGTGTGCGTATGCGTGCATGTGTGTGTGTGTGTGTGTGTGTGTGTGTGTGCGCGCGCGCGCGTGTGTGTGTGTGTGTGTATGTTATGAGAAATTTGAATAATTGGAAATTATAATGGCCGATCCATATGCGTAATTTCCAGTTTATTCGGTCAAAACGATTAATAGGAAAAAATTAATCAAATTTCCCATGCATTATGTATATTTTTCAATGCTAAATGGTCATTTTGATAAATCATTTTGTTTGATTTTTCCGAAAGTCTTAGTTTAAAAATCTGATCTCTTATAAGGGATTTACAACACAAATGATGTCTCGCTGTGATAAACTGATCCGAAAAGAAAACCATATTTTTTTTGTCTTTCGCGTTGCAAAGGTGATGGAAGGTTCCATCCTTTCTACGGGAGGGCTGAAAGATATAATCTAATTCAAGTTCAATTTGTTTCAAATCCGAAATAGCAGCGTGATTAATTAGAACGTGACTATATCAACGTGGTCAATCGAAACGAAAATTTGATATTGGTTTGATATCTTTCAGGTTGCGTTTTTTTGTAAGGTGAAAACCCTCCATCATTTACATATACTTTGAAGTATGAAGCAAGATTCCACATGAGTTTATAATTTTCTCACAGCAAAAACGAAAATAATGAATACATTTTGCTGTATCCTAAATAATCACTTTTATTTGTTAATAACTTTTTAACCAAGTTGAGATTGTGGAAAGCAGACCTATTTTTTATACATATTTTCAGTTTTTCAGTTTATTAATCACATTACTCACTTGTCTATGAGAATAATGCACTGGTCATTTTGATTTGAACATTTTTGTTTTCATTATTCAAATTCCCAATACGAGCAGATATTATTCAAATTGGTCGGCCATTATGTATAATTTTCGAATTAATGAAATTACTCATAACATATGTATGCATATATTATTTACATTATTCTAAATTATAATTACGTTTGTTTGTTGTTTATTATAGTGTATTATGTATTTTATTACAGGAATGTGTTGAAGAAAACACGGCGATACTTAAATCGTGCTCAAGAAATTATAGATCTCACATATGGTCCATGGAACGAAGTTTACCGCGAAATTGCTGTAAAAAAGGAGATTCTTTCTTCTATTTTAAAAAATTTCAACGTCTGATATTTATGTGAGCAATTTGTAACGTTTATCTTTAACAGATAAACGAATAAAAAAAATCATAGGAAAGCGTTTACTTCACATATTTTTTGAGTGTGTAAAGATCATTGTTATCACTTAATTTTTTTTATTGTATATATTTTGTTTATGTATTTTCAATATATTAATTATAATCTATTTATATACACAATGATCAAACAATTATTGTTTAAGATATTAAATCATATATATACAATAACTGTGTTTATCACAAATTTTATTTGTAATACTTGTAAGCTAAATTTGAACTTGATTAAAGAATGTTTTCAGTATAATAATGCTCACATAATTTTTTTCAATTATATCAAGATTATGGTTTTTAACAAATTTTACTTGCTTTTACAAATTTTATATATACTTAAGTTTATGCTAAATTCTACATGCAATTGTTTTACGCTAAGAATATACAAGATTTTCGTGTTTAATTTGCTTCATTTTTTCTCCATTTTTAATTAAATTATTGTATGAGCAATCATTCTAAATACTTTTTTGCATGGCAATATGAATGTAAAAAAAACCTCAAGAAGAACCTTCGATCCTTTGGATTGCTATCGTTTCAATTCATTTTAATATTCTACATTGTGTTTTAAATTTCGAAATTTGACAAGAATTAATATTATGTCCGTATAAAATTCTTTGTATTGTTGTATTATTCAAATTGGTTAAAATAGATTAAATAAGATAGGAAAATTGGAAAAGAGATTACAAATAATTTCCAATACACATTTTAAACTTATTAAAATTTTAGACGATTATTGATAGGCTTAAATTATTAAAAATTTTAATTATTTTTATAATGCATTGTTACATAATTATATTTTGTGATTATAGCACGAAATAGAATCAAATAATGCAAAATAAAAAATTGAAGATTGTGGGGGTCCCATGGTGAAAACTTAATGGTTTATGAGATTAATTTGTTTATGTTGAAAGTTGTATGAACAAAAAATGAACTTATAATTAGTTAAAAATTACGATTAAATTAAGTTAAAAGTTATTTTTGAAACGCATTATTGATATTAAATTAGAATGTAAAAATTTTTTAAATTAGATTAAAATAATTACAACAGACAAGTTTATTAATTAAATTCATTGATTAATTAATTAATGCTCATTATATGCAAATATAATTTTGTTTTGTAAACGCGACGCTTAAATGATAAGTGAAATCTATAATTAATATAGCATTAATATTTAATGACAATTGAATTATTGCGCAATAGTCTCGATACTTTTATATTAATAATTCGTAAAAACTTGTATCTTATAACAATTGATCGACTGAAAAAATATCGTTTCAAAATTGTCACTGTGCCGTAGTGACGTGATACATATATAGTTTTCAAAAATGGCGCGCACCGTGGCACGGTGGCGTTACTTTTAGCGCGTGAAGTTGACCGCGAGAGACAAAATCGTTCTTTCCAAGGACCGGCCAGGCACGGGACAGATCGGCTGCGGAACAAGTAGCATTGCGGATCATTTAATTGGTAGTATAACATATATATCGACCTTGTATTATAATTCGTTCGAAAGCGTATTTCTCAAATGCTCGTTAGAGTTATCACGACGTATAGGGTTGTCACGTACTGCGTCAATCGCGACGCACGAAATTAGCCGTCCGGGAAAGGGACTTCTTTCGCCATATTACTGGCGTTCCTTTCTGCTTAATTACAGAACATGTCGCTCGAAAACCGAATCGGCTCCGGGATAAATGTCGTCGCGATGTCTATCTGGTAAATAAAAGCTACATTTACTTTACATTATAATTACTTGATTAGCCGAAAACGTATGGCAAAAATGCGACGCGCGGCGGTAGTCAGTATAGGTGGTGGCGCGCACCGCCGCTTTTTGACGCGTGAAGTTAACCGCGCGAGAGAGACGAAGCTGCTTCGCGCTATATTAATTGCGTACGCGTATTCTTTCCAGCTACGCAGGGGACACGGGACGGATCAGCTCCGGAACGAATCGGCATTGCGACTCGTTAAACAGGTGAACGAAACTTATGCTCGCATTAATATTTACTGCTAATTGAATTATCGCGTAACGTAGAATCGATGCTCGTGTATAGCGCGGTCGCGACGCGAGCGAGACGCGTTAATCTTGACGCGTAAAGTTGACCGCGCGCGGAAACGAAGCCGACTCGCCATTTTGATTTGCGTTTTACGTCTGATTGCAGAACGCAGCGGACGGGGAATGATAGATCGGAACCGGAGCAAATGGCGTCGCGACACTTGTTTAACAGGTAAGAGAGCGGGATATGTGGCGTTGCGGGTACGGCGTCGCTGCGTCGATCTGAAGTTTATCGCGCAGAAGACGAAGCCATTCTCTCCATTTTAATTCCATTTCTGCTTCATTTACAGAATGCGGCGAACGCAAGACGGATCGGGACCAGAGTGAGCGACGCGTGGTGTCGCGACGTACCTCGTTTAAGAAGTAATTGCAAAATCACTCTTAATCTTGCATTAATATATCTATTGTCAACTTACCCAACGCGTGTATAAATTCTGTGCTTATATACCGATGATTTGTACAAATATGGCAAACCACTTTACTTTTTAATAGTATAAAGAAATGCTCTCTTAGAAAAATGTTTTGAAAAATAATTGTCAAAAGAATGATGAGTTTAAATAAATAATTAAAATTATTTGCGGACAATAATAATTCTACAATATAAAATTATGGATGCGACGTAATAGAAATACGGAATTATTTTTATGTCGATGCATAATTTTAATTCATGGAATTATTATTACGTCACCACGTAATTTTAATTCGACAAATTGTTATTAAGCCTTGACATAATTTTAATTCATCGAATTATTATTATGCCATGCCAATAATAATTCTAAATTTTTATTCTTTAACTATAATTTTAATTTGTCGAATTATTATTATGTTGCGATATAATTTTAATTTGGTACACATATAAAGTTACTCATCTATATAATAATAATTCGACAAATTAAAAATTTATTAAGACATAATAGAAATTCAGAATTATTATGTTGCAGCATAATAAAAATTTGATGAATTAAAATTATGTCAAGGCATTATAATAATTCGTCAAATTAAAATTATGTGGTTTGACAGAAAAATTTTTATTATGTCTTGTCCATAATTTTAATTGATGGAATTACTATTATTTTCGGACATAATTTTAAATTATTTATTTAAACTTATAATTCTTTTCAGACAATTATTTTTTTAAACTTTTACGATATATTAGACAACATTTTTTTCTTATGATATTAAAAAGTAAAATGGCTTATTATATACAAATGCGTATTTCGTGATAATTATTCGGTTCAAAGTATACTCAGTCGCGGAAACTGTTGACAAGGCGAATAATATTAATAGAGTTCTAACGTACAATACGAAATAATAGCTATTAGATTAAGTAAAAGATAACGTATATCGAGGAAAGTTTTTTGAATAAAAAAAATACATTTTCTAAACCCATACAGCAGAAAATATTTAAAAAATATTTTGATATATTTATTTTAAACATTATTTCTTATTAAATGTTATTTTTAATATTATTTGAATATTTTTTGTATGTGTTACAAATTGTATGTACTACAGTTCCAATATTATACATCGTGGGAGTGTAATCTGAAGAGAAGATTTGATAACTCGAAAATACGAGTAGGAAAAGAGACCAGAGAGATATCGAGCGTCGGTGGAGCAACTTTGCGGTAAGCATTATTGTTTGCTTGCGTAAAACTAATGTTTGTTTCTGTTTTTTCAGTCTTTTTACTTCAGTAACTTTTAAAAATAATAATAAGAGGAAGAAATATTTTAATATAAAACTTTATAACTTTATTATAATGCTATTATTCTTTTTGTAAATTGTATAATTATAATAATTTAAGTTAATATTTAATTTAAAAACAAATTGAAATTCTATGCGTGTAAGAATTATTTTTTAAACCATTGATTATTTTGAGAGCTATTTTAATATTGATTTTATATTTTTATATTACAGATTCATCGTAGCTACGTGACATAACTCCACTGTTGCGCATCGGTCGGTAAGTGATAAAAAAGTTTTATTAATAAATAACGAAATTATGAAGAATATATGTTAATCGTATAATGTAAAGTTATAAAAAATTATGACTCAATAATTAGAGCTACATAATGCAACTACATTAATGTATAAAAGTTTATCATTCTTTTATGTCACACGTCATTAGTTTGAAAAAATTCTTACATGAGTTCTGAAATTCTCAAATTTGTTTAAGGTCAGAATCGAGTAATTATGGATTGAATAAGATTAAATTGAAAAAAATATATAGCTTTAATATGCAAAAATATATAATATTGATGCACATTGAAAAAATATAAATCAAAAAAATTAAAGAGAGAATACAATATAACATGCTTACATTATTTTAAATATGTATATGTATAATTTGCTTGACTGTTTCCTTTGGAATTTACGTTAGTCAATGTACTTCACAAAGTATCTGTGCTAGCCAATATTTAAATTTGAACCAGACAAATTATTTATATTTTTAGTACATATTAGAATTCATACAAAAATGTGTAAAAGAAATATGAAATTTGTAAGGATTATAATGAATATAGACAATAACAATAGACATAAAACATTTGTGAACATTTTAATAAGCATAATGATAAATAATTGTCTTAATTTAATATAGACAATAGATAAAATATTTATTTTAGAAATAATATCATGATCACATTATACACTGTGAATTAAAACATAATCTCGAGAAAAAGTTTATTATTATTCTTGATATACAATTTCATCGATTACTGTTAGAGATAGAAATAAATGAACACAAAGAATGACAAAAAGAAAGACCATCATTAAAACATATAATTTAAAATATACAAAAAGTGATAGAAAGCGTAATATAAATAGTGGAGAAAAAGACAAGAACAACAATCGTACACGTAATACATCATTAAAATATTACAATTATTATTCCAACTACATTTTCGATAGTTTATTAGTCTCAGAAATCTTGTAGAAATTGCCAAATTATAGTAAAATCTATCAAACGTTCAGATTGTAATAACCAAAATCCTATTATAATAACCAGAAATTCTGCTACAGGTTTTACCAGAAATGCTGTCATACAAATTTGTTAATATAATCAGATGATCATTTTTCTCAGTGTAAGCAATATAAAATTTTCTTGGAAGAATCCTAAATCCTATAATCTTAAAGAGATATAATTTGTTTACATGAAGAAAAAAATGTTTTTTATGTTAGCAAATTATGTCTGTTTAAGATTATATATACTTCCAAGTAGATTTTATATTCTCACTTACATAAGAAATAATGAATTGTTGATTTGACATTCATGTTTTTTGTAAGAGTGCGTTTTGGTGAGACTAGCAAAATTTCAAATTATTATAGTAAAACTTAATATCTTATAGTCAGAACGTTTGATAGACTTTACTATAACCTGGGAATTTCAACAATATATTTGATTCGTGCCTTTTTAAACAAACGTATTGGTTGACTCTATCAGATTTTTAAATAACGCAATAAGACTTTATTTTATCAGTGCATTCATATATCTATTTTATCTTCTTGGTAAGTGCACTGGACATTGCGATTCGTTGAAAATAATTTTCGCGTTCGATTGAACACAGGTGCAATTACGGGGTACGATTCGGTATCGGAGATCGATGCAATGTGCACTCTGACTTCTCGTCACGTTATCGGTTCAGTGAGACCATGTCTCATTGGACTTAGCGTCTAACCGGCCGATCAGCTGGATCAACCACGATTTGTGAGCATGTCGCGGGTTGACAAAGCACCCCAGAAAGTGCGTCTCCTTTAAGTGACTTGCTGCCTGCGACTATGGCTTGTAAGATACAAGTGTCGTATGAATCGTGGTTGAGAAAGCTTAGTCGACGTTAGACGTGCGTTAAACGTGATACAAAAGAAAGAACCCCTTTGCAACGAGCTCACTATCGATCCCGTATCCATCGCGTCCAAATTGCTGATTCGTTATTTCGTTAATCGCTTCAGAAGCAATGTCTCTTGCAGGTGCCACGAAAAGATGCTTGCAGCGCTATAAAATTATTTTTTTAATACAGAAATATTTTATCTTCATGTATGATTTTTATTTCTATTTCAAGTTTTTTGTGATAAATGCATTAGACATTGTAATTCGTTCAGAAAATTTTCGCGCTAGATTGAACACATCTGAAATTATGGGGTACGATTCGGTATCGGAGATCGATGCAATGTGCACTCTGACTTCTCGTCACGTTATCGGTTCAGTGAGACCATGTCTCATTGGACTTAGCGTCTAACCGGCCGATCAGCTGGATCAACCATGATTTGTGAGCATGTCGCGGGTTGACAAAAGCACCCCAGAAAGTGCGTCTCCTTTAAGTGACTTGCTGCCTGCGACTATGGCTTGTAAGATACAAGTGTCGTATGAATCGTGGTTGAGAAAGCTTAGTCGACGTTAGACGTGCGTTAAACGTGACGCAAAAGGCAGAACTCATTGGCAACGAGCTCACTATCGATCCCGTATCCATCGCGTCCGAATTGCTGATTCGTTATTTCGTTAATCGCGTAATAAGCAATGTCTCTTGCAGGTGCCACGAGAAGATGCTTGCAGCGCTATTATTTTTTTAATACAGAAATTTTTTATCTTCATGTATGATTTTTATTTCTATTTCAAGTTTTTGTGATAAATGCATTAGACATTGTAATTCGTTCAGAAAATTTTCGCGCTAAATTGAACACATCTGAAATTATGGGGTACGATTCGGTATCGGAGATCGATGCAATGTGCACTCTGACTTCTCGTCACGTTATCGGTTCAGTGAGACCATGTCTCATTGGACTTAGCGTCTAACCGGCCGATCAGCTGGATCAACCACGATTTGTGAGCATGTCGCGGGTTGACAAAGCACCCCAGAAAGTGCGTCTCCTTTAAGTGACTTGCTGCCTGCGACTATGGCTTGTAAGATACAAGTGTCGTATGAATCGTGGTTGAGAAAGCTTAGTCGACGTTAGACGTGCGTTAAACGTGATACAAAAGAAAGAACCCCTTTGCAACGAGCTCACTATCGATCCCGTATCCATCGCGTCCAAATTGCTGATTCGTTATTTCGTTAATCGCTTCAGAAGCAATGTCTCTTGCAGGTGCCACGAAAAGATGCTTGCAGCGCTATAAAATTATTTTTTTAATACAGAAATATTTTATCTTCATGTATGATTTTTATTTCTATTTCAAGTTTTTTGTGATAAATGCATTAGACATTGTAATTCGTTCAGAAAATTTTCGCGCTAGATTGAACACATCTGAAATTATGGGGTACGATTCGGTATCGGAGATCGATGCAATGTGCACTCTGACTTCTCGTCACGTTATCGGTTCAGTGAGACCATGTCTCATTGGACTTAGCGTCTAACCGGCCGATCAGCTGGATCAACCATGATTTGTGAGCATGTCGCGGGTTGACAAAAGCACCCCAAAAAGTGCGTCTCCTTTAAGTGACTTGCTGCCTGCGACTATGGCTTGTAAGATACAAGTGTCGTATGAATCGTGGTTAAAAAAGCTTAGTCGACGTTAGACGTGCGTTAAACGTAATACCAAAAGCAGAACGCATTTGCAATGACCTCACTATCGATCCCGTATCCATCACGTCCGAATTGCTGATTCGTTATTTCGTTATTCACTCAACAAGCAATGCCTCTTGTAGATGCTACGAAGAAGATACTTGCAAAGATATAAAATTATTTTTTTTTAAATTAAACTTTATTATTTGAAAAAGGTTCCTGTTGCTTCATTTAGAAGTCTAGTATTCAACCAATACATCGGTTCAAAAACGGACAAATCAAAAATCTTGTTGAAATTATCAATTTATAGTTAAATTTATCAAACGTTTAGATTATAATAATCAGAGGCCTATTATAATAACCAGAAATTCTGTTTCTTGACTGATCATGATTTTGTCTTACATCAAAGTTTACTTACTTTCTCATATATCGTTTTATCATTATGCTATAATTATATGTCTAATTTTGTAAATACTTTTTATTTATTTATATTTTCAATACATCATGTTCTTCTGGCCTAAAAATATAAATAAGTTGTCCTAGTTACGTTTCCACATATTATACAAGCTCAAGTAGAAAGAGAGAGCAAATTTCCGTATTGATTAACGTGAAATCCCGAGGGAGCAAGTAATCGTCTTAAAAAATTTTATTTTACGTATTACTTATATTATTAAATATGATTTCTAGTAATTTTTTTTTTATAATACCTACACATCTCGATAAATATATTAAAACTTTTTGATTTTTTAAAATTTAATCAATTCGTCATTACTCGAATTATTTGGCAAATATACAGCCAGAATTATTGATTTCGAGATTAATGAAAAGTAAGACCAATCTGGCCAAACGAGGGGCGGAGGGCAGAAAAAGGAAAAAATTCATTAGAGATAGTCGATGCCAACTAAAAGTTTGCGTAAGTACATTTAAATGCATGCTTTCTTCCATATTTACATGTACATTTTCCTTCATATCTTTATACAAATATAATTTTAGATACATACTCTTAATTCATGTTTTATTTGCTTCAGCGGACTTATTCTTTCCATAAAGCTGACGTATACTTGTCGACGATTTGAGTAAAAATAAACGAACCGCAATCGGTTCGTCGCGTCGCGCGTTTGTTCCGGGAGTGTCGTTTAAAGTAATTGGACTTAATTAGTCCACGGACGTAATTTTAATGTATTTAACGCGAGTGTTCCGCGAGTGCAATGGAACGAGAAAGCTCGACAATCCAGATCTGAGGGGAGGAGAAGGCCTGGGAGAGGCATCGGGCCTCAGCGGAGCAACCTTGGGGTAAATATCATTTTTTATTTATATAAATTTAATATTTTTTCTCCTTTTTATTTCATTTTATCGTAATAAATGTAAAAAAAGATTTTTAGAGAAAAGAAATTTATTTAAAATTTTATACACTCCCAGATTAAAGTTATGTTTAAATTTTGATGAAATTGTCTCTTTAACTTGATTTTTTTTAAGTTGAAGTAAAAATACCTTTGAGAAAAATGAATTAATTGTTTAATTCAAAAAATGTACTGATAAAAATGTAAAATAATTTAGTTGTTCTGGTTTTTAAAAATATATTTCTTTTATTTTTTTAATTTTAATAAAAGGAACAATCGAATAATTTCTTCGAGTTAAAAAAACTTTTCTTCTCTAACTATACAGCAATGCACAAATTTCTTTGAGCCAAACAAATATTTTTTTATTCAAAAAAACCTTTCTTTGGGTGTATAAGAATTAACTTTTAAAATAACGATTATTTTGAACGTAATTTTAATTTTTTAATCTTATGTTTGTGTGTTACAGTATCATCGCAGCTTCGTGGCTGAATAACTCCGCTCGTTGCGCATCGGGTCGGTGAGTCATATATCAATTTTCTTATTTCTTATTTTATTTCTGTGCAAACGATATGATTTTTGTCCATCTAAGAAAACGCGAAGAACAGCGTCCGCTGTCGGATTACCATTGTGAAGAGGCTTTTACTTGGATTGTTAAACATTAGAATTATTAATGGCTGTATCCACTCTACGAGACATTTGCTTTTACACTTATGGTACTGTTCCACGATACGAGTTCTATCTGATTTTTTATCGCTTTTATGAATATTACGAATATTTTTATCCAGTGTTTCGCCACGCACATATTTAAAGTCTTTATTTTTCTAATACATTAGCTAAAACTACACTCGTATGAAAAAAAATATCCTCGGAAATGATATTATTTAAATATGTGCGAGTTTGTGAGGCATTCTCACTACTGAATGGTCGCTACATTCTATTCTATTAAAATCTTATGCATGTTAACATAATCGCGCGCGCGCTTGTGGCGTCCTTTAAATATGTCATTAATATTCATTGTCGCAGCGCCGCCGTTATTTTTGTCGCGTATATGCAATACTAATTAAAACAATCCGCCATTCGAGAACTTTAATTTTACTATGCAGCCGGCGGTATATACAGCTGCTCGAGTATGAGCCGACTTCATTAAAAAAACATCGAAGCGCATTCTCCCCGCTGCCGAGAGCGGCTTCATTTGCAAATGGCTCCATGCGTCACCGTGTAAAATAAAGCGCGACACCCTCGGTTATATACATTATATGTCGCGAATGAATAAACCGATAACTTGACATCGGAGCGAAGAAAATTCTCCATTAGTATGCCGTTCCTGTGTGACAGAAATTCCTTGCGCATCCGCGGACAATCCCGCGAACACGAAAATTGCATAAAATATAATTTTCTCTTAGCTTTAACGCGCACCGGGATGGAAACGATAATTAAATTTTTGTGCTGCCGGAAGCGTTCGTTATTAGTCTGAATTGTGTAACATGATTTGCAAGGAAACCGACAGTTTCTATCACCGGCGCGTCTAATTCTATTTAGCGTCCGGAAGCGTTCTCTGCGAAGTATAGCAGAAATTTTACGTAACGAAAGAGACAAAATTATCCTACGTTTAAGTAAAATGCAAGATTGAGGAACTTCCCTTCCCTTTCGTTACCATTTATTTAGCTATTCTTATGCAAATTATTTTACTTTCATAAAGTATTATATTTTCTCGAGAAACAAGATTTTTGCTTATTTTCTAATTGAATTTGTCAGCGTGTTTTGTTTGTGTCAAAGCGAAGCAAGAAAAAGTTTATTCCGGCAACTAATCGTAAAATATTTCATTTCATACTACGTTTGACGTATTCCTACGTGTAATTACGTGACGTTACAAAAATTAAACGAAGTTTAAACTAGATGTAAAGTAAAATGAAAGAAATTTACACGCATTAGCTCTGAGAAAATTTAAGCAAAAATCACGGGGCTAGTAATATCTCTAAGGTATTTCACATCTAATATTAAAAATGTGTTAATCTGATTATACTTGTCCCCGTACGAGAGCGCAAATCTCGAATTACTAAATACAGGTATGTACAATCTTTAAAGTCTTTATAAAAAAAATTTTTGAGAAATTATGATGTTTCCTCGTCTTTCGTTTCATGCGTTAAGGAAACGATCTCTGACAATGTTATTTCTTCCCCAGTTGATACCGGAATGTCAAATAAATCAGGACATAGCGACAGGACATGATATTTCGTCACGACGCACGTGTCTCGCTCTTAAAAGACAGGCGAGTTTACATCCTTGCGGATTCCTATCATCTCCGCGGTATTTGAACGAATGCACACGTGTGCAGTATGCCGCGCGTCGCTCGGATACCTGCGGCGCTCTTTGGAATCCCGGTATTCCACGCTCGGATTCGCTCCGCTATTACCGGTACCGGTAATTTCCGCGGAGCGTACGCACCGAGGCTCGATGAGAAATTCATAGCGGCACGCCGGATGTACATCATTGCGTGTACACACGTCGACGTATCGTATTTATGTCGTGCAAAAATGAAACACCGCTCGCCGGAAAACGTACTTCTATCGATATTAAACTAACCGGAACAGCTGCCCCGACCTTCCATAAAACGTCGCGCAGAGTGTGCACAGTCCTCCGTCTCTCCTTTGTAGGACGAAGAAAACTTGAAGGGCCCGGGGTTTCATATCGGATTCGTCTGGCAAAATACATACTGTGCTCGCGAGAGGCACGTTGCTTGGATTTCGATTTGTTCACTTTATCGCCGCTCGAGAAGGAGACTTGTTTAATAGCGACTGATGACACACGAATAGAAATTATTTACGTATTTCTTGATTTTAGGAAATCATTTTTTTAATAATCATTTGATGCGTTAGAAGTCTGTGAAGTTCAAATCCAAATAGCGCACATCCATATATAATATTTTATTTGCATAGTATTGAAATGTATATTTAATTGCATTTTGCGTATTTCTTTAGAATTACAAATAAGCAGAATGACATAAAAAATTAAAGACTTTTTTATTATTAATTGCCAAAGTTAATGTGTGATTTATATAATTTGATTTTATGACTATTTTCATTTTATTTCTTTTTAAAGTAATAATAAAATTTCGAAAGTACAATTTTTGTTCCAATATTAAGTATTGGATTTTTTTTTTAAGAATTTAATTAAATCAATTAATCAATTAGTTAGAATTAAATAGATACTCGATAATTTAAAAAGTTAAGTGATTTTGAATTTATTAGACAGACTTCGACGTAATTATCTCGAAGGTTAATTGCGTACTAAAGTTAGACATTCGGTCAAGTACCGGTGATTAATTGTGTCTGCCCTCCAATTCTCAGATCATTAATCGAACACTAATCCGCACTTGGATTATACTAGTGCGCTTTATGCGTCCTAGTAAAACCATTTGCTAGACCACTCTGCAAGTACAGAACGACTGACGACTAAGAACTGCGTCATCTTATCCCGGCGAGGTTTTTATCCCGGCGAGATCGGAGAATGTCATTGGCTGTACAAGAGATGATAAAGGAGATATTTTATCTTCCTCGATAAAACAAATCGCATTTTTGTCGCTTATTTCAGTGCTTCTGCAAAGCGAACTTTCTATTTGTTCAAATAGATGTGGAAGGGATCGAAATCGCGAGTGATAATCTAGTCAACCGTTTGTCTCGTCAAATGGTTTCGCACATGTGCGTCCTGCGATTACACGCACAATCGCACGCGCGCAGCTAATCCGCGCAAAATAATAAATTTTTAACCCGTTTTCTTTCCCCGTTCGGTCGTACCGGAGACGTGTCAACCGCCGCTAATTTACGAGCGCGTAATCCCGCTAGATTGGTGGGATTTATCGTCAGGCAGGCGCATAAATTTCGCAGCGAGCGATTATGCGGACTTATCTTCTTGGCGACCTGCTGGATTCGCGAGCGGTGATACCGCGAGTCGTGAAGCACCGCTTAACGCGCGATTTTATTCTCTTGTGGAATCCTTGCAACAATCCCACTTATACGTAGATCGTATCGCGAGTATTAAAAACGAAGTTAGCATAAAAGCCTTAAAGAGGAACTGCAAATCTTTCAAAAGTTAGCAAAAAGAGATTCTTACAGAACAACGTGAAACATCGCGTAAACAGTGGCTCGACTTGTTCCAATTTATTTAGATTAATAATTAGGATTGTCTGATTTATTAAGTATCATAGAGATATCAAAACTAAAGCCAAGGCTCTCTCGATTTGAATTTCCACGAAATAATATGCCAATTTCATGCACACGAGCAATGTAAACGTAACGTAATCAATATAAACCATGCAACCATTCGCTTAACTACTATGTATTCCTTTGTTTGCTGATTATATAACAAGTTATATGTGTATTTCGTACATAATAATATAACTACAACTAACTTCTGAAATATATTGGATCACGAACAATTAATGAAAATCTTTGTTAAAGTCAAGATTATTTTTATAGGATTATCATGAAAACTATGTCAAAATGAGCTTTACGTTTATCAAATGTCCTACATATTCATGCAGGACACAAATATAAGTTACAATAACAAATACAGCAATGTTAATACAACAATAATTCTATAATAGCATTTAATTAGCTGGGATACATTTCATGCAGAATTATATAAATACGTTTGTAAATCATGATTGTGCATGAATCTGCATATTTTTATGGTATTCATCATATGCATATCGACGGAAAAACGTTTATAAACAAATTCTTTTTAATATATGAACAAAGCGGACGCTTTGTAGCAAAAGTGAAAAATTATTTCATGTGAAATCGTGCAGATCGCGCCTTTGCATAATGTTCTTACTTTAAAACGAAAATTCGGCTTCTACCTCCCACTAGCGGCATTTGCATCACTTTTATTCGTACGCTCCATTTGCATTTCAGTCATTACAGTTTTTGCATATCACCACGAAAATTCTCCAGAGCTCCGGAGGATGATAAAAAAAATTGATAAATCGGTTCTTCTCTTGTCACGAGAAGCTCGGAGATATTTTTACTAGTAATATCGCAGAGCGTATACAGATTAAATTAATAAATTAACGAGGAACAAAATCATATCTTCTGTATCTTTCAAACCTATATTAAATCTGTCGAGTCGACGTTGATACATGAATATGGTAATTCCTGTGCCAATAGCAATGTCCACCGCTAATACCTTCATCTCTTGGAGGGCGGTGTATGGGAAGAGGGGGTGAGATAGGCTCAAAACGAAATAATCACCTATCGAATGGTCGTGCGAACTTAACGAACGGATAACGAACGTTATCCAAGCGAAATAGTGCTTCCGGATTTTGCCGGAAACCGGTTCAATGCCATTTGCGAGTAGTTCGATCTCACCGTAAGATCTCGCCTATTCGAGAGAGCAGTCGCAATTGCGCAGTCGCAATTGCGAAACAACTCGCTGACTAAATCACCGAAAGCTCCGAAAGCTCATTTAACCAGCATACAATTACAGCGCGCCGCGCGTTAGCCAAGTTACAAAGTAACAAAGTTTTCTGATTGTTTGCTCCGATAATGTATCTCAATGCGTGTCTTGTCGTAACTGAAAGACTGCAAACAAAGTGGAAATGTCATATTAATTTTTAGATTAATGAGGAAATGAAAGCAAAAGATAGATTTTCAAATTATTCCTCAAATGGCGATAAAAGTTGAATTGATCAAAAATAAATTTTTCATTCAATTTGAAGCATTGCTAAGCATTGTTAAAAATTCAAAAAATTCTGCATTTTATTGAAGTTGGAAATGAATTAAAATAGCTTTTAATATATTAAAATAATATCACATATCGTGAACATTACAAATATAAATTTGCAATTCGATTTATTCATTCGAGATTCACAAAGTAATATTTGTTGATTGATTTATCGTGCGTCGATATAAATTTACAGACAAAAATCTAAGACGCAATCTCATCGAGTCTAATTAATTCAGCAATAAACTTTTATTTATATCAATTTAACAAATTATATCATTAAATATAATTTAAAAAAATTTTTTTCTTTAGAATACACATACCTCTATGATAAATATATTTAAAAAATTTTAATTGTTTAATATGCCATCCTTTTTGATTTGTCATTACTCAAATTATCTAGTTGACATACAGCCAGAATAGATTTGGCCGAAATCAAGGAAAAGAAAAATCAATCTGGCCGGAAGAAAAAAAGTAATTCATTAAAGGTGGTCGATACTGATAAAAAATTATGATTTGCATGAATACATATATGTAAGTACACGGCTTCTACACTAAGAGAAATGTTTGATGAATCAACCAAAATTTGGTTAAATAATGATCAAATAAATTTTATATAAGTACTAGACAAAACAGGCGCGCGATACAAAAGCTTCTAATATTACATAATTTTATGCAAATTACAAATTGAATATTACACTGAATTGAATATTAACCCCTCAATACACATAGTCAAAATACGCGATTTTCGCGATAACATACCAGTGTTTACGAGAGCCACGGTGGCGTTCGACAGTAGTTATAGTCAAGCTTTACGTAGACATATCGTTTCAAATAGAACCATTATGCCTCAAGAATATTGTATATTTTAAAATTACAAAAAATTATATCATACTCTCATTTCAATCTTGTAAATTTATAACTCTGATAAATTAAAAAAAAAAGTAACAATCAAATACAGATGTATATTTTATCAAATATTTTTACAGTACTTATTTACAAAATATTACGACATACATACAATTACGTATTTCTTTTTTGCTTTTAATACATCATATCTATAAAATGTATTAAATAATATTGTACAAACAGAGAGAGATGCATAATCAACTTATATAATATTCCTTAAAACGTCTCTCTTCGAAAAAGCAAAGTTCAACTACGCATCTATTTTATAGAAGCTGTTTGCCGTATTTCATGTTAATCCAGCCTTATTCATACTTCAGCAGCTTAGTAGCTTGATGTATATTACAGGAGTTCTGTAAGGGAAACACGCAGTAGCCTACCTCGCGTATATACTTCTCTCGAGAACGATGTCTGCTGCTTGCTTACGTAAGGGGGATTCTCTCCGTGACGTGAAAAAAAATTGCAGTCTGGTGCCGTGCCGAATTTAAACGGGCGCATTATCGCGTGCGTTCTCGACTGCTCTTGGCCTGGCACTTTGATAAGACAGGCAATTCGCACATACACGAGTCGTGCGAGTAACGTAAGCAGAAGTATCGTTAAGATGCTTCTACGGATATACATGAAAGAGAGAGAGAAAGAGAAAGAGAGACTGAGAGCTTTTGCAAGTTGCAATTGGCTAACTAGAAGCAACAATGACTAGAGCTTTACGAAATAAATTAAGAGATGTTATCCGAATACTGGCGTGATAATAGTTGAAAGCCAATTTGATTAAGCCTTATAATCTTCGTGCATATGGTTATCTCGTGTTGCTTGTTATTAAGGAAATTAGTACAATTTTTCTCTTAAAACTAGCTACGAAATTATGAACTTGCGAAACGAGGAATTCAGAGAGAATTTTAAATTTAAACAAAAAATATATTTAACTATTTATTTATATTATTTTTTTTTAAGAAAGTAGATATTATTGTATTTATCACAAAACAATTTTATTCCTTATTTGAAAATTATTAGTTTTTTATTTTGTTACAGAAAATTAATATATCATTTAAATTATTACCAAATTGCTCGGAATATTTATTGCTAAAAATATAACTTATTCTAGATTTCGTTTAATTTCCCGTAAGAAATCAGCAGAAACACAGCCGATGGAAAAAGGAAACCTTCCGAACTACGGCGGGCGAATGTAAACGATCGCATCAATGCTGATGCAGTCGATGATACCCCAGCCGCTTTTAGCCGGTAAATTGCAGTGCCCGAATTCTGGCTTTTCTCTTTAATCTAGCCGAGCGCGTCTATCAGCGCTGAAATGCTAGTTGCTCTTCTGCTTGCGAACCCTTTCAACGCACGGCATCTCTTCCAGGCGAGTCTTCCTCGTCCTTCGTCGCCGGTTATTATTCCAGCAAGCCGGCCGAATTGCGAGAGAGGAAAATCGCTGTCCAGTTAGAAGCGATTCCAAAGCGGAGCTCACTCGTTGAATGTTCGGTCAGACATGGCGTAACCAACCGTCCTGCCGGACGACGTCTCTAACGAAAAGAGGAAAATTGTAATCACAGGAAATGGCCAAGATATAGTATCATTCGTGCAAAGCGAAGTGCAGTGGAAACGTGCGATGGTCGGGACGTCGAGCTTTTCCACATTTTCGTGGAACGGACGAAAATATCCCCGCGCCTCCGTGTCTTCTTCATTTTGATCGGACCCCGAGCTTGATAATAACTACTATGTTTCTCCCTTTGACTCTTGATTATTTCGCTTTCTCCGCAACGGAAACTTAACGATTTTGGTGGTACAAAAATACGAAGGTCGTGCTGGATTCAATTGAAGTTCCTAACAATAGATCCAAGTAAAATCTATTTTATTTTTGAGATATTTGTATTTTTAGTTGAACTGCTCTTACTGTAGTCCAAATCAATAATTTTTTTATAAATTTTCAAGATTAATTTAAAAAATTTTTCCTTGCTTTTTATATTTTTTCTTTTTGAGGGTATAAAAAATGACAGACATTTGTACTTTCAGCAAGATATCACAGAAACTATATCCTTTACGGCAAAAAATCAAAAATGATAAAAAACTAAGAGATATCTTTGAAAACGAGGAACATGACATATTCAGGAGCTTTAAACAATTTGAAAAGGAAGAGAAACAGCGGTACACGTTAAAGTATCGTGTGGTTTCGAGGATGAACGATTCTGCGTATCGGGAAGGGTTAGTATCGTCTAGGGTTAAATTGTTCGTAACAGGCACACGACCGATAAGCACCGTGACACATACACGCGGGGAGCATATTCGCCGGCTGCGAATTTACGATATCCGCTTACGGCGCGCCGTCGCGCATCGAGGCCGCTGATAAAAGTAGACGCGAGTTCCTCTCAACCCCCCGCGAATTATCGCCGGCGAATTTACGGCGTTATCCCGTTATCTCGATTGGCGTTGCCCGAAACGTTGTACGTGTGCGTGTGTGCGCGCGTGTGTGCATATGTACGTCAACGGGGGTCCGGAAATGGCTACGGATGAACGCCGACAGCCAACGAGGGTTCAGCTCTTCCGCGCGACGGTAACGAGTTCGGGACGAGACGTTATTCCGAGGGGAGGTGGGCGGTTTATGGCACCTGGATCCGGGAACACGAAAGTCGATTCTCGTCCATCCTGCCGGAAACGACAGACGGTTTTATGATTTATCCGTGTACTAGAAGGGGGCTGCACACGAGAGCGAATCGTTCCCATAGTGACGAAGAACTATAATCGATCGAATTAGAGCGAAATAACGAACGGTGCGATCAAATATTCAGACAGGTTAATGAAAAACGCTATTGTTAATAATGTTTTAAGAATTCATGGTAATTTTAAAAACAAATGACGCAGAGAATTGCATCTGAATTAGAAAAAGAGAAAACGACGATGTCGGGTACTCTCATTAACCCATTAACTGCCAAATTTTTTTTTTTTTTGGCCGGATAAATGCGGAATGAAAAACGTAAATCTCACATTGAACGAGGAGATAGTACGTAAAATTCCAAAATCTCCAAATGGGGATCGTGACAGTTAATAGGTTAATAATACACTGACCGGATTCAGTGTATTATTAATTATCTGAAAGACAATGCTTATATCATTAATATAATTATAAATATATCAAAATTTGAAATGAGATTGTTCACTGTCTTGCAGCGAATAATACATTGATTCCGATTTAGAGAATATGAGAATGCAGTTCTCTCTTATCTCTCCCTTACAAAAATAAGACAAGATAATTTTACTTATAAATTGTTTTACTTCGCCTAATTTAATTAACTTAATTGTATTACCTAATTTAGTTGTATCTTATCTGATTTTATTTATCTCAACTTTTGACCCCAAAATTCATTAAAAACTGATATATTTTTAATACTTCTTTCAATAACAATAAAATAACGTTTCCTATTATTTTAATAGCAAAGACGAAAGTTACAATATGCAATCATTCAAATTTTAAGAAAAATTAATCGTTCTTTCAACTTTTAAGGGAACTGAAATAATCTATGTTTTATGACACACAAACCGGAGCAAGATTTGTTCACTTCCGCCTGGTTACGCGCAAAAATCGGAATTACGGGGGACGGTATCGAGCGAAGGGACGACATCCGACGTCCTTTCGGTGAGAACATCGCGGTATGAAGTTTCTTGCAGCGGAGTTTTTACGGTTTTCCGTTCTGCGCGCGGCGCCGTATGGTGAAGCTTTGATGCCAGCGGTAAATGCGATCCTCTCTCTTTCTCTCTCTCCGCGAGTGGCTATAAAAGGACTAAGACCCGCTGCCGAGACGAATCCTATTCCCTTTGCACCGTCGTCCTTTTCCGCGCGACTTTCCGTTCCTGCAAAGTTTCTTGCCGCGTTTCTGAACCGCGCGCGGCGATGCCCATTACCGCGGCGCCGTTAGCGTTTCCGGTTTTCTCGCGGAAAAATATTTCGACGATGGCTTTTGTCAAAGCAGCATGCTGCCGCTTTATTATTCGCGATAACGGATTACAAGTATCTGCTTTTCTTGGCGTGTTATTTGAATATCAAATGCAATTGTTATTCGCGCGCGACCACGTACAATGAAAATACAGTTGCGACAAGTAACGCGAAATTAAACAAACGTGTTCTAAGACCGAAATTGACAAACATGTTCTCCGAATTTTTTATTACTACTAAGAATAAGAAAAATTTTCCATTAAAGGATGATGGCTTGATGTTCGTCAAAAAAATATTTGTTCCAGAAATATCGTTAATCGCCTCTAAGAGAATTTATATATTTTATAAGAAAATATGTGAACATTTTCTTATAATTTTTGTCGGTTCTTCATTTTTCTTTTTCGTTATTAATATCAAAATTAATTATACAGTGCTGTCCAAGATTTGTAGTTTTGTGCTTAAAATTAAAATATATCGGTGTTCATGCCTATTACCGTTCTTCTCATTTTGATTACTTTCTTTTCTAATTAGATTAGAGAGAGAAAGGATCAGTTTACAATTAGCAATTTATAAAGTTAATGGTTGATTTATTAATAAAATTATAAAATACAAAAATTATAAAATTTATATGTGAATGTATAAATTTTTAAATTATTTTAATTACTTATTAATTCAAAATATTACATTTCACATAATAAATTGTAATTTGTAGAAAATAAACAAAAGAAATAATCTCAGACATAATATTTATGTTAAATACTCGTAAATATTTATTACTATTTATTTTTTTTTAAATATATAAATATTTTATACATATTTTATATGACGAAAAAAATCATAAAATCTTTATTCATGTATTAAAATATGCACTAAATCCATTATAAAATATTTATGATATATAAATAAAAAATAAATATTTCTAGTAATGTTTTGTAAATTTTTGAAATATATGTTGGAAATGCACATTTACCATAATATTTATGGTAAATATTTTTATGTGTGATATTTTCGATAAATTTTTATGACCTGTTTAATCTAACAATAAGATCACAAACATGTTTGCGAAATATTTTAAGAAATATTTATAAGGTATGCAAATAATTATAAGTAGTTTGCAAATCTTATAAATCTCGCGAATTTTATTATACCTGGAAAATAAGTGACGGAGTGATTCATAGCTGGTTAACAAAAATTTTCCCTTTACTTAATAATTTAACGAATATTTTCACAATTGCTTCCCTTGTTTCTCACCATATTCAGAGCCATTCATTTTCGAGTTCGAGAAGAATTTTTAGGCCAGCCTTTCTCTCGAAAGAAAGGAAAGGACCTCTCCTGACAATGCCTTGTTTATTCTTCGATGCTCGATAGAGGGAAACGGCCCTTCGGCCCGAGGCGCCACATCGATCTTGTCTTTTACCCTGGCCAACTCACCCTCGTCTCTCACTCCGCGTGTAACCTTTGACCCCTCTCCGTCGAATCGCCGCCGACACTACCTGCTTTTATTTCGCCGCAACGCCCCTCCAATCCTTACACTGGAGAGCTTATTTATTTCCTGCCTCCGGACACAGCCGGGCTCGCATATAGTTTTACACGCGTCCGTTTCCGCCAGAACGGTCGGGAAAAGCGGGGCAATGGAAATAGGCAACTGGAAGCGGCAGAGAAAGGTCAACTTTGATTAAAGCCGCTTCCGTTTCATTTGCGCGCAGATTTTGGCAATATTTCCAAAAGAAACCAACCACATCTGTTCTCTTTGAACCTCGCCTCGGGACATTTGTGGCCGTGGAAGTAATACAGAATTTATTTGATTTTGCAATAACTCCACTTCCTGAGCGAACAGGAAATAGAATGATAAAAAAGAATTCGCTCTGGACGTCCTTTATTTTATTATATATAGATAGGTATCGAACTTCATTAAATTGTACAACAAAGGACTTGAAAGTTCGCACTCTGAAATCTTTTTCTTTGACGTTTAAGGAAGTTATTTCTTGTCTTAAAAAAATTAGTGTTTGATTAAAAGGCTAGGAGAAAAAAGAAAAAGAAATTTGAAGCAAAGAAGTCAAGCAGAACTCTTAAAATTTACTTAATTAAAAAATAGATATTTTCTACATTTGATTATTTTATCAATTAATTTTCTTCATTCTTTTTTTTCACCGTTAAATATGAAAGAATAAAATTTAAACCAATTCTTTAAGTTAAATATTTTATTATTTTTAACTTCTATGTGCGTCAAAATTTATTATTTTAACACTAAATAAGAACAACCTCATTTTATCAACCTATTTTCGGTTAAATTGTTTGTTGTTAGTTTCAAAGTAAATAGTGTCTACATTAACTGTCTACATTATGCACCTAATAAATAAATTAAATTTCAGTCAAATTTAACATTTTTATATTTAACTCGTTTAATTGTATTGTTTTAATTTAAATTGACTACGTATTAAGTAGGAACAATGGCAACTAATGAAAATGATCACAAATAACTCAAACTGGATAGAATTCAACACTACAAATTTAACAGTGTTTTATAGAAATATTATAAAAATAAAAAATAAATCTTGCACTTTTTTTATAAATTTTTGCTGCGTTTTTTAAACTTCTATAGACATATGAACTTTTACTTTTTATAATCTATTAAAGAATGCTTTGTATTATCAACGCTGCATACTTTTTATATATTCTCTTATAGACAATTTACTAAAATGAGCGAGTTTGTGCATCAAAATGAATGAAGGTTGTCTGGTAAAAGAGCGATATTCCTTTCTGATGAAATTGAAATTCCGGATCGTCCGTTTCCTTTTCGCTGCAACTGTCGCCGCTCGTCGTCCATTATATCAACCTCTGTAATATACACGAGAGAATCGAAGAGCACAAACAGGACGTCGGTGAGCGCTAACGACTCATTCTCGTGTCATTCACAGTTTCATCCTAGTTGTCAGAGGGGAAGTAAGACAATCGGCCGAACGTAATTTCCAGAGTCGCCGGCACTCTGCTGACGTGAGCCGTTTTCCCTCGTCGCGTGACACGGCGATTTAGTAGTTCTCGTATCCTAATTAAGAACTCCATTCCGCGATTCTTATTCCCGATAGAGTCCAACGAGGTCGATATTACTCGCGGCAGTTATTCGCAATTGGAAACTAGGCGTCCGACACGTGTCCGTCGACTCAAAGTTAGATTGACAATATAAATAAAGTTTTACATGACTCTTTATCGGGTATTTAACAGAATATAATGATTTAGAATAGAAGAAAACATAATAGTTAAATAATTTTAATTTCGATACGGAAATCAATAATTATCTGTAAGAAGTATTAATCAATAATATTGGAAGAAAAATTGTGTGTAAAAAAAATTTGTTAAAAAATTTTTTTTAAATTAACCGATTCTTTATAAAAATCCTTAAATTATAATTGTATTTAAGTCAAAAGAATTGGTTTGCTGTTTTCTCAGCGCTATCGTGAGAACATTACGACTGAATCGCAAAAAAATCTGCCTGTGTCGCAAAAATTTTTCACTCTTCCGTCGTGTAATACACACAGATGTGCGTGTCGTTTGAAAATATAAATTGTTCGTATTTTTCCTACGTCGGGATTCAGGTTGTGAGATTCAGTTTAATCTTTGATGTTTCATTAAGTAATGGCCGCCGAGTTCGATTACTGTTGGATATATCTCGTTCATTCCTGACTTCTACGGTCGGTTTGCCTTTCCCGCACATCACTGTAATTAAAGTCAATATTGTAGCTGTACTTACCTAGAACAGAAAAGTAGAATATCGAGAAATCTAAGTAAAGTGGAAGGATGCTCAAGAAAGAACTCTATATACTTGTGCGTTGTATATATATGTATATATTTATAATCGCGGTCATCATAAAAGTACAATAATAGCTTTATATCAAATCACAAGGAGAAAGTCAATATTCACACGAGTAGGCGTGGGCGATGGCTTTTGAGAATATCAATTCGCTGCAGATCGTAGCATACAGTTCTTTTTTATTTTCCTTTTTATTATTCATTCGTTTCTTTTTTCTTTTCTTTTTTAACGACTTCCCTCCTCTCATGCGATCCCAACGAAACGGGGAAAGGATGGATACGAGCGAGAATCAAAGAAATAAGTAAGAACAACGCAGAAAATGGGATATTAAACAAAACATCGGAGTAGACAATCAAGTAACAACAACAAACAGTTTACAAAACGCATTGCTTGTGTCGACGGTATGTGTTGCGCCAGCTTGGGAGGTACTGGAATGTGACGACTGACGTCACAGACGCATCGGATAACTGGGCGATCGCAGTAAGAGTCCGTGGGTTCTTTCGGGCGTGCGAACTGTGTCGATTAGTCGAGACAATCAGGTTTAAGGCAGGAGAACGAAGCTCACGTGCGATGATCTTATTTTTTTTCTTCTTCTCCTTCGTTTCGGTCTTCGCCTCGTCCCCCTCCTGGTTCTTTATCTCGCTATCGCTTCTTTCGCCTCCCCCTCCTGATCCTTGCGATTACTCCTCTTCGTTCGCTCACTTGTTACTATTATCATTTATACAAATATATAACAATATCCATTCATAATTCACAATTAACGATTACGATTACGTGGTCCGTGGTTCAGCCTAATGTACGGAGGCCACTTTACATACACGTCTCTTCACCCTACTTAACGGTGTGTTGGTAGCTTTCTAGAAGAGAGGTGAAGAAAGAGACGCGCTTTCGTCCCTTCGATAACTTGACGATCGTCGATTGTGTGTCGGGAAGAGAATGTTGCGCGAAGAAAAAATCGATAGACAGTTAAAGAATGCTAATTAAACGAACTAGATTGCTCTCGACTCTCGCAACGCGCAACGATTAAAACGTATTTACGTTATTCGTCGCTTGGATGAGGTTCGAGTTACTCGCGGATACATGCGACGATGATATAGTCAACGAGATGATCGACGAAGGCTCGACGTTACTTCGAAGACAGAAAGCGTCGGAGGGGGAACGCGAAAGGATGTGGAAACAAGGGTGTCACTAATCAGGCACTTCATAATGTCCTTCACCCTTTTTCTCCGTGTTTCTGATCACTATCCGTGTCGGAATTGTCTTGATGCGCGTAACGATGGTATCGGCGGCGCACTTGACAACGATGACAGGCAAAAAGTATATCTCTAGCTAAAACACATTCCTTGTTACATCCACGCGACCGTACCGCGGTCATGTTAACAACAATCACGCTTGCTTTCACTCTCTCCTTCCCTTTCATCCTCTTTCATTCTGTTCATTCATGCGACACTCTACGGAGTTCTACTATCACGTTTTCGACGAATCTTCTTCTTTTGCTTGCTCCTCCTCCTTCTTCAACTCTTTCCTTCCCGCTACGTATTTACCACCATTTTCCTATTTTCCTTGTCATCACATGTATGGGCTATCCTTGGACCTCGCTAATGCGAAAGCACGTAACTTCTGACTCGCGAACTAATCACAATCGAGACTCATCGATCTCGCTGCGACTCTTCGGCGAGAGATCATTAGCTACGTTCCGTAAACGAAGTCTAGGTCATCAGCTCTGTCGAATCGTCGGCGTCCATGTCTTCGGACGGTTCCACTTTCACGGCAAGCTGCGTATATCCCATATTGGTCTCTCTTCTGCCGGACCAAGCCTGTGAATAAAATGATAAGACACATACATTTATACTTCTTTTTTACATCTTTTTGGAAATTGTGTAAATCAAATTTCCAACTATAAATAATATATCATAAAATTCTATATTTTTCAAATTTGTAGTTTTTATTGCATACATACCTGAAGAGCGACAAATATCATTGCGAACAACGCAATCGATGCTAAACAGATAGCAACTGCCATAGTCGTGGCGGCTGTTACGGCGAGCGAAGCTGAATCGTTGTTACTTGTTTTACCATAATTGTTGTACGTATCAGAGATTGCGGGGTTGGCTGAAAATTCTGTCCCCGGTACCCTTCTTTTGCCAGCCGGCGAACTGTTCCTGCAGCCGCCTACGAGATATTAAATATATGCCTTCAATAATTATATAAAAATATTCATATATTCATAACAATAAGAAAAAAATATTCTATATTTAAGATTTATATCTTTTCCAATAAAAAAATTCTCTGATAGAGATGCTGATTACAAGATGTTCATGAATAATAAATAGATAACTGTTAATATATTCGTGTGAATATTTTAGTGACATAAATATAATATTTATGAAGATAAACATGAAGGTAAACATAGAAATTACCGGTTTCTGGATCACAGAGACAGCACTCCTCAGCTTGAGGTCCCTTCTCGTTACCTGTGCAGCATGGAACACATTGATTGTTTAACTTATCCAAATGCAGTGGCGGCGAGCACGCGGCACAGCTGAATTTGCCGGGACCAGTGCATCTACGGCAATCAGAATGACAGCTCTTGCAGAGCTGAGTTAAGGAATCGTAATATTGCGCCCCTAAGCACTCCATACACAATCCACCTTCCAACATCGAATGAGGTGGACAAGAAGTGCATTCTAATGGGCCTTCGCCTGGAACAAATGTTTTCCCGTTGAAGTAAAAAGAAAAACATATTTAATCAATCGACAGCGACTGATTAATTGTAACTCACCTTTGCACGTGCGACAATAGTGATGACATTTCTGACAACCGAAATTTGACTTAAAGAACCCTTCCGGACATTCGGGGTGGCACTCTCCGGCCGCCAGTTGCCAGCCTCTCGGGCAAGTAACGCATTGATCTCTTCTGGGGCCCGAACATGTTTTACACGACAAATAACACTTGGCACATTGACCTCTGTCGCTGTAATAACTAAAACAAAAAGAAAAAAACAAAAAAAAAATATCAATACTCCATCTCGTTATCGATCTATTCAGCTGATACTGATTACTATCTTACCCTGGTGCGCAGGACGACCTGCATTCCCCGCTCTGTAGTTGCAATCCGTCTTGACACGCTGTACAGTTCAGACGAGAGACGCAACTCTTGCAAGTATGCAGGCAAGGGACGCAAACCGGTCGCGATGGTTGCACCACAGAATAATACGCGTCGTCACATTGAGACACGCAGCGTTTGCCCTGAAGAAGCAACGGATTTGGGCAGGATATGCAATGATCCTCCGTGGATCCGGCGCAGGTTTCGCAGGATGAGTGACAAGATTTGCACTGGCCGTTCTCGTAATACTGGCCCGTATTGCAATTGCTGCGACTCTCGGGCGCGCATAGGCCCTTCTTGTTCAAGCTCCAGCCTTCGATGCAGCTGGTGCAGCTTAGCGTGCTACAGGTCGCACAGCCGGGCGGACATGCCACGCATTCGCGTCGCTTCTTGTCGGCGCTGTAACCCGCCGGGCACGAGGCGCGACACGTGCCTACGACATATTTGTAGGAGATCGTTTAGCGGAAACTAATTACCGACACAACATTATCGGACGTGGAATATTGGATGTACAAGTCTTTTCGTAAATTTTTGATGCACAACAAAATTTAAAATTTATTTCAAGAATTGCATATATTTAATGTAATACAACTAATTTCACTTTTTTCCAATGTAAAAAGTTGAAATTTTCTCCATGTATAAATTTTTAAGATTCGCCACCGCTATCAAATATCTTTCCAATTATCTGAGAGATACTAAATATATACTAGAATACTGCAAAACATCCGTGTTTTATAGATTATCACGTTACTGTATCGCATTTGGCTTAGTGGCTTAGTGGCTTAATAAATCGAGTACTCACCGTTCAAAGCGAACAGGCCGGATCGGCAGGCGATGCACTGATTATCCGCCGTGCCGTTGCAGGTCTCGCAGGTAGGATGGCACGGCGCGCAATTGTAATCCTGCGTTTCATATGTGTAAGGCGGACACGCGGCATAACATTTGTTCTCGTGCATCACCAAATGATGCTCGCAGCTGGTGCACTTGTCTGGTCTGTCCTGGCAGCTGGCGCAGTTTGCCTCGCACGGCACGCATGTGCTATTCTCGGTATCTGCATGGAAAGATGCAAAATCGCGTTATTCGGGATCGATTAAAGAGAAAAAAATTAGGTAAGAAGTCTTGAATACGCGAATACAAAAATATGAATTTATTTTCTCTCTTTCACGTACTTTCGTAGTAGCCCTCCGGGCATTGCTGAAGACAGACCGCTAAATCAGTGACCCGAAGATGAGCGGGAGCGCACGAGAGACAGGAATCTTGACCTGCACCCGCACAAATTTCACAGGATTCGTGACACGGCCAGCAAACGCCGCCCTGGTTAGGGAAGCTCCTTGGCGGGCAGCGGCTGACGCAAGTGCTGAAAAAGAGATAAGAGACCCCTCGCGTTGTTTCTAAAGCGCTTTTCATTGAAAAGGGTCGATAAAAAGGCAAAGTATAAAACAAGAATTGATTCACTGAGCTATTGTGTAGCAACCAGATAAATTATAAAAATAATAAAAAAAATTCTTTACTGATGGATTAAATATCTTGATTTAAAAAGAATTTGCTTAATGATGGATGAAAGGTATTAATTAAGACATAAAATAGCTCAATCAATAAATGTAAAGATATTGTTTACTTTTTTAAATAGAGCAAGTTGTTTTATGCTCAAATCCTCCTACCGTTATAATCCATAGTTTCGTGGCATTGCAAAATTCTGTTTCAAGTTTTATTAATATTACAAAAAGCGCATATACGGTTAGTGTCAACGTTAGACAGTTACACAACTGCATTAAATCGGAATAAAACGTGTCTTTTCAATACGTATTATTTTGGTTTCGCATTTAACAACCAGCAAAAGTATGTTAGAAGTCATACTTTGAAAAGCGCCTGAAAATTCTCGGTAAAGACGAAACAGTCGTTCGTCTTTCGAATCGCAAGCTCTAAGTCTATGTACTCACTTATCGAGACGATAATTTTTACAAGCGACGCACTGCGTCGGGCCCTTGCCGTAGCAGCCCTGCGCGTCGCATTGAGGATCGCAGTCGTGCAGTATCCTCCTGGTGGTGTCGAGAGAACCGTCCCCCTGCACGGACGACGCCACCGATGGTGAATCGTAGGCGGACGCCGATGAGACATCGCCGGGAAGATGGTTGGACAGGATCGGCGCCGACGAGCCATCCAGGGTGGCGACGGACGCCTGTAGATTCGACGCGGCGCCGGTGTATGGGCCTTGGTAACTCTGAAAGGTAGACGGAGAAAAGAAGTCCCTGTTGCCCGGATAACCGGACAATTGTAGCGGATCATCGTCTACCGTGAACGGATAATGCACGGAATGAGAAGGAAGATACGCAGCAGAATGTACCGGGTTAAATTGCCGCGTTCGTATCCGGATCGGGTTCGTTGACGTGCCGTAGAAGATCAGCTGCCACTTCTTCAGGATACCTGTAATAATATGACAAGAGGCTTGAGCTATGGCAGGATTCTTGTGCGATGACAAGATACGTTGAGAAAGACTTTTGAGATCATGTCAATTGTAAATAAGTCGCGATCGTTAAAAACGATACATGTTTCGAACTTGTTAATTATAAACCGTGATTAAATTATTTTGATAAAAATAACATTTTTAATTCTTTCAAGCTGTGTGCCGTTACTTTCAAATACAGCTCCTAAATTGAATCAGAAAAGTAATATCACGGAATTAAATCAATATTTAACACAAATTAATTTAATATTACCGATACTAATTAGCATCTCTAAGATCCCCCTCTCACCCCAGAAAAAATGAGAAATAATTATATTGAAGAAGGTATTAATGCCAATACTGATTTGAGATAGGTATATTAAAAAAAAAAAACAAAAATAATTGAATATTAAATATAAAAAATAAACAATTTTTTGTTTTACAATTAAAAGCAAATTTTAATTTTTCCGAAGCAATTCGTACAAATCATATAACTTGCAAAATTGATTAAATAACGCTGAGAACAACTTGCCTGGTGAATTAACGTGCCGATTCCCAGCATTAATGATCTGCAGAGTCCATCGACCGTCGGCCTTTTCACCCCAGAAGTGTACGCTTAGGAAGGGCCAGTCGTCAAAGTTAGAGCTGAGAACGTCGCGCGGCCGCTCGAATAATAGCGTCGAAGTTGTGCCCATCGGTGAGGTCAATAAGAGTCTCAAGTTTCCTCGAGGGAAGAACCTCAGGGAAACCTATTTCACGATCGAAAGTTTAAATTTTGCAATTTTAAGTTGACATCGAAATAGCAGACATACAACACTGCAATCTTCTGATTGTTCTTAGAAAATTGATAGTATAACTATTTTATAACAAATATAAAGAAAATTGTAGTAACTTTAAGTAATCATAAGAACAATAAGTTATACGATTACTAAAGTAATGACCAAATACTGAATAGTAGTTATTACATTTAATATATTTATTAAGTTAATTATTATTGCGTAATAATTGTTAAAATTTAGAGGCGACTTTTCGCGACACACGATCTTACCTTACATTGCACATGCTCCAAGAAACGCACTTCGTTCAAAGACCCAGCGCATCCGGTGACATCCATATACGCGCTCAGGGTGTACCCATACGTGGGATCAATCGGTCTTTCCTCGTTAATCTCGTCGGACTTGCAGATATGCTGGGGCGGCACGTTGGTCCACTGTTCGGCCAGGTTGACCATGGCACCGGCGTCCATCAGACCGTAGCCGAACTTGTGGGAAACCTTTCTCTTTACGCCGTTCAGTATCCATCCGGGCTCGTTGCTCAACGGTTCGGGCCTTGAGGTGAGCACCACCAGGTATTGCATGTCCCGCCACGTTAAAGTAGGATTCGCCTCGAGGGCGAGGGCGGCGATGCCGGCGGCTAACGGTGCCGAGGCAGATGTCCCAGTGTGTTCCACCGTGCAGATGTGATCCGGACGCAACTTGGCGTCCATGTCTACGGTGGCGACACTTTTGTCATTGCCAGGTGTGCCTGACGAGTACGTGGACGCCAAGGTTGAGCTGCACTCTTCGAGGTACCACGGCTTGTAGCCGCCCTGTGTCGCGCTTGATATCGATAGCGTGAAGATGCTATTCGTGTAACCGTCGCAGTTGCATGAGTCAGTGTGGCGACCGCCATTACCGGACGCCCACACAAAGATCGAGCCCTTACCCTTACGACCCTGCGTAGAAAGAAGAAAAGATACCGCGAATATTCGCAAAAAAAAAAAAAAAATAAATAAACCGTGCGATCAACGAAGCGAGAGGGTATAATGATTTTATAAAATAATACTTGTAACAATATAATTAGATAATAATCATGTAACTTTATATATTATTATAAAGATGATAATCTGTTATTGTACATAAAACAATGAAAAATATTCTCTTTATTAAAATCTTCATAATTAAAAAGGAATGTTTGTTTTTGCCAAATGAAACTGAATATGAAATAAATTTTACGCAAGAGATATTTTAACTATTTTATTTCAATTAGCATTTGTTTCAAAAAAATTAAAAACTGAGTTATTTTAATAATACCATAGTGTGTAAAAAGTTATTTCAATAATATACAATATTATTTAGTTTGCGAAAAACTTATGGAAAAACAGAATTTTCAACAGAAAAAAGTCAATTTATAATGTTATTTTAAACAAATTATTTTCTGACGCAAACTGGTATTTATTTCTATCCGAAAAAAATAATTTAGCATGCAACTAAACTAATTTAAATAAAAAAATTTTAATTTTTCTATAAATATTCATGTTTCATAAAATGAGATCACCCAGAATATCAGTTTAACGTACAAACATAATTTGCGATAAAAACGTAAATAATATATTTTATATCGTTTTTTATAATCCAGAACTTTCATTTCAAGACCGTCAACGATGTCGTGAAGAAGTTTTTAAAATCCTCCCACAATAATAAGATAAAACGTTGAAGACTCTCGCGACAGAAAATAAATTGATCCTCTCGCTTCGCGGTCGCGCGGAGAAGATATGCGATGTATGTGGCTTACGCTCGTCACTCCATAAATAAAAGCCCTCCTTGCAAGAGGACCCGGGCCGTCAACGGTCTTGCCGTCGTCCTCGGGACCCCAGGAGGCGCTGTATATGTCGATGTGATCAGGATTCAATCCCAGAGCTCTGGCCTCGACGGCGTCGTTTACCGGACCATCGAGCATTCGCACGCCTGAGAACACGGGGAATATGTGCGTGAGCAGGTCTTTCTCTTCCCTTTCTCGCGTGTGTCGTGATTTTTATCTCACGGATTGTTGTGTGCGGATTGCTAATGTCAATTTTAAAGACAACCGAAATAAGTGACCGAAGCTCGGAGTAATGGAAAAAAAGAGGAAATGCCGAGTATAAAACTCCGATTCAACAATTAATCCAATTCCTTTTTTCGTTTCTCAATTTTTATTCGCTTTGTATAAATAACCGTATAAGTGATTTTTATGATATAAATATTTTTCGGTATAATCGTGTGATTTTAATTAATTTTATTACATGGCTCCATTTGTTTCTTCGATTCTCCATAATATTCCACTGCTATTTAAAATCTACATAATTAGATCTTCATAATTTATTTGATATAAATTGTTTTATATTATTTTACCTATATTATTCTGCTTGTTCCACTTTCTAGTTTAATACTATTTAATTACTATTTTAAGATATTGAACATGAAGCTCGATTGATACAATTTCGATTAAAGTTTCGTTTATATTTCGGTTTATAAACGTTCACCTCATAAAATAATATTCTAGCAAACAAAAAGCGAATTAGTTTCATTTAACTAACGTTCGAAATAATCCAAATAGCACAGAAGCTTGCAGAAATACTGTTGCAATACTGCAACAAAATTGCTACAAATTGCTTGCTCTGTGTTGTAAGAACTATTAAATCGTACAAATTAAAATTTCCGGATGAAAATAAATAGTATAAATTGTACGTCTCTGTTGCGAAATTCCATCACGATTTTGATCCTCGTAGAAAAGTGGGTCTCGTAGGTAGGCAAACGATAGTTAATTGCGACCGCGACATTCGCCACCAGCGTTATCGCGGAAAACCATCGCGTCCAGCAGCTCTAATAAAATTTCTCGCCGACGCTATATCGAAATTTCTAATTTCGCTGCGCAGCGTGCTTGTGCACGACCATCAATTCCTCGAATTCAATATCCGGTTAACGCTGGCTGTATCGTTCCGCGCTATCATTTCGACCCCGCTCTGTTCCACTCGTCGTAAGCCCCGACGGCTTACGGACGTTCGTTTCGCTCTCGAAGTGGGTTAACGGAATTAATACAGCTCGATAGCATCGAGTCGGGAATAGCGGCGAGCGCCCGGAAAACCTGGCCTATTCTTCAGCGGGTCGAGACGATAAAGCGACCACCGCCAGACCTGACATTCCCAGCGGTTGCTGCACTATTTATTTCCGCGGAGCGATTTGCCGGCTAAGTCAGCGCTGGAACGATCCCAGGAGGATTCGCTCACTCGGCATAAGAAAAGATAAACACCGCCTTCGAGACAACGACGCGAAAGCCCGTCGTTTAAATCGCGCATTAAGTGATTACCGGCATCGACGAGAAGCGCTTTCGCAGATGTAAGATTGACGGCAGCTCGAATGGATGGCGAGCTCGTAATTAGCGTCAATCTTCCTAGGCGGCAATTAATGTATCGACCATATAAATTTCCAATAATCTTTTTGCGGAAGATATTCTCAATTTCGTCTATCTTTTCGTAATTAGCATCAGGATAAATGGCAAAATGCATCTCGCGGCTTGCCCGGATGCTAGACGATCAAGCTAAATAAACCGTAATTAAAGTTAAATCGAAGGGCCATTGAATTTCCCGTTTGAATATTAAATGAACGAAAGATTTTAGTGCATCTCCGTGCCCGGAAGAGCCAATGCATCGTCAACGTTTGTACACGCGAGTTGGGATGAACGCACTCTCATCACTGAAATACTAACACACCTGAGTAACAACCTATTTCAAATTTCAACAAAATCCGTCAGAACATAAAATTGGCTCTACCAATTTCTAGTTTACCAAACGCAGGTGTATAAGGAAAAGGAAATATTGATCCCTGCCATATACGCGTTATATATGCATACATTATATGCACTTCATTCAATTTTCGCGTTATCTGCAAAATATACAGGTTGTAATTTTAGATGATAATTCAATTTCCGTATAATTCTAACGGCATAATTTATCAAACGTGACAAATTTAAAATCTTTGAAACCCAATGTTTTACTTGTTTATGATAGATTACACGCGTTCTCAGCATTCAATAATTTACTAAATTATTTCTTTTTTTGTAAATTAGAGAAAAGTAAGTAGCGTTTTAATTACAATTCTAAATATTAATTAGAATTAGAACTTGCTAGATATCTGAATTAATGCAATGAGAAAAAAGATAAGCTTTTTCATTCAAAAATTTTAAAATTTCTTCAACACTGGCAAAACTGCCAACTCATTTTTTGTATTAAATTTTACCATTTTCAAAATATTCTATGGATATTTTAATAACAATAGTCGCTCAAGGCGGGTATATTGGATTTATATTTAAGCCTGTCAGAAATTGTCTTTCAATTTATCTCATACAAACTTTATTTAATAAACTTATATCTTCGAAATAGTTTCGGAATAATCTCGTTATTCCTTTCTTTTATAATTAATTTTATGACGTTTACACGTGTGGTAAAGGTTATATATATATATAGGTCGAAACTGTTAATGTAACCTATTGAGAACTTTAGAATTCTTCGAGAAGTATGGAATAGTCAAAAACAATTTTTTTGAAACTTGAGGTGTGGACAAAAAAATTAAAAGAATTTTTTTGCCAGTGAAAAAATTTTAAAATTTTTGAATGAAAAAGCTTATCTTTTTTCTCATTACATTAATTCAGATATCTAGCAAGTTCTAATTCTAATTAATATTTAGAAATGTAATTAAAACGCTACTTACTTTTCTCTAATTTACAAATATTTAATGACCAGAACTGTTGTTTATACTTATTGAGAACTCTAAAACTCTTCGAGAACTATAGAATTTCATAGTCAAAATCAATTATTTCGAAACTCGAGGTGCCACGCGAAGTTGGCACTTTATATTTTTAAATTATCATTTTTAATGTTATTTCGGCGGAACTATTGTTATAAACTATCAGGAACTCTAGAACTATTAAGGGTGCAAATAGGACTTGCATAAAACCTTGCGGTGCAGAAAAATGAGGTGCTAACTTCACAGAGACCATTACTTCGACTTTTAATTGCAAGTAATCTTACCTCCGATACTGGCGTTATAAGCGACTCCGACACCGCAGTATTGGTTGAAGGCAACGGCGGCAACTTCGCCGGCACATCGAGTGCCGTGCTTGTTGTCGCCGTTGTCCCTCGGCATCGGATCGTCGTCATTGTCGTTGATATCCGTACTGGCTTGGTGATCGTAGTTCAGCGCGAGATCCGGATGATTGGTCTGGATGCCATCGTCCAGAATCGAAACGACGACACCCTTGCCGGTATAGCCCTTCTGCCAGGCCGGACCGAGATTCATGTCATAACCATCCTTAGCGCCGCCGTTCTGTGACAATAAAATGTTAAACTCAAGTTATCCCGGATTACTTGACGAAAAACATATATATGTACATTTGTTGATTTACACGTAGCATATAAATTTCACAATTACTTTAACATTAGTGTTAAAATTTCAACATTAATTTTTTTTATATTTCTTATTTTTTGTGAGTAACAACTGTTTTAGTAAAATACAATATTTAGTAAAATACACTAAAAGTTTTTGTTACGTTAAATATACATTCCATTATACTTCTGTAAACATAAAAGAAGTTTACATTATATATCCCAAGTGCAAAAAATATTTCGTTTCGGCCGAAGATTTTGATGATAAATCGCGCGCAGTGGAGTACATGGTTCTTTGACAGGAATTAATTCGCGAATTTCGTGTTACCGCGTATGACCGTTGATTGATATTCGTGTAACGCTATACATCTCCACACGCGCGTATACAATTTCGTGGATTAATGGATTACTAGCCGCACGACAAATTCGGACGCCGCAGCTTTCACAACGCGGTGTCCGTTATATTGAGCAAGTAATCTTACTTGCCATGGACATAGATAATGGTCATTCTCAATGGGCTTTTCAAATTGTTATTCTATTGTTAACGGAACACCGTATTAATTTTTTCTTCGAGATATCAATTAAAAAAAAATATTGGCAATATATTGCATAACGTATAACACATTTATAGCTATACTAAAGCCTCTATAAAAAAAAGTTTCAGTCTCAAAAACTGTGCCAGATTCCCATCTGGGATTTTTCAATCACTAGATGCTATATCGCGCTCCACTGCTCTCATAAAAATGTCGACGGCATTAAAATTCCATACGAATTTTGACAGAGCTATAGTTTCGCCGATATCGCTATTGCTGGCCACTCAGAGCTATATCGAGCTGAAAAAAATATATGCGAGACACGATTTCGAACCGCCGGGCGACGCGCGATTCATATCCTCTAACAAACGTTCGTTTTATGCATTTATTTATGGATTGATTATTGCGGAGCTCCGGCTACAAATGGCGTTTTACATTTGTGTGCGTCATGAATTTATGTAATAAATGTACAGTATGGAAATATGCGAATGTTTCGTACGTGTTTCCCCGGCGATCGCTCGAGTTCGCGTATGATCGTATCTAAATCGCGCGGCGGAAAAAATTCCCGAGCAACGTTACGATAAATTCGTGTGTGCGCTGCATGATATCACATATTCCTCTACGAATCTGCAATCATTTAAGATTATCCATCATGGAAGATAAGCGCTCAAGTAAGCACAGCAAATACATCAATTCCATGGATTAAACAATTTATCATTCTAATTGATACAGAGGATATTTTCATAAGTATTGGTAAAAAATAATTGCAGTAGTGAAAAAAATCAGTTCATAAAATTAGAAAATAATCCAGATGTTTATAGTGGAAAGAGAAAAAAGAGTGACAGCTTAAAATCAACTTTCATCGACTTTTATAAGTTTAATAAAAAATTATAAACAACAATACATGGAATTGCTATTATACTTTGTACATGTGTAAAAGGTCTTAATTCTGACGCTGATTAACGCGCAGATTTCGCGTTATCTAGAAATCGAGAACAATGTCGGATTTGGAAATGTAACGTTTCTGCATGTGCACGAATGTATGCGAGTAACGCAAAATACTTTCGTGGAACGCAAGAACGCGAGGCTATTCTCTAATCTCTACGACGGTGTTTTTCAGCGTGAACCGAGAGGAATTGGAAGCTAGAACATTCACATCGAATATGTGAATCAACAAATGTTTTCATAATATACATTTTAAATATTTAAAAAAAATTTTATTTTCGCGAAAAAATTCTGCAGTAACTACAAAAGTACTGTATTATTTATCAGGATCAAAGCTAAGAAGATGATAAATGTAGCAACGAAATAATAGATAATTATACAAAAGAGTTGCAAATTAAGAAATGAATTCTCTGCATTTTTAAAACGTACGTTCACTATTTATATCTGTAAGTGCTTTTGATGCAATAAAAATTCCGATTAAGAATTTTGACGTGTCAATTTAAATATGCGATTTATGTCAACAAATGATTCATCAATTCATAAGAAACTTCTGTAACAGTGACACGCTAAATCTAATAAAATTAAAAAAAACTTTCTCTTCGGAATAAAAAAAAAGAGAATCACGCCTCGAGAGATATGCAATTCGGAAAAGGTTGGTAATAGCTAATTTGAAGGATTCTCGCTTGGAATCTAACGCGAGTCTGCTTCGGGCTATCGCACGAGTGAAGAGCATGTAAAAGGACAGGAGAGGTTTCTCTTGATCCGGATCTCGTACATTACGCCCGTAGCTCATCGTGATCAGCGCGGTACATGTTCTCGTCGCGGGAACACCGACAACCGGGAATGTGCCAATCTCCGTGTCGATGCACCTTTCTCGCTGCTGCTTTTTTACTCGGCCATTCGGACCCGGGCGCGTCGCGCGGTGCCGGCTCCGTTTCCCCTGCAATTCCATTAACTAGATTGCGCATTGTCGTGCTCGCCCGTGAGGAAGACCCGAGGCCATCGACGCGTGTGTCCTCGTCGTTCGTGTCAGCGCTTATCTGCGGAGATTTTGGCGCTACGAGCGGATCAAGGAGAGACAAAGAGCGAACAGCCTAAAGCACCGAATGCGCTGAGAATACAACGGGATCAAACCTCGATAGCTCGGAGAGGCGGAAACGTGAGTGCAACATTACCGAACTGCTTGTCGTAGTTATCGCCGTTCCAGCTCGTGGATACGAAATTGTCAACATCGCTCAAACCGTAACTACTGTCGGTTTGATGAAGAGTACAAAAAAACTTTCTACCTCGCGTCACTCTAATAACAATTTTTACCGAAAAATGTAAAAAGATCTAAAAAGAAATTATAAAGTTGAAAAGACAATAAGATATAGAAATATAGAAAAAAATTATTTCTAATAAAATCATTTTTATGTATTCCAATTTAAAAATTAATTTTCTGCAAATGCAAAATGTTGAAGACTACCTTGTACATGCTAAAAGGGATCTCAAACTAAGCGATCTCTGATTAGTATTCTATTTTTCTTTACATTACGTGAGCGATCTATCGAGCCCCCGGTTGTTTCTTCCTTTCCGACGAACGCAGGTAAAATTATCTAGCGAGAAACGCCAAATTTACGGGCGCCGTGCATAAGAACGCCGTAATCCCATCAGCGCACTGCGAATGGTGAGGCGGGTTGGGTGGTTCGTGCGCACACATTGTGGGCGCATATTGTACTCGGGGAAAGACAATGCCGCCCATTGTCTCTCGCGACGCGTGCGGTCGAGCCGGCAAAAAGAGAACGGAGAAAAAAACCCTGCAGCCAAGCCGGGTTTACGACGATCCAGGTTGTCCCGGTTGCATTCGGACTCTTCGCTCCGGCATCTTCTACAGTATGACAAAAGCGAACCAGACGAAACGTCGCTTCCACAAACTGCGACCATAGGCATAAAAATTTAACAATACAAAGTTCAGGGTACCCCTCTATAGAAATGTAAAGAGAAAAGCACATTACAAACAAGACTTGATTATGGTCTGCTATCTCTTTCATTGAATTTTCAAGCAAGGTATAATGATACCGTGAAATAATTTAGATAAAAAATTTTGAAATTTGATGTTAGAAAAACTTATAGTATCGAAAATTGATCGTGACTAAATATCTGAGAAAAGAATTTGTACCTGAACATTTAAACACCTGTTTGTTCAATATTGTATTTTTAATCAAAAAGAGAAGTTTTCTGGTAAAAAAGAATTTCTCGAACAATTTCTACATTTTTATATTCTTTAATATAATTTTTTAACGCCATCTTAATTTTTTCTAGGCGTAATTAGATATTAATAATTAAACATTTAAATCACGTCTTCCTAAAAAATATTTAGAATCGCTGATTATAAATTTATAATCAAAATTTCAAAATTTAAAGTGACAGATTCAATATAGACTAAAATACAATAAAATTTAGCATTTTGTTTCGTCACCTTGAAATTAAATATTGAATTTTTTTTTACATAGTCCTTACGCTGATCTTCCAAATGAGCCCAGAGAGAACTCGCTATCTTAATTTTTTGTGAAAGATATGTATTTTTCACTTTTACTCTATTTTACGAATATTTTACGAATATTTGATGAGGTATATAGATCAAAGGTGAAATAAGAGTGTTGATTTTTTTTTAAGACTCTTAGCCTTCACCTTTAAAAGTTCAAAGGAAGTCGCTATATTTATATTTGTGGAACACATGAAATTTTAAAGAAGTGGGATATGCATGTCTCATCAGGTACGAAAGGATTAAATTATAAAGTTTACCTACTTTTTTGCTTCGAATCTCGAGTCCACGTTTCAATTTCTAATAGATTTTGTCCCAATTCAATTCTTTATAATATCGTGTTATACATACGATTTTACATATGACATGAGTCATTAAGTTATAAGTTCGCTTGTTTTTTGCTTGAAACTTTCTACTTATGTCTCCTAAAACTTTTATTTAGTCCTCAATCGCATTACGACTTTATTTAAAATTGAAATCTATCCACTCTGCTGATATATTAATATTGGCTACAAATCTTCATGTCAAATCATTTTTATCTTCCTGATCTCTTTTTTCCAATGCGAATCGGTAAATTATTGTCTTCTTACATATCATTACCACCTTGAGAATTTCTCACCTTATCAATATCAAATTTTTCAACAGCAGATAATTCTCAGAATTCAGTGTATTCAGACATGCAGTGATAAATAATAAATATGGGAATGCAAGACTCAATTTGTGTCAAGTCCGTAAATGAGAAATTCACATCGGTTAATTCGCTTTCGGATATTTCTGCGTTCATGTTGCAGATATGCAGGGTATCGATATGATACACCAATAAGGGGTATCATAGATGGTTTATCAGCTTACGTAAACCCCGGCTGCCTCTCGCGCCTCGGGCGACGCTCCGGGCGTCTCACGAACGCTGCACCCTGTGCTTTTATACGCGGCAGTTTCCGCGTCCGGGTTTCGAGTGTCGGCATATTTGGGCATTGCTCTGTGCAAATAGAGAGCAGGCCCGCGATATCGGGCGTTCGCCTGAGCCGCTCAAATTTCATACCACCCGATATTACGTCCATTATGCAAAATCGTAATCTTCGCGATACGCACGCCCCTCGTTTCTTTAAGGCTCCCTGGGCTCTCTCGCTGCAGCCACATCGAATCACGACGTCAGAAGCGAGAAACGTGAACTTTTCTCCTTGCAATACACGTTGGAATAAGAGAGGGAAAAAGAAGAGTGGAATGTATTTTTGTAAGTGCGCCGTTGCGCAAACGGCATTTGTTTATTTCTCATATCGAAAAAGAAATTACATCTATTTTCGCAGCTGTCGGTTCGTTCAATCTCGTTCGCATTCGAAGTAGCCTATATAATGTAGCACGGTAAATATATAAATTTTCGGAACTTTCTTTTCATCTTTGATTCTTTGATCAATTTGCCGTTTCTTCCTTTGGAACGAAAACTTGATCGCGTCTTATCTTCCCTTTTCAGTTTCTTGATATTCAGCTTTGAGTTTCTGTATTTCTTTTTGCGATTCTCGAATTAAAATACTACCAAAGTACACTCGGGATGAAGCGAAGGATAAGATTTCCCGTAAGGGAATTAAGAATCAAAGTAACTACCTCCGGTCATCACGTACATTAGCAAGAAGGGTCAATCGGGATGCTCCTTGCGTTCTCTCGAACGTACGCTAATGAAAGTGGCTGAACAGTTAGAAAAGCTGAGACATAATCGAGAACTTCTCGGCAAGTTAGGCCGAGACGCCGCGCTGGCGAGCAACGCGTTAAGAAAAGAGAGAGAGAGAGAGAGAGGGAAAAGTTTCCGCCGGATATATCGGGCGAGCCTGCCAAAAGCTAGCTATTCGCTTCCGCTGCTTCTCGCCACTCTCTGCTGCTGTTCTAGACGGCAAAGCTGCATGTTATAAGCTGCTTACGCTCCCGCAAGAAAACGCATGTACAGCACAACGGCTCCATTAAGGCCCGAACTGCTCGTGCGAGAAATAAGTACTCCCGAGTCCGGTCGCGCGCGATGCACCAAGTGTCGAGATTTATTGCTATTATACGGAAATTTCGGGTTCCTCGCGTTTATCATTTTCTATCATTACTCAAAATATCTTTCTCATTTAAAACTATCAATCTTTTTATTAGTACTATACGTCATCTAAATGTGATGTACCTCATATGTATATTTATAATTATATATTAAATTTCAAAATGGAGAAAGACCAAAATACATAACAGAATACTATTGGACAAAGCGCTTTTGTGATGATAAAGAATTTTGAAATTAAAATTCAACAGATAAAATTACAAATTATTGAATATCAATTTGACATCCCCCTGAAAACTTCTGTCGTATTTATCGCAGAGTAATCACGACGTAAAAAAAATACCTACCTAACTACTCTACTTTTGTCATAGATGTAGAATCTTTTACAAGTTACTTTCAGTTTATAACTCGTAATTGTAGATAATACGTAGAATTAAGGATAATCTCACTCGAGCGCTTTAAATAACGAAACACCTCGATCTCTCTGGCGCGTTGAATGCGCCAGGGTGATCAGTCGGGGGGGAGGGGGGGAGGGTTAACTTGGAGCGATTAAACCCACGCTAGAGCGGAAGAGGGACGTTCCGTCCGGCAGAATCGCAAAGTGGAAGAGGTCTAAAACAACCTCAGACGCGTTGTTTTCGATAATCTCGGACCGGCCCGGGCCGTCGACCAACTCGACAGCTCTCGCTCAATAAGATTGCATTAGTCGCGGCCGCTAATTGGATAACAAACACGCTGATTGACTGTTTGTACGGGATTCCCTTCCCTCGAGCCATTACTGCGATAATTGTTTACTCACCCGTGATTACACGAACCAAGTTACACGAGTCACGCGAGCGTTTTGCGCAAAATATGTACCACGTTTAAGTATATAAGTCGTCGCCGCGTATCCTAATCATTTATAAATTTTACAACGTAAGATATGCGATGATTTAGCATAATTAATTCGCGGTTAAAAAGTGCGATTTATGCCAGACTTTCTAATTAATGAAATATGTTAAAGTCAGAATTAAATAATTCACGATTAAGAGGACATAATAATTGAAGGAAATTTTGAAGAAGAATGATATTCTTCTTAAATTGTTTAATGAAAATGGTAGAGATATTAAAGTATTCTTAGCTATTATTTATTAATAATGATTTTCAATTTGTTACTTTCTAAAATCTCTTAAAAATTTCTCGTATTTTTGCATCTTAATGATAATGTTACATTTTAGTGAATTAGATCGTTTTATGTTATAAATTCTTACAATAATTTAACAATCTTGATTCTGCATCGTTACACTAGAAAAGAAATAGAAAAATTTTGTTAAAAATACAAATATGAAGACAATTATGTTGGATTATTAAAACAATTACATTGCTCTGGAAAAAGGATTTGGTAATAATTAATGATTCAACATAATTATTTTCTTTGTATTTTCAACAAAATTGTTCTTTCAATGTATATACATACCCGGTTAGTGGGACATTTACGTTAAATTTCTCTGGACTGACATCATCGATAGATGATCCTTCTCAGAAAAGAGAAAGAAATAATCGGAAGTATCGAGCGACTTAGATACCGCGCGGTTGGTTCAATTCTCGTCACGTATCCTGTCGCGACGGTGTGTATGGCGAGATGTACTTACCAGGTACCACTGTTCCTTGAAGAGCGGGTCCGTGAACAGGTTCTGAAGTGGCACGCCCCTATTTCTTTGGCGATGGAACAGGGCGGCCTGTCGCGGACGCGGACCAAAACCGCTGAAGAAGGGCTGATAATCGGTGAACGCATAGGACGAGGCGCCGAAGTCGCGCTTCTTGCGCTTCTTCTCATGCTGCTGCTGGAACCAGTGCACCTGCAACCGAAAGCATACCGGATCTGCAACGTAGTCTTCTTGCGCCGCGCCGCCGTCCTATGATCGACTTCGAGCTACGTCATCGCGGTATAAACTTGAATAACTTGGCGGACCGACCTAAAAGCCATTAGCCGTTGGAATACGTTTTGTTATCTCTCACGTCGTTACACGAAGTTCCGCGCGACATTATACGGTAACGTAAGCCGGTAACCGTTGCAAATTTTCCCCAAGTGTTCGGAATATTTCATCGGTGCCGTCAGTCAGTTTTTACCGAACGTAATACCGACAATGTGACAGTATGATATTAATATAATGATTAAAAAAAAATAAAAAATTATACCAAAAATACAAAAGACATTTTAGTGCCTTTGAGCAAAGAATTATTAATTAACGTGATTCTAAATTATTGTGATAAAATTTATATGAAATTTAATTAAATATAATTGCCGTAATACGTCGAGACATTTATATCCAGAAATATAAAAGGGATTAAGAGAAAGCCATTTATCGTTAATATCTACGTACATTCACTAAATCATCATTGTCTTTATTTGTTTTTCCAGGAATTATCAAAATCTATGGATTCACATTCATATTTTTCCGAAATGTGTAATTATTATTTTTACGATACGCACGTTTGTTATTATTTTCATGAATTATTATATCGACAATTAAGGAACAGAAGAAATTTAATTGAAGGAAAGAGAAAGGGAATGCAATAAAATTGTGTTTGTCTTCTTTTTTTGTTAAGTTAAAACTACTCGTAGCACCATCGTTGTTTATCATTCTGTTGATTGGCTAAACAGTTATATAATGCGACGCTGCGACGTGGAAAATTCACCAGGGCAGATTGACTCAATCGAGGGTCATAAATCGAACAATCACCGAAAAACGCCTCGGGGAGCGAGCTTTAATTCTAGCGCGCACAGCGTTCCTCCCGTTTCATTCATACCGTCGTGTTGGATCCAGACACGCATTGCGATTCGATGCCCCGGTACCGCCGACAGATTCACGACCCTCACGTAAATTTTGGCGAGACTCCAAATACGCCAGGATCACAACCGAGTTAGTTTCACGGTCGTATTGAAGGCGCGCGCCAATGCAGCAATTTCCGGATTTTCAAACTAACACAATGAGCGTAAGAAATTTGGTACATGTGCTGCTCCAGATCGATTATTGAACATGCTAAAAGTCCCTTAAAATCAAACGGTTATGGCAGTCGCGCAGTAGAATAGTAACAGATGTTGCCGCATTCTCTTATGAATTATAAACAGTTGTGGAGAAGCAAAAATTTCAAATATTACATAGAAAACTACTGTGACTCACATGAAAGAAAAAAAAAGAACTTTCGCGATCGCCAGTTTAAAAAAAGTTATAAAATTTGAACCAAAATTATAAACACAAAACATTTTTTATGCGTTTATTTTTCAATAAGGAAACAATTTCGAGGAAACAATTTCATGAAGCTTTTTCGGATAATACGTGAGAAGAAAGATTAATAAAAGAAAGGAGATATCAACAATCTCATTGTCTCTCATTCGCAATAAGTTTCGTTCGCCTCGATATGAGCAGCGTGATACTTTTGTAACGTGAGCAAATATAAAATAAAACATCCCTCGTCTATTTTTTAACGAACAATTAAGCGGTTAACTAAGCGTGCTGCACAATTAATAAGCAGCCAGTCACGGTCGTTGGGAGAACGAGAGAGATTTCCCGGTCACGTATCCGTAGCTTTGCCCTCCATAAATCCTGGCGATCTCTGAGCGCGCAGCGTTCGGAAAAAAATGTATCTCGCGCGGAAGTTACCCCCGCATGTTCGCCCCGTGCAAATGACATTTTCCTCGCGATAACGTGCTCCCCGCAAGCACCGGCTCTCATAATTAATGCTATATCGCGCGGTTCCCCGCGATGCGTACGAAGAACTGCATTCCTCTCGTTTCTTTCTTCTTTCCTCGCTTCGACACGATATTTTTCCGACCGCCTCGCCTACCCTTGCACTCCGTAATTTTCACCCGCGAGAAGAAGCTTATCGAGACGAGGACAATGGCGGAAAACGCGGCGACGACAATATTGTCTCTCGAAACAGTGAGATATTTTGCCACGTCCTCGTGAGAGAAGGGACGACGAGGCTTCACCGAGAGTGCACTTAAAGCGACCACCAGGTATTTCCCGCGCGAGTACTAAAGTGATATTATAGTGAAAAATTCGGAAAAAATCTACGAGTACAAGGACGGAATTTCATAAACTATTTACGGCTACGACGGATTTATGATTTATTACCTACGCTGGAAAAATAATACAAGCGAGCGTTCCTTTTTATCAGAGACGACATCTGGGAAAATGTAATATAATTATTGGACTGGAGATTAAAAATATTTTATTGCCATAAAAAAAAGTGGGTCTTCCGCTTCACAAACTTGTAAAACAAATTTCCGTCCTTGCCTGCAACTTTTTTCATAGCTAGCTAAAGCTCAGCGTTTACCACAACGCTAAAATTTAGAGTAGAACCGAACAAAAACGCGTTTCTGGTCAATCAAAAAAGGAAGACACATTTTTGCGATCCTTTGTGAAGCGTACCGTTACTGTTAAATGTTCTGTCACAGTGACAGAATATTTAGCGAATATAAAAACTGCGCGTAAAACGGGAAAATGATTTTTTGAAAGCACAAAGACTACGTATTGAGAAAAAAAAAGACAACTTTGTTATTATAGGACTATTTACGCTACGCATATTGCATAGCTTGTTTTTAAAACATCTCAGCACAAAATATTCTTTCTAGAATTTTGGTTCTATCGACATTTTACACACTTTCTAAAGGTCTTTCCTTTTCTCTCAATTTTTTTAGAAAGTTGACATTTTTTTCCCCGATAAAGTGTCAAATGGCACGATTACAATAATATCGTAAAATTAAAATCAATAAAGAAATTGCGGAAATGCGTTTAACTAATTTGACTAAAAAATTTTATTATAAAATTTTATTAAAAAAAAGCGATTGTAGATTTGATTTTCAGAAAATTATTGTGTTGTCGTTCTCTTGTTCTAATTCACAATTCTATCCTAGGCTTTTTTTTGTATCGACTCACTATTCAGCTCGCTCGTCAGAACGTGCATTTCTCGCGATCGTTAACGTGCCTTGAGCGGAATCGGCCAATTAAGCTGTTTGTCGAAACGCACGCCGCTTTTGCGCTGACCGATCGTGTAGAGTTCAAGTTTTATCAAGTGATTTAACGGCGCTCATAGCGATGAATTTTCTGCCCGGAATGATTGTTACAATGGTGGATATCGGCTCGTTAACGCGTCGTCTGTCCAATAAATTTATAAAACCTATGCTCCTACATATGCAAAATGTATGCGCACCAATTCGCGATTATAATTATCTTATCCTAATTACATCCGTTTCTGTCTCTTACGACTGCACGCTCCGTTATTTCGTTCCTCACGCGCAAATTTTATGTTAATCATAATTCCTTTTTTAATAAGGACAAAGTCCTTAATAAGATAAGTAAAGCTGATTAAATTTTTCCTTCGTTTCACAGTCACACAGTGGAGTAAATCTACCACGACTCTAAACATTACGTCTTGCTCTTTGAGTATGAGCAAATTTCGTTCCTGTGTGCATCTCGTAATTAATGTCTCTTAATTAGCAGAATACAAAGATGCGTTGACTTACCCGCGGTTCATCCCTGAGCGCTTTGTGATGTGGTTCGCTCGCGGTGAGGGATCTCTTGTGCAGTCGCTTGTGAGAGAAGAGGTAATAATTCTTCAGAGCGCCGATCTGAAATAGAGAAATAAAGCATTCTTATTGTTCTGATTCGAGTGGGCTGGCATCGCGTGTCCTCGCGCAGACGTAAACATGAAGTGGCACGAGAGTACTCGCAAGTTTCCCTCTTGCGACTTCTCGATAGCCTTTTGATGGTCTCGCAACTCGATATCGTTTTGACTCACAAGTTTGGCAGTAACTTCCAAAGTGTCGTTCCTGAATTATATGGCCGCACTTGCTAAGTCTCATCTACATTCATCGCGATGTTTTCTGCAAACGATAAATGTTTTCCCGACACTCTCGTCCACGATAGAGACAATATTAATCATCGTAAACAGGCATAAGAGATGTCTAATTCCTTTTGAATTTTTCATCAACTAACATAAAATAATAATGTAGAATTAAATTGACATAAGTTTTGTGAAATATACAGAGAATAGACAAAATAATGCAAATATAAGAAAATATATTACTTTTTTTTTATTAAGAAATGATTAATCGATTATTTATATTTAAGATAAGATTTTACTCTTGTTTGAAATAATGTTTAAATATTATCACCAATGTTGTATTATTCTTTCAGCAGAACTTTTCTCAGATGATTAGGCAAGTGATGTGGGAGGAAGAAATTTACTTCTCACATTATTTTCCAAAATTATTCTTTATTTTTCAAAACTTTATTGTTTTTCCTGACCAATGTAACTGTCTGGCTTAAATATCATCGAATCATTGAGCAGTTTTGAAGTAGCGTGAAAAATAGATTTTCTCCTCCGACATCTCTTAAGAATCCTCCAACGTCTCTTAAAAGGTATTCTTTTAGAAGAATAGTATTACACTAGTGATATTTAAGCATTGTATTTATTCCAAATAAGAATAAAATTTGTATTAAAGACAAATAATGGCCAATCAATGTCTTATTAATAAAATAAGTAGTCTGTTTCCTAGATGCTTATATTATTTTGTCTGTATCTTATATATTATTGAAAAATTATACTTTACAGTTTAAAAATAATAACATATATTATAGTACAATTATTATCTGTTACATATAGACTTTTTAAACTGCTTGCTGATAACTTTAATAACGAAAGCTTCTATTTTGAGATTTAGCGAGATTGCCGAATGGAAAATTAACATTTACAAACAAGTACATGTATGATCGGCGCTTACATTGGTTCATATTTTAGAAGTTTAACGCGATCCATTAGAGATAATTGGCAGTTTATTGAATACTAGACGGTTGTAATTATACCTGTACGTATGGGTAAATTACGCGACGTTTTGTTTGGTCCATGAAACTGATTGTCAATAATTCTAAGCACCGCGCGCCGACACGATTCAATAATGTGTATCGAAACATATATTGAAAATGATCAATAAGCTATTCCAATGGTAATTAATAAGCTGGTCTGCTATTCAGAGATCCCGAATCTTAATTATATCATCAAGCATTAATTCAAAATTGATAAAAATAACAATAAAATATATAAAAACTGATAACATCAGATATCACTATTTTTATTCGTTCACACACATACACACGCACATACAGGTACACATGCATACAAACACACAATATTCTGAAAAATCTTAAAAATGTACTTTCTTATCTAGAAAACATTTTAGGTACCTTAATTTCTATTTACATACGTGCGTTTTAAAATTTCGTTGTATAAGTACCAAAATGGCAACTGGTTTTAAAGGGAAGAACTGAATTTATATTGGACTTAAATTACATTTAAATAAATTTGAATTAGATTAAAAGATCAAAGCTGACATATGATATTGTCTTCCTGACTTTATACTATTACACTATATTCTTTTTCATACAAAATAAACTGTATGACGTGATGTTTCGCGCAAACAGCGAACAGCGGTATGTGTCTATGATTCACAAGTACAGCTTTCGCATTATTCCGATATGATTCGACACTGCAAGAGGAAGTCGTAAGAACTCAGGCTCTCGAAACGGCGTAACTTTCGCCGGCGGAGTTTTCCGGAACTTAGCCGGAACGAGAATCAACCAAAACTGCATCGCGCCGCGAAGTAGAATCACTTCCCAAAGCTGTTTTTGCTCCGATGCTTTACACGTGTCGCCTACTTGAAATTCTTCCGCGGCGCCTTCCTTCCGGAGCCGCGGCCCGAAAATTGAACAGCAATTCGCGAGGAACTCGGGCGCAATTCGCAAAAAAAGAGGAACTCGCACGCTTTATTTTACCATCGAGCTTTGCCCGAAAATTTCGTGGTGAGCTCGAGACAGCTACTCCGTCGTTCTTCGGACTTCTCGAGGATCTAAGTAGTCCAAGAGTGGCAAAGTGCATCACTTGCTCCTCTCAATCTCGAGTTATCTTTCGTGTGAAAGAGGATTACTTGCCCTAGTTCTTTCACTTTAGCCATTTTTATCTCTTCAGGAATGGCGATGTATATCATGTGAGTTTATTTGAAAAACTGTGAACTTGCTCTTACCTCATAATAAGGCGATACTTCAGAGGCTTTAACATTTTTTCCGTTTCCCTTTTTATATTTTCTCATATCTTCTCCGCAAAGTGTTTTCTTATATCTCCTCCACATCTCGCATCAATTTTCAATTATTACTTAATCAATATTAAATTTATTTTTTATCCTACGGATAAAGACAATTAAGATCTCGTTTATCCATTAATTTGGTTCGAACTGTAAATCATGTTCTCAATCATTTATAACTTGTGAATTCTGAACAATTTTTGTGTGCCAAGAATCAACTTCAACGTGATCAAAAAATTTCACTCGCGTGGAGTGCCAGCTTCGAGCTACACTGTGTAGCAAAAAAGGAGCGAGGCGATGAAGGATATTTCGAGACTATATATATCTATATATATCGCTATCTCTCGAAGATATTCCGCGGACGTGATGGAGCATGCCTCACCAGCTTCACTAGCGGGCGTTATAACTCTGCTGGCGACGACGCCGGAAGGTCCGTTCGCATATTTCCGTATTCCGCCGGCAATTTTACGTCCAACTTACGCGCGGCACGCTCGTTGGCTCCGTGACGCAAATTTCACAAGGGCGGGTCAAGGACTCGCTCGAGGGCTTCCTCCTTCCGAAGTGCGGCTGAACGGCGTCCGCCGAAATTCTCGCTCGACCATGCGGAATTTTGATAATATTCTCGATTATTTCGCGATTATGGAAACAAGGCGCGGTCAATAATATTTAACTTTAAATTTGACGATGCAATCATATAATATAATATATTTCCGCTTTAGCTTACACGCTTGCAATGCTGTTTTCATAAATCCTAACTTGTATTATAAAATACAAGTAATTGGATCTACAATTGAGTAACGTAAATTAACAGTAATTTAAGTCTACACGCATATTTTTACTAGGAAAATTGATTCAATATTGTTACAACTAACGTCTAGAAAAACTGCATACATTTCTACCACAATTGTATTAAATTTAGGTGTAAAGAAAGTTGCACGAAACAATATTTAAAAGTAATTTTCTGCTTCCTCTACAAAAACTCATCACAGAATCTACAATTGTGACAGGCATTCGGTATCTTTTATTAGTAGTTCTAAAATATCTCATATTCTCACACAAGTTCTCAAAATTTTGACTGCCCGAACACTTCCTCCTATAGATGTTACTTGAGGATCGACTTTCTTCATGAAGACGATGATGTAAACGCGAGGTCACGTCGTCGCTACTAAAAATGACGAAGAGCCCAACTTTGACGCGATCTTTCGCTCTACCATCGTGGAGACTCGGAGACTCTACAGAAGAGAGTTTTCCCGTGCGTTTGTTACCGGTCGCGTGAGTGATGGTCCCCCTCCGACCTGCTTCTCTGGCTCTATGTCATCCGCTCCATTAACGCCTTACTTCCAGCTTCCAGCTAGAAGGCGGTGCAATAAAGCGAGGAAGATGCTGGCGAATAGGACTGATTCGCATCCGGTGCGATTAGCGTAGAAACTACCGCGTGAATCTTCAGATCGTCGCCGCCTTTGTAGCGTTCCATTGTGAACGAATCCGCCCAATTCGAAGCAACTCAGCCCGAATGGCTGCAGGCGACTTGAGTTAAAAATCACGCGAAATCAGCGTGATAAAGAAGAAGAAGAAATGGAGAATTTAACGAGAAAACGCGTGACAATCTCGGTCGAAAATCAAGATTCTCTGAGACGCAGTTCTCAGTACCTATCGTGACCGATTTGCGTAGCAATCAGTAGCTGCTGAGAGACAACGCGTTGGAGTTTCGCCGGCGAGTGACCAATATTTTCTCGGAGCGTCTTCTGGCACTGGCCAGATCCTCGACCCGCGTCGACCTTGGCGATCTTCCTAAAATCCTTTAAATCCATCCGGTAGCTTTCCGGAAGCGATAGTGCCGTCGCGTTCTCGCTCGCGTTTTCCGACGCGTCGCCGGTAATCCCGATGGGAGATACTCGTCGCGGCAGCTGCGCACGGACGGGGTAAAAAGACGAGAAAACGGATGAGAACGGGTGGCGATGGTGGTGCAGGAAGCGGAGGTGGGAACAGACATAGAGCGGAGCACACAATGCAGCGCAATTTATTAATACTCTGGGACTCGTAGCGCCCTTAGGAGCAAACGGTGAAATAGATATGCCAGCCGACCCGGGCAGGCGAGCGAGCGAGCGAGCAAGTGAGCGGGACCTGTTATAAGCCTGAACGGAAATGTCAGGACAAAGCGTCCTGTACAGAACGTACGGTGCAATCTGCGAGAAAATTGCGGTATAACCAAGCGCGGAAAGACGTCAATTGTACCGTAAAACAAAACGTTTTTCATTTAATTTGACATGTACTTCGCCTGGGCGGAATTCTAATTTAAAAGTTAGGTTACTTGGGAGGGCCAGGGGGTGGAGAACGTGACGGTTATCGAGAAACGTCGATGCTGATAATCGAGTTTTAATCAAGTAGAATCGATCGTAAATTATATGTGAAAATTATATTTGTACGAATTTAATTAATTTCGGATGTTAACGAAATTAAAGCTGCTTCGTCGTAATTTTTTTCTTTTTCTTTTTGCCACCTTAATCAGGAAGAAATTGACGTCGAGCACGTCAAAGGGACGTGTCTGTCATTAAAGATTAATACGGCAGAAGCGGGATACCCTATAGCAGAATCCTTTCACCTTTTCCGTAGACGTTCATACATATATTCCCGTTTTTGAAAGCTGACCCACACCGTTTTCAGCGTGACTAACTTCTATAAGGATCTCGCGAACGTGTATGGGCGAGGAAAATCTGACGGTGGACGATAACTGCAGCGAACTTAATTGTAGCATCAAGATGATTTCTTTCAGGAAGCTGAACGCGCCCTTTGATGGCGTACTTAAATCCACTTTATTTATCGAGCTCGAGCTCCCGCGGGATTCAGTACGTCACGGCGCGGAGTCATAAGATCTAAAGAAGAGATAGAGCGAGCGATTCATCATCCCGTGTCTGCAACAAGCTCGCGTTAAAGGCGCGTGCACACTATGTCGATGTGTTGCACTAGCTGAATCGTAAAAGCGATCACCTAAATTGGTTAATTTATAAACGGACACCTTTTCTTACACACTCTTTCAGTTAATTTTTATCTCGGTTTGATCATTTCTATATGCCCAGTTCTCGTGATTTGGAGAATTAGGAAAGTTGAGTTTATATTATTAAAATGTTATTAAACAATACTGCACCAATACAATTTACTGTAAAATTATTCTATAAGAATATAAGAATAATAGCAATATCTTTTAAATCAATTTCTTTAAAATAAAAATATCTCTTTTTGAATTAACCACTCGCTCGCGCGTTGCTACTAGAACCATGCGTGTCTCTAAATGGTCACCTTTAAATTAAACCGAACACTGCTGCCGAATTCTTCATCAACTGTTATCGAATTCTCTTTGCGATCGTTTGACCAAAGGTTAGCCAAATAATGGCATTTGGTCAATGTTCGAAGGGAGAGAGAAAGAGAGAGAAAGAGAGAGAGAGAGAGAGAGGAGATAAAGGTAATTCCAAAATACGTCCATGTTAGAGAATCGACGATCGAACCGTGTTCCGCGCAACGTGTGTGTTTTGTGTAACGGAGAACACATCCGCGCAGCAGCGCAAACTTATTCTTTCGCTCGCGAATCGCGCGGTTTGCACGGTTTGTACGCGCCTTTAGATCGTGCCAGCGCGCGCGTGTACTTCCGCAACACTTCCGATTCGTTTCGGTGGTGGTAAACTGCAGGAGTGTATTGCAACAGGGGTAGCGGGGGGGGAGGGGTGTAGAACGCGGTGGCCGGGATACTAAAGCGTTCTGAGCAGCGCTAGATAAGCGGGCAGAGGGCTGGCGGGGTAGTTTGAGAGGGCCACTAAATCAAACCGCTGAAGAATGTCTCACGGTGACCTGCGGGTTATCGCTATAGCTATACCTATACGCGACATACGCGGATGTTCCCAGCGGGTGCATAGTCTTGTAAGTTGTCATCGCGCACCGCCAAGTTAAGATTTAACATCAGAGAAAAGGGAGTGGAGAAGATAGGTACGAGTTGAAAAAGTCAATTTCCAAGTTTCTCGCGTGTTTTCGGACGCTACATTCATTCTCCGCGGAATGTCGGAAGTACGGTATTTAGAAACTCTGCGATTGCTAACCGAGGGAAGGGCGCGACCGCCCCCGTTTTCGAAGATTAAATCGCTCGACTCGAAGATAATATGCACGTGCGTATTAAAATTAATACACTAGAAAAATTGGATCAGCCGGCGTTTATTTTCAAACGTAACGCAAAAACAAATCTGATTACACGTAGAGATTACTTCCTCACAAAGGGATACAATGAAACGTCAATTATTTTTGTAGACTTCGTAGAGTTCAAGTTTGAGTTTGTGTTGCTTTAACTGTCGCGTTTAATCCTGATTAAAATATCGGGAGCTCTGAGAAGCTGTGAGAGCTCAAAGAAAGATCTTCTATGTTTCTCTCTCGCGTTTTATAATTACCTTTTATATAGCACAAAATCCTTTGCTTCAAATTAACGATGATGACGAGCCAAACATTATTCGTAAATAACAGAATGATACTAAAATATAATATAAAAACAAGGATCGCAAGAAATAAAAATAGCTGCCAGTCTAAGATATGTAAACACTTACAAGTGACAAATTTTTACAGAACTTTCGAATCATTTCGTGCACCTCGATTTATTTACGAGTGTCAGATTTTCATATGTAATAAAAAAAAACCTGCTCTCGTCTTTCCGCTTTAACGTCAGGATCGAAAGTTATCCTACTGCAACAGCTCGCTGCGACGTGACACACGCGCCAAATTCACGCGTACACGCACGCAAGCGAAGAGTACGAATAGGTGGGAATCACTGACGCAGACCATGGAGGAGAATATCGCGCAAATTGTATCGCAGGTGCATTCGCGGTGCGTGTGCGGCGGTTCGTTCGCCGGGCTGTCCGTTCGCCGCAAAATCCTCGATCGTGAACCAACTCTCGTTACGTAATGCCGACCACGTATCACCAATACCGTTGCCACGATCCGCTATTCAACCCCATCACCGTCAACGCCGTCGTGTGTGCGTTAACGTTATTGCAAATGCGGAGTGGCGCGAATATAATCATATCTCATGTACTCAATGATATACTTAAACATAGGTGTGATAATATTAAAACGAACAAAAATAGAAGGAGTGACATTTGACGATCCAATTTACTAAATGATGTTAAAAAAGCGAATAAAAAAAAATCATGTTTCCACCATTCATCTGTCACTTTTATATTTACAGACGGTAAATTGAATAGAGATTGCCGTAAGTCAACGTTGCTGTTTTTCTATCTTGATGCTAAAATAAACGAGGTAGCGACAATTTTAAATATTTAGAGATTCTATAAGCAAGCAAAACTGCTGCCTGGTATTTCTCGAAGCTACTTTTCAATGTTTTACAATGTTAAAGTAGACACATTTTTTTCTATAACGTTTATTTAAATATAATATTTAAAATTTAAATAATATTTTTAAATATGTTGATGTTCAGCCAATAATAATATACAGATATAATGAAAAACGAATACATCACGTATGAAACAAGAAAGACTCTTTGTTTAAAAATAAAACGAAATCTGGACATATCGCAGCCATTGATGTCGTTTTTCTGCAATACTGATTGATTGCCAATCCTGTATAAATCGCGAACGCAAATTCGACTCTGTGATGAGTCCAATATTGACAGCTTGACATCTAACGGCAAAAGAAACATCGAAAAATCATTCGCCGAGAGAAATAAGCGAGTAAAATAGAAAAGATAAAAGGGAAACACAAAATGGGGCATGAAACGAATAAAATAGATAATGCTGTATATCTCGTGTTTGAAAAAAAAAACAAAAAAAATATGCATAGTTTCCGTGAAATCCAATAAAGAAACAGGATTCTTGTTTAATTTTGCGATCTTTCACGTATACGTATAGTTTATGACAGACAAAAATATGAAGTTACGAGATCTCACTCTGGCAAACAAGCAGGAACACTTTTAGAAATAAATATGTGTGCGTGGTTTCGATGAACTACTGGAGGATTAACTATAAAATAATGTATACGCCCGATGCTGGTCGACAAAGTGGCGACCAGCCGCTCGAAAAACAAATATCGTTTACCACGGTGTGAGAAACAATACCCTCGAAACATTTCACCCTCACCGCTTTCGCCGCACCCTCGGTTTTATACCGTCTGCTGGCTGTTCGTTTATCGGCGCGAATCACCACGCGCGTTGCACAATCACCACATAAAGCAACCGCAGAACCGGAGTGTTTCCGATAGACGCGCGACCGCAAAAAGAAAAGCTTCAAATTCCGTCCAAGAAAAGCTTAAATATTATATGGGTTCAAATCGATGAAATATTATTAAAAAAAAACCGCATCCAAACAACTGTGAAATTTTCAAACGAAATTATGGCTTCGGTTTCTAACGAGATAACAGATAGAATTAAGTGTGCTGCTGCTTTAAATGGAAGATTTTCACACGGCTCTATTTGGATTTGCCAGCGTGAGGATAATAACGGGGAAATTACTACAACGAGCATGTTAAATTTTAGCTCAGTGCAAAACGCATCAAATAGACGCAATATCATTGTCGTTAGAGTAACGTCTACGACATCGGTCGCTTATCCGTTCCGCATCCCATGGCGCTTTTCATGGCTAAGGGGGAAACGATCATCCGGAATTATCCGACGGCGCGACGACCCGGAAACGCAACGCGCGAAAGTGCTGACGTTAAAGAAATGATATTAGGAGCGCGGATCACGATAGGAGATCTAGCGAGGCAATTGGCTGTCTTTCGAACGATCACTCTCAAACGGCGATGAGTGAGTGATGCGAGAGTGCAATGTGCGCGCAATAAGTGCGAATAAAAAATTTGAGCGAAAGTTTTCAATCGATTTCCAAGTTCCTTTTAGACAGCAAGTGTTTTAACTCAACTTTAAACTCCCAACTCCTGCGCGATTTATTAATCGAGAATCTTCTTTTTTTTTTTTACAAGAGTATCACGTAGCTAATCGAAACTTCTATTGGCGGAAATATTAATTAAGATCGAAACCGCGCGACGTCGCTAAGCGGTTATCGACGACCGCCGATCGTAAAACGCGTGCCGCGGTTTCAACGAATCGAGAATATCCCTGTCCAAACAGATGGACCGAATATCCATTCTCCAATTTCTCTTTGCGTTGATTGAAACCAATTTCCGACGCATTAGTCTCGATTGGTATCGCCATTTCCGGCGGACGGCGATGTAACATAATTAAATCGATCACGGGCGCTTTCCCTGTTTATAATTAAACGTAGGCGTTGCATTATTGACATTGCGCAATTAATTGGCCAATAATGGTTATAGTAGCGGCGCCGTCATAGTGCACGGCGGCCCACCTTCTCGGTATCGACGACTGCGGCACAATACCACGAGCGATGAAATTTTCACACCGTTGGTACTCGTACATTGGCGCGACACATGCGCGGGACCAAGCCAGTAATGGGTTAATGCATTTTTACCGAGACTTGCTAAAGGAATGACATTATAGCGCATCGTTACGCGTAAAAAATTAAATTCTCCGGCCTGGGAAATGCCGCTGCGAGTGCGGAAATGGCGCCTTCGCATTACAGGACCGCTGTTACGCACACGCAAATGTAACGGGGTCGTTAAAAAAAGGCTGCTTTTCTGTCGCATTTAAAGCGCGCTGGAAGGCTACGAATGCTACGATGATGCCGGCTAGTAAATCTGCATTCGTAAAAAGATGTCACGAAGCTTTCATAATTAAAAACAAAAACTGCTCTTTCATATATGCTGTGCTATTTACATTAATTTTACATTTTATTATTACCTCTACAATATTCAGACAGCGATGATACAAGTGAAGCGATATATCATTTATGCGATTGAAACGATGTCGGCGTCAACCTGTGTTACATTGTCGAATACGACATTTCGTTGCGCTACTTTGCATAATCGGAACATAACACTGGGCTTTTCCGGTATCAAACTGGAACAGCGGTATCGATACGGCAGCCATAGCGCAGTAGATTGAGCTACTAATGGCCGCTACTTTCGTTGCGTGTTTAAATTAGATTGCGATGAGCCGGAATTCCGAGCGAGAAAGATGACATGGTTAAGAAATACCTATGGATCCGACAGCGACGTAGATTACCTCATTATTATCGCCACGTTGAACTATTACCTTCATTATCAATCCCGCAATCCGTGCCATAAAGCGTAGCGTGATAAAAGAAGTAAAGGGATCAGATGTGAAATTGGAAACGACTCTCGCCAATTTTTTCGACTCTGGAATAACTCTGGGGATATTTATCTCTATCACAATTAAACGGTGAAGCTCTTAATTGATATTTACACATAAGATATTTAAAATAAAGAGCTCAACCAGTATAGCGAGAAAAAATAATTTCTAAATGTTAAAAAAAATTTCCGTGTTACGGAAAAATATTTATGTTATAGAATTATATGACTGAAAAAGAAATAAAACTAGTGTAATACTGAGAGTAAGAATATCACAAAATTCAAGAGAAAATGTGGGCCACAAAAAAAAATAAAAACACTAAAAATTTGCTGGTATTTATATTGCCCGTTTCGCGTTTCCAGAGAACAATAAATGTAATAAAAAAAAATTCCGCGCGATCGTATTTTTAGTTTTGTCAGAAAAAATTTCAAAAATTACAAAATCAAAAATAAATAATAAAAGTATACTGTCACGCGTGCGCACGTACGCATGTGTAGAATAAAAATTCTATAAAAAAGAAAGTTGGAACAAATAAAATTGTTTTTTTGTTCGAGTAATCCGCTTGCGCAAACTCGGATTACATTTGAGTCCTGAGATAACGATCGTTCTATACTTGGTGTTAAAAAAGGAAACAGAGGAATAACAATTTTTGTACGAAGGCAGTATCAACGAAAGGATCAGAAACGCCGGTACGGAATAAGGCAATGGGCGCCGATTGCGCTTGGCGGAGTGAGCAAAGCGTAACGCCGCAGCAAATGGGAAAACTCGTAGCGTAACGCGCGGTAAACGGGAAAATCGAAGCGTGACGCCGCGCAATAAATAGGGAAATCCAAAATAGCGACGAACCGTGCGCCGAAAAACGGAATGACGTCTGCCATGCCCCCCTCGTTCGTTGGCAAATAAGCCGATTCTCATTCCGGATCGATGGAACACAAAGCGCGAGGCGGAGGAGAAGATCGGATAAGCGTTCGTTCTGGCAGGAGAGAACGTTTAACGGCGCGACGGAGATGAGACGGCGCCTCGTCTTTCCGGAAGGGGGATGAGAAGCGAGCGAGAGTGCGCGGGGATGAAGCGCGGCAAAGAGACAGAAGAAGGGAAGGAAATTGCGGTTCAGGAATTCGAGCTTCTGATGCGCGAGATTCCGCGCTACTTTCGGTAATGCTCAGCTGTTTCACGCTGTTGTACTCTCGACGTCGCTCGCGTCGACGAGAATCGACGGAATTGGAGGATGGCACCGCGCAGCGGGCGCGGCCCTCGACGCGCGAATGACGTCCCGCTTTCTTCCCCAGAGAATCTATTGTCGAGAATGATGTTGTATGTATGCAATCTTCGTCGCGTTTCCAGGCACGATGCGTTGAGTCATCGAGTCTGAATAGGTATTGCACGTGCCACATATTTCTTATTAGTTATTATTTTTAGTAAGATCAATTATACATTGTTTATATACTTTATTTCTATAATATATAAGATTAATGTTAATGCTATTAATATTAATAGCTAACTTTTTGCTTTAGTTTAGAATTAAATTTAAATGTGAAATTATTATATTACATAATACAACTAAAATTAACGAGGAATATAGTGAAGCTAGCTAAAAATTTGTTTTTCTTTTTTTTTAAAACTAAGTAATAATTAATTATTTTCATAATTCTATTTATATTAAACTACGTGTAAAAAATATATTTTATATATTTATAAGTTAATTTCACAAAACAAAAGTACAGCACATTTTTACTCTTATTTTGATAAAAACCATGAATTACCACCGTGCTTAAATCATTTTTTCTATAAATTATTTTCCTGAATAAATTAGTTCTCAGTTTTACAGATAAATTATCATTTTTCATAGCGTTATATATAAGTACAACACACTCTAAGTTACTTTTTTTCTGTAGTATTTGCTTGACACACGCGATGTACGTTCCTCATGAATAGTATTTTTCTTTTTTCCTTTCTCGTTTTATTCTGTCTTATACCTCCTTCCTCTTTTTTCTCTGGTCCCTTATGCTTCTTACTTTACGTTAAATCGCCGAGACGCGAGCGTGATCGTAATGCACGGTGTACAAGTAAGCAAAGCAGTAGGGGGTGCAAACCGCGTTGATGTCGGAGATGCCTCCCGAGCACCTTCCGCTTACGATTCTTTTACAATCCTGCCAGACGACAATGACGACAACATCTTCCTAACGATCCGTCTTTCTTGTGGCGCGGATTCTCCGGTTTTTTCTTTTTTCTTTTTTTTCCTTTGCCGCGGGGAACCAAGAACCACGAGGAACGGCGACTAATGACCGGAAAAACGCCCCACGCGATCTCCATCATGCATTTTGCTCATGCGTTTTTTTTCCTCGCCTGGGTTATCTTTTATTATTATTATTATTTTTGTAAGCTGAATAACTTGCTGCCTAAAGACGCGGCCAGCGCTCGTACGAGTTCAACGAAATCATGTAAAAAATGACCATAAATCGTGAAAAAATTTTGAAGATATATAATATAAAACAAGATTTTTAATGTACAATCTTTATTTCTGATTTGATTAAATTCCTAACTTTAATAGAAATTTAAATTGAGATTTAAATATTAATGTATTTTATACAGTGAATTAAGAAAATACTTTGCGTGCAGCTAAAGTTTGGATTGAGAGCAAATTTTACGTTTCGCCGAGAGATTTGTAGTAGAAAATTCGTGCGACAGGGCACCTTGCAGACCGACGATTGCCAAGAGATTTTACATCGCGCGTGAATGCACTGGATTGGGTTCTTTTTTCCCCGTGATGTTTAATTTCTCCAGCTAAAGGCGGGGCGGAATTACAGCCGCAGCAGGAAAAACGGAATTGCAGCTCGACACGCGAATTTCCGCCCCTGTCGGCCGATAGTCGCAAGTGAGCCTGCTATTTCTCTACATTTTACTCTATCCATATGTTTATTCATTCAATATACTCGTTCCAGAGAACCAACATTGATCAATCACTGATACTTTTAAAGATGTTCACTGAAAGTACTACTTCCACTTTCTATTGCACTTTGCAGTTCTGTAATACTTTTTCAGTACCAATATTGCTCGTATAAGAAAATCACGGAATTACTTATATAGAACGTTGTATGAAGTAATATACGCATTACTAAAGTTTCTATTGTGCGTATACATAATTGCAATATTATTTTACGCTACGTTAAATTATTTACATAATTTTATCATATATTATTTAACGTGTTATATCATTTATTTAATAATTTAGAAAAATAATTCAATACTAATTGAGCGCTAATTATATTAATATTTCATAATTATTTGTAAGAACAAATCAATTATTCTACTTTCAATTTATTTCTCGAAATTAAACAAATTGCGATTAAAGTAAAATATTGTATAAAAAAAATAAAAGCAAAATTGATAATAAAAATGTATTGTTAACAAAATAAAAATAATTTGTCAACAGTGAGCAGCATGTTATTCTCGTAAATTACGTTTAACTAAAATAACTCTGTTCTAAGTCCGCCAAGGATAGTGGATATCGAAAGAAAAATGTCGATAATACCGAAATATTACTAGAAACACGTCGAAGTCTCGCCTGAATGTACGTCCGAAATATCATTTTGCCGCACATTGCGGTGATCGGAAAATCCCCAATGGGAGCCTTATTACATTGGAAAAATTGAAGGACGCGGATTCGCCTTCAGCAAACAACGAGACAACAAAGCTACGCATCGCGACGTGGAAGGGTGAAAACGGAGCAAGTTCCGGTCACGAGACAGACAATTTCCTTGGAGAAGCTTTCTTGTAGAAGCCTCTGGGATGACGAGCGGCGCTCGGGGCACGTGTCACCAGAATACGAAATCGAAAATCGATTCTCGCCAAACGAAAGAGAAACCAAGGAATCAAAGTGGATTTTAAATATAAATACACTTCGATATAGAACGGACAAGTTTGGCGTCGCTGTCAGAAACTTCGCCGCTTGAGAAAGTACACGAACGACATGTGTTTTTCCGTTATATTCCATGTTTCAATTAATGCATTTTGTAATGTATACCCAAATATTTGATGACTGAACATTTCCCTTAATAAAGACAATTCGAAATTGGAGCAAATAAATTTTCAAATCTTGACCTTTCGTTAGCAACTAAGTTTATTTCTTGCGTTCTACTGGAAATTTTGGATCTAGGTTGAAATGAAATAATATTATATAACCTGGGCGAGAAGAAAGAAACATTGCGATAGAAATCTAAAAGAAAGACTGAGCTTCGTCTCTTCAAGTTTTCTAAAATTTCGTGATTTCGGTGAACTTGAATTGAATTTCGAGATTGTAAAAAAATAATAAAATATTGTCTCTTTCGAAAGTAGATTTTGAAAGTTTATTATTAAAACATTCAGCGCTGAAGATTAAATTCAATAAAGGACGATTCAATTAAACTTTCGCCGCGAAAAGATCACACGATCGCAACTTTGTGCAGTTTTCTTAGAAAGTAAAAATTCCTCAAACTTGATGTCGCGGTTACAATTCTGAGCAAACGTACTATCCGAATCCTTTCTCTTGCTGCATGTGTACCTGACGTTCGTATTCGGTTTCCTCGGCTTACGTCGAACAGTTTTGTTCTTTCTGGGAAATCATATATATCGGATACTTTACTGCCCATATTCGCGGCAAATCGAGCGAGAGTGAACAATTTTCCCGCGGCATACGGAACAACGAGCCGTAAAACAATGTCAGCCGATAGTATCGAAGTATTGAAAATGACGGCAAGTTACACTCAAATGTATACGATTTTCTCCCTCAACTTTCATCTGTCAAATATCAACAAGGCAAAAAGGTACGATAGATTACGAAATGTACTTTTCAAGCAAGCAAGAAATATCTAATACGATTAAATATATTAATATCTCATATTCTATAAAAATTCGGATTTTCTCAAAACTTGCCATTTGTCATGGAATCTTTTAATCTCGTAAAAATCTTGTAAAAATATTGCACTGTTGGGAAAAAATGTTTTTACGCGATTTACTTCCTTCTGCTTTAAAAAAAACGATTAATTGTCCAAATTTGCTTCAAGTAAATCGAATTGAGCAGAAACACGAAATTAGAGCGCGATTAAATTACGGCTTTAATCTTTTCTGTTATTATTAGTACGAAGCAGATGTTATAAAACACAGAGCGCTTTTTCTCTCTCTCTCTCTCTCTCTCTTTCACTTCAAAACAATTACTTTTAACGTTATTGTCTCGATAATGCAATTACCGATTTGATATGTCGGATGAATAAAAGTTACGCACGCGAAAGCGAGAAACGTATAATCGCGTAAAAAAACTTCCGGAGGAATTGAAGTTACATGAGAGTTTCTCTCTTCTGTCAAGTGCAGTTACACAACTATCTTTAGTAGATACTAAGTAACATCGGACGACTATAGTTCGAGAATCATCTCGCTTCCTTCACGTTTCGCGCGACAAACTTTTATATCCCAATAAATAAAAACGGTTCACCGCTGTTATTGTCACTGTTATTGTCGCGATATTACTGTGCACGAGAGGATAACGATTCGCTTAGAAATATGCGAACGATCGCGTTCACCCCATAATTCGCACAGACGTTCGGTCGCCGTATTTAATTTATGTCGTCGTGAAGTACCCGAAGCTATCGACAAGCGAGTTATAATGTTCCGAAGTTACAACAAATGTACAACGTGCCATCTTTAGAATGCCTTTATTCGTCCGCGGATTGTAAATCGCGGAAAGTAAAACGCGACTACAGAAATGCGAGGTACGAGCGCAAAGCCGTTTCACCGATTATTGAATTTTCTTTACGATGGATTCTGTAATCTTCGAAGTAATAATTTTGCCAACCAGTCGAATGTATCGACAAATCTATTTTAAGAGTTTCAACTCCCAATCGCAAAAAGAAATTTTAATTCTTATTCAGTAGAGTTCAGAAATGACCAATTTTTTATTTATACGATTCCATCTCACATATTTCGTACATTTTTCACATTTGATAGGTGCATTTAATAAACAAAATAATTTGTCTATACATTAAATAAAATATACGAATTACTTAAATTGAAAAAAAAGATTAAATAATTAATATAAAATACATTCATTTTAATAGTAAACGTAAAAACATATTTATTTTAATAATTAATTTAATTCTCTAAGAATTCTATGTAGGAATTATCTTTTTAATTATTAATCACGCATCAACTGGTGCACGGATTAACTGATAATCTCATTACTATTGGTCGATGTTAATCTTCGTTCAATTACAAATTTTCATCTTTTTCTGGCTTGCAAGAAGCAAACAGAGAAATTGTTATACAAACTGAAGTTGAATATAAAGTTAATTACATAGGGAAGCCAAAAGATCGAGGAACAACAATTAAGCGAGCATGTCGACTTCATCATTTCATTCCGCTTTTCCTCCATCGGAACTTGAGAATGCGTGGTTCCGCGGTTAGAAGTATGGGTTCATCAAGCCCGCACTGGCCAACTCGAATCCAAATCTGGTTGACAGAGGAAGACCCGGGTGTTCAGGGATTCAGGACAAACCGCGGGCTAGACCCTACACGACTCATTTGACGCAGATCGATCGACAGAAATTTACCGAGGTTTACCGACCTCCGTCGCACTCGCTATTCCAATCGGAATAGAAATAATCTTTAAAATTATCAATTTAAATGAAATAGCGCGGTAACTTTCTAAAATGCATTGGTAAACATAGTTGCAAATAATTAAATGAATAATTAAAATAAATAAAAATGAAGAGAGAAAGAGATTCGGATATAAATATTAAAAATATTAAACACTTATCTGTGTAATAAATAATTATAAAATTCAGCGTTAAATAAATCACTCTGTATTTATTATGTGTTACATAATTGAGAAGAGATTATATTGAGAAGATTTTATATAATCTTCTTAATTATATAAAAAAGAATTATATGAACGAATTGTTTGAATCGTAAAAAATTAACGAAACGTAATGTGAAAAATTTTCAATCAAACAGTTTCATTAAAATGTTACAGTATCATAATTTCAAACTAAAGGAGATTATACTTCTATCGCGATGCAGAGTCATTTTGATCTAAAAGTGCATCCTGGGATTAAATAAATACATCAGCGCGGTGAGACAATCTCTGATACCATTATATTTAATCCAACCAGATGTGTCTCGCGAGATATAATTACTTCTGCAATACCTTTAATGTATTCTGCAAATGGGGCTCCGTAAAAGTTAAACTCGTAAACTATGTTTTATTAAGCGTGTATTCGATATTGCGCTTTTCAATGTTGCCAGAGGTACACGAGGTATTAACAATCATAGTTTTATTCCATTCCCATAATCGTACGTTTTGCAAAATACACAAGTTTAAAATTTAGAGATTTAAATCCGTATTATGCACTTCCCGGGATAAAAAAAAATTATGATTATAATGATTAATCACTTGCATATGCAACGTACACGATACTGCTAGAAAAATGACAGAAGTTAATTGCCGCTCGCGAGCATTTGCACAGGTAAGTGAGCGGCTGTACTTTTCAATGCGTACAAATGTCCTATTTTTATAGCGTCAACATAATCTCGCGTGCAGAGCTGCTTACTTATATTAGTTTACTCCTGAATAATTTAACCGTCCTAGCGTAATGAACGTGAGCTCGAAAACGACTCTCTTCTCGCTCGGCGACTGAGCTGGGAGTATCGTCTTATCGGCTCTACGGACCTTCACTTTCAAACTGAAATGGTCGAATATTAATTCCGTTCTAACTTTGGACTGATTAAACTAAAATGACGTAAATCGAGGAACTGGAAGAACTAATCGGTCGAAGTACTTTAAGTTGTTAGTCCGCTCGTTACATTTCTCAATTCTTTATGCTGCGTATAAATTCCAATAATATTTATTTCAATTCACCTCAGAGTACTGTGCGTTTTCATTACATTCTAAAAAGTTAAATACAACAGCGCAGTGCATAATTTGACAAATTAATAGACCAAGATTTATATATTTTTCACATTTAATCTTCCACGTTCCCAAATTAATCCACGAGATGTTATAAAATTATATCGTAACGCATATTACATTATCACACGACGCAATTCTTTGTTATAAATTAATCATATTCAGTTAATTGCCTAGGCGAGTGATAAAAATTTTAAATAAAAACCGTCAAAAGAAACATATGAGTACTTTTTTCCGCATACTCAAAGGTTGGATGCTGACACGAGCGTAAAACGGCGTATAATGGCGTAATTTAAAAGTACAAATGTGTTCACTATGTATTTGCTATTTTAATTTTAAAACAATGTTGGGCGCGCGCCGCTCGCAAGTTAAAGGAAACACCGCGACATTAAAGAACGAGCATTATGCATCGCGGGACAAATTTTTAATTATTTTCATTTTACGGTGGGGCTAGACCGCTTTTAATGTCACAGTCCCGTTTACGGCGGCAACGAGAATGATATGCGTACTACCTGTTTGCATACTTCAATGATGCAATTTGCGCAATAGGCTAGACGTCATCCGCGATACGCTCCATTTGTCTTTAATGAACGGATTCGCTGATGCATTATGTACCAGGTACACCAAGGTTTATCTATCAGACTTAATTAGACGAAACTTCTCTTTTATCGATGCATGTAACTATACGCGCGATCGAACGACTCCTCTAAAAAAACAGCGGCTATCCCTGGAAGTATTAATCAGGATTGACAATGGTTTAATTAATTTTCTATGTCCTTTTAGGAAAGCAAGAATTTCGCTCCAATACAGAATTAACAAGAAAGTGGTTTGATCCCAATCCCATCGATATTTCGTCCGGGCGTTAAGATGCACCGTTAATTACAGAGTCGCAGCTTTACCCCGAAGAAACGATAGAAAATAATTCAACGCGATCACCACTAAAACCTTCCAATTAAAGATAAAAGCAGGCGGTACCAAAGATATCGATTGCACAACGTTGGAAAGTTCAATCCGTTTCCGACTCCTCCGTCTTTCATACGAGCGTACGCGAAAAATTAATTAATATCAAGAGGGGATTGGGAGCGGAGAGGAGATGAGCATCCAATTATCGAGAATTTAACATCCGAATCGAGACTATCGATCGTAAATGCGTTTTAATTAAAGACGGCGACCGAGGAATATCAGAAGAAAGGAAAAGGGGAGGAAAGAAACGAAGCGAATAAGATAATGAAAAGAGATTAGGAAAGGTGACTATTAAACGCGCGTCCTCAGCACTTAATCAATTTTTTGAAGGTGTATAATTATCTCGATATTAAACACAGAAAATGTTATGCGACATTTCTGTTAAATTATTCGGTCAAGCCAGTTTTTGAAAAGTACGTAATGCTATTAGTTCTCTAGTGTTACTATACATTTGAAGTAAATAATCGAGACAATTAATTCATTAAATCACTCGTCAACTTTTATGTGCATTTTTAAATTTCAAACGACATATTTATTAAAATTGAAAGTATTTATTCAAAAATATAAATTAATATACATATTTTATTTCAATATCTATCGTATTATTTTTGGTAATTAAATCTTAGCATATAAAATAATTTATAGCAAGAGAAATATATTACCGTTTTTAACAAATATTAATTGAGAAAAAATGGAAACATCCACGAGATATTATAAAGTATCGGAGACAGAAAAATAAACTGCTCATTTAACAATATTTCTATATTAATGGAAAACCAATAGAAAAATAAAATTGTCTGGTGCTTCCTAATTGATTATTTTTGAAACAACGAGAGATCGATTATCGTTAATCTACGAAATCTCTAGTGCCTCTTTTCGATGACTGGCTTCGAGAGTCGGAGGGGACGTAACTGAAGGGAAAAGAGAGCAAAACAAACACGGAGCGCGCTATTCAACTTTAGTGGTCTTACTTTCCGTGCAAATGCGACGTGTCGCGGACGATTTCAGAGCCGGTGACGAGACACGCGGGCAATTTCGTCCCGCAAAGTTGCTCCTACCCGCGTTCCCGTGATTTATGGAAGCTTCCGTCGGCTCATCGGACAGGATACGAGAATCGTCCGGGAGAAGAGGACTCCCAGGAAAATGGAATGCAGCCAGGAAAAAAGGATCCTGTTTACGTAATGCCGTTTCTCTCTCGGCGAGAAACGAGTGGAGAGAGATCGCAAAAACGATTCTGATATGAAATTAAATCATGATTTTATTATTTATATATACGTGTATATAAAAAATAAAAGCACAAATAAAATAAAATAAATAATAAAAATAAGCACAGGTTTGTAATTATTATAATTAAAGTTACAAGAATTTTCAGATTTTGAGTACTTGGAATTTTTCTAATTAATTATAAAAATAATATATCATATGTACAAAATTACGTACAATTTTTCATTGATATAACAAAGAAAAAAGTATAAAATTTCAATTCCCTAATATTTTTCGTTTAATTCGCCTTATAATATTATATATTAATTCCACCCTTTTCCGATACAGAGAGAGAGAGAGAGAGAGAGAGAGAGCAGCGTAATTTCCAATGTAAAAAAATTCGAAAGCGCATTCAAAAGTTGAAGGTATATAATTAAAAACTACCTTTGTGTGTCACGACGACAGTGGCGGAAGCTCCGATTTACATTTATTTTATTTTGCGAAATCTCTTCGTCAGAGATCAGTTGGATGAGATAGAAATTCTGAGCATGGTTGATCAAACACGATTGCAATTGCACCGCTTCCGCGATGGAAGGCGCCGATCCGCGAACAAAGAAACGACTGTGGCGAAACAAGGGTACAGAAATATGAACGATAAAGTACCTCCGTGCAGCAGCCGTAGCTCGCCGTGCGTTATTGTCGGCCGCCGAGCAGCATTGTTGCCGGCTAACAATGAGCCGCGTTGCATAAACAATTACGCGATGCCGCTGCAGCCGCTGATTAATTATCGCGCGGCTGACAGAACCCAGTACTCTTTATCTTCGCACGCGATTTAGCGAGCAAGCGTGAGCGCCAATTTGTCCCTGAAATGTCGCGCTTGAGAAAAGTAAACCCCGGCCGCGTGAATCAGAACTGTCGATAGCGAAAATATGAACAATTAAACTGCTCAGCAATCGTGCTCAATCATCGGGCAAGCGTAATTAGAGAGCTTTTTATTGCCGTGATGATTCGGATGAAAGGCTCTCAGTTTCTCAAAACTAAATTTAAAAATAATCAAACGTCAGTGATGATAAAATATATACGTGAAAAAAACGGTTTTGCTAATTTAGCTTGATATAGATTTAAAAATAATTTTATTGGACCATCAAAATAATTATGTATATATAATTATGTTGATAATTTAACATTTTCAAATCTATATCCAGCTAAATTTTTAGAGATATAATAAAACGCTTAAGCTGATTATGTCGAAATTATTTTGATCCAACAAAGTTATTTTCAGATCTGCATCCAGCTGAATTTTTAAGTACTTTAACAAAAAACCGTTCTATCTGTAAATTTATACATCAGCAGATTAAATTTGTGAGTCTTTTTATAACGATTACGTTTAATTAGTTCGTGTAAAACTAATGGAACATAAATATAAATTCGTATAAATATATGTATAAATTTTTCGTGTGTATATGTATATATATATATATATATATATATATATATATATATATATACATATATATAAATTTTTCTAAAAATAACTAGCTAATTTGCTATTTTATTTGATCATGCAATCTACGTTTTTCATGGGTTTTAAATCAATGTTATGCAAATCGCAAGATTTAAATCGATATTATGTAGATTAATCTGCTGATGCAGATTGTATAAGGGATGGTCATCGTTTATCACCGTTTTATCTCCAATGCCAAGGGCGGACAGAGATCTATCCCTTGTAGATAAGATGCTTTAACCTTCATTTCTTTTTATGCTAAATATCTATACTTCAGTCGATAATAAATCATCATATCCTTTTTCTTTATATATACTTATATATAAGAGAACTTACATAAAAAATTGAAAAAATCAGATGATTGCTTTCTATTACTTTTCCTGAAAGTAATAATATTAATAAATACATGTTATTTCTTCCCTCAAATATTTTTTATAAAATTTGAATGACTCTTTTTATATGTAACATAAATTTCAATTAAAATAACACCACTTTTTTCTTCGAAAAAAAAGTAACAGCTTGCTCGTAAATATTCCTGGGTTTTTTTACATTCGTCATTGACTTAATGAGTCAATTGATATATGTACTACTTTATATAGTACGTTACGTAAAACTTTATTCTATTCTTAGTCTTAGTCGGATTGACTTGTTAAAAAGCAATAAAAAAACATATATGCAAATCAAATATACTTATCTTTCTTTTGTAATCTTCTAAATCCATATAAAACCATCGTAATGATGTAACTGATCATAAATTTATTAAGTCAAAGTAAGAGAGACAGATAATATTTTCTTATTACATAATTTTTTCTCCTGTTATTTGACATTTCAAAAAGTTGATAGCGTGCAGAGGAATAATTTATGAGGGCCACCTAAATAAGCGTGCTCCGCACACTCCGATAACCATGAAACTAGAAAAAGAGGAAAGAAGAGAGAGAGCAAGAGCGAGAGAGAGACCAGAGGGGGAGACCAGAGAGACAACGCGGTATTACGCGGCACTGCTAATGAAGCAATCTCCACTTCGTCCTTGTTATCTTGACGTGCGCACGAGAAGCGCCCGCATCATGCTCCGGGGTTTCGGAGGACGAGTTCAGCCATCGAGACGACGGGCAAGATTTCCCGTGGGTCCACTCGGCGCTTCGGGTCCTGGCCCTGGGTCCATCGACGAATCAAGGCTAGCTAGGAGGATTTCGGACACGAAACTTAATAGGCGGGTCTCCTCTCTCATGTTCTCGGAGCAACCGCACAGGTCGGCGGTGATTGTCTCGATCTTTTTACTGGGCAATACAGACTGGCGAAAACAGCGCGAATTGAAAGAGAGAAAGAGAGAGAAGGACAGAGAGATATCTAACTCGCCGGAGAAGACAGATCGCGCCGAGCGAGCAGTCGCAATAAATCTCGCTCATCCCCCTTGCCGTTGGCGTTTATAATCACGGCGCGCTTAAGTCGTAAATATCTCCCCGACTCGTAAGTAGAATTATTAGACGTTGCCGATGAAATATTTTCCGGCGACGGGAATTAATGTACACGTGCACGTCGCTCGACCGGGTGAATTGCGTCTGTTGTATTGTTGTTCCAGTGGAAATGACAAAGATATCGCCTCGCGGCCTCTGTTTGCTCGTGCATTCTATCGTTTTTCCATCGAAAGGCGAGGTGATTCCGATATGCGGATGTTTGGCCGAAATGGAAATGAACAATCCCCTTGGAATTGTCCCGAAACAATCGAAATCGACAATCAAAACCGTCACATCGAAATGTCATCATATTATAAATATCTGCCGTCGAACGAAGTTCCGCTTTTGCTGCATCGATTATGTACATAGGCATAATAGTATTGTTAAGCGCTCGTTAAACGAATAGTCGAGTCGTGGAAAAGCAAATTTTTAGAAACATAAAAGCAGCACGTAAAGTCAAGAAGATCATGTATTACTTAAAAAAATGTATTCCTATTTATATCGGAAAGATAATGATTTAATGCGAATTATTATGCACATTTCAATTGTTTTTAGCTCAACATTCAATGTACAGTGGTGATTATATGCAGAAAATAGAGCTGCTGAGAAAGGAAAACAACAATCATTGATAAAAGTACTAAAGTTTAAATTTGTACTAAATAATTTATTTAATCATATTATTTATTACGAACGCAAAAAATTAAAAACAACGATTTTTATTCTATCGCAACTTACATTAAAATAAAAGAAATGATAAACTAATATAAATGCATCTATTTTTATACAGATAGCTCTTTATTTTTATAATCACGATTGTAAAATGCAATGTAAAATCAAAATGCAATGAATCGGACGAGAAACAACCATTGTTCCTCTTTGAAATAATATCGATTCTTCAAACTGGAAAATAGAATGTCGTTGCTCTCGGGCTTTTACGAAGCAGATCCGAATCCAGTTGGAAATGAGAAGAGAGACGGACTATCGATCCCATCGATTGCGCTCAATTTCCGCAACGAGCGTGGTTCTAATTTGTATCCGCGATAACATCACAAACGATATAATTGCGATGATCGAGCGGTTGGACAGCGCGTTACCGAAGGGCCGATCGGCAGTTAGTCCTGCTAGAGTGGATTATCTTGTATTACACCTGAAACAGGTGCCATTGGGTGCGTACCTATTCGCGCACATACACAGACAGTTTGCACCGATACGACGCGATACGTCAGTACGTATAATTACATCGCATTTGATGAGCCAGAAGTACGCGCAATATGGCCGCAGGTTTGGCAATTAATTGCGAGCAGCTATCTTGTCGCTACGAGCTCAAAAATATATAGCCCGACGGTGAATCAATTTACGATTTTCGTAAAAGCGCGATCACAATCGCTCCTGTTTTTTCGAGGACTTATCAATATTATAGAAATCAGTTTAACTCTCGATTAAAGAATTTAAAACGCTTGCGATGAGTCGGGTAACGAACAATGCAGCGTGCAAATAGTTATTTTAAACCTGGCTTCCTCGGAGTGACAAGAGTCACGGCAGAATTGTCACGATTGTGTCCATCACTGCATGCGTATTTCAATCTGACGAGGATTAATTATTTGTAACGCTCAGCGGACGCATTATACATTGACGGCATTGTACATAAACGGAACTAGACTGTTACCCAGAGTTACAAAGTGCTTATCAATAAATGATGATAATGATAATGACCTGTATTTAATTAAAGCAGCTTTATCACAAAGCAGCAAAAAAAGGGGAGACCTATATGCATTTTTGCGACACAGCGGCGACGTAAAATATTTAGTTCAGCGATGTGTAACGAGCGCTATGTAACGGTACGCTGACAGCCCAGCGTCTCTGTACGGTGACCTCGACACATATAACATTTCTGCAAAACTGGTTCTTTCTATCCTCATACTCGCGCGGAGCGCGATGCGATGTGTGCACAGGTAACACGCGCGTGCGTATCTACGTACGTTCCAAGCGACACTCGAGTAATTAAGAGACCTGTCAAAATTAATAATAGAGAAATTGCCGAGTCGCGAGCGACGGGGCTCGCCTCGAGGCGACGCAATCCGCTTACGAAGAAATGTAACGCGTGATGTGCAATCATGCAAGCTGCACGGGATCCGAAGATAGGGAACACCTGAGATGTGAATGAGTCGATGCGCACGCACACGCGTCAGCATAGTTGAAACACAGTCGCGTATACATTGCACCCTGTGCGTAACCGAAACGCCGAACACGCACAACAGGCCGTGGGGCTCGCCGATACCGCGCAGCAACGGAGCGATACATGACGTTCAATTAAAGCGCGAAATGAAATTGTGCTTCCGGGTGGAGGATCGGTATCGCAAGCCAGGCAGACGTGCACCGAAGACGAGTCATAAACGCAAGGGCACGCGCGCGAGCGCCGTAGGAACATGGCGATAATTAAAGTATATTGATATGCCACTGATCGAGTTTCGCATTCGACACAATAAATACAATCGGCCGCGACGCGTCGTCCAATCCATCATCGTGAGATTGACGAAGGATGTGAGATTGATGGCTGGAAAAAAAAATGTCGATAGTTGAAAGCGAGCGTACTAGCTGGAATTTTTGTACTTACTTATCGGACGTGAACTCACACAAAAAAAATCGAGGAAAGTGAAAAAATAAAAACCCGAGAGTAAAGATTAAATTGGTAATGTAAAAAAAAAAAAAACAAACTTAGCAGTGTGACAAAAACTACAAAAGAAATAACTCTGTTTTAATTCTTAAAATTTCGTTGTACGTCTACTAAATCAAAGTAATAGAAGTATATATGTCAAAGGCTATATTAGATAAGCTAATGGAATAAGGCAGAATTGTAGAAATGGAAACAGAATTAGTAAGATAAATGTAAGCCAGTGACCGAACATCCTTATCTGGACACTTAGACGGAAACATTGTTATAAATCTTAAATAATGTTTTATAATATTAAAATTGAATTGTAATCTTTAAATATATTTAAAGAGAGAGAAAGAGAGAGAGATTTATAAGATAAAGCTATTTTAAATATTACAAAAATTAATGTTGAAAAATTAATTTGTTAAAATTTTTTAAGAAACGTTACGTGTTTGTTAAGATATTTTTTATATTTATTTTATAAACAATATATCATAAGCTTCTTATATATGTAGATTGCCCGGATACTAGTTCATTCAGCAAATGAACTTTTACAAGTTTTATATTATTTTTGGAATAGTTCAAAATTTTTTCATATTTTTGTGTATTAATAATAATATTTTACATTTCATATTTTAGTTACATATTTAGATCATCTCGTATCATGAGTCTTTATAAAAATACAGTAATCTTGGCTTTGCATTATTACATATCCGGTTACTAGAACAATTACCTTAATGGATTGATACCTTAATGGATTATCTAGTCGCAAAGTTAAGGTATGGGAGGATACCATGGGATGTGTGTAGCTAAGTAAATTTTGTAAACTAAGTCAAGTTCCTTCTTGACTTTGCAACCTAAAGTAATAAATTCTATTTTGTTATCGAGCAAATTAAAGCAGATGTATCAGTAAAAAATCTCTCATTAAAAATATATTTAATTCTATATGTGTGCAATAATGCAATTATATCACTCAAAAATATACGATATTGCTAATTTTACTTATATACTTTCTACATATTATTCTAATACAATTTATTTTATTCTTCATTATTAACGCGTAGAGTTCTTTTCAGAAACGCAACGTTTGAACATATACACGAGGGAAAGGACAATATGTGGAACCGTTCGATAGCAAGATCTTGTTAAAATGATAAAAACACCTGATAATATATTCCAGCTTAATTATCGGTTCATTTACTCTGACAATGTGTGATCTACTCAATCAGATTTGCCTTGTCATTGCCATTGATTTCGGTTCCATTATAACGCCGCAGCCCGACCTGAATATGTGCCAACGTGGCAGCTTTTAACTCGGTCCCATTATGCCCGCGGCCCCCAACCCCCGAAGTACACGGCGCACCGTCTTTGTGTTGCCGCGCGCGATGCACTCCATCGGGAACGTGACTCGACGTGTATGCGGCGTATAATATCGCGGCGCATTTACGCGGAATTAGAGTACCGCTCGTGTTCGCGTTCGCGTTTCCTGGTCGGGGTTCGCAGCATTCGGACGTAAACGAAGGTGGGTAATTGCTCGAGAAACGCGCGACGCAATCGCGGAAAAGGGTCGCGCGCGGCGCATCTTCAAAGGGACGAGATCAAGAGGATGAGAAGAGGAAAGAGCCAGCCGGGGCTGTATAGGAAGAGCCATAACAGAATTTCCCGCCCGCCCGCGTCGACGTCGTCGTCGTCGTCGCAAGAGCCTCGTTACCTCGTACACCTACTTAAGGAATTAGCCGCGTTGTTGTTACAGCGCGCGACGCGTTGTACGTACAGCACGCGGGCACGGTACAAAAGTACTTACGTACTTAGCGAGCGAGCGATGCGATTTACGGCGAACGAACAACGCGACCGTTCCCCCTTCCCCAATCTTTATCGTCTCGTCTCCACGCCGTTGGAAACTACCCCCGCGTTCCGAGTATCCGCTTACCCTCGATGAATCATGGGAGATTCGTCGTACGTCTAACGACGGAAACGTCGGTGCTCGCGTCCGCTCGGCGCAGCGCCGTGCGCTACGTTCAATTAGAGCGAAATGAAATTCCGGCTTTCGCGTGATAATCCGACGACGGCGGCGCGACGAAACGGAGAAAGACGAGGACGAGAAGGATAGAAAGGAACGGAGAGGCAAAGAGAAAAAGGAGAGAGAGGGAGCCGAGCCGGCAGAGAGCTGATGAAGGGCGGAAACGAGATGCCGAGGCGCGGAAAGAAACGCGCCGAAGTCTGAGCGATCGACGTTGAGCGCGTCGCGATAATTGAAGTATATATCGAATTGGAGTTCGTCGTTCAGTGACGGCGGCACGCTGAACGATCGACAAGCGACGGCGTCGATCTCGGCGTCGAAGGACAGCGCCGGATGAGAACGACGGGGAATCCGAAATGTCCGAATGTGACGCGAACGAATGACGTTTAGCGAGCGGGGACAAAGGGAAAAAAGAGAGAGAAAGAGAGTGAAGGAAAAGAAAAAGGGATAATCGTTGGATATTCCGGGCACAAGTGCTCTAAGAGCAATCTATCGTCGTCTCACCGACAGCTACAACGGCATTCGATGCAACTTGGTTTTTTTTTTTAAGGAGAAAAATGTAACTCACACCGCTTTTTCTGCCGGCGACTAAAACATCGCACCTCCAAGTAGCTTGAAGAGAGGAGAGGGAGGGGGAGAAGCAAAGCTTTACACCCGTTATATTTGAAACTTTGCTTTCGTGTACGCTGGTGAAAAAAAAAGGTGGCGGAAAAGAGAATTTAAATGAACGAAATTGTGAGCGATCTCGAAATAGCGCTCACTATTATCGAGTCGCAGCAGAGATGTCGCAGCGACACACGAACGTGGTGCGCGACTCGAACGTAGGGTGATGATACAATTACAAATACAAATTACGTAGCATTCGCATTTAAAATAGTTCGACGAAGAGCAAAGTTGATCAAGAAGAGGTAGGCTTTAAATATACGCATAAATAAGTGGAGATAGTGGAAGAATATTTCAAACGCGACGGTTTAAGGAAATAAATTCGAAAGGGGGAAGAAAGGGGGAGGGGAGGAGGCAAGGGAAAGAACGGAATGACGGAGGTCAAAGAGAGACGAAAAGAAGGGATCGTGAGACGCCTGGGAGAATTCGACCGTAATGAGATTCGATCTGTTCGTTCACCCCTCTCCCCCCGGAGAGCAGTAACTTCGCTCGCAGTTAAACTCGCCTAAAATCCTAACGACTTTTAACTTGCTCAAACTTTGACGCCGGATTTCGGATCTTTAAATTAACCAGGGATTAATGTCGGCGAGGGCTCGTGCGCGCGGGAGCGCGCGGAAGCGTCGGGATTCACGAGGATTAAATCGAACCCGTCTCGTTTGGCAGAGCTTTCGGCCTGCAAAAATAACAGCTCGAGCCCGTCCCGTCGAGTTCGCACCCGGAATATTTTTCCGAAGTCACGAGGGTATTGCATTATTTCCTTGACGTCTCGCGGAAAGAGTAGGGAGAAAAAGGTGTTTCCTTCAATTTCTAATGATTTATCAAAAATTCATTTGACAGTTAAAAGGAAGATGCATTATTTGCTTTATACTGTGAATGGTATATTGATAGTATTGATTTGCAGTTCATTTATTTTAAATGAGTTGTCGTTTCTCCCTTGGTAAAATTATTCACAATGGTCATTAATTTATAAAAAATTTTATTTAGTTAGGTAGTTATTTTTTTATTCAGCTTTATTTATTCTATTTATTATTTAATAAGATTTCGATTCCTAATACATTTCTCACTAGCTTCATTTGCATTTCTTTGAAAGAAATGAAGACTTGCATTAATATAAATCTTAATATAAATCGGCGATTTTAATTAAGCTTTTGTGCACGAATTCTATATTAACTTCAACATCTTTATTGATGCAACCGTTTCGTATTACTCAATAATATATTAATTTATGTAAAATAAATTATGCAATATTAAAAGATTTTTTATAAATTATTTTCAGTTTCCTCTTTCAGTTTCCACTGTTTGTGAAAGAAAAAGATAATTAAAAGTTTATTTGTAGAATATATTATTTATTTCACCGAAATAAATCCTTACTTAAATACGACGAAATAATGTTTTATTTCTAGCAAAAAATCAATTAATAAAATAAAACGTTTCACAAAAATTTAAATTTCGTTATCACAGTCCAATTTTTTATAACTAATAAATATCGAAAAAAGTATCACAAGTATAACATTCGCTTCTAAATGTTTCAACTTTTTTCTCTCACAAGCATTCTCTCATGTGTGTTGATAAAAAGCGATATACAAGAGACATACTTTATTACTTTTACAAAAATATTAAAATTTGTATTTTCACAAAAATTGCAGTTTCAATCACTTTAGAATTTCATAAAAATATTAATGTAAAGCAGAAATAACCGTCAAGTATTAAACATTAAAAAATAAGTACCGAAAAATAAGAACCTTCGTAACATCTCAACAGCATCCCGGCAGCCATATCGTGAAAAGACCTGAAAGGATAAGAGCAAGATTGACGAAATACGAGCTCATAGACCTCGAGCCATATCAACTCTCACCCCATGAGGACGATGAGCGTGAGTAGCAACATCGTCCTCACGCCCGAAATCTACGATCGGTATTCCTGCCAAAGGAACATTTCGCGTCCACGGGACAATGGCGGCGGTATGGCGAGTTCACATTCTTAACGGCCGTTACGGATACGTTACGGTAATGCACGTCTCGCGGCGGGCAGAGAGATGGTGGGTGTATGGAGGGTGATTCGACTTTGAAGAGCGAGAAAAGAAAGAGGGAGGAGAGAACGACGGAGAAAAGAGCGAGAGGAATCTGGTGCGCGTATAGCCGCGAATAAATGCGGTCGTCCGATAACGGGATGAAGTGCGATAAAACCGGAAGTCTTGAGGTCGACGTGTACAGGATGTCCCAACGCTGGACATATTTCAGCCGAGGTTCCCTCGAATTAAATCCAAAGTGAATCCTTTCACGATTTAGTGGCAGGCTACGGCCTGTCGCCACTCTATTGAATTTCCATCATTGAATACTTTCGTTATTAAAATTCGATTAAAGGTCTATTAAAAGTCAATTGCATGGAATCTCACTGAAAAATGAGATTTTATTACTGACAACTGATTCGCAAAAATCTATTCATTGCTCATCGAAGAATGAGCATTTTGTCTATTTAGATAGATATTTATGCGTTCAATCGTAGCTCTTTAATTACTTTTAACATTAGGCAGCTTATCGAGCTTGGAATTAAAAAATTTTGTGATATTACTTTTACTCCATTCTATTTACGTCATCCGAGACTAATTGGCTGAAACTTTTTAATTGCAGCTCTCTCTCTCTCTTGCGCCACAGAAATTATTTGATGTCTCAATAAAACGATCGCTATCTTCGCTTCACGATTTGTGACTGTCGATTTTGCGGCATCCTGTACATAGCAATGCATGCCGTACGTGGACGAAAGGTATAGGTCTTCGCTATAGTTCTGGATAACGTCCGGAAAGAGAGGCGGGATACGTGTCGTGGGGTCGCCGAGTAAGCGAACGACTACGATCTATCTCCGTATCGTTTTGCAAAGAAATTCTTTTCCTTCGTTCGAATTCGATGGACGCGAGATCGTCTAAACTATTCCGTCATAAAACATAATATTACGCGCTAATTTAATTTCTCGAACTCACAGAACTTCAACTTGAATCTTATCGTAAAAATAATACCGTAAAAAATTAAAATAACGCGCAAACTGAAAAGAATTTGGTTATCAAATGTTGAGTGGAATCATTAAATATTTGATTAATACAGATAACCAAGAGTAATTTTTACTTTTCTAAATATTTAGCATTATCAAATTTGGTTATACTTACTAAATATTTAGAAAAGTAAAATTATTTTCAATTATTAATCAAATATTTAATTAGCATTATTTCAATCAATATTTGGTATTACCGAACTCTTTTTTTCAGTGTATCGAATGTTCTGCACAATTTTATCTTAGAAGGTTTTTTTTATAGTCGTTTCACTGCGTATAATACATTTCAAGCTTATTTGCATAAAGTGAAGCTCGCGTTCGATGTTACGTAAAATAATGATCAGACGTAGCGACATTGAGCTAAATGTACGGCAAAGATACGAGACTTAATCCTGGCAAACACACAGTAAGTAAATCACCTTTTTTCCGATGGCATGACGAAGCACAAAACGTGACGATCCGGCTGAAGCAGTCGATTATATTTTAATTAAGCGCGCGCACGTACCAGACGCACGCGAGATTTTGTACCTTCGTCGATTTTGCCTTCGGCATCGATAATTACCTCTGATTAGCGTTACCAAGGCCTCGGCGTGCCCGACTCACAAAGCGCTTTAACGAGGCCGACGAAGATCGCACGCGGCTTTTACGTTCAATATAGCATTGCGTAACCAGCGCGCGGTCAGTCGAAGCGCACTTTGCGATCCGCTTTGCTTCCGTCGCCGTTAAACACCCGCTCAAAGGCGGCTCTCTTCGAACTAATTAGATAAATCCTCCAATCGGACGTCTCTCAAGCTGGGTACACATTACGCTAGAATTGAGCCTGGAAATCGAACTTCGTGGCCAGCGTTTGCAGAGCCAAATTTCGAATCTTGTCATAAGCAGTTTGGCGTTATGCTACTCGCAACATTTTACTCGAGAGATTACGAGTCGAAATTGCGACTTTATGTGCGACAAAATCGCAGACTGTGCTACATGGTTACGAATATTAACCAAACTTGTACATTCGTACAACAAAAACTTGTATATTCGTACAAGGGAGTGTTGCCAAATGCGTACCACTTGAATTATTTGTTTTTATTATATTTCCCATTTAGTAGTTTTGTACGTAAATGTACATTGGAAATTATAGATTAAGGTTTCAGATTACCTACCATTACAACGGTTAACAAAAACAAATTAATTGCAAGTTTTTTCGCAGTGTGTTGCAAAAGGTTTAGACAATCGATTACCTGTAAGTTTCCTAAATTGTGTCGCCTTTCAAAATATATCAAATTTATGAATTAAAATAATCAAAAATATAAAAAAGGATCATTGGGCTAATACTTATTTTATTAATAATTTATCAAAAAAACATCAAATATTTAACAACAAATAAATAATAACGATATCAAAATAAAACTTGGCTTGAATTAATTTTTGTAATTCACATACTTTTCTTCGCGTCAAATATTAATTTTATTACTATCTTACATTAATATTACGTACTACAATAAAATTTGTGGTTCGATTTGAGAAACTCAATCGATTTTATTGAAATATCAATTTAGCCTTTATAATTGCAAATTTACGTGTAAAATAGACGTAAAATATTTTACAATAAACTTTTCCATGAAAATATAAAAATTTAGTATAAAATTGGCACGATATTATCAGCTAAATAAATTGATCAAAAATTAACATTAGTTAAGTAAAGTGTTAGCACGCGCAAAACAAGATAGCGAAATAAGACTGTTAAAATTTTGTTTGTATTAGTCACTTCTCTTTATTTTATATTTTTGTGATTAAATGTTGCTTATATTACAAATAGAAATATAAAATATCGATAAGATACGATTCAGGCGATCGATACGCATTCTCTCTCATCAATTTGCATCTATTGTATTTTTAAATTTTCGTCACGAAATTCATTTAATATAATACGTTTCGAAATTAAATCGTTTAATATCAGTTACATACACATCTCTTCGAGATGCACCATGTGGTTATTCATTATCGTGACCCGGATCACGTCCGATTGTACGAACTTGCGATTGGACCGCGACATGCAGCTCCTTGTCATAATCATGAAGTTCGGAGTATCCCCGGCCCCGAGGAACGTGGCGGACGATACCATTCGAATATAGTGGCCGTGTATGCATTTTCGTCGGGAATACTTAATTTACGACGCGCACCAGTAGGAAGACACGAGGGACGCACCGGAATGAAATCGCTGACCGGAGGCAAAATGCTCGCCGATGGGGCGACCGCGGGAATGGCCGCGATCCATTTTGCGAGTCCACTGCTCGAGAAGACCCATCTACCGTTATATACACGGTGGTCTTAGATCTAAATAAATGTCCTACGGACACCGGAGATTCCTCAACTAATCTCTGGACGGCTTTGTCTTGATAAAAATGCCAGAGCACTAGTGGTTTCCGAGACAGTTTTACGTAGCACGAATATCATTTGGAATTATTGCACAGCAAAACCTACCTCGTCCCTTGGTTAATCTCGAGTCAATTTTATTTTGAACAAAGTTTTAATCCCAAATTAATTAACGTTGCAGTTTGGAGAATGCATCTAGTAAATTAAACATTAAATTACTGCCACTATAAAGGCGCAAATGCAATTAAACTTTTTTTATTACGTTATAATAAAAATTAATTATTCCTTTTGACAATTAATTGACAAATAATTTTCCTAAACTGCAGAAACTAATTTAAGTTATACTACGTGGTTATCTTGCAAATTTACTGTAAAAAATGCACTGCTAAAAATTCAATTAAAAGCCGAGAAACAACGTGTTATTATTTGCGATGCGCGTTAAGCAAAGAATCTCATTGTACAAATTTGGGAACACTCTGTATGTAGCGAGAACTCGCGACGTTAATACTCGTAGAACGCCTCCGCGACCCAATTGGGAAACTCTGGACATAATCGTGAACCATAGCACCGGGAAAGTCGGCTAACGAAGGTACGAGGGTCGGTCGGTTCGCGGTCGTGTGTGCGCGAGACGTTTATTTGACAGCAACGGAACGACGATTGCTGAGCCGGACCCCTCTCTGGGCATACTCGTGGAAACCCGATTTCATCCCATGGTGCGCCCTCCTCGCCCTCCAGCGACTCTCGTGCTACTCATCGATCGCTGCGTTTTAATCCTTCGCTATGTGCGAGACAATAGAGAATATGTCTCTACTGCAAACGAAGATAACTTTCGGAAAAGATAAGTAAATATCCCAGTGATCAAACATCTCTATCTAGATGCAGACATTTTTATGCGGAAACTTCTTATAATTATCAATCTTAAATATTTTTTTTTGTAACATTAAAGTTTAATCTCGTAATCTTTAAATATTTTAAGATATTTGTAAGATAGATTATTTTAATTATTATAAAAATTAATCTTTAAGAAATAACTTGATCATTTTATGAATTCTGATAAAAATTTAACAATCTCAACTTTGCATCGTTACTGGGACATTTACCTTAACTGAAACTAATTTCTTCTGTTTTGAACTAATTTATTGCCGAAATTCTACGAGTAACAATGTTGCGGATCAACATTGTTGACGCTTTTGAAACTAGCTTGTCATAGAAACACGGTGAATATAATTGTTGAAAGTTAACGATATTGATGCTAGAAGTTAGAGCTTTACTAGAGAGTCATACTAGAAAATAACAAATAATAATAGCGATCGCACTGAATTAATCTTAATTAATCAAAGAGAAATAATACGAATTTTTATTATGCAAATTTGTCACAAAAACTGGACAAAAAATTAAAAGATTAACGGTGAATGAAATTAGTTTGCCATAAAAGATAAATATAATTGCATGTTGAAAGCTCACATTATTGGTATTGAATAATTTTGCTAGAAAGCATACTACATAATGGCAAGTAATAATAGCAATCGCATTCAATTGTCTTAATTAATCAAAAAGAAAAAAAATGCTAATTTTCATAGATGCAGATCGATCTATGGATTCTTGAATAGAAAGATTGGTGTGGTGATTCCGGTGTAGCGGTAGAGACGTTAAACACGGTGAACAATTGTCCTACGACTTTGCGAATAATAACAATGTAGTGATCTAGATGCACCGCATCAAGAGAAAAAAAATTCTATTATACTGGACAATAAATGATTACGCTGTTCTGGCTATAGTGAGCCGCTTTGTACGAGTAATTGTGACGCTTGGGACTTTTTGCACTCCGTTTTTCTAATACAGTCTTTATTCGTTTAATGTGACGGACGGCGTAAACACGCGACAACTGCGATCAACGACGCCGAGAGGGTACGACGCCCGATGCATAAGAGCGGCGCCGGATGATCAAGCGCATAATTGGCCGCCAGCTCATTATACGCGCCGGCGGGAGGCACGTGCCAGTTTCTCGACTCAATGGCGTGCGACTCCTCGTTTCCGCGTTAAATGTCCGCGTGAACTACTCGCCGACGATAATTGCGTCGTTATTCTAGCGGAAACGGCGACGCCGACGACGCCATGATAGACGGATATATTCCGCGTTGTGTAAGCAAGATGTTTATCAGAATTTTAATTATATATGAAGAAGCGTTACGTAAATTAACAGTAACAACAAGCCGATGCAATATTATCTCCCGATTATTTCAAGTGCGCATAATATATGTACATAGGCAGGTTGCCTACCAGGCTGCCGTCGTCATAAAAGCGATATCCTTTTATTTAATATTTATGATCGCTCAAGAACTCTTATCAAAAATTCTTAATTACCCTTATCGATATTCGCCATAAAACCACACGTCGAAAGTGTGCCTAAATTAATAAAAGCGTCGATACTTTGGGTAGCCGACGGCTGGCCTGGTTTCCGATATTCTCCAAAGTATGATGAGATGATCAGAAGCCTGAGGACAGTGTGGTGACGCTGAACCGAGATCGAATGTCGCGGGATAGAAGCTCGATTGGAATTTCGAAGAGCGCGCGAGGCGAGGAGGAGAAGAAGAAGAAGCTTGCCGTGAAATCGAGTTAAATGAACTCGTTATCGCCGGATTTACGAGACGATAAAAGCACCTCTAATAATTCAGATAATAAAGTTAGCGTATGCGCGCCAGTTCGCGCGGCCTACATTAAAGTTTTCCGCGTTTTCCGCGCCGACGTGCAGATTATCAATTAAAGCTCGGTACAACGCTATCGCGGGATAATCGCGGGATTATGCCCGAATTCGCAATTAGCGATTACTCAGCCGGGGATGCAAAATTGTTGGGGGTTGCGCGCGCGATGCCACGACCGCTGCTGTTAATTACGACGTTGTATCCGGAATGAGTCCGAGACTATCTCTGCTTTAAGACACTGAAGCCGAAAGTATAATTGGCGAAGTTTCGCGAAGCGTACATTATGAAAATTATAGTAATCTCCCAAGTTGAATCAGAACAAACGTTCGTTAATTATTATTTGGATTATTGTACGCGTATAGATGATATTTATATATGCGGGAACATTGGAAATTCTATTTTAAGAATCTGGGAACTTTAAGATCTGAGATAAAAATTTTTAAATAAATAGCATAAACTAATTTTATGCAAAATCAAAGCCACATTGAGGCATTGATCAATATTGCAATGTTACTTTTAATTGAGCAATAATTTTATACAAAAATGTTAGGATATTTTTTGGTCGTTGTTAAAATTCAAATTCTTAACAATTATGGTTTTCACAGATTAATGATTGGAAAATTATTTGGGAGTGATTATAGATTTTACGAATAGAAAATATCTTTCTCATCTTGTTATCACATTGTCATCACGATAGACATCTATCGGAAAATTGCTGACAGTAATTATGGATTTTACGAGTAGAAAATATCTCTGTCAAGATTACCTTACTATCACAATGATGAAATAATACTTGGTTACAGCTTTATCGATTATACAAATTTTAGCATGGTTAATTTTACAGCAATCATATCAGTCAAAATTATATTAGAAATACGCATTATAGTAATCTAATAAGCCCGGGAGATTCAACAGAATTATGACTACTGGTAAGTTAACAAGCTCTTGAGATAGCAAGGAAACCTCTGGCGACGACCACTTTTAAATCCGGATAGAAAAAGTAGAAAATGGCTAAAGAGATAGGCCGAAGGTAAAGAAAAGCGGATAAGTTAATTACAAAATCCGATTGAGAAGAAGTTCATTTGGGAAAGGTTCATTTGGAATTATCTCGCGAGGAAGTTGCTAACTAAATTAACCGATGAGAAAACGGTAATCAAGGGAGATCGATAACGAGCGAACGGCAGCGCTTGTAACATGTGTCGAAGTCCGCGAATTATTATAAACTTCTGCAAAATACGTTTCGCGTTTTAATCATTAGTTAACGGCGATCAAATTCGGGTAGTGCAACAATCAAGCATAGTTTCTAGGAAACTAGCGTAATTTCGTTGAATCTAAAGTGCCACGTTATTGAATCATCACAGTAATCTTCACAGTATCTGCATAATGATGTTCCGCTTTAAATTATTTACAGTCATGAAAATAATTATTCGGATACACAGGACTTTAGAAATTAATTTTATACTACAAAGTTATCAAATATAATTTTTTACAGAAAATTCGTGATTGTGGAAACCCTTGTCAGTGAACATCCATCAGAAGTATACTTCAAACCGAAGAGATTCATTTACCTATTATTAATAAAATCAGAAAAATATGTTTAAATAAAATTGCAACAAAGCGATTCTTTATCTCACATCTTTATTCATTTTGTACTCAAGTCTGAAAATGTGAATAAAAAATGGTAAAATTGCGACGGAATGCTACAAATCAAGAGCATACTTTTGATAAAAATGCATCACTGGTATTCTCACTTTCAATCAAATTTTTCCCTAAAAAATTATAATATTTGCTGAATCTAAAGCATACCAGCGTACTCCCAATATTCTACATACGTATATATTAATTTAATATCCCACTTTAAATTTTAATGATACAAAATAAAAATTCAAAGTATGACGAATATCATTTAAAATAGGATATTACAAAAGATTACTAATGATAAAAGTAATAACGTTGCAATACGGAAACAAAACCGCAACGGAAAAGCAACGAGGGGTATGGAATAAGATGAAAATACGATGAGATGTCGGAACACGTCATGCGGTGTTGTTCCAGAAGCACACGCTCCGTCTTTCCAGCTACTGGAGAAATGCTTGGCATTATACGACAGTGTAATGTTGCCTAAGTCGGCGTTTAATATCCGTAGTAGCGAGGACTCTTGGTGTGTGTTGCGGGTAGGAAGATGTGAGAAGCGTACCTGCCCCCGCGTTGGTGGAAGGTATACGCCGAAGAATCTTACGGAACAGTGGCGAGTCTTGTGGTGAAGAGCGTTTTACGAGCGTCCGTCCCGTCCCGTCTGTCAGTTTTGCAAGCTCTGACACGGGTTTAACGCGAATTCTTCACCAGAGTTACGATCCGCGAAAAGAGCTTCCCCCCCCCCTCTCTCTCCCCCTCCCGTCTGAAACAGAGAGAGAACATTCTCTCTTCCCGTGATTCAGATTAATGTCATCTCGCAGTTATATTCGCATTCCGAATCTCGTTCCCACGTGTCGGTCTATTTTCAACAAACTTTATCCATTTCATACTCGAAATTGTATGCCATCATCGACAATCTTGCGTTATATCTCTGCCATTAAATCGCGAATTATAGCTCGATATATAGCTCGCACAAACGAAGAAAAAACGAGCTATAAAAAATTAGAAATATAATTTATAATTTGTGTAATCACTTTCAGGTAAAATCAACTACACATTGATCATTAAACAAAATAGATTTTCTCTCATTGAGAATTTTATAAATGAAATAAAAATTTTAAAGCACTATCCACATAGATCGACAGGTTTTTCACAGATCAAACATGCATTCTTCCGTATTCGTTTTCTAAATAACGCGTAGTAGCTCTGAGATATTTCTAGAAAGGAAGACACAGTGCTATTGGCATTTTCTCGACGTGTTAATATTACACTGAAGTAGCCGGATACGTTCACGATAACCCACTCGAACAAAAGACACGGGGGCGAAAGTTATTCCAGGAATGTGAGATGAAGCGTTTCATTTCTGGACGAAAGGCGAGAAGAGGGAACGAGAGAAGACAGGGCGAAAAATAGCCTAGGAGCCTGAATCTCGATACAGGCGCGATGAAGTCCGCTTGGGAATTAATTTCCGGCATCGCGATCAACGTCTCGACCGACGTGATTCGAGCGAAAGGGGCTGGATCATCGCTATGTGAATTATCGCGAGCCACGGGAGAATTACGGGATCAAGTATCTCGTGACGGAAACGTTCTCTCGATCGAAGGCCCGGGATTCGACGTCGCGCACAAAGACGAGAGAGAAGAACAGCTTCTTTTCGTCCCGAATAAAAGAACGGCCGGCCGTCTGGAGGTTTCCACCCTCCTCCCCCGAGATCCGCTCGGTACGTTTCACGGTACGCTCGTGCTCTCCGCTAACGTTCATTCTTGGCGAATTAATCGCGCTCGGCCACACGCATTCAACAACGGCCGGCACGCGTACAATCGCCCTGAACGACGCGTGCTGCCAGGAGCTGTTGCTCTACCTTGTCTACCATTGTCCGCGCGTAAGGCACGTTTTCGCGCCAAGGCAGACAAAAGCTTTAGGGACGGCCAGGAAACGGGGATTGCCATGAACGCGATTTAAGCCCGGCCTCAGGAAAGTTGTGCGAGCATGCTATTTTTCTCTGTTATTTCTTCCGTCCCAATGTTTGCCGTAATATATTTGCCACCGGGATGCGCAGAATTCTAAAGGGAGGTACCAGAGTGATGTTTACTCTCATTAGATTGAAATTGTTCAAAATATTCTCTCTCTTTCTAAATGGAAATTATTTCAATATTTAGTTTCATATTTACTAAATGTTTAATAAATATTGAAAGATTATCTCGTCAGATTATAACATTTGTTGTTTTAGTAACATACTGGCACGCGCATAAAGATTTTACCTCGTTTAATTGTTACGGCCCGCAGTTCTGCGAACAATTACACGAACGCTTAAAAGGGGCATTACAGAGTAACGTGACTAGAAGCACCGGATTATACGCGTTTGTCCCGGATTTGTATTGCCCCGGATTATGCACTAGCTCAGAAAATGTCGGCATTATATAATAAGAAATAGTTTGTTTTATACTTTTACCTTACAGCTTCGTATTATTTTACACCATTAGGATACAGTAAACTTAGATGTAACAAATGAGTGTAACAAAAAAATATAAAATAATTTCACTTGATTAAAGAACCCGTTTGTCTCCGTTATTCATTTTTACAATTTCAAAAAAAAAATCACTTTTCTCACTTACCTATGTGTTCACATAAATTATACATCACGCAGTTAAAAAAATCGACTTTCCATTTCCATGATATCAACTTTTCATGTATATAATTATTCACGTTTATCTCGCACAATCTTTCAAATATGGTAAGTAACTTATTTTCTTCTTTTCATTTCAATCCTAATACAAAATTTATTAAAGATGACATGATTGATATCGTCCTGACAGAATAAATTATATCAAGGATTAAGCTCTATTGACCTTACAAGGCATCATATTTTTTCATTCACGTCTCAGTGACAAATTGAGTGGCAGATGTGATTATTCGCATCATTCACGAGTGAAAAATTTCTTTGGCGTTTACGAGGGAGATCAGGAACGGTATGTTACGTCACAAATTGAGGTCGCATCTCATTCAAGAAGTAACAAACAATCGACATTACGACGAATGAAATAACGAGAATAAGCGTAACAGACGGAGACGGAGCGACTGTAAACCGAAAGTTTCGGCGTGCATACGTTCGCTAAAGGACGAAGAGTATCGAAGAGCGACGCAACGCACGCGCCGGTAGGTCGTAACAAGCTCGTGAACAAGCAAACGATCCGGTAAATAAGATATCGTACACGCTAGTTGCGCTTGTAGGGCCAGTTCGTTTGGGACGCGGCTTTGGTAAACTAGATCATGCCGGTGCTGCTTATAGATAGTTCTCTGGACATTAGTTCTGGAATACATGTCGGAAACCTGCATCAAAATAATAATTAAATAGAGAATTTAGCGGAATGTAATTCAATGATAAAACTATAATTCGATAATAAAATGAGATACAAAAATCGATTGAAACTAGCAAAAGAAACAAATTATATTGGGAATTACCTTCAATCGACTTCGGATTCAATATATTTAAATTAAAGAATTATCATTTGTAACAAAGTACATTATTTTTCTTAAAACAAAAAAAAAATTTTTTTTCTTTGAAAAAAATAATGTACTCTGTTCCAAAAAATAATTCTCTAATTAAAAAAAATATATATATATAAAACTTACAGGTATATTTTGAAAAATTAACTCTTAGATTATTATGTCTTCTTAAAATCCTCGAGAGACGCTTCTCACCTTCCCATGATATTATATCAAGTACTCTAACATTCTTTAAATTATTTCCATTCGTTACAAGTTCCTTCACTAAATTGTTAAGAAAACAGTACGTCTATTAAGAAAATCCTGATATTTTTTTCAAGAAAGTATTTCTTGTGGAAATCTACGAAGACCCCGCGTAACGCTGTGCGCGATAAATCAAAGGATTAAACTGGCTGTACCTTATAACGCTGCTAAACCCAATTAAAAAATCCTGAAATATTTTCTCACTGTTCAGAGATAATTTGGAAATCAGAGGATTATTTCGCTTCCGCATACCAAGGTACTACTCCTGGCACTCCTCGCCGTTGTAGCGAGGCCATTTCGAGTTTCTCCGCGAGCAATTAACCGATTAACTTCGAAAATCGCGGGAGGACTGAAGCGGAGCGGAAAAAAAGCGAAAGGAGCGAGAGGCAAATTGTACAATCTCGCGACGACATTTATGCAGAATAACGTGGCGCGGCGCGGGGAATGGGGGATTAAAAAGTACTTATTACCGAACGGTTCCCGACCATTGCTAACTTCGTGCAGTTACAGGCAAGCAGTAGAAGTAATTAGCCGAGATGTAGAGAAAAACAATAAGAAAGCAAGTGGGAAAATGGAAGATGAAGGCAGAGGAGGGAAGAAAAAGGATGAGAGAAAGAGGAAAAGAGAAAGAACGGACTTCGGCAACGTCGTCGTCGCCATCGTTGTCTCCGTCGTTATATTTTACGACGAGAAGACCTCGTTACGGGCAAACTCGTAATTCGTCTTTTCAATGAAATCATTTCTTTACTTACGACGGCTTTGGCGAGAGTAGTCGTGGATTTCTCAGAGACCGTTCTCATTAAAATGTATAACGTGTCGGGGCACGACAATGCATCACGTATTATCATGTGCCAGATGATTCCTGTGTATGACAGTCTGACGAAACAGTTTGTCACGTTACATTGCACATCAAAGGTCTCTACCATTTTTAAATTTTATCTCACGTAACGAAGGACTCAACATCGGAAACGCCCCGCGTTCTATTGTCGATAGCAGAGAGAAAAGAAAAAAAAAAGTCGACATAATTGAATGTACTTGGAAAATAAAGAAAAAAAGAAGAAAAATTAAAATTTTTCCTTGTTTTATTAATAAACATTTACAGCAGTTGAATATTTTTACGAATGCGAATATGAAATAAATGCAATGTGCTCTTAATGTTCGTTTAACTAATTTAAAGCAACCATACTTTAATAATAAAAATATAAGAAATGCGTACGTAAAACAGAATAAAATAAAATATTATATGTATGAGTTGTAGTGGCAAATAAAACATTATATCATCAATTTTAACATGATATCTTCATATTTTTAAACGTGAATGAACAATAATTTCTGAACTGCGCACTCTGTATAAAATAGCTATCTTCTTTTTCCGTAAAATTCACAAATAATTCGCTGAATTCTTCGAACGCATAAAATCGCAATATTCATGATTAAATAACAATATGTGAAAAGCTTTTAGAGAAATCATACCGGTTACTATTCCAACGATGTAAAGGCCCATAAAGAGACATCGGATCATATTACTTAATAAGCGTACTTAGCATCCCGAGCGCTTTGCAATTCAGCAAATAACATTCTACAGAAATATGGCGCATAATTTCGCCCGAAAATGTGATGCTTCACCGCGTGCTATTATACAGCTTGTACAGTGGAAAAGTACTCACGTGCAGCATAAATTTTCACGCTGATTGCCGATTTTGTCGATCATCACGATCGCACGTGTGCGTGCGTGATCGCGACGGACAAAAGCTTACTGAAATAATTTGTCGTACCTGAAACAAAATAAATGACAGAGTGTGAGCATGGTTTGATCGGTCGATCATTTTGGTTAACATTATAATTGAAAAATAATAATGTTACGTCGCGCGCGCGCGCGTTTAGTACGGCCGAAAGGGATCCGGCGCGGCGCCGCAGGAACACGTATTTTAATAAATACGCGTGCTAAACGTCGCTTCACGCGTTTTGCTGAACTCGAAATCCTGTAAATTTACTAGCGCTTATCACCGCCGTCGGGCTTTACGTTCTATCACGGGCAGCGTACCCGCTTTTGATCTTGATTTATCAGCCTTTCCAGTGCCGCGAGCATTCATAAACGGCCAACGCGTTCGTTTTTTGACATGGCGCTTTGCAAGTGCCTTCGAAAGACTGTGCTCGAAAGTTTTGGCAAAAGATACAAAACGAGACTTTGCTATTTGAAAGCAAGTGCTAACAAGCAGAAATAAAATTCTTGGGAAGTAAAAAATAGTCCTGAACGTAGGAAATGTTTATGTAACTTGCAAGATATCGTTTCTCCGTTGAAATTGATTCTCTTTTAAAAATACGGAATCTACAATACGATAACTTTGCCCCGAGGAATGTACAAGTCTTTTGTTCCTTCTAAGAAAAAAGGAATTCATTTATATTTATGAATAACGTTAAATTACATTTTATTTCGCGTTATGTTTATCGTAACGTGAGCCGCAATACCGTTCAATATTGAATGATCTACTTAATGATACTGTGCTGTTTTCATTGGATATTAACGAGTGTTAAATATACAATGAGAAAAATATTGGGTCGTAAAAGGGACGAGTAAACAGCAGAATAGAGAGGCAGAATAATAACAATAAAATTCGCATTTTATACGCACCATCAGCGGTATTAGAATAACAAATTTGCGTAAAATGCTATGGATATATATAGGCTCGTGTACATATAAAGTTCTACTGAGTTCTACGGAGTATGGCGATATACCCCGACAGAGGAGTAAGTCGTTGACAGGAGGATAATATAGGAACGGATTTAGAGCAACTGTGTGTTCTCGGAAGATATGTGAATGGGGATTACTTCTACATAGAAGTCAGCGGGGGTTTTATCTTTCATGTGGCAATACCGGATATTAGTACCAATATTTAGTTAGCTTAATACAAGCGTAACTCTGACATAAGTCCGACAAATATATCTGGTAGACTCGCATAACTTGAAGTGAAGAAACTATAGCTTCAAACGATAAGAGGTGTGATTGAAATTATTTAAAATTATGTTCCATGCAGCAATACCGGATGTTCAATTAACTCTATAAAAGTGTAATTCGACATGGAACGATTTGCTAAAGTGTTTGAAAATTTAATTAGATCTCGATCTGAAAATAATTTTCAGCATCATAATAGAAGATTCAATTTGCTTGCTAAAATGTCAAAACTTTTTGCAGCATTGCTCATTATTCTTGAATAATCATTCAAGCTGTCCTTCATTTTGATTCCTATTTTGAGTCCCAAAAATTATTTTCAAATCTATATCTAAATAATACAAAACTGCATTTTCAGTATCGGAGGAAAGGAGAAGAGTAACACAAGAATAACTTTGACCGCCCTACATAACTATTTTGATGATCCAACAAAATTATCTTCAGACCTGTACCTAACTAAAATTTCAAACAGACTTTAGCAGAACTACGCTTTTCGCGTGACAAGCATAACATTCAATGGAATCATCTTTGTGAAGAAATTAAGCTTGAAATGTTAGACAAGAGCTGCTACTTAAACCACCTATAATTTTCATTGCGTTAAAACTACAATCCCTACACGAATTTAATTTGCAGAGCTGTATCAGATTTCAGAAAGAGTACAAATATATTGATCTTGACTACTCTTCTCTCTCTTTCCTTATTAGTTCAAGCACACGGAGCAAATTACTTAGGGAAAATACGTATCGCATCCGAAAGACGATACCTGCTCTAGGAAACGTCCTTCTTCTCAAAGACTCGTTTCCCATGCGCGCCGGTGCATCCTGGTTCTCCGAACGGATTCCCGTTTTCTCGAGAGATCAGGCAGCCTCGTCTGGCGTCTATCGAGCGTGCAAACGCCATCCGGGACGCTACGGCGCGTATTATTACGCGCGCATACAACGACGGGACATGACGCGACGCAGCATTTACAGCGAGAGCGCACCGTAAACGCCGTGAACGGAAGATAAACGGAGCCGCTTTACGTCCCCCTTTAAGAGGTCCCTGCAGAATAGGAGAAGACGGTGGCGGTCGCCGCCGTCGCCGTCGTCGTCGTCGTCGCCGCCGCCGCTGTTGCCGCCAGTGCATACCAATTAACACATCATTAATGGCGCCGCGATTAACATCAGATATGCGCGGGTATAACCACCGATCGAATATTAACGACCGCTATTACCATCCCGGCGCGAAACAGCACTGCGTAAGTCAACGTGAAACCGCACCAATCGCGGAGAGAGAGACTGTTAACTGACATGTTCATCTCTGATGTATTACATGTATCACATGTATATTTCCAACGCGAATCGCGAACCTCGATTGGTTTTAAAAATCCATTTGTAATAATAAAAACGTAATAACACAAGGCACGCTAAATGAAGCTGGCGATACCCGACTTCAATAGTCTGACCGCAAAAAATTTGCATTAATTATAAAATGTATTACACTTTTTTTTTGTTTCTACTTTTATTTTATTTCATTTATTTTGCAATTTTTAAGTATTTTTAATAAATAACATTTTATTGCTATTGTTGTAATTATTATGCCATATAACTTGTTTGCGTATATCACATTTAATGTGTCAAGTTGCACGAATATCTGATTATCAAGATGAATACAAATGACCCTTGTCCAATACAGATAAATAATGCAGCACGCGACGTTGCAAAATTTATCAAAACCTCAATGTTTTTTTTTTGCAAATAATATACAGCTCCATAAGCGACGGGAACGCCATTAGAATTTTATTCGCCACTGTAAATATATTGATATTAAATGCATGTTTTCGATTATCAATTCTCAAGCGAATTGCGCCGGGGCTTAAATAAATCCATCGCCATCGCTGCATTATAAACTCGTTGGTAATTTCGCGACGCGGCGACGTTGACGCGGGGCAAAAAGCGGACAACGATCCCCGTCGGCATGACGGCAGATAAAAACATCGGATTTACGAGATTACACAAATAATAGCGGCACGGTGGCTCCATAAAATCCATGGTTCGCAGTTTAAAACCGTTTGCAATTGCCGGGAGAGTAACCTCCCTCCCTCCGTCGAAAACTGCAGGAAAAGATGTCGAACTTCGAAGTTTGCAAAGACTTATCGTCTTATATATATTTGTAGTCTCCCGGATTCTTTTAGCAGGCCGCACAGCACTTTCACTTATCCGTGTAAATACAAATGATACAAGATAGAATACATAATATGTTTGCGAAAACCTTGAGAAAGATAAAACTAATGGAATTGCTAAACTTTGATTAACAAAACGATTACATTGATATCTTGGAAGCTGTCACAATGTAGATCAATGTCTCCAATAACTCGTTCAAAATTTCATAGAAAATAATAAGATTATTAAATTCTAAATTATTCCTACGCAACTATGTATTATCTTGTCTGAATTAAATGGAATAAATTAAATCAAAATGGGTCAAAGAGCTTGCAAAGAACAGAATTTTGAAGATAGCCTGTACTCTGAGAGATTACAAAAAAGCAAGAAACTGGCAAGATATAAAACAAACAAAACCAAAATTTCTATCGATACGCATATATTAGAGCAGTTAAAAGATAATAGATATTTAAACTTTAGTTAACTTTATTTAAAAAAAAATGAACAAGATTTGATATCAAATTATCGAAATATTCCCAGTGCGCCATTACATTTAATAGCAATCATATGGTAATTTAAAACCCACAGTATAATATTCCCAATTTTTCAAAAAAAAATACGTGAATAAAAAAACACGATTAATACGATATAACGTAACATTGTAAAAAGATATGGTATTACGTATGATCAGAAAAATAAATGCGGCTTTAGCGCTATATATATTTAGAGGCCTATCTTGATGTAATCCAGTTTCCGCAAGGGGCCAAGGAAGGTAATGTAGGAGGAATTTGCGATAACAGGCGCGCTCATCTCTCGCAGCGTTTCGACAACGATCGCGCCACATGCAGCCGCATGCAGTTTAATGAGCAGGTCCGTCTCGCTGTCCGATACGGCTCGTCGAACCGCGAACTTGACACGAAGAGCAAGCCGGTGCCCGATGGCTATGATATCACTTGCGTTAATATCGGCCGTGCGACCGTCCGTATAAACGCATTTCCCGATCAACGATCCGGAAGAGTCTTGCCGCGCGTCCGCCTTGTCATCCCGCCCCGTCATTTCGGAATTCCGACGGCGTTCTCGTCGCCAGAGATAGATGGACCGAACGATTTGGCGGTCGGATATCGAGAGCCGGGGGAGCAAACGAAGAAGGAAGAAGGACTGCTCGATCGGGTGCTGAAAATACTGGCCGCCGTTGTCGAGTATATCGGATACTACCCAGGGTAGTCGATATATACGGGATACGGAAGTTCCCAAACTCTCGTAAGCCCGACGAAGAGAAGAAGAGTAAACTTCGGTTCGCCGCATCGAAGCGTCCGATCGCTTTCGCGAAGTCATCCCGGAAGTATTTCGATTATCTCCGTCGGGTCGCGATACGGACCGCTGGAAGAGTGCGCCCTTATTCCGGTTCGACAGCTTCATTCGAGGATTTGTCGTAGCTGACGAGTGGCTAGCGCACGGTTCCCGAATCATCAATGAGAGAGAGAAAGAGAGAGAGAGAGAGAGAGAGAGACTCAGACGCCAGATTGATATCAGATAATTTCGTTTCAATTTTCGAGGCCAGGGATGCGGAAAAATGTATCACGTGGGACGTTTAGATTAAAATCATTTTAAATTCTATAGTCAAAAATAATTATCGAATGCAATAATCGCAACTGGTATTACCAGTTAAGATAATATGCTAATAATGATGGTTAAAATAATGAGTATCTTATCGACGCATGTATAAAATGAAATTAATTATTTAGTGAATTATATGTGCTGTTAATGGAGAGATAATTAAAGGAAGTAATGACATTTACATTTGTCAAAAATTGCGTTATTTTAGTAATATTGGGTAAATAATAAATTTCAGTTAAATTTTCGCAAACATTCAATCAGAATTTAAATGCAAAAATTAAATTTGTTAAATTCGTTTTACATCTATTATTATATACTTTGTAAGGCATAGTGAATATTCTCTGTTTACGTGGTGGTTTATCCTTATCATAATAAATGAATAAATAAATCTATTTCATCTTATATAGCAAGTTTTAGAACGAGCAATTTATGCTGGTACTTGAAAAGCCAGCTTAAACTCACTACGCAATTACAAGATCGTTTTAAATCTCATTAAGTTAACTCCCCATTAATAATTTATTGCAAAATTAGAACTTAGTTATTAATGGCAGTGGGGATTAATTTAATGAAGATTTTAAGTGTTTCACACACGTTCATACGGAGCTTGGAATTCCGACTGCAGATAGAATTTCTATTTTGTCCGTGAAAATCATTTTTGCGAATCCGCCCGGAACCGGAATCCGAGGCTAAGCGAAATTATCAGTTTCGATTCCGCAAAAATGCGCAGTTCGCAAATTATCGCGATCAATTTTCGCGTTGCCGATAAACATTCTATTCACGTTTCGTCGCAACTCGTCCCCGTTGTTCATCGGCATTGCGTTATTGTTTCCGATATCCAATCGACACGGCTGGCGAATGTATTAACGTTGCAGCAAATCAGATTTCGCGCAGGCGACGACTCGTTATCCAATTCGAATCGATTGCCACAAAAAAGATATCACAGTTCGGTCCGTACGTAATTTTGAGGTAACCGATAAAAAGAATTACGTTGGTCGCTCCCACGACGGAACGCAGAACACATTCAGCTTTATCGAATATATATTGCCAGCAAGTTTTTATACATCTTGCATTGTCTCGCGTTCGCAATTACTCTACTTCACTTAATAAAAAAAAGAAAAAAAATTGGTTAGAATCTATTACAGCACGAAATTTATTTCTTGAAATAATATAGATTCAAAAAGTTTTTAATCACAGACACGTACGATTAAATCTTGAAACCTTTCGTGTCTTTAAAATCTTTAAACAGTGATGAAAAAAATAAAAATAATACTCTATAAACATCTTTTTACAAAAATATTATATCGATGCATTTAATATTAATTAACGCAAAATTAAAATTGTTGGTTTATTATAAAATTTGTTACAATTTATTAAGTTTACTTGTATCCATCGTAAAACCATTATTTTTTCAACGCATAATTTTCCATTCGTGCTTATTTATTACGGGATTCGTAACTCATCTCCGCCAAGGACCGATGGTGCATTCAATGAGAAACTTGGATGATTGCTTTACGCATCTACGGGAAGGTGTTTTCTCGAGCGAGATAACTCGATTTCGTTGAGCAAGCAGGCAAGCAGCGTCGTCGCGGGAAAAAGAAGCGTAACCGATATCGGGACTCCGCCTCCGCAATTTCGCCAAACCTTGCAAAGGAGTAAATCGGAGATCCCGGCGTTGCGGATTACGCCGGATTCCGAAGGGGGGAAGGAAGGAAGGCCGTCGCGTCGCCTCGGTGCCGATAAAAAGTCTCGGGGTGGTTTTAACCCCGCGACCCCGTAATGAATAACCCGGAAGAGCCATCGGGCCATCGACCGAGATCGGCACCAGGTCGAATATACGGACCGCTCCCTCGCTTTCGTCGGAGGCGATCGAGCCCGATGGAGGGCTAGAGACGTAGAGCTGTAATGGCCCACAAATCACGCGACGTGGAAGAGCAAAAAACTGGCCTCCGTCCCCGATAGACGGAACAATAAATCTCGGAATATTTTTAAATACGTCGTCGAGATATTACACATATATCTCCTCTCTCTCTCACACACACACACATCGTGCGTTTCAACTCGTGTACATTCAAACGCTTTTACGTGGCCGCGACGTTAACGAGCGTATTCGTTCTAATCATCAGCCCGGTCGACGCCAGTCATCCCGGGACAGTGAAATACCGTAACAATCGACGGACACAGGATGCAGTCGAAGAAGATCAATGTTCTGAAATTTTTGGAGATTCTTTTCAAGTATAGTCGGTTCTTTTAATGAAAATTACGCGCTCACCTTTTTTTTACGCTGGTACGCTTTTGCAGTTTATTAATTTTCTTTTAATTAAATATTTTGGGAACTAAATAATAAATTTAATCTTATAGAAAGCGAGCTCCACATTTTGTTGCTGAAATTTAATTTGACAAAGTCAGGCTTTATGATTTTACACACTCTGTCTCTTTAATGCATTCATAATTTTAAATCACTTTATGTTGTTACACTCGTACATTCGTTTGCAATGTGAACTTCTCATGTGCTTCACGTCGAGATTTTTCAACGATTTAAACTCCCAAATGAATTCCTGTTAAAGCATTTAGCTTTAATCAACGAAGCTTTATGAAATTTGTACGCAATTACTGTCATTAATATTTTTCTGCATTAATTCTGCTCTTTTAGAGAATTATAGCTAATGAATTAACTTTTACAAACTTCAATTTCTTTTTTCTAAAAAAGAAATAGAGCATAGTAGTCATCATAATCATTATATTTTACGTGTGATTTTATGTGTCAATTACTCAGCCACACAAAAAAGAAAGTGTCATGTCTGAGAGATTAGACTCATGTATCCCTATGTATTTTGAGGCTCTAAAAACAAACATGGTTTCAAAATTGCGCCATCAGATCAGGATTTTTTTTTTTACCGGGTTAAATAGTGCGTAATTTTAAGGAATGTTAGGCAATTTTTTGAGAGTAAAAAAATCCTAATCTGATGACGCATATTCGATTTCAGAGCCTCAAAATACATAGAGATATATAAGTCTAATCTCTCGGACATGACACTTTTTCTTTTTTGTGCGGCTGTGTTATTATTTATAACCTTCTTTTTTCTTTTTCAGTGAATAAAGATATTAATAAAATATTACTTTTAATTTTATAATATTAACATTACACATTTACACATAGAACAGATTTAAAAAACGCGTATTAGATCGATAAACTACCGATAGCCGATTTCGTTCATCTAAGGATAATATAGTAACTAATTTTAGTAGAGCATAAAATCTGATAGCATCGATTTGGGGTGGAAGCTAAACAAATGTATACAATAGCGTTCACAAGAGGCGACGCGTTTCGCCTATGAAATTATGACGGACGGACGATTAACGTAGCGACCAATCGATTACGACAGCGTGAAAGGGCACCATTCGATAATCTTCCGTCGCCGCATCGTAGATACCGGTTAGGGCTTAATCGCCCTTACCTACTGCCGAAGTAATTTCCTTCGATCGAGGAAACTGTTCACCGCGTTTCATTAACTCCGGCAGTCTGCTTCATCGCGCTCCCTAGCGTCATCGTGGTGCTATAAGTACGGCAAATAAACGTCGCCAAATCAATCAAAACGTAATAAAGAAAAACCATTCAGAACCATTTATTCTCGTGTAAAAATAATCCGAGAAAGTCAAGAGAAAGGAGCTTCTCTCTAAATTTCTTATCTCGATCAGACTTTTTCCGGAGTGCGATCAGTAGAATTTATGTCTCGTAAATTATATAAATATTTAGAAAAAATCTGACAATTAAAATGAATACGATAGCAGTTCTGTTTCACAGTAAATCTTCTCGGCAAAAGTCCCTTTCGCGCGCACAAAGAAAATGATCGGCCACCTGATCGAAGACTCGAGCAAAACTGTCGATATTTCACATTCAAAGACTTGATCCTCAAAGCAAACGATCCTCAAAGAGACTTTCATTTTCCAGGTAATGATAAGATCGTTGTAACGAGACTAATTTCTATATTGAGTAGTGCAGTGTTAAATTAAGAAAAGCATGGCTAGATAATCGAATTCGCCAGTCTGATAAATAATTCGATTCACTGATTCGTTGAAACCTCAGCTGTCGAATTAGCGCCCGAATTAGCGATGAGAATCTTTTATAAGTTCTCCAATTTTATAGAAAATACAAAATTCGTTGAAATGACAACGTCAAAATATTGTCAATGTTATGACAAAACTTTTCACGATGTAATGCAAATTTTTAACAATTTATATTTACGTCAGAGTAAATTGGAGCCGCAACTTCTCTCTGTAACTTGCGGTCGAAAGGGTGAATCTATGCGCGAAATAATGAAATTTAAGTGTCGGAGCTCAACTATCAAGAGCCATCGGAAAATAATGACTTTTAAGAAATTCCCAACCGATTTTTCAAGTTACGAAAGTCAGATGTTTACGCCCTTCGAGCACTAACTCAAACTCAATGAAGACGTATTGCTTAGAGAAACAGAAGGCATCGCCATTAACATCTTGATTGTCTACGGGTGGCTGCTAGTGGCATCCGCTGCAATTAATTAGTTCCGTAATTAATTAGTTTCGTATGAGTAATTAGTTTCAGGCTCTGAAAAGTCACCATCCACCCATGAATTGACTCGCGGACCGCCGCGAGTCAGGCAAGATCAATGGCGCGGAAGGGTAAACAGGCGCGTTGTTCACGGTGGCGATAAACGCAAATTAAAACCCGCCGCGATTAACACCGACGGATCGTGGTGGCGGACGATAAAGCCACCGGCAACGGAACACGCGCGACGTTCTCGTTTCGCGCGACAGAAATTTACTTCAGTCCCACGCGTAATGGACGTGGATTAAAAGGGCGGATTACAGGGCGGTGCGCGCCTGTCAAAGGGGCGAACTCAATTATCCAGGGAGCGGCGGCGGTCCCTGACCAGGGCGGAATTGTATCTATCTACGGAGCGAAAGGCCGGTTCCGTTGCAAAGGGGCGAAACGATAGAACAAATAGAAGGTCGCGGAAGCGCGAGAGGCGACACGTTCGCGCACTTTGTTAGGGATTCCATCGATAAAAGGGCCGGCGGGGCTGATTAAGGAGCGGCCGCCGTCCCTCCGGCTTCCGCGGTCGCGGTGCAAAAGCACGCGAGAAAGAAAGAGAGTACGAAGGCGAGTAGCCGCTACGTGGTACGTGAGCAAATTACCATCCGCCAGATTTAAATTAATTTTTGTGCGCTCGCGTCCCGCTGAAAAGAATTCATTACTCCGGAGCCGCGCTCCGGCCATTGAGCGCGAAAAAAGCCGATAATTCTCGCCGTTGAAAAAAAAAGGAATGCATTCGCGGAGATTCGTCGCGGTCGACATGCGGGGCGAATGAATTTCCCCGATTTTTCGGAACGGTAAGAATGTCGAGGGAAGAAAAGTGCGCGGTAATCTCACGGAGAATGTGAAAGGCGACTCTGTAATTGGTGAGTTATGGGGACGGAGAGTAACGTGGAAGATCTATAAATCGCGCAAGGCCGAACTTTCTTTCTTTCTTTTTTTTTTTTTTTTACACGAGTAAATGACGCGCAATTTATTTTAGTATAAATGTAGAATATATAAAGTTATTCATTTTTCAACGAACGTTTATCATTTTTTTTTTTACACACATCGAAAGTTATATTACCTTTGATGAAAGATTGCGTTAAAAAATTCTCAATTATACACTTGACAATAATAGGATTAATTCTCTTTATACCGCCGATATGTTTATCCCGTTTACATCTGTCGCATTCGCGCGTTTCTCATCTTTCGCTTTCCGCTGTTTATATTTAACACAAAATTCACACGAACCGTTGTCTAAAGCGGAAAACGCCAAGAAGAATTTTACGGCGGTATCGCTACGAGGAATCGAATCTCGACTCCTACGCTAGCTGTGCTAATGCTACCGAAAGGCGCAATAATCCGCTGTCACGTGAGAGAATTCCCGCGGGCGTTACAATGACGCATTGCGCCGACTATTTGCCGACATCTCGTTTCTGACGTGTGATTGCGAGACGTAGAGACAGAAAGAGTTCCACGCTCCGGTAATCGCAACCGTTATTTTTCTCATATTGTCGGATTACGTCGCAATCACGGCAGTCGTCACATCACGATTTACATGAGCGACGACGTTGTCTTGATCATCAATTTTTGAAGATCAATCTCGCGTTAGAGCAGGGCTCTCTAGAATCGAAATACGTATCGCAGATTTATTTTTCTTAATTCATTTACTAACACTTGTCTCTCTCGCACATTACATTATAATTTTGTAAAAAAGAAAAAAAAACAATTTTAATTCGTATCGGAAGCTCAGAGATTTCGACAATTCCCGCTGTGTTTTATAGCGCCATAACTTTCGGATATTCACTTTCTGGCATTTCGTCAACCATGAATTATTCATATTTTTGCAAAAATTCCACGAAAAATTCCGTTCTAACTGTATAAATTTCTATATAGAGAATAACCGACAAAACACACACGTATGGCATCTCACCGGAATCCGCAAAAATTAACAAATAAAATTAAACAAAATTTACGTATATGTCAGAATATTATATATTTAACGCAGATAAAAAATAGGAATTAAATGTACAAATTTCTGCATAATACAACGCGTTACGCATTGCAAATAATATTCCGAGTCTGCCGCTGCAGTAATAATGTATTCATAACGCGCATATCTATCTTCTTATTAATAAAAGGATTAAGCACCTGTATTAGTTTGTGCAAATTAAAGTTTGTGCACTTTCCCGTTTACATAAGTGATGACCATATAATTCTTACGTGCCATCCTGATAATTTAATATTTCGCGAATTTGTAAATTATCATAGTGGTAACGCAAATAACAGATAAAATCTAAAATTGTCTATTCTAGAGAAGTAACAATATGTTTATTTCTAAATTATGGCGTATTGTTCCATTGCGTGTGTTTTTATAAATTTGCATTTCCTAAAGAGAGATGCAGTTTAATATTAAACGTTGAATTGATGATGCTACAAAAAAAAGCATTTTAGCTTTCATGTAAAATTGAGTTGTCGTTAGTACACTGTTATCAAACAGAGTAAGCTAACTTTATTAATGTAAAATGAAGTCATTTTTATATTAATTTATACTAATTTTTTTATACTAATAAAATTTCTTTATTTTGTGTCACGTATTTTTAATATAAAATAAATGACTAAAATTGTTGTGAAATTTATGTAAAACTGCCGATTCTTTTTTCATTATAACATCTAACAATTGAATCGCTATAATCTCATGCAATCATTAAAATAACAATTATTATATAGCTCTAATTCAGAAGAACCAAATGCACATTTTAGAATATAAATTTAGCATATAAATACAAATTATGTAGATAGCCGCGTGCTTAGAATTCGCTTCTAAAAAGAATCAAAGTCGCGCCACGACTTCCATTTCGTATCGTGTTACTTTTATCTCGCGACTCCTACATTTTGTATCATATTACTTTTATCTTGCGTATGCCAATGAGTACATACTCAGATCTGAACATATCCGTCGCGATATTTTCTTACGGAGCTATCTCAACTGCAGGAGAATATTTGCATTTTACGAAATGCCGCGGAAAAGGGCCGAGGTCTAAACGGATGTAAGCCAGCGAAATCAGGACGACCCGTGTCGTTACCGGCAAACAGACTGCCGCTTTCTCCGCGGGTGGTACCCACTTCGTGGTACAAGGTGGGTAGCTGCCACTGCCGCCGCGCCGGTGGTCGGGGAAAATAAATTGGGGGCAATTCCGTATCGCCAGACTGGAATAGACTCCGGCACGAGAGCACTCGGAGAGAGAGAGAGAGAAAGAGAGAGAGAGAAGTAAGAAGGTGGAAAAGTGGTAGCGCGTATACCGGGACAAGATCGCGCGCTGCGCGCCCGACATTTCCATTTTCATTTAGCTTCAGGATCTACGATCCCGAGCTTCCCGACGCGCTTCCCGTCGTCGTCGTCGTCGTCGTCGTCGTCGTCGTCGTCGTCGTCGTCGTCGTCGTCGTCGTCGTCGTCGTGCTGAATGCAACAGGAGACCAAACGGAAACAAGAGGCGGTAATTCGCCAAAGGGGGGAAACTTAATCGAAGCCAATAAACATCGACCGGGGGTAATTCGTGCCCGATCAACCCGTCCGTGGCCGCCACGCAAATTCCACGCGACAAACGACGCAATCGGGAGCAGTTCTCGTTAAGGTCGTGATACCGTGGCATACCGTGGCATTGAAAATCGTTGCGACAGTGAAAACGTACAAAATCTTTATCATTCTATTTAGCTAACAATTTCTATTAATAATGTACAATATAATTTATTAAACTAATGATATTCTTTCAATTTTAAAACAATTTCCAACTGCGCACAAAATACCTGAAATATTTTTTTCCTTAAGAGAAAAATTTTTAGAAAATTAAGAAGCGGAAGCTGGAGAATTTTTTCTTAACTGATGAAGAGAAATATTAATGAGAGGACTGTCGGACAGAAATATCATACATTTTTTTGTCATGTAACAGTAGTCTCAAATCAAATTTATTTATCACGTGCCATCTCTCTCTGATATTAATTTTCATCAGTGAGTTTCCCATCGTGATGTTTAAAAGTAATTTTTTAGCATTAAACATCCCGTCCGTCGGACACAGGTGTCACAGGTGTAATAAATGTCAGATGTTAACCCAGCATTAGGAGCGGCCTGTTAATCAGACTTCGCCTTAATCAGCGTCGCTTAAAGCCGAACGAATTGCGTTTGCTTTACCGGGACGCGCGATTCATAATTCACGACAATCCTCTCCCGCAATTCGGATGATAAAACACGCGGCTCGCCGGACACTCGCCGCCGAACATTCGCGTCATAATCGCGCTCACAATGCGCGAAAAATCAATTCATAATTCAGCCGGGCGTGACTCGCCCTCCCGCACTCCCCTCACTCCATCGGCCCATCCTGATGGACGTCGCCGGCGCGTTTCGCTCAATTTATGTACCACTCTGTCACGTCGATAGACGCACGCACGCGTCTGTACATCCGCGCCGATAGCGCGACGTAATCCTCGAGAGACGTCTGTCTAATATATCTGTCAAGGATAATCGATCGTCGCGACTGCCGTGCACGCAAGACGCACCGCCGACGTATTTTATTCCTGACCAACAATAGAAGCGTTACTACCGTTTTGAAAAATCATTCCACTCGCGCTATGCTAAGGAGGTTTTTCAATCTTTACACATATTATTATCACATTCAATGAAATTTTGAGAATAAGCTTATGATTGATGTATAGGCATTCCTGAATTATTTCAAATTTTGAACGTATAGTTTCCTTTAAAGCTTAAAATAAGACACTGAGTCTCATGTGAAGGAGAGTTTAAGTAACTTAATCTTTTGCAAACAAAATATACAAATTTTGAATAATTATATTTATAAAAAAAAATTGGAGAAACATTTTGAAATTAAACTATATGAAATGTTTATGAATTATTACATTAGATTGTACAATTTTTTTGAAATATGACTAGTAAAAATTAAAATCATTATTATAAAAAAATATTTTAAAAAGCAAATTATCGTTTTTATTGCTTAAATTTTATTCGTCATTTATTATTTAAAAGATAACAATGTTAGAAGCTTCTTTGTGAAAAAATATATGAGAAAAGTTATGTGTCTCTTTTTTAAGAACTTTTTTTTAAGAACGTCCTTAAATCTCAAGTCGACAGAACGTTCTTTGTAAATTTAATCAATTCTTAACGATTATTATATTCTCTATAAAATTATAGTATAATAGAATTGCTAGCTATCTTATTTACTTTTATTAATTATAAAAACAAATTCTTAATTTTAGATTTATTTCTCAATCGAGTGTTTTAAATTTCTGTTAAATTTAAAGATTGTTATAAAAAACACAAGCACCTTAGAAGAGAATAAGCATCTTATTTTAAACTCTTGGACATAAAAATTAATAGGATGCGATCGCATTATTAATTTTAATCAAATAACTATATAACAGACTTATCCGAGCAAAATACCTTCGAAATAGAGTGACCACAGATTTATCGATCTGTTTCAAAACAAAAGCAAAAACACAATAAATTTTAGTACCGCAAGAGAGAAGGGCTGTCAGTTGAAAGCACTATGCAGACGTGAATAGAACGTAATTCAGTCTGCGCCACGATCGTTGTATTTTTGCAGTTTTGTAAGCGCGGCGCGCGAACGATAAACCGCGAATTCCAACGCGAGAACTACCGCGCTGACGCGACTCCGGTTGACTTTCCTCGGTGTCAAACGCCCGCAAAGCGTGTTATCGATGATCGTGCGCCATTGAAATACTGCCTAAAGTGGAGAACTCTTCCCCCCCCCCTCCTCTCTCTCTCAATCCCTCTAGCTCTCTTTCCCCCAATTCGCTCAATCAGCTCGATTGAGCAAGCCGCGGTCGCGGACCGTGAAAAATAGAGCGTTTCGCTGGCAGCAATATAGCCAAAACGAATCGAACGATTGAGCGTCGGGTATTATTGTCGCGGGGAAAAATCTGACGGATTACGGATTGCGGACAGAGAGCGCGTGCGGTATAACCGTCTGCCGCGTACATTGGACCATTTTCGCGCCGTCGACCAAAAGAAAACCCTATGCGATGGCCGTTTTGTTCACCGCCAGTGATGCGCGCAACAGCGATGCGCTCAGAGGGTACGATTGCGCGCGCTTCATATCGCGCCGCTTTACACCGCTAACTTTTCCAATCTATCATAGAATCGCAGGAACGAAAATAGATCCGCGCGTTATCTCGCGTCAACGGGATAATATTAAAAATTGACAGCTGCGACCGAAAGTCTTCGGAATCTAGCGGTTGATCGTCGGGTGATCATGAGTCTCATGATATTACAGCGGTGTGTCCGCGAATCGACTCAAGTTGGAGCATTTCCGCGGAATAAGAGGTGAGAACTTCTTGGTTCGAGTCTTACCGAGTGACAAACTCGGAGAGAATCGTGTAATCCGAGAATCTGCTCTCGGCGAGGTTTCGTCCCGACGAGTTCTCTCCGGGAATAAAGGGCGAACTTCTGGTCGCCGTTCATGCTCCCCTTATTGTGCAGGTCGAGCGGGAGAGTATCGTAATCCGGGCCAAATTGTACCCGCATACACGGAACAGTTGTCGGAGACACCGTATAGTCGAATGCATTAATGTGCACAGTTACGGGATACAAATGCAGCACCGAGAGCGAGCCGAGTGACTGGTTCGGCGCGCTTCAAGCCGGCTGGTTAATGCACTGTCCGTATCTACTGCAGCGGCCCGGCACTCCCGCCTCCGGCGTAGAAACTAATTTCTTTCGCGGTTTAACCGGCGAACGAGTACATCCTATTTGCAGGATAAATTGGGTCACCGGTCGGCGTGACCGGGTCGAAATTGTTTCAAAGGGAAAAAGATAAGAGCGCTACGTACGTATGTACGTGTACGTGGCGTCGATTTAAAAAGAAAAAAAAGGGATACGAGGAACTGAGAAGTTTGGTCGTAGCAAACTGATAGCAAACACTGTTGCTGCTATCGGATACCCATCCCCCGTTGATGGGTAACATATACTCAATCACGATCGAATGTTCATTGACCATAGATACCTGCCAATCACAGCAATCCCTATAATTATCACAGCAATCCGTATAATTATTGAGGATATACCCAGCGATTATCGATTGTTACAATGCTAGTCCTTGGATAATCTGATATGTTATCAGTGGCTAGACAGACAGATGGATATCCGGTGACTATACAGACACATGGGGATGTTCTCATCATCGTTAGCTCAACAATAACTACGGAAAAGACGAATTATGCAAGACGCTTTTCGCTAGAAACCAGAAACAAGGGAGGGAGAGAGAGAGTTTATTTTTTATTGTATTTCCTCATTTGGTACTAATTTTGTATGCAATTGAACGTTGTAGCTCGATGTTTCAGGTACCTTATAACTGCATGAGAGAACAGTGTGTTCAATATTTGCGACTATAATTGTAAATGATAAAAAAAAATTATGATTAAAAACTCCATTTATTAGTGATATAACGTTAGTAATAATAACCTTATGATTAGAGTTTTTATTAACCATGAAAAATTAGTTTTATCATCCGCAAAAAAATTTTACTCTAAATTATGATAATTTAAAACATTAATATAGTATAAGCAATAATTCTCATTTATTTCACTTTTATCTTTATTTCATTTTATCTCATTTATTTCATTTTTATTAAATTTGCTAATATATAAAGTGAAAATGTAAAATATCGAGAAATACGATCTAGGAGACCGGTACACATTCAGCAACTCTCCTCTATTATGTGCGTTTCTCTTATACTTTTAAATACTTTGAAGTATTTTCTTTCTGAAATTCTCAGGATCTTCTCACGAGAGATAAATTGTAGATAAATTGTAATCTTGGTCCTTCCGTTGCTACAAATTTGATAAGTGAAGCGTTGTCGCGCGATTGAGGCGAATCGCGACGCTTTAGGGAAGGCGACACGATTGGAAGGGAGGGGGAGGGGATAAGGGAGAGTGGATTGAAAGGACGAATAAATCCATTCGTTCGGTCTGACAACTGCTGGATTTCCGGAGATAAAAATTTCTCTCAGCTCGCGGACGCGGAGACTATACACTCGAATGAGCGAGGGGTGAATCCACCACCTTCGTCGTCGTCGTCGTCGTCGTCGCCGCCGCAGATTATTTGCTCTTAATTCCTCCCGCTGAAAGCGCTTCCCGAGGTCCCTCCCGCGTGCCACGGTGTCCCCCGAATAAAAACCGGGGAATTTATTTATCGGTACGAAGCTGTTCTCTAAAAACCGCGGAGCGGCTCTTCGGAATCGAAGAACGGCCGCGCGCGCGGTTGCTCCCACCGAGAGGAAGGAAGCTCCCTTGACAGCTCGAAGGATAGACACGTAAATCCCATTCCATTAGAGGCGCGTCGCACAGGAAGAGTGTCGTATAATAAAATGCACGTCTTGAGAATCCCCTCAGCCGCTCGATCTCGTTCCTCTCCCTCTCTCTCTCTCTCTCTCTCTTTCTCCCATTTTCGTGGGGAGGCGTGCTTCTCTCCCCCTCTCGAAGGAAAATCGGTCAGGTGGCAATTAGCACGGCGAGAACATTATCGCGGCGGCGCGGTCGTTAATTCGGGCCAGCGCGAATTAAGAAACAGACTCTTAGCAGCGGCCCGTAATGAAAATTCATAATTTTATGCTGCGCCGCGCGCAGAAGAGGAATCGTATCATAAATATTTATATCGCGCCAGTTACGCGTACAACGTTGCGCACGTTTCCCGCGTAGACCGCGTTCTTCCCTTCTTCGGGATAATATAAATTGGTAATGTTTAAGAACGTTCGCGTTTAAAATACGCAGTACCGTGTTGCGAAACTATCTCGCTCCCTCGGCCGTCGCGGTTATCGCGTTCCGAATTAAGAAGAATAGCACGATTGTCTCGGCAGCGGAGCGTTAATCTACGTTTCTCGAGCTACAAGCGACTAAAAATTAAACTCCGATATTAAACTTCAGGAGGATAGATACGTGGAGGATAAATAAAAACTGAAACCGCAGTTTACCTCGGTAGACATTTAATATTTTATTAGTCAAGTCTTATCCGAAAATTAAGAAGTTGATTAATCGCTCTGTATTTCAAGCTCCATAGTGGAATATGAGTTTTCGAGAAATTTTTAATTGAGATACACGTTTTCCGGCTTACTTTGTACGTATATTCCTGATAATTGATTTTCAATTAACTTGTAAACTAATGGAATATACGATGTAATCGATTTAATCGCCATATCTTACCACGTAAAATTTACATCGAAGTCGATTAAAAGATTCGTATTTCACGAAAGATACAAGAATATATCCCTCTGTGTACAGCCGACTTAAACTTCTATTATCACGTAATGTAATAACATATTTTTAATTATTTTTTTGTGAAATAATCTTCGGTGGTTAATAAGCTGCCTTAAAAACTTTTTACAAAATAAATTCTTTTTAAATACATGACGTTAATTTTGTAACAAGTATGATGCATAAAAATCAAGGATATAAAAAATATAGATAATTCTTCCTAAAATAAAATAAATAAATATTTTAAATATATATATATATATATATATAGCTCTTCTCTCTCTCTGTTTTCTGTTTCATCAGACTACCCTTACTGTTAAACAAGATAGGATTTCGAATGTTTGTAAACTAGTTGCTAGCATTTTAGTTCCACGTTTCTGCGATAAACGATAACATTTCAGCACTCCTGATACGCCAAGGGTTAATTCGTTCCTGTCGTCGGGATTAAGGCGCTCGGAGCCGAGACCCGAATCTATAATTTATCGGGCTTCGATAGAGACTCCAGCCGGCTCCTTCTCCCTCCTTCGCGGTCGACTGCTGTCTCCTGCGTCGCTTGGAAATTTCTCGCGAACCATCGGCGAATCGGGTGCTCCGTTGCACGGGCATTTAAAGCATTTGCGGTAGCTGCTGCGCTATCATCCTGACCCTTCCCGAATGCGATTACCTAAACCGATTTATGGCATGGGCCGAATAAACTCGACGCCGAACATTTTCATGAGGATTAACGGCCCAACGCGACCAGGAAGTCTATGCCGTTACGGCACCGTATAATTCGCAATAGCCGAGTAGAAGCATGGCGATTTCCGCGCCACGACGAATATTTGATCCTGGAACGCCGAGCGCGGTTATCGCTCATCAATAAATCGTATTTAGAGTAGTTACGAAGAATTTATTCCATAAACGTCGTTTACGAGGATTTATCAGCCAGGAGGATAGATAGGCCAATAGATGAAAAGATAATACGTACCCCCATTTTCGATGAGAGTTAACGGATGGATTAATGTCATACTTAACATGTGTATTTCATACTTTGTTACTTAAATAAATGTTTTTCTAGCTTACTACACGGACAGAACAGTTCTGCAGAAACGTCTAAAAATTTAATTGGATGCAGATCTCAAAATAATTTTGTTGGGCATCAAATAATTATGTAAAACAAAAATTAGCTGCTAGAATATCAAAACTTTTTGAAGTTTTGCTCATCATGCTTGAGCGATCTACATAATTATTTTGGTGCAGCAAAGTTATTTTCCAATCCGTATACAATTAAATTTTTAGATGCTTCAGTAAAATTGTTCTTCCCGTATATTAATTTTTACATGTATTTTGACATGAAAGCATGGTTAAAGTATTGAAGAATTTAATTAGATACTAGTCTAAAAATAATTTTGTTGGGTCCTCAAAATAATTATGAAGAATATTAAAGCATGACAAGCATGGCAATGTTGCAAAAAAATTTCCATATTCTATCGGCCAGACTGACCGTCCTATATAAATTATTTTAATAACTTAACAAAATTATTTTTAAATGTGTGTATTCAGCTAAATTTTTTAATGTTTTGGTAAAACCATTCTTTCCACGTATAATTAATTAAAATAATAATTTTAATAGTGTATATATAATTTTAATTATTAATTATAATTATTTTATTAATTTACTTACTTTGCACGCTATGCAATTTTAACATTAGCTAATTGTTTCAGTCTGTCATTTTAGCATTAAAACCTGAACGTCAAGCTATTTTCTTTTTATCAAGATGAGCATAAAAGACATTCTCGCAGTATATAATATTCTACTAATATTAAATTTCCCTTTAACTAAAACTCAAACCGATATTTAATAATACATTATTACATTGCAATATTATAACTCGCCGTTACCTTATTCTTTTTCACATTCTTATTCGGAAAAGAAGAATAAAAAGTTTTCTAAACATTTTGTCTCGATAAAGAGTTGCTTCGATAACAACTCCGGTCCAAAATTGATAAAAATGTTTCCAGTCAACGAGGCGCGAAGCTTCATGGACACTTGATGCGACACCGGTGCCGGGCGGTAACATAAAAGCGGACGCTTCTCCGAGAGCGAAGTGGAAAACGTCGTCGCCGGAGATCGTTTCGAGCGGAGAACGTATCTCCGGCGAAAGCGGAATCGATAATCCATCAGAGTCATGGGACGATTTTGACGTCCGGTCTCAGGGGCCGTCGTCGCTCCCCGGGAAAGGGGTTATTGCCGAGCGTACCGTCTTCGAACGTCCCGATGAAATAAGAACGGCAAGAAGGAGGACACGGTAGACGGGGAGTGCGGAGCGCGAGGGACGCGAGAGGAACGGCGCCTGCGAGCGGATACGATCCCGGAGGAGCCGAGCTCGATTAGCGAGGCCGTTACTTCCGCGGAACGAGCTTCGTTCCCTGGGAACCGGAAGTTACGACGGATGGGAGGGAAATGCCGGCAAGCAACACATCGCGTCGCTCTCGGTTCCTTCTTCCTTCTATTCTTCCCTAGAATTTCGTCCCTTCTATCTTCTCGGTTATGATCCCCGGCGAGGAGATGGGTTTCAAAGCTGCCAGCGCAACGCGCGCAGTGCCGCTTTACTTTGCACGATTCCTCGAGTATCTGCGGAAAAGAGCTTGGAACAATTCACTGCGCGAAAGGATTTTTTATACGAGACTGCTTTATGGTGATTAGCACGTACCTATTTATCGAATAAAGAATCAAGGAAGAAGTATTTATTTGTTCAAGACTGCTGGTAGAGATTGATTATAAAATTGCCCTTATATCATTTATCTCCCTCGTATAATTGCCCTTCAATCCATGCAAGTTGATTCGACAACTTGAAAAAACTCGTCCCTTTTTCTAATCTCGTCATTTCTCTCTTCACAATCTCTCGAGAAATACTTGCTTCAGATTCCAAGTAGAGTTCTCACTTATCTATCCATCTGCTCTTTCCTTTCCCGCGTTTTCCGATAATTTGCACGTCTTGTAATAATCTTCGATATTCTTTCCAAGTCGATCTCTCTTTCACGATGCCGAACCAGTAAAACGTCGAGGTAACGAGTCCCGGGTGCGATCTCATTACGAAGAGGGTAATGTCTACTTCGAAGCGCACATCGAGCGAACGAAAGAATGGCGCATGTCGGCTGGCCGTTACGAAGGTACGCGCGTCCTGCTGGTGAACTCCTCGTGGATTCTTCTGCTTTATTATTATGGCGGCGTAAAGGGAACGAATAATACGTCACAGCCTCCCGTTTGGCGTGAATTATATTTTAATGTCGTGGTGCGAATGGCGGGACGTGCTCTGGCGCGGTTGTAAAAGACACCGAATGGACGCCGGCGGCCCCAGGTTTTCTTCCATCTCGCCGGAATACGCTATGGCTCTCTCCATTCTTTTATTAATTATTTTTTCCCGATTCTCTTCTTCTCCCTCAGTCACTATTCTTACTCTACGCTAAATTTCTCGGGGTCATGGATCCGCGGCAGATAAAATATTGTCCAAGATGCACGTGTATCTCCGTTTATCAAAAATTGCCAGAAATTAAAACTTTATTTTAGAGAGAGAAAAAAAGAAAAAAAAATCGATATTGAAATATTCACAGCATTCGCTATTAAAGGAAAGGCCGATGAATGTACAACGCCATTTATTATTTCCAGATAGGAAGCGGGTACTTTTGTCTTTTGTCGAATCAGTGCGGCGGACTAATTATAAACTTTTTCAGAGACCCATTATGACCGTTTTAATCCTGGATATTAATTCCGCGAGATAATTAACTGAATAAAAAATTTCCACTGGTATATCTCGAGTTAATTCTGGACGGTAATCGAATACGCGGAAGAGAATGAGCGCCCGTTCATATAACAGATTCTGTTATATGAAAGAAGTTTGGTGAACTTTCGCGAGAAGCCGGATGTGGATGAGTTTGAAAAGCGTGCGAAGGGATGTACGAGGCACGCGAGTTACCGCACTGAAATATTAACCCGTCCGCCAGTTTGACACTCTTCATTTACGCATTACGTGCGCTTTCACGGCACTCTCTCGCGAATTTATTCCTGCCGCTGACACGATTAATGCGGCCAATACTTTTTAATCTCGCGTACGTACGTGTCGCGCCGTGTATGATTTAAGGACGGTCGGTCCGCCGGAGAGATCATCTACAATGTATGCCGTGACGGTAACCAGAGGCACACGTTCCGAACAAATTCTATTTCGCGTGAAAAAAATTACATTTTACATTTTGGACACACCGTGTCCAACACGGCACCTCGCGGCAAAATTTGTAGACACCCTGTGCCGCGTATGAATAATATATAGATATTCGGATTTTATATTTCAAAAATAGCCACTTCAATATTTGTTATCGTTTTCTCGTATTTTTCATCTATCGATTTACAAACTCTTTTCTTACGAAGTTCGGTGTGACGATCGTGCATCGACTAATATTCTTGTGTTAATTTCCTCCGGCTTATCGTTTTAATATACAGTCGCATAAATTGGAACATAATATTGCTTTAACCCAGATTCAATCCTCTCTGAGTACTCGGAAAATTTCGCCCCCGCTCTGTGACCTGGTTTTGCCAGACCACTGTACACCAATGCGATTTAATACGGCCGATACTTTTTAATCTCGCATCCGTATGATTTAAGGACGGCCAGCAGCCGGCAGCATTTTCACCGTAAGTGATCCGAACTGTATTTCGCATAAAGGTCCGATTATCGGGGCTAGTTGGGGCAGTGAGAGAGAAGAATAAAGATTGGCAGTGGTGGAGTGAGCTCTTTTTCCTTCTCTCTCTCTCTCTCTCTCTCTTTCTCCAACGTAATTGGACGAGAATGTTTATGTCGACGAACATAAAAGTGAAATTCGTTCCGCGGGAACATCCCGCTGCGCCCGGCCGATGCTTCCGATGGTAATTGCCCCTTAAAAGTCCCGATATCCAGATCGGGCATCAAAGGATCTCTCGTTTGCGTTCGGCAGATATTAGCGTTGCTCGTGAACGCGATTTCCGCGTGTTTCCACGTGCTTTACCCTCGCAATTACCCGCTTGCCAACCGTAACCGATCCGCGCGGCTTCCTCCGACAAAACGCGCTTTTAATGACGCTGACGTTCTTGCATTGTTTCTCCTCTTTTAAGTTTCGTTTAACTGCCGCGCGATTTAACTTCTCTCCCGCGAACTCCCGCGAACAGCATTCTCGTAGAACGAATGAATTTTCGTGGGCGCGTAAAATCCGCGCGCGGTAGTCACTGCGGGCAGGTATGTCGGTATAATTCAACCGGGTAGGGAAAAGAGCGCGTTTAATTACTCGTCGTTACCGATCTTTCGGTCCATGTTAATGCAAGCTGCTGGGGATTACATCAAAGCGGCAGCTCTCTACCTTTTACGAATCTTTCACGAATATCGATGATAATCTAGTTCCCGGGTTAATTTGTCATTTTTAATTTTCCAGTTTTACAAAAACGATGTTTATAGCTTTCTACGAGCTGCTATCTTGTATAAATTTCAAACTTCTTTTTGTTATAAATAATAAATTTTATACACTCGCCTTAAGGGGATCCTAAATTGCTCGAGCTTTAGGATCCCCTTAATCTTAAATATCTGCTCATCTCTCCTAAGAATTTTTATCGCGTTTTATAATCACTTGAGCACATCGCCTGACATTTTACGCACAGAAAGTGTAAAAACTTGAAGCGAGTAGAGTTTTAAGACCTCTATAATGTAGTATCGTACCATTCTTCATAAAAAAAAAAAAAAAAAAAATTAGCTGCTGCAGCACATCGATTATTCAATTATTATTTCAATTTACAGTAATTTAATAATATTTTTAGTAACATAGAAGCTACATCGCGAAAACCTTATCATTATTTAATTACTGATAATGTTGGGAATTACGCCAAAGTTTAATGTAAAGCTATTTTTAAGTATTAACTGCATTGTGAAAAATGTTGTAAAAATATCATTTGTACCTTCTATTTTTTTTTTAGATAGAAGAGAAAAATTCTCTTAAAATAACTCTTATTGAAAATTAAACTTTTAAACATCAAAGTTCTCGTCTTAAAACATTATCATATCGACACACTGTCTCGTCTTGTTACATCCTTATGTCTATTGAACAGAGGCACACACAAATGTATAACTTGTCGAGCTTGTTACATTCGTTCGTTCTACCGATATTGATTCTCCTTCAATGCGGGTCACTGATTTCCTTCTTAACAACAGTGACAAGAAAAATGGATTCTTTGAGAACTCTCAGTTTTTGTCTCTCTGCCAACGAACAGCTATCAATCAGTATTACTCGTTCAACTTAGTAAACCAATTAGACTAATTAGGAGCTTGCCATTTACGAATGTCAACCCAAATGGATCAATTGCGAAATACAGCGATGCGTGACGGGCTCTTCAACTCCCTGCGACGAGAAAGAGGGAATTCAATATTAATGAACGAATCACTAATCAGAAAATCGCTCGCAAAAGAACCGTCTCCAATTTTGATGAAATTTCCAGAAGCGAATAAAGTTAATTTTGGCTTGCGTTTTTCCTTTCTGTGCTTTTAGATTTATTCCGCAAAATTATTTACTTATTCGACAGCTATATCAAAAATCACAAAAGGTTTTTCTAGTAAAAATTTCACAATTTCAAATGCAAATTACTAAATTTACAAAGATAAAAAAATATTTACTACATATAAATAAGGCGCATTACAAGTTGAACACGCTATTCGTGTCCGAATGCATTTTAAAAAAGACTTTTGAATGACTTTGGATATAAAGTTCCGGTTCTTCGTTCTCGCGCAGGAGTTCTTCGGCTGGCCATCGTTGTCTGGTTCTACTAGAAGTAGTAGCGCTACTCGTGTCTGTCCTGCTACTAGGGAAACTTCCGTCTAGATACACCTTGTGCTATTCTCGAAGTAGAGACGTATGATATCATCAAACTTGTAAGGTAAGATTGTACATGAGAGGAATTTCTCCATAGTAAAAAAATTCGATTGTCATGTTATGCAATCGAATTTCTCGTAAATATACGAGTAAACAGTTTTATTTTGAAAATATTATTTAACTTGAATAACACATTTCTCTTAAAAAACACAAAACGTGTGTAACAAGCGGAATTTAGTTTGCTTCAACTCCCTTGTATATCTTGGAGTAAATGAAATTATAAATGTAAAAGATGTAAACCACTACGGAGAATGTTTTTCTTTAAAGATGCAATTAAACAACAAAATTACATTAGCAACTATAAAATTTCCCAACATCTCGACAAAGAGGTAGCTTTTCAGTAAAAGATTTTTTTGGTTTAACGCTAAATAGATAATAACAGTATTTTGTACAATTAATACAGTCCGTTTGGAATTATTTTTTCATTTTTTTGTTATTACAAACACTGAAGATTTATAAATAATATTCAGAAAATTTTAAGTTACTTCTCTTACGAGAAAGGAAAATGCGCGAAAGGAGGATTACTCGATCCGATTTTCACTTTTCGCCGATCCTCGAGACCGAAAAGAATCAGGACGCGGGAGATAAATCTACGAGCGAGCTGCAAGCGACAGAGTGATGCAGGATAGGATTCTGGGACGCGCATTACCTGAAGAAGGGCTTTCTAAAAATTCGTGGATAGGAGTTGCCGAGGTGTAGAATGAAATTTTACGACAGCCTGTGTGCCGGAACCGTCGTCGTAATTCGCGCGAGAGCAACATCGGAATCGATTTCTACGCGCTTCGGCGTTTAGTCCACCGCAAAATCCCGATACAAGTTAGCGATGATGCTTCGTTAGAGGAACACCCGACAAGCCGTAGCGAGAGAGCTATAATATGTGGTGGATGAAGATATAATCGACGTCGAGCAAATTATCCCTCGTTAGAAGCGTTACGAAGCACGCTTCACATGAATCAAGATTATAGTTCGATTATGGACTTAATTGCAAAATACGAGGTGTCTAACATCGCAGCGAGTAATTTGCAAAATTACCGAGTAAAGTTTGCGGAAAAAAAAGAAAAAAAACGCGAGTAAAGTGAAGAGGGAGATAACCAAATCGTTCATCGTTAAAGAAACATTGGCTCTAAATTGAAACGTGCAAATTACACAATAGGCACACGGCTCTTCGATCCATGTTACGTTGGTCTGATATTACACAGCGAGTGTAATCTAGTTTGAACCAACACAGATAATATTGTGACTGAATCACAACAAAGGTCGGCCAAAAGCAGCTTTAATCCTTAATTGGCTGAATGAGATCCCCGGGAGGATCAGAAGAGCAAATATTATTTCCTAGGTTAGTAAAGGGTTGATGCTATAAAGCCTTTGATAGCCACGCGATCAGTAATACTCGTTTATAATTTAATAAGCTTGTCTATAATTAATTTTCTATGGACAATCGCGCAATGCGCTACGTCCCACTTTCTTTTTCGGAAAAAAATAACGGTTCGGCCATATACTACGTCAAAGTATGACATTAACTACGAAGTAAACAGAAGTCTCCGTGTGGCTTCATCGGCTTCATTTTATTTCCCGCCTCTGGAGAGAAAATTTATCATACGACAGCGTCACGAAAGTTCGCACGATTAAGCTAATATTGGTGTCTACATAATTAACTCTGGCAATACCAAGAGCGAACAAAAAGCGGTCGGCTAGTTTTAATCGTGATCCGCGCCTCGCACTCATATTTCATAATAATCGTTTATCTCAATATTGTAGTTGACTTTTCCGCATTTAATATACCTGTTAATGCGTAAAAGCCATAAATCGCCAAGTTTTCTTGTGGAACCGCTTTTCCCGTCGAGATTAAGGTAGAAATACGCTTTTCTTTTCTTATAATGCAAGAAACGGTGACTTCGAGGCTTGTGTCTCTCGTTTATTGAAAAATGCAAAAAGTATTCAATTTCTTTTATGACATCAACAGATGGGAAGTACTTTCCTCTTTCTGGGGCACGCAATCAAGGAAAGAGGGGTCAGTGTAATTTTAAAATCAACAGAATTTTAAAAATGCATAGCGCGCACTTTATTAGTATACGGCAGAATTGCGTAATGCTCTTGGATGTGTAGTGGATATCGTTCGGAGATACAGTTTACGTTTAATTCGCAATGCTTTTGTTGCGCTCAACTTTCAATTTCTCTCCATTTCTGCGCTTCTTCTCCCCGTGCCATTTTATTGTATTCCTGTTTATTGCCTTACTTTACCAATACGATCTATGTTACCAATTTATTCTTCTTTCATTCTGTCAATATTCTCTCTCTACGGTTTGTATTCCTATTATTTACAAGGTACATGCTCTTACGAAATTAATGGTTTCCAGAAAACGAATAAATCCTCTTATTATTCATTTATTGCGAATCGATTAATTTCCAATTTTTAATTTAATATTTTATTAATTATTAACATTCTATTTACTTTACTTTTTCAATATCGATCTTTTGATAAATAAATAAGCGACAGAAAAAGGCGCTGTACGAAGTAACTTTAAATTATTACATTCACTTTCCTCGGAAACATTAACGGAATAGCAAATCGGCCGCTTTGCATCCGTCTTGCCCTGGACGCAGGGTGAGGAATTGCAAAGAGGAACGACGGAGAGAGCAAAGGGTGAAGAGAAGGAGAGAGAGAGAGAGACGGAACATGTTGACGTACACGATCCGGACATTCCGTGCCGTGTCGATACAGCTCGCGGGCGGCACGTGACACCAAACATTGGCCGCAAGCCAAAACTAATTACACCGGCCTCCGTTCTCCTCGAAATGCCTTCTATCCTGGCCCTCACCCTCTGAGTAACGGGGAACGGCATCGCGCACGAGCTTGCTGCTATCGTCGACGTCGATGTGGTCCACGTTCCGTTCTCCTGACGATGCGAATCGATTCCTGTCTTATCTCCTTCGCTTTGTCTCGCCAAGTTACCGCCTCCTTGCTCGGGAAACTCGGTCAGCGAGCAACCGCATCAAGGAGATTCGGAGTGATCGTATGGTCCGAGAAGGGGAACAAAAGGGGCGAACCAGAGGGGAGAGCCAAGAAGAGGCAACGAGGAACAGGGGCCCTGTACGATTCGAGAGCGGGCGAAATTAGCATTTTAATTGAATCCGCGAGTTTCGAGCGTCTTTTTTCCCTCCGTCGAGCGGCGTATGTGTATGTACGTATCTGTCTGTATTCCGCGATAGCTGACTGGACTGCACTTTTCTTGTTAAATCATTATCGGTTTGCGCTGCCTGATATTGAAGGGCACGGAGCGTAAAGAGTGATCGGAAAAATTTAATATCGATGTAATTGCTGTTTGCACTTGCACGAGAAAGTGCATTATTGTTTCGTGACTCTAACATCCTTATAACTGAAGCAAGCTATCCTCGTATCGGAAGCCGCATTCGAAAGGAAAGGTAAGAATTAGCTGTCGAAAAGTCAGGAGATTTGCATCAACGTTATCGGAATTATCGCTTTCCGCCGCCGGATATAATCGCCGCTATTACGAAAGACCGTGTTAATAACGGGCCACACTTGCACGTAAGAGAGAAAGAAATACGACCTATTATTTCTCGCAGATAACGCGTTTCCGTTCACACGTAGTGGCGGAAGTGACGCGGCGCAGATCGCGGGTGAGAGGTCTCCGCTGCTATTTGTCGACGGCATTCAATTTCCATTTCCATTCCTGAATATTTCAAAATACCGTACGCGGGTCACTCCATTTTGTTAATTAATTCGGATATATGGACGCGGTGGGGGCGAAAGTTCTCGGTGGGTTGATCGATAGAGCGAGCATTGTCCACGATATGGCCGGACAAAAGCGAGGCCATCGCCGCCGCTGCCGCCGCGACGTTGTATCGCCGGAAAGCGATATCTTTTACGCTCGATCTTTATTCGCGCTCGTTAATCCGGCCATTTTCCGATGTTCGATTTTAAGATCCCACCGCTGCGCATCGCGTCCCATCGTTCCAGAATGCACTATAAAGGCAGAATCGTTGCTTAACGTTTCAAGTATTCGAGCGGAACGAACGAATGGCACGAGCCAGAAAATCAGACCACACGTTTCTTTCTTTGTGTGCGCATACGTGTTTGCGTTCGAGACAAATTTCACGACATATTCTACGCACATTTCGATGATATTAATAACTTATTAAGTTCCTGCCTGTAACGTGACACGAGTGAACATGCAGCGGTACGCGGAAATACCATTTAAAATAAAATTAAACGCCGTCTGTCACACATATTAATTATTCTCTACAAATTTTGTTCTCAATTTAATTTTTGACTGCACCGATATATTTACAATAAATTATAATAAATACGTCACATCTAACACGATATGAGTAAATGTGATAAAAAACCATAATGCAAATAAAAGTTTAAATTGAAATTATTATAATCAGTCTAGGTTAATTAAAAATTTTAATAAAAATCCTTATCTAATTTTGTTTCGTGGTAATAATTCAATTATACGAGGGAAACACAAAGTTTCGAACGCAGTGAATTAAAAGATAAAATATTTATAAATCTGGGATACAATAATTTTCTATACTTTTAGAAAATTAAACAAGTGGTGCGCGAGGTAAGATAGTATATGTTGGACTGGAGGGTTTGACCTCGAATCTTCCTCAGAGGTGTAATTCTTAACAGGAAACTTATTTACGGCATCTACCCTTGCTGAACGCAACGCGGTTTCATAGCTGGGAACAATGTCCGGGGTTCCAGCGCGTTGGCGAGCGAAGATTTACCGAGGTACGAGATCAAGGTTACGTCAAGGCACAATGGTGACCCGAGAAGATTCAATGATCCATGTAGAACGGCGCTATGCCGTCCACGACCGCCTACGCAGCTGCAGGAAGTCCTCGACGCATAGATCACCAGTCGGCACGTGCGATTACATTTATGGTGCCGTAACACGTGCGCGAATGAATCACTGATCGATATCGTGTTAAACTTGATTGTGGAGATCGCTGAACTCGTGAGAATGATAAACGGAATTGATAAAAACTCACATATTCTGACACACGAAAATGAATTCGTATTAGAACCGTATTTTGAGCTTATTAGCTCATTGTCATTATTAATCGCGTGGTATAATGCGATTCATATTAATTTATCCAATGGGATGCAACAATAATCTACAATTATCACATCTCTAATAATAAATTCATATTAAGTAGTAATAACAGTGACTAGTAAACGCCACTGAAATTGACATTTGCTAAATGATGTATAGACTAACACGGGAATTTATGCAAAACAGGCGTAAGAAAAATTCAATACGTTAATTACACAATTTGTTTATTTCCCGTTTCTTCTCCGATTACGTTCCTAGAAGATTATTTTTCAAATTATACTTGCCATGTACTTTACTGTACATAATATCTTTTTAAAATGTGCAAGGTTTTCCGATCTTTTAAACGCGGTTTTCTTACGGAGACTCCTCGCATGCTGTTCTCAAAGGAATTTCTCGATCGAGGTTAAGCTCGGATCTGGTTCGATTTGGGTCTGTCTGCTTCAGACAATATTTCTTCGAGTTGCTTTGGGACTTGGTTCACGGTTAAGTCTGTATTGTCCAGACGAGAAGTCGTATTTGCATATTTCACAAAGCGATTTCACAACTTTTCCCGCACGTCTTGCTCGTCCGCTCGCTCAACTTTTATTCATAACGAAAAGCGGAAAGCTGCGAAGTCGCTTTTCGCTGAAGTGGGTCGTGGAACGCGTGTTCTAGCTATCCGTCCCGATCGGCTGAGCAAACTCAGCGATCGATCCTGACAGACACAAATTCGACCCTTCAAATTCGACGAGCGCTGAATTTACATGGCGGAACGATAAATGCGCGAATCGAGGGCAGCCGAGGAACAACTATCTATCGGATGAGACGGAAATGTTAGCAAAGGAATCTCTGTCATCGACATTTCCGGAAATGGAGAGTATCCTGTGAAAATTGAAGAGTCAATCTATGCCTTAGCTATGTGGAATTTTATTAGTATTCAGCGGGATTTTGCAACATGCTTGCGATCCCTTTATCGTTCGGAATATCGTAACTCTTTGCTTATATCGAAAGTGGTCCCCGATCTTTCTTTTTTTTTGCTTTTTCTTTTTTGCCTTATTTTTGTCACACTTTATTTTAAAAATATATATTATTATATATATATTATTATTTTATTTAAATCACTATGTTAATGTTTTATCAATTTTTCTCAATTCACTCTCTTTTTTTTATTGTTGTTAATATGATTTTAATTTATTAATTTGATTACTTATTAATACATTATTCACATGTGTTTTACATACATGAATATAAAAATATTTCAGCAGTAAATAATTTCTAAAGCTGCAAAAGTAAATTACTTGATTAAAAATTATTTCTTCATTTTATTTACATAAACATTTCAATTAAGCAATTTTTAACTTGACTAAATAAGCTATTAGAACTCGCCAAATAAATAATCTTTTTGTAAAAAATTTTCAAGTAAAATTTTTTTGTTTTTAGATACTTTTCTCTCAATGCATGTACATACGTACGTTGATAATTCGATTTTGAATCGATCGTCTTTTGATTGTTTCACTTATTACTTCTCCGTGTGACTAATCTTATCAGTTCCCTAATTCTCGTGTCCGATTGTTTGTCGATTTCTAAAACTTTTCTATCGTTTCTAAAATAGTTATAAATTACTCAAAAATTTGTGTCCACGATAGACAATCATAGTCTTCGTAAATTTGTTTCAATTCATAAATTTGTATTATGATTTCATAGAACTTGGATTGAAATCTGAAATTGTCTCTATATCATATTTTTATTAATAAACTGCACTAAAATACTATCATATTTCGATAGTAACATTAATATATCTACATTATATTATGTTACATTGAGTAATATAAATATATTACTCAATATAATATAATACAAATATATGAAAAGCAACATAAACCCGTCTCCACTTGAAACGTTGCGAAGGAAGTTATCTATTGACAAGCGAAAGTTCTCTGCCATCACTACCGTTTCCGGGGAACGTTTGTTTGCGTCGGAACCCGCAACGGAAATCCCATGAAAGCGTCAAGGCCTATCGGGCCGGTAGGCCACCCCGGAGCTTTATCTCCTAGCGACGCGGAGCAGTTTCTGCCGTGCTTTCGTGGGCGTGCAACGTCGGGACACCGATGGATGGATGTGTACTGACGGCCGTACCGTGGCGTACCGTGAAGTCCGCGCGGGCGATGCAAATTTACGGGGTGACGGTAAACACGGCGGCCGAGCGCATAATTCACTCGGGCGCATACTTGGCGGAGCGCGTACACGCGTTTACACTCGGCGCGACGGATGGACGAGGGAGCTCGGTACCGGATCCTCCTCGACCATACGGACACCACGTGGCATGTGGTTGTACGCACGTACGTGCGCACGCACGCAAGCGCGCGCGCGTGTGATGCGGTACTCTACTCTCAGCGCCCCAACAGACCGTTCACCTCCGCGAATATTAAGCGGCTGATTTATTATCTCCGAGCGGAGCTCGTAAGTCGCTTTCTGTACGCTTCGACACCTCGGAACTGGGATATGCGTTCACGAGATATTGACCATTCTAACTGACGATGTTTGAGAATTTTATCGTTTCAAAAGAGAATATTTAGGTTTCGTTTCTATACGTTAGAAGAAATACTGTAATATACTTTTTTTTTCTTAAATTTAAAATCTTATTCAGCAATTTAATAACGCAGCTCGTTTAATTCTCTTCAAACCACTGTCACGAGCGCATTTAAATTAATAGTTTCAGCATTGTTTTAATTATTCGACTTAGAAAAGTTTCCAATCGCAATTTCAAGTTTATTTACTGCCAACGTCGTCCTGCCGGTGATTATGTATTATTCTCAATTATAGAATAGTTTAATATCAAGCCGCCGGAATTGTAATTTTCTCTGGAAACATGCTCCCCACAGGGAGCATCAGTTGTTTAAATAAAGTTGTACAAGCTGGAATTATATTCAAGTCACATAACGTTTATACGGGAAATAAAGGAGTTAAGTCAATTCGAAACGAATATGCTCAGTTGTCAGCTGTTTGACAAATGGAAATGTAAAATTTCACCGTACATTCGCACACGATTACGTATTAGCGTGCATTTCTCTGTATTTTACTGGCCTTTGGTTAAACGTTGCCAGATGAAAGGAAGACTAAAGTATTCCGGAACTACTCTTTCATTCGGTGCACGTCACGCTGATGCACGCCCGCGTTCCGAGATAAGAATAAAATTCCACATGGCGTTTCATATTTTATAAACATACCGGTCTATGTGATCAGACGTAACAGCGACATAAAACTCTTCGCGAGAGAGTGTAACCTCGAGAAATGTTTTAATTACGTTGTTGCAATTTACAACCGTATTGTTTGTCATGCCGCTCATATAATTCAAGAGTCGCCGTAATTAAGAAGACTATGTCAACAAGATTGTGAGCGACAAAGAGAAACCATTTCACGAGCGAAAGCAGGATATTTTATATATTTAAATTTTTAATATTTAGCATTCACGGGAAACATTTTCTAATAAAAAATTCTTTTTAAAAGAAAAGTCGCCAGTACCAATGGATCTTGTAAAGCAGCACCCTCCTATTTTTCAAAAATTAAACACGACACTTCACTAACACTGATAGAAACACGATCTGGATAATTGAAGAAAAAAAAGCCCGAAATTCATATATCCAGTGAATTTTTTCTATATAAATATTTTCTGCTAAACGAATTCTTCAAAAATGAGAATAAAATTTGCACTTTTATTGCAAATTACACAGTATAAACAATAACATATGATTGATAATATTTGATCGCTTTACCTTTGTACTTATAATTCCAAAATTTCAGTTTAGTTTCTGTGTTTAAGATCTATAGTCAATAAATTAAGTGATATTGTCAGTATTGGCAACCTTCTTCCATTTTTTTTTTTTTATGAAGTCGTTTCCAATCTCGTTATGCCGCATATCGCTAAGGTAGTTATCAATGCATCAACGAGTAAAAAATGGATAGTCCATAATGGATTTCTCATGGTAGCAGTGATACCATCATCCGGAGTATGTGAAATGCTTTATACCACTCTGGCACTATCACGTTCCGGTTTCCGTAATAGTCGGAACCAGGTTATTGGGCGATGATAGGCACGGCGCCAATATCCTCCCTCCGCCATGCATTTGCACGCGAATACGGCTGACTTAGTTGACCTAAAAATTAAGTGATCGCCATAATTCAACGATAAAATGTATCATGCCTCCCACCGGGATTAAGTGACGTTCGCGTTATCATCGGTCAAAATAAAACGTCGCGGGTGCATATATACAATTAGGCACAATCACGGCTATGATCAAAACAAAAAAGATTGTCCCAACTTAGGACCGAAACATTTATGCTTTGTAATACGTCAAAAAAATTTCTTGTAATTTAAACAAAAAAATCTATATGTCATAAAGAGACGAAAAGTGTGAAATATTTTATATAATTACATTTATCTCGCGATGTAGGACAGTACACCGTACTTATAAATGCTTTGAATTTATGACCTATTTTAGCAATTAACCGTGGACAGCGTAAAATATTTTAATCGCGTACAAGCGGAAAGAGAGCACACGCGTATTGCAATAACAAATTCACATTTGTTGAGTCAATACTTGCGGAAGGGTGTGTTCTAAAATTCAATTTCATTCGCTTACATTAAACTTCACAGAAAAGAAAGATAAACGGTGCTTTATTCGCTTTTTATATCGACCTGAAATTAAAACGGTCCTTTAATATCGACAACAGAGAGAAATAAAGCTCGGTATATGAAAACTGTGTAATTCGCTCGTTGACGCTGGCGAATTCGTTCCGTGCGCGAAATTAAATATTTCTGACAAACAATTCGCTCGCATCCGTCATTTCTTATCACGTGCAATCCAACGACGGGTCCGCGCGTTGACGCTTCGCGAAGATTCGCGCACGCACACACGTCTGCAGCGAGCGACGTCGACGTGACACAATTGCGCGCGATAAATAAATAGTCTTTCATCAAGCTAATTGCGAGTAATGCAGATTGGTGGCGCGAACGCATCAGGATTTCATTTCGCGAAGGCGCAATACGACGCATCAACCGCGAGAGCTGTCGGAACAATTGCGTTACGTCTCAATAGGAATTATTTACGTTCGCGAGAAAGACGTCAATACGTTTGTACGAGATGCAAGCGCCCCACGTATACCGTACCAGGCGGCAGACATAACCGATGTAAATTACAGCGCCGCCTAAATAGAACGCAAACACCGGCGGATCTTCCCACTGTCAGCTATGACTACATTACGAATGTGCAAGTACGCATTCGCTAATTATTCTATTGTGCTGACTGTTCCGATAGATTGTACCTCGTTAATACGATGCTGTATCTCTCAGTATAAATTAAAATCTCAACTCAATTTCAGCCGAATGGAAATCTTCGTTTTAAACGTCGGATGACGGTAACAATTTTCGTTGGACCATTAAAATAATTATATAGTTAATTATGTATACTAAGCTAGTCGCTAGAATGTAAAAATACTTTGTAGCATTACTCATCGCGCTTGAACGTCCTACATAATTATTTAGTAGTTCAATAAAAGCATTTTCTAATCAGTCTATTTAAATTTTTAAATACTCCAGGAAAAGCTATCTTTCTTCCATATCAAATATAATATTATTGATGAAGAGACATAATTTTGTTAGAGTAAAAATTAATTTAAGTAAGAATTTATTTTTCATGTGGCCCCCGTTTTCCTTGCAATTTAAATATTCAATTTTATATTTTCCGATTGAGTCAAGAGACGCACGCAGTCTTGCATTCAAGTAGAATATTTTCCGTATTATATCTCTCGACTGAAAGATCTATTCTTGCCGACACAAAACCAAATGCCGAAGCGTATGGTATGCTAATAGTATCATCTATCTGCTCTTCGCCTATTTACGATTTTAACACATTTTGAATATAATTCTTTCGCTCGGCCTTTCTGTTCGCGCGCAACGTAATCCTTTCACAATCTTGAATTTTGTGGTACATTCCTATGTGCGATTATTCAAAAGGAACCGTCAATACCTCTTACAACTTCAATACACTCTCGTATCTACGCGTCGCCTTTGAATAACTCCAAGTGTACGCTTTTTCGCCGGGCGAAAATCTTGAAAGTGCCAACGCGTCGATGCGATAAATCGCACAAACGCGGCGCGATGTGATTTACCGCCCGCGGACCTCCAAGTTCCCCCCCCCCTCCTCCCTCACCCCTCACCCCCCGCCCGATAACTGGCAAATATTCCCAGCGTCCGTTCTCCGCGCAAAACTTATGTATCTGTGTTTGCTATTCATGTCTTGCCAGCCAGCGCGTGCTCGTTTCTCCCCTTCAGTTTCTGGATGCGAATGAAACAACCGGCAATATTCGCCGGACGAGGAAACGAGAGTGCTGAAACTCCGGACGGAGGAGGGCCCGAGGTACAAGGGCTGCCGTCGGGAAACGGAACCGTTTCCGCGCCGGGTTCGCCATTTGCAAAGGAAATTAAACGATTCCGCGCAATTTGCTCGGACGCGAGGCACGAGGCGCACGTTCGCCAGCCCCGCCGCCTTACGTTCGCGAGTTACAGGGCCCGTCTCGTCTCACTCCCTGCCCTTCTTCTCCCGGAGTCGATTACGCCCTCCTATAAAGATATTAGAATGTGAAACTCGCGAAAAGTTATGCACGTCGTAATCGCGCAAAGGCCTGGCGGTTAAAGTCAATTCGAAGCTTGCGCTTTAAGCGATTTCGCGACAACGACGTTATCTCTCTTCGTTGACGATGTAATCCTCTTTGCGCGCCCCAGGACCATCATCAGAAAATTATCGCATCACTCCGTGTGTAAGATTGAAACGTCCTATCAACCCTTTGCAGGTCATCGCTTAATTCTCCACGTCACGTCTAGCTGCCGAGACACTTATATGACATTATGTGATAATTACCAATATTTTTAATAGCGTGGAACGTGATATTATTGATAGCAACAAGTTGATGTAATTCTATGTCATCCAATTAACTTAAACTCAATGTTAAATTTAAAATTAATTAATTAAATCTATCTGCCGGTGCATTATAATCGAAAGCTAATATTTTCCAATAATTAAGGGCACTAACAACAAATCGTAAGGCCAATCGGTGTGATTGTCACTTCGAATTAAATGTGACGCGAATTAAATGAGAACAATGACTACTATGAGAACAATGTGACTCGTGTAAGCTCGCTTTAAACATTAAATTATCAGACATTAAATAGTATAAATGAATAATTACACGTGCAATACGTTACACGAGGACAAAGTGCTTTTATAAAATTTTATCTTTGTATTTCTGCAACACAAAGACACCAATTAATCGTTATGTATAATGTCTGTAAAATCCATTAAATCTAAAATATTCGATATTACTGTAATAATTTATGTAGTCACAGATGTAAAGCCGCGTACAAAAATTGCAATATCGTGTATGATAAAACGATTATCATTAAAAAAGGAAGTGTTTAATTTTGAGATATTAAAGCGTTTTATTTCTGTTAAAACTGAAATCTTACATAGTTTTAAACGCTAGTGTTTTAAATCTGAATACAATTTAAAAAAAATTAAAAAAAGCAGAAATAAAACATTTTAATATCATGAAATTGAACACTTCTTTTTTTGAGAGTGTATCCATTGCATACGGCGGGAGCTCTCTAACCGCTTCAGTTTGAAAATCTTGCAAAAAAAAATTAATTATTAATCAAAAACCAATGTATAAATTGTACAAGGAAAAAACAAAGCGAACGAACGAGCATTTAATAATTTCATTCAATCTCTCCGCATACGTAAAGATAATTTAGCTATTTAAGTCTTGGGCATCCCCAAAAATATTTACAGAGTTTAAAAAAGTAGATAACGCTTAACGCGCAGTATTTGAAAAACATTCATGAAACGTAGCTAATATAATTTTCTTTTCCACGGGGTAGTTTTCATAAAGCTCCCTGTACATCGTACGTCGAATTATGTTCTTTTGGAGTATATGAGAAATCTCCCTAAATTGCCGGATCTCAGTCCGTCGTGTCGGCAAAATGTATCTATCTTTTGGCGCCCCGTCGTGCCAGCGTCCGATCGCAATAAACGGCCGACGCGTTGCGCGCTGGGCTTTATTTCTCATTAAGCTCTCCTCGGCGTACCCGCGCCTCGCGGCACCGATGCTTTTCTTGGGCGAGGCATTTTAATGAAGAAAGTTCGCCCGCTCGCATAAAGTGCAGGCGCAAACTATTACATCACCGATAATTGATAACATTTTCCACGTTCCCCCGTCCGTCCGTCCGTTCGCTCGCTCGCTCGTCCGCCTGAAGATTTTCAGCGTTAAACATCGGGCTTGAACCAGCGGGCTGCGCTCGCCTCCCATGTTATTCCAAACTTACAGGAAGCACGCATGTCAGCGTTCTCAGCGAGTTCTCCCGCGTGCGATGCCTGCAGACGTTGCAGGTATTAAAACCAGCATTAAACATCGTTAACGATACGTTACGTTACGGTCGGCACGTAACGATCCCCGAAGGCGACGTATCGTTCAAAGTCGACGAGGCAGGGATTAATTTATGAATCGTAGTTCATTAACGCGCACGTCAATCTCTCCGGAAAAAAATGCCAGTCGCTGCCGCTGCCGCGCCGACCATCACCGGTCCTCTTCCTCCCATCGGTATCGATAATCGAATTTATCGAGGAATTTCAATCGCTGTGCGTGAACTCGTTGGATGATTAAGAATTAAATTACGCACGCTGCAATGAGGCTGAGCTAAGCGCATATGGCATAATTTTAACATGATGGCGATGGTCACATCGATATTCCGCAAGTATAAATTATTCATCACGAGGTCACGATATATTTTCATAATTTAAACGCTGTCTTTGTGTCGCGATTATAGGTAGTTAGGTATTCTATTCATATGATTTCTACATTAATAAAATTACGTTTGCTATTATAATTGGCATTAGCTGCTACGTGTTTAGTTAACATAAAATGCATAATCATTAATATTGTAATCATTGCTCTCATTAGTAATGCAATATATTCTATTTCTAAGTATCATTTCTCTTACCCATTAATCGGATAACAATTTCTGCAAAATCGGAATCGCTCGCAGAAATTCGAAAATATGTACATTTTCACAAAATCATATATCTATTCTGGCACGTTCTTTTAATACCCAATTTTAACGACGGTGCCAATACACTGTTGAAAATATTAACTCATCATTTATCTTCAATCAGTAATAATCTATATTTTTAGGATTGACTATAAATTATTTTACCTCAACCGACAATATATCTTATGAATTAAATGTACAGTTTTCGTTCCACTATATATTTTTCATTTTTAACCAATTATGTTTCTTCCACAAAAAAAAAATTTGATTCTATGTATAAGTATTGTTGAAAAAAGGCAAAAAAATACAACAGCACGTCTCGAGAGTGGAAAACAAATTTTTGATTTCTCTTTTTCCATCTAAAGATATCATGTGGCTCCATGTGAGGGCGACGGACTCGTAAGTGGGTCGCGAGTTCGAATCCACACTTTCCGTATATCTACGGATTATTAAATTCGTAAACTTTAGGGGAAATTACAGAAGAACTCTTTAGATCTAGGTGACGTACAGGCACTAATATCACTTGCTACCATTACTACTACTACTACTGCTTTTTCATCTAAGGGTGCTTTTTATCTAAAGGTAGAAGTCGCTCACATTCTAATGTATAATGCACTGCATATATAATTAAAGGCTTAAGTATCCGTATTGAGAATGATGGCTTCAACAGCGCCACGTTTTCATGACAGTTTAAAATCTTCAATTTTATCTCATTTTAACGTACCACGAAGATTAAAAATTCCGATTAAAAATACATTTTGTAAATTTAAAAATGTAGAAAATTCATACTTTAATAATCTAGAATCTAGAAGCTTCATGCCGCCTGTTTTCTAAAGGCAAATCTCGATGCAACATCAATGGCTCGCTTCGTAGCACGCCTGAATCGTATATAATTCATCATTTATCACGGGGTAACGGTAACAATCAATCTTGGGAATCGTGGTTGTCCGATGCGAGCGTTGACTTTGCGTCAACGCGACGCCAAGCCGACGACGCGGGGCCGTATTCTATTTGCGATTCGGATGTACTTGTGTACACGGTAAACCGGGCACGCTTGTCCAACACAATGAGATAGACCATGGTACGCCGTGGACCGCACCACCGTTCACTGAATGACGTAGCGAGACGGTCGTAAGCCCTCTGGCATCCAATGTGAGAGAACCCCCATTATTCGACTTCGAGACGTAGGATGGCCGGACCAGTGTGTGTGTGTGTGTGTGTGTGTGTGTGTGTGTGTGTGTGTGTGTGTGTGTGTGAGAGAGAAAGAGAGAGAGAGAGAGAGATCTCACTCGATCGCGTACGCTCCAGCTCGACTAATACCGTTAATTACTCTCTCGTCGGAGAACGTAGCCAGGGGTCCGTCGTGTGCCATCTAACGAACGCTAATTGGACGTCGCCAACGTGGCGTCGTATAACGCCAAGGATATCCCGGTCAATCTGTCCCCATGTCCCAGGTCGGTGTCATCGCTACGATAATGTACCTTTCCATCCCTCTCTCTCTCTCGCTCCACAGCTCTGTCGCCGTACGTTCATGCGACTGCAAAATTTCCAGCGAAGCATGGCGCTTTCGCTGATTCTGTTACGATGTAACGCCAACGGATTTATGGGAAAGGCGATTAAGGCTTGATTCGCGCGCAGACGATGTGTTTCCTCGATGGACGTATGTACGTCTGCGGCTCGGTCACAATACTGGATTATTCACATTAACGAGTAAGCCTGCAGTAAGCTTAGGTTTACTATCCGAAGGCTTAGCCAAGCTTTACCGGTTGAGAGCTTAAGTTAAATTTCGAACGCGAAATCTTTGGGTGAAGCCCGGGTTATTAAACTTGAAGGGATAACCCGTAAAATTTATGGGGTTACCGTGCGATTGTAATGTCTCATCTGCAAGAGTAAATATGTTTAATTGAAAACGCGAGCAGAGAGTTGTGTTCTTTAATTTTCCAAAAATTATAATTCGTCCTCAAAATAAGGAAGTTAAAACGCTCGAAGAATATAATGCTGATGTTAGAACGGACTTCAAGTGGCTTTTCGTTCTATTTCGTACATGTCGTAATCATGCTTAACATTTTTGCTAATGTACTTTCTCATTCAATTATTAATACATCTTTTGAACTTTTAATTAACAGTGACGTAAATTATTCAAAAAGATATGACGTCAGCAATTCACAGCCCTTTTAATTACGACCAATTCGGATAATGAGGAAAAATAAAAGTAACAGAATTTGCAGGGAGAGATCCCTTTGAAGGGGAATCTTCATTATCCGCCTTGGCGCAAAGTTTTCTGTGACAGATTAAAAATTCGCGGCGCGCTGTTCGATTTTCGATGATTCTCCTGTGCTAGCAAACGAGGAGTCGCTTAATTGGGATATTCGTCATATTCGGGACCGGTCTATCCCCATAGGTCGAATGGGCAAATTACGAAAGTTTCGTTCCCCCGTCTTACCACGCCGGCTTCCGGTAAGTGAGTACGAGGTATATCGAAGCGAGTCCTATCAAGGCAAGAGTTTCCAACTAATTCACGCGGGATCGTCATACCGGAAATCAAATCGCCCTTCTTCGATAAGGCCTCTCCCTAGAAAGGGATTCGATCGCTCTTTAACACCGAAGAAACCGGTTCGAAACGGTCAGTTTGTTTGGTCAATGTATAAATCACTAACTTTACAAATAAAATTCCAATGTCACAATAAATGTCTAAAATTAGAAATCATCTTTATTGTTCTTGCTCGACTCGTATTATTTTGCAACTGCAATATCTTCATAATTTTTAATTATTATATCAGTAAGTATCTAAAAAACAACTCTCTATATCTAAATACACTAAAGAATATACTTCAAAAATGGCTGTTTCAATGGTAGAATATACATCTAAATAAATAAGCAATGTGAGTAAACAATATTTTTCTTTAAATAATTTTTACTTTTAATCGAATTTTAATGAAAGATTTTTTTTTAATATCAAACTTTTTTTTTATTAAGAAAATATAAATAAGAAATAAAATTTTTTTTAGCTTTTGCTATCTTGCTCCATCTATCAAACACGTAAAATTATTCGTACTCTTTTTATTAAGTTAAGTTGTTCCTCGCTTTCGCTTTCTCTCAAGTACGTATTTACTATAGTTTACTTAGAATACCGTGCTTATATAGCTATACATAGAACATATGGATATACATGGGGTGTAAATATATATATATATATACATATATGTTCGCAACGTATTGATCTCAGGTCCGTTGGGTTCGCTAAACCCAAATGACTGTGCGGATCAGTCATCCCTGCGGGGAAAATATCGAACCCCTCGGCTACTAGACGCGGAAGCGCGCCATCCCTCGTCGTACCGAAGACGGAAGCTCGTCTTTTCTCGATCCCAGGTTCTCGATCACAAAGCCCCGCCGCCACAGAGCGCATTCGTGCCGGCGTGTTTGCGCGATCTGTCGATGTCTATGCGCGCAACGCGAAACAATGACTCACTAATTCCACCGTTCCGTCAAACTCCGAGAGACGGGCGCGGGTTAAACGAGCTTACGGGTAGCGCGAGTTACGTAATCAATCGGCTCATTTGTAGCGGGAGAGCGAGCCCCCTTAAAGGAACGCGACACGCTTTCATCCTCGTCTAGTCTGATCGATCTCCATTCGCCGACGCGATGCGATGGCACGATCGCTTTATACAGCGGATCTCTCTCTCCGATTGTCGATCTCGATCGGCGGATTTGTACATTGGATCAATGAGGATTTTCGTCAAGCGCGCGCGCGCGCGCGCGCCCTCATCCTCATCCTCCTCCTCGGCTCGTTATCCATTCCATTTTCCATTTTCTCTCCCGCTCCTTCGCGGCCGTCGTGGAAGCTGACGTTACGCAAGCCTAATTTGTTTGCGAACTTACGCGACGTACTTTAATAAGGCGCAGGTCGGAATAATTAGTCAAAGCGTCGCGCAGTTGTTATTATGTAAGTTGGGAACCTTCTTAGATAGGTACCGCAGGTGAGCTGCTTCCCTGCTTTTGATAAGTATTGCAGATACCGGAAATCGCTTTGATCTTGGAAATGAAACCGGGAGATACGCCGATATTTTAATTAGTTGACAGGTTCGCGAGGTGCATGCAAATGCAGTTTTATTCGTTAGAGGACGATGGGGCACGCAGTGTCTTTTGAGAGGCGCACCTAAGAGCATTAATATCGCATCAACCATCTGAAATTAGAGCAATTTCTACTATTGCTGTTATGAGCCTCACTTTGATAGATAGATCTCATTCTGTTTAAATAGATAGAGCTCGCGAGCATTAAGGTTCGTTCGACCGTTTGAAATCCGATGATGAAATCCCTCGATTCCTTAGATGACGGCTCTTTACGAATCGATTCGCAATTCACCTCAATCCGATCGACATCGTCGACGATCTCATTCGGGAATTCAATGTGGCACGAGAGAGAAAACAAGAGAGAGAGAGAGAGAGAGAGAGAGAAAAGTGATGGGAGCTTAATTATTATTTTACGAGTTCATATTATGTACATTAATAAGGCACGTATTGAGGTTATTATTCAAAGTGTTGTAAACCTCATTATGAAAGTTGAAATTTTCATTGATAGGTATTATGAACATCGCTTTTGATAGATGCCACGAGAGCTGCAGCTGCATACGCAAAGCGTAATATTCATCAAGAGCGAATAGATTGAATGTTCCATTAGAGAGAGGACGAGATAGACGCAAATATAGCTCTCTGATAGATATAATAGAAAGACGATACGTCGACAATGGATTTTATTTTAACTCGAAACCAATTTACTATTGTATTATTTCTCGCGTCGTGAGCAAGATAAACTTTTCCATCAATTGAATTTTTTTCGCCAGATTATATTTAATCAAGATCTTTCATTTAAATTCATGAAGGAGCTTTGATATTTCCTTTTTATTTAAACTTTAATAAGATGTAATATTAAATATCAAATATGTAATTGACAAATAATGTTCTGCTTCGAGAAAATGAAGAACGTGATAAAAAATATACATCTCGAAGAGTACATCTTGAAAATTAAATCTGAGACATATTATACATTCTGCGTGAATGATCGTAAACGTATAAAATCACGAAATGGACGGAAATATAAGAGAAATTATTACATTAAAAAATGTAAATTTATATAGCTACGAATGAGTTGACACAAACTGTTAATGCAAGTGGATATAACTCTGTAATTCTTTCTCATTACGTCATATATCAAAATATTTTAAAATTTCTAACGTGACACTGTCCGTGGAAATAATAATTCCATCACTTGGACGACTGTAATCCCGTGGAGATGTGAGGATTAAATCAATTTTTTTTTCACAACACTCGCTATGGCTTTAAGTCGGCCATGAAAAAAACGGAATGAAACGGTATCACCGTACCGGCGAACAAAATTCAGAGTCGCAGTAGTGATTCCTTTCTCGATTTTATTATTTAAGATTTGAGAGGAATCGTCCTCTTCTCATTCTCGCAGAAAGACGTTCGTAGCGAGTCACGTCGTGGAGAAGAGCGGGAAACGGTTTGAGAGCCGTAATCGAGCCGATGCATCAAGAGTGTTCTGCGTATATTCACTCACACTCGGAGTCGCGCGATATTACGCCCGCTCGTTCCTCATTTTCCGGCAGACGTTGCTTTTTTCCCCGGCAGATGCGCGAGCGAACGTCGACGCGAGATATGCTCGACAGCTGGATTTCGATAGGCACGTATGACGACATCCCCGCGGTCATGATTCACCGGACGAATCTCTCTCTGATTTCAGTAGCTATCAAAAGAAACGCAGCATTGAAATCCTATCGGGCGAGAGGAGTGGGAGAATGTATGCATATTCGAGACATGATGTATCTGTGCAGATGAAACAAGATCGATGACGATGTGGTCGTTTGATACAAATTGGTTTACGCTCGAAAAAGCTGGAAAGTATGAAGAAAATCTATCGCAATGTGGTACAATGAAAGTGATCGGTTGTGAATGCTTTTATTATCATTGATGATGCTGCACAGGTCATATAAAAAATAACTTAATTATCTTCCAATAAAGTACATTAAGAAAAATTTCAACTTTTTGTGTAAACACTTTAAATATTAAAAAGAATTTACACAAAGTTTTATTGTGATTGACTGTTTAGTTATTTTGTAGATAAATAAATGAATTTTGTTTATCTTACAAAACTGCACTCTGGGTCGCAATGAAACTTTACACAAATTATTTTGAATATTTAAAGTACTTGAATAAAAAAAATTCTAACTTTTTTCATTATTTCTCATTTTATTATTTCATTATTAATTATATTTTCATTAGAGCACACGTCTGCTTCTTATTAAAATAATTTTTTATAAAAAAAAAAAAAATTGCAACCAAATTTTTTCTACCACATTCAAATGCAACATAAAACAATCTGTAATTACTTCAGAATTTTCTTGACGTTTTGAAAAATGTCCTACACATCCTTAAATATGTACAACGAATATCTCATAGACCCCATAGTAGATATCGCTGAAACGCTCTAAATTGTTTCGGGTAAAATCGCGTTTCAATAGAATATTTTTCCCATAAGAATCAGGTATTCGTTAATATCGCGTTAAGTGCTCGTGGCACGAGTCCGGCAGCTTATCCCGACGAGATCTCGCCCTTGGTGCGGTCTCCGGTTTCCCCGGAATCCTCGTCGTGATAGTCACGTCTCCTCCATTCGCTCGTGTCGACGACTTCATAATATTCCGTCGCCCGTCAGGTCGCGTGCAATCCGCGAAGTGATTACGACTCTCGCTCCGGTTAACCCATTAGAGCCTGAACGGAAAATGAAAGAAAACCGTCCTTTCACGCGAGCCATCTCGTCTTGCTTTAACAATAATTGAAACAACGGTGTAGCTGTAAGAAAATTGCTTGATACCGAACAAGTCCGAATGAAAATTGTTCCATTTGTCGCGTATTGAAAAGATAATGTGTTTCGCTTTCTGCATAACTTATGATTAAAGTGTCATCGTGAGTATTCCGTATTTACTATTCATGGAAGCTTCTCGAAATTTCAGAAGTAATTAAATTGTATTACATTTTATTTTCTTTCAGAATGAAGTAGACATTTCTTCTACAAACTTGAAGGTGAATTATGTCAATGAATTTTTAAAGATGTTTTGAACCACTTTAAATGAATGAAAAAGTGGTCGAACGTGAGATACCTTAAAATATCTCACATTCAACTATCAAATTAAAGATTAATGCTTTTTTTTATATGGATGACTTCTTCTCCAATCGCGATTGCACGATTATTACCTTATTTAAAAGAGATAATATGATAGAATTGATACAGTTTATAATCATAAAATTTATATATTATATATATACAGACGTACATATATATACTCGTATATATATATATATATATATATATATATATACGTGCAAAATATGTAATAATTTAAAAGTTTTTTTGCAAATAAATTGTTTTTTTCAATATATTGGTTTGCGCTATATAAAATCGTTATGTATAATTCAGTGAAAGTTCAAATAAAGCTATTAGTTTAAATATACTATTTAGTTTCAACATTAAAAAATATATTGTACGATGGTATGTGTTTTCTGTTAGCAAAAGCTATCGAATGAATCTAGCGTATCGTAGAATCCAATTTCGATTGTAACGGCCACTTTGTTGGTGCTACCGTCAAACTTTCTATTCTCGCGTGCCAATGTCAGCAATAATAATATCGCCGAGACTTTCATCGCCGTGAAATCGAACAAAGCGCTAAATTAAAAATTCGCGGAAGAAGCCTGACTGAAATATCGACAAGTTTAGCGTGTTCATGCTTTCAAAACCAATGTGGTTATTAATTCGCGTCTAACTTTTTGAAATCTGTTCCTTAAAACGTTTCACCAGCAGGATGTTAAAAACGACGCGTACAAAAACTAATTAGAAAAAAAAATAGATGAATCTTCTTTAGTTTTTGTCATGAAAATAATTCACCGAAAGAAATTGGATCTTAGAATTGTTTTGTTTTCGCGAAATAAAAATCCACTTTAACATTTTTCAGTCAGAAAAATTATTTCTTTTTTCTAACATTATTGCGTTTAACATCTCTTGCACGCAACGCTTCAAATACATTTATACTAACTATATTCATATATAATTAAATATATTTACATTAATTGGAATAAAATTAAATATTTAGTGTAATTCGCGTATACGTTTACTATTATACATATTAAGTTGATTTTAATAATAATTAAGTAGTACATTGTAATATAAAATATTATTGATATAAAATCAGCCATTACTCTCCTCTTCACTTCACCGCTTAAAAGAAAACATTATACAACTTGTTATAATCTTATAATATCATTAATAAAAAATATAATCATAATTAATATTTCCCTAAAGAATTTTACATAAAAAATTACATCTTTCTTCATTAATTTTATGGATTCTTTTTTATTTCACAAACTCTCTCCAAATATACATTAGGAAAAGAATTAAAGCGAAGTATGTGTCGCGCTTCGCGTACTGCGCCATTATTCCATGGATCTTCAAAAGAGATGGACGTAACACGCGCATCAAACCAAATTTATTACAGGCGCCGCGATAAAAATTGGCGCGTGCCGAGCTCGGCAGCCACGTCCGTCATATTAAGGAAACGAGATTTAGGTATAGCACCACTATCGGGCACCGCATTCTTCCTCCATCGCGAGACGCCGCAGCACACGATCGGATAGTGCTTCCTACCGAGGAAATAAAGTAACGGCCCTGTGTAGAGGAGAAAAGTAGCGAGAGGGGAGAAGGGAAGCAAGTTTTTCCGAGCACTCTTTTGTGCATCGCGTCTTTCGTTCTTTCTTTAGGATTCCGACGACCCACTTGCCCGGGACCTCGTTCCACGTTCCACGTACTTCGGTAGGTCGGTAAGTTCGATTTAACGGGTATATCGTTCCCGGAGAAGCGATTTACGGGGAAGTCGCTAATGTTCGCGCGAGCTCGTGAAAATATCGTGAAATGAGCAGGTGGAAGAAATTTTTCTCTTTTTTTTTCTCCTCTTTCTTTCTTTTCCTCTCCCCCCTTTTTTTACGTTTCATTGTACAGCGCCGGCACTGTATGAGCCGCTTTTTTTGCGCCAGGGAACGAGGAGAGAGCTCCTTAATGCTGCCGGAAAATAAACTTGTATGGCTTTCAGTCGAAAGAATCCCGAAGCCCTTTGATGCGCACGATCGAGAACGGAGTCGCTATTCAATCTCGTTCCCGTTACCTCTTAATTCGACACATCGGCTGTAAAAATTCTCTCAATAAATAAATAGCCGACAAGTGAGTAAAAAAGAGAAAGAGAGAGAGAGAGAGGAGACCCAAAATAAATATAGTCCACGGGCAGCTTTAAAAAGTTTAAAGCACGTGAAGTAGCCTAGTTACTCTACTAAATTCGTTCCCTAGAATACTGGCAAACGCAAAAATAAATTCGCTAAATTATTCGTGCCACCAAGGAATCAACGGTCGATCAATCAAAAAACAGCATTACTTCACACATTGCGCAACCGAGGTACGTCGTTTATTCTTAACGATTAAATGCATGCGACTTACTTGATCCGGTACGACCTTGTCATTGTTAATACACGAGGATACAATTCGGAGCTGCACGAAATGTCAGACAAATCACGCCATGTAAAAAGGTGCTCGTTTCCGAGTTATGATACATTCGTGACGTAAATCATCCGTGAATAACGCGTGGACACGCAATCTTCCGGATCTAATAAATATTACTTTCATACGCTAACGCTTGTCAGTTTACTATGCATGTCTTGCGATAATATTCAAATGCTCGAAAGAATATAGAGAAAAAGAAGAAACGGAAAGTGCAAATCGCGGCAAAACATTTTTTCTGATAATTTATGTAGGAAAAAAGTGTCCACCCATTTTATGCATTTGCGCAATTGTTTTCTAATGAACAAACTCTAATTTTCTGTAGCGCTATTAGTGTCAGCATTCAAAATCTTTATCAAACATGGTGAAATTAAGTTAATTAATTTAGAACTCCATAATTTCACATTAAACGATACTTCTAAAATTCTGGTCAGAGCGGTAGTGAATTTCATTAGGAAATATTTTCCGGGTAAATCAATAATAAACTTCAAAGGTACAAATTCTAAAGGAACACGCTTCGTCAAAGAAAAACGTCGATTGAAAAGACACGAATGTGATGTCCTTTGAATCCTCTTTCAATTAAATTTAATAAATAAATTGGTGTGTCAAGTCGTCGCAAACTCATACAAACATATAGAGAATTAAATCAAATTTGGAATGTCGCTCGTTTACAAAGCAACGTAAAATAGGGTCAAGTTATTAAACAAACAAAATACACAAGGTTTAAAATGATTTATTCTATATATAGACGTTTCGATCTAATTATCAGCCGTTTTACTAAAGTAATTAAATAAATTTTGAAAACACATGCATATTTAAAAAGAAAATATAAGACTAACAGCAAAGTTTAAACAATATTGTCACATTATAACATAAATAATGTAATTAAAAATATATAAAAAGTGTGTAAATATATCGATAGATAAGATGTGTAACTAATTCATCATTTCCTCCCAAAATATGTTATGTATAAATCTGAAATATTATTCACTTTATAATGTCGGACAATTTAATGGATCGATAAAATTTGAACATATTTTCGGGAAGGAAAGATAACATTTTTAGTATTTTGACTCTATCTATCATTTAAACTCTATTTTTTTAATTTATTACCTTGTAATTAATATACCTTGTAATTAATAAAAGACCGTAAAGTGTATAACCATGAAGCTGTTAATTTCATTATACCTTCTTTTTAAATATGCGCGTAATTTCAGAGTTTATAATTATTTCATCAAGATGGCTGATGAGAACCAGTTCGAGCATACATACATCTTGTCCCATTTGATATATAAGTAGAATAAACCATTTTGTACCTACACCTTGTTTTTTGACTCGTTTATTGGCCTGATTTTGTAGAGAATCAAATTCTAAAAAATTGATAATAAATTAATAATAATATACATGATTGTTCAACACATCACAAAGAAAATCTAATCACTATATCGACTTCTTTAGAAAATGTTATTTATTCAGACCTTTAGAATGCAATATTTGCATCTTGTGTCTATTTGAATCTTGTGATGCATCACGGTTAAAAGGTGATTTGATTCTCTTCGTGATCTGTTGAACAATTTGTCTATCGAGAAAAAAATCTCGCGTCGATCAAGAGCGCAATCACAGAAAATCACATATTATTATTGCATTTCGTGGCTATTGACAAAAAGGCGATTCGCTTGGGATTTTCAGAGCGGAACCAAGGCTGGTCGGTCGCAATGATCGTAGAAGGGAAAGAGGAGGCAGGAAAACGGTGTGAGAACGTCCTTGAAGCTGGAGTTACGTCTCTATGCGCACAACGGCGTTGAAGCCGAAGAAATAGTAAACGCCGTTCGCTTTTGATCCTCTCTCATTTCAATTAATTGATTATTGAGTAATTGCGATTGCCACATGAGAAAGACACGTAGACGCTCGAGAGCGCTCGAAATTTCTTAAACGGCGTTCAATCAATGCGGCTAACACAATTGAAATGAAATATAGTACTTTTAACATCTATGATGACATTGGCACATTTACAAGTACAGGCGTTATCTGTGCTTGTTTAATGGTTTAATTATTTTGCTTTTATTTCACGCATAGCAAATAACCATGTATTCCGTTTAATATGTGAACACCAAAATTTTTACAATTCGCCGCAATTTGATAAAATTCGGCGAGTTTTGTAGCCGGTTCTCTGGATCCATTTGCAGGAACGCGTGAAGGGCTAAAAGCTCTAAAGCCCTTTATGCAAAATTGCAGATAACAACGTTAATGCATTCAAATTTAAATCTCGCAACCGCGAAGCCCATTTCATTTTTTCAACCTCATTTTCCGTGGTGGTTTCACTCGAAAAAAATGATAGACACGCGCGTCACGACGTAATTCGGCGTATTTTCCCATGAAATTTGTTTTTAGATGATTTTATACCTCTTTATGAAAGATTAAGTGACAATTTCCGAATTTATCTGAATCAAGCGGATGTTTGACGAGGACATCGAGTATTAAATAAACCGTAAATAAAATAAAAACCTTTACATTTTTTTTTAAAGCTAAGCTATTCGATTCGCTTACTAATCAATCTTTCAATTAGTCTACGAACTGGTAAAAGCTGCGCTTAGTCTGCGCAGCTATACTCAAATTTCGTACACCGAATAAAAATTTACTTTGATATCCATTTTGAATTAAATCGGAGAGCTATCCGTTTACCATATAATATTAGACATTGCTACAGCGGAAAAATAAAATCAAACATTCGCACGCCTGTCCTCTTTTTCTGCTTTATTCAAACATTTTCGTAGCCTGGATCGAGCATCGTCAGAGGCGTTATCATTTAATTAATTATACTCGTAAACGACTGTGCTAGCTTTTAATATAACGTTGTCGGCTCTGCACTTTTCGTTACCGTTGAATGTACGGGGTGTACTGAGAGTCAAATGTTTTCTGTACAGTTATTTAGAAGTCATCCTCAACGTCCGGTGGTAATAGAATGTTTAAAAAAATTCCACATCTGTAAATTCCACAATAAAATGCTGACCATTTGAAAAATTAAACTTTAATTCACCATTGTATCAAATTTTTAATTAAAAAAATCTTCTCACCTTAATTGTCGGTGATTAAAATGTTTAACACTAATTTACACACTAAATTTGAAAGGCTTATAAAAAAAGGATATCGCTCGATCAGACTTTCACTCGGCAAAAATCCCCTCTAAAATGTTCAAAATACTTATAATTGAAAACGAACAACTTTTGCGCTACCCCATATATCAACGTACGGCTAACGCATCGTTTGTAGATATCCCTTTGAAAGATCCATCTTTATACCAGAAAGCGGAAAAAGAGGATCCCCTTTATTTTTAAATATGCCGCGGGGCATTTCGCGTCTGTTCTCGTAACATGATATAACATAACAACGTCGAAAAAGACAAAATTACCAACTGACCAAAAAGAACCTTTACAGATTATCCGTTTTCACCGTTTCGTATTGCACACAGTGGTATAGTCAATTTGGTAATTGTATCAATTTTCTCAGACACTTAAAAATTTTGTGGCGACGCCTTTAATTCTTATAATTGTAAATAGATGTCGATAGATATTTTGCATTTTTAAGCAAAAAATATAAATTTCTGTCCATCGTATATTAATCGCGATATACATATTTCAGTAATTCCTGAAGTCTCAATAATCTCCTGTTTACCGTTTGCTCCATTTCGCGCGCTTACCAATTTTCTGATAAATTTCGCGGCAAAATTTGCTAAAGTCTTTGTTCCTTTTTCCAGAACTGGCAATTCCACTCCGCTTCCGCACTCGCGTCTCGTTTTCGGTGTCGTATCGCGATGGAGATAGGAAGGGACCGCGGGAGAAACTCGAGCGCGAGCGCGCGCGCGCGATGGAAAAATGTATTAACCGCGTATGCGCGCCTGGAGATCGGCGAACGATTATGCAAAACTTGGCTCGCTCATTTTAAATGTAGAAACGCGAAGCCGCCGTTCGCGCATTGTATTGCTGTCTAGGGATGGATCGCCGCCGCCGCCGTCGCCGCCGTCGCTGCGCGTCTCGCGTTTCTGCCATATGCGGGGATATCTACGCTCGCCGGAAATTCGTTTCATCCGATCTCGATTATGGTACCTCGTGCCTTCACCGAAGTCAAGAACCTGCAGTCGAGACCAAAATCCTATTTGGGAAGGAACGATTTTTGACACGATATCGTCATGATATTATAAGGTTCTTAGAATGCACGGATATTACATGCTCCCTTTACATCTATATACCCATTTCCGTATTGAGGCGCTTCTCCATATTAACTTTGATCTCTGGATTTATTAGAAAATAATGTACTATTCAATTAATCTTTCGATTCCCAAGCAGGGCGAACTGTTGTTAGCCCTCTACAAACGAATAGTACAAGAATTATAATAATTGTAGCGCGCGTTTTTACAATTAGACTTTTAAAGATTTTGTATCGTCATAAATAAAAATTTGATGATTTTTAATATAATTTTTAACAATATGGAAAAAAATTTGTTGGATTTAGCTTCCAACCAGCTCGTCCCATTTGGAAAATTACACCTAGAAAATTAGCATGGAAACTGCAAGGTTAATATTGAAAAATTTCTCTTAATAATTAAAAATATTGATAATGCATTCTGCATTATTTCGAACAGCAAAATAGATATGAAACATTAAAAACTGTTATTATACAGAAAGCTTTTAGTAGGCGGTTTAAGCTTCTTGCGCGAGAGAGCTTCCCACGAGGTTGTACGAACGAAACTTGGAATTTAGCGCGCTAAATACGCGATGAGAACAAATATCTGCGACCGTTCGCACTTCCTACAGACACGCACATCAAAGTACGTACTAGTTTTGTCGAAACACAGAGTATATGTATTAATGAAGAATATTATTCCGGAATAAGGAAACTTCCGGTTGTGGCATAGGATAATATTGTTATTACTAAGCGCAGCTGTGAAGAACGAAAGCAAGTTGGAAGCGTGATTCTGCAAACTGACGATGTGAAATTCTCTAACGAAGTCACGAAAATTTGACGCTACACGCATACTATGGAAATCTACAAGCTATGGATATTAGGAAATAAAAGCAGGTTCTCTGTAGCAAATAATATCCTACATATTTGTCTTGAAATTTGATGTTTCAATTCGAAACGTGAAATATCATTCGAATCTTACGAATTGGGTATTCACAAGAAGTAAAATAACTGCGAAACAATATAAACACAGTGAGTTATAAAAATTGCATATTTCTTATAATCTTTTCTCAAGTAATCAAAAGTATTGCTGATACTTTTTAGATATTTAGAGATATTTAAAACGCAATTAACAATAACTCACATGATACTGATTAAAATAAAATAAAAATGCAATCTTTAATATATATTTACGTCTGGTAATTCTCTTCAATCGCAGACAATTAGGCTCTCAATCGATAGTTGAAAGGATCCAATCTGAACTTTCATACAAAGTTACGATGTACGTGATAATATAAACTGCGGTTCCAAGCCAAAAAATCCCTTCGTTTCTATTATCTTTTGTATCGGGCATATTCGTGTCACGTATCGAACTTGCATGCTCTCCATTTGCATACAAAATTCGGAGAAAATAAAGAGCAGAGACAATCAAACGTGAAAGACTTTTCAATAATTTTGAGAGAAAACGGAAAAATCAAATTTGGAAATTATAAATATTAACATAATTTCGAAGCTGCAAGCGTTTACAGTCGTCGTCATCCTGCTTATCCACCAATCGATTCGCGAATACGTGATTTCAAGAATGTTTGAAAAATGCACGCATAGAGTGCATGTGGAACGTACGACTTCTTTAAATGTCTAATCAGTAGTCTCGCCATGTTTCTAAATCATTGGATCTAAAATGTGTGTGTTGCCCTCTTTCTCCTGTGCTACAAAAAGAAATGTATATATAATTTTAATTCTGAGAACTTTGTATTGTTTAAAACTTTTCAAAATCTGGAACTTGTAAGACAATATAAATTCGAAATTAAATTTTCTTGAGTTCTTACGCATTTTAATTATTTTATCTTTGAGAACCTTTGAAATTTAAAACAACATATTATAAGGTGTGAAAAATATTTCTCATAGATTTGACGTTATCAGCGTTTTAAGCTAACGTTCTCGACACATAGGTATAAGAACCTTATGATATACGTTGTATAATATAACGAAATAAACTTTGTAGACCTATTGTCTCAATATTTTTGTAAAATACCCAAATTTATATAAAATCAGACTTACAAACAAAAATAAAAAAACATATATAGTTGGTCAACAAAACTGTAAACTAATAGTCAAAATATATGCGATATAGAAAATGATACAAATATTCGCACGGTCCCATTTAAATCACACAAAAATAATATTTGGCTGCAAAAAAAAAACATAGTTTTACTGAAATAACATCGTTTTTCCAATAGCCGCATACTCAGTCATTTGAAAGTATTTGAAAAACAACGTAGGCATAAACTTGAATATCGAATTGCAGAAGTCCATTCATCCGTTAACGTTCATTTATTTTTACCTCTATTTAATGCACGATCGCAGTTTTAAAACGTGCAAAAAAAAAGTACTCGACTACCTCACGGGTAATACTTGGATAAAGCAATTATCATCGGCATCCGAGCCACAAAGTGTACCGCGGCGTTCCTCTCAGACGGTCGCATAAAATTACGACGCCCCGTCCTATCGCATTTCGCACGCGGTGAACCCGATCTTTATTTTCCACGGTATCGCGTGATATGCTTTGTTCTACGTCGCCGTTGGCTGAAGGAATGCTCTCGCGACAAGACCACGAGTAAAACAAGCACCTGGAAGCATGATAGGTAAAGGAAAAGCGAGCAGAAAAAAGAACGTGAGAAAGAGAGAGAGAGAGGAAAGGGGAAGAAAAATTTTGTCGCGATCGCGAGATAGAAGAAGTTCCGCGCAGATGGAAAGAGCCTCACTATCCGAACACGTTTTCATTGCCATTTCGTATTACACGCCACGTTACACGGAGAGAACAGTTCCCTAGTCTCCCTTCAATGCATACGCACCATACATACAGATAGAAAAGTAAAATTTTTTTTTCATCCCTTACCATAATCATCATCGCACTCTGCGTGTTATTGCGTCTCAACACTCTGATACGTGAGAACGTTTTGTTCTCCAGACATCGTCCGCACTGAGTATAATTATTATTAGTGGCACAATTAATTAACGCTTGTCCGCAAGACTTAGTCGCGATAGTCGGAGTTCTGTGCAACCGAATGCTGCTGGCGGAACACGCATCCCGCAATCAGCCGTCCCTTTCAGCGAGTTGGGCTTTTGTTCAGATGCACAGACTCGCGGAGGATTGCACGCGGTCGACGTCGGTCGGCTGCACCGACGTCGACGCTGGAAATAGGCGAATCGGTCGCATCCCTCCGTGCCGGAAGTTGCAGCCGGAAGAAGCTTAAAGCGCATACACACGTGCGAGTCTACCCTAACTGGCCAGACATCCGCGTAATGTACGATTCGCTTCCGAGCCTTCCGCATCGGATGGCACACCGGACGAATTCGAGCCGGCCGAATCGGCCGAGATTTACAGCGATTCTTTGCATTTCGAGACAGGGGAAATCGGCCGATCAGCATTTACGGGTGAGAAAGACAGGGATAATGTATGGTGCGCAGTCGATCTCATCGATCGTTCCTTCCTATGCGACGGAATATCTCATCAATTATTATAATTATATAAAATTCGTAAAAATAAATTCAGATGAACTAACTTAAACGTAATTAATCATGCAATGAATAAAACGTAAATTTAAGAATTCTCTTCTTTTTACATAAAAAAAAGAGAAAAATTGAACTTATCAGAAATTGTTTCTGTTTCATACGCATTTTTAACTGTAGCATATTTACGATTCCGATATAATTATATTTAAAAGATGAAATTTTCATGAATGTATACACGCACACGCGAGATATTTATTGAAATATGGTAATTACAAAGTACAACGATACATAAAACAGAAATATGTTAGAAGTACGATTACAAAAGATAAAAGCAGTATAAAAAGCAAAGTGCAAAAACAGAACAATTCATGATGATATCGTGTTGCTACTTCGTATTTGAATAGCTATTCTTTGTTTGCGAAGAGGTAGAAATACCATCGACCGCACAACGGTTTTCTGCGGTTTCCTTTCCAATTACCTGCCAAAACTTTTTACAGCTTATTTTCTCACGGATAGCACAAAGAAACAGTGGAGAACGATAACTGACAAACCACTAGCAATGAGGGACGGTAATTTGATCAAAGCTTTTAATTTAATTGCTGCTAAATATGGATATATATCTAGCGTATGTTTTATAAATTATAACTTTACGGAATAAGTAAGCTGCATTGATTGGTCAAATAAAATATCAAAATTGAAACAAATTCCATTAAAATGTTAATCTCCAAAATAATTCTTGCGGGTGTAATAATTAATTACATTAATGATTAACAATACAAATAAGAAATAAAATAATACATAATGTTTCTCTTACAGTTGCTTCACCCTATCGCTGGATGCTTCTAAGGACTTTTTCTTCCTTTTTTTTTGTACTTGTTCACTGTCACATAATACTCACGAAAATATAGTCGGGCATTTTAATAAATAGGTCGCGACAGAAAATTAATGAGAAACGATTACTTCAACAAATAGAGCTGTCGCCTGAATATGCTATGAATTATTAATCGTGAATTTGATAGTCAAACTCGCGATATAACACTGTTGAACCTCAATAATCGGGAAACAATTATGCCTCCGTAATACCCGTCATGTCATCGTGTACTTCGCGCGCTATTTGCGAATAATATTAAATTCAAATCGGGTAAAAAATTCAACGCGCGACGCGAGATGTGGTCAAAAATCGTCGAGGAAATTAGCCTATAAAATTTCAACGAAATTGAAATCGGAATGATTACCGTTCCCGGTCGCCTCGATTTCCATCTCTGGCGAACAAATCGCATGGAAAATAACTGGCTTGATATAACCAGTCGTCGTCTCTCGGCGCGACTTTTATGAGTCATTCGCGCGCGTTCTATCAATCGTTTTCACATTTTCGCCGTTTCGTCGCATCTCTAGTGGCATGTTACGCGAATGCATCTCAAAAAGTAACGCGCGGGACGGCACGCGCCGGCCTGTGCAAATAATAGTGCGGCGATCTTGCATATGTACACACAACATCGCGTTGCTCGTACCGCGTTGCTAACGCCGAGACCACGTGCCGACCGAGAGCAGTTTCCCGGGAATATTTAACGCTCTACAAGCTCGCGCCGTACCTCACTGGTTTCGTATTTGAAATTGCTCTCGCTGAACGAGAGCCTATCGCAAATTCTGCGCTCCGTTTTACGAGCCCGCCAGCGTCGCTTGAGGCCTCGAGGCAACGAATAATTTTGCTGGATTGAGACTCGCAATTGACGTGTTACACCTCGCTTTTAAAATTCGATAAATATATCATAATATAGATGTAACGCGATGAATCAACTTCAGTCAACTTTGATCGCTCGGGATCTATTGAATTCGAGAACTATGGTAACTTTGACATCTTTTGTTAAAATTTTCAACTTTGATTAATCTATAGAGAAAACGCTATTGAAGTATCGCATGGCAGTCGCGAGATATCCTATGCTTCTTTAAAAATAATTACACGTCAGCGCGATACACCGGTATCGTGCATCCAACTATGTCATGCTAAACGAGATCCTATGCTGAAAAGAAAAAAAAAATAGCAAAAGAGAAAAAGAAAAATTGTCAGGGGAGCACGCGAAATTGATCCCGTTTTTCTTCGCCCGATAAAGCTGCTGTTTTATATTCGTATGCCAAAGCACGTACGTTGTAAAAAAAATTCACTTCGTTAATAACGAGTGCGAATTGCATTGCGCGATAAAATAGCCGTACCTTTTTAAGATTCAGGCAATTCGCGATTAATTGCATTAATTAATGGCATCTTTAGCTAAAAATGCCACACACACACATGTCATGAAAGAAATGTCAAAAGCATTTGACTTAAAATAACTTTTTTTTGTCGATTCTTCAGATAGCGCAAGAAAAATCTATCTTCGCGTTTATATATCGTGAAAATCTCGATCAACTCTTTATTGCATAATTCTTTTTCCAGCTACGACGCGATAAATATGTCATTGTGTTTTGCACATAAAATAAAAACCGTTCTGCAAAAGGTGGATAAATCTGCGCGACCGAGATTTCAACGGAAACCGATCATTATAACGATTACGGATAATTGTTTATCAATCGGTTTAATATATCTTTCTGTTGACCGCAGGTACCAAAGCTCAAAAAGAATCAAGTTTCTTTCAATATCGAGCCATTAATTGCACTCTTATTACAAGCGAGGAAATTACAAGTTCTCATAAGTTTTACGAGAAAATTGCCAATAAAAGATCTTATATTATTTCAATTTTAATACAATAATTTTCCGCTTACTCGTTATTTATTGTCATATTTATTCTCAATTAGTGGCTTCATTATTTGTAAAAATCTTATCTATATAATTTTCATTCCACGCGCACATATATTATAGGGTCATTGCACCAGTCGCTGAACAATCACCAGTAATGAATATGTTTAGAAAAGTAGTAAAATAATAAAACTTTGAAATAATAAATTGCGAATTAATTGTATTTTTTATGATTTAATTCTTTCATAAACATTTTATTAAAACATTTTTTATTTAAAAATGTAATTATATTAAAATTTCATTTATATGTTTATTGACTAGTTCAATTTTTTATTTGTTCATTGACTGGTGCAGTGACCTTATTTCATAGCGAAATATTCCATTTCAAAAGTTACGTCTTACAGAACAGTGCTCCATAAATTTTTCACAAAGGAACATTTAAACTCCCCGAGTTTGCCGGATTATTTACAATCGAGAGGCAACCAGGATATGTATGGAACTTTTCGAAATAGATTCCGAGCGAAATAATTCCAATTTTCCTAGAAAACACAACAAAAATCTAGAAAATAATTGAATAATTTCGATCGGAATCTATTCCGAATCGGTTCCATAATACGCGACCGGTTCGGAATGTATGCCCGCGCACTATTCTCGATTTATTGCACTGAGCTCATCATTCCGCGAGACACCCGAGTCAATTAGAAAATAGTCTCGACTCAATTCAATTTAACTTAACCGCGTCGATTTAACTTGGCAATAAATTCATCGCGGCCGCCTCAAAGCCATAAACAGAACGGAACTGCGTCACAATGTGCAGTTAGTACTCCTCCGAAATGCGGAGCGCTATGATATACGCGAACGTAATCGCGCGTCGGTGACACCGTCGTCGCTCGTGTAGTGGTGAATTTGCACGAGGGAGAGAAGCTCTACCTAAAGCCGCATTTGCACCATTCGCACTGATTCACCGTTTCAGTTGAATCGGTCAAAGTGCACGTGGTAAATGAAAGATTTTCTGCCTGGAGTTTCATTAAAGACACACAACAATTTTCTCAAAGATTAATGGTGGCACGTGATTTCATAGAAAAGCTCAAACGCAAGATTATAAAATGATAAATGTAAAATATTGAACAAGAAATAATTAAACTTTAAAATAAGTTTAACAATCTTCTGCCGCCAAGTGTGCTATAAATTGCATAATTATATTATAGAAAAATTGATCTCTTTTTTTAAAACCAATCTAAATAATTTGTCAGGATTTTTATAAAAATTATAGCTCACTTTAACAATGTAATTTTAAAGGTAAGCTCACAAGATTATAAAATGGTAACGTGAGCGATAAATATAAAATACTGAAGAAATAATTAACTTTATAAATCTTTAATTAATCTGTATAAATTGTTCATTAATTCTATTACAAAACTCGATATTTCTTTTTGAACAAAAAAAATTATTAAAATCATTATTAATGGATGGCAAAATAAATCTTTCAATTTTTACGTTCGTGTAGAACATTAGTGATACTTCTTACAAATATAGATATCCATATTTTCAGCTATTCCTTGTTACAATCTTTTCTCAAACAGAATAAGGGAATTAATAACAAATGTCTTTGATATATTATATACGCTGTGTGTATACGACCACGGAATTATTTATAAAACAAGAAGCAAACAATCTTTCATCTGTCACGTTTACTTTGAATAATTCAATTGAACTGACAATTCAATGTATTCGGCGTAGTAAAAAAGGTAATCCATTAATAAAAGTCAAATAATACCCGTCAAGCTCGAAATATATTAATAGTTATGAGAATTACAAACAGAAGTGTATGCATCAAACGTTAGTAATATCATTTATTTTCGTGACAAGCGGAAACTCTAATATCATTTCCTTTTCTTTTACTTGGAACAATTTCTCCGGTATCATAGCGAGGATGGAGGGGTGAATGCGCCTTAAGACGGTGGCAGTGTTCGTGAAAGTGCGGGTGCGAAGTTACAGCGGGGGAGGCGGCAGGTACAAGCCGACGAGCGAGCGAGCGAGGCAATAAGAGCGACGAGCTGCCACAGCAAGCAATAGCTTACGCGCGGACACTCGTATTTCATAGCTTGGAATTGCTAGCGATGGCGAGGCGGCGTCGTTATCGTGAAGGAGAAACGAGGAGGCGGCAGGACTCGGGAACACAATGCGAGAAGCTAGCTCGAGTTCGACGATACGAGTCCGCTCGATCAAACCCCGATGTCTTTGAAATTCTCGACCGACCTCGCAGTCCTCGTTTCATCCTTCTTGTTCGAGGCGAAATCCTCGTGCAAGTTGGCGGAAAAGCAGATCTTGCTTCACTAATGTGCAAATATATTGATATGATCGAAGGTGAATTGTCAAACTCGAAAGAAAAAAAAAAGATATTTTGTTTAAACTTTATATAAATAATATATCAGGTGGGGAAGATGACGCGAGAAATTGCTATAATGTTTCGCACGATACAAATTTTCTGCGCGTTAGGTGCGTTCCTAACACACCTTAGCTAGATCTTTGGAATTCTCCCAGGAAATATATTTCCTGTTACTATAAGCTATCGCAACGCGTGTAATAGTCTTATTTCAACAATTTCAGGAAAGTCATCGAAAAATATTTGTCTAAAAAAATTTGTTGCGATTAAGAAGAAAACATACTATATTTATATCTTATTTAAAAATTGGCATGTTACAATATTTCATTTAAAGCCTCCGATTTGAAGCCTGTTTTACACGTTCAAATTGCTTGAAAATTTAATAATTATTTCATTTTGTTTGATTAATACAAATGTTTAAGTAATATAATTATTTTATTAAATAATTATATAATTGATTAATTAAAATAAATATTTGTTAAATTTGCAACAGAAAGCGCGGTTCTGTTCTAGTCTGATAAAAAATAGGTTACTAATTATTGTATTTATAAAATCAAATATTTTATAGCATTGTTCCTTCTTAAGCGATAATCATATGCAATCTCTTGTTGCGAGATGTTTAGAAATTGCAGTCGTAAGTTTTATCTTATGCTTGTCAGACTAAAACGAAAAAAAATGACACAAAATTTAGTTATCAAACTAAACTATTGCATGACGTATATATTTGCATAACAAGAAGACTAGATTACGGAGTATCGGGGTATTAATCTTGTTAAGGTGCCATGTATAAGACTTAATGCAGCGTAATCCTTTACGGTCAATATGGTGTGCGGCGATGTTTCTCCGATGTGACAAAACGCGCGTAATGCGGTTAAACGCATGTTTCCAGCACGCCGGTATTCAGCTGTAGCTACCGAAAAAGTACGAGCAACAATTCCTCTTGCGCGCGCTTCGGAGGGAAACTCGACTCTGCTACACTCCACCGGCACACATACGGAATTCCCTCTGACGAAAGTTCCAGACATTTCCATAACATTGAGCTGGATGCGCGACGGAGGCGGGCGAGTTACGTACAGGCGAATAACTCGCCGAGTATGCCCTTTAAGGGATGTCTTCCGAGTGGCGCGTCGTATTGCAGCGATCGCGAAATGCAACACGCGCTCGCGTCAACTGCATCTGCAGCGCTGGAATGCGCATACTTCTTCAGAGAGCAACGCATCGAATCGAGTGCTCTCGCATTACGCGTCGAGCCATTTCCCCGACATATTGTTCCCTTGTTACTATAATCTCTACATCGAGAGGAGAGAGAGAGAGAGAGGGAGAGAGAGACAGACTATGATCTACATTATCTCGCATGTCTATCTACGTTTCATCTTGTAAATTGCAACGTACTGCATCGTTGTATACTGATTCGTAGTTATTTCCAACCAGATATTAGTAATAATAAATTAAACTGTTTTGTGTTCAATCTAAATGTTATTATCTTGGAGAGATCTGTAGCTGAATTTTATTAAATTAATACATAATTAAATTTATAGTCTTCTATTTTAATTTTTGTCACATTTATCGTTTTATTTGTAAATATATAAACATCAATTTCGCATTAAAATCATGGAATCGCAAGTATGCATCTGTCATTTCTCGATATGAATGTATCAGACGACTTTGATCACGACGCCATCGAGAATCGCTGCTCACTGGGAATGTCTTTACAGCAAATGTTTAAGACAGGATTATCTCGAGGCACTACAGATCGAAATAAATGTATGCTAATCGAGTGAAGGAGATCGGCGATTTCACCGTTGGACGAAGATCGATTTAGGATTGAGTTAAATCCGAAAAGTCTGCAAACGCGAGAAACTATCGAGTCTTTCTTTGTCCGGACCATCCGTAATACATATGTATACATCTGGGAACGCCATTTCTCGTCCAAGTGGAACAACGGTGGATACGCGACGGAGGAGAGACGCGACGAGTTCGGGCGCAGTCTTTTCTTCTGCTTCAGACTTGACACAGAGTAACGTCTTCTCTGCGTTCGACGTGGCACGTCGAAACGTCCGTTTCGCTTGGCGGAACCCGCCACCGAAGAAACTGTCCTTTCTCCGGAGACCTCTCTCTCCGCCGGGGAAGACAAGAGATTCTTTTGTCGCGCAAACCGACTGGAAAAACCGTGCGCGACTTTACGTCTCTCGGCCCGAAAGCGACAGAGTGATCGACCGGCTGGGATTCGCTTAAGAGAAAAAAGAATAGCGAGAGAGTGTGCCAAAGCAGCTCGAGCAAGTCGCCGCGATTCACGCGCACGGATTTCAAAAGGCGAAAGTTCCCGGGGACGGACAATCCCGCGCGATGATGTCGACGTCAAACTCGATGAGCCCTCGAGACAACTTCGGAGTCGCGGTTATCGATGTCAACTTCAATTTCCTAATGCGGGACAATGGTTATGAGGAAACTTTTGGAAATTGTTACGTGTCGTTCTCCCGTCCGACGGGAATTTGAATTGATGCCACTTGTAAAAGAAGGCTGTCTGTCGGCGCTCCCGCGTTAAAATTCGATCGCGCGCAATTATATAAAAATTACAATTTTTCATTGAAAATTGGATTTCGTTAAAAACCGATTCGCAAGCGTCTAGTACGATGTAATTTTAGTCGTGTCAAGCGCATTCACGATCCGTTTCACATTCATTGGTGTTCAATCATTTAACCGCTAAATTTTTTAAAAGTCGACTCAAATTGTAACGAAATGTCGAGTATAAATCATAGAAAGTTATCATAAATGTTATTATAAAGAATTATGCCATTCATTATGTAGGGGATTATTAAAATATCTCGACCTATCGAGTTACATATTTAGCATTCGCTTTAATCTTCAATTCATTTCAAATTAGCGAGTTCAAAAGAGCAATGGTTTACGACGATTATAGCAGATGTATTTAAGATTATTTTAAGCTGTTACAGATCGATATAAATGTATGCTAATCGTTTGAATGAGATCGGCGACTTGGCCGTCAGACGAAGATCGATTTACACTTGAGTTATACAAAGAATAGAATATTAACCTTTGTCAAATATACATTCAGGACGACACGACGCCGCGCGCCGCGACGAGCAATTGTCCTAGATATTCTCGAATTACTGGAACGTCATAAATAAGAAGAGAAGTGTCAGAAGTGTCGTCGATACGCAGTGTCGCGTCGTCGGCGCGCTATTTGGATATCGCGGGTCTGCCATCGTCGTCATCGTGATCTCGAACGAAAGCAGTCCCTCTCCGCAGAGAGATTGTCGTTGGAAATCTCCCGATTTCGTCGCGCTTTCCTCCGCAATGCGTCAGGGTTGCTTCTCGTCGAGTTGCGTTCGCCGAGATTAATTCGACGCGAGCTCATAAGAGCGGTTTTAAGCTCGCTACGGTATACGCGCGGGCTCCCGCCGCGTCGCCGCGCCGTCGTCGCGGGACTGAATCGGGGGAACCTCCGGGCGTATCGGATTTCTGTCACCGAATATATTTCACGTGCGCGCAAACTTCGCCGAAGTGAATTTAGCAGTTCGCGGCGGTGATAAAACGGCCGTAAGGCGACGTCGCGCTATCCGTCGAGAGATATATGAAGTACAAGCCCCGTGCCCTGCGAGTCCGTGGGAGTAGTAATGCACGACGTCGGCTCCGCTCCGGCGTGTAATCGCGCGGCTACGCTGTCCGAGGCTAATTAATCGGGCGACAGTGCGGCTTAATACCGGCGACGTAATAATACGCGGATTTATGCGCAGGTGCGCCGGGAACTTCCTGAATAATCCCCGGCTGGTCGCGTCCTTGCTTCGAGCAAACCGGACTAGTTACGGTCAACACTTGTCAACGTGTCTCGGCGTATTTGACTTGAGTCGTGAAACCGTGTCGATAAACGAAAATTTGATTGACACTAAGCGCTCCAGATAGCTTTCAATTTACTTTACAATGTATTTCAGTAATAGTGCCAATGACCGATGGAAATATAGCATTGCTGTCTGCAGATATCCAGGGTAATGCGGTACTTCCGTCAATTAATATTGTTGTACTGTATAAAAAGAACTTTATTTAGCATGTTTGTCAGTATTAACTCAGCTGCACCATGCTTATATATTAGTAACAAAATTTCGTAATAAATTCTTTTTATTTCTCCTTCTAAATCTGATCTTTAATCAATTTTCAAGTTCAACTACATAAAACGAATAATATTTGAGAAGCATCTGACAAGTTAAAAAAGATATCAGACTACCAGATTATTTATAATATCAGACTATCAGATTATCTATAACATCAGACTATCAGATTATCTATAACATCAGACTATCAGATTATCCATAATATCAGACCATTTGCACATTTATCCAAGCTATATACTATATACTAATCGATTATTTTACATTATTTAGTGTGCCGACAGAATAACGAATTTTCGTGCATGCCGTTTCGTCTAATTGCATTTACAGATTTCGGCGTGCGCGAAAATTAACATTTAGTCGGTACGAAAGGACGACGTTAGGATCTCCTTAAGGCTTGCCTTAATAAATGCTGGACAAAGATATGAGCTGCCGTGATATCTGCACAAAGATATCGCGTCGAAGTTGCCGATATAAAGAATCGTAGAAACACCTCGTGCACGCCTTTCCGAGTCCGATCGTTTTTATCGGAGCAATCTCGTTTTGCTGACGTGGCGATAAGAATCTTTTTAGATCCATTTGTATCAGGGAGCTCTTCTGACGCGGCACATATGCCTCTCTCACATCGTTATTCAAGTGCACGCGTCGCATTCGCAATAAAAACGCAGCGAATTTACGCCCGTGTCGTCGGCAATTTTCTCTTTTATCCAATAATAATGCAATATATGACGATAAACATTCTGACGTTAACTATAATGGGATTCTGTAACTTTTAACAATAGTATTGGTATCGTTACGCCGCGCAGCTTTTTTACCATGTATTTTACAATATTTACAAAACAACAATGTAACGATATTGATACTGTCGTTAAGAGTTACAGAATCCCGCTGCTGATGGCGTCAAAGTGCATGCATCGATACCAACGAGTCGATTGCATCAATTTTTTTCGCGGCTATATTACCGACGCGGCGAAACAAATGAGTTGTGTGGTTATTTTATTTACGATATTTTAACCGAAAATTCTGAGGCTGGTTTCCCCGTAGTTTCGGAATTCGACTTGTGCTCTTGTTTTATTGCCGTAAGGCTATGTCAGCATTGTACACAAATTAAACTAACAAACGAGAAAATATTTATTGAATTTTCGGAAAACGTTTTTTAAATGAAAAATATACAAGAAAATATCAAGTAACGGATATAATAAACAAAACGATGTCAAACAAATAATAATATATATATAAAAAAAGAAAATAAAATATAACATAAATAAAAATAAAAATAAATTAATTAAATAAATTAAATTAAATTTTAATGCTGAAATGGGTATGAAGAGTTAAAATAAAGCTAACTTTTACTTCGCCTGATGCTAATGTACGGATTAGAATATTTTGCATATTTTAGCATAAAATCTTTTTTAAATCCTTAATTACCTTTCATCATGAGAGTTTTCTAAAATTCCTATAAATAGATTTTTTATTCTCGCCGGTTGAAAATTAAAAAGAAAAATGAAAGAAAAATATCAGCATTTACTACCAAATGAACAGTTTTATACAAAAACTTGTATTTTGTGTAAAGAAGAAATTACACAGAAAATAAGATAATTTATTTAGCTATTTAATTTATTTATTTATAAATTATACAATTCGTTGTATTTCTTGTCTTAAAATATAAAATTACTTCAGCGTCACTATAGTGGTTTCCCGTCCTATAAAGGTTAATGTGTTTCTATTTTGAAAACTTTTACATAAATGCACCGTGAATTTAATTTCTACCTACGATTCGTTGATGTAGCATTCTACAACTAAGAGATCACACTTTTTTCCCAAAATAAATATCCAATATAATATATTGTGTACCACCTGAATTTTTTTCCTCCTTAGTAGGACGACAGTATTTTCTTACATATCCCATTTCTGATGAAATTCTTATTCTTATTTCTAATCCCAATTCTATTCTTATTTTTAATATTTCCGTTTCATAGAATAATATTATGTTAGAATTACATTATTATAAATATTTGAAAACTCAAATGCTATAAGATTCAAATAACCAACGGATATCTAAAAACATCTACATTAAATAATTGTGTTGTGTAAGAAAAAGCGATGTAATATGAAAAAAATGTAATGCAAGCTATGTATGACTGAAAGATTGTTAAAGAATTTTTACCACGCTGATTGTATTTATCTTCAAAATTAGCAAGTTATTTCTCCTCTTTTTCGAACAGAAGAAAGAAGCAATGTCGTACATGTACCTGCGCACAAAGTGATGAAACTCAGACTTAGTTGTGTGCACAATAGTACACGGGTTCACCTTATATATCGCATAATCGATGCATTTTTATTCGTCGCGACCTTTTGCTCAGTTCGCGGAATAATCTAAAGAATGGTAAGGCATCTGTAATAAGAGAATACTTTGTAGTTCTCGACTGTAAAAGAATTGTTTTACAATGAGACGAATAAAGATTCCTTTGAGAAGATTGAAAATTCACATAAATGTTGTAGGGATTATTTTTGACTAATCTAGAGTTCAATTTGATAAAAAAAAAAAAAACTCCAAGATTCGTTCGTCGTCTATTCTCAAAGCTTGTTTGATATCTAATATTAAATAAAAAAAACATGTGCATGCAAATAGACGTCAAATTAAAATTCAATTAAAAGTTACATTCGTTTCAACTCAACTGAAGTAAATTTTCTTTACAATATTGCTGAAAACAATACCGTTCAAAGATTCAAGAATACGTTCGCCAGAAAGAACGACGAAGAACTTTGATCCTGTTAGCTCGCGGCCATATCTATATTTCATGTTTCGTCCAATAATGATTCGACCGATACACGGACAGACGGAATAGGATCGTATATGGTTTATTCAGCGACGCTAAAGTTATTGCCTCAACCTGTATAATTTCCCGATTAGATCGCACAATTGCAAGATTATTCGGTGAGATATATCCGACAAGCATATAATATTCAAATAAATTGATGTGGCGCTCTGTCTACAGCTTTATAACGTATTTAACCTCTTCCATAATTCTTCTAAAATTACCTCCAGCTAAACGTCCATCCGATCATCCTTGTGAAACAAGTTACAAGGCGGAAAACTACGAGAGGCGAGAAAACAAGAACGTATATAAAATCATAGATTACGTAATTTTCCATCGATGCGATAATTATACCGAACGGCCGATTTGATTGGAGTTCCCGGAGCTACCGAGCGGTTTTTGACAGAAATTTATTTTCAGCGCGGTTCTGAACTTTGCCTGCACGACTTGTAACGAGCAAAGTTTTCGGCGATCGCAAGCAGAACGAGCGCGCGAACGGCCCCCAATCTCAAATAATTCCCTCTGCGTTTGGCCGTGCTTTCTTAATTAATCGATTATTCATCCGCGACAATTCGAAAGCTTACGTATAGAATAACGACTAAGAAGCTCGCGCGATACGAAAGTTAAAGGAGTGAAGTGCTGCGCGAGGTAACGGAAAATTTTAGCGCATGTTCCATATTGCAAAGCAGGTTTTGCAAGCAAAATGTAAAAACCCAAATATGTCGCGTAGAGAGAAAGAGAGAGAGATAGAGAGAGAGAGAGAGAGATTGCAAAATTATATTTTTTAATATTTTTTAAATATTCTTGACACAATAAAAAAAAAATGGAACAAATTAATTGGCAAAATATTTCACAATTAATGCGAATCATATGTTACTAGAAATTATTATACTAACGTATAAAAAAATTGCCACTTAAAAATTGTGATTACATCTCTATATCAGTTGTTTTATCTTTTTCTAACGTCTCTTTATAATCAGAGTTTTTATTAGAAGCTTGTGTGTGTGTGTGTGTGTGTGTGTGTGTGTGTGTGTGTGTGTGTGTGTGTGTGTGTGTATGTGTGTGTGTGTGTGTGTGTATGAGAGAAAAATTTGTTACAGTCAGGAAACTGGAAGAGATGGGGATTTTTAGAATTCCCTCTGCGTAGCAAGTAGAACCGAAGTAGAAACTTCACGAAGCTGAAGTGTAGACATGAGAGAATTCCAATTGCGCGATATCAAAAGTGGAATTATTCGGCCAACATCATTGATGTAATGGCGAAAAACGATCCGAGTCCGTCGTCTCTCATCAAATATTCAACGGGCATCTTCGCCGCGACGGGCGTGTGTGTGCGAATCGCCGGGCAACAAGTAAGATTCATTACGTAATATTTCTCGTTTCAGCTAAATGGTGTCTGTCGCGCGCGGCACTGCATGAAAAGAGAACGAAGAATTATGCCAAATTTGGAGACTCATTCATTGCCGTATCCATTTAAAAATAACCTCGGCGCGAATGAATGCGAATACCGCGGCTAAATGCTGAATAGCAGTAGAATTAATGACACATTGAAACACTAAACTACATCCAGTATCGCTCAGATAAAAAAAAATGTGATACGCGTCTGTATTTAAATTTTGATTAAAGGTCAGCTTTATTTTAACAAAGACATTAAAATTCTGTGCATAAATAAAATTTTATCGATATTTGCTGAAAGGTAAAATGGGAAAATTCTTCGATTTATAACTGCTCACATTTTATCGAAGAGACGTCTATTCCACATTATGATCAAAACTTTTCAAGAATTCTGTTTGTGTCAACTGCGCTGACACGAATACAAGATTATACGGACACACAAACATTACGCATACACATTATACATTTAAAAAGTAATTATACTTTAGTATTTCACAAAAATTTGTATCCTCCTATCTTGTAATTTATCCTGTAACTCTGTAATCTCGAGTTTTTCAGCAGGGAGGGAAAAAAACAAATCCAAATTTCTCAATTGAGAAAGAGGAAAACTTCGGCCAAAACGACAGGTGTTCGTTAATAAATCTCGCTAAAAACCACAGTATTGATGAATGTGGATGACACGAGAGAACGAGCTAATGTCGCGTCACGCTCGCCAAATGAGTATCACAGAATCTAGTAAACAAGCGTTATTTACACGTGTGCTCGACGACGGATACGGTAATTATCGGATTAACTGTATATATGCGCACGCACGGGAGATGAGCGTTGCACAGAACGATTGTTATTATACGTACTATTATTTGCCGGTGTAGGTTCGCTTCGTAAATTAATCGTACCGACTGATTTTAACCAGATCGGATAATTGGCATTACCATCAATGTTTTCCCCTTCGCTTTGGTCATAATTTTTCGGGATATTTTTCGTCTTGACAAAATTTTATGCTTTCAGCATGACACAGATGTTTATGTTCATGCAATTGGGCGCAAAACTTAGCAAATTATTCGTGCAGTATAGCATAGAATGTGCATTAAAGCTTTTTAGACTCGACGCGGTTAATTTTCAGATAAAATATGTTTTCGCAAATAAGTATGTATGTGGTACATTATATTATATTTGTGCACACGAAGCACTGTATGTAAATTCCGTGAAGAAAATTTTAATTTTACATTATATTTACAAAATATTTTCTTTGATATTTATGTTAATTAGAAAATATTTTTAATCATAACTGCATTTTAATGCACATAAACCGAGTTTTAATTTGGTGCATTGAATTTTTAAGCACGCTACCGCATGTAATGGTGAATATTTTTGTTCTCAACCATCTATGGGATTCAATTAAACAATTTTACATTTTACTTAAAATTCAAATTGTAATGTCTATTTACGGTTTAATAATTTCACCGGTAGAAAGATGTAGAAAAGCTATATCTGCATCAAGAGAAGAATGAGAAAATGAGCATTCACCGAACAATGCATTTTTCTACTAATCCATCGATGCAGTGATGCAACGATGCAGGTAGCGATGTATCTAGTTATTTATACAAAACGAATTCTTCGCATTCCTATCGGGGATTCCCTTTCATTCGATCTTGCTGTACGCGGCGGCATGCTAAAAATTGATTGATTAATCTCATCTCTAACATTCACTCGGCTAGAGTTTTCGTGAGAGTCATCAATAACGGACGCATGTCACTGAAGCATCTAATCCGCGCGTGTAGGATGTTGCGCACTAACGCGCTATTATTTTAAACCGTTAAAAAATTTGTTTCAAACAAATATTTTTCATCACAGAAAAATCGATTTCAAATTAATTGAAAAATACTCAGAGACTTGTAGTCACGAGATATCCAATGCACAAAAACGCGCGTAAGTAATACTGCAGTGCACACAAAGCTGCACTTCCAATAAAGAGTAAATCGAATAAAGTCATAGAAGTTTAATGGCGAGCGCTCAAACGAGGGACATTACCGTAACGTTAAATGCAAGTCGTTAAGTAGCTTTCTGTATAGTTAACCGAAAATTCAGCGCGCTGAGCGTGTTAGGGGACTAATTCCTGGTTTACACTAGAAGCTTCCAGAGAGACAAATGAAGTGCGGATGTTACTTGTTGCAAGCTACTTGTCGTACATTAAGATTTACTTATTTAGATGTAATGACCGGACTCTCTAACTCATTAAATTTGCTGATTTACGAAAAGTGACATTTCTTTTCTCTTTTCCCCTTGACGCGCTTCTCTTAATCACTCTGTAAAAAAAAAAAAAAAAAAACCATGGCCAAATTTAATGTAACGAAAGAAAATTTTAAGTAGGTACGGTTAAAAACGTTTAATGTTATCAAAAGTGCACTAAATACGTATACATTAAAAAATATTATAAAAACTTGAATAATATATTTATCAAAGTGGAACGAGAGGATTTATAAAAAAAAGGAAACAAAAAATTGTTTTACAATTGGAAATATTTTCAAATGTTTTTATATGCACTGTTAAAAATGCGAATTCAATATACTTTTAAGTCACACAAGTGCATTAGATGTAATGTAACTGAAAAGTATATTGTGTACGTGTGCATGAAAAATTGCATTGTGCAAAAGTACATTTTTATCAGTGCGCATAAAACATTTGAAAATATTATTTCTAATTATAAAACAATCTTTCTACTTCCATTTTTATAAACCCTCTCATTCCACTGTAAATACAAGTTTCCACGATACCATTTACTTTCTCTGTAACTTTTTCTAAATTATACTTTCGTTAATATTCTTTTCCGTGCACTTTTCGCATACCGGCTCATTGTGAGACTGTTATGCACGACCATGTAATCCAAACCAACGCGAATAATGTTTCGACTGCTCCTTACACGAGAATTGTTTGTACACGGCTAATGATCTTACAGTGAATACACTCGCTTCCGAATTACAAGGTGGTAACACGTGTTGCAATGTTGTAAATAGCTCAAAGCGTGTATTCGACTGCATTGTCGCGCCCGATGATTAGCCGCCGTGAAAAGCGTTAATTCACAGCGCCAACTGGTTGACTAGCTAACGCTTTTGCGCTCCCTTCCCGGAACACTGAATTATGCATTTTGTTTAGGGCCTGTTGACATGAGACAGGTACATTCCAGTCAAACAAAGGAACTATTGCGATGTGTTTTGAATGGCGCAGTTTATATTCACGGTTTTACACATCCTGCATGCGCAAGAGAAACACAGAGAGAAAAAGAGAGAGATCGCGGATGTTAAGTGTGAATAATATTGACTGGTGCGCATCTGATTAAGCGATTTGCATGCTTGCGGCATCAAACGCTTTCGACAAACGTCCGCTTGTATCACGTTTAACATTTATCCCCAAAAAAGAATCGAGCAATTTGCGAGCAAATAGAAGAGAAGATAGAAACGCCAAATATACGTCCATTACATTCCCAATCTTTATAATTAAATATTTACTTTCATGCTTGCAAACTTTGTGTAAAATAGATACAAGTTAATCGGTGCACATTATTAATTTTCATGTTAATTGAGCATTGCACATCCAAAACTTTTATATCACAGAATTAATTTTTTCATGTACATCTTCGGACAAGCGTTTTGCTAGGAGCGATAATAGCGCGCGAATGCACACACGTCATTGTTATCGCGTACAAGAGGCAGAAGAGGTCTCGGAGTAATTGCGATTGTCAGTAACGGCTGTACGTAACCTGTAAAGGCTGATATAAGGACGGTTCCGTCTCTGGCGCGAGGTCCTCTATCTCGCGAAGAAAAGAGACTCGATCGACTACTCGCCATCGAGTGAAAATTGCGGAATTGCCCTTTCAATCTGGCCGCAATTCCCGTCGAAGATCGTGTTTTACGAAGAAAGGGCGTCCCCGAGCTTGTCGTGACCAGATGAGGGTACGAGGGTGGCTGTAGAATGACGAGATGGAAAATGAGAAAGAGAGATGGGACGAGAAATACAAGGGAGACTGAATAGGGTGACGAAGGAAAGGGGAGCAACAGGCGGTGGATATTGACTTCCTTGAAAAGTGCCGGGGGCTAAGAGAAGGGCGAGGAAAGAGCGAGCAAACGAGGGTGCGAGAGAAGGCTCTTCGTCCGCCGATCACAGAGACGCGAAATGAACTTCGTCCCACGTCAGAGCGCTGCTTCGCGGCGAGACGGTGGACTCTTATTCGTTGCGAGCGTGAAAAAAGTATATCGCCAACGACGGATGTATTCAGTATCCGAGGAACTAAGGAAAATGGGAACGATGCATGCGCGACAAGAAAGAAACTTGCACCGCAAATCCTGTCGTTCCGCGTTTCGCTCGTAATTTCTTACCTCTCGCCTCTCGGCGGTCTCCTTTCCCTCTTATTTACCGATTCCAAAGTCGCACCACACGGACAGCCTCGCCAAGGAAATTCTCCGGTCGCGTCTCATTCGATTATTTCGTTCGATGTTTATTTGGGAAACTGTGCTTCTCGACATGCAGGCTGAGGCCATAAATGTACAGGCTGGCGTTTCGTGACAATCGAAGTGTTTCCTTTCGTCAATTATAATAATTCGCCTTTCATAATTTGAATGTTAATGTAATTCGGGCTGTTTAATTTATAAAAATTAAATGCTTGCCTCAATTCAAAATTACACAGTATAAATAAACAGTAATCTTGTCGAATCGTTTTCTGTATGTTAAATCTCTTTCAATTAGTAATATATTTTATGATGTATACGATCTCACTTTTAATCTTTTATATCTCTTGATTAAAAAATTTTCAACCATTTAATTATTAAAAATTCTCAAATAATAATTTAAAATAAATAAAATATAAAGATACGGATGTGATAAAATCTCAAACAGCGCACAATTTCTCTTAAACATTTGGACGTTCGCAGCATCAAAATGCTTTTCGATATTTTCTGGATATTATGTTGTCCGAGAAATAAGATAAAACTACAATATGCCATAAATATTTTAAAACATATGTCCAACAATATCAGATCAAATAGACTTCAGCAAAAAGATCTACATGCCTATGAATCATGCAGAAACAAAGAAAGCGTTTCCATGTGTTATTTCAAAGAACGAGATGCCTCTTCAGTCCCTCGTTACAGAAAATTGACAGATAACATCTACCGGAATACGATACGTGACGTGAGGATAAACACGGTGATCTCGACAGTCCCCAAAGCCAATACACCTCATTCCACGATAGAAAGGGTCGTCATCAACACGAGTAGAAATGGTTGAAAACCTCATCATTGAGGGTTGGCGTCCCCCTCCGTTAAACCAGTGGTTCTTTTGCTTTATTAAAACTTCTCAAAACTGTCTCCACCAAAAAATTTTACATCACTAAAACGAGACTTTAATGTACAAGTGTGAATATAGAAGAATACTGAATATATCAGTTTTCTTCTTTTATAATATTCTGTACAAAATAAAAAAGTAAATAATATAACAAACTCAAAGCGACGCATAAAGGATTAAGTTTTATTCTATTAAACTACATATGTATCTTCAAAATTGGAATTTTAAAAAAGTTACATTATATATTTTCTCTTAATAGGATCCAATGAAAGATTTTTATATTCTCGAAAAACGTAGCTTTGTAATCCTAAATATCGCAATCATGTTGTCTCTTTTTCATGTTGTATTATTCCCCCTCTTCCCCCTCAGACGCGAGATTGTTCTAAATAGAAAGATTATACCTCTTAATGAGTTACTTATTCAGAGTCGCTTGTTCAGCATTCGCGAGGCGACATAAAAACCGTCGACAATCTAGAGGTTAAGAACCACTGGCTTAAGCGCAAGCCTATCGAACCTGTTGCTTCCTGGCTGGCTTGGCAGGCTTGATTTTCCGTCGGCTATTTCGTAGCTACTCGGGGGTGCGCCTCCGTTCGGCCATCCTCCTCCCTCTCTCGTCCTCCCTCGTGAGAAGGAAGCTTCGCCCAGGCATGTGCAGATCGCATTCAGGTCTACTCGCGTTAAATTTACGACTAAGTTCCGAGTAGCGGTCCGAGCGCTAACGTAACCGCAAATCACCAACCTCGCGGTGACGATAATTCACGGCCGATCTGGCAAAACCCCCGCGACTAATCGAGACAAACGCATGGCTTAGCCAGTAACCGATAACCCGAACGCGACTTCCTTTGTGCCGCGAACGTCGAACCTGTTGCTCCTGTCGCGTCTGCACAGGCCCGCGCGAACAGAGGTCTACCTATCTATCTGCACATCCATCTATCTGTCTGTCCCCTGTTTTGTACGTGCTCGTTTTCACCTGGCTGCACCATAGAGAGAATGCGGGCGAACGCCCGGCTCGCTGATAGGATTCATTCGTTCGTTCGATAGAATCGCAACTACGAGAAACTCAATCATCGAGCGATCATCTTGGACTATTTCGCAATGATTGATACGCATTCACGATATTTTTTTCACGTCATTCAAAGCCACAAATGCGAAACGCGGAGTCTAAAATAAAAATAAATAAATAAAAAAAAAACTATTTCAAACTTTGTAAAGTACTTTAAAATACAAAGTAAAGTTATTTGATTGAAATATGTTACTAGTATTATTCAAATAACTTATCTACCTAAAACGAATAAATATTTATTTAATGTAGAATAGCTATTTGAACAGTACTGACATATTTATTTGAACCGAGTAATCTTTTCTCGCATTGTAAAAATATAAACATTTCCGCTCTCCTTTCTCTGTTACCAAAATCGTAATTTTATAATTGAATATTTATTAGATAGAATATTTACTTCTTTTGGCTTTAGTGATAATAGTCACGCTTGGAAAACTACCTTGAATCCGGAAAGTTTCTTCGTGTAGCGGCTTAAGTGAGCAATTGTTCTCTAAAACACGCGATCTTGTGGGCTCGTTGCGGCTATTGAATTTACTCATTCCAGGTGCAAGTAATGTTACGAGCGGACCTTAAAATCCACGGTTGTACACACATGCGCGAAATCTGCATCTACTAACAATAAGGTATTTCTGCCAGACGCTATTATGTGCGTCTCTTTTTATTTCGCGCATGCATTAGGAAAATGTTATTCCAACTCCAACAATTCGCACGAACAAATAAATCGTTTGGGAAGAAGTACAACAATACGAGAAATTCGCGTTTTACTTGGATATTTGATTTTCAGCTTTTCACTTCTCTGTACGAATAACATCTTATACAAAAATACACTTGAAATGCGCTAATATTATAGTAACTCTCTGTTAAAGATTGAAGATTGAATATTTGAATGCTTGTAAACTTAATTTACCTTGTTAAAAGTCCATCGTAAATAAGATTTAAAAATTTTATAAAGATTTAATTCGACAAAAATGATCTTCATTAATATCAAGCTGAATAATTAAAACTTCAATTGCAATTACGTTAAAATAAAATCTGGTGCAAATTAATTAAAAAATGAATTTTTTATGAAATCCGCCAGTTTACGCAAATTCTATTATATTATGCAAGCACAATATTATTATAGTGCGTAAAAATCTTTTTGTGTACGAGGGAATTTTATTTATGCACGATATTATATTATACTTAGCGGAATAGATGCATCACTTCCGCGTTTGACATTTACGATGCTGCGCTTCGCGTTATTATTATTTTATTTTTTTTTTTTAGACTGCACTTCGACGTATAATGCCGCATCGTAGCATGATTGCGTTATAAGGTTAATAGGACAATGGAGGTGTAATATTAGCCTAGAGAAATTAATTAGAATTTTTTATCAGATAAACTTTTTTCCTCGATATTCCACGGAAGAAATTTTTTTTTTATTCCGATAATGATTTTTTATTGTGTTAAACTTAACGGAACAATCGTGTTTTTAATGTAACTCAATTTTTCTTCATTTAATCGCGAAGAGCGCTAAAGACTGATTATTTTTATCCAACACTTATAATTCTTATTAACCGAGATTTTCTTATTCATAAAAAATTAAAAATAATACATCTTTAAAAGTGAAAGAGAGCTTGTCTTAAATTTCGCAAAGTATAATACTATATGCACATAGAATATTTCAGAATCTCTGTCTTAATTTTGACTTCAAATTGGTCAAAGGATTTCTCATCAAAATTAAGCTCCTAATCCTGGGACGTCCTGAGAACTCTCTTCCCATCCTGCGTGAACACGAGATAAGGAGCATCTCCTCGCTCTCATCGTAAAATCGTTTTAACTAATTGCTCGCTCGTTGCCGAGGCAGCCTCGTATTTCCCCGGTGTCGAGTGACAAAAGGATATCGCATAGTTTAGTGGCTCTATCCGAAAATGCTCCTGCGTGACATCAAAGACGACGTCAACCTCGGAGGTTTTTCGTAGAACCAAGAGTGTCTACGGCATGGCATACCGGTAGCTCGAATCGCATCGAGATTATCACCACGGGCACAGAGATACGCGCACGCGGGTACTCGAGATAGCGAAGCCTCCGCAGGTCAAATCGCCAACGTACTCGACAGAATTGCGGGCTCGGCAAGGTGACGCCGCCGCAATAGCCACCGCTATAAGTGCCGTCCGCAAATTGGTGTTTCGGTACGGCGTAAGCGCAAAATCCGGTTTTTAATCCCTTCGGAACACGCGGTGTGCTAAGCTGCATCTTGTTTCTTTTTTTCTTATTTTTAGGTTTCACGCAAATAAAACGGAAATGCACCGTGATTTCATGTTGCATGTTGGTATTATACCCGCATTAAGCGTCGGACTGTTACGGAAAAGAAATTGTGGAGCGTCTTTATAATAAAATCGAGAGAGATATATATAGCTAAAATTCTCTACGAGAGCGTAAATGGCTTTTCATGTTAAAAGAATTTCTCACGTATAACAGAAAATGTGAACCGTTTTCAAAAAAATCAAACGTTAGAAAAATTTCAGTCGCGTTTCATGTGGAAATTTAACGTCAAGCTTCATTCTACTAATTATTAAGATATTCCGAGCGGTGTGAATAAAAGCAAAAAAGGAAATTCGGGGCAATCGTTTACGTTTCAGTCTCGAACGCTCAAGGGAGAAAAAAGTTCGAGGGATCCGCGAAACTTTCATCTCCTAGACGATCCCTTTCGCGTCAGGACTGTCACGCTTCGTGACATATTTTACACGGGTATCGCCGGCAGGCAAAAATCCGTCCCGAAATTTGTCACCGCGAGGATACGCGAAACTGTCAGGCATTTGTCACGAGGCACGATCTTCCGCGATCCTCCTCGCGGAATAACAGCCGACGCGTTAGAGATAATAACGTATGATGACGCGATTAATCGCCCGTATCGTAATTATTCAAATTCAAGCTGTGCGCCGAGGCGTATGATGGTACTAAGATCAAGGCGGGAATAATAATCGCGAATTATCGAGAACGTGATCTGGCAGTGTAGGCTCGCGTTCAAGGACATCACTCTCCTCGTGTGACGAGGAAGATGTTGCATTGTACGTAAGATACACGGTTACGTAAAATATTTGAAGGATGAATAATTATCATTGACATGTAATGTATATCCGACATATCGCGCATCAATTTATTATATAAACGTAATAAGCCAAGAATATCTGAAAGCGAGAAGCGTAGACAATAAAACAATACGGCTAATTATGCACAATTAATTGTACCAAATAATAAAATATAATAAAGAGAAATGCGTACATAAAATTATTGATACGAGAAATATCATCTTACCAATTATTTTACTTATTTTTGTTTTAGTATTGTAGCGTCATTACGTCATGCACGACAATCGGAATTCACTTTCTAAGGTTATTTGTTGCAAGATGTATTTTTCTCATTGTTAAATTAATTGTAATAATCTCGAACATTTCTTCTGCAGATACGTGGTCGACGAACAATACAACAGCCGTCTTCGCTTAGATTCGAACGCTACCTCGTAAATGCAACCGCGAGATAAGCGATCGCGGCGCAACGCCGGGATTGAGATTAATTTCTGGAAAATCGTTGCAAACAAAACGAGCGAAAACTGTAATAACCGCGAAACAGGCTAGCGCGATAAATCATTTTAAAACAAGGCGTTCGCGCGTGTAAGATGAATCGTGTCGTTAAGGATGACCGTGACGCGCGAATAATACGAGGAATTTACTTTTCTCATTAAAATCGGCTTTTCCCTCGTTATCGACATCGACCTGGAAGCTCCTCGTACCGTGATACAGAAACAATTAATCATCCGTCATTTACACTTTTAATAGTAAAAAAAATATCAATCTTTTTCTTCTGCCGGGTACGTCACCAGTTGTGGACATATTTTTTCTTTATTCGTAGACGAATATATAAGTAGTTAATTATTGCTTTTGAGTGCTGATAAAATCAACTTTATAAACCTCGATAATTTTTAAATAAAATAGCAGACAGAGAGAGAGAGAGAGAGAGAGAGAGAGAGAGAGAGAGCTCAAAAAAATAAAAAAATATTAGCAATATACAAAAATTAATATTGTATTATATAACAAAACACCTGCAAATAATTTCTAATTTATTATATTATCTCTAATTTTCTAATTTCTGTAATTTAACTTCAATATTCTTTATACATACTTAAAAGTAATTTCTTTGAAAAACACTATCAAGAAATGCGGTAGAGTTTTCCGCCAAGTAAATATATATTTACGCGGGAAACGCGCATTTTTTATTAAGTAAATTTATTTATTACTAAATAAATAATTGCATTAAATAAATAAATGTATGCATACTTAGAGGAATATCACGTGTAATTTGAAAGCAATGCCAAATACAAGTAAATTTGATTCTGATTTTTAGTTTCTGATCTCATTAGTAAAACGTCTGCACAAAAAAATTTAAAGCATACAGCCATAATCACGTGGAAATAATAATTTGAGATTTTCCATTGCTAAACGAAGACTCTCGGTTAGAATTGCCTCGTGTATAATCAGTTTACGATGTAATTTCCGCGACAACGCTTGAATTTACCAAGAAAGAGATAATAATAGCTTTGCGAGTACACTAAAAAACAACAAAAGTGAACGTTCATTTTTGCATTGGGATAAGATCTCATTTCAGGATTTCCACGAGTTTTGATGAAATTTTTTGCGATGTACAAAATTGTATGTTTGCATTATGTTTTAAATTATATTTCATAGTTATTTATCTAACACCACGAACAATTTCTTCTTGAATAATAATTTATTTTTAAAACAAAACAGTATATTTTTACATTTATTACACCATAATTAGACACCATAGTTCAAGACTGTAATTATTTCTTTCTTTTTTTCTCTTCTCACATTTAAAACAATCAACATTCGTAATGAGCTAAATTAAATACTTTTATTAATAAATTAATTGCAATAATTTTTTGTACAAATTTATCCCGAGAGGTATGTACATTTATTATAAAATGCATTACATCTATTTATTCAATATTTATCACAGCCATCAAGTGTAAATAAATAAAAAATCAAGGTAGAATTATTTATACGACGCTTATCGTCTTTGATGTGCACAGTAAATACATGTAATAAATATTCGTGATAATTATTATTGAACGCGAATATATAAATCGATATGCAGTAGTAATTTCTATAAAACGATTTTAATATTACATTTATGAGGAATCTCTGGCCGAGAGATCAATATATTGAAATGCCGCGAAACTTTGGCTTACAGAAGAATACGTTGATAATGCTCTACACGCGTCAGCATCGTTTACTAGCTGTCTCTCAAGCATATTCGTATATAATAGAACTCTTTCTCAAAAACGCGAAACCTCGCGATAACAGTTCGCATATTCGATTTCTTACTCCACGGAACTAAAACTGCCATACGCGGACGTGAAAAAAAAACAAACGCTTCGTACATTTCGATTTTGCACAACGCGAATAATAATTGTAATTATCGGCATTTTTGATTATATCGAGACGCGATTATGAATTCCAATTACAGTTTGCATGGACGCGTCAATAAATACGCAATTTACGGATAATTGAATTTCTCGCATAAAATACCGCGCGGCTTCGTTTCAATTGTCCGTCCATCACGTAATCCCGGGTAATGAGTTGGTAATTGAAGACAATCGATATGATGTGGGTAATCAAACGCATCAGCGAACAGTTGATAGACCGGCGGGAAAAGACTCGCGAGAAAAAGGGAGAAATGGGCAAATAGGAATTACGAGAGAAACACATCGTCGAAGATAAAGCGGAGTGGTCACTAGAATAAGAGCGGACCAAGAATCATAATATAATCAGTTTCTTGAGTTAGTTCCTCTTCATCTTTGCGACGGTATTTAACTTGCGTTTTACTTTTCTAGAAATGAAAACTGTAGATGCTAATAGACCTATTAAGAGTCCCATCATGGATGTTTTCATCGTGTTCTTTTTCCCTTCTCATCTCTTATTCAATTGTGAATTTGTATTAAACTTTACGTCTTTCGCATTGCATTATTATAATTACAATAATTTCAATATTACACTACTGAATTTGTCAACTGTAATATCATAAAGAAATATTATAATAATGTTGCATTACGATAGCGATTACAATCTGGTCCCTCAATTAAAATTTCATTTTCTCTTCTGTCTAATTTTTGCGGTATTTTTCATCCGTGGACACACGTTCACGAATTTATATCATTTTTGGTTACCGTAACGTAACCAGAAATTCAACGAGGAAACAACCGCGCGAATTCTGATTCGCATCAGCATCTATCTAAGCTCTCCAACTTGAATTTCGAATTTATTTGATGTTAAAAAAACGTGTTTATCTGCGTGAGTGAGATTTTAAGAGGGAAAAAAACCTTGGATGCAAGGTAAAATATGCAGTTTTCCGTCCGGCGCCGGCGGTCGGGAATGATCACGTTTGAAAGTTCCAGTTACGATTTCTCTCGAAATGATTCTTTTTACGATGCTCTTCCCACCGCCACGGGGAATAGTTACGGTTACGGCGGAAACTCGCGACGTTATGAAAATACAGTGGCTCGGGATGGCTGCTCCGCGCGAGTAGAAAGGTCATTATCCTGGGGTGCGAGACTTCCGCAAGAAAATGTAAACATATGCTTCCATGGTGAAAAAAAAGAGAGCCGAATATAAAGAGGCACGCGCACGGATTTCCAAGAAGTTACTGTCGTGTCGCGACCGACGAAGAAGTCGAAACAAATTGCGAATTCTGTATCGCAAGGGTAAGTGTTATAGGTCTCATATATCGTCATTCTTGTAGAAAATGCAAATCTCGTCATTGTGCGTGTACGATATTTTACACGCCAAATTTTACGGTAACATTCGTAAAGGAAGATGGCTTTGAGCAATTTTTTTAATTCACTTTTGTACATAGAAAATAGCGGCTAAATGTAATGAAATTAATGAAACAAATTTTCCAAGTTTCACGAGTTCCTTCAAAGTGAAGCATGAATGAAGATTTCAAGATAAAAGCAAAAAATTTTGCAATTATCTTCCTTTTCCCTATCAGTCTTTTCTATGCTTAACATGAAAAGTTCAGAGAGTATATTAGGAAATTTTATAAATTAATTTAAAGACTCAAAAAAGAGCTTTTAATTGTGTCGAGATTTATAGTATTTTTACGTCAGAATCCGTTGCACACAAATGGCAAAGATTTATTCGTTACACTCGATAGATTCTAAATTACGAATCAAAGCGCGATCCGGGCGAAAGGAAATCGCGGGTAAATGAATACCACCCTATTTGCAAGCAACATTGTTAACGTTACAGAAGCTTTCGCATAATTAACGTTGTTGCTTGTTAATATCGCAATATTTCTCACATCATCCCATTATGTGTAAGCTAATGAACGCAATGCGCGCTACGTGTTTACTTACGGATATATGGCGAATATTGATTGCGGTTGAGGAGTAACATACCTGAAACAGAAAAAAATTCTTGTTAATTACATCATCCGTTTCCATGCAAAAATAACCGCAAAATGTGTAAAATTATGTACGCTCGAAAACATCACGTATAATTATTCATCGCCATTCTAAGTATTGTCTTGAAAGATTAATGGTTCGAACATTGTTAAAGAAAAAAAAACTATTTACTATTAAGGCCAATTCCGAGTTAAAATTTTATTCCTACTTTCGACCTCAATTAAATATTTCGAGCTCATGTTTGGTGTTCTAAAAATAGTTATTGGAAAATTTTTCACTCTGAAATTAAAGAGATTTTCGTGAAACCTCTTAAAATCTTTTAAAACTCTCCAAAACCAAAACCCTATGATAGTCAATAGGTTCAAAAGAGGTCTACTTGAGTATCAAAATAGGCGTAAAAGGAATCTTTTCATCTTATCTCAATCCGAGTTGAAATTTTATTTCTACTTTCGACTTTTCGCACCTATTTTGATACTTTAAGCACTCAAGTAGATCTCTTCTTATTCTATCGACAATAGAATAGAGTCTTTGGAGAGTTTTAAGAGGTTTCAAAGAAGTGAGAAATTTTTCGATAACTATCATTTTGAGGCACAAGGTAGAAGCTCAAAACTGTCGAAGTCAAAAGTAAAAATAAAATTTCGGCTCGGAAATTCTCGCGTTTTAATCGTTATCAAAAATTCCTAAAATGAAAAGGAAACAATGTAACGTACTAGAAGCAGTATAAAATTTTAAATAAAACGACGTCTGAACGGAGAAAGCCTAGAACGCGATGCATGTCGAAACGCCGACGAATGCATACAGCGTGCCTCGTACGACTGCAATAATTAGCGGCTCGACAGGAGAATTAGAACAGCTTAGGAGCAAAAGACCTTAAAGCGCGACCGCTCGTTAGCGCAATAAACCAAGCGTGTGCGTTTACCTGAGAGAGTCGAGAAGCATCAAAAGAGAGAGAGGCAAATGGAAGAAGCAGATAAAGAAGCCATTCGTCGACGATGACGATGTCGCGACGCCAAAACGAAAGGACGCGCCTGCTAAAGGGCGGAGACTGGCGGGAGATGAAGGAAGAAGAAAGACTGGATAATGCGCAACTAAGAGAAGCAAAAAAAAAGCAGACATTTTACGGGCAGAATGAAGAGAAGAGAAAGAGAGAGAGATAGAGAGAGAGAGAGAAAGAGGAGAGTGACTACCTTATGCTCCGTCGGCCTCGTAAACATGACGCCGGCATTTTTATTCGTATTATTCGCAAGTATCCTCCCGCGCTTGAAGTCAAGAGTCGCTCTATCCCGAGGCAAGAAAACATCGCAAAATGTAGTTGGGAGAAAACGCGAGAAGAGTCCACCTCGTCCCCGTCTCATTCCCGCCGCATCCCCGATGCATCGAAACGCCGCCGCGCCGGGTAGAACGTAACCCCCTCCTCCCTCCCCCCGGTCGTACAGCCGCCGCGTGGCGTATAGTTACGGTTTTAATCTTCTTTCGCACAGCCCCTGGGGTTTATGGGCCCGCGGTTATTACTCCGCGCACCCAGAGGCACCTAACTCCGCGTGTTTACTCATGTGCTTATATCCAGTCGCCACCTCCTCTCCGCTCTCCGTATTTTCGCGACTTTGTTATGCCCCGCCGCGGACGCGCGGAGCGTGTAACGAGCGAGCGGTGTAACGGAGAGATATCAACGTTTTTCACGACGAATCTAACCGTGCGCCCGTTTCCTTCTAGTACGGCGAGGACACGTCGTACTCTCGCTGATGTCGGAAAGAGACGAGCGTCATTATTCTCAACTTTTTACACGGATGAAGAACTGACGTCATACTCGGTGTGTGATTTCACATGCGAGAAGATTATTTGAAATATTAAGTTGCTCAGCGTGATTCGGTATTATTTTCCTATTATTCTGCTAAGAATTACATAAATCACAAAAATATAAATTCATCTTAAGAGAGGGAAAAATTCTCAAGAAATAGAGAATAGGAGAAAATGTAAATATAAATAAATAAAGCTCAATATGTAAATATAATGCGTTGCTTTTAAATTCTTTCAAACATTGAGAGTAACTAAAAATTATTAATTCTGTTATAATTCTTTCATACTAATCTGTATGACAAAATAAAATTGTTTTCTTCAATTTAAAATTCGAACAGACTGACAATTAAATTCGTAAAAAATTATTTATCGACTTTCGATAATGATACGCTGCATAGAAATTGCATGCTCAAACAATCAAAGCAGTATTCTTTTTTTCTCACAACTGCATTATTATTACATTTCTATTCATGTTCTCCCGTAGATACAGATTTTACATTATTCATATTTTTTCGTCTTAATTTAAAATACCCGACTCTCCTTTTGTCGCAGCGTATAAGTTTTCGCATCGCGAGCTTTCTTTGTGAGCTGATCTTCAATCCGATGTTAGCTTCTGTCGATGCAAATTAAAGAACTCGGCAAGACAGATCGAAATTAAAAGTCCTGAGCTTTCACATGTTCAATCGACATTAACATTTTTCATATTATCCATTCTCCTGGTTTATTAAGTCAGTAAAACTTATATCAGAGATTTGCTTATTGTATTAAAAAAAATATATATATAGAAAAGAATTGTTCCACATGCATTAAATTCCATCTGTTACGTAAAATTGATAAAAATCAATCCGATCTGCACGGATGCCACGGTTAAATCGATACCGGGCAAAAGCAAGAATTTCCGCCGGAAATTTTACAACTGTCTTTGACAGAACAATGAATAAAAGGAAAATGGAAGGAGAGAGAGAGAGAGAGAGAGAGATGTCGTCGGATATCGCGGGATAGGTCGAATCGAAGTCGCGCTTGTTTCGAATTATGCTAAATCCTGGCGATTGAAGGCGGATTCCCATCACGGTTTTCCGAACGGCGCCGAGGAATTCGACCGAAAAGTCTCTAGCCGCGAAAATTGAGTTTACGCGAAACTTACTTCGGCGCAGAGCCGCCGAGGGATTGCATCCGGATGCAGCGGCGCAGCAGGGACGGAACCGCGCGCTGAACGCACGTACGGTGAGAAGGAAAAGAAAACGGGAAAGAGCGATAGGAGAAAGATTGTGGATGGAACTTTCGATCAAAGAGCCACAACCGGTCGATTTATTTCTCCGCGACTCGCCCGTCCGAGCGTAGTCTCATCCCCATTCGACTTTTGTCTCTCACGCGCATCGCGTAGAACTCGCAGAAAGAGAGTCCGATGACTCCGCGTCGATTTGACGGTAATTCCATTACTGCGATCGGATCGCCAAGTAAAGCCACGTCTGCCGTTACCGCAGCCTTATAGTTTCGTCGTCGCTATTGCTGCTGTCGAATGAAGAAAAATCCGAAGATCTCTTTTTTCAAAAGAGGGATCATCGTCTCTCGAGAACACCTACGATGTATCATACAGAAATTGGTACTGGAAATTCAATGTTTTCAGATTGATTAAAATTTATTCCTTTGAAATAGAGTCGTGCATCAATTTGCGATTTTAAACGCACGCAGAAGGAATCTCTAATCATTTTAATTAATTCAAAGTAATATATTTGGCAAATGAAAAAGCTCATAATATCATATAATAATTCAAAGTGTTTTTCCTACTCAATAAATCGGACAAAAATATTTATACATTTTAATTACCGCATTTAATATTTTATACGCAATAAAACGACCATTTAATATTTCACGTACTTAAATATTTTATGAATTAAGTATGAAGTATGTAATAATTAATTATGTATTCATGGGTTAAATAAATGTTGGTAAGTAGTTGCATGTGCCTCGCGGTAGAAGTTTAATGAAATTCTAAAACGAAAGAGAAAAGCAAGTTTTACGGTTAAGTTTTTTATAAGTCAGATTTTCCTCGGGTTTAAAAAAGGCAACGTAGTTCGTAAAATTACTTAATATAAAAATCAGTTGCTGCACTTACTTGTTTTTCTCGCGATGCAAAAAAACAAAAACCAAAATCTTACGTTCTACCGAGGTAATTATGCATGAGAGGGTGGGATATACACGAGCATCTCATCTGAATACATTTTTCGGCTACTCGGTTTTACATTCGTCCATTTTTACCACGTCTAACATAAAGGAACGCCTCGATCGCATCCACCTTGCGATCGCGAAAGAGTTAACTGTGCGCGGCACGAGCGATTAGAAACCGGTGCACGTATCATCGGTGATTTCCGCGTGCGAAGGGTAATAGTTCTCGATTATCTGGTGCTCGCGGAAACGCGACCGTAGCCGCGAATACAACGCGCACGACGCTCGTTGACAATTCGCTCGGGCGAATAAAAGCAAATTCCGACAATCCAATCGCAAATTCGAGCACGTACACGTCGTTGATGACGGTAATCGAGCGGAATTTGTAATTACGGTAGCTATAACGCGCGGGAGCGTTTACAGTAGCCTCATAACGTATAAAGCTACGATTATGTTATGCCCGCACGCGCGGTGCATCGAGGACGCATCGCTCTTTTCGGTACGTGACATGTAAAAATCGAAGTACTTGAAATGACAAAGACGAGAAATGATCAAGACAGATTGTACTTATCGTACGTATTTTTGAAAAATTTGAAAGTACAAAGCAGTTTATTTCTTAAATATTTCCTCAAATAATTTACTGCTATTTCACTGACAAAGTTCTACAATTCATATCTGTGTTTAAGATCAATTAGATATAAACTTATATAAATTAATCAAATAGTTGTAAGGTAAAAAAAAAAGTTTAATTCTCTCTTTTTCTCTTGAGCAAAACACTTACGTAAATCTGTCTGTCGTAATATCGTTGAGTTTCACAAATTATAAAAATGCCATCTTCGCAGTTTTCTCATTTTCAATAAAAAATTCAAAGCATTCAAAAATACATTGCAAATTTCGTTGGGCTGCAGTAAATGCAAAAACTAAACATTTATATACATATATTCTATATTTACCGTTAATTTAATTTCACAATTGTTCAACTTAATTTCAAGCAGCTCGTATAAACCATAGCAGTTGCGTGTTGTTGAACAACCGTCACACTGTTAGGCCAGTGGCTAGAGTAGTAGCTTGAAAGCACTTCGTGGTAGAACCATTATATTAACACAGTCTTGTACAGGTCTGGTTTAAATCTAAGGTGGGAAGAGAGAGAGAGAGAGCTCTGAGCAAAAGTGGACCACGTTCATAATTCACGAGCACTACTTTGCATACATTTTCATATTTAAAACAGATATTACAAATTATGGATTTGATTCACTTCTATTCTGAATGTGCCTCTCTTTTACATCCATCAAGTTATTTGAAAGGCAATGTAACACGCTGTCATTTTATTCAGCTACATTTTTGCCAACAGAAAATGATAAATACAGTTTTAAGTCAAAAATAAAGAGAAGAAAAGAAGGGAATAACATTGTAAAACTGTGAACAAGCGTAAAGAACGTTCGCAGCCAAAAAGAACAAAAATAATAAGTTACGATAAGCTCAGGCTTAGTTGTGGTATCGCGCTCTGCACGATTTTTGGTAAAATTTATTTATTTGCGAATCCACGTGTGCGCTAGTAGATATCTGTAGCTGGGCGGTAAGCGGAAGAAGATGAAAATTACGATCAAAAACGTGGTTTGACTACGAAACCACCGAACTTTAGTCGCAGAGATACCAACTTTGACTAGCGATAGAGAAGAATCCCAATCGGCCGTCAGTAGATGTAAAGGTTGAGACGTTCGTCGCTATTAGAATAAACTAATGTGAATAAAAAAAATATGACATATGTTTCAAAGATAAATATGTTTTTAAAGTTCATCTATTATTCACTCACTTATTCTCTTTTTATTCACACTATCTCTTTATAGATAAAAATATGAACACTAATTTATTCCCTTTCGTTATTTACATTGTCGGTCTCTGGTCACATACGAACATAAGTGATCCTAATTATATGTATTATACATATATGACCAAAGAAAAATAATGTAAATCAGAGCATCTGACAAAATGAGCTCCAAAATTGACACAGTAAGCCAAGTTAAATTATGCGATTAAAAAAAAATTGTTAAAATTTTATTTTCGCTTTTGAAGAGTTTATTTTTAGCAAATTTTGTATAGAAAAAAGCCATGTGTAATCTGTAGAAATTTTTACTTTTTTAATTAGATAAGCAGATCATTTTTATCAGTAAGGTGCAACATTTAATTTCTTAAAAATAAGAAGATGTTGCTCTAGGAGACCTATATGACGACTCAACCTATCGATTGTTCAGCAAATCATTTATCGATACATCTGCTATCTGCGTACTACGTACAATACATATTCCAAAGCACGGAGAAAAAAAAAATTGTTATACTTAAGGATCACGCCGTTGCAAAATTGCATGCTCCTCGGGTGCTGTCACGCTCATTTCGATTCAGCGAAAGAGTGCTCAATGGGGACGTCTACCCAGCGCGTTTCGTTCCTTCTTCTCTGGAGAGGGATTCTCATACTCCCCTCGAGATCGCCAATATTTGCGGTCCTATTAGTAACCGTTGAGAGGCCTCGCCACTCGAAATTCATAGTGCGACGGGGCCCCACCTTCCTGTCCGCTCAATCTCGCAGATCGACGCAGCACGCCGCAAGAATTCGTACGAGGTAACAAACTGGGAGTGAGAGGATACAGTTCGCATCCGAACGTCACAAAATATCGTATGCATTATGCATGGGCGAAGAGGCGGCCCGGCAACCGTGCCAAGTGTGCCGTCGCTCGCGACTACGTAGGGGGGCTAGCGCGTAATTTAATTTAACGTTATCGTAAGAAATCCTTTTCGACGTCAATCCGCTCGCGATTTCCGTGTGCGAGAGCATGTTCAATTTACGAAATCACGGAGAGGTAAATGCGATTACACTAACAATTACACGAAAAATACAAGAAAATATATTAGCTACAGAGCACTGCAACTTACGATCGTATAACAAGACTCTTAGAATAATTCCAAATTAATTCTAACAAAAATTTTTCTTTAAGCTGGAAATTGTAAAACTTATTTACAAAAAAAAAAAAAAATCATTAAACACTAAGTCATAGATCGCTGCAAAACCAATATTGGCTCTCTCATTTTTATGTTAGACATTTGTTTGTCGAGTTTAGCTTGATATTATTATGAAAAGTCAGCATAAATAATATAGTCAGTAATTTCGATAATAAAGAGCCGTAAGAAAAAGATTTACTTAAAATTTCATCGAGAGAAGATGAAAGCGCGCTGTGAACTACATGTGTTTTAACGATCTCTACTAAATGTGTAACCGGGACAACTAGTAGAAGAAGTTTCTCGCGGTATTGAATCGGAAACTTCGATACTGCGCGAAAGAAACCGTCATTGTTTTGTGTTACTTCGTAATTTTCGAGACCGGCTCCAGAGACAAAGGCAGTCTGTGAAGCATTGCGAGATCAAAAGTTCGAGAAAGAAGATACTTGAGAAAATAAGGGAAACGCCAGCGACGTAAGAGGCTTTTCTTAAGCCGTCTCTAAACACTAAGATGCATTGCTAAATCATTACGTATAAGCTGGAGAAAAAAAAACGATGCTTAATTATAAAATAAAAATAAATGCACCTCGACTTTGCAAATACGCGTTCTATTTCCTACAAAAAATCGCACAAGTGCTAGTTGTCATAATTCCGTTTAATAAATATATACATATAACATAATTTTTAAAAATCTACATAAAAAATGTTTCATATTATATAGTTTGGAAGTCTGATGAGATAACGTGCGCAAGAGCAATAATTTATGTTCTAAAAAGTTAAAATGTGCATATCATGATATAATATTATCATGTAAATAACAATATTTTCCCCAATAAAACATATTTACAGTAAAATAAAATGTCTACAGTTTAACGCAATTATAATTAATGCGTATAAATTTACATTAAATCTATACTAATTATACAAATTAATACAATAACAACACATCCTGGATGTACTTAACGACGTTGTTATATCTTTCTTGCCATAAATATTTAAACAATAATGGAATTAGAGTTTAAAATTTGCCTCGCTTTATTTTAGATTAGAACCGAAGCTTCGCGCACGATTGCATGCTAATTTCACAATCGTAAGATACCAATCCGAAAATTAACTTGAGGGATCGACCCGATATGAAGTATCCGCAAACGTTACAACCCAAGATATCGAGGATGCCGATGATTATGTTCGAGCTACTAGCGCGGCGTACCCTCGTATCTTCTGCCGGTGGTGAAAATTAATTCGAAGCCGTTCGTTGGCTTGGGGTAGCGACGCGCCGCGAGCTCGATTGTTATTCCTAGTGCGCGACAGGATGGTTATTACGCCAGGAACTCTGGATTAAATTTCTCGCCGTGAATAAATACCCGAGTGAATTCCTTTCGCGGCGGCGACTCTCGCGGGAGAATCGCGACCGCCGAACAACGGCAGCGAAAGCAAAGGGTAAGAGAAAGAAAGAGAGAAAGAAAGAAAGAGAGAGAGAGAGAGAGAGAGAGAGAAGAGAGAGCGTTTGCTCTTCATCACCCTCGACGCGTTTGCTGGAATTAATTTTCAAGGTCGAGCGTCAATAAAGCCCCCATCGCCCCCGGTCTCGCCGTCAGTCCATTGAAGGAAGGGTTAAAAGGCAGTTAAGCGGGTCGCCGCGCCTTGATGGATGCCCGAGAGATAGTTTCCCTTTGTGCTCGACACGTCTTCTCAAGATCGCCGTGCTGTAGCAAGCATTGTTCCATGTAGATTCTACGCGTCGCTCCCATTTCTCCCTTTCCGGCTCTTTCTATCGGGACAATAAGTAATCAAGTACGAGAGTTCAACGAAGACGAGCGAGACTCTCGCGCGTGGCAAGTCGCGTGAGGATCCGCGGCGCGTTTTAATTGCAGCGCGGCCGGGCGCATTAAATTCTCTGGACGAATGAACACCCGGGGGAGTTCTTTGTACGAGAAGTTTCGACCAACAGGGACCGAGGACCGAGGATGAGTTTCCACTGCGCATTTTCATCTCTCTCACCGTTCTCCCTTGAATTCTCTCGCTCTCCATCTCGCGAGAGAATTCGTTCTTCTTAACGTAACCACGCCGTCTCTCTCTCTCTCTCTCTCTCTCTCTCTCTCATTATGAGTCTTTTTATTCCTCCTCTCTCTCTCTTGTTTAAATTAGCTTTCGCAGGAACGAACGTCGCGAATTTGCAAACGGTAAGCGGCTTTCAAGTTCGTTGATGCCAATCAATCTGGCGCGGTAGACGTGAATCTTTAAGCGCTCACATAGTGCTTAAGAACTTGATTCAATGCATTAGCGAGCAGAGAAGATCGTCAAAATGAAAGAGATGATGATGATCACGACAGCTTTATTTACAACGCGCTCTAGAATAAGCACCCTTTCAAGTTAAAAAATTCAAATCGTACAAATGTAAAGTACAGAATAAAAAAAAACTAATTATTAAAAAAGGAAATAAAACAGAACACAAAACGTGCGCTTGCGTACATGTACACGTACGCAAAATAAAAAGGAAAAGAAAAACTTATAGAGAGAATTATAAATTTAAATTATAAAAGAACTATAAAAGAATTATAAAAGAACAGCAAAATTATCTGAGTTAGTGCTTGAGAGAAAATCACACAATTAGTTTTTAAAGGAAAGTAGAATTTCTCAATTCAGTGAGAGAGAGAGAGAGAGAGAGAGAGAGAGAGAGAGAGAGAGAGAGAGTTGATAAACTATTCGAGAGCTTAGCTGTGTAATATTTATAAAAGATCGTTTAAAGAATCTTGTTCGACAAAGAGGTAGAACATTATTCTATCTTTCGTGAAATCTTATTCCGTCTTAATTCGAACTCTCTGTAAAGAAGCAAAGGTACTTTAAAGTGTAAGGTGAAGGTGCAATGAGGAAAGTAGGTTTCCAATAAAATAGTTAAAATAGTTAGAAAGAGAGAGAAAGAGAGAGACAAAGTACAACTTGTAATGTACTAACTTATTGTATGTACGAGCTTATAAAAGAAGTCCAGTGTCGTTCAAAAAAATCAAAGAGACGCGCTTTATGATCCACCACCTCCGTCGCCGCCGTTTGACTGTGCATGGCTGTTCTCCAATTGGCATTCATTTGAGCGAAATCGTACGTATTTTGAGAAGATGCATCTGCCGATGCCGTCTTGTCGTGCACCTGCAGCGCATATAGATTCCCTTTGTGAATGCATCGCGTCAAATGTCGCTGGCAGAGCAGTTTCACGGTGGAGAGGCGGCGAGCTGCGAGAGAATACGAGATCAGCGCGGCTGCTAAATAATTTCGTGAACCGCTGAACGTTTGCACCCTCCTCGTCCTTAAATTCCTCAAAGTCCTTACGACGCGTTAATCATGCATCGTGCACGACTGGGATCTTAAAAACGTGAAACCGCGTCGTTTGAATGAAAATGCGGAACGTGATTACGTCGGATTACAAAGTGAAGCGGTGGAGATTTTGAACAAACGTATTAAAAATGTGCAAATAGTACCAATTCAAATCAAATCGCATCGGATTCTACTTAAAGAAGAGCTATATTTCAAGACCGAAAATAACGGTGTGCAGTTTGAAGAGCTGAACGATGTGCATAAAATCACATAAGAAATATTATTAATTCTGCTAGGACCAATCGTTGAACTTCTTTTAAGATTGTAATTACATGATATCATGATCTTATTTCAACTGATACTGATTACTAGATATCCTGAGAAATTATTAATAAAATTGGAAACCTTTCATTAGTCTTCTTTAGATCTTAATTGCGTTATACATGGTCTCATATCAACTGATATAATACTAATAATTGCATATCTAGAAATGCAATTAATAAGAAGATTTGAAACGGTTCCAAATATATATTAACACTATAAATTTATAAATTAAAATCAAATTACATCAAAAGCATCATAATATATAGAAGATTTAACGTTTCATTCATGTTCTGATTTCACAGTATTTCTAATCCGAGAGATTTTTCCTCGCAACATCGGCAAATAGAAATCGGATTAAATGATTCTGTGGCGTGAAGAAAAAAAAAGCAGTCGAGAGGCAGACTGACGCGGAGTGGACCGCCCGAGGTTGTACGTCACGCGAGCGAGGTGAGAAACAGAAGATACGGTAAATCTCGGCAGCGCTGAGTGGCTCTTAATAAAAGGAGATGCCGTCGGTGCTTCGGAGTTCTTTGGGGGGTCTTGTGGCGTAGCGCGATGACTTTTGGTTACGCGACGCGACGAGACGTGGCGTGACGCGGGGACACGTGTGTGACGTGGCGAGGCGGTACGTACATTATGCGAAAAACGAGTTTGCAAAGGTATGTTGCTGTGTGTTGCGCACATCTCCCAGAAATTCGCCCGCAAAAGGAAACTCTCTCGTCAACTTCGTCTTCCTACACCCCTCGCTTAGCTCTCTCCTCGTTTCGCTCTGGTGATCATCGAGATTCCCCTTTCTTCCACTCTTTCAGAATATATATATATATATATATATATATATATATATATATATATATATATATATATATATATATAAAGGGTGTGCATGTACATATATATACATGTACATACATACCTTTTCTTCGTCTCTCACTTTCTTCTGTGTCTCTCTTGCTCCAACCGCTGGCGTTACAACTTTTCTCTACACTTCCGTACGCGATGTCCCTACGCAAGAAATGTCTCTGCGCGGCACTTCGCCCTTTCTCCTCCTCTAGTTTTTCTCTTCCTCTATTTTTCTTCGCGCCATTTTCGTTATTTCTTTCGTTACACAGCGCATCCTCCGTTGTCTAGCAAGGCGCTTGCTGACGCAACGTCTGTTCGTAGACCGCCTTTAATAATTCGAGAGAAAAGAGTCTCTCGTTTTTCTCTATCTCTCGTTCACTCAATATACAGATGCATCGCCTGTAGCGAAAGCTTCCTGTCTAACCGTCCGTTCTCCCTAATGGAACAATCCCGCACTCTTATTATTTTACTACCGTCGAATACTAGATGTCGTGATTTTTTTTAAATTCATGTCTCATCTAAAGATTCTTCAGCGATATATCTTTCTAAAGCCATCGCGAGAGAGGAACGCAGGTAGTTAGATGGAAACTTGGAAAAAGACGCGAAATCTATCCCGGCAATGTCGCTCTAATCTTTCCCGGCGGACTATCAATCCCGTGTTTATTTTCCATCGAGAATATGTCGCAAGACGACGAACAGGCCATCGAAGCGTCACGTCTCCCCGACAGGCGTGTAAAACATGCGCGATCCTGCTCCGTCGTCGTTGCCACGCTGCAAACATCGCGGAACGAGGTGATAAAGCTACGCAAATTGGAGCGTCACGCGACTGGATACACAACATCCTCGCCCGCTCCGCTTACGGCCGTAAAAATCCTCGGCGAAACACCCTCTCCTTGGTGCCCAGCTGCTCCACCCGACTGCTGAAATCTGCACGAGAGGACGCGAACATCCGTCGGATGGTTAATCAACGGGATTAAGAGGGCTTCCTGGTTTTCACTGCTATGTACGACAAGCTCGCAAAACATCTCGCTCCAGACACACGTACATGTCAAGGATTCATTTCGACGTTGGTGCACCGAGGCTTGTTCTCGAAGAGGATTAGGTTCGCTCACTGATCGACATAAACTTGCTGTCAACTCTATTCTCGTTCTCATAAGACATAATGAAGTAATCTTTTGTGCAATCTAATTTCTTGATTTATTTCGAGAAACAAGTATTATATTTTTTTTATCTCATAAAATCTCATAAAATAAAACGAAAAAATATAGATGATAATAAAGTGAGATCTAAATTGACTGACAGCTTGTATAGATTTTCCTATCGCATGAATTTGTATAACTTTTTTTCGAGTGACTGACTAACGAAAAAAGAATATATATGAGATTGATTCAAAATGTTTGACGTTGAGTAAAAAGTCAGATGTCGAGTTTAACATTAATGATATAAATATCATGCTACTCAATATTTCCAACAAAAAAATATTCTTGAGCTGTTAAATTTTTAAAAACTTTGCAAGAATAAACTGTACGATAATCTGTACGATAATCTTCTGGCAAAAATTAAAATATTTTTGTACACTGAGACAAAAATACATTATTACAATGGAAAAGTGACAAAAATTTGATTTCATGTCATGTTACTAAACCCTGCATCTCGCTCATTTATATCTTTGATATTTTTTTCAATACTTTTACAAAACATTTATTATATTAATGAAACATATCAGTAAAAATATCTTTAGTTTGAGCTATAACAAAAATTGAAATCTATTGGAGTAACATAATGATTCACATTCAAACAGAATGTAATCATAATTAAATTTTCAGATAATTTCTAGAATTAAAAGTATCTTATGTTAATCAATAAAACTTTAACTTTTAAACTTTTTTCTTCAACATTCCTTGTTAACGTAATAAAATTGTCTCTTATACTTTTTTCAAAAACAATGTTAAATTGTAAGTTAATATTTACTGATGATATAATTCATATGCAATATATCTCAAATAAAATTACAAAACATAAAGCTACAAACTGAGTGAAGATTTTCCATGCAAGAAGAGAGAACGAAATTTATTTTATCTCCTCGCATCGTTCTAATAAATTCGCCAGTTTATACTTAGCTAAAATGTAAACTACAGAACACCGTACTGAATCCTGTGAATTTCCATAAAATTTAAAGATCTCTCCCCAACGGAACGGTGAATAACGTTATACGTCGCGGTGAATTGAAATGTGTAGCATTGTGTATCGTTTATTTTGTTCTTCCGGATACAAATCGATCCGCATTGTGCTTTGTTGTGTTTGTCGTGTTTAATATCAGGAACATATATAATAGGCATGATTGTAATCGTAGTAATGGAAGTATTGCATGTAATAACATATATTTGCTCTCGGACAGTGTATGAGCAATCCAGAACGCCGACACATCTCGGCATATTCGATTCAAACATTATACTATTTAATTTTCTCTTGATTCCAAAATCATAATTTTCAGAAAAGTAATTATTCACAACAATTAAATAAATATTGAAATATAGTTTTCCATTATATTAACGTTATATTAAAATTTTTCGTATGTAATTTAAGCCTTTTTGGCATAAACAAAATTTTACTCTTAAATTTCTCCTAATTAAAAGAATTTTTATTAAATGAAGTACAGAAAATTATTTGGTAATATAATAGAAGTGTTGAAAAATGACCCTAATTTTTTCAGATTTTTTTGTAAGTCTAAAACAATAGAAATAGTTGGCTGACCACAAAAAATTGCAAACGCAAAGTTAAAATCATGATAAAATTAAAATCAATGCAATTATATTGAAATAATATAAAAAATTTCAATTATTTTAATTGTAACTGTTTTATTATAGTCCAAATTAAGTGCGAATATGTTTAAGAATTATCATGTCAAACAACGATGTATTTCAACTAATGTCTTTTTTAAATTTAGAATTTTTTATCATGTTTGCTGCATGTATTACGTAATGCCAGATGTAACGATACGCGTATGAGATCACGAGACATTATCTCTCGACCGTATCTCCTTAACGTTACGAAGTCCTTTCTGTTTAACGACTGTCGTACATCATATGGCATATAAATTAATAATAATCACTGACACAGAGTTCCGCAAATTGTAAAATTTTATTCGTATGCGAGTCGCAACCGCAAATTTATCATTGTGAGCGAAATGTTTTTCACGGAATCATTTTCTAGCGAATGAGCAATCATGTATACTTGCGCTTCTGTGAAATTTTGTAATTGATAGTGATAAAAATTATTAGAATAAAGATCGAATTTCAAGCAAATACTATTTCATATTCATATCATTGATAATTGACGTTATTAACGTGATGAATCAATAACTGAAATAATTGGTATTATGAGATCTACTTCGTAACATAGTAATTTTAATTCGAGAGTTAGTTATGTGATAATTACAGTTACATAAACCCCTAGGAATTATAAATCTAGATATACTTAACTTTTTACTAGCTCGGCTACTAATATACAAAGATTCCGTGTATATTCGCGTTAAAGGAAAAACAAAATCCAAGGAAATTGCGTCGCCTGAGTAAGGTCTGCGAGACATTTCCGGACGCGATCGGTTCGAATGGTGGCAACCTGTCGATGCCAGAATTGATTAAGAAGCGAAAAGCGGGAAGAAACACAGACAGGAGTCGCGCGCGCGCACGCTCGTGCGAACGACGGGCAGTTCCGCAGTGATTGAATTTTTCAGCTTTACTCGGGGAAAATAACGTGGAAACTTTCAGCGGGCATCGGGCGGAATGTAGTACCCGGAAGAAAAATCTCGCTCCGTTGAAAAATGGGAGGAGGGGGGGGGGAGAAAAAAAAAGAAAAAAAAAGAAAGAATTAAACGCGTGCGCGCGTGAGCACACTTGTCTCTGGTGCGTTCTGCGTATTCGTTTGCGGAACGGGGCAAACATGAGAATCTGTTGTGGTACCCCTTGCGGATTCAAACGATCGATTATTTGATCCGTTTGGTTGGATCGTGGAGAGGAATGCGAAACTCGAATTAGTCACGGCGGATTATGTTACAATCTGTTATAGCGAGCGTTGAACTTGAGTATGTATATATATCTATATATGTGTTCAATATATGTATCTTTGCATCGCAGATATAGGGAATTACGTTATTTCGAATAACGTACATGTATATATATCTAAAGCTAAAATGTGCGATATAAATGAATTACATCATTTGTTATTGAAAGACGAACCTAATTAAAGATATTCGTAGGTAAATTAGATTAGGTGCCTGAAACGAAATCCACATTTCGGTAATAGAGCAGTAGCGATAGGCAATAATATTGCTCAACGTCAAAATTCTCTCCGAAATGTGCTTTCCATAATACATACGCCGAAGTTTTTACTCTCAATACTTTGTTTCATTGAAAAAGAAAAATCAAGAGTTGAGTCTTTGACACATAAATTCTTAAACGTTCAAAATATAAGTGAAAACTAAAGTATTACGATAATTTTGCTAAAAAATATTAAAATTGCAATCCATAAGATCGTCAGATGAGAGAAACTGCGACAATTTGAATCACAAACCTGTATTTCAGTAATTCCGTACATAGCGAGAGACAAGGACTGAGTAAACCCCACGTCAACCAAGTACACCGAGCTGCGTCAAGCTATAACGGAGAGACACCTCCGAGTTTGCCAGTCAGCCGTCGACAAGATAATCGATACCGGTGTATGTAGACAATGCAACAATGCGATGCGTTCCGCATCGCGGCTATCCGTATCGATCCAAACCGATCTGATACTTTGCGGTATTCTCGGACGAGGATCGTGCGTCCATCGTCCGCCCCATTGAACACCCTCGAAGACGACGCACCCGAAATAGCGACGATCGCGACGTTAATGCGAGACGACGCGACGCACAGGCGATTTTCGCATGTCGCTTACGCTTCCGAGATAGGTGACGTGAATGCGGAATTCTTGCGCCGATAACAACCACTTTCCTGAAAAACACGTCAGTCTTTGTCTTCCGATGGCGGGTCGCGCATAAACAAGCTCGACCGAATGACGATGTTACCTCGCCTCGGGCATTTGATCCATCGCCATCGAAATTATTTGGCCTCGTATTATAACGGCGTTTATCATTACATTATCATTATATTATCATTAGATTATCATACGTAGTTCTTAACTCACATTAATATTAAATTACGCGATCCTTGTAAATTAAACAAATAAAAATCCTACGCATTTGGAAAATAGTGAAAAAAAAACCGCCATAAACTTAATTATAAGTTGATATAAATCAGTATGGTAATAATTTAAATTTCGTATTAAACTCTGTAAATCCTATACAAACCAATATAAAACTTTTATAATACTATTTACAGATTTTTTTTTCATGAGATGAAATAAAAATTGAAAGAAATTAATCAAAATTCATTTTGTATTCAACATTTTCGGAACATCTGATTCGATAGAACAGTAATTAAACGAAAAATGGTCTATTACTAAAGCGAGAGAGATACAAAGGTCAAAATTATTATTAACATTATTGCACACCATTTTGTAAAGTTAACACTATGTTATCAGTTCTTCAATCCGATAAAAGGTAACTTCGTCAAGCGGCTAATTACATTTAAAGTAAAGACGTTTCTATCAGTACTTATCTCTTCGCGATAAATTTTATCTGAAAAATTCACACATCTCACACAAGACAGTATTCTTACCACAAAAATGTCACGTGTTCTTTCCCACGAATGTCTCAGACAGTTTTACGATAATCGATTCTAACGATATGTACGATAATCATCGTCACACATCGCAAAACACGTCTCTCTATCCGTAATATATCATTACGAACGACCCTAATCATGATTCTGAATAATTCAAGAGTGAATTGGCGCGCACGGTTATGAAATCGTTAGTCCTCGTGAATTAGATTGTCGTATATTTGGGCCGGGAATATTTAAGCGCAAACTTTCGGCCTGAATAATCGAAGAGATCTCGAGATTTAACTTTCACATATAATCATTTAATAAATCTCTTCTGGAATAATGGAATTGCGTAAAGGATATCTTTAATTTAAAACAAAAGTCAATAAGTTTTTTGCGTAAAAACAATTATTTTTATCAATAATTTTTTAATAATCCAACAATAGACTGACTTTCAAGAAATTTAATAAAAAGAAGATTATGATAAAAAGTTAATATCACATTAACAAGCGCTATTAACTGTCTGAATTTTTTTTAAAACAAACTGCAGTTAGGAAATTTAAAGAAAGAAATAGAGTGAGTGCCGATTGCATTCGAGATCTTCCGTGACTATTTCTATAACTCGATGCGGGGATAAACCAGAACGAGGATGAGTCGATATGCGAACGGAGGAGAAGAAGAAGAACGAAGAGGAGGATCGATGGCGCAATTTGTCGACTCGATCGTTCTCGATAAAATTGCCAACGAATTATGACGCTGTAGCGCCGTAATGCACTCAGCCATGCTGACTTAATCGATCGCATCGGCGAGCGGCTGAGTAGCAAACTCGTTCCACTCTCTTACTGTTTTTCTCTCTTATCTTTCTCTTCTCTCCGCTCGCCCCCACCATTCACTATATAACGTTATCGCGAATCGTTGGTTCGAGAAAACGCATCTCTTTTATTTCCACCGGTTGGATAAATCGGCATCTTCACTCGGTTACATTGGAAATCCCGATGCGCTGAATTAATCGCGCTGTTTGTTTCACTTAGGAGACTTATAAAGGGAGTGCGTATACGTGTATATATGCCTGTATGTGTATATTTATAATATTCCAGAATACAGAACACAAGATTCTGAAATTCTCATGAGATTCGTGTAACTTCTCTCGATGGTCATTACGAATATAGTCGGTAAACTTTAGCCAGTTATATATTCTCTTAATAAAAGTTGTTTCCTTTCTCTCGAACTCATATCTGTTCAAAAAACTCTCGATATTTGACGCAGCTCTTCTTACGCGCCCGCTTGTCTCACATTAATGAAGACGGAGGCGTGAAAGTTCTTAATTCATCGATGAAAATAAGTAATTTAGTTACATACTTTAGTTGCTAATTAAATAAGGGCTAAGTAATTTAGAAATATTTTACGATAATGATTTTACGAAAGTTCATGAAGGGAGATTTGTACGGCAAGGGTATTTAGTCTCAAAGCGAATCTCAAATTTTGGATTCGGCTCCCTCACTCGAAACTGGAAGACCGTTCGCTCGATATAGCTAAAGACTGTAGTAACAAGCTACTTAAGTAACACAACTCCTCTAGCCTCATAGTGTACTCAAGTAGTCCGGCATGTTTGCAGGAGCAGGGTATCCGAATATACCGCGAAGAAAGATCTCTAAATGCACTCCTGCGGCTCGCACTATCGTCCGCGATCTCCCCAGGATTCCCTTAACGCAGCGCCAAGAATATACGTCGCGGGAGGATGTAATAAAATATGTACGTCGCCCCGGGAGGATACTGACGCTCGCGCACACACGTGTGTGTCACACGCCAAAAGTTCCCTACGTAAGCGCGAGTTCCGCGGCGCTCGGTGACTGCCACTCTCCGACGAAGAAGAACAGCCTCTACGTGAACTCAGTTACCAAGTCTCGACTCGAGGAGAAGACTCGATCGGCTCGATCGGCTCGTCACTCGAAGCGGAGTTTCCGCAACGGAGAAAATTCAAGCGCCCTAGAGCGACTTCGACAGCCCGGGAAGTTCCACGACGCGTAACCGGCGTGCATTCCAACGATCAAGACGAGCTAAAATACGAAACAGTTTTCGATTATCATTCGAGCCGCGGCATTCTGTGTTTCATTGCGGTAACGCTTCATTTTCGGGGACAATTTATTTTATTATTAAATAAAAATGTGAGATATTTTTTGCAACTCTATTGCAAATATCTTGCATAATAAGTGCTGAAATAAATGTGAAATCTGGGTCAATTGACGCCACTTAATCGAATGCTAAATAACTTGTATAATATTGAAACGTCATTGTAACGTGCACACATACACACGCGCGCGCGCGCGCGCACACACATACACATACTCGCAAACACATCTACGCATGTAGATATATTATAGGATGAGAATTTTAAATGTAGATGATGAATATTCTACAGGTGAAAATATTAAATAATGCAAAACCACACTGTATGTATTAAAATTGAATAAAAAGGATTTAGGACAGCGCTGTCATCGATAAAAAAAAACGTAAAACGCTTTTTAATAAAAATGTCATTTTGGAAGCATTAAAATAGTAATAAAAAATGACATCTTTCAGCAAATTTTCAAAATAATTGAGGTTATTTAAGTAAAATTATTTTATTTTATTTTCCCGGATCTATCTTTAGATAATCTAATATGTAACAAATATTTTCGTAGTATGGTTTAAAAATTTATGAAAAAAAAACAAGAACAATTCAAGTACATTTTTAACGCAGTTTTATTTTCTTGATAGAAAGTCGTCAAAATGTCTACGTATTTATAATTTATATAAATTTGTAAAACTCATGTTTTACTAATTTCATGTCAGCTCAGAGAAAAAAAAAAATTAATGACCAATTTTTAGACGACAGTAACTTTTTAACAATTTGTCAAAAGAAAAAAACAAAGTGATTTAAGTGATTGAATGACAATACTGATAGAATTATTATACAGTTTAGCAAATAAAAGATAGCTCTAGATTTTGTATATTATATTTGCAGTCACGCACGCTCGTTCCCCCTAAAGAAATCACCCTCGAGAATAACAGCATAGACGCGTCTCTTGGTTTCCTTCGGCACTTTTTTTCCACGCATCGATTAGATTATCGCAACCATCATTGTCACTCACGTTTTCTATTTATGTCATTTTTTTATGGCGATACGCACGAAACGACCTGACATCTGCGCGAACCGGCGCTCTTTCGTGATCGAAATCTATTTCTGGCATGGCGAAATCTCTCGCTCTCTCCAGGAGAGTCGGAAAGTAAACGGGAGGCACGCGCAAGAGATGAACATCGGATCTTTTATTACGTGAGATCTTTTTGCTCGTTTGCTCTTGCCCTCGTAAAAGAGGAATCTGATTAGACTGAACTGGATTAGATTTATTTTGTATTTCAGGAGTCTACGTCACAAGAGTCGTACTACTGAAGTCTACAAAGTAGTCATATATATAATATAAAAACATACAACTAAAAATATCGTAAAAAATTAAAATTTGAAAACAGAAAGAAACAAGCAAAAAAAGTGGCTTTACATAAACAGTAATTTATATACAAATATATATACAGTAATATATATACAAATTATTAGGATTTTTTTTCTTGAAATGAGCTTCTTTTCAAAATATAGCGGACCTAAATCTAAAATTAGTACGCAGCAAAGCTTTCGAAATAATTATATTGAAAAAACAATACTAGATTATTCTAAAATAAAGAAAATTATTTTCAAGGTATATCTCGCGAGATGTCTAGCAGCGCTGTAAAAGTAATTAGTAGGAAATCTTAAATATCAGACAAGAAAGAATCTAATTTCAAGAAAGAATAGAGTAATTAAGCAATTAGAAATTAAATATGTATAGAAGAGATCTGCTAAACAGAGGTAGATATCATTTTCCCGTAAAACCGCGGTAAAAATACGAAGTTTACAAAGCTGTCTCGCACGTGAAGAAAAGATAGCAAACTATCTCCGTCTTTCATTCCTGCAAAGAGAAGAAGAGGAATACGAAAAGCAGGAGAATGAGAAATATGTCACGGCGGCACGAAGGAGCCAATTAGCAAGGGTGCACAAAGTCACCCTCGTCGTGCGGGCCGTGTTTTGCATTCGGCACGCGGAGTGCATTGTGCATCTCTGGCATAGTACTCGCGCCGCCTCATCCGACAAATTTTCCTGTGAATAGCTTCCGTCCGTGTAAATAGCGTGACGCCGAGCAACGCGGAGCAAGCCTCACGACGTGGAATTCGCATGCGCGTCGCTTCACCCGTTAAAAGCCTGTTTGGATGCAACAATTTTCAACAGGGAGAAACGCGCATACAGCCCGTAATGTGTTTTTAACACGTTCACTCTAGCGCGTCACATATGTATAACACTTCCATTCGCGTAATAGATTTAGCATCGCATACGTATGACACACGATGATAAGTGTTAACTTGCAAATTTTTAATTTCCTCTTAAATAATCAGATTTGATTAATATGTAAAGGCATTCTGTAACAACTCTTGTGCATTGCCAAACGAGAAATTTCGATTTTCAGCACTTATTATACGAATGCAAAACGTTATGCAAGTTAGTAATTCGATTTAAAAAAAAATTCGTTTTACTGTCAGAAACAATTAGCTTGAGCAGAAAATAATGTAAATAAGGTATTACATTTATTTAAAAATTAATATTATATAAAACAATAATACTGAAGTTCCATAATGCATAGCATCTGTCTATTAGGAGATATGATAATAACAAACTTTTAGATATATAAATTACGAAATGATGTTTGTGTGCACAACGTTAATATTTGTGTAAATAAGGATTCACGAAGCTACTATAATTTCAGCGAGTTCCAATGTAGCTGTAAACAAGCGATTCTATAACATTAGCTAATTAAAATTACATTGGATTTCAATTTCAGGATTTTATGTCAATATGGTATTGATACTCTGGTGTATCAGATATTTATTTCAGTAATATAATATGATGTAGACAAAACTTTGCGAAAGAGAAAAGAATACTTATAACTTCAAAAATATAAAACGCAACGAATTATATATTCTAACTGTGAAATGCGAAAAAAGGATTTTCAGATTATTACTGCATTTACTTTTTAAGATTTTATAATATTTATATACACACTCATATTTTTATATTGTTATCTCTAATGTCAATAGTTTTCAATAGTTTTTTTTTTTTCCTAAGTAATCTCAAGTTCGAGATATCTTTTTACAATATCGGAATTAAATTTCTCGAAATCGGTTTACTTTCATTTCTGTTATTTTTCCTTAGAAAACCGGTTATCCGAGAATTTATATCAACAACGCTTATTGCGCTTGTTCTTCCGATTTTACCGGGACCAGCAGCGATGGAGGTGCTTACGGCACGATTGAGCTTTTGTTTGTTCTAAAGTCGATCGTCTTAGCGGTTTTACGGTGCTGCGAACAGCTTTCTCAGCTCAGCGCTTCTCTCGATCCCCTTAGCCTAAATGAAACAGTACCTAATCCCGTTATCCGCTCGCAGATTCTATGTGTCTCGCACGCTGCATCCTCTGTCCTCCCCGTCTTTACGACGGACAACTTATTCTACCGCGAGTTTATTGCGCTTCGGTAAACTGTCCTTAAAATAAAATGTCCTATTACATTGTGCAATTTTCTACTCTCGTCATGTCGACTGACTGACGCGGTGGCTGCAAATTCCTTGTTACTCTAGCTACAATGAGTGATTATAATCGTAATCAATTTCAAATTCATATAATTTATTACACAGAGCGCTTTCAACGTCCGGCTCAATCAACATTAGTGCTGATGAATCTATTTTTTCCGAATTTGTATAAAAAAACGTTGAATTTATTGACAAATGTCCCCAAAGTAATTTCTTTCCGACAATAACCACATATATTTTTAAATATATAGGTCAACATTATTCATTTGTCTAAATAAAAAAATTTTAAATTTAAAAAATCTCTATAGAGTTAAACTGTAAGAAAAAATGAAGCAAAAGTAAGTAAAAACAACTAAAGATAGAAATACGTAATAAATTAACTTAAAAAAGTTATAAAAAGAATATAAATAGCAAACCTCAGAGGTATATGAATAATATCAGAAATAAAATACACATTTTCGATCAAGATATTTAAAATGCAAGTCTTCTAAAAATCTAAATCAAACACGAATGACAGCTCTACACATTCCATTCTATATATCTTTTGCAAATCTTTAATTAAATTTCATGAAAAGATTTAAAAATATTTCTTAGGAGATTGAAGCATTGTATGTACATTTATCTTACGTCAGACAAAATGTCAATATTCTCTCATTTTAAAAATAAGGAGACACTGCACCACGAAAGAAACCGTCGACGTCCGCAAAAAAAGCCATGCACGATAACGAGACGGAAAAATCCGAGAAATTCAAGCTCTCTTTCGTAGTCATTACGATTCGAGTTTTCTCGGCGAGACGTGATGATTCGTGCAACGATTCTGACCGGTAATTTGCATCGAAATCGCTCCTCTTTACGCGTTTGTATCTCGAATATTCTGAACAATCGCGAACGTAATCCTACGCATTTGCGTAGCCAGCCCACATATTTTTAGAAATAAAAATAAACGTATATTTACACACATAAAGCTTCACCTGACATATAGTATAAAGAAGACTTATCAATATTGTTCAATAAATTTAAGAGTAATTTTCGGTAATTTTTTTGCATTTTGTTATATTTATATTAATTTGTATTTTATTATTAATTTTTTTAATTTTTCTCAGTTATTTATATTTGACTTAAAATAAATTTTTCTTTGAAATATTCTACATAACAAGATCAATTAAAAAATCAAAAAATTAGTATTAACTACTCTTTTCTATTAAAGTCTACACGATATAATTCTACATTATAAAACGTACATAAGACATAAATAAATATATAAAATCTTTAATATTTATCATTAAAATATCTATAGATATTAATATATATAATTTTCTGCTCTTTCTCGAGTAATTTCCTTTTATTAATTATCGCGCTGGTGGCAGACGACAGCAATAGCGAATGTTCAATGGCAATCGAATTTGCCATACTAACGAATTGGCAAGTAGTAATGGACACCCAGCGACCAGGCAAGGTCGCTCCGCCGAAAGTAGTAACAGACGTCAGCGGTCAGGCGAAAAGATCACCGTGCCGAAAGTAGTCGTGGGCGTCGATGGTCAGGCGAGGAGACCGCCGCGCCGAGAGTAGTACGGGACGCCCATCGGTCAGACGCTGGGATCGCCAGCTGAAAGTAGTAACGGATAACCACCGGCCAGACGCGGAGCTAAAAGTAGTAGGGGTCGTCTGCCCAGCGGCGGACGAGCGGGCTACCGCGTCGGAAGTAGTAAGGGACAGCGGCAGCCGAGACTCTTTCTCTCCTTGGAAGAGTATCCCTCACGGGACCGTCGGCATTACGCGAGAGACATAACGTCGTTTCAGCGTCCTATTTTACTCTCACCGCTCCCAGGTCCCTTTCGTCCTCATCTTTCTCGCGCCAAGTTTTTCGCATTCAACAGAATTTTGCTGCTGAGGGCGAGCTCGGCTCGGCTCGACTCGCGTGGTAATGGACTTTTTCGTGGTGATATCGAAATGCACACAGGTGCAAGGAGAAAGATGAAACTCTCATTAAAAATGTCGTCTCGAGATAATCGCTCGCGTGAACTCCGAAGAACATATATCGCTTGTCGTCATTAATAACACGTAATCAAACGGTTCATTTTGAAAATGAACTTGCAATGGAAGTCTTCTTTTATCCCTACATTAAAAAAAAAAATGTAGGCACATACACAAATATTGAGTACCCATTATTTTAAATTTAAACATTTACTGCGATTATAAAATAATAAATGAAAAAAATTATTCTTAAAAATTAAAATATATAATTATATAGTATTGCGTTTAAATGTAATGTTTTCTTTGAATTTATAGTTTTGAAAAATTTAGTGCTCACAGAATTCACTCGTAATATGAATATTTCACATGCGCTGATGGGTATTTCTAATGCATATATGTTCTCATGTGGATCTAATCTTAGCCCTCCGGTATTCTCGAGGCGTAAATTAGTTTGTCGAAACCATCGCGGTAATAAATCTAAGCAAACAGAGGCAGTAGTTAAGCACGGAAGCATTTGTCTCATAGTATATCGCACACAAACGTAAATAGATCCCAACAATTTTGTGTACCTTGCTTAAACAACAAATATTACAGACACTTAAAATACGTAAAAATCACGTAATACAGCGGAATATAATTCTTATTAAATATTAATATGCATTAGAAAAATACTTAATAAGCATGTTTATCAGTTTTATAAAATGTCAATAAATATAAATAATAAATTAAAACTTTTCATGAAGTACAACACATATTTAATGAAACGAGATGTGAATGTAGAACAAAGATTTATCGTTCTTACGTGATATTGTCTTTAGAATATGACGAGCCCGCAAAATTTCAACCTCGTCACAGCGTGCAAAAAGGATCGGAAGCGGAATGCAGGCTGCATTATACCAACGGACGCGTAAAACACGTGTACACGAGAGACGTCGCGTTAAGCGAGGAGGATCATTAATATCACGAACGTTGGCACAACCGAGGCGGACCGGCCGAGATTGTGTGTCCTAGGTCGCTGTTTCTTTCCCCGATAAAGTTCCCCGCTGCACGGGAGCGATATCGGCGTGACGCAACGCGACGAGTCGCGCACGCGACTCATCCTTCTCGTTTTTCTTCATTTCGCCTCCCTTCGCCTAATCCGATTCCCTCCCCCCTCCCCTCCCTCCCTTCGTTTACGGCCGATACCGCGAAAAATGGGGAAGCCACCCTCACTTGCCGGAGCACGTACCTCGTTGAGCCACTAATTCGTCGTCGCTGCACCTCGCGCAGTCCTGCCACTATCCTACAGTCGAACTCTGTCTACGTGCGAAAGCCTTTAAACCTAACGATCCACGATTCTTCCAGCAGCTGTTCCATTATGGTGATCCGTAAAAGACGAATGGAATCATGATCGTGGAATGGATATCATGAATCAATTCTCGAGAGGCGTGATATGATAATAACAGTTATGAACTTGATTTACGACACGTCTTTTTATATGGTAGAAATTATATGCTAATGACTACATAATATCATATTCATTTTTATGTATCAAGCAACCATCTATCGAAAGCAATCATTGTCTTCTATAATGAAAAGAAATATCTTCACTTGAAAATAGAGTAGTAAATTTACATATCTCTGAATAGGTATGTTTTTCTATTTAATTTTAGAGGTAAACATATTCATAGGCGTATATATTCGCACACTAATACAATTTTTAAATTTGTTTTAAACTCACGTACGTGTTATGTTATTATTAATTAATGCTATTATTGAATAATATTATAAATAATAATATAATACAAAATTATAATATAATATGCGAATATAATATACGGAAATGGTTTATATAAATTATTTATACGTTTATAAATACATGAACATATAAAGAAATGAATACGGAAAATTTAAATACGGAAATATTCTAAAAACCAGTAATATTAATTTTAATAAAAAAGTAAGCGCGTATTCATTTTATTCAATTGTTAACTTTCGAACAATGACAGATACGAACAACGTACGTACGTTTTATGAAAAATATTTTGTAAACATATTAAATACGATCTCTCTCCGAACTGATCCGCTTTCGCAAATTCAATGTATGTTTCGGCATCATTTTTAAATTATTTGCTGACTGTAATCGACAATGCATGTTAACAGGTACGGATCAATTACCATTGTTACATAGCGTTATAATAATTTGCTTTGTAAGTTATATACACATTAACAATTTCAGCAAAGCCAATTAGTACTGTAGATTTAATCCTCTTTCGCTTGCATCGTATGTAGAAGATAACGCAGTTCAATCTCTGTGCATTTCAATAAAGTGAAATGAGACGCGTATTCAAATATTAAAATTAAGAAATTTGTTTATTTTTAAAATGAATATAAATTTGTGCCTAAATGTTATATAAAATCTAATAAAATCTTTCGCAAATCTCTCCTATAAATGTGATTAAAAGTTTTAGTTACTAATAGAGTCCAATCGTAACAATCTTGTTTTTAATTTCAACCGAAACCGAAATCTAACCGAAACTTCAATTTTGAACTGACCTTAACCAAAAACAAAACCGAATTTTCGGTCGCGGACTTTAGCTATTATAAACAAAAAGTATTAATACGCCAGACACTTTTAATAGAAGAATATCTTTGTTAAATTCATCCGGGGTCGCCAAGAATAAGTATCGGTCTAGTCCAACTGCTATTTTCCTTCTACCATACAGACAAATTCCATTGAAAATTGCCGGCAGGACGTGAAAAGATGGTATGCCACGAAGCTAGCTAGAAAATTCTTTCACAAGTATGCGACGACCGTAGGGGGTTCGAACCTTATAGGGCTAAAGATAGGGATGGTATTAACCGAACGTAGGAAGAAACGCGACTTCGACGTGCTGCAAGATCCGAGGGGAGGCCCAATCGTTCCTGTGGTACCTTCTCTCTTTCCTCGCTCAGCCAATTATCCGGAACAGTGCGGGGTAATTAAACGAAATGCATTCCCGGATAAGCAGCAGATTTCTCGCTGAAACTTGGCGTATTACGCTTCCGAAGAATTCGCAGCATTCTGGATGTTGGACTCATTCGTTGTTCTTGGGACAATTTGAAAGCAGAAAATTCAGGAAAGAAAATATCTTCGACAATGAAGAAGATCAATTAATAATTATATTCTCTCTGTTGAATATATTGTGTCTCTCTCGACTCAACGTTGTACAAAATTCAATAAGACAGTGCTATTCTAATATTTTAATTGCCTTGTGTAATGCATTAAGAGACAAAATTTTTAAATAAAAAAAAACATTGTTTTAAAACGATATATTTCGACAAAAACATTTATTTGTTCTGTGTAAATAAAAATATTTTAAGTAAATAAAAAATTCTGATGATCTTGAATATAAAAGTAGTCTCACATGCTGACTAAATATTTTCCAAATATTTACTGTTAGACCATTTTCATGTTCAAAATGATCAGATTTCTTAATTTAAGAAAATTAAGAAAATTTAAGTTTAATAATATCATTAGCTTATTTGTAAAATTATTATTTAAATGTAAGAAATGTAAAAACACAAAATTATACTTAAAATGATATGTCTATTTATTTAAAAGTAAATATTTTTACTCAGATATATTTCCTAAAATTAGCAAGAAAAAAAATACTTGATTAAAAATTATTTCTTCATTTTATTTACATAAATATTTTGATTAAAAAAATGTGTACTTGATTGTAAGTAAATAAGCTATTAAGAGCCATCAAGTAAACAATTTTTTTTCTCACTGTACATACCTTATCATCTTACCCCTTTGAACATAGACCCGCAAACAAAAATTTCAACACTAAAAATATCGCTTATTTTCGAGAGGTTTTAAAAGTCATCTTCTTTTATATTCTCTTTAAAGTGACAAATTTTTAATTCATAGAGTAGCGAGAGACACACACTCTTCTGGATAAATAAGTCTTAACGCCGAGTACTGTCCCGGAATGATACATTTTTATGAGCAATGGCGAAGAGAAATTCTCCAGCAGCACAGAGGTGGATAAAGAGAAATGATTAATCATGCTCCGGAGTCAGGACTACCGTCCCTTTCCCCTTTCCCTCGCCAAAACAGCACGGGAGAGAACAAACGCCGTGAGAATGTCCCAACTAATTCGGTTTTTTTTGTCCCTCACAGAGCGCAGATGTTTTGTCCAACGAAAATTCGTCTCCCCGTCGTTTATCCACTTCGCTAATTGCGATCATCGTCATCGTACTTTGAATAACTTTCCACGACGAGCTCTTAAGTCTCGCGCATAAAAAAAAAACAGGTTAAGCTTAACTATGCGTCAACTTTAGCATTAATTCGCCTATAATTCTATAACGTACGTTAAAAATTAAACATTTTCTGACAAAATAATATTAGATTAAATGTTGACTTAATCTTCTACGGCAGAAAGAAAATTCTTTTACATTACAAAATTAATGCGCTATTAAATACTAATATTTTTTTTCCTGGTCAACACACACACACACGTGTGAAATCACGTACAAGTATAAAAATTTTCGATAAGTACATCGTGTTTCCCGCCAAATATTACGTGTCGCATTCCGATACGTATCAACGATGTAAAAGGTACTGCGTTTTTGAAAGAACATCGCCGCTACATCGCCGCAATATCGTGTTAGGGAGTGTTCCGTATAAATAGCCGTCTACTTTATTCAACCACGCGAGTGAGCGAGCGGGCGAGCGAGCGAGCAAAGCGGCCGCGCTTGGAAGCTGTGGGATTGAACCCGAATGTAAACCCCTCATGGTACTCGCCAGCAAACGGAAAACCCGCGGCACCGTTCGTAAGTAATCTCATTTGACCCATTTCCTTGTGTGTAACAGGCAAGCGGAGCCAGACTTTCTCGTAGAGAAAGACTTCTCGAGGCGAGTGCGCTCTGCGCGAAATTCGGTAAAAGCGAGTTTTGTACGTTCTTCCCTTCTGTATCCTTTATTTTTCCCCTTTTCTTTTTCCACATTTTTTTTTTTGCTGCCTTTGAATACGCGTTCTTAATCCACGCGCTACGCGAATGAGTCACGCTCGGTGAAAAAAAATTACAGAGCAAAATCAAAGAACGTCGTCCCTATCGAACAACTTTTTCTCACGAGCAGCGTCGCGCACATATCACCGTCTACGACCGCGCGCGCGTGTATTAAGTACCGCTAATTATTAATATTTCACTGCGCATATATACGGTTCTCGTCGAGAAGTACTCACGGCTGAATAAAGCAAACTCGTGCGAATTAGTTTCGGTAGGATTAATCGCGTCAGTGGTTAGGCTAACCGCGATATTCACTCTCCCGCTCTTTCTCTCTCTCTCTCTCTCTCTCTCTCTCTCTCTCTCTCTCTCTTTCTACTTGTCTAGTTCTCTTCCTCCCTGAGTATCTCGAAATAGCGCCAGATCTCTCGAGAGAGCTCATGTAAATTTCAAGTATCACAGCAGTTTCGAACAAACAAGACACTTTTTTTTTTTTTCGAGAAAACGAGAAAAGGGTCAATTCGTGCCAAGAATTGACAAAATATACCGCTTAAACGAATAATGGTTAATAAAAATATTGTATTAAAAAAATACAAACGATGCAACGAAATTTCGAGTATAGGAATAGTAGTAGATGTCGGCAAATATCGCGAGTAAATTTCTTAATAAAAAAAAAAAATATAGCCTGCTCAAGCCTTTGTCAAATATTCGTTATTGAAAATACGAATGATATTCCACGATGACTGTATCGGCTATTGATTCCAGTGACCGGACCGTTGTACTATTTGAAGCTATTGTCTCAATCCAACTAGTTCTATATTCAGTTGACTATGAATCCAGTTATCTGTACATTCAACTATCCATCCATCCAACCATCCATCCATCCATCCATCCATTCATCGATCTATCCATCTATCTCCCAATCAAATATTCCGAAAGTTCAAATTATTGGCGCCGAGACAATCAGATGATAATTATTCGCCACGAGAGAAAGGTAAACCCTATTTCTCTATACGGTTTCTTTCGCACACTCGGGAATTTCTCTAGTAATACAGCGGAAAAATCACGATTCGCGGTGTATGTACATTCGAGCGGGAATGAACAAAGGGAAATGAGAGAGAAGGTCGGAGCGGTCAGCACTGGAAGCTGATGGAAAAATGGACAAAATAAAAAGCAGAGATCGCCTATTATGTTAGAGACCTCGTTGGAATGTTGTATGAAACCACCATGTGGTAACCGCGCGATTTTATATTCTCGTCATCAAGACATTTTTACCATTATCTAAGATTTTACATAAAATTCTTGTGAATTTCTGACGCTTCGTGGAAATTGTTCGTGCAACCTCTTCATCGCGTTTCCTTATAGAATATTATTATCTAACCGCAATTAACTATAACATAAATTTTTATGACTTGATTAGAAAAATTATACTTTTCAAAAATTATCAATTGTCACAATTATCAAATATTTTCTGAATCTTATTTTCTGAACACAAAATTAAGTTTTTAATTTCAAAAAAATAATTTATACAATTTACTTTACGGATTAAATAATTATTTCTAAGACAACTTGTAATTTAAACTTGTACTTTTTTCACAGCCAAAATCTTTTTAAATTTAAAAATGTTCGCGAATTGACAGTCATCACGTATTAGCGTATTTCACACATGTATCGTGAGGATATCAGTGCAGTCGTTACCTGAATGCAGCAACCAATAAATCGATGAATAGCGAACGAAAGTCGAGGTTGATGCATAGAGGGTAGTAGTCCGCCGGTTAAAATATTCAACGGGTTTCTGGTTCGGCAAACACACGAGATCGGACGTTATATCGCGCGGTCAGAAAGATAATTTGTCGTGCGGTCAACGAGAAGCCGAATTCCAATGTTGCGCCCGTGAGTTTTCGCCCCGTTCCCACCTCCTCCGCGCGTAAATACGTCGGCGAAGTTAATAATTAGGAACGGAAGTGATTCCGCTATCCGCCGGCATGCACGACGTATAACGAGTTTCTGTTTGACTAGCGAGACAGCGCGCAATGTTGGTCGGCGCCGCGTTTCCTTCGCGATTTTCAGGAAAAAAGTTGAACGTGTGCGTGTGTGTACTATTTGCCCCGAACTTTGAATAGAGCCGGGAGCAAAGATACTGGCTATCTACTGTGGATCTCTGAATTACTTTGATTATCTTAAAGCAAGAGTATATAGTACATAGAATTTCCCAGCTACGTAAGTGTCTATTTTTTTAAAATGGAAAATTTTACCGTTTCTGAAATATAATAAGAAATTATTATTTAAACAAAAATGTCAAGTACAATTAAATCAAAGTTGGGCCAAGACGGTCATAGCAAAATCCTGGTGCTGAAATAATATTTCATACATGATTTTTATATACTTCCAATTTATTCGAACTGCGTGATTTTCGATTTCAAACTCAGCTCTTGAAAATGAACTAAAACAGTATTGACACGTAATTAAAATTGAAAATAAATTTCAATAATACCGATGCAAACTAGTGCTATCTTTAAAAATCTCTCCCACCTCGAAAAAAATAAAAACAATTTTTAATTTTAAAAATCTTCTCAATATATATAAATTATTTCATGTGAATATATCTACATTATTAGAAGTACCAAAATAACAAATTCTTTTTTGACAATAACATTACGACAGCACATTCACTAACGAACAGAACGTGCCACATTCACTAGGTAGAATATCAACGGTACGTAATCCTTTTGTTCAGAGAGGGAGGAGGCGCGAATTCGCAACTTCGTAATGAATTCCCCTTTTCTGTTCGCTACTACATGAAATTCACGAACGAACACCCATTAACGTGCCGGGACAAAAATACTGGCAACCGCTTTTTTATCCATTGAATTTCGTCGAAGCGTCATGTACAACAAGCCCGTGATACACCATTTGAAGCCGACACCATCCGACGCGCGCGTGCGTAAATCGATCGCGACTTGAAACAGATTTCGGCTCTTTAGCGCGGATCGGTGCGAAAACGATTTTGCGTGCGACTCGGAAGGCGCGAAAAAATGGGGCGATCGCCACTGATGTTTTCACCAGCGATCGCGCTCTAACAAGTGCGGCATATCGCGCGAATTTAAAGTGCGCATGTGGTGAAAACTTCGCCGCGTCGCATATAAAGCCGGCTCGCAAACAGACCGATCGTTTGCCGAATTCGTTCGACAAATGCAAATGTTGCGTCGCGTACCGTCGTGCAACTGCATGCGGCAAATCCCACCGCGTTGTCATATACAGTTAAAGTACGATCACAATGATATATTTAGGACAGACAGTTATATTTGTCAAAATGCTTTTAAAGACGTTTTTGAACATGTATAAATCGGTGAAAGAAGTTTTTCAAGTTTTTGCATAATACTAAATTTTCATACTTTTTTCCGTTTAATTACTTTATATTACAAAAAGAGTTGTTGCTTCAAACTTATAAAGTAATTGGGTTATAATATACTGTAAACATTCCGGTACTTTTATGAGTTGATGAAATTTAGAAACAAAAATAATTAGGTACTTTCTAAAAAAATCGTGTAAATTGTGTATTTTTTTTAGATAGGCATTTTGGTTATTTACAATAATTTTGACTAACTAAAAGCTATCGAAATTAAAAAAACTGCCAGGATTAACTGTATTCTTTTTTTTCGAATCAAAGATAAAAAATGGTCGACGTGAATGTCCGAATTTTGGTCCTGAAGCCAGCTATAAAAAACAAAACAATGATAAATTTGGCTTATAACGACTTATGCAACGAAAACACTCATATTTTTCATAGTTTTTGATAAATAATTTTTGAACGAGTAAGTGGATTATTCAATGACTTTTTATATAAATATTTATTAGAGTTTATTAGTATTTGTAAAAAATGTGATTTAATTTGTAACGCACTACCTTCATATCAAATTTGTAAATAAGTACAATGAAACGCGATTTTACATAAAAATGAGGAATAATTATTAAACATCAAGAATTAATATTAAACAAATTTCCAAATTTTATTTAGTTTGCATCAAAACTATGTGTTCAATACTTTTTTAAATCAGAAGGGAATTGCGTACAATTTTACACAGACATAATAATAAACAAAAGAGCAATCTAAATTGCATCTCTTAAATGTACCGAAATTAACTTGCTTTATTCTTCGATCATTGATCTTGTGCACTCCATTAGTCGCGAAAGGGCTCATGGTAGAGGTTTGGAAAAATTCCCAACCAGCGGATTGTTCTTCGAGGAATCGATTGCCCGTGGCAAAATAAACGTGGGGGTTAAGACGATCGCGACCTAGCCTTCTTAGAGAACATTCAAATAGAGCACGGCGGCGGCTTATCGTCTTATTTGCACATATAACGCGGCATTCCGTATCGTTCTTATCCGCGGCCAAGATATGCAAATATCACTTGCAGCTTTCCGCCCGAAATCCGCGCTTAAGTCTCGTCGGCTGGCTGGCTGGCTGCCGTCGGGGGGCGGGATGGTGTTAAACGGAAGTACCTCTCCCCCCTCAACCCCGGTGCAGTAACTTCGCCACCGTCTTCATGAATTTTCGCGTAGTCGCAACCGTTCTACGCGAAACTGTACTCTCCCCGGATCTTTCACCCTCCATCGTCACGTACCGCACAAAAAAAGTGAAACAAAAAAAAAATAGAAAATTTCAACCCCCGTCGCTATTATACGCGTACACAATAGCGCGCGGCACGAATAAAACGACTTGCCAACGTGAGTTAGTAACTGCCGGCGACGAAGGCGGTGCAACACTAAAGCGAATCTTATGATCTCATTATCCGCCGTACTCTCATTATCATTGCCCGGGATCATTTTCTTTACCGGTGTCGTTAACTCGTTACTATCGTCATTCCCCTCGTTAACGTTTCAGCTGTATTCGGCGATCATTACTTACTTCATTTCTCGCCGGTTATCACACAACCATTACGTTTATGTATTTCTATGACGTTGCACTTTTATTATTTAGCAAAATTTAAACGTTTTATTTTATGAATTCTGTCGAATTCCGGATATTAACTAACGTGAATATGTTTTGAAAAATTTTCGTTTGCAATTAAACACACAAAAACTTTTTTAAAACAAATCTTTTATATATCTCTCTATATCAAACTTTCAGAAAAATCTATTAATTATTGTAAATAAATTTTTATATTGTCTTGCGATTAATACGCTATACATATTTATGCATCATCTAATTTGTGAAATATTAGAGCGTGCAACTATATCTGTATTTTACCACTGTAATAAGTCTTACGGTAATTTTCGTTTAAAGTCCAGAAAACCTAACAGTTCAAGCTCGATGTGTCGGAGTACCGATAGACTTCTCGGATTCCAATTACCGTGAGATTTCCTGCAGAGATCTCGCGAAGTCGATCGGTCGCAATAGACTCCACAGTATTGCGAATTGTCTACGTTATTTATGCAAACGAAACTTTCCCGTGCGTTAACTCGCGGGAGATCGAATTTACATATGCAAATAGTACCGCGCCAATTCCTTAGCAAAAAGACGACGAGGTAAGCGGAAAAATCGAGACGCACTGACTCGAGTGAATCGTCACACCCGCTGTGAATCGTCAAACGCTTTGAATGGATCCGAGATCAATGTAAAATCTTCAAATAGTATTGACTATGGATGATTCGTAGAGATCAATGACGAGTGATATTTTCTAAATCTTTTAGGAGATTATCAGTCGCAAACGCGCCCGATTATCGAGAATAAGATAATTAAAAAACAATATACAATTCTTGATTTAATTAGAAAAAAAATCATCAAGATTATCAATGAATAAGAAACAGTAATTAATAATTCATAATGATTCACAAAAAGTTTATAAACCATCTCAAAAAAAAACTTTATAAAATCATGACTATATTTTTCGTAGAACAGAAACATTTTTGAAAAAATTATCAAACAGAAAATTATACAGTTTTAACAAGATCAACAAATTCCAATAATAATTACAGATGGTCTTCGGATCATCTTCGATGAGATCGACCGTGAAAGATAGTTATATAGATACGCGATTATCGAGATCATCAAGATAAACCGTAAAGAGAGCTATAATCTTAATAACACGATACCGATCCATAGCCACACAAAGATCGATGACGAGCCACGGAATATTGCCAATGAACATCGAAACGTTGCGGATGTTCCCGGACGAAATCGTGAATGGATCACGAAGTGCTAATATTATACTCAGCCCGACAATAAAATTCGCAGCGATAACGTCATTTCTCGTTTCGACACGGCGGGAAAATCCCACATCTCGCTCTCGTAGCGACGCGTCATAGCCGCCGTTGTCGGCCTCGTCGTAGCCAACGCAAGTCCGCCGTCCCTCGAGAGCTCGGGACAGAAGTCGAGGCACGAAGTGCACTTCCTTGTAAAACACTACGGTCGTGACGGGCGGAAAAAAGGACGCGAGAGGGTGTGGCCAGCAGAGGATGATGGGGTAGCTCGCGCTCCCCGGGGCGAGTATTTCAAAGGAGAGACGATCTTCGAGGACGAGGCGAGAAATAAAAAGTTGCCTCTCTCGGTGGATCAACGGAAATATGGATAAGCAGCAGTAAAGTGGATGTGAGAGAAACGTGGGCTTCGTGACTTAGTTTTTTTTTTCTTCTTTCGTTCGTGCTCATTCCTTCGCCCCCTGTCGCCCGCCCACTCGCTTCATTGTTCTCAGGGAGGTTTTTACCGGCGCGACATGAACGTTGTGACTTCGTCTCCGTTGCGCTATTAAGGGAACGTCACTAAAAAGGATCGCAAGAGCGAGAACGTAGCGGAAGCGTCGTCGAAGCCGTCGCGCTTTACGTCCCACTGCCGCCGTCGGCATTACGCAAACATTTCCGTCCGGCTCGGGCGTTTCCGCTATTTCGCGAATGCTAATTAAATCCGTGGATTCGGCCGCGCCCGGGTTTTATGAAAAAGAGATAAATACCGAGCCGAAATGCATTTCATTAGCGGTGCGCTTCGGTGCGCGCGAACCGCCGGAACTCGGAAGTCAGTCAAAGGTGAATCCAATTAATCCGAATGCGCGAATGAACGAGTCGATTTTCGAATGCGCTTACTCTGCGCGCAATTTCACGAAGCGTAGAGAGAGAGAGAGAGAGAGAGAGAGAGAGAAAGGTGTTTCGATTCTCATTTTAACGGTACGCAAATGAAATTTACCGCGCAAACACGTTGCGCTCGAATGAAGAAAAAGTACCAGGAACGAAGATGCGGCCGCGTATACCTGCTGTTGCATATTAGCGAAAGAAAAATACGGTTGTTATGCTGCGCATTTTCCATTCTGTTCAGCTATGTGTATATACATCAAACAAAAATCATAAAACAAATTACGACCATTATATATTTATGAGTAGAAAAATATTTTCACATGTAGTCGCGCGCACGAAAATTGCGAAAAATCACAGTTATTTTAAGTATCCCGAAATTACTGCCCTTATAGACTCTAATGAATTCAGTATCGTTAGTTCCATAGAACGTAAAACATATCGAATTTTTTAGTTTATCTAACGAACAACGTGTTATGTTAAATATCTATTAATTAATTTTTTATAATTAATACATTTATCAATAGCAAATGCTAAAGAAACAATAAACGTAAAAATGTAAAACAATTATGCAACATAATTAATAACTAAAAATAGAAAGGAATAAAATTATTCACGTGACAATTATCAACTCAATATCCGTCTTACATGTAGTGAACTAGAAGAGCTCGTAACATTTTCGACTAAGAGGATTTAAATCGTTCCGAGAGCGATTAATGGGAACGTAGTTCTGCCTGTGGACTTCTCAACTTGCATACAAATACATTTCCAGTTTGAACACGAATTCATGAAAATTGGGTTTAACCACTCCCGGAGCGATTCAAACCCGCTTCAATCGCAAATGCTGTTACAAAGATTAAAGAAAGTCCAGTTAAAGTCATTCAGAGCCAGTTTGATCGTCTATAATTCGCGAGTTCCGAAGCTTTATTCGTACACATTTTTAAACATTTCAACAATATCGAATAATTCTGCAAATGCCGACAAAAAAAAATTCATCTCGCTGTAGCTTTCATCGACCACGATTTAGGCATATTGTGAGACTTCTGGGACAGCCTGTACGAACGCGGGAACCACGATAACCGCCGTTAACGACTGCACCGAGTAATAGGTATTGAGGACTTCACGTAACGGCAGAAAATTATTAGAAGTTATTACAGAACAATTCCGCCCCGGGGGCAATAGCGTCCTCCGACTCTTGTTCGGAAATTAATTTCTTACAGCCCAACGGGAGGTCAATGCACGGAATTTTGTAATGTAATTATAAATCGGTCTATAACGCTGTGTCGTCGATTATATAACCGTGCAGTTATAATATTTACTAAATTAATACATAAAACGGATGTTAAATAACAGGAAGTTCATAAATCGGAAACTAATAATGGATAACGATAAATAATCGTTTAAATGTAATAAAAATAGTTTCTCACAATTAATGTAAAACGCCTCCATTTTGGAACTGTCAGAACGTTTCCACATTTTGTAATCTGACCCGATTTTCTCGTTTTAATGGCATATATTAAAATTAGTATCGTCAATCAATTTATATCAAATCAAAATAAGTGACTATGAAACAGTGACTTTTTTAAATAAAAAAAAGTAACAAAAAATAATCGTAAGTAATTTTAGAATCGGTATTCATATGTAAATAATTTTCAAACTTTAATTAAAAGAAAACAAAAATAAATAAATCTATAATTAATTACACTTTCAGTCAAAGATTAAAATATTACACTATGTGTGACTTGTATGCTGATTACCCTATTATTTGGCAAAGATTAAAAATTATTTACGATTATAAATATTGGCCTTAGTCATTAAAATAGTAAGCACTGGCATTTTTATCAAATTTTCAGAATAATTAAGGCAATTTAAGTAAAAAAATTATTTTTATTTTCTACAAGTATATCTTTGGCTAGATATACCGCAAATTCTTTTCATAGTTTAATTTCAAAGTAGAATTTTAAGAACAAAGGTTTGAGCGACACATTACAAAAAGAAATTAGAATTTATATAAATCTGAAGATATCTTGGTAGCACAATAAATGATGGCAACAAGCGACAGAACATTTACCATGTGTATGTTTAGTTTTATATCAATCGTGCCGGCTAACCCATATTTGGTTCAATATTATCATTTTGTATGACAATTGTAATCATTAAATATTCACTAAATAAGCGCAACGAACCCAACTTAATTCGCGAAGCGCGCGCAGAATGAGGCCGATCGTCGCAAGTGCAAAAAAGTTTGACCGCAGAAAAGTTAGTTTTCCAACGTACATCCGTCGTAATAAAATTGAATCTCTCGAACTGAAGTAGAGAGGTAAAAAAAGAGAGAGAGAGAGAGAGAGAGAGAGAGAGGAAGATATTACAACCGCCAGTTTGTCTGCGATAATCTCGCTCGATTTCCGCAGCGTGAGGAAAACTCGTCGTTGCTTCCTCACTCGAAAACTATTACGCGTAAAAAGAAAAAAAAAAAAATGCGAGATCGTTCGCCTCGCCTTTAATTTTCATCGGCTAAATTTTTTCCCCGTTTCACGTTGCTTTTCAAAGATTTTTTTTTCAAATGTTTAAATCGCAATTTCGCGCCGCCGGTCGAATACTTGTCAGTTTTTCGTTTCGGAATAACTCTCGAGAAACTGCTGCGCCTTTGGAGAAACGATCCACGAAGCCTGTGAGTGTACCGGCAAAAATTATTCTTTCCCAACATAGAGAGAGAGAGAGAGAGAGAGAGAGAGAGAGAGAGAGAGAGAGAGAAGGAGGAGGTAAAGTACAAATATTTATCGTTCCTGCGAGCATCGAAGAAGCCTCGAGTCGTTAGATGCGTTCTTTTCGTTTACACATTTTTACACTTTCACCACTTAAAACGAGACAAGAGTGTACGAGATAAGAAACGCCAGAGAGAGGCAACAAAGTGTGATTAAAAAGAGCAAACCCGTTGTCGACAGCGAGACTGGACTGGGACTGGGCACGACTGCGACTGGGGAAAAACGTTAAGGGCTTCGTTGGCTCACAACGTTGGGCCGGATTGGACTTTTTCATTGTTTCCCCGTGCGCGCACCGACGCTATCATATTCATTTAGAGATGTAAATTCAACTGCGATGGCCAACCAGCATAGGACTTTTAATTTCTGGCCGATAATAACGCGGGTGTCTCTCGCGATAGCAGTACTGCTGAAATTATAAAATAAAGACGTACCGTAAACGCGCTTCGTTCTCTCTTCCTTCCACCTACCCTCATCTTTCGCGCGCGTAATTAAGCTATTAAGCAATTTATATGTTAAATCCATTGCTGTACATGCGGTACCCGCAATTGTTCTCCGTCTGAAAATCGACGTTTACGCTTCTTTCGAGAACAAACCGCTTCGAGAGAGAAAGTTTACGCCTCGTTAAGACAATTAATGCAGGATCGATAATTAATTCACTGATATCGGATACGGTTGAGGAAGACGAAGAAAAGAAACACATGCTCGCGTAAACTTTCGCCAAACAAGACGAGAGAAGAGCATTTTTTCCGATAAATATGTTCTCTCTCTTTCTTTCTCGCTCTTTCTTGGGTACACGCTCAAAATGCTTGAACATGCGTCAGTTCGAGTCTGCTCCAACAACACACGACGGTAGGCAAAATAGAGAAAAGATAGAAAAGCATATAGAGCAGTCGGTCTGATATTAATCTCAAATTCAATTTTCAATGTTATAAAATGTAGAGAAATGTATTTCACGCCAATCACCGTCGTTTTCGAGCTTGGATACGTATAGAAAATTGCATGTTTAAAGAACGTCACTTATGGAATATACAGAAATATTTGTGCAATAAACCCTCAAAATAAGAAAAATTCTTAAATAAAATCATCAATTAAAAATGTTAAGAAGGTTCGTTAAACAAACATTAATGTACTTTGTGCCGTGATAATTAATTAAATCAGCTTTATTAAATTTATGTTCGTCGTTTTAATTTTTAAGAAAAATTGTTTAATTATCGACAAAGATGTTAAGGTGAAACAAACGTATTTTTGTATTTTCATCATTTTTTATGTATCTATATAAATCAAAAATTTTATTTTTAACAATTTTGAGGAAATACACTGAATCAATAAGCAAAGATATAAACTTTCTAAGACTATACCTTTCGGGCTGTAGAAGCAGCGATGTGGAACCGCAAAAGCATAAGACGAAGAGAAAGGGAGAGAGAGAGAGAGAGAGAGAGAGAGAGAGAGAGAAAGAGAGTCGAATGGGTAACAAAGGGATGAAAGGGTAGCACCGTTACGAGCAAGGGTTTACCGCGGGTTAAAGCCATGTCCGCAGGAGCCTTTCTTCGATCGCCGCGGGAGTCCGCATCGCGCGCACGACGGCCGCTGCGCTGATAAGACCAGAAGGACCAACTTCCTTGGCCGGCATCGTAAATTAACTGCCAGTCGTTCCCCGACAACTTCAACGAGCAAACGCCGAGAGGGCCGAGAAAGATTGATCCTCGACCTGACAGCGCGCCGTCCGACGCTGAAGCGCTCTTACGTGAAAACGCGTATCAAAGAGGCGGATTTCAGGGATTTCCGGCGTCCTCAATGACAGTTACCGATGTTCGCATAAAGAATCCACATCTACACGTACATTCTTGATGCAGATGCAACTGTAAACGTCCTAAATTTCGACTTTGATTCTATACGTTCAAAAAGAATTGTTAACGTTATACTTGCGCGCTCTGTAAAATAATTAGATCCAATGGAAAAATTTAATTTGTCAGAGGTGCGCTAAATTAAAAAAAAAAATAATTGCGCTCGTTTATTGCCAAATCAAGCCAGCGCTTTTTCCCCAAAACAAATTCCCATTATTTCCAGTTTTATTTTTATTTTTCACGTGGTATTTTTTATTTCTACGTTGCTTCATTAAGTGCACTTAATAAGCTCGAAATTTCGCACGTTCCACTGGTATCGTCCCCGTATATGTACTAAAGGATATAATTTATTTCCGCGAATAAAAGGTACGTAGTACGTTATCTCACGCCCTCGACGTAAAATAAATCCTGAGATATACAGCGTTTGGTGTATATTTCCCCAAGAATCCACCGTATACTGATGTCCTTATCGCATTGCTGCACGCTTTACCGTAGGTTGAATTTATTTAACAATGCGACACAAGACGCAAATTATAAAATAGTCAGTCGTCCTTATCGCGTCTATGCACGCTTTACACGACACAGCTTAACGATGCGAAGCATTTAACAATGCGAAACAAGGTATATTCCCAAGTAGTTACTGTAGTTTGGCATTTGCGGTTGTTCCAGTTGGATATCTCTCTCTCTCTCTCTCTCTCTCTCTTGTTGTATTTTTTTCTCGCATGAAAAATTGAATTATCATTAAGATGGACTCTTTATAAATATAATGCAATATTTACAAGCAAAACAAAATATATAATTGCAAGTTTTTAAGTATAAAGCAAAAAAATATGTATATAACATAACTAATTGCCAATCTGAATTACATTGTTGATCAAAAATGAAAAAACCAATTTTTTTTTTTCAAACGTAATAAAAGCTGTTACTGCAATGTAATAATTACGAATAATTTGTTCTCACCAAATGTTGTACGTAAAAAGTATTAAAATTGACTATTTGTATAAAATGTCCATTGCAATTACTTTGTGTGTAACAACAAAAAAGGCATCCATGATATTGCGAAAATTTATTTAGCCGAATTACCGAAATTGCTTTGTGGAAAAAACAGTGATTAAATCGAATTTTTCGATGATTCTTGTTTATAAATCAAATTTATATGCGAAAAATTACGTAATTTTTAAATTGGATAACTGGTATTTATATCAAATAAAATTGTTTACACCACTTCCTTCATCTGCAGAAGCATCCAAAATTTCTACTGAAGCTCGCAGCGTTCCATTTAAAAATCGTTATCATTTCCAAATTCTACATAATTTTCACTGTATTACTTATTAAATATTATAAAAAATCATGTTTATCAAAGATGCAGATTTGACATGACAAACATAATGTCTTAAATTAAAAGTTTCAAGCGGCATCTATAAACTTTCGATAAAATCCCCAAAAAATTAAGAAACTAAGTCGATTAATCAAAGAAAAACGACGAGCGCCGGCACAGGCTGGGTAGGCGAGAAAACGTTGAAAGAGAACGAGCTTCTTCTTCGTCTTCTTCGTCGCCGTCGTCGGCGCCGTAGTCGTCGTTTCGACCTCGGGGATTCCCTGAGTGAGTTTGATTCACGATGCACCGACGCGGAATACAAACGATGATTTACGAGGGTCTCGGTTTACCCTGCATCGAGTTTGCGGCTGACGACAACGACGTCAACGACTACCGTGCGCACCTAGCTACTTTCAAAGGCTCTTTACTCTTTACTCCGAGTACACTAAGGTACTCTGCACTTACCACTCGCTTACCATCGAGATAAGTAGTCGTGCACGCCCTAGTCGCGATTTCGACCTCCTCTCCGGAGAAAAAACCTCAGACCACGAGAGAGAGAGAGAGAGAGAGAGTGTGTGTGTGTGTTTTGTGGGGGTGTGCGTGTCGTGTGTGTATGTGTTCTATGTGCTATCGACAGCGGTGTCGAAATACGACGATGACAAATTTCAACGGGAACATTCGAGAGATGGTGCGACCCATCGCGGTTATTCGCGCGTGGGCGAATTCCCAGTCCCGTGTTTCTTCCCCCGTGACGCTTGCTCGACAGACAAATCATTGCGAAATGTGATATTTTTCCTTCGCGAAATGTCGAAAATAATAAGGTTAAGTGTTCGAACGCGCGTCCTTTTTTTCTATTTTTCTACGATGTGAACGCAAAGCGCGCAACGTAATTTCTAAGAAAATGGGGAAAATTCTTCCAAAATAGAATTTATTTTAGATGCGTTCCCATATTTAAAGGAAACTTTGAAAATTGTGCTCCAATTTTCTCTGTAAACTTCACAAATATACTTAAATACTGTATTTAAAAAAAACATCTTTTTAATGATTTTTTGATCCATCGATTTTTGCGATATGATATTCCGTTTTAATTGTGACGAACACTTTACATGGTGAATGTTGCCTAAAAAATCTGACAATTACTTAATTGACATTTCCAAACGGTTACACACACAAATGATTCCTCTATTACTTTCCATTGAAGTAATCTAATCGAACGCCTTCATTTTTAAGCTTCAAAATGAGCAAATTTAATAAAACCGTAAAATATGAATAAAAATTGTGAAAGAGCAGAGTTTTTCGACTTAAAGCATACATAACGGGGCTCTTATTCTCGTCGTATATACGTTATCTCGATGGAAGCGGACGAGAGAGCTCGGCGAAAAAAATTGTTCCAACGAACAGAACAATTCGATTATCGGCGTAATCGAATTGGCCGTTGATTGACCGTGAGTATAGAGCCGTTCCGCCGGAAGAACGCGTTGGCTATAATTAAAACTGTAACGCGTGCATGCCAGGCGAGACGAGTCGAGGCGAAGCGCGCCAACCAGTGTTCCGTTTCGGAAAATGTAACAGCGCGTTTTTACATCGCTTAATCGTACTCGGCACGCTCGATTACTTGCACGCGCACGTTTCAATAAACCTTCGGTCATTGCAGAGACGCGTGCCCCTCCAGTCGTTGTCAATACGCGATTAATTGGAGCGCGCGCACAGGCACCGGCTAATTTATACGCGGGAGACGATGCGCAAAAATTAATATCGTTCCGTACCGCCACATTGACGCCGGAAAACAGTAATGAATTTAGCGTGGCGCGCGGACGTGAATTTATCGAAGTCGGAATTAGCAATCGTGTTAAATAAACGGTGGCCATTGTTGCGCCATTCGAAAAAATATCGCGACTATTTAGAGTTTAATCTTTTGTCAGCGATTTTGTCACGCCGATTTTTCTGGTGCACATTTTGAACTTCGAAAATCTAGCTACAATATTCTGATTAATTATATTATATACATATAACAATGTCTGTCATTCTCTATAACTCTCGTAATTTTCTTTTCCGATTTTTTTTTTTTTTTTTAGTTCGTAACGTGCTAACCACTGCGATACAATATCGAATAGAATATCATCACAAATAATATTTGAAACTTGATTACTTCTGCAATTTTTTTTCCTATAATTGATAAAAAAATAAAATGTTGTATTCTCTGAAAACGAAAACCTAAACGAGGAAAGATTATCCTAATTGTAAACTGATAAATCCAAGTAACGGAAAACTATGATTTATTCCGTTATTAGCTATTTTTTTCTTCAGAGAAAAACGAAAATTAAGTTATAAGGCATTGAGAAAGCGCATTCGTGCGTGCATTGAATTTTTCGGAGGTTGGCCAATGCTGTAGAATTCCCAGGGACAAGATGTCTGCATTTGATCTCGGAGAGTGTTTGCACGATCCTAAATTCGCCTCGTAAAGGGCTGGCAAATCGGTTTTCGGCCGTATACCCGGCCTTCAGCACGTTCGTACACGTGTGAATATATACGCATGCAAAATAGGTTCGGCGGATTCTTATTGAAAGAAAAATTCTCTCTACCTCTCTCACCGGCGCGACGGGGACGCGTTTACGCCGCTGTGCCGCGATATATTTTATAATCATTCCGAGCAATTTATCGTCGTGCGTTTTAATTGTGAACCGCGCTCCAATACGAAAAATGTGACGGGGAGAATTCAATAATGCGATCGCGAACACGTGCCACATGTTGCAAGAAAGATAGGAATAATAACGAGAAACGATTCGCTTTTTTGCGCGGCTCGTCCACCTTTCTCTGTTTCTGTGACAAGAACCCAGCAATTTATCTTGTTCCACGTCGATCTTATTTTATTTTGTGTTAACTATACAGCACCTCCATTATCGCGAATAAAGATACATATTTTTTACATCTGTATCCATAATATCGAAATTTAATTTTAATAAAATTGTGTTTTTATCCTAATCTTAAAAAAATAATCCATATTGTTTGAAGTATACGCATTGCATATAGTTCTTTCTAAATTATGGGATATAAATATAATAGAAACTTTAATTCTCACTGTATTTATATCAAATACGTATAGAGACAGGATCTTATTATATTCTTTTTAATTCTTAAATTAAGTGGCATTTTGCTTTCATTCTTTATCCATTGTACTATCATTCGTAACAAACAAGTGTGAATAATGTGTAAATGTATACAAGTGTTTACGCGTTATCGTTAGAATCGACAAGCTTGGCGCGATCGCGAGCTTGTTCGCCAAGAATTTCTTTGCGAAATATGCGCGCGTCCGTCGATCGTGCGAGCCACTTAACGTAGAAGTAGGTCATCACGATCCTTTCTCGCTTCCTTTCGGTCAAGGGCTTTGATGGAACGGAAGATGAGTTCCGTTAATCGCTTTTACCGGACGTTAGCGATTCAGAGGAAGATCTCACGAGATAGCATCTATAAATGCTGGAATAAGGATATTTCAAAAAATGATAGTATTCGTAAGATTGAATAGCATTTGTCTATCATAAGATAGTAATAGAAACATCGAGATAAAATAATAATGCATTTATAAAAATCAATGAGGTATAAGTATTGTATAGGAATACATCAGCTATTCGTGTCTTTATACATCGTTCACAGAAAAGTATTATTATCAAATCAACAATCGTATTCTTATATATAAGCAACGGTGTAAAATCTTGAAAGAATAATTCTAAACGGATGTAACGTAATGTACTTACATAAAGAAATTTATTTCACGTAAGCAAGTTATGTTTGTTTAAAATGGTATCAATGTTTTTCAAGATTTTATACTCTTGCTTATATGAAAATACGATTACTGATTTGATACTAATGTTTTTTTCCATAGAGATCGTCTGCGAAGAATGCTTAAAATCTTTCACAATGTCGTTAAGAAATATGATTTTAGGAAGTGGCACTTAAGGTTGTTACATGCCAAGCATCAAAATCATTTCGATGATGTATGAGGGTATTATCAAAGTTATTTACATTCTGATTGCGATCCTTCCTCGTTTCCTGTCAGTCAAGAACTCTGAATGGAGAACGATTTGTTAGCTGTATTCGTTAGACAGAGAGTGATACAGATAATTTTGAGAAATGTACCTCGCTAAAATATTCAATATATTATTGAGATATGTGGATTGTGGAACTTAGATAGCGCTTCCCTCTTGCCAGGCTTATTTGCGTCTAGCTTCAAGCGAGTCGCTTGTATTCCTCGTTTCCTTTTGATCAAGGATTCTCGGAACAGAAAAGAGCTTATTACAATACTTGCTCGAAAGGAAAGTTATGTGAGTAATTTTAGAAACATAATAATATCGAATATTACTCAAGTTTTAATGATCCGGTTATCGATATTTGCTCAGTTTTCTAATGAAGGCTGTTCCTTCTTCTTAATTTATTTACTAGTTTTGGAAGTATTATATTTTGTGATTTCATAGAACTCTGCAAAGAGTTATTATTTAATTTTATTGCTCTTTGATCGAATAATTTCGATTAATTCGTCGATTGAGACGATGCTAGATGCGTGTCGATTACATTTATCAATTAACACATGATAAAAGTTTATTTCAACGGATACGTGTAGATATCCTCGTTCAGTTCAAATAATAATGTAGTACAAAAACTCGAGATAGCGTTATTTATTATCGCTGTAGAGATTATCGCGCTTCAGGCTCGGGATTTTCTTCCGTTGAACATCGCGAGAGTCACGCACGCGTTTCACGCGGTCTATCTTAACTGCCACGAGAAGTCTCGTGATAGCATCTGGACATCTTATATTCGTGTTTGCGTAATTACCGCAATTTTAACATGCTGGTGATTTATATCGGTTACCACTCGCTTTATCCACGCTCGCGATAATTCCGCAGAAGCGCGAAGTACGAAGCCCGCGCGGCGTGATACGACGCCGCGTGCAACTTACGGTAATTAAGCAAATGTTAAAGACGTCATGTAATATGATGCGCGATGCAGGTTCGCGTTTCGCGAGTCTTCGCGGTGCGACGGAAGCGTCGGGTAGATTCACTATCGCGAGCGATTTCGTTGTTTGAATTTTTATCGAAAGTGCGGTGTTAAAAATTGCCAACTTCGAAAATTGTCCCGGGGGTGGGTCCGAGCTTTTTGGAGGAAAAAAAACGCGAGAGGTCAGATTTTCGCATTCCGTCCGCAGTGAAAACGCTGAATGCATAATCGTCAACGAGTCCGATGTACATTGCTGATGGCCCGACAGATCGACAGTCGGCGTTCGACGTTATTTGACCAAGTTTACGGAAATAGATATGCACCAAATAAATGGTACAGCTTAATTGGAACGCGGCGCCGATTACGGTAATGGCAACGACGACGATGACAACGACGACGGAGAGCGTCGATATAGCACACACCACTTCGTTTCCGCTTGTATTCCGCTTTAAGCGGTATTGTTCCGGATTCGAGATTCCGACAGATTGTACGTGCCGGAAGAGCAATGTGGCTGACGAGTTCGGACCGGAAAATTTTCGATGATCAGGTCAACGAAGTAACTTTCGTATCGCCAAAAAGATTCCCGGATAATCAATATTTGCTCTCGATAGGGGAGTAAAATCGAAAAATATTTTGTTTGTTTCGATCTGGCGCGAAAACGAAACACCTTGTTTGCGTTCCTTTCGCACGCGAAGAAAACATCCCCGTTTCCATTCGATGTTTTCGAGCGGGGTCGCGCCCAACGACGACCACGTTAGAACTGGTTTTCCATTTTAATTAAATTTTAATGAAGCATACAATTTAAAAAGTAATTTGTTATTTCGACTGGAGGAAATATTTCTCGCGATAATATCCGCGCCGGTACAGTCTCTTTGCCGATTAAATGAACCGTCGCGACAGAGCTGCTCGCACTTCCGGTCAAGGGAAACAAATATCGCGCGCCGCGACGTCGCTTGCAGCGCGAAACGTTAATAACCGGGAGTGATGTATGGCCGAAAAGTTTATATTCCGGCCAGACGCGGGGGTATTATGATAGATTACGCAACATTCCGCGCGGAGGGTGCTCAACGAAGTTAACAAGTTGATTAGTTGGCGTGGCGACGATTTAAATAACGTTACGTCGCTCGCGCCGTTAAAGCGTGGCGGTACGGCAGCCTCTCTCTCTTTCGGGGTCGACACGGGGATAAATACCCATCTAGGAGATCGCAAACGGTTATTAATTTACGTTAATTTCAAAACTGCACTTTATCGCCGAGTCTCGAATGCCGGTGACACCGGAGAGTCGATCTTCCGTACTTCGTTGCAGCGATAGCGCGGATAAATTGAAATCTAGAGCAGAGTTTTCTTTAAGGGTGTATAGAATATTTCTAAAAACATTAAGAAAATTATGAAAAAAAATTACGGATTGATTTATACTGCTTTTGAAAGTAGTAGAAAAAATTTGGCGGCAATTTTCTGTCTGGATAAAAAAATTATTTCAATAAAAAGTAGATATATGTTTTAACAAAAATATAACTAATAATGAAATAATAAAATAATAAAAAAAATATTAAAATATTTTTATTTAAGTACTTTAAATATTCAAGATGATTTATGTAAAGCTTCATGATGCGATGCAGAGTTTTGTAAAATAAACAATTCTTTTTTTACAAAATAACTAACCAGATAATCACAATAAAACTTTGTATAAATCATCTTGAACAATTAGTTACACAAAAAACAAAGATTTTTCTTAATGTTGTAAAAAATAATTTTTTTATAACTGATATATTAAATATATTATAAAAATGTTACTATTGTAAATAAAAATATAATCTTATCCATAACACTTTCATATGTATATAATTTATTTAAAATGTTTTAAATATTAAATATATTTTGAAATTTTATTTATTTTGCAAGGACTATACGTCCTGTACATCCTTAGGTTCTCTCTTTGCAGATGTTTAGCTAAATATTTAAAGTTCAAACACTTCATTATTTTTCATTTTTACGTATATGCATAAATAAATTATATACTACAAAATTATAATTATCTGGAATATTAAAAAGAGAGATTAAGGTTTCTAGTACAATCTGTTCGGTTAATTTATTCGTCTGGCAGATGTCTTTAAATAATTAAAGATTCTCAGAGTTTTTCGAGCCATAAGAACTCTTCTTTGGAGAACAGCCAAATACACTTGCATAATCTCGGGTAATTTATTTGGAAAAGACGTGAAAAATTATTAAAATTACTTTCAAGATCGTTTAAAGTGATTACCATATTAAGACCTTGTTAAATCTCGCAATCTCGCTGAAATATTCTCATTTAAAAGCTGCTTTCTATTTAGCTATTATTTTCGAATTGACAAAAGCAAATTACTATTGCAGATAAATTGGACTGATAAACATTTTCGTTTCTATGATTCTCTAGTGATCTGTAGTAACTTCGACAGTTTAACCGCAATCAATTATATAATTTATTCAACGCATTCGATGCGCATTATTCGTTCAAATTTTTCAGTGTTATCTCCAACGGACAAAGGTACTAGTCATAAAATATGCAAATATAGAACAATGAGCCATTTGTGCATTAATCATAAAAGTAGTTACGATAACAATACGTACAGTAAATAACTAAATAAACGAAATGAGCGGGCGATGTTGAACATCGATTGTAAATTCAGTGATAATTTTCTCGAAATGTGTACACAGCCATAAACTTTTCTGCTTTTTCACCGATAATAAAAATAGCGCAAACTTTCGACCGTAGAGTATCCTTGCTAGATTCGCGATTACGTCCGTATCGCGGAATGTTTCTTAAACCGCCGGCTACGTTACGAGAAACGACAGCCACGGCCGTCAAATAACGCGAAACTGCGGGCAAATAATACCAAAGAGAGTGTATCGCGCTGCAGTCTCGCGCGAAACCCATTGGCGAATTTTGCGGCGTGGCGCGGCGCGGCGAATTATTACGACGGCGGCCATTCAAAACGGGATATGCAAAGCAGAAACTTAACAGTGCTTGCTAGCCGCGTGAGCTCAGAACTTTTACTTCGCTCTATTCCAAAGGTTTTTCCACTCGCCTTCCTCCTCCTCCCTCTCCCGTTCTTCGATTTGCAACTTCATTACCCGAGACGGCAATCCTCGAGCTTACCTCTCCTTTTACGGAAAAAAAGAAACAACGTCACCGTTGTCGCTCTCGTTTTTCGATTAAACTTGGTTGACGCTCGCCATTTTATAAGGCAGATGCGAAGGAAAATAATACGATCGCTATCGTCGATCATTTAAGCAGCGATTGTGTCCCGACATCGCGGGGATTAACGCGCTTTTAAAATGAGGGGGCCCCCGCTGTTATCGCGTTACGTGAGCCACTATTTCGTTACACGATGCCGCACCGAAAGAACGATAGTGTCATTTTATGCCCCATCAAACGAAGATCGATACTGCAGATAGCTTCTAGTGGATTCATCTTGATCATGCAAACGGGGGTTCAGAAGGACGTACTGTATTTGATATAACTTGCTTTAACTCGATAACTTTGATGTAACGTGTAATGTAACTTGCGGCTTGATCACATTTCTACATATGTAAATAAGTTCCGAAGTTACGTTCTCTAATTTATATTTGCGATTTATATTTCGACGCGACGCGACGCGACGCAAGACGTTACATTTGCGTCCTCATAAAATATTAACTCAAATTTAAACTTTGACAAGCATCGGGACAGATCTAGCGCATTTACCAGTACCAGTGCATTATGTTTAATTAATGTAGTTTTGCGTATTTGTGCTGGCAAATTTAAAATCAACACAGCCGTAGAAGCTGTGAACTTCGACTTATATGGCTTGCAAATCGAAAAGCTTACGTCATTCCGCCGCTTTTTCCTTCGCAAACAACGTGGAAATGTCGTTTGGCGACTATACGCCTAGCATTTGTGGGGCAAAAGCTGGCGAACGCTGAAGACTTCCAGCAAAAAGCTTCATCGGGAAAGCCATCTCGTCAAAGACTTCTTTCCTACTGCCTCCCTTTGCTACACGCCCACAAACAAATACACACGTGTAGACGAACGGTACGTCCGAAGCTCGATCGATCTTCCCAGGAAGAGAAATCCCTCTCGAGAGATCGCGTAACGCTTATCCTGAGTACATATGTGAGCTCATTTCCATTGAGCAAAGTTGAGGAGTGATGCTGGGAAACGTGTTACATAAGCATTGAACGAAAGATGGCTCGGAAAATTCAAATCCAAGACATCTGATAATATCCTCTTATTCATTAAAATCACATTAAAAAAATCTCGATAAAAAATTCTCTTTAAGATTACTTCGTAATAAAAAAGCATATTATATATGCGGTAAATAATGGAGAATTTAAATGGACAAAAGATCTTATTTTGAATTCTTTTTTAAATGAATCTTTCCTATGAATTTAGCCGATTAAGAATATAAATATTTTACTTAACTGTCTCAAATTGCTTTAAAACAATATATTGAATTCTTTTACTTTTATTATTGATGTATATTATGGAATTACATTTTATTTAATTTTTTTTTAGTACTTATATTTGTTACCTCAACTATAACTCATCTTTTCACACTTCTTTCATAATGATATTTTAAAGTAATACTTTTTTAATATTAATAATAAATTTAAACTTTTTTCAAATAATGAAATTTTTATTCCTTTTATTAGTTCATGTTTTAATTTAAATACATAATTATTTCAATAAATTAAAGATGTAATAATACACGAAGAAAAATATTTAATTAAGACACTCGAATATATACGTGAAATAGGTATACGTGATGCTCCTATTATTAAGTTACATTCTTGTCTAGAAAACTGAAGCATTATTTCTTTTTTTTCTCGCAGAGTTGCCGAAAGCGAATCCTCCGAGGCTTTTTAGCCATCTTGCTTGCATATTTACGCTCTAATCCACACGCATTCTAATTAAATAATCCGCAGACCGCAGGTGATATTTAATTAGAGCCGCAGTAGTTATTTTAGTCATGATATTATTCCAGCGAAAAAAGGGTCGGCGATTCTTTTGTGCGTTTTAGCTGGTGGTGAAAGTTTAGTTTCTGACAAAACGAGGAAAAAATTTACTGGGCAAAACACGCGTGTTATGAAAATATGTGATGCGGGAGCTAATTTTGACCTCAAGGTATCATAGTCTTTCTTGTTACTCTACTAAAGCAGGGAGATGTGACTAATGTCTGTAATGAAATTCATAAAAAGATTACATTATTCCAAGTTATACGCTCAATTGTTTGCCTTCACTTTGTTGATTCGACCTTTCATAAAACGCCTCTTTGACTTGCTCCTAGCGTTATTACCGTATCACATCAATCTCCTGTTCTATTAGTACACATAAATATATTATGTACCTATTATTTAGTTTTGTCTAATTAGGCGGTTTATTTGCAAGAACTTTTTTTTAGAAATTTAATTTTCGAGATATAATATTTTTCTTTACATAAGATAATGTTCCATTATATGTATAACAAAATACGTCATTATTTACGTGTTATTTCTTATTCTGACATTATTTTAATTATTTTTGTATTGTTTCAATTTTACTGTTGTATACGTTTTAATTTAAATCGACAATTTACAAATGTTCATTGTACAAATGTATATTATACCTGTTTAGTATAATACATTACCTATTTATGCAGTAGATAAAGCAATATGAGACGCGTGACATAGTTTATTTCAACAAAGCAACCTACGGTAATAATTGTGAATTTATCAGAAATAATTCGCCTGACGGAACACACGCGCACCATCGTTTTCCCGGTTTCATTCAATCAACTTTCCGCGGGGTATTATTGTAATTCTTCGTCATTGACGCGGGAACTTTATGCCCCTTTTTCAGAATATAAATTTGCACAATGCCCTGACCCACTAAAATATACGGCAAACTTTCTGTATCGTTTCCGTCAAATTCAATATGTATAATATATACCCTTCTAAATATGATGTACGTGTGTGTGTGTGTTATGTGCGCGCTTTAATTATTTAAATATTATGTGCAGTATTACAATGGACAAAAATTCATGGTAATTTCAAATTAGAGACAAATATTCTAAAGATATCTACCTTGTTGTACTTTAATTATTTACTTAAATAATTATTTTTTAGCAATATTAATTTCAATGTTCAAAAAATTTTAATATTTTTATTGAAAAAAAATCGAACTGATATCTAGACTATTTTCTAACAAAATATATTCCAACCGATTTCTAACAAAATAGAAATTTTAGTTTAATAAAACTTACATTTGCAAGTTTAAATAAAAAAGAAAGTAAAGTCTAGTATGGGAGAGTTGAAAAATTATGTACGCGAATAATATCAGAGTAGTGATAATCTGCCATTTCTTATAATCAACTCAGATAGTCCAATATACCCTCAGTGTCGTGTATTATAACACGATCGCAGGATTTACATGCTGTTTTAGATAAATGCATGTTTTCGCAATGATTACAAAGATGTAATTATGAATGTTTGCATTTGTATATTTGCAAATGATAAGCACACGACAATTGTTGTACGAAAACTATATTATATCACAAATTGAAGTTGTAATTATAAATATATTATTTTAGTTATTATTTTAGTTATTATAAATACATTAATTTTGAATATGTACGATTCGACATTACCTTACGTTATGGCGAATAACTCTGAATAGCAAGGATTTCGTTTTTTGTTTAAAATTATAGTCTACATTGATAACATGTGAACATGAATTATTGTAGTTTAAAGCCAGATAACTCGAGTATCCCTTGAATACAGACTTCTATAATTGATAAATAATCGTCAATTTTATTTAATTTTTTTCCTTAAGTGTGTTCGCAGTTCTCCCATACTCCCCTGTACTAGAATATATTTCGATAATGTCACATAAATTATTTTATTCGATGAGAGCAGTGTTAAATGAATAACAATCGTCAGCATTTCCCTAGAGTTTTGCTCGGGATAGGGAACAAAAGAGAAGGATTAATCAAAATTCCTGATGGAAAGTGCTGTACTGGCAAAAATCGCGTGGAAGCAATCTCAATCGTAGGTGAATAATAAAAATTAAAGTACTCTTGGGTAGACGTACACCACAACGCCTCGATTATTCAAAGCGTTTATCGGGTGTAGCACATACGGAAAGATTACTGCCTCTAGTATCCAGTTTGGGAATAACGTGTTTGGCCTATAAACCCATAGGATTTCTTTAGCTTCCGTAAATATTTTTATCCATTAAATTTCTTAAAACCGAAATAGGTAACTTAATGTGTGTAACTTATCTGTGCGCTACTGTACAAGATAAAATGTAAAAAAATAGAATTAAGATGTGTTAAAGTTAAATAATTTTATAAATATAGTATTTGGCAGGGATGACAGATCTGTACAGTTACTTGAGTTTAGTAAATGGATCGGAGCTTGATACATACAAAACGAAGTGACGGGGTGGTGGTCTGCAAGGCAGATACAGAGGCGAACGAGAGACAAGACACCACGAGGCGATCTTATACAGAGGCAGACGGAGTAAGAGGGGGGCAGCTGAGCAAGAAGTTTCCTTGCTCGCTTTTGAGGTTGGCGGGTTGCGAATAACGTGACAACCGATATCGAACTACAGGTCTTTTCTTAGAGGGATCTCGCAAATGTCTCCGTGTATCGTACGTTCACCGAGCAGTGTGTCTCGAATACATGTGGTCAATGTAAATATTTGAAATACCTACGAGAAACAGCTTTCTTTAAATTTCGGAATAAATTCTTCAAGATATACAAGTATTTCGTGGCTCAAGCAACGCTTTCGACCTATCATTTTACATTTTTCCCAGAGTTTAATATTTATTACTTCATTAATATTATAATATTTTTTGGCAAGAGAGTGCATGTTTCGATTGTTATTTTATATGTCTGTTGCATTTATAGAAATGTCTTCTCAAGCGACATACACCGGCCGGCACATACATGCTCACATAATTGTATTATGCGAATATATGTATAGGTCTAATAAAATCAATTACGAAGATCGAATCGTGGTAATATTCGAATATCCGAGTATACGCCAGAATTCGAAATCACTTTACAACCATAACAGGCACATGGGCGTATGTGGGATGAGCGATAGCAGAACGGAGCGCGTCTCTAAATTGGCTGCGCTCGGTTATCAGTAAATTAGCATTTTGCGAGGAATTATCGATAAACTCGCCCACTCGGTACGGGACGAGCCACGGTGTCCAATTAGCGTGCTACCAAAAATGATTGGTGTATGATTTGTTGGTCTCCAACGGAAATTCATTACGTGCTATCACGGTAGAGTGATTCGTTATTCGATTGCAATTATGGGACGATACAAAGATCGTAAGAACAGATTGGACTAGAGTACATACTTGAATACGTAAATTAATTCACACAATTTTTCATATAAAATTGACATTAAGGAAACTCTTCAACTCTGCAGAGAACATCAATTCAAATTTTAACGACAAGCGTCCTATCTGACAAAGATGCAAAAGCAGCTTCATTATAAAAATTATTACTATTATTTTTTTTAATAAAATATATCTGTAAATGTAATTAAAATTTTAATATTTTTATCGCTTATTTCTTGTCTGAAATATGATTTCAACAATCGTGTATTTTGACGTTTAATTGTGAAATATTACGTAACATTATTCGGTAACAGCAAATTAATACAAACTAATAACTTATTTAAGATAAATAAATTTTGAATGAATAAGAGATAAATTAAAGATTATTTAATAAATAAAAATTTCGTAATTGTGTATTGTAAAAAAATTAGAACGAAAAATCAGGTGAAAGATCAAGCAGACTCCAATCATTTCTATTATAATAAGCATTTGCAGAATAATACCGAGCCACGCATTATCCAATTAAACAAAAAAGCGGACTAAAAAAAGAGAAAGATAGATTTTATATTTTATTATCTCTATGGGAGCAAAAACGGTTTTTAAAAACGCAAAACCATTAGAATCCACGGATTAATTAAAAAAAAAAAACTGTTTTTTCTTCTACTTCAGGTTATTTAATAAAATAGATGAATATCGTATCATTGATTAGAACGAACGCAAAATAAAAAGTAGTCCGAATAAAATATTTCCGCAGCGAGAATCGGGAGAACTTTTTTTTGTAATCCCCTTTGTAAAGATAATTCATACGCTTGATCTACGAATAGCAGACACTGCCAGGTGGTTTAACTGTCGGTTCGCGCCGTATTTTGAAAGAAATACGCGTCGATAGTACGTACCGGGTTGTTCGCGCACACGTGTACGTAAGATTTACGCGTATTCAGAGTTGAACGGCCCCGAGGGAGAGAGAGCTCGTCCATTTTCTCGACGGCGTCGACTCACCTGAAACAGAAAGATAACGCCGCAGAATTAATTATGCGGTCTGGCACCGGCGAGGGTGGCTGTTATCGCTGGATTACCAATTTATTCGCAATCAATTACCGCGACTTATCGCGAATGTAATCGATGGTCGCGTTCCTAAAAAAGAAAGTGCGAATAATTCCGGCTAAGATGCTTGCAATTCGTAATTTTACACTGTTAAATTCGTAGTGTCGAATTTGAGTACTTTTTAATTATTCTTTTAAGTCGCCGTTGTTACCACTTAATATGTCGTCAATTTAAACTGAAACAATGAAGTTGAACAAGTTAACTGTAAATGTTAAATTTGACTCAAATTTAATTTATTATTTACTAGATGCATACATTAATACAAACACTACTAGTTTTGAAACTAAACAATAACTTGACCACAAAAACGGGTTAATTAGACGAAGTTGTTCTTTTAATTACATATTTTGTGTTAACATAAGAAAATTCGACACACGCAGAAGTTAAAATTACAAAATATTATTTAACTCGAGGAATTAATTTCAATTTGATTCTTTAATATTTAACGGTGCATATTTCTATAAATTGTTACCTTCGATAAAAGAGACTGACATTAACGGGCATGTTAATTTATCGAATGCACATTGAAGACTATTAAACATTTTTATTTGTCCTGCGAATAAAATTCTTATATTAACATTTTATTGGACGTTTCCGTTTACCGACGCTTCCATAACAGAAGCTTCCATTTCCGGTTAATACCATATCGATATTATATTAATATAAACATTAATCGATGTATAATATAAATTTTCATAAAATTCTGAAAGACATTAGTGGACTCCCATCCGTGCATGTGCATTAAACGCGAATCATTTATAGTAATATAAATCTCGTTCAAAAATATTCCGCGTGAATAACTTCCCGTGGAAACATCAACTGCTACTTCGCTTATTGTCGTTATAATGCTTTCGTTACAAATACACGATTGCAAAGTGCGATCGATACAGAAAGAGAGAGAAAGAGAGAGAGAGAGAAAGAGAGAGAGCGCGCCTTGTAACACGCATCTGTATTGAAACGTCGAATGAATTTTTCATCGTACGCGCGATGTAATAAATATCCACTCAATAACGATGAATACACTCTCCTCGCGGCGTGAACGCGAATGGATTGTCCCGGCGGCCTGCCGGAGGAGGTATTACACATTTGCGTCCCGCGCGTTACGAGGCGGAGGGAATATAAGCGCGGTAATACATAATTACGGCACGCGGCAAATATATCATTACGTTCTATAAATCCAAACGCCGCCGCTAGCAGAAAGCGTGGATATTAATCGCGAGGCGAGGCGAGGCGAAGCGAGGCGAGGCGCGCCGCGTTTGCTTTGCCGCGTGGGTAAATCGTTAATATTGCCGCACACGCTCGGTGCGCACACGCATTCTGCGGCTCGTGACAAACATAAATATGTCCATAAAGTCGACGAGGTCTGCTAACGATGTCGCGTTATGGCAGGCGTCCCCCGGAGATATGGACAAATTCGACAGGCGATGCGCGCGTCGCGCGATGACTTCGAGCTACGTCAGCTTTCCGGCGATGATGAGCCATATTTCGACACGCCGATGCTGCCCGTATTAACGTCTCGCTCTCGTCACGGTTCCGCGGAAAATTTATACGGACGCGGCGACGGCATAATAAATTCATACTGCGTATTCGCATACGCGCCCGTTCATTACCCGCGCTCATACTTCCGCGCCTGTTTCGCGAACAGATCACCCCCGCGCGCAGGCCAGCCCTTTCGCGCGCCGATTAACGGGTGTCATTATTTAAATTTCACGTGCGTCAGCTAATCTCACTTACTTGCAAGGCAAACGAGAAGATATTCCCGATTTTTTCTTAATTTTTCCTCTTCAGCAACTTTAATTAAAGTTCGTACGTTAGGTACGTTTTTGTCTTCGTGTTAATTTCTTCTTCTATTTATATATTTCTTTTCGTCGTATAAAAATATATTTATAGACGTGTAATACACTTGGAATAACGTTTCCAATTTCTATTTTAAAATTATGCGTGATTAAAAAAAAATAGAGCTAATCTAAGTATAGATTAATGATAAAAAATGTAGGAAAAGAAATTAACTTCCAATTTTTAAAGGAATATTACTACATTTTCACAATTTAACCTAAATTTAAAATATTACAAAGAAATTAGTTGAAAACTGAACAAGATATTTAAATGACTCGGCATTTACTTTGTAAAAAAAAAGAACAAATTAAGAAAATGAACCACAATTTATCTAGTGGAAAGAGCAGACAATACGTCTAGTAATTCCTGATCCAATTATCACTACAATTGACTCACACAGTCACACTTGTCATTATATTTCAGCACGTTTCCGCGATCATCGTCGCGGAATAGGGTATCGTCGGCGAACGTTTAATTTATTCAGAGCCATTAAAAGGTAGCCGGATATTTACGAGCGGTGATTATCGGAAACAATCGCCGCCGCCCCGACGTATCGCGTGAGCGCTATAAAATCATTATTTTGCTATAATACGTTACATCCAATTCAAATTATCGCCAGAATTACTATCCGTTATTGCCGCCGTACGGCCGTTAATTACTATTCGAGAACAATAATTTGTACGCGTCCGTGAATAAAACGGGATATTACAGAAATTGTAATAATAATCGATGGCCACATGGGCGACCGGTTTCGCAAGCGGAAAATTTAACGTGTATAATATACAAATAGAGTTATTCATGGAAGAGAACAGCTATCGGCGTTAATAAGCGTATCTTAACTCGAGAATAATCATCTGGAATGTTTATCGAGAAAATAAAGCTCTTACGCCACAGCAAGCTTCTTTACTGATCCAAAATCTATAATCTATCTTGCGTGCGAAGATTTCGAGACCTAATTTGTACAATAAAAACAAGTTATGACTCATATATTAATTTATAAGATCGATCTGTTGAAACTTGCTAGGATATAGAAATCTACATGATTGTTTACGTAATATAAAAATTTAAAAATGGTAAGAGTGTTTATTATTATATATTATAAATTGTATATTATTATTATTATATATTATAAGATATATATTATATATTATATATTATTATATATTATAAAGTGTTTATTATTTATATATTATAAATTTGAAACAATAATATAATTTTTAACAAAGTTTGAATTAAAAGATATTACATTACTTTTATACAATAAAAAAAGCTTATATTGTGCTTCTATAAAATTTTCATATTTATTTTTATTAAAAAATACTTCTTATAATTTTTATATAATGTAATAATGCGTAATAATCCATATAATAAGACTTAAACATTTTTAATAATTCCAGAAAAGCAAACGCAACACAAAATGACCGTATGATAACAATTTGGCTTTGTTTTATAAATTGTTATAAAATAAATATATTTCGTTTTTCTTTTTAATAATTATATTCTTTATGAACCTTGCTAAATAATACAATCCCATAAAAATCTCACTGCACAAAAATGTTATTTTAATTTTTTTTTTTAGAAATACTATCATAAACTTAACGTGCTTTTCTCTTTCATTCATTCGTTTAATACATATTTTCTTGATTTTTCCTTACTTTTTTCAAATATTATTGACTAAACATCTATATGCATAATATCCTTAAATATTATTAAATAAAATATAGAACAATATGTTTACCATAACTTTAATGAAGTCACTGCATTTTTTACACGTGTATTCACGTGCATTGTAAGTAAAGAGACATGCCTTTCGTACATGTCTGATATAAAATATACGTACGTCAGAGATATGGAAGAACGAGATAATTCGGTCATAATCCTAATATTACGCAGAGCTTCGGAAAATCAATTATTAAAGCTGAGACAGTAACGCGGACTTAAACGCTCTTGGAAGCGCTTAAGGCGTCAACAACTATACATCTTGCTCCGAGCATCGCGAGTTGGTGAAACAATTACGATAATGTCATCTTACAATAATGCAATTTCGGCTCAAAACGGTAAGGCGCGACGTAAACGGGGATTCGTTGTGCGCAACAACATTAATAGTGACAAGCATAAACGTCATGCTATAAAACTTTATGACGTATCGGATGCAGCATGTCAAAAAGAGCTTACGTAATTATGTTAATACACCTATCTCCAATCGTTTTACATGTCTGTCTTGACCAACGTCAGTTAATCAAGTTGACTTTGACTGCACGACTGTTCTAATTCTTTATCTCGTTCTAAATCTCATTTCTAAATAAAAGCTTCCTTTTTCTATTAAATTTTATTTACATAAATTTATAATTCGTTCTAATAATATCATTTTAAATAAAATCACCTTTTTTTTTATTACATCGGAGATGAAAAAAGAAACTATTTCTTTTGACATGTTTAATTGCAAATTGTTATAATGCAAGATTTTATCAATGTATTAACTTTTAGACGATATATATTTTACACACATGCTTCAACTACGTCAAAAGTTAGAATCAAAAGTATTTTAATCAAAAAGAGCGAGTATATACATATACTTGGTTTGGAATGGATTGAGGCAATACTGCATAACGGACACGAACTAAGGCAATGATGATAGTTTGTAGGTAGCATTGCATTGCGCGAATAATATGCATCGCGTAAACGAGAACTTGTTTCTATTTGCTTCTGCGATCGCGATCGCGACCGGACGACAACGGCACACAGTCACGAAAGGATCCGTCAACTGTCAAAGGCGTCGGTTGGTCGATCGCGGATGCATGTCGCACGCGGTCGAGCACCACGCGATGGAAATGCACATATACCGCGTACTGCGCCGCGTACTTGTATAGCCTGCAGCACGAAAAGCCACAGGCGATATCATTTTCCCGCGCGCTTTCGAGCACGTGGCGAGAATAGTACAAACAAGCAAGTGGCACGAAGGAAGCGGTATCGTGCAAAATAATACGGCGTTACGCTCGTCTCTCGCTGAAACAATTGTCAATGTTACGTTTCGTTTACTATTTTGCCGAGCACCTTTCGTCTCGCCGACTCCATCATTTCCCATTTTAACTGAATTCATGACAAATCTCGCTTGTAAAAGCGACAACTTAAAATTGCAGTTTAAAGTATTTAGAAATATTTAGAAGATATTTAGTCTGGTAAATAATAAGTTTTAAAGGGAAACTAAGCGCGTACTTAAATTTTACTTTCAAAGTACTTAAAGTTTCAATACTTGAAAAGTTTTAGCGCCTGTATTGTTTTTTATTATTATACAAATTTTTTTTCTGTTGCATTCTCTCATTTTCGCTGAGCGTTTGGGAGAAATAGATTGTTTAGTGCAATACATTCTGTTTCTGGAAATAGTGGCATGGCCAATACGAGCTTGAAAAATGAGTATACTCCGAGAGAGAAAAGTTTTCGAACACACATTTCTACAAATATAGAGTAAAGGCACTCTCCCCACGGTGCAAGTAAGTTTGTAATAAATTTTTCTTTAGTCGCCATTGCAGTCATTTTTTGTAAAAAATAGGTGGGATTACGGTGTCTTTTCCACGCAAATTTATAAGAGTTCCGCAGTATCACGAGATTAAAATATTATAAAAATGTTACTTCGTATATAATAAAAATCTTTATTTGAAGAGTTGCATTATCATGTTAAGTTCGCTGCGTTATTCTTTCATATATCAACATAGTGATGCGTAAACAATATTAAAGAGCAATTTTAGGTAAGGAATTTTCGATATATTTTATATAAAAGCCGTTAAATTGAGAATTCCTGCGATAAAAGAATACTATATAAAAGGAAACGAATACATTCTACGTCAAAGTTAAAAGATAGGCTTTCAAAGCTCTCTGCCTCTCTTTATCTCTGTAAAGAAAAGAATGCTACAAAAGAATTTTGCACAATAAAAATTATTTATAGCACAATACTATATTTTATTCTATAAACAAATTGAGTTTATATATTTATAAAACTATTGAGTTTCAAATAAAACTATTATAACATTCTAACAATATTATCCGTAAACATATGCAATGCTACGAATTTATATAAAAAAAATAAATTATTTCGTTTGCTTTCCATCGTTACAAAGTACATAATTTCTTTTCTACATGAATATCTGCCCCAGATATATTGAATTGCCAAATTGTTTTGCAGTTCAACGTTGTTAAAGCTGACGTTCAACTTTTTAGCGTAGTCCTTTGTACAGAGCATCAGTTTTAACAATACCGTACTGTAGATCGTATAGAATCTTTTATATAAAAAGCGTCCAATTACTGCTACACCAAGAGAACTTCTCTGCGATTTTTTTCGCGAACAGTGCGAGATAACCTGCCCCCCTCTTTCACTCTCGAAACACTTTTGTTCCGGGGAAAAAAGGAGGTCGATTCTGGCGCACCTTCACGCGAGTTTCCGCGCGTCTAATTACCGCATGCAAATTAACGAGAGGTTCAATGGTAAAGTATCAAGCGACGTACGACGGTGGAAAAATAGATTGAAGGCGTATGCCGGAAACGAATCGCAATTACGACGAACACGTATTATATTCACCGCTATGAGAGAGACGTAAAGGATGACATTATCACGTAGAGGATCCATTCCGCGTGATGTTAATTTATTCGCGGAAGCGGATCTGTAGAAAAATCAACTCTCCGTAAATTTGCACAATAATTTTGTTTTCAAAAAGTTTTGTTAACAAAAATATTTACTTTTTAAAAATTAACTTTTTAAAAATTATACTGGCTAGCTCGTAAAATATTTATTTTTCTCATCCATTTATGTATTTATTAACAAATAAGCTAATATTGTAAATAACTATTAAAAAAAATAAATCACTGGAAAAAAAAGATATATACGTAAAATAAATGACGCACCTTCTCTCCAATGACTTTTGCTTAAGTTTCCGCTGGAACTTGTGAAAGTTATTAGCTTCAGCTCTCGAAACGCCACGATTCGCATTTGCTCAGCCGTTCGTGAAATGAGGCAATGGGAGAAGAAAGAAATATTTGCGTGCTCGAGAAAGAGGCGCCAGCGGACGAACAATCGAACGAGAGAAAATCGAAGACGGAGGAAACGAACGGCTGGAGTAGGTAAAACGTGGGCGTAAAGAGCTGACGCATTAAGGCTAACGAATCGGAAGCACGCACCGGGGAATCGTAAGAACGAAGGGGGAACGAGATAAGAGCCGCCGGACGTAGATGGTTTATGACACTTTCCTTGAAAAGGTAAAGGCGCCGCCTAATGCGCCCGATCGCGTGCAATGTATCGCCCCATAATTTTCGTGGTAATGGGAAAATTAGACGAGTCAATTTCAAGGTGAACAAATCGTTATTCGACGAAACGAAATTTCTCTTAATTTATTCGCGTTTCAGGGGAGAAAGTCTATAACATTACCTTTATTAAAAAAATTTATTAATATCCAAAAGATAAAAACAATTAAATGTTGTAAACGAGACAATCGCAGCAAATAGCAAAAAAATGGACAGTCCGGCAATATTACTTTTCTATTAGGATTGCTCGATAATTTAAAAATCAAACAGTAATTTATTAATTTTTCATTTATTCATTTGTTCACTGTTTGGTTTATTAGATTGTCAAATTACTGAAAAAATCCAATTTGTTACATATGCAACATTGAATAATTACGGCGCTTGGTTATTTAGATGAGATTTTATACAATTTATTGGTATGAAACGGCAGTAAATAATAAATAACTCGACAATCTAATATACATAAAAAATGTCATTGAGCAAAAAATATCAATAAATCGATTTAAATGAAATGATTGAATATTACACAACCTTTGGACCTATATGTCTGAGTAAAATATTTTTAATATTATTTGTGCAATGTTATTATAAAAGTAATATTTATTCCAGCCATGATACATTACGAGAAAGTAAAATTTACAAACATTTCATTGTTCAATTAACTTTGCGTTTCCGTAAATTTTACACAAATTTTATGCTATTGGCTATTTTCTTTTTGTTCACCAAACTGTAAGAAAATCAAAACAACATTTTAACAAATGACTAGTATTAACTTTTATTTCACAGCAAAGTTCTTTAAAAATTTTTCCATATAAAATACGACATCAATTCCTAGGATCTTATAACTTACAAATTTATTTAGTTGCAATATTATAACATTCTATTTCTGCCAAAAAAAACTATTAATATATGTACAATCAATAAATAAAATTAATGTAAAAATATACAGAAAAAAGATAAAAAAGGAAAATTATTAAAAATTATCGAATTCTTTTGAAAACGATTATTAAAAAATTGCTAAATATATCGGAAACACGCTATTAATATTCGCTTTCTTAATACGTGTGAAAAATAGAGAGGGGAGCAAATTAACTTCCATTAACAATTTTTTTGCGTTAACAAAGCTTTTTTAAATTTTGATATAATTGTAAAAAATCCACCTCTTACAAAGGGTATATTTCACAGGTATGTATTTCACAAATTTGATATAGGATTTCATGTCGTAAACATTTCGATGCCAATGCATCAAAGGATTAAAGTTACAAGTTTTTAAAGTTTAGAACGACTGCAGGCGTGACAGATATCGCAACGAATAATCGAAGCTTAACAGAATCAGTTTAGTTGTAGAGTCTAAGTGTTAACTTTTTTTAAACTCGTTTTTATTGAACAGTACACATTCAAAAAATAATTTAAAGTGTTTGATCCTTTTAAATAATTAACTTCGTTTTATTCTTATTTTTTTATTAAATTTTAAATAAACAAATTGGAAAAACGATTGATTTGTAAAATCATAGAATAAATTAAAAACACAAAAAAATAAATAAATATTAAAAAAAAAAAGAAATATTGTCACTCAATTTCAAACAGGAAAGAAGAAACAACTTTGAAACTCTAATCCTTCGGTCCATTGGCACCTAAATATTACATATTACTTTTACATGAAATTCTTAACTTTCCCAAATCCACAAGATATATATCTGGCTCTTGCCAGTCCATTTAATATATCAATTTTATATAGTTCTTTTACTATTATACTTCATTGGACTTAAATTTGCATTAACAATATTTAGTCGATTATTTTTTTCATTATTAATGCAATCGAAACAAACGAAAGGAAATTACAGCACAGCTAAAATCCTATGAAACACAAAGAATCCAGTATTGCGCGAGTTGTGTCGCTTCAGAGAAAAGTAGTTTCATCGGACGCAATGGTTGCAACATCGCCGACACAAAAGGCGAAAAGGTGGCGATAGGAGGAGGACAAGCACTTGGTGACGTCGGCCCTAGTTACCGCAAATTTTGCCCGCACGAGTAATTAGTTTCATCAACGTCATCGCTCGAATGTCGCTTTTGGGTATGAGCGATGTCACGCCCAGATACCAACGCATATCGAAGCATCGAGCTTCCATTAAGAAGTTCGTCAGGGAAACTACATCAATCTTGAATCATCGATCATAAACGATAGTTCATCGAGGAATAAACTAGCGAAAGCGCGTCTCTTGATGCTAATTGTGCGACGATAGCGCGCACGGTTTTACTTTCCAAATAAACATAGAACGAGCTTTTCTTTACTTTCATAAGAGAAAAAAGCTTGTTGTATTATTGCCTCATATAATTACTCTCTAAATATCACATAAAAATTGTTGACAATTCGAAATTAGCACTGTAACATTTGTAGTAAGAATAGCGGAATATTGAATCGTCGAGGATTAAATAAAGAATCACGTTGAAATAGCTAAATAATTAGGAATTGACAGAGGAGAAAGAATATTCTGCAGCTTTGAAGAAATATATTATCTTACAAGAGAATACAGGAATAAGAAACTACGTTTAATGGTTCGCAGATATACTTATTACCATTACGAACAATTCGTATATCTATTTACCTCCTATCGCAATTACGATTGATCGGTCGGTCCACTCAATTACACATTTCTGTCATCGTACGTCGTTCACTAAAATTTAGAGGCGCTCAATCGGACTACTTCCAGTGGGTCGTCGCTCAATAATGACGTGCACATCGTTCAATTAAAGCCGAACCCGGATTATCTTGCGATATTCGTAACTAGATTAGCGCCGCGCGTTACCGGACCATAAATGCGTAATAAAACCTTTCGCGTCGCGACGTCCCCCGATAGGGTATCCATGATCCGTTTTGCGAAAACATCCCAGCGAAATTACATGGATATGAGAAATTCGCGGAACGCAATTCGCGCCTGCAAGCCGATTTTCTGATTTATTAACATGCACATTATAACAACGGACACGTCAAAAATATCTCGTAATAGGTACTTTGTTCATAAATATTGTACTGTATCGTAATCGAGAGAATATCTATTGATTCATCTATAGAATTTAAAAGACAGTTTAAAGTTTAAAATGATTTTCCGCGATGCAAATAATATTTTCATACGAGCTTACCTTGTTTTTTTATTTTTATATTTATTTTTTTATTTATTTTATTTATTTTTTAAAGAAATACAATAAAAAACTTTAGCGTTTCGTACAATGATTTTCAATATCAAATAAAATTTTTAAGAGACAAGTATGTAATGTGTTTTTGTTTTAAAAATGTGTATATTTGTTAGACAAAAAATACGACACAAAATCGAAAAAATATTGTAAAACTTTAAATGCATTTTTCTCAAAACTATTTTTTAAAGCAGTAGCCACGATAACTCAAACATAGTTTATCCAAACAATTGGAAATTTTAAAGCAATATTTTTTATAACATTCGGAGACTTTCTTCAATTTGTAATTTTTATATATAAAAAAAGAAATTTTTCGAAAAAACCACAATTTTTAAATTTAAATATATGCAGTTTCATAGAAAAGAAAATTTAAAAGAATTCC